>NC_059478.1:19375000-20579375 GCF_018139145.2 Gymnogyps californianus | reverse complement strand
ACCCAGCCATACCTACTTGAAACATACTTTGCTGAACCAGAACTCGCTGAGAAAATCCCCCCAAATTGAACTAAAACTGGCAAGTCATTTTGAAGTTTTAATGTTTTGGATGCCGTCATCTGAGAAGGTGGCCTGAAAGTCCTCCTGCCCGCTGGCCTACTAAAATTAGACACAGAGATGGAAAAGTAAAGCATTCATCCTCCTTAAAACCACTGTGAAGGAAAAGCAGTGCTGGGCACAATGACTCACTGAATATTGCATGTTATCTGTTTCTCAAGCTAAGAATACCACCAGAGTACAAGACATGTTTAGCTCCTGGGAATAATACTGAAGTACGTCTGTTAGCCAATTAAGGACTTCTATGCACATACACAAATGCCTAGCAGTTGTTCCTCCACTGTACTGGCTAAAAACTTTGAACAAATTTGGAAGAATGTCAAGACAACTAATATTTCCCTGTGAGAAAAGCCAGCCCTTACTAATATAGCATGAGTTACAAGCTATGATATGGTAATAAAAACCAAGCAGCTCATAGAGCTTTCATTCAGCTTATAATCACAGAAAAATATCTGCCCAAAGTTACTATAACACATTGTATTCTGAAGGTGGACCATAAAGCTCCAAACTGCACTACATTGTTGAATTACCATTTTTCTTTATATAGAAACTATTCTACTCTTTTGAGAAGAATACTCTTTAGGGTTTAAATAGAAAGCACCAAGACTCAAGGTCTGTGACTTTCAACCAGCCAACTTTTTAGCACACATACATGAGTTGATGGTAAAGATTTATGGTCACCTTTAGAGTATTCTATGGACAATTAGTAGTTTGGCCATATGGAAAACAAAGTAATTGGACTGACTAACTCTCACAAAAATCTCTGCAAACTGATCATTGAAGTAACTCTTTTCTTGACAAGATTATGGATGACATAATTTTTATCATCACAGCTGAAGCATGCACTCCTCTAATGATGTCAAATCTTGTTACAAAGACACATGCAGTCTATTTGTCAAATCCTGATTTAAACTGAATTCTTCAAAGACGGAAGGGATCATTACTGTACTCTGTATTCAAACTTACTCTAGGATTTTGACTTTTCACAAGCACTGTCCTATACCGATAAAGTTAAACTGTATTCTGCCTTAAGCTTGTATATAATAATTCAAAATTGTTTTACAATTGCTTCACTCCTCTTAAGTCGCCCATCTCCAAACAACCATTTCACTGAATATGAAAACACCAGCAGTTCTAAATTAGTAGTTTTCCAAAATATTTTACACAGGATGCAGTCCTTTCCTTTGTTCCTACTGGAACCATCTCCTTTCCAAAGGGTAAATACAGGTCCAATGAAATTGGACAGTCTCAGCTTTTCTTCCCACCATGTCAAGTGACAGATGAGAGGTACAGCATCTCATCTGGGGGAATACATTACCCAGAGCACTAGCTGTGAGTTGCAGGCTAAGCCATGGGAGCAGTAGACTTGCTCCTGCTTAGACCTCCATGCTTTGTATGTCCCCAGTGCAGTACCACAAGAAGTTCCAATTCTGCAGCAAGAAAACCTAAGACCAGGCTACTGAGGAAGCTGCAATCCTCCCAAGTAAACTGCAACTGTTCCTCAGACTACACTTTAGATGAGCAGTTCTCTAACTGGGGGAATGGGTCACTTGGGAGAGACAGGAATACATCTCTGAGAGCAATAAATGAAGGGCTGTTGCTGAGGGGAGGGAGCTGGAAGGAGAGGGACGCACACTGAGATGCAACACTGCAATGCCACAGGCCCTGGCAGCCACAAGCTTCCACACATCTCTCCTCTTTTTGACTTCTATACAGCAGAAATCACCCCAGAGTTACTTCATTCTCTGACCCAGGTCCTCCCCAGGCACCTTTTTCTAGCTCACATCTCTTGATTTATTATTATTGCCCAGCCCTACTCCCAGGTCACAGCACAGTTGTCTCAGGCATGCTGAAGGAAAAAGACTTGCAGCGCACACCTCTATGCGGGCAGCCTCTGCCGCCCCAACGGAATTGCCAGTTACAGGGCAAAGCTTATTGCAGGGCCCACCGGATCATGCAACAGTAATGGCAGCAGCATTGTCGGGTTATGATTACACCAAATTCCAAGTCAGTCCTTATAACTGTGACATGCTTTTACTTATAAAATAGCATAACCTGTAATCTGCGTTCAGCTACAATAACGTAGAGGCTTATCTCTCTAGTAACCTACCTGAAAGACCTGTTTCTAAGAGATTGCTTTTAATAACATGGAAGAAAGTATTCTATTTCCAAACTGGGACTGACAGAGCTTGCTTAACCTTGGCAAGTCAGCTATCGGGAATCTCTGAATTCACACTCAGACAGAAAAGGATCACAGTTCCTGCTGCATATACCATTTCCCTCCTGAAATCGTGATACACACAAATTGGTGAAGGTTTGTTGCTCACCCATACTGATTCAAGGGTGGCTGAACAAAAATGGTTAAACTATAAGTGGAGAAACACTTGTAAAGAAGAAATGAATGCATCTTCATCAGGTTAGCACATTCTTATACAAACAAGCACTTTGAATAAAAGTGTTCTATGGGGGGAAAAAAGATGAGATGCTATCTTTACTGTTGCCTGGCAAAGGTGTGAGAGAGCCAGTAAGAGAGATACACTGCACAGAATCCTGACCTAGAAAGAGAAAGAAGAAAAAAAGAAAAAAGGAGGTTTTTTCCTCCAGGGACAGCAGAGGTAGGGTACTCTTGCTGGAGAGGGAAGTGTTGCACACAGACAGGGACCAAAGCAGATGCTTGAGTCCATCTAAGGGAACAGTCTGAGCAAGGTACGAGGGTGCCTGGGTGAAGAGCAGGGGACAGTAGGAAGAAGTGGTTTGATAGTTAATGGAATGATCCATGTTTCCTTGATAACAAGTTGTAATACGTTGTAGAAAATTAAAAATTAAGAGTATTTTTTGCTGTTACGCAAATTAAGTGTATCGTAAGAAGTTAGTAAATTGCCTGAAAAATATTCTTGTGGCCTAGATTATATAGAAGTATTTTTGAACAAATCCCTCTCTTATTTCCTAAGTTATTTGCTCCATACTGCTCACAAGTGACCTCTGCCTTTCATGATCCTTCACTTTACATCCTGATGCAGTGTGGAGCTGAAAAGGTTATTTTTAATCTCTGAACAGGAATTGCATGCCATCAGACCCTTTTTTTTCCCAAAGAGTAAGCATCTCAGAAAAAGGTTGAATTAATCAGATGAAAATAGAGAAGGGGGAGTCAAATTCAAACATAAAATAAAGTGGTGCAACTTGAGAATCTATTGCAAAGAACACTCAAGTCAATGAGATTCTTCAAGCTAGCCTGGATCATACCAGTAACTATGAAACCACTACTGTGTACCCTAACAAAAGGAGACTAGATTGCATATGCACATATAAAATAGATTTAACCTAATAGATTTAAGCATTAAGAATGGTAGAATCATCTGCTATCCAAATACTCCATGTTCCAAAGCAGAAACAACACTGTATCACTCAATGCACTGTTTTTACCTGTGAACCTCTTCCTTCCTTCTAGCTATTGTGACACTACTGGTGACCAGTTTGAAAAGCTCCATGGGCTATGCATGTGCTTAACTTTACATATATGAACTGAAAACATAACTTCATATCTTAAGCCATGGCACATACGACAAGACCTCTCGAAGACAACTAACATTTCTGAAGTGTCTTCCTATTTACCTAGGTGAAATGCTGCAAAAACTAGATTGTCAGTTTTATTTTAATTTCCTGCATTCTTTGTGTACAGACAAGTAATCACTCACCGACAGCGGAATATTTTAGAATAGATTTTAAAACTAGCAGACTGCATTCCTCTGAGCCCATTAGTGCAATTTACTCAGTGCTGTCAAAAGTGCCTGGAAACTCACAGTAGCTGGGAAGAAATCCACAAAGCTCCTGACATAAGGAGCTTTCACTCTGAAATGGAGACCCACTGAAGATACAGTTACAGAACTTGGCAGATGACCATAGGGACAGAAGGACAACATCACAGCGCTGCAATCCCCACTCCCCAATTAGCTGGAAAAATAAAATTTAAAAAAATTCACAGAAACATGAAAAAGAAAGAAGTTAAAATAGTCTTCAGAGCATTGACCTAGCAAACATCTGAGTTCTGGTTTTTTTCAATCTAACCTAAATAATTGAGTTTTCTGCTCCCTTAGATCTTACAATATGAAAGTCTGGATGCACCATAGTGAGGGGTCTGTTATTTATTACAGTTATACAAAACTATAATCTACTGTTGATCTGGAATTAAGGTACAAAATGCAGATTCAAAATGAGATTAAGACATTAACAGAAGTTATAATAGAGAAAAATGCCTTTTTCAGTACCACCCTCAAATAGCAAGGTAATAACAATTTGCAGTAATTAAACTGCAGAATTAAAAGCCTCATACCCTTTCACAATTTTTTTTAATGTGTCTTCACAAAACGTATGTTGAAGTGTTCCTGCTACAAGCAAGCATAGCCAAGCAGTTTTATTGTAACACGCTAAAAGAACAATTTGGTGGCAAGTTCTCACTCCTACAGAGACATTCTAAATGCAAAAAGCAATCCTCATTTTGAGGCTCAATGTGTCAAAGTGATAAGCTTGTTTTTAAAAGGCTATCTGTCAGCTGGCTTAAAAATGCATACACATTAGGGTTTGGTTCAAAACATTCTGAAGTCAAATGAAATCTATTAATTTCAACACCCTTCGCTCTCACCATCAAATGAGATGAGATGTTTATTCAGCAGTTCTTTCAGATAAAGTGAATGTACAGAGTTCTCAGGTGTTTGATTTGCTAAATGGACAGCTACAAGCTACACAAGAATACAAACAGCATGATTTACACAACCTAAAACTTTTTTGAATTGTGTAGTTCTGTAAAACTTCTCTGAAGTAGTTTATCCAAATGGCCAGCATTTCTAAAACTTCCAAAATTTCTCTGAACTACCAAACCAACTACCAAAACAACCAAACCAAGCTATGGTAACAGCACACTACCATTGAATTCATAAGTTACAGTTACTTTAGTGTGAGTTTAACCTTACAACTGCCATTTCCCGTTCGAGACCCCAATCAGTAAAAGCCCTAGAATCAGTCTTAGCCTTCTGCAACACAACTTACATAATAAACATAATTTTACAACGCCTATTTAGTAATACTGAGAGCATCAACTACGCTGACCCTTCCAGTCTACCTTCAAAACACAATGCAATACAGAGTCTGTGTCACAGTTGTGAACCTGTATCTTTTGCTGGAGAACATAAAAGGTGTGTTATCTTAAATGGTTGGAGTCTGGTCAGAAGACGACCCTTCAGTGCCAGCTCCAAGGCTCAGCCACACGTGTTGGCACAGAGCCTCCGGAGCTTTGCAGTCTCAGTTCACAGGAGATTTTCTTTTGGTCTTTCCTGACTTTGCACTTCACAGCTCTGGGTTGAGTTTTTTCATTGTTTATTACCACAAAAGGTCTATGAAATGCTAAGTATATATCCCTGACTCAGAAAACAGGAAATATATTAGAAGTTGTTAAGATGGTGGAAGTGCCACAACATAAGAGTTTCACAGGAATTAATCATTTCCTGCTCACAATATACAGAGATCAGAATTGGGCACAGAAGCAATTTTTTTCTTTTCAGTGTTGTCTTGAAGCAATATTGCTTCTTTTTGTGTTCATTCATTTTCCAAAAGGAAACTTCAAATCCTTGGCCAAATTTAAATCAATGTCAAAGCTTTCAAAGCTGAAGATTGATTTTCTCTTTAAAAAATGACCTCCAAAGTGTCTTTCATAGCAGAGCACACAATGTGACTATCTGTTGGCTCATTCTCACCCTTCAAAAGCCCTTTCTAATGTGATAACATATTTCAGAATGTTAATGAATTGAGTACTATAGAATTTCATAGCTGTGCTCTGAATATTGAAAGAGAGGGCCATCAAAGAAAGCGAGACAGAATTAGAAGACTACAATAAAAAAGACAATGCTTGAACCTTTTTCTTGTTCAGTAAAACATAGGAAATATATTAATTGACATGGCAAGTGAAAAGAACCTGTATGACTTACAAATCAATAATTCATAAATGAAATGCAGGGAACTTTTAATAAACTTCATTTAGCATTCATAATGGCAAGGAAAAATATTGACAAAATAGCCCAAACAACCCAAACTATAACCATGTTTTTATACAGTAAAATCTTAATTTCTGAAAACATATATCTGCATCACTCGCTGCTAAAAAAATATCAGGTTTAACGTTCTACTCTCTGTCAGCAAAAAGCATAGACAACGCATAGGTCTTGTACTACTGTTCACCACTTCAGTAAGTGTTGATAACACCATAAATCTGTCAGCAGGACAGCATTTCACTAACTCTAGAACAGAAAGTATTCCTAGCCCCTGATCACAATAAGTTCCACTGAACACTGCTGAATGGAAACCCATCTCTATTTATTGTAACTACCTACCTCAGCAATACCAACAATCATTCCACTTTCATTTAAAATAGCGTTGGAGTGACCTAGGCATTTTCAGCCTAGAAACATACACCACGTTAGAATGCAATGGCCACATCAACTCTGCAAGCGACAGCTGAGTGGCATGATACCTACCACCCATCGGAGGGCTGGACCCCGTCACCTCAAATGAAGCATTCCCTTTAAAACAAACAGCTGAAGGACATTTATTTGATTTGTCTTGGGGACCGTGAGTGCAGGAAGCCATGCTGACTGCCAGACTGCCGCACACTAAGGGCCAACGCTCTTTGTGGTGAGACAGCCGCTAATGAAAGAAACAGAGATGATAATGTGCAATAACGATTGTGTGTAATAGTAATATTGAAGTCTGACATTAACAGTGTGGGTTTGGTAGGGGAAAGGGTAAACAGGAGAGAGTTAGGAGAGGAATTGAGTTGTGGCACCCGTGGGAACATCTCTGCTCTGCTTTAGACTTTACAGTGCGCCATCCATGCTCTTCATTACAGCATGTCAACATACACCAACATGTATCACAGGGTGTTTTAAATTATGTACCCCACACACTAATCACTGCTGGAATTAAACTATTCCTTTTTTTTTTTCTGTCATTCACTTCTCAAAAGATTTATTTCTCTAGCAAGAGCTAGAGACAAGATAGAGCAAGATAGGACAATTTAACATTTTACATGTATCAGCATAGTTGTCTTAACATAAAAAGCACTAATCCTTTAATGAAGCTGATATATTTGCAATGATTCATTGTATTATAAGTAGCCCTTGGGGGGAGATTTACTAAGGATCTTGGGGAAGGAAAAAAAAAAAAAAAAAGGATATCTTTAGAAGGTTCCCCCTCACACATCAAATTCTCCCTCCCTTGCTTCAAGTCGTTGGCATCGGCTTGGTGTGAAAATAGCGTCAAGTTCAGGGATACAAGAACACAAATATGGTTAAAATCATTTATACAGACTTCTGTGTATTGCAAGAGCCACACCTTAGCCCCACATGAAGTCTGCCCCATTTCATCTCACATTTTACAGGCCTACGATTCATAGATCTATTTCGGCATCTCTAGATGCAGACTGCAGTTATCACACATGGCCCACGACAACTCTGATTGAGGATTACATCATCCTAATTCACTTGCTGCCACATAACAATGTTTTCTAGTTTAGCAACAAGGATGACACTCCCACAGCAGCCGGAAATATAAATTGGCAGACATTAGCCTGCAATTTCAGCACCTGATGTGCAAATGTGAAACAAAAATCAGGCCTTGAATAAGCTACGAAGTGCACTCACAAGAAACATCTATTCAAAGTCTTCTTGACCATGTAAGTACAAGAAAGGTGCTCTTACGTGATCACCGAATTGTTTATCACATTATACTGACACTTCCAACTATGGATCAATTTGCTCAGCTCCACTGGGAATACTCATATGCTTGTATGAGGGTTGCTAGACCTCTAATATTTTAATGACTGTGCCATATACTTCTACTCTGTAAAGAATAAATGACAGTCAGAAATATTCACAGTTGGCCTACAGTATCACTAAGACTACTGTAGGCCACACTCAGTGTAACTAATATTTTACAACAGCTGATAAAGCCAGCCACAAACTCCAGCAGCTACAAAACATTTCAGCAAAAACATGCTTTCCTCCCCACAGCTTAGTATTTGGGGCTCAACGGGGTATGACTGATCCGAAAATATTTTTGCAAATGAAAACAGGAGAAAATCAGCAGTTTCAAAAGGATGTGAGTCCTCAAAAGCTTCTCTAACTGGAATTGACCCGATTTATAAAACTTCCTTTAAAAGGCTGGATTGGCTCCAAACCCTCTGTGTCACGCTATTTTTATCCATTGTAGGGGATCTAAATGGAGTCACTATCCTCATCAGTAATGAGATGAGACTCCAGTATCCTACTACAGGAAGATTTTGTGCATATACTGCTCACCTGTAGAGAAATACAGCACATAGTCAGAAAGCCTAGAAAAATAACATGCCTTAAATATTGACCCTAAATTGAATACTTTGAATACCCAAAACAAGAAAGAAAAATGAAGTGCATCAGATTTTATACACACTAGCTTTAATTTTTGCTGAAAAGAGCAAAGCATGAGAATAGCCTACCAAAAAGTAATTTTCTGGGATATGCTTGAACTCATAGGATCAGAATAAAGTACCTTCTGAATGATAAGTACAGCATTACTGATGCAACCCTGTAGTATTAAACAGTTTATTTATTGAGTAATCATACATTGCCTCTGAGCTACAGAGACCATACTGACAATGGCATCGTAGCTTTTAATGTAGTTTAAAATAACTCCAAAATCTGAGGAGATAACTGCCCTAAGCATGCCTATTTGCCTTCATGACTTTAGTCACAGCAGCAGCACAGTTCCAAGTTTGGAACAGTATCACAGTTAGTCCTGTCCTCATCCATCTTGGTCAACTCCCAAAAAGCAACACTTAAAAGCAATTGACTCTGGAGTGTGTTTGTTTTTTTTTTTTTTAAAAAAGTCATTGTGTGTTGGTTAAGAGCTACACTTGAGAAATGTACTGAAATAAAAGTCCTCAGCCAGAGGCTAGAGCAGTGGGATATTCAATTCATTTAGCAGGACTCAATTTGATTTTTCATTGCTTTAATCTTACATTTTTTAAAGGTACATTCTTAATGAAGCAGAAAGGCATAAACTTATACAGTCAAATACATGCTGGCTGCAAAGTTAACTGGTTTTCAAATATTCAAAAGAAACAAATACATTAATTTCTTATTATGTTATAGCAACACACACCACCACCACCCAAAAAAACCATGATTGAGAACTGATCCACACACACTTTTTTTTAATCATCGTATTATCTTAGGCTGAAAATTACAATGTTTATTGTTTTGTGCTTCTGACTGTCTCAGACATATCACACCCTTCATACTGTAGAATAATTTTTTGTAGCCAGGGAGTATTATAGTTACCTGATAACCACAGATAAGGAAAAAAAGAAATGCACCAAACTGAGCCAAATGCATTTATAAATAAAAAGATATGGAGAAGTTACAACACATCTATTAACCAGAGGAATAAATCTTTCAGTAAATGTTTAACGCAAAGTGTTAGTACAAATGAGAATGAAGGAGAAGACCATTGATAATCCAAACAGAAAGAAAGGGAGAATAAACTGAGATTCATAATTGGTTATTGATCCAGGACTCTGAATATTTTTTCACAAATATGAAACTTCTTCTGAATTTTTTATGCTCCTTTGATTGCTCGAAGGAAGAAAGAGTCTTTCTCCAGGAAATTTCTCAGTTCCATCATTCAGGAGAAATGTACACAAAGTACAAAATTTGTCTCAAATCTATAGTGTAAATGAGATCGAGCCATATGTAACAGGATCTTCTCTGTAGCCCAATGAAGTAAATATAGACATTTCTATTGACTTTTGTGGACTTTATATCATAGTGTTTCAGTTCCAGAACAGCCCTGCTGGTGGCACAATTCGGGAATATAATTAAGACACAGACTCATTTGGTAACAAGACCAACCCATGTCTCATCCAGGTCAAAACTACAGTCCACTTAAATCAAACCTTCATCATAGTAGAGATTACAGCTAAAAATAACTGAGTTGCCTCCGAATTTCTCTCTTTCTTGACAAACATTACAAGCTTCAAGTATCACTCTCAGAACTGCTTGGCTTTCTAGAGGCAGTGCTTCATATTTCATAGCTCATGTAGGATTCACAGGTTCAGAAACAGGGATTACTGTGCAGGTGATATATAGATATATTGCCACAGAAAAAGCTTCATGCTGTTCTCTGGAAGCATATTTTGTCTAGCTAATGGATCAAGATTTACTGTATTCAGAAGATGTTCCTGAATCTAGTTCTCTATTATAAGGAAAGATAAACTGCAAGCTCAAGGATGGATGAGAAAGAGCATAAAAACGGAGAAAAGGAGCAAGAATTCTGGAAAAAGAACTCATTCCAAAATATATGTGGTGGACAAAATGCATAAGCATTCAAACTGAAGGTAATGTATTTCAATTAACATAGTGTGCAGTAGAGAGCAATAGTGGAAAAAAAAACCCCAAACCTTAGCAGCAGCACGTGGCAGGATGATATACCAAACTCTTCTGCATACAAATTGCCAATAAGAGTGCAAAATGTTTATTTATCATGGATTTAACCAACAAGATTACATACTGCAGAATAAACAGTCATACCAGGACCTCCCACTGATATGGAAACAGATTTAAAATAATTCTGCAGTAGAAGTAGCAAAATGAAATCACTTACCATTAGTGTTGCATTGCTGAAACTATCTGAAGAGTCAGCCCTCTGGAAACAGATTTTTCTATCAATAATTGACAGCTGATACAGTTTCAGGCAGTGCTGGTACACCAGGGAAAGACATGCTGCAGCAACAGCTCCTTCCCATTTAGCCTATCCCTAGCACTTTTTAGATCTCTTTCTTAACCCTTTCTAGGTATTTTCTCCCTGTGCTTTGGGTAAAAAGACAAAGGCATGATACATGTTATAAGAAAAGAATGCATTATTTCCCACCTTACTTAGAGTGTGACAAGAGCCGTGGGAAGAAAGTCAGTAGGATTTAGTCATAACAATAAGCTAAAGAGAGGTAAAATCTAAAAACAGAAAATTACTCAGTGACTGGGAAGGAGTTATACCAGAGACATGAGGTACTGTAACCAGAACAATGATTTCTCCAAATGTAGAATTAAGAGGTCAAGACCACAATAACATAAAATAGTAGCAGAGAAGTAAGCTAAAGAAGATGAATAGTTCATAATTTGCTATAAGAAAAATGGTTATGATTCTGTTCCAGCCTTGGACCAATGAGATTTGGGTTTTGAAATCAAACCTATTTGGTTTCAGTGAGGCCAGGATTACAACCTTATAGGGCAATTTTTAAACCAAATGAAATCTTAAGTGAAGTGATGGAAAGAGAAAAGTTACTTCCCCTTCCTGGGATAACTCTTTCTGTAGTATTCTGAAATCATTCACATTTCTTAAGCTTGGTTGTTTTCTTTTACAATGTCAATTTATATCAATGAGAAATTGTTTTCTGACATAATTTCACAAGATGACTTTTCTTTGTCATATTATGTTTCTTTTTCATTAAGAAAAGATTGGTCTGATCTGACAGCTTAGTACATTTTAATAAGGGTGGACTGTGGACCACAGAGGCCATCTGACAATAAAAAATTTGGAAAATTCTTTTGTTCAAATGGGTTATTTCTCCTCACAGAAAAAAAAAAAAAACTGAAGAAAACTCTGGAGAAACCAACTGCACTCCATTCTCTTGTGTCAGTTTTACAGCAGTCAGGCCCATTGCATGTGCCAGACAAGACCAACTGCACCACTACTGTCACACCTGTCCTACAAAGACGAAGTATGTGGAGAGCCAGATTCTAGTAAGATGGAGAAGGATATATTCACATAAAGTGTTTGTAGTCCTACTAGTTGTAGTGCCATCCCTCAGGAATCACATACAGGTAGAATGAAGCTGGGAGCCAAATGTGCAAAGGCTACAATATATGTAAAAGACATTACTTCCTCCCCCCTTGGTTTATGAATTGTAAGAATAGATGTTCTCTCTGAACCACAGAGAATGTCTCTCTTCCTTGCCCATTCAAGTGAAACAGAAAATCAAACAAATGTGCATATTTGCACCATAAGTACAAAGAAATAAGGCTCTGAAAATTCAATAGCTCTACCATAGTTTGCTGCCATTTTCCCCAGTTCATAAGAAGTACGGTTCTCCCTTGCACACAAATCAGTAGGGAAAAACACTACAATGAAATCCCACAGATGACATTGCAAGCACATTTATTCCTCAAATATAAAGACACAACAGTGGATTCATCTGTATAAATGTAGACCCTACAATGTAGATTTTGAGGTGGTTTCTCTGGGCTGCCTTCACAGACAGCCTACATACAGTCAGTGTAGGCAGCTGCAGGTATCGGGATTGTAGGCATATAAACATTGGTGAGATGAATCCCATCCAAGTTGCCCAGCATGAAGATCTCACTCTACGTAAAATAAACAAAAAACAACCAACCAAACAAAAAAAAACAGCCCACCAAGGATTAAGGCCTCTACTTGGGCCATGATTGGACAGGTACATCTTCCACAATTGAAGAAGAGATGAATTCAAGGACTTTGAAACAGTGGGAAATCATAGGAGGAAACTCAGTGCAACCAAATGAGACACAATTTCCTATGGAAGCACAGAACTGGGAGTGAAATCTGGACAGCTCTCCTGAAGTCTCTTCCCACAGACGACTTTTCCCCATGGCTCCTCATACTGTCTTGGTTCCAATTTTCTTACATCCAGCTGTTGCAGAGAGTCAGCCTCAACTGGACCATTAATCCATTATCCTCAAACAGCTGGAACAGCATTATGCATGCTTGTCCCACAACTGACTGAGAGGTATTTCTTCTTTATCAATGAAACTAAATGGTGTGCTGACTATCTGCATCAGGCGTTCCCAAACACCCACTCACAAGAATATATCTTCTTTTTTATTTTCATTTCTCATAAGTTTTATTTCATTTTCTCAGAAAATATCAAAGACTTGCTTCCTATATGTGTTTGTATTCCTGAGTGTTGCTTTTGGCAGAAAGGCCACAATGCCCTTTCATTTTCTCTTCATACCTAGAGGCAACAGAGGAAAGTAATATATAGGCTTTTTTAAGCAACTGCTTGGGGTCATTAACCACATCATTTCTCAACTGGTGTCCAGAATTTCAAATCTAACTCTGTATTGTTCCCTTACTTTTCTTCTATTTCTTCACTTGTGGATGCTGCTCTGGGTCAATATCCTAAAGATTCCCAACTCTACTAAAGACCTTGCAACAGTCCAAAACAGCACTGATTTCTGTCTCGTCATGCAGTAATGCATTATTTTACTTACTGAATATATCCTCTCCATCCTCAGAAACATTCTTTTCAGTAAATGCTTCCATTTTTAAAATGGTACAAAATGTACCAAATTCATGTTCTCACATCACTCTTGTTCATTTTTAAGCAAAGAATCTTTTATTCAAATTAATGCCTAATTGTTAATGCTCACTAGTAATTTGTAGTCTTTCAAAGACTTCAGGTTGACATAAAGATAAAAAGTTAGGATAATATTATATCCCTCTAAAAAGCCACATGAAATACAACGTAATAAAAAAGGGTGTTTTTTCCTGGGTGAATAAATTGCACATCTTTCAGATCTCTTCCATCAATAATTCATATAAAGTGTTTTAGCACATTTCTCCCACCCCCCACACCACCAAGGTAAGCTTGGAAGGATAAAACGATATAATAAATTCACAGAAATTTCATGTTCAATGAACACTAAACACACGACAACCGCCCACAAAAGCAAAGAAAATGCAGACTTCCATCACATCTCTCTATTCTATATTTTTCAAGAAAAGTCCATTCTGAGCAAGTAAATAAAAATCTCATAATCTTCTGCCCTGTCAGTCCACTCTTTTTTGTGTTCATAAACAGCACCTAGATCTTTGCCTCTTCACCTGCATGAATTCAGTATTAAGCATCTGATTTCATTTTCTCATGCTATACTCCAATGCTTCCACTGCACCCTATAGGGCTATTACTGTGCTGGTTTTCAAGCGCTAAAAATAAAACAAACACATGTCAACCCAAGGACAAAGTTGGAAGGAAACATACTTTAATGTAACCAAAGAAGAATATATTTAGCATTTTGCTACTAAGCAAGGATGAAAATAAACTTGTCAACACATCGCTGTGTCTAACTGTGAAGCCCACGCCCCACTCAATTCTTTCTGCAGCATTTATTATATACGAAAAGTGGATTTAGTCTTTCTTTCTTTCTTCTTAAGAGTGACTGTTAGTACTTTGTTACTACTGCTGGCCAGAAAGGGCTTCTGAACTGTAGCATAAAGCACTTCCATCCTTTTAGGCAGTCAGTTTTTCTATCAATTAACAGTAATGTAGCCATCTAAGGTGCATTTGAGCAGTGGTGCATATTGGACTTCAATCTGGAATCCTTCCAAAACCAAATACGAGCGTAAGTGGGAATTGGCATGCCACTCACTCCACAGGAAGGAAAGAGAAAAGTGAGTCCTAAATCAGAATGTTGTTTTCTTGCGTATTTCTTTCATTATTATTGCTAATTTGGGCTCTCCATAAAGCAGTACTGTTTCTGTGTTGCCCGAGATGAATGCTCATCAAAAAAAAAGTGATTATATTCTTAAATATTGCCTTTGAAGCAAAGATATTTAGATATTTAGAATTCAATGCAAGAGCAAAAATGTCAATAAATGAGTATAAATTAATGTGGCAGTATTTTAAAACTATTTTGTACAGCTGTATGAACATTTAAGAGAGAAGGCAAGGAAGAACATTGGGAACAAGCAAAAAGCTAAGACTTTAACCCGTACAGAACCTGTAGGTTCCTGCATCCACCACCACAAAGAAGAGTATCCAGTAGACCGAGGCACTATGGAACCTCCTGGTCTGAAAGAGCTTCTGGCTCCAAGAGGGGTGCTACTGTGGAATAGGAAGATTTGCTTTAATACCCAACAGATTCAAAGGTTGTCCACTTCAGCATGTCACAACGTTTTTTCTCCCCTATTCGTTCTCAATTACAGATGATTCTCTTACCCATCAGTGTAGTAGACATCAACAAATTCCATTCTAAATTTAAAATACATTAGTATTTTAAATATTAATGTTAAAAAGGTTCATTGGTTCCAGTAAACTTTAAAGGAATGTCTGCAAAAGGAGTAATTGCAAAGTACCATTCTGGCAGGGTTTTAGGTAAGCATTAATGGAGCTCTAAAGAGCTTCCTTGTGCTTAATAAGGGCCATTTGAATCCTACTGCCGGAAGTCAAACGGCCCCAATTAACATACTAGGTGTGTAGAAAATACAAGTGAATCTGAGGCTAAATATTCTGAAGTTCACAAGGGAAAAACAAAATCCAGCTAATATCCTCCAGTACGTATGCTGTGGTATTTGCAATGAATTTTCTTAACTTTGACAGTTTGTATGCATCTTTCCAAATAAAATGAACTCCCGCTATCTTCATACAGACTCTAGCCCTCTTTTAGGAAAATACGACTATTCCCTCCCCCCTCAAATCATTATAGAGTCACTGTGTCAACTCTGGATGATGGAAATACCTCATCAAAAAGTAAAAGACTGACAAGCAGTCATCTTTTTCTTCAGGGACTGATACAAAGCCTACCGATACAATTCAGTGTCTTTATGATTTAGAATTGGCCCAAAAGTCACAACACTTCAAGGCAGTAATAACACTCAAAATTTTCTAAAGGTTTGCAGAAACTTACTGATACGAGAAATAAGCATTGTTGGTTTCAATAAGCTGTCTTTACACTGATAAAATTATAGCACAAAACTAAAAAACATTAGTGACTCACATATCAAAAAATTATCTTGCAATATGTTGTCATGCGCATTTTTTAAGACAAGACAGAAGCTTTATAAAAGTAGATGCAAGGTGGCTTGGGAAACATTATCAATTTCTCTATTTCAGACGTTAAGATTTCACTCCAATTTTCTTGGTTTTCTAAGGATTTCCATCCTTAAATTAATAATGTGTTCTCAATTCGTATGAGACATCTGCAAGTATCTATTCAACGCAAAAATACTCCTTAATACAACATTAAAACATAAAGAAGAAAAAAAGAAAAAAATCCAGAACATTAGAAAATGTGGAAGTTCAAGAAATGACTCATTTGCCATATGTACCCTACAGAGATTTTAAAAACTTATAATAAATATCCACAGATGGAGCTTCAAATCAAGAAATCATATTTCAGTCTTTCTTGATGAATTCAGAGCAAGCACATTCAGCAGTCAGCATTAGTCTGCCACATTTCACCTTCAAAAATATATTTATGGCTTTCATTATCAACATACAGTATTATAAAGATCTTAGGGAAAATCCTAACTATACAAAAGGTTGCAAGATGGTTTAGTGTGTAACTGGTTGTTGACCAATTCATCTCCCAGTTCTTCAGACTTGTCCACAACTTAATCTACACTGCCCATTTAACACTGTCAGCTTTGGAAGAGCGTGGGAACAAACCCTTACTTGATTGCAAACCTGAGCCTCAGATTACGAAAATGATTGCTATATTACTGGAATAATTACCTAATAACTGCTGACAAGCTTGATCTCCTGGCCTCTTCTAACACTCCCAAATTGGTGGGCAGATCCCTTCGGAAATATGTGGAATGTATCCAAACCATCAGAAATACAGAAAGGGGGCGTTTTTCTAAAAAACAAATTGACAACCATTGTTCAAGACTTACTTGCATAATATTGCCGATACCTACAGGTAAAAACACATTCTTTCCTTATGAAAGAAATTCCATATTCTGTATGAAATAGCTCATGTAATTTTCTGAAACTTTGCAACATTTGCCTTCAGAGAATCTGGCTTCAAAAATAATACTTCCATATGTCAGTGTAGACACTATATTTACTCACCATGTAGGAAAACCCCTGGCATAACTGCTTCTGTCATTTTTTGTTCGAAGTAGCATTGACACATATCCTATTTCTATTAAAAACTGCATCCTAGTACTTAAAACAGGGGCAAAAGCTTCTACTGATGCCAAGACACTGTATATTTTGAGATACTCTGTAGAATTTGGGGGACAACCAATTCCCACACAGAAAAGTGCTTCTAGTCTTTCAATTGTGAAAACAACCAGCAGGTTATCTCTGAGTATTATTTAGATAAGCACTAACACCCTCGTACATAAAATTAATGCAGGATTTAGGCGGAAAAGCATATGGAACTGGGGAGGGTTGGTTGGTTTAGAGGTTTTTTTGAGAAGGAATAAAATCTAATTTTGGTACTCAAACTGCAAATACATAAGAAAGGTACAAAAGCCATCAATATCGAGACCTTAAGTCAGTTTCACAGAGTTCAGCAGTATGTTCACATTCCAGCATCAATTGCTTTTCCCTTTTGCTTACAATTATGTGTGGTTTCAATAGCAGAAATTCAAAAAGATCCCACAGATTATGGGCTTTCAACTAAGTGCAGAAAGCACAGGAAGATATTTGACTTGCCTCTCCAGAGATTTAACTTGTTCTACATTTTAGCCTCCACTGGGTACCACTGCCAACAGACGATCCCATTTTAACCTTAACTGGCTCCGAAGAGACCTGGCCGTACATGCGATACGACCTGCACAGATGATGGACTTCGCATGTAAAATTGGGGGGGGGAAGAGAAAATTAATACCTTTAATCCTGAAACGCCTCCTTGTTCCTTATTCCTCACACTGCGACACGCACGCAGTTATCCTCCCCTCCCAACACGAGGGCTGCCCGCTGCATTCAGGGAACTTCCCGAGGGGCCGCTGCCCGCCGGCACCGCGCGGTCCCGCCCGCACCTGCCCCGCCGCCCCGCGCTGCCCGGGCCCGGGCCCCGCCGCCGCCCCAGGGGAGGGCTGCGGGACCGGGAGCTGGCTCTGCGGACAGCACTTCTCCGCAGCCCGCACGCCCTCGGGCCGGGCACCCGAGAAGGTCGGGGGCTGCCGGCCCTCCCCCGCGCTCCCGTCCCGGAGCATCGCCCCGAGCCGGCGACAGACCCCGCTCCAGCACGGCTCGGGGCGGGACCCGCACCCCCCGGCTGCCCAGCTCCCCCGCCCGCTCCCCGGCGCCCGCAGCCCCCAGGCTGGGCAGGGCTGCCCTTCCCCGCCGCCC
This sequence comes from Gymnogyps californianus, assembly GCF_018139145.2. Lineage (NCBI taxonomy): Eukaryota > Metazoa > Chordata > Aves > Accipitriformes > Cathartidae > Gymnogyps > Gymnogyps californianus. Next base: position 20,561,119 of record NC_059478.1, on the reverse strand, counting down.
CTCCTTCGCGGGCGGCGATGCTGAATCACGACGGGCAGCCGGGGAGGCGTCGGGCCGAGGGGCGGCGAGTGAGGCGAAGAGCGGGCGGAGAGGGCGAGCGCCCCGCCGCGCTCCCTCACCGTTACCTGTCGGGGCGGGAGGCCCTCGAGCGCTCCGGTCCTCCCGGGCGGCGCGGGAGCGCCGCGGGGCCAGGCCGGGCGGAGCGTGCTGTGCCTCACGGGCGGCGCGGCGGGGCTCTCGCGGGCGGCAGCATCCGATGCGGCGCCTGCCGGGCCCGGGCACTCGCGGGAGGAGGAGCGGGAGGTTACGGCGGGGAGCTGGAAGAAACCACTCCCCGCGCGGGGGCACCGCCGGTGGCCGCCCAGGCGGGGCGGGAAGGACGGGCCCTCCCACACAGGTACGTGCGCGGAGAGCGCCTGAGGAGAGGCGGGCGGTGTCCGCGGAGCGGGGCAGGCGGCGCCGGGGTGGGGGCCAGCCCTCCCGAGCCGCCGGTCTCCCCCCGCTCCGCTCGCGGTGGGAGCGGCCCGCGCTGCCTCCCTGCCCGAGGACGCGAGCAGAGGGACCTAGCAACGGCGCGGGCAGCGCCTCACCGGCCCGGGCCGGTGGGCGGCCGCCGTGAGGCGTGGGGCGCGCTCCCCTCAGGGCCGGGTGCGGCCGCCTCCCTTCGGCCCCTCAGAGCCGCGCCTCCCCGCCGCCGCGGGGCGAGGGACCCCGGGGCCTGGCTCTGGCCGACGGGAAGCGCCTCAGGACCCCTGCGGAGGACTGCCGTGGGCGGGGAGGGGCGCAGGCCGGCGCAGCGCGGGTCGGGCACTCCCCGCCGGCCCCGCCCTAGGAGCGCCGCGGAAGCCCCGAGCGGGCATCGCCGTGAGGTGCGGGGAGCCTTCCCGGGCGCCCGCAGGCCTCGGTGGCGGCAGCGGGGACCTCCTGCCGGCGCGGGCAGCCGCGGCGGGGTGCGCCGGGGCAGGTGGAAGGGCCTGCGGCGCTGCGAGGGTGCGGCCCCTGGAGCTGCCAGCGGTTGTTTGCGGACGGACTGCCGCTTTGGTGGGTCCTGTCGTCACCTGCTGAAACCCGGGGGTCTCTGCTGATTTATACGCGTTTTCAAACCATTTTTTTCTCCTTCCCGTTTGATCTTCTAACCAATGGTTTTCCTCCTGTGTGCATAAATGCTGTTTGCCGCTCTGGAAGAGCCATTTCAGTCTTTTCCTGAAATACTTTGCATCCTAGCATAAGGCACATGACCTAATCAGATAAATGCATTGAAGATTAAAAAAATGGAGAAACATTTGTCAAATGAAGATTTTAAAAAATGTTATCAAAAGAATAAAAAACTTCAAAAAAAATCTTTTTTGAAAAGAATAAATAAAAGCCCAACTGAAATTTAATCCATTATCTGAGTAGATTATGTAGTATCCTCTTTGTTTATCAAGGTTAGGAGCCAGATTCACAAGCAGTGGAAATCACCATGGCATTGGATTTAGGCTGATTTATGTTTGCCGTGGAACTAGCCGTAATCCTTTATTGACTTATTCTGGTTGCTAATGTTTGGGTTTTCTTCTGTTTTATCAATTAATTAACTTACTTTATTCATACTATTACATTCTTACATCACAAATTCCTCACTACTACATACCTTTAAAATCAATTTCAGTCTAACCTTCTCTGCACAATCTCTTGGCTAAAATAGGCCTTCCATGAGAATCTCTTTCTAAGGTAGTTAGAAATAAGTATTTTCAGTAGGCTTAGTTTAAAGTTTTCTTTTTCCTGGTCAGAAAGGACTGGAACGGAGAAAGTTGTCAATGTTAAATGATGTAAAGCAAGTTGGTTGAAAATTTAATTGCAACTTGATCAACATAATGTTTTTTGTTCTACTTTAACATCTTGCAAGGTAAGCTGATCTTTTAATAGGAACAGATTGTGGGTTTCTTGCAAATACTAGAATGATTGCTAAGGACAGAAAGCCACATGAAAAATCCTTTAGGGAATCCTAGAGAGATGTCACACTGTTTTCTCATGTGTGGTATGGATTTGTAGCTTGTAAAGTTGAAGAATTTCTTACTTTTTACAGACATGGTATTTTTCATTGGGTTTGATTACAGTTTACATTGTGGTTTTTACTGATAAGCGGAAATCATAGTTTATTTACCACTCAAATCTTTGTTAGGTTTGTCAAAAAAGAAGCAGAGGTATAATTTCTGCCCACAAACATGTAATCTCATGGAAATTCACATGCTTGTTTGTGTAGGTAAGTGTTTGTAGGAACAAATCTAAATATTAATGAAAGAAATCCCATGCTAAAGCAGAGGCAATGGGATCTAAGCGTGTCCCCATGTAAGCATTCTTTATTTTTCTCACAGCTGTGAGAAAGCTGTGTTACAGGATGCTCGTAGGGAAAGGTTTGATTTTCTTTCCGTTAGTCATTTGGAATGCTGCCACTGACTGCAGATGAAACCATTTACAAGGTTTACATGCATTGCATGGTATCTCCATGTCAAAGCTTGCTTTGGGCCTACAGCAGATACTGCCTGCTTTGTTTTAGCTGTATGTCCACATGCCATACTCTAAACCAGGTCTCTACACCCCAAAGTCTGAGGTGCATCTCTCTGCTGAGCAAATTATGTTATATAGTGGGAAGAGCAGCAAATCGCAAATGAGAGTTTATGATGGGAGACTGTACCCAGCTGTTGCTTTATGCTTCACAGGCAAACCTGGAGCTTGGCAATACGACTGTGCCCTGCTCTGCTCCTGGGAGGCTTTTTCTAACAAACAGCTTCACTTCCAAGGTGCAGCTAATGCTTCCCCTTTCCAGAGGAGGGCTGGTACAAACAGATGCTGGTCTCAGCTGGGAAATCACAACCTATGACACAGCCTCCCAGCAAAGACCAGAGCCTGACAGCATAAATGCTTTTTCTCATCTCCATTCCTGGGAGGCGGGAGGCATTAATCTCTTCCAGAATGTGCTTTTAGTTGTTGTTTCCCAGAAGCAGATCAGATTTACTCTTTTTTAATGTAATCTGCATTCTGAATCACTCTGAAAGTAGATGGTGCTCGCTACCTCCATGTTGAAACGTTAGCGCTAACAAAATTTAATAAGAAACCAAAACAAGGTATTAAATACACAGATGCTTGATTAGGAGCATTAAATAGAGTTTTATTTTTAACATTGAGCTAGTTTAAATATTGAACATTGATGCACTTGAGACAACAGATGTGCCTAGAGAATTATTGTAAATAGAACTAGCAATAAAAATACCTTTTATGGCATGAAGATCATCTTATTTCACAAATAAACAAACATAGGCAAAACAGAAAACCTGAGATCAGGAAGCATGTGCTTTCTCAGAAATCTACAAATTTCTATGAATTTTCTTAGTTTTTTCCTGTTTTTCCATCCAGGGATCCTGGGTACCTTTATGACTTTTAATTGTTATAGTAGAAGAATGATGGGGGCAATCAGATCAACCCTATCTTTCAGAGAAAGGTTGATTATTTATTTGAGCACAGTTACTATTTCACCTTTCCTGTTATTAGTAACATACTCCCTGAATAATTATGAGCACTGCAATGCTGCATGTATGTAATCCATCTCAAAGTCAGTAAATATAATTTCTTCAAATTACAAAGAGGATAATTAAATTCTCTAAAGAATATTGGTCTTTGAACAAAGTCACAAAATAGGCTTTGAAATGCAAACCTATTTCTCCTGTCCACTCAACCATCAGCTTACAGAGCTGCAGTAGGATGCACAGTCTGATATGGTTCAGAAAACTTCAAGTTGCATTTTGCCTCTGCTGTTGAAACGGGTTGTATCTTCATGCAACTGTCAGTGCTTGGGGAATGCCAAACAGACAGAGTTTCAAAACATTAGAAGTAACAATCATGACGTTCAAAAGCTTTGAAAGAGAACCGGCATGTAGCTGTATAATAGGAAACTTAGCTATTCCAAGTGTGTTTTCTTCTGTTTGCACGACATTCATCTTGGAATATATTAAGTAATTAATTGTGCTTTTCTGAACAGGTGCATTTTCCCACTTGCTATAAAACTATGTCCAAACAGTCTGTGCTGTCAAAAACCACCCATTTCCTAGCATCTGACTAGAAAACATTACCAATGAAGAAGCAAGGTTCAGCTCAAGTTCCCTCCCTATACTTTATATTCCCTCAGGATTGTCGCTACAAGACTTCTCAGCCCGTACGTATTTTTTGCTTCAAAAAGCAACACCCATTTCTTTCATAATAAGCCATCTGCTCAGTGCGTTAGCAAAATCCATGCAACAGCTTCCCAGCAGCACCAACACCTGCTAATAGGGGATGGTGTTTCAGGCAGATACTGCCAGCCTGTCACAGCATCTTACCTCCTGTCTCTCTAATCTTCAGAGTACTGTCTGGGATTATCTCCTGGAAATCAAATGCCCAGCAAGATGGCTTTTTTTTTTTCATATATCAGCAAACATGTGCTTGATTGAGTTCATTACTGCTGTAAACATCTTTTATTATACAGATCAATGTGAATTTACAAGCTGTAGCAGTATGATATTGACATAACATAGCATTTCATATACAATAACTTTTTATAGTCCTCATCACTCCAAACACGCTCTGGGTGAAATTCAGTACTGATGTAAGCAGATACCGTAACACCAAGGGTATCCATAGACTACAGTCAACTACACTCAAGCTTAATGGGGCCCCTTTGGTTCAGGCATGGTTTTGAACAGCTTTAAGATATGAGCACTTCTATTTTTAACCACACAAAATATCATTTCAGGGTGTCTTTATTTGTTAAGTAATCAAAGCTTGGAGGTTCTTTTTCAAATAGTATCTTCAAATTCCCATCCGCTGTCTGCCCCTGTTTAAGAAAAAGGGAGTCCCAGAACTTCAGCAGTTTGGAGAGCCATTTCTTTTTGTTGAGCAGCCATCAAGCCAGTAAAAAAAAAAAAAAATTTCCCCTGTATGAAGGCTGTAAGATCAAATGAGGCATAAGTTGAAGGAAAGTGGAAATCTACATCTGCTGGCCAACTAAGTTAATGTGGTCATCCAGGAAATAAAAACAGTTTTCATAAATATTCACAAATTGGGGTAAGATCATACAGTGTTACTAAAGGCTACCCATGCTATTGCTGGCCTGCAGGCCCAAGTAGAAGGGCATGAGCCACTCCTCCTTTGCAGTTGGACATACATAGGAATTAAATGATTATTTAAGCAATATGGCCAGGAATCACTAAGAAAAGTGGGAATGAGAGAGATTTCTGCCCCAGCAAAGTTGTGCTGTTTCTCATGTAATTAATGTGTCCTTTCACAGTATAAAAGTTTTCAGTATCCATTCAATCCACACCTTACCAGGTGTAACTGAAAGTTGTTTCATACAGGTTTATTGAAATAAGTCTGAAGTGTATTAGTTTGAAGTATTGCAATGTGACAACTATTGTGTGTTATATTGTATTACTATCACCATAACCATTTTTAAGGAAGATAATTGGTATCTAAGCTTTATAACCTAAAGAAGCTCTAAATCTTTTGAAGATGTTGATTCAATTGACAGAGAAAAGTCTGCACTTATTTTCATTATTAGGGTCCCTTGATGGTTTGTTAATTTAAATCTGGGCTGGGAGGAAAAGAATTAAATCATTTTGCATAGAATATTAGAATTTGTTTGGATAGGCTTATATACCTTTGTCATAAGCAAAACTTTTATTCACTTGACAATACTGTGCAAGAATTACTCTCACAACATTCCTATCAGGTAAATATTATGCATCTCCATTAAGGCAATAGATACAGATTCAAATTTATTCCAGTGCCGTTGGTTCAATGTCATGTCAGCAATGAATTTGTGCCTATCAGATAAGTACATTGTCAAAAGCCACACAGGAGATAATGATCTGAAATACGTACAAGGTTGAGAAAATCTATTTTCAGCATTCATCTAATTTACTTCACACTTTGTACACTGCTTGGAACATAACCTCTGGAGTCCCTGGCAGAACAAAGGGCACAAGTCCTCCCAGATCCCCTTCATGTGTTCAATAGATTAGATGTCATAGAGCGTCTTACAAAATTTAACATATTTAAGGATGTATTAATTTATAGCCTTGTGATGTTTCTTAATAAGTATAGTTTAAAATAAAATTATTTTTTCATACAATATCTTCAGAATTTGTGTTCTGCAGAGCATTCCTACAGTAGGAGTCAACTAGCAAATCTGTTTCCAAAATCTTAGTTCTAGATACAAGTCTTTACATTAGCTAAACTACAGACAACTTCATACAACAGAAATACAATATTTTTCATATGAAAAGGACTATTGAAGAGTTAATCTTTACTTAAATATAATAAAACTGTATGCAGGCTATTAATCTGAAGTTTAGATTTCATTAATATGCACCATTAAAACATTGAAATATGTTAGTTCCTCACTGTTTTACACAGAAATTTCTCAAAAAGTCCTAGGTGATATGAGAGCCTCTTTATTTGGGCCTACCATTGTACCTCAAAGCAGTTTCCAGCTGCATGGGTAACAGTTTTTGGGTTGTTGGGGAAAGCATTTCTTTTATACAACTGTAAATTAATTTTGCAATGGTGACAAACACTTTTTAATGACAGGACTATAGAATCCTTTTAGATTTTTTTCAACCATAAAATAGAAATAATACTTAGCCTTCTCTACAAAGGCATGATAGATGTATCTGTACTGTGTGGTACACTGAAGAAGGGATGAGAGATTTCCATATTCACAGTCGTTTCATTACTAGGTAGGTGTTTGAGAGAAACCAACATAGCAAGATGACCTTAGAAGCAATACTGACTTCTCCAGGGCAGCAAGATAGAGAATTTCATTAACAGTGGAAAAGTGTTCCTAATACCTGTACTACAAGATGCAATGGGCTGCAGAATGCAAAAAACATCTAACTACATGTAGTGAAGTCTGATCCATCAGGGCTTACTGGCTCACACATAGTGTCAGATGCTCAGGTGCCTCTACAATGCAATTCAGTTTCCTGGAGCACCTGTCAGCCTGGCAAGGTGGGCAGCTCGAAGTCAGCACACATTGCTCCTCACCTACTCAAACTGGGATGTTGCAGCAGAGGACATAGAAGCGGCAAGGTATTTCTGCAGAGAGAAAGTGGAAGTGACTGTAGTGGGGACAAGGACTATCCATTTGCATTTATAGGAATAGTTAAGTCTAGAATTATAGTAGCCTCTTTTGCAACATGTAGTAAGTCCTACCAAAACTGAGTTTGTGCCATACAGCAATAAGTAATGCAGGATCAGTATCTATTTAGATGGGACAGCTCTGCATACAAGAAATACAGAACATAGGAAGGCACTGAATGGAAGTACTCACTGGATCCAGGCTACGAGCAGCACGCTGGGACTTCTGCAAATTACATGAACCTTTAAGAGTTCAGATTTATATTACAAAGATGCAACACGTCAGGAGGCAGCAAGAGCAGAGCTGCTTGCTAAGAGAACATGAGCCAAGGGAGATCCCACAACCCCAGGGACCACCCCCACAGTACGCAAGCAAGACAGACCCAGAGATGATGGACAGACCCAACCAAGAGCCCATACCATAAGGCAGTATCATGGTGATGAGGCAGGTCCAAGGTCAGGCCAGAAAGTCAGTCTATAAGCAAGGCTAAGAGCCAGCAATTGCCAGGCAGATTCATAAAAATGAGGTAGGACTGATACCAAGCTGGGAAACCATCCCATGGGCAGGGGATCAACAGGGGCCATAGCCAGGCTGTGACTGTGCAGGAGATCAGCACTCCTCCAGCATAGCTCCAACAAGAACTAGGGGCTCAGGGCTGAACTTAAATAGAGCTCCTGAGCCCATGGGTGTGGGGGGGGCTCCAGGTGAGGCTGGTCAGGGCCATTCAGGCTTATTAGTGCCCGCAGCACCCTGATCCAGGATTTAGAGGAACTTGGAATTTGAGCATCTTTCCTTTGAAATTCTGTAGTACAGATTCTAGCATTTTTCATTTTGTGTTATCTTTCACAAGGAACTTTTATATTGCATGTCTCATATTAACTTAATCAGTATTTGTCTGGATAGGTATGTGAGATTTAATTCTGACTGTAGAAGGAACTTCCCTGTTCAGCAATACAGTTTTGTTTACCTAACCCTTTCAATCAAATCTTGCTTGCTGTTTACAACAGGAATTTCTGGTTCTAGAAAAGATAAACAATATAGGGGTTAACTCACAGGAGAAATAAAAATACTCCAACATAGGTAATATTTTCTACAGGCTGAAAAATGTCTATTTGCTCTTGTCCTATCCTTTTTAGAGATTGAAAATTTGTCTTTATTGTGTAGTATTCACCAACAGGAACTATTAACAGAGATTATAAAATAAACTGAAATGTGTGGAGTGAGGACTTGTGGAATAGCACACTATGAAATGATCTCACTGAGTTTATGTGGATTTCCATGAAAAAATAGCTCATGTCCTGAAAGCTGTATTATCTCTCTTTAAGGTAATGAGTAGAATGCAAATGTGGAAAGGATAGCCTGATAATAATCCTCATTTCTTTAAAGCACTGTGCTTCTGTTTAAAAAGAAAAGAGTTTTTCAGCTGATGATCCAGAGCAGATTATGGGTTTGCTACTCTCTAAGTCCCATCCTACCCCTATGTTGGACTAAAAGTCTATTGCAACAAAGTTGGTAGAAGAGAAATGATTCAGTACAACTTTACATTTCATAAAAAGTGCACTGGAATCAGCAGGTCCATGAAGACTTGACAAGATTTTACCATTCAAAGTTCCAGACACAGTTACACCAGATTTAAATTCACATTCAATTTAATTGTTCTGCATTTTTCCCTGTTTTGACTCAGTTATATACTCTGGTTATTTTGCTCTCATTTGAAAGACTATATAAGACTTAAGATGATATGAATTTGGATTACATAAACAAGAATTGCTTTAAATTCCTTTTTCTCAGAAAAATGAACGGAAGAGTGACATTCACAGGATTCAACCAAAAGTTCCCAATAACTTAATATTCATTTGTGAGATTCAGTTAGTCTAATAAAGTTACTCCTTCAGGCTTTTTTCATCATTTAATCACAAAACCACAGCTTTTATACATGAAATAATATGACATTGTGCCATGAGTTTTTCATAGCTAAAGTTTAAGAAAAGGTGTATTTTTATGTCGCGTACAAGTTATAAAGCTACAATGTTAACAAGAACTAAATGGAGATTTTAATCTTAAATATTAGACATAAAATGGAGGTCAAAGTTAACTTGTTGTTCATCTATGACCAAGTTCACCTGTCTATATATCTCCCACAGATAGCAATTATTTTATAGATAGCAATGAAAGGGAGGGATACATAGGAAGAATATCACATTTTAAATATGGAAAAGTAGTAGTGTAATAACATAGATAGCAGTAATAGTAATAATTTTCCGAAGCAACTCATTGTAGTGAAACACTGCCAGGAGAGGAGACAAACTAGATAAACTTTTAATCTCATTTCTAAAACATTATCTGAAAAAAAATTTGAGTTCTGAAATATCAGGGACACAGAACTGCCAGGTTGTTGGTTTTTTAATTCTTCAGAATTCTGTATAAGAAAGAACCTGCTGTTTCATATCAGTAAGAAACAAGCTTTAAAATATTTATCAGCTAGCTAATATTTAACCCCTCTATTTATCATGTCTAATTGGCAACTCATATTCCAAAGGGTAACATTTTTGCTCTTATTTGAATTTCACCAGTTTTTTAATTAGCTTTCTAATAGGCTTTTCACCTTTCTAAAGCTGTTGCCTCAAAAGGCACAATAAAAAAAAATTATAAGCAGAGTTGTCACTTTTGTATAGTCAAAGTCATCTTTCTCATATTCTTGTTTCATTATATATAAATATTTAATCAGTAAATATTCATGTCACAACAGAAAGCAATACAGAAAACAAGAAAAAAAGCTGCTGCCAGGAAACGTGTTTATTTTTGCCATATATCACAAATTAAAACAGACCATAAAAGCATGAAGCATTCCAAAAGAAATGTGGAAAATAAGTCTCTGCAAAAGCATGCATCTCCTTATACAGGTATGAATACACAGGATCTGTCTGTCCCCAAATGACCTAGTTTTTCCTCAAGGTCCCCAGCTTTTTGAAGACCACATGTTGTTCCGCTGATGTTTACAGGCGTTGACCTAAGCAACCAGATAAACCAGAGAGATTTAAAGGGGCCTCCAAAATCACAAAAAGGAAAGGAACTTTGCAGAGCGCCCTGCCTATGGAGAAACGCACAGCCTGGGGCAGAAGAATCCTTCAAATTCTTCACAACTACTTATTGTAGCGAAGAAACAAAAGACAGCTACAATTATACTTTACATGGACATGATGATTTTTGGTTTTGGTTCAGACTATGGATTGTAATTTTTGTGAATATAATAGATAATATTAACATAATTTACATTTCCTCATGCTCTTGTGGGATTTTTATGTCCAAGAAGCAATAGTGACGACGTTATTGAGTGATTATGATTTATTATTTCAATTATGGTAGAAAACAAGAGACCCCGTTCAAAATTAGGCCCCTGTTGTGATGCAGCTGTCCAAACATATATTAAAAGACTGTGTCCAGACCACAAGTCTGCAAATTATTCCACTCAGAGCCATCAGGGAGTGAGTAGAGAGCTCCACACACGGAGCAGACACACAGGGAGGGATGAACCTGGACTGTATGTGTATTGCCGAGATTGTAACAAAATCACAGATTCTCCTAGTCATAAGCAACACTTTTTCTCTCCAAAAGAAATAGGTTACCTCCCCTACTGTTTTCTTTCTTAAAAGACCATATTGCATATTTTCCTGTTGAATGAGGCAAGTTCTACGATTTCTCTTCCATAATGATTTTATCTGTTTTCCTTTCTCTGCACATGTATGCGCTCCAATTCTCCTGGCTTCGTTTTCCTCTCTTTTTACCATTTTCAAACCCTCTTCTCTTCTGTCCTGCACTATTTCATTCCTTTACCAGTTACCATGCTCTCCTTTCCACGGCAGGGTGAAGCTGCCCTCCCCGAGGGGTTCTGCTGCTCTCCCTGTACGTCCTCCAGCCTTTCTCCTCTCTCCTCCCTTGAAATCCCAGCTGCCATGGGACTGCTGCTTTCCAAGACCCCTGAAACTTTCAGAAGCATCTGACTTCATCTGACTGTCTCACCCTGAGACTTATGGATGAAAAAGCACTGGATAAATGATAAGTATTGGTATTGATTGTATTATTAATATTTGCACGTTAAAGGATCATTATACAAACCATTTAGCCCCCCTTCAAACAGGTAGTGGATAGAAAGGAAATATCCCTCGTCTGTCCTCCATAGGGAAAGTGCTTTTAACTGAAGGAGAGCAATGTAACCTGCATTTATCATTCCTAAGAAATTATAGGAATAAATTATTTACCCAGGAGAACCATTTCTAACATGTCTTTTGTGCCCATTCAGTATACCGTCCTATGCTAACCTTGAGGGAATGGATATGGCTGATTATAATCTTGTCTCTGCAATAAATTGATGGAATGTTATGACAGAAATGAAAGACAGCATGTAAGCAAAGTATTTTCTTTAAGATAGTTTATGAGAAGTAACAGCTGCAAAAATAGAAAACCAACCCAGGCCCAGTGTTGCAGGTAACATCCCGATGTCACTGATGGCAAAACTTCATTTGAGTATGAAGAAAGCAAGATTTCGTTCGAGACTTCACAAAAATATTTTCTCCTCAGCAGTGGCTTTTATGGCCTTTGCCCCTGCGTGTGTGTACTCAGGGGATTAGAAATCTCAACTGTGGTTTGTCTTTTCAGTAATGACCAGGTAGGGCCCCAGCTGCTTCAGACATGCCTGCATCTTTATGCTCAACCCTATTAGTGAAAATAAGATCTAATGTCCCAATTATGTGGATGAAGCAAGGGATGCTAAACACCACCAAAGTGTGCTGCTGAATTTCATTAGCTTTGTGAACTCTTACAAAATAATGGTTCTGGTAGTAAATTTGCAGTACAGCGAAGGGAAAGAGCAAGTAAATAGAACAGGGTGGGAGAGGGGATGAAGGGGGGCCAAAAGGGATAGAAAAGGGGGAAAAGCAGAGTGCAAGACTAAAGGCATATTAAGTCTTTGGGGTACAGAAAAGGACATTTCTTGGAGAGGAATGGAAATTTTTTTTTTTTATTTTAGCAATATAAAGAAGTAAAACTAGGAGGAACAAAAGAAAATTATGTTTAAATCAGAGGATAATTTTTATTGTGATAAAAATTTTATTGTGATAAAAAATGTGTATTTCACATGGTTACCATCTTTTAACATGGATTAAAAAAAAAAGTTTCACTGGAAGCACTATATTTATTTCAACTATTATTAGAAAATTAGCTCAACATTTCAGATGTGAAACTGAATTTAAAGAAAATCTGGCTTGGACTAAATGCAAGTAGAAGTCAAAGTTCTCTGTTTCATGAGATCAAAAAAATGCTTGAAAACATTCGATTTCTCTCTCTTGGTGGATCAGTCATGCATCTATCAAATACACAGAACATCTACTAATATCAAAGCACGTTCTGCCAGTGGCTTCTCAGATTCTGGAGTTGAGAGGAAAAAGCTTTGACATTGACATTTGCATTACAACCACTTGAAATAGCCACTTCTTCTTTGTGTTGCTCAGGATTAATATGTTCTTCTTGGCTAGCACCACAGATATTTCTCCGTCTAGCTTTGTCAGTCAAATACAAACCAAAAATAGATCTACAAATATTAAATAAACTTTCTAAGTTGGTTTCTTGGCTGCTTTTTTTCAGATACAAAGTGGCTTTTACTGTTGGTTTCTTGCGTGGATTTTTTTTTTCAATAGATTCACACCTATGAATATGATACTATAATTTTTTTTGCTTATTATTTCTCCTAATGAAAGGTTACTGCTCTAAATGTTCTTTTAGAGGTTTAGCTTTCTGGCTTGTAAGTGTGAGGAAAAGGCACTGTGGACACACGTGACTGAAGAACATCTACTGTAATCCTCTGAGCCTGGAACAACTCCTCATTCATGGCACTAGCAATAAAAAGAAATCAAAGAAAGACACTGAGAAGAAATGGGAGCATTTAAAGGCTCAAACTCTGGAAATACCAGAAAATACTAGGAAGGAAGGCAAGAACACTTCAGCGTACATCTGGAAGCAGTAAGTGTTATTTAAAAGCAAGTCAACCAGAAGGAGGTTTTCCTTCTGAAAACAGCAAGTGCTGATGCATTTGGCATGTTTAACAGTTTTCAGCAATCCAAGCAAAGGAGGATATTCATGAAGCTGTTACAAAAAATTGAGGAGTATTGCATTCTAAATAAAAATGAAGCATATGAAAGTTATATGCTTTGAACCTGAAGGTTTAAAAGTATTTTGTAGTTTATAAGATTTGGGAGACAATTTTATCTGTCACAGGTGTTACGGTAAAGCATGGAATTAGCCTGCCTTACCGTAAGATCTAATGAAGATTTGTAGATTAAAAAAAAAGCCTTCCAGTTTTAAAAAGCCACTGGTTTTCAACAGAAAGTGGAGCAAATAATACAGAAATAGACTCCTGGGAGAAGCAGACTCCAGATGAGGCAGTTTAGAATCTGCCAAGAAACTAGTACTTGAATAAGTGTTGGACTGGACAGTGCTCTGACACCTTAGATATGACCAAGAGCTCAAAATAGCATAAGACAAAGATATTAGAGGTAGAAAAGATGCAGAGCTTGAAATCATAAGCAAGCAATAACAACACAAATAAAGCAGATGGGAGAAGCTGAAGGTTAAGCGAAAGCTTGTATTAAGTTAGCTTGTATTAAGCAAGCACCAGGGGTCTGAACCGTGAACAAACTGCATGTTGCTGACACCTCTGCCTTGGATGACTGTTTTCTTAAGAACAAAGGATGCTTGCAGAAAAAGATGGTGTGTGCAGAAGAAATAATAACCATGAGAGCAAATGGGATGTATTACCTTCAATTAGTCATATGTGCACAACTCCTAGTATTTCTAGGAACTGCGCTGTAACCCTAAGAGAAAATCAACAGGTTGTAGAAAGATAAATGGGTAAAATTCCAGGTTTAGGAAAGTGATTTTGTTTGTGTTTAAAAAATATGCTTCTCGATATAAATAGTAAACCAGGAAAAATATCTTAGATTGTTTTTCTATTTTTAGATGGCACTACTAAAGATATTACAGCTGAAGAGCTGATTATGCATTAAAAAGCTTTTTAGCTAGACTTCTTTACCCAATACAGTGATATGTGACAGTGGGACACAATTTACAGGACCTGCATTTGAGCAGAATACAGTGAAGCTTAGATTTAGATATGTGACTGCTAGTCCTCATCATTCCTAATTTATTGGGTGCAAAGTATGTACAAAAGCCTGGTGAACTTTTTGTGTGAACTCTCTTGGAATTAAAGTGACCTTCATTTAACATAGCCTATTTCACTTCCAAAGTGAGTTAGGCTAAATTGAATTAAGGTCATTTTTAATTCTGAAGAAAAATACATACTGAGGCATTTAATATAGCTTAGTCTACTTTAAATTAACAGCTGTAATTAACTTGGAGATCTCTGTAGAAAAGACCTAAAAAGAGAAATTAAAAAACACCATTATTTTTGTTTTTAATCTTCTTTGTTCTGTAAAAGGTATGTGATTCAGAGTCTCAATATATAGTAAGAACAAACAAACATCAGGATAATATTAATCACCTATCAATTATGGTAAGCATGCAAATAATGAAGTCAACTACCCTGAAAGTATTTCACTATATAGTTTTTTTACCAGCTATACATTTGAATAACTTTAACTACACAAGTAGTATTTCTATTCAAATCTCTGTGACTAGTCTAGAATCTAATGTCAGACAACTATATCATCAGTTTTGATTTAAATTTCATTCCTTCTATAGCTCATATGCAGCAATCCAAGTATTTCTGAACTACTGAAAATACAAGAACAAAATGTGCAGTTAATTTTTTTTTTGTTTTTTCTCCACTCAATTTTTGTACACAATCAACAATTCAGAAGTGCAGCAAATCAAGATAATATAAAATACCTTGCTTTTCTTAGGCTGAGCATTCTGTCATGGATTCAAAAAATTTGGAACACCTGCGTAGAAAAGCAAAGGACTTCTCTTGGTCTGGATAAGGAAACTTTTAAAATGAGCCTGATGGCAGCCAGATACCCACAAAAGGATCAAAAAGTCAGTTACAGAGGCAGGTCAGTAAGAATTTTCCTTAACAGTAATTAGCAATTTCTTCTGAATCACAAATATGCAGGCAGTATCTTCTACAAATATGGAGTAATCTGTAGAACAATTATAAGCAACTGACAAAAGTGCTACTTGGCTGATAGCAAGAGACTACACCCTCTCTTCCGAATGATCATAGGAGATAAAAGCCAAGAACTGAGCAGCTGGACTTGCCCATTAAGGAAGTCTGTAGTTTATCTCTGCAAAAAACGTGTTTATTCAGCAGGACATTGATCACAAGACAGCACCTGCCACCTCCTATGAATGAATATATAGCCACTATCCATAGAAAATTTGACAAATGCTATCTTGTCAAGGGGCAATACTGATGGCAAAAGCACAGCCCAAACATACCAGTTTCTTTAAATTATGTTTAAAACATCAGAAAAAAACCCACCTTGCAACTTTATGCCTCTTGAGAGGTTTCTGGTGAAATAAGTGTCGTTAAAAATCAGTAAGGGAATATATAAACTCTTTGTTTCTATGTTTACATGGGGTTTTTTGACCACTGGCTATCTTGGGAAACACGTAATGCCAAGAAGGGAAAGGTGGCAGTGGTGAAGTGTTGGCTGCTGGTGTAAACTTCCTTTGGAGCTTCTTGCTTTAAGTGTACCTAGTTACGTTGAAGGAAGCCCTAGTTACCCTTAATTAAGAATCCCTCCTTCTTTGAACCAAAATGTCCCTCAAAATTGTAACAGTCACAGTGTGCAGAACACTTTCCTGAGGCTCCAGATTCCTTCTGGGTTCACAGTCGGAGGGCATCAAAGAACATTTTTCAGGAGATCTGGTAGAGCAAGTTGTTGGCCAAGTTGCTCCAGTTTCATTGTGGATTCAGGGGCTGGCAATTTCAGATATTCTGGAAACACGATGTAAGACCTTTCACTCCTCTCTGTGAGGATGGGTCCTCAACAGGAATGAATTGGGCATCAGTGGATTTGGTCTTACCTGCACAACGAGGTACTTCATCGCTCTCTGTATAGCTAGTGCATGGAGCAGGGGGAATTGCCGTACTCCTGCTTTCATCCTTTCCCTTAGCACATCTACATGACATAATTGATATATTCTTGGCAGGTCTGAAATTATGCTGCAGTGATGAATATTCTTGTTTCTGGGTCAGAAGCTGTAAAATTTGGAAAATAACTTCCATATTCACAAAGAGATACATATGCTTCTTGGCACGTTAGCAACCTGCTAGAAAAACATCCCACGCTGGCAGAGCAGGGGTTAGCTGCGAGCAGGAAATGTGCCAGTAGTCTGGAACAACCTGAAAGGAAAACAAAGAGTTAAATGCCAAATATATCAGTCTGTTTAGGAGTAGAGAAGCAGGCTGCTGGGGTATTCAAGGATGCAGGAATGTGGGATTTGGGGAAGAGCAGTCAGATCCAGTATTCCAACCCTGCAATTTACAGGCACTGCTGCAATGGTAAGGCAGGCTGGCCATACAAGGAGAATTACAACTAAGGCAGGTACGTATTCATAACCTGAGCAGAGCCTACATCCTCCGGGTAAGAATCATCAGTATGGATGGGCAAAACCATCAATCTATATATGCCAATCCCTTGCAATGCAGGCACACTTTAAATGCGAGGGAAGGAAATTAAGATGCGTAATGATTTAAATTGAGTGACTTGTTTCAAATGTGTATTGAAAACAACTGCTGTAGTTGCTGCAGAAATGCCACTATCTCATCTAGAAATTGGAATGATTATGGAGTGAAATGATATGTGGCTCCAGAAGTAATTACCGTATGAAAAAGTGATTTCCATTAAAAGCACGTGAGAGCCTTTGATCTAACAGAAATTTATCTTTTCTGTCCTGAAATGACCCTCTCATTTTTAGTTCTGAGTCTATGTAGAGTGGAATATGCAAGTTTCATGAGGGAACTATACATCTGCTACAGAGCTTTAGGCTTTATTAGAGCAAAAGATTGGTCTTGCTAGGATATTCCAAATCGATAGTTCCCAACAAATATGTAGAAAAATGGATTAAACCCCGCTGTGAATCACTGAAACTACATCATTAAATGTGTATAGTTCTAAAACTGCTGAGCTGGCTTTCTTAGAGTACAGTTATTTTTTCAAATCTTATACAGATTAGCAAAACAAATGAAATTTGAATTTTTTAGATTGCACCATTGCTGAAATATTCTAACATATCCAAACAGAACAGTTTTCATATTTGCGTGATTTCATTTTTTAACCAATTGTGTTGAAAGAAAGAAGACAATCTACTTTTGTATGAGCAGTGATATGAGGTATTTCAGCATCAAAGGATTTTATATAAGAAAATTAAGGCAAACTGAAGATTAGGGCTAGAATAAGAGTTGATGCTCTGAATGCTAAATAAATATATATACATAATATATATAATCTGTACTACATTGATATGTTCTGCAATTAGTTAATGAATATTAACTTGTTAATATAGGATAAGTTGTGTAAGTGGTGTGAACGAGAATGCAAATGTCCAGCCCTAAGTCCTTGTTTCTGTTATCTTCGCTTAGACATGTAATGCTAGGATCATGGAAGTGGTTTATTTAATGTTTCACAGCACTGTTGACTTCTATTTGTTATGTTTTTGATTACGAGAGTGTTTGGGTATAAGCATTTATGCAAACCCATCAGTGTTGCACGTGTATTCAGAGCATGTGCTTATTTGAGAACTAGTGTCATGCATTGCTGCACATACACATGCAGTGCTATGTGGGTATATATAGGATTTTGCTGGAGTACATGCAATGACCAGCTGATCCTTGTCCACCAAATCCCAAAGGGCAGTAATGGCTACTGGACCTTGGTGGATCCTCACATATGGAGCCCATGCAGCATAATGTGCTAGTGAAAGGATGAGCTGTAGTGCCAAGAATATGCTAAAGATGCTGCAGCATATCATCTCATTTGTTAGTGATGCTGCTGCTGTCTTCTCAACGATATCAAAATGCCTGTCAGCACCTGGATGAAAATCAGCTGACTCAGATTCAATCTGGCCAAAATGAAAATGATGATGGCTGGAGCGGGGAAAACGTTTAAAACTGAGGTAACATCTTTACCTATCTGTGATAGCATCTTCAGACGTTTATTTAAATACTACAGCACCTCAGGTTTCTATTTTTTGTAATTGTCTGAGTGATCAAGATGGTCGATGGCAAACGTACCCTCTTCTTTTTCCAAGCTTAACTTCTCCTCCTGGTGCAGATCTGGCCAGTGCAATCCGCATGCCCTTCCCTGGCAGAGTGGATTACCGGTAACTCACTGAACCTCTGGGTAAGTGTGCAAAGAATGCAGAGACTCCAGCTTTGGCACAATGAGACAGCCCTCTTCAATAGTAGCAGCTTCACCACCCCCAATGGTTTGCGGGTTATTTCCTCACTATGGCTAAGTCTTGTTTCTGATCTTCAAAGCAATAAAGACCTGGCCTCCCCAGAGACTGCTTCTTTAATCATAAAAACACAGGTACTCCTCTGAAGCAAGCAGTATCACACAGATCGGGATACTGCAAGTGAAAAGGTGAAAATCAAGAGAAAGTCCCTTAACTGAAGTGTTCATTGATAGAACTTCAACCTACAAAACATCAAGATAATTCAGGTAAGTAAGAGTTCCCGAAACTTTGCAGCTGGATAATCCAGGCGGCTTGTAGCACTGTCGAGGTAGAGCCACACGCTGGCTAGATCTGCCCAGTGTTCACATGCAATGTACTCCACTGCACAGCCTCGGGAGATTGGAAATTTCCCAGAGGTATCTGCTTTAGTGCGCATTAGTGTACGTGTATAAAATCCTGTCTTACAGAGAGTAAGGTAATTCAGTATTAGGCCGTGACAGCGTGTGCTGCACCGGCAGGCAGCCCACGGTGTCGGGAGAGGATTTTGATAGCCCCTGTGAAAGATGGTAGCCGGGACGGCTGCCACCAGAACAATTCACGCAGCCTGCAGCCTTGGGGAAAGAATGCTGCCAGAAGAGGCTGGGTATCATCACATCAATTGTCCTGGCAGAATATATATGGTTTGTGATCCATAAGGTTAACACTTCTGCTCTCCACGCTCTCCACTTAAAGGCACATAAAATAGAGCCTTCTTTTTGATAAGCATTTCCTTCCAGACCTAAAACACTCAAAACGTTTCACATGGTAAATATATATATTTAAAGAGAGCTATCATCAACTTGAAAGTCACAATACCGTTTGAAAATGTGTAGCTGTAGCTATTTATGACATGAGTGGCAGCAAAAGGGGGGAGGAAAAAAAAAATCTTTGCTGGCAGCTCGCTTGCTTTCTGTATTTTTTTTTTTTTTCTCTAGTCTGTTGAGCCATGTAAAAACAGTTTGTGAACAGGCGGCAAGTGCGGCTTTCCTCGTGTACGCTGCCGGGGTGCTGGCCCGGGCGGGACGGCCCGGCCGGCGGCCGCGGGCCCCGCGGTGGTGGCTCCGCGGGGTGGGTGTCCCCGGGCCGCCAGGGATGCTCAGGGCGAGGCGGCCGAGCCCCCGGCGCCGGGCGGGCGCAGCCGCAGGGCCGCGGCGCGCTCGGCCTCCCGGGGTCACCTTGGGCACGGCGGCGCCTCGCCCCCGCCTGAGCCGCTGCGCCCCGCGGGCGGGACGGCCCTCCGGGCAGCGGGAGCGGGGGCGCTCCCACGCCGCCGCCCTGCGAGGCCGGGCGCTGACCGGGGGTACACGGAGGCGGGCGCGCCCCCGCCGCAGCGGCAGACGCGGAGGCCGAGGGCAGCCCGCCCGCCCCGGCCCGCTGTGAGCCGTTGTTGGCGCGGGCGGGCGCCGCCCAGGGCTCCCGCAGCCCCCCCCTCCCTCCGGCCGGGGCGGCGCCCCCCCCCGCCTGAGGCGGCGGCAGCGGCCGGGGCCGTGGACGGCGGCGTCCCGCGCCCCGCGCGCCCCCGGCGGGCGGCGTAGCAGGGAGGAGGCGCCGCCCCGGCCGTCATTTCCGCCGTGTGTCGGGGTGGGGGAGGGGGGCAGAGCGCTCGCCTCCTCCTCCGCGGCGGCCGGAGACACAGAGACCCAGCGCGGGGCGAGGGGAGCCAGTCGCCGCCGCCGCGCCCGCGGGCCGCGCCGCCCCGCCAGCCGAGCCCTGCCCCCGCCCGCCGCAGCCGCCCGGCATCCTTCCCGCCCCCCGCCCCGCGCCGCCCCGGCCCGGCCATGGGGAACGCAGCCACCGCCAAGAAGGGCAACGAGATCGAGAGCGGTGAGTGAGGGGGATCCGCCGCCTCCGCCCCGCGCCTGGCTCCGCTCCCCGAGGAGGGGCCGGCGGGCCGGGCCCGGCGCGCACGCCCCGCGCCGCCGCCGCCGCCGCAGGCCCCGCGGCCTAGCGGCTGAGGCGCCGAGCCCCCCGCCCCGCGCAGGCCCGGCCGCCCGCGCCCGCCGGCCCCCAGCTCGGCGTGGCCTGCTCGGCGCCGCGGGCCGCCCGCCCCGGCTCGCCGCCGAGCCGCTCGCCGCGGGGTTTAGCGTCTCGGGAAATAAGCGGGATAAATCCGCCCGCGGCCGCCGGGCCGAGGCCGCCGCCGGGCCGCGCGTCCGGCTGTCCCGCAGCAGGTGTCCGTCCCCGGCGAAGGAGGAGCTGCTGGCGGGGCCGGGGTGGCGGCGGGCAGGTGTCAGCGCCTCCGCCAGCCTCCAGCCTGCATCCTCACCCCGGCCAGCTCGCTTTCCCCACCCCTGAACACACCCTTGCCGCCGGGGGAGGCCGCCCGCCGCGCCGCGCTGCGCTCCGTCTGTGGCGGGAGGGTTTTCTTCCCGCTGCGGGGAATGTAGGTCAGAAACTCCTAAGCCTGCCCGGATGGTGCAGCCCCGGTGACCCCGCCGGTCCTGCCCGCTCCCCGTGGCCCAGCCCCAGCCCCGCGGCGTGTTTACATCGTTCGGGAGCGCGCTGGGAGAGCGCTCGGTACACACGTTGCTCTCCTGATCCCTGGGTAAAAATGGAAGACAAAAGCATTGATCTTAACTTGCCGTCGCAGGGTGCTTTTTGTTGGGGTTTTTTTCCCCTAAGTATTTCACCATAATCTTTAAATAATATGAAGCCGATTCAATTGTTGGGAAAAAAAACCCTAGACTTTATTTATAGTAAGTTAACTTCCTTACTTCGCTTCTAGTGGAAAACTTCGGTTAGGTTTGTGATGGATAAGAGAAAAGACAAGACGTACAGAGCAGTCAGTTGTGCAAGCTCAGTGGTCCTGCAACAATACCCTTTGTCACTGGAAATTCCTTGGGCGTTATTAAAATGGAAAGAAGTTGAAACATCGAAGTTACTTTTTGTTATTTTTTTTTGCAGTTTGGTTACTTTTTGTGTGTTTAGTACTGAGGTCTGGGGTAGAACCAAGTAACCCAATCTGCATAGGCCGGTGCCTGCCCACACATCATTCCTCTGGCTTCCCAGGGATCTGCATGGGTGTCTCCAGCTGTGGGACAAGGGGCTCTGCTTCACCTACCCAGTTCTGCTGTGTGGTTTTGCCTTTCAGTTCTTGCGTCTTATCTCATTATAGATTTCACAATTCAAATGTTTTGTGAGTGTTTGACCATTATTGTTTAGTGTTTTTCTTTTTTATTTATTTAGCTGAGTCCATGAATTTTTGATAGGAAGTATTTTAGCCTACCTATGAAGTGAAGAGAGAGAGAGGGTGTGGATTGTTTGAAGTACTTCAGATGACAAAACACTGCATTTTTTACTTTATAGTAGCTGTATTGCTGTTAGTCTGTGCAGGTAAATAACACTACACCACACAGTGTTTACTTGATTTTAATTAATTCTTTTCTCATATTACCAAATACAGTGATTTTTAAGTTGCAGAAGGAGCTTGTTTCAGAACTCCTCTCTCTCCCTTTGTTAGAGTTTAAAAATGAAGTGCTGCTACAGACATCAAGCTCAGATGTTGAATTACTCAGTATATTTAGCAGCAAAAAGCTCTGTAATGATAGAACTTCTGTAACTAGAAGAAATTGATCATCATTAACATACTGCTGGGAAAGACCAGGATTCGCTTACTGTGGAGGATCAATAGTATTTGAATACTATACACATAATAAATTATTAGAAGCAATATTTGGTTTACTGGCAGTGAAGGTTGGTGTGTGATCTAGTCATACGATACACAGCAACTAAAAACTAAAGAAACATAAAATGTGAAGGAGCTTTAATATATCTGATACATACTCGCATTGTTGAGCCAGTTTTCCTGTTTTGTGTGTTAAATGTCCTTAGTAGCACATATTCCAAACTTCAGGATACTGAAATTGAAGTTGTTTGAAGTGCTAACAGAAAAACATCCAGGTTTGACTTGTAAAGGTGATGTTATGCCCTTGATCCATGCATGGAGCGTATGGTATTATGTGGATCAAGGACATGCTAAGGTCCCTGAAAGAACAATGAAGGGTAACGCAGCTTCCACTGATAACTATACTTACTAGTTCGTGAAGTGTAATTTGAGACCTCTTGCACTGTCTGTGGTCAGCACAGTAAATGCTGTTCACCTAACCGTGGCCCTTATATTCTTCTTGTTTGTTTTAGCTTTCCATGTATATTCAAATATCTTCAGTACTCGTTACTTCACTCAGGCTATGAAGAGGAATAAAACCAGTTGTATGTGAACACCAGTAGTAGAAAGGAGCAAATATTTCAGAGTATTTCTAGGCAGAAGTTGCAGGTGAATGAAATCTGAATGCTCGTTAAGTTTCTTAAGTTTAGCCACCAAAAAAGTGAATCAGGCTTGCACAGCAGGGAGGGCAAGACACATATGTGTACATACAGAAGATTGAAAGCTTCGGTGTAGTCTGTTAGGATTTTCTTTCTATGCCCTTCTGTTCCAGGCCCTCCTAATATGCAGTGGATTTTGATTTGGAGGACCAAAATTAAAAGTGATCTTTACTAAAGAGAAGCTTAAGGGTTCTGTACCCATTTTAAACTCTGTACCTGTTTTAAATGGGTTCATGGTTTTCCACAGGGCACAGCAGCCTACAAATTCTGGGGGTCTTTTAGAATAATAATATAGGTATTTTCTATTTGAAATCTGAAGAGACACAATTGTCAGTTGTCTTAAAAGTTTCTCTAAGTTTCATCCCTCATCCTAATATTCATTTAATTATTCACTTCATTGTTTGGTTGGTTTTTTTTTTTTCAGCTGCTCAATTTACAGTAGTTGAAAAAACTTCTTTTGCAACCTATGACTTAAAAATGTCAACATGTGGTAAATTACATTTAAAGAAAAAAGGCCACGGGGAGTCTACCTTAACTTGTTGCAATTAATGTAGGAAAATGTTAGCTTTATTAATATTCATTATCTTGGAATCATTTGTTAAAGTAGCACACAACATAAAAGAAACAAAACTACAACACCTCTCTGAGTTTAAAGAAGGTCACATAGCATTTTTTTAATCCAGTAAGTGAATCTGTTACTTTCAAGATCATTATTGATTTTATATGAAACAGGAATGTTTTAACTTTACTAGAACTATTTTCTAAACTGGAATGAGTGTCAGCCCTGCAAATTGTAAAGTTTGTAGAAAGTTTTGGGGTTTTTTTTCTTCAGATAACTCAATAATACAGATTTTTGAAGTAATTACTATGTATGGCTTAGAATTATTTGCCCCTTTAGACATGCAAGGTACGTCATACATGACAGCAAGAAGTTTGTTTAGAAATGAATAGTATTCTCACTTGGTGTTATGTTTGGTGTTTTTTTCCCCCTAGATTCAAGAATACTTAGCTGTGATACTGTCTGTTTCTTTCTTTTTAACCACCAAACTGGATTAGACACCAGGTGATTAGAATACACTCTTTGGTGACTGGAAGATTTGTGTACTTTCTCTTCTTCCTTTAGATCTTGAAACCACACGGGCTTGGCTTCTGAGTTGTGTTAGTCAGGATTCAAATGGTCCTTGCTGCTTTTTCTGTAGCAATATGTGGTAGTAAATTGCTCTTAAAATGTATGTTTAAAATTAAACTATACATGCTTTTCAAAACGTAATTCTGTACATGTCTTCTTACCTGGTAGCCAGATCTCCAGCTTCCAGTGGATGAGGAACTTGATTAATCTAACATGACTTTACTAACTTCGACTTCTGTGGTCTTTAAATAGCCAAGTACAGCGTGTGTGATGTGTATTCTGCATGTGAGTTTTATGTTCATTCACTCCTCCTCCTCCTCAAAGTGTTCCCACTACAGTATCTTCAGTATGACAGAATTCCTGTTACAGTCAATTCTTCCCTTTTTAACTCTTATAATTATTCTGTAAGTAGTGCTCCTTTGAAATGTGCTTGACAGGAAGATGCAGCCTTCTTCATTTTCCTTTGCCAGTAGATTTTAACCTCCTCAGGGGACGTTTCTTAGAACTGAGATCTTTTTTTCTTATTTTTCATGTGCATTCAGTGCTGGGTCATTCTGCTGTATTTACTCATTGAGGACCAAAAGAGACCACAAGTTTGTTTCTTGTAAAGACGGGATGAGGCAGAGCTCTGTCACTGCTGTCCTTGATTAGATTAAAATCGGTGAAGTAGAGGTAAAAAGCTCTGTGTCCATTACTATTCCAAGCTTGCTGATTCCCAGTCACTTTCTCAGAGACTCTTGTTTCAGTGTTTTTATCTGAGTGTGGTTTTGTTCAACAGCTGTTGTCTTTTTTCTTTTGCTCATTGTGTCTATGCTCTCTGATTTTGAAATGGATAGCTTTTGGAGCCTTGCTTACTCATTTTAGAACATCAGCTATAGTATGTATTGTAGAAAGAGTAATTAACAATATATATTCCAGTGATGCTGGAATGGACTGTATGGATAACATCTCTAAACAGTGTATTTAAAGCTTCTTTCCTTATATTTTTAGGCTTGTATTGTCTCACTATTGATCAATTAGATTTCAGCAATAAGGAACTCCATTATCTGAAAATCAGAAGTAGTTATAATTACTTGCTGAAGAAATATCTAAAAATTCTTTTGCTGTAATCACCAATGTAAGATTACCGGTATGCACCATCTGAAAACAGGCACCATCTGAAAATACTGCTTTAATTAAAAACAAAATGCTTATTCACAGCTTGGACTAGCAAAGAGAAAGGCTATCGCTCAGTAAATGATAGCCACATGGTAGCATAACAAAAGGTCAGAAGGACCTCCGAGTGCTAAGTTAGTTTATGTATTTAGCTGTTGTAGTTAGGTCTTTATTACAGGCTCAGACTCCTTTAAAGACAGAATACTTTAAATTACTTGACATTCCCATGTTGCTGGGTTTCTTTAGTGTTCGTTCGCTTACCCGTATATCCACATTCGTAGAAATGACACAATCAAAAGTAGTATCTTGAAAAATACTCAGATTTCTCATATTTTTGGCAACAGTCACATTGTTCCTTAGTGTAATTAAGGCTATGTCTGTGCTGCAAAAATTAACTGTCTCATTGGTACAGGGAGCAGAACGTGGACAGAGAAGTAAGTGGAAAAACTGTAAGGACACAACGCTGCAAGTTATGGTGTCGTGGGCTGCCCTACCCGAGTGGAGGGCTGTGTTCCTCACCATGCGTCGGGCTGTCGGGGAGTCTTCTCCAGTTAGTTAAGTTCTTCCGTAACTGACACGTCTCTCCTTTGGACAGAGCTGTGGAAAGGTCTTTGGATGGCTGTCAGATTCTGTGTGTTTTGCCTGCATCCTTACTATAGACATCATGAAGGACTTGTTTGCCCAGAAGCCTTTTTTTTTTTTTTTTTTTTTTTAAACTGCGGCAGTTAGTTTAATAAAGGATATTGTCTCTGCTACACAGCAGGTCGGTTCCGGATCAGATTCAAGTAGAGTGTTTTTCTTCATCAGTGCTTCTGGTCATTTAAGCTTGCAGAGTTTTCAGTGTTAGGAACCTTGAGTCGGTGGGGAATTTTCTTATAAACTAGTGAAACTTAGGGCTAGAACTTGGCAAAGAGTCTGCCCTGCAGTGCTGCTCTCAAGTTTTGTCTTTGGTACAGGTGCAAGGTGTTGTTTCATAAGCATTTCTTTCAGTTGCAGTTCTGTTTTTCTGTCCCCTGCCACTTTTTTCCTGCCTCTGTGCCCTCAAGTGTGCTGGAGCAACTATTTATGAGACAACAAGGTGAACTGAATTTGAGATTGATCTAGGTTAAAAATAACCCCGCAGAAAAGGGAAAGCAGAAGGGACTTTAGTTAACCTGGATCGGCTTCCTGATCTAGTTCACTGCAGCTACGCTAACAGTTGTACCAGTGCAGGTGGGATATGGCACAGAGGTGAGACTGGATAGCAGGCACAAAATAGGGGCTGCCTGACCTACTGCTGTTGCCAAACGGAGAGCTGTGGTTTCAGGCTGTACTGCAAGTCTTTTCCTACCATACACAGTTTCTATGCTGTGAGGTAGAAATGCTTCCTGCGGAATGGGAGAGAGGACAAAGTAGCAGTGGAGCTGTGAGGAGGTAAGTGAAGTGAGAGATGTGTTGTCTTAGAGCTGCAAAACTAAAATCACCTTCCTTTTTTTCCTCTTTTTTTTTTCTAATCGCCCCCCCAGTACAGTTAAGAAAGGCTTACACACATTCCTCTGTGTAATTTTATTTATTTGTGTTATTCTGGTGGTCAGGAGGGCTAATTGTGAATCAGGACCCTGTTTTGTTTGTACAAGCACAAAACAGACAATTTATTCTCAGAAACCCACATGTTTGGTTTGCGTAATAAAGTGAATACAGACAGATGGGAAGTAAAAGATGAAAGTGAGACTCTCAGTCTGTGTAGCGGGAGAATCAGGATAAAGCAATTTGAGAGTATGTTTGTAGACGTTGCTATGCAGGGACCTAAAAGGAAGATACTGGGGTAGCCCTGCCTGTGGTGTTTGCGATCAGCACGGGTAAACTACAGTCTCTTCAGTGCTTGGTTGAGCCTGTCTCTTTGGCATCCTGCTTGCTGTTTCTTCAGCGTCACAGCAGAATAATGTCGACTAAGAGTAAGGTTTCGCAAAACAGCTGAGCCCATCTGGTGGCTTATGCTGTTGAAAAATCTGGTTTTATTCCTAGACCCTTCATGGGTCACAATTCTAGTGTTTTTCCGATCCATTGATAAGCTGTTTTACATAGACAGAAAACTATGTCTTTTTTATCTCTTTGGGTTATCTATAATTATTTTGCATGCCAAATCAATTCACTGAGGTGTCAGATGGCAAGAGACAGATTCAAAGGAAGCACTGAAAGCACTGTTGGCAATGAAATGGTGAGGCGGCAAGAAAAAGGACTCTCTTTTCTTAGCATTGAGCGCTTAGATTAACTCAACAGTTTCCTAAGACCTCATCCTGCTGACTTCTTGGAAAAATGATTACTCCAAACTACCTCTTTCCTGTCTGCCTTTGTTCATATAATGAATTACTTCAAGGCTTGAAGTTTTTAGTGAGAGATGTTAGCACCTAGCAGTTGGACTTTGCTTTTTCAAGCTTTTAGAGTTATATGAAGATAGAGGAAAAAATATAGCAAAACATTGCTTCTTTCCATCTCCATGCTTATCATACGGATCTTTAAGACAATAATATTTTAGAAGATTTTTTTTGTTTAATTTTTTCATTTTGTATTTAGTTTCAGTTCTCTTTTTGCCAATTTGATATTCAGACTCAGAAATGTACCAAAGTTCTTATTTCATTAATTCATTTTCTCATTCATTAAACTATTTTCTGCTTTTCCCTGACCAGAGGGGTTCATCTATAATCATAGAGGGCTTGCTAGCTTGTGATATAATGAGTTCTGGTATATATTCCTAGATACACATGTAGTAAGGGTTAGGCTAACTGTATGGGTTGCTTGACATGTTTCCACTCCTTTACTACATGGTAAAACCTTGTTGTTTTGGGTTTTGGTGAGTGGTTTTTTTTGTTTTTTAAAAAAGCGACAATTCTCATGACTTCAGACTAAACAACCAGTTTGTTTTCGGTGTTTGTTTACATTGGGATATCATCTATCTGTAGTTTTGAGGGTTTTAGAAAATCATAGATGTATATAAATATACTCTGCATGTTAGAGATAAATGGGCCTCCAGACTCTGAGAAAGCAAAAATCTTTTCCATGACATAGCTGTTCTCTACCAGAGAAAGCCTGATGAGCATTTTGACCTGAATTCTCTCCTTAGGAAGGGCAGAGACTTGCACTGACTGTTTCTTCTGAGAGATATGGTATCTGTGTGATTTACTATTTCAGTGTTAGTCTGATATCTTACCTGTGTTGTTAAAACGAGGCATAGAAAATCCTCCTTCAACACATTGTTAGATGAATGAATATCTAATCTGCTGGGTGATTTGTAAAGGTAAGCGTTAGTTTTGTTATCCCTCTGCCTCTTGTTAACTTTTATCCTTTTGTTAAAATACTGTAATGTTTAAACAGAGGACATCGGGAACTTTTTGTTTAGTTTATTTCATTCAAGTTAAGCTGCTTCCAGCAAGTATGTACTTGTTAACCTACTGCACTTGCTGTTAGCACTCGTCTATAAACGCACAGACTTCCACAGCTGCAGTGTGGTTCAAGAAATTAAAACAAAGGAAACTGCATTTCTGGCATGAAGATGGAAACTTTAAAGATAGAAAAGATTGTTATTTTGCCTGTGCCCAGAACCTGTTTGCTCTTCCCTCTCTTGAAATGACATAATTAAGGGTGTATGTACTCAGGTACATCAGCAGGTGCATTGTAATAGTAATTAAGGTTAGTTTTGATTACTATGATATTAGGCAGTTTGAAATTCTTTGTTTTCCTTGTAGCAGCTAACAGTAATAGGTTTATTGTATATTTAAATTCTGATTGTTAAGCATATGATAGTCTAGCCTTACTTTGCACGGGGAGAAAATGTGACAACTGCACCAAAGTCTATCATTAAGGTGAAGTTTTTAATGCAAATTACCTGTATTCAAGCATTTTATTAACTGATCCATAGATTAATGTGGAGCCTGGAGGTTTTAATCAGAGTTTCTCATTGAAAAACAGGGTAGGTGGTGAGAGAGAGAGAGAGAAAAAGCATTACATAGCTAAAATCATGCCTAACCAATTTGAAAGATCATGGTATTTCCTTCTAACAGGTGTCATTATGATGAAAGGAGGTATGTATTCATTGACTTGTTGAGGACTATTTTATATCAGGCAGTTTTTAAAAATTCAATGCTTCAGTCATAGATTTGGTCCTTTTGAAAACTTGTGCAATGAGAAGGGGGGGATCTCATTGAAATCCAGGACTATGCATCCACTGTAGATCCCAGCACTGGTACTCTGCTTTGGGAACTAGGTGTTAAATATCCTAAAGCAATAGACTGCAACAGTGCATCCTGTGGTCAAGCTAGTTTCTCTCCCTTGGCTTAAAAATCTACATTTTAGTGGTGCTTGTTTATGTGAACTGAACTTCAGAGTGAAATAAGGTGCTAGATCATTTAGCTTAATTTAATGGCCCATATGAATATCAAGTTGCAAAACAAATAAGTTTTGCAATTAGTTTAAGTCTACAGCAGCTTCATGGGAGGTGGAATCGCCTGGGAGGTTCAGGGTGTGTAGTGCTTTGTAATGGTTCTTATGGTGTCCACTGGTTCTTTTGCAAATTAGCTTTTTTTTTTCTCTTTGAATTTCTTGAGGACTAACAATCAGATGCAAAACTGACACAAAACCAAAATTAGCTTCAGTTTTTCACACAGACTGCTCTAATACCTAAGAACAGTTCAATTTCTGTCTAAATTTTGTCTGTTGTTATGACATGCTTTCTGCCAAAAGATTGCTCTTGCAATTCTACCTACATCATTATCCAACTGCTCATTTAGTATTCAAATGCAGAATTTATTTCATTTGCATATTAACTTAGGGTTTTTATATTGAACTCCAAGGTAGAACATTCTTGAACTTTAAATGAGTGTGTCCACAGTTGTGGGGGTTTTTTTTTTCCTCCTGTTTTCATTGCTGAGTAACATTTGTTACCATTTGTAGGTAACAAACATATCAATCATGTTGCATCTAAGGTGAACACTCAGGAAAAGGTTGGCAAGGATGGTAAAAGGTACTGAATGATTTCCATATGAAGAATTGCTATGTAAGTGACATCTCTTCTATCTAGAACAGGTAGAGGATATGAGCTGTAAAATTGTGTGTGGCATGGGAAGTGAGAAGTGTCCTATGCTTGCCCTGTTCTTGCTTTTGTTAAGCAGCCACTTCGAGTCACTGTTTCTATTGTCTTTTTCCCTAGGGACAGACACCAATTTATTCCTAATAAAACATTAGAGCCCTCCTCAAGAATGAGGAACTATAGAAAAAGAGAATGGAGAGAAACCAGGCAACAGCTGGTAAAAGGAGGAGGAGTGTGGGTCAAGAAATGTAAAAATAGGGAGCCAAAGGGAGCACTCAGCAGAGTATGGACTGGATCTTGTCCACGTTCTCTTGTCCCGGAAGAGGGAGCTGATAAACGCTGGCCAGAGGTGCTCTGCCTGAGGAGGTGGAAGTAAATGCCGTGGGTGTCAGGGTCATCCTGTGAAGCTTCTTCCTCCTAGTTGTAGCTTGGTCAGAACCAGCGGAGTTGATGAAGAGATCCTGCATCACACAGAGCCTTAGAGGGAAAGTGTATAAAGGTGAGCGAAGAGCATCTTAATAAGAGGTTTTGGTGAAGCTGGAGGAGGAGTTGCCACTTGTCCCACTCAGGCTATGGCACACGTGCACTCTCGGGACCCCATGAACAGCAGTATGGATGTGCCCATCTCCTTAAAGTGTTTTTCCTGGCTGGGCTCTGGATTTAGCCCAGAGTACAAGCCGGTCCACCTGGCGTCTTGCCTCTCCTGATGGTAGGAGATCCTGTCTCCTGCTGTCTGGGCAGGGCAAAAGGTGAGAAGGTGAAGTATGAGTGCATAGTGGAATTTTCCAAGATGAGGTGTGAAGGTGAACTGGATGTCATGAAGCCTACTGAAATACTATGTGGGGAAGCATGTGTCTATCACAGGGACAACAATCTTGTGCTGGTGTTGCAGTTCCCTCGGTCTTGTAACCAGGAGTTACGCTGTTGCTGTAGAGGTGGCATTGCAGGTCAGGGTAGTGGTGACCAGCTTCATGCCAGATACCCAAAGCCACGTTCTGTGTTTTGGTTCTGCCACAGATGCCAGGTATACTTGGCATGTTACATAGTTTCATCCATCTTTAGCGTTTTCCTCTGATACCGGTTGTGGTGAGTCCCTTATTTACCTACAGTCCTAATCTTCTTTGTGCACTTAACTGTATTGTTAGCAGTCCTTGCCTATGTTTTCCTGTAGTCTGACGTAAGACACTTTTACATTGCACTGAAGAAGTCCATTGTGTTCTGTACCAAAGCGGTACTTTTTGTCTGATCTTTTTATCATGATAATCATAGGCGCTACTTGTATACCTTCAAACAGGACTTTTTTTTTTTTTTTTAATGGATGGTGTCTCTTTAGAAGCTTGCTAAATAGGAGCTAAACTGACATTATAAAGTTAGGCCCTTCAGAAAAGTTGGGATTTTTTGGTGGTGGTGGTGGTGTTTTTTGGTTTTTGTTTTGTTTGTTCTTTTTTTAAGCAGATGCTTGGAACTATGCCATTTATTAAAGAAAAGCATTTGCTAAGTAATTGACAGCAGGAATAGAGAACATAATTTGGCCAGACAACTGTTGTGCTTTTCAACTGTAGGACAGTGTTGTATGATGATTTCATTGAATTTCTAAATCAGTTATAGCCACAATTACTTGTTGGTATTACTTAGAATGGTTTTTCAGGACCTCTTTTAGAAGCAACTTTATAGTTTCTGCTGGGCAAGAACTGTGTTTTCAGAGCAGAACCTGATTTTTCTGGTATGATGTCTTTTGAAAAAAAACCCCAAACATGTTTGTATTATCTCCAGCTTGAGGTTTGAGGCTATAATTATGAAACTTTCTTCAACTTGCTGCTTATGGAGTAGTTACCTGACCAATTTTCTTTGGCAGTAAAGCTGACTTGAAAAATTC
Source organism: Gymnogyps californianus (assembly GCF_018139145.2). Taxonomy (NCBI): domain Eukaryota; kingdom Metazoa; phylum Chordata; class Aves; order Accipitriformes; family Cathartidae; genus Gymnogyps; species Gymnogyps californianus. The sequence continues at coordinate 20,528,973 of NC_059478.1, read as the reverse complement.
CTGCCCTGATCACCCCTGCTGCTCTGCTCGCAGCTACAATTTGCTGCTCCTCCTGTGCTGATACAGCTATTTGAGGACTGCTCTGAGGTGTCACCGAAATGGTTAAAACCCGTGCTCCCACCAGGCTCTGCTGTTTTAACCCATTAATTTCATGGACCTCTCAAAATGTGGCCCCACCTTGTGTTGGACTGATACAAAGGAGGGATGTGAAAGACAGGGTGAAACATTGTTGTAAGTGGATTTTGCCACTGAAGAAAATGTACTAAGCGTTTCACTGAAGGGAAGGAGAAAATGCTAGTGTTGCACAGTGTTGATCTAAGCTTTTAGATATGTTAGCCTGATACGGTTTTTGATTTGAGGGGCTCTTTGGGGCCTTCCCTTCAACCAGGGATGCTGCTAACTGACTTCTGTAACAATATGCATCACCATGCCATTCTCAAATGCTATCAGCAAGTTGCCCCATTTTTGCTTACTACGGAGACTAAAATAGTATTTGTAACATCTTAGTTCTGTTAAATGTGATTGCCCTCATGGTCATCAGAGCAAAATTTGTTTTGACAAAGTTATCGAAAGGATCGCCAGCCTTCCTCTTCATATTTTTAATTACTCCACAATGTACTCAAGTATTTGTTAGGACAAATAAAACTGGAAGATGACTAATACATACACACTCATTTTAGATACAGCATGTGAGTAGGGAGTAACAGGAGGAGGAAAAGAGACATGCAGATTTGTGCAGTAGCACAATGAGAGATGTGAAAGAACCAGATATCGAAGCTAGTTTAAATGATACCGTAAGGCTAGAGGTATAAGCACTGCAAATTTAGTATGATCTTCAGCAGTAAAAATGAAGGCATCTCTTGCATTTACCTTTTCTGCAGTTGAACTGAATTTTCCACTTAATGGTGAAGATACTGATTTTCTGCAGGACATATTTTTCATTTGAGGTGAAAATAAAGTTTGTAGCGTTACTGACCTTTCTTTCAAAAGATAACTTGTGGTAGTTTTGCCTTTCTTTGTCTGAAAATAATCCCAAACAGAAAATAGTAGTTGGCTGGTTTTCCACAGTTCTATTCAGAACATTATAATTTTCTCCACCAACTAAATTGACTCATTCATTTCCACTAATACATACAAACTTACTTGTTCTGCTGCCAGTCTTGTTAAGAAGACTAGCCCAAAATGCAGTGGCTGGGAAAACAGAGTAGTAGATGTTCAGTATGGAAAGCATGTAAATGCAAGCCTTTCACACACAGTCCCTTTGGACTTGGACACAAGGGGAAGATTTTTCACAATGAGAACAATCAGCCATTGCAATAATCTCCCCAGGGAAGTGGTGGATTCCCCAACATTGGACAATTTTACGATTCGACTGGACAGGGTGCTGGGCCACCTTGTCTAGACCGTGCTTTTGCCAAGAAAACTTGGACCAGATAATCCTTGAGGTCCCTTCCAACCTGGTATTCTATGATTCTGTGATGCGTTGTGGAGAAGCTGAGTAGCAAAGCAAGTCTGTTGAGCTTGAGATTGCTTGTTACTTGTGCAGCACTTGGGAGGGGTGTATAGAAAGCGACTGCAAGTTGGGGAGGAGAGAATAGAGATCAAGTATATTTATGAGAAATAGAGCAGTGGTGAGAATTTGAATTTCTCTCAAATGGCATGGTGGTGCTTGGATGGCCTGAAGAGCGCAAGAGTTACATGAAAAGCAGTTTTGATTTCTTGTTGAATGTACGTTTAATCATGAAAAACAGAGACATTTAGTGAGTTTATGGAAAATGTATGCCGCAGTTGCAAAAGACGGAATATATTCAGTATTATGGGTGTAAGACACAATATTGGCAGTTTTCTGAGTGTCACAGTAGTAGTAAATACTGAAGAAGGAAGATGCACAAGAATAAAGAATAGAATAAAGAAATAGTGTTATTAGTCCCTATTAAGTATTTACTGAGGATATAGGTAGCAGCAATAGCATTATAGCATGAGGAATATCTTTCCTCTTCCAAAATACAGAAGTACACTGGTGTTATGTGTTAAAAAAAAAAAAAAAAAACAACCCAAAAATGCAAAACAAAAAAACCTGTTGACACACATAAAAGCCCAATTTTTCTTTATTGGTAATAAGGAGCATTAACTTCTTGATGTGGTGGGAAAAAAGGTCTGATCATCCTCTGTTACACAAATCTCTTAATGTTACTCCTCTTTGGGACCCTTGCTTCCTCGCTGACAAGAGGCCATTGGACCTTTACTTGCGCTCCAAGAATATGATGAAACAGTAAATCTCCCTATTTGTGGTTACATCAAGAACTATTGAATAAAAGGTAGCATTAAATTTTTTCTGGTGCTTCATCATATGGCAGAGCATTTTCTCTCATGAAAGATTAAATTGCAGATGCTGCTGACATCTGTTGCTGTTTGGGAGGTTCTTGTTTCTTTGTGTATTTGGAGGAGTGTTATCCAAATCACAGTTACTTGTCTGCTGCAGCAGCAGCAACTTTGCAGTATCCTTTGATCGGAGACAATCTGGAACCACAAACGAAAACAATACTTCATTTTTATAGATGTCTGTTCTTTACCGGTGTGGTTTTGTGGTCTAAACACAGCTTAATTGTCACAGCATTGGATAATTTAGAACTGAACTTAGAGGACTACTATATGAAGTACTAAAATAATGTGCTTAGAATTAGACATTGTTGCTGTTTAAAAAGTACTTGCAGCTAATCGTTCTTCTCAAGTACTTCTTCAGTGGTGACAGTATTTAAGAAGGGACAGCAAAATTAGAACAATTTTGAAAGATGACCTACAAGCAGATATGAATCTGGTCCTTCAAGTTGTTACAATTTAAGAAGGCAAAAATGTAGTCATAACAGTAGCCTAATATTTATAGCTTCTTTATAGTGAAGTATGCATATACTGTATGTATAGATGGAATTCACATAATAACTGAAGGAAAATCTCTGAACAAGGGGAAGAGGAAATTCCCCACCATCACCGCTTCATGATTTTTCAGGTTGGAGAAAGCGAGGAGAAGGGTAACAGTTTTATTACAACAAATATAATTATGCTCTAGGTAGGATCCCTGTTTGTAAACATTTTGTTGTATTTTGACAAATACAATGTTGGTGAGTGATACATTTCAGTTGAAATTAAAAAAATGGGAAGAAATGGTAGTTAATATATCAACAGTTACCACTTGAAGCATTCATGTATTAGTAATTTAAAATTCTGTAATATACATTAATATTCTGTAGAGTTATGTGAGACACTGCAGGAAATCGGAGATCGGTTTACCTTTTTTCAAGTAAATGCACAAAAGAATGGAGACGATGGCCAGTTATTGTTCCATTCACATCTTGGTCATCATTTTTGCCAAAGCGACCAAAATAATAGGCCTGTTTCAAGGGAAGGTCTTTTAATATGTTGTGGGGTTTTTTGATCAGGTATATTTGTTTTATTCACTTATATAAAAGAAAATAAAGTATATTTGAAATATTTATACTCTTATAGAATTTTTTAATTTTTTCATTTGAATCTTGGAATGTATGGATGATACTACAATTCCAAACAGTAGTAATTTTGATCAGGAGATAATGGGATATATGTAACCTCCCTGTAAATAGGCCATAAATCATTGGCAGTCTAGTGGTAGGGGTGAGGTAGTTGTATTTTGTAATTCGAGTGTCTGGTTAAGGGTAGAAAAAAATTGAACATTTGTGTTCAAAGTTGAATTTTTTAAATTATTTCATTAATGGGTAAGGGATCTGCTTTTCTTCTATTGGCACTTGTTCATACTAGTATGGTACAATTAATTTTTTTTCTTACCTCAATGAATTTTTTAGCCTCTTAACAAAAGCATTTTTAAGAAGTCATTTTCACTTTAAGAAACTGACAAGCTTTTTACAATGAAATCAGATATTCTGGTGTTCTGTTAGACAATGTAGGTCCAACATTTTCATTAATTCAAGTTGCATGATGCAGTATTACTTTGCAATTTATTAACAAAGAGAGTCTAGCTTAGGAACAAATTATTTTATGAGTATCGAGACAGTTTGTCTTAATTCAGTGTTTTCTATTTTAGTACATGTGGCAACATAAAAAATGTGAATATCTTCTTTATTGAAGAGTATTTTCTGTTAAGTTCTTTCCATTAAGTGATTTTAATCACAAGCGCTATTAGTATTCTCACTAAACAAAAATGTTGAATTTGGGATGTATCTTTCCTGCCAGCAGGTGTTCATACACCATGTGTCTGTCTGTCTGGTTTATCTTTTGTCTTCTAAAATCTAGTATAGAAACTACCACAGACTGCCAAGATTGTCATTCTTACTGAACTTTACCCCTCAAATCCTGCACCTGTTCAGGTAATCAGGAAGACATTTCCACTTTTAAAAAAAGAGGACACGTACATCTTGTTGAAACAAGGTGTCATAGGGTACTTTTTAACTCTTTGTATTTCAAGAAGCTATTTTTATCTCATATTTCAGGATAATAGGGATGTTTTAAATAGTAAACACTGGTGTCCATTTCAGATTAAAAACTTTGCGTTTTAGTATTTCTAACTACTAGATATTAGTTAAAATTTGCTTTGCTTAGAGTAAAGATTACATTATTTCAGTGTGGTTTTCGATATCTTACTTTGCCTGATAAGAATAGGATTATGCAAACCCTTTGGAGATGCGTTTCTTTTGCTGCCCCTTCTTGCTATCACATTTGTGGTATTATGGGTTGGATAAATTTTTGGTGAAAGCAAAGGATGGAAATGCAGCTTTCCTATTCTGCAGCGCTTGAGGAGTGTACCTGGATAACATTTGGTAAAGATGTGTGTATGTGTATTTTTGAGAGGGGAATCAAAGACACAGCAAGAAAGCTGTGATATAGTTTGAGCAAACAGTGGAACATGGCCTGTGAAAAACGTAGCAAGGTATTTTTTGGATGAGCATGGCTAAAGAAGCCTTATTATGAACTTCTCCATTTAATTTCTTCTTTGTAGAGGTAGGCTTTTATATATTCTTTGTAAATACCCAAGATTGAATCAAGATAATATGCAGAGAGCAGCATGCCACCTATTTCTGTTCAAGTGGTGAGTGGATGATGGAAGCAGGTAACGAACTCAGGTCAACTAGGTAGCAATGTGCATTTGTGTAAGCGGCATGGTTTTTTTCTTTCTTGACTGACTGACAGCTGCAATGATACGTACTGTCCTGAAGATTATTTTGCTCTACTACCTAGTCATATTTCTTTGGTTTTGATTTGTGGTTTATTATTTATATCAACAAGCTAAAACATGAATTTTCAACTGATACATCAGTTTTCTTTCCTGGGCAGTTAAATACCAGTATATGCTTTCTCTATAGAAACTACTTCTCAGAGTTTGTGATCACATGCCACCAGATGTACAGTGTGTCAGTTTATTTTGCAAAACGGATGCTTTCTTGCTACTAAGAAAGTTTGCAATTCTTATATAAATTTATAAGCTTTAAAAAAAATTCTAGTGCAGGACTTCCAGTTCTGTCAGACCTTTATTGTCCATGAATAAAGAGTCAGCTTAAAAATAAACTTTTATGGTCGTAGAGCTCTGATAACAATTGCAGGATTCCTTGCTTGGGCAAATTAAAATTGGTGTCATTGGGGGAGGGGGAAGGTTTTTATTAAGGAATTGAACTTGTTTCTCTTATTCCTACGTACTCTTCTTACAATTCTTCTTGAACTTCTTTCAGATGTAATTAGTATACACACACACATACACCCACTCATTTTTTTGTTGCACCTTTTTTTCAAGCTGTCTTTCTATCTAGGTCTGTTTCGACCAGATTAGTGTTGTCTCCATTATGTTTTTGTTCAGATTGGAATTTATACAATAACACACACACATACACACATCACTTCAAACTGTTTTCTATTGAAGTTCTATGTGAAAGTTTTTTTTATTTGATATGTTACCAAAAATTTAGCAATACAATGGATAGATAATAAAATTAAACCATAGTTTCCTCCCCACTCATGTTCTTACCATTCTAATCACTTGGTGGAACACAAAATAATTCTTCAATGTAGTATCGGACCACCTTTCTCCATTGTATTATAAAGTGAAATGTTTAAGTAGCCTTGAAATCTTAGCAATTTTGACATTACAGAGTTCTTAAGCTGGTATGCTACAACTTTGTTTTATTCCTGTGTTTGTTATGAGTTAGGGAATCATAAGACTCTGTGACTAGATGTACTGGGTACCATTCAGAACCATAGTGTGGGCAAAGTAAATGTGAGGATTAGGAAGAAATCTGAAAAGAAGGCAAGATCATCAATGGAACTGTTTGTCATCAGAAATATGAAAGGAACCCAGTCTTTTCAAAATTTGCCATTCTTCTGTTTGAAAAATTTTCTGAGACACACTTTCATAGCTGATGTGACAGAGGTTTATGGGAGAGTCTGCTGATGAACCACCTCTTAATCTAGATAATGCCACAAGGTGATACTTGGCTTTTAGGTTTCTTTTTTAAAAACCTCTTAAGTTTCTGTAATCAAAATGAGAAAGAAAGAAAAAATAGTAATGTTGCAAAATCAAATTTTGAAAGGCAGGAAATGCAGAATTAAAATTACCTGGGTGACTGTATTTTAGCTCCCTTGCACCCATGTGTTGTCAGAGTAAATTGCATGATTATATGCTGCTTCTTCCCCCCCCACCCCCAAAGGATCTTGCTACTTTCAGCTCACAGGACATTGAGCAGTACTCATTAAGCAAGTTTTATTTACATTTTCTTTATTACTTTCAGTGCACGTCTGTCTGCCTTATGTACTGCACATTATTCTTTTCCTTGGGAGCTTTTTACAGAAATCATCATCTTAGTATACGACTGTTTTGCAAACATTGAATTTACCTTTACAATATCCTGCTAAATGAGGAGGTTTTCTTATTCCCATTTTACGAATAGGGAACTAAGGCACAGAGAGATGAAGGTAAAATGTTTCCCTTTATTTAGGGAGCCCTGTTTGATGTGATAAAGGCTTTATTTCTTGGGGCACATAATACATGAAATCCTCTGAAGTATTCAGGTGCTTCAGAAATTCAGGTGCTTCAGAAATTCATAGATTTCTGTGGCAGTTACAATTGTTTCTTCTTCTTTGTGAAACAGGCACCCAAATATCATTTGGTCATCATGGGGGATAGAAAAGCAGCAGTACACGCAGCTGAAAATAGTATGGTTTGAGGAACTTGTCACAGAGTAGGGATAGTGTCCACTCCTCAAGGATGGCATTCAGTAGCCTTCATCATCAGCATGTCCTGCTGCTTCCCAGAGTTGTGTAGATCTTTCTACCCTACGCAAAGGAGCCCTACAGATACATTTCCTTCACCACCTAATCCTGAATGACTACCAGGGAAGTTCAGTAAACTGTACTGCAGGAGGTATCAGGTCTGTGGAAAAATGAATACGTGACTGTATCTGTTGTTACAAAGCATGTGTAAAAGGGGGCCATGCTGAGGTTACTAAAATGATGCTAATTTTGACTTTTTTTATGCTTTTGAATACCAAAATATAAACTATAAATAATGTTTTTAAAACATAGTTTTCTGTTTGAATTAAGTTATAGACAAGTACTTGTTTATACAGTTTGATTTGTAAATGTCTTCTATAAAAAGGCAGTAACTTTTACTAGTCTTTATTTAATAGTAACTTTTACTATTGATTTATTCATAAATATTCATAATTAGTATGACAATAGGTTGATAGCAGATTAGTTCACTTATCCAATGTCAGTTGAATTTCTGCTTATTATTTGTCGAATGTACAATAAAGCTAAGGGGTAGTACAGTAGCTTTTTCAGTGGCAAAGTTTGTAGCTTGTATATTTTTATGCTCAAGTTGGAGGAATTTATTAAAAATTTTGAGAAGACATCAATTTGTATAGATATTACCTCAAGTTTAAAAAAGAAAACTTGGGATCATGAGAAGGGAATAGGTACTGGTGATAAGCCTTTGCTCACCGGAACTATTAGGAAGTTCTTTTGCTAAATTAAGAAGTACTCTTAAAAACCCCATTAAAAGCCCACCCGTCTGTGTTTTGTAACAATAACAGAAATGTGTCAGGCTATGGTATCACAGTTTGAAAATTGTAGATATGATTTGGCTCTTATCCAAGGTCAAACCACAGTATTTGTTGACCTTCCTACTTAGGCTTGATGCACTGAAAATCTGGGCTGTTCAACTTGGGAATCATATGATTGTCTAAATCCTTACTTCTCAGTCGCGATGTTCCAGAAAAACAAGGCAGAGGCAATGCAATCAGGCTTAACAGTCCTGTTGCTTTTAACCATTTTTGAATTTCTGTTAGGGAAAGTATAGCTTTTAGGAAAATGATTAGCTTTTTAAAATTAGTTGGCATTATTAAGCACCTTTCATCTGAAAACTGGCAACTAACTGCAAATATTTATTAAACAATTAACTTTTTAGAAGACTTAGGCATACAGCAATACAGGGAAGTGACTTCTTATAATCACCGTAGGCTTATAGTAACACTTCTAGTAACTTAAAATAATGTGTGTCTTCGTTTTTCTCCAGTCATGCATTTAAATTGGCAAATCTGTTACAGAGAGAAAACTATACCTTATTTTATGGCAATTAGTATATCAATTTACTTCACGTTCTCAAAGTGCTTATTAATTTTAGCTCAAAATAGATCAAATGTACCACATGTGACTGCTGTATCATAATACTACTTATCTATTTTTAAATCTAAATGGACTCTGGGAAAGTACTTTGCAAACTTTTGGCTTCTCTTGCAGAGCAGGTTTCCTATGTAGTTCTGGGTGAAGTGCCTCCTGATGGGGTCCTGTATTATCCATTGGTCTTTCTGGCCATGTTTCAAGGCTTTTATGTTTATTAATCAAAAAAACTGAAATAAAACTCAGGTGGATTGTGTAAATCCTTTTTCAAAATGAGCAAGCTGGGGAGACTCCATCTTCTTCATTTCAGTCCTGAAAATGTTCCAATATTGCAAAGGAAAATGAGATGTATGCTGTAAGTCACGAGCTCAGAATTGTATTGTGGTATTTTGTTTTGTAAATGTTTTCTCTGTGAACTTATATTCAACACCAAAGAAATAATTGTTTCCATGTATGTTACAAGCTTTTCAAAACATATTAAATGTCTCTTCTTAAAAATATATTGACTAATGGAAAGCAAACAGTCTTCACCTTTCTTACTCTGTAATCATGGAGTCATGGCTCAAAAGTTATATAAGTTAATATTTCTTTTGTAATGGTTAATTGGGATCTCTTTATGTCCACTGCATGTGGTCCAAGTTAAATGTTAGGACTTTTCTAGCAGGATCTCACCTCACCAAATTGTCATAGTCATGAAAATGGATAAAGTAAGAGAATCTTCAAGGCAGTGAAGAATTTTAGTATTTTCTGGGTTGAAGGCAGCTGTAAAATAAGACAGATAAATCTAAGGAGAGCAGATGAAATGTTACTGAACTGGTTGGTTCCATGGTTGCATCTGAGTATGCAGTTGTGTTGTACGCTCATTGTAGTTTGGCTTTTGCATGTAAACCTGTGTAATTGCCATTTGTAGTAATTCAGTCTGAGAGTTACAAAGACAAAAATACCAACGACAAGCAGCACCACAGAGATTATATCAGTATTTAACAAAACATGATAAAGGAACATTAATTATCTTTGCAGTCTGAACTGCATCATAATTTGGGATCCAATGGAGTACCCTTAGGTGTCGAACATTGACAAACACAATCCACAATAGACTGCGCATATTTTCATTGCTTAGCCTATGAGCCAAATAGCAGTAGTGCTGTGGGGGTTTTCTGAAGTCACTCTTCATGCTGCAGTCTTGTCTCTGGCTGAAGAGATAGCACTCCATGGTCAGATTTTCTTTTTTTTTTTTTTTTTTTTTTTAATTTCCTATAAAGGCATCAACATGTTAGTGATGCTGCAGCCACTAAGTTTTACAACTTAAACATCTCAATCAGTATCTGTAGCAACATCAGATACAAATTAAGGAGGATAGCAAAACAGATTTAACAAACACTAGTGTATGAGGCATTCTTTTTTCTCAGCATGCCCAAAGTGTATCTGTAGTTCGGTATTCATATCCTGAGTCAGCTATTGCTAAGTCAGAAGTTGCTAAAGTATTGAAGAATATTAAAGTGGGTGTTTCGTCTTTCATTTATGCACAGTTGGCAGTCAGTAACTGAACTCAGTTTTCATTTCAGTTTGAGAATTGAAATGAAAACAGTTGAGATAATGAGATTGTGTTGAATCATTTTTTGGCCTTTGACCTTCTAAAATTAATGTCTAAAATAGAATTAAGGGTGGAATTGTATATAGACAGAGTGTTGTCCTTTAAATGGCTGAAAAATTAGGGCAATGAGGAGTTAGGCTTTTTTATTCTTCTCCATGAACAGTGATAGGGCAGACCTCTTTTCATCTAGAAAAATTTTGCCTATGCTCTTGGGGACTTGTGTTGTACAACATCTCTCATTTTTTTGTCCGATTCTGTTTTTTTAATGAGGCCATAGTTGGCACCTGACCTTTTTTTTTTTTTAACATGAGGGAATAAAACTATTCTAATTGTTTGGGAAAATACTGGTGAAGATGCCTTTTCTTGCTCTATACCTTACACTTAAACTCACGTTTTGCCTCCACTCACAGTAGTTGTTTTGGATGCAGAGCCCTCATCCGGTCCATCCTTAGCTCCTTGTTTTGGTTTTACCTCTGTCCTGTGTCAGCTCCCTAATGCAGTCTTGCCTCAGGACTCAATTCCTTGCCTGTTAGCCCTTCCTCTGCTTCGCCTTGTTCTGTTGCAAAATTTTTATTTTTGACTGAGTGTCAGTGACATTCTGGTGAATTCTAGTATCGTATGTTCCCCATGTTTGTGTCATAGTTGTTCCTGAAGTGGACACTCAATGGCAGAGAATAGGAAAATATTTTAATTTTAAGCTGTGTATTAAGAGCTCACTAATTATTTGTGAGCAAAGAACAAAGCATAGTTTCCTTTATCTTTTGTATTTCAACCTGTTGCATCAGTAATTAATCTCAAAGTTGCTGGTGTAAATATTACTATCATATCTTTAAAAGATCTATTTCACTCTTTTGAATCAACATATTTTCTTAGGAGGCCCTAATTTGGGGTTTATTTGACTTAGGACAAAAATCAGACATTAATAAATGTGGCTTTTGTTTCTGTATACTTTTTATTCTTTTAATCTGTAATATGTCAGCCAATTTAAATTCTTTACTGTCAGAAGTCTGATGTTAATCTATTCTTGGCTGATGCAAAAAAAAATTTAACAATGTTTGAACTTGAGGATGCCAATTTAAGCATATGAAACACTAAAATAAGTCTTATTTTTAATTTAAACAAATACAGTTTTATTTGAAATTGTTTCCATATTTAAGCCTTAGTTTTATATTAAATTTCAGGCTACCAATTATTTTTAGACTACACTTACAAATTAATGAAAATAGATGGAATGTATGATTAGAAATTTTGGCATATTGAGCAGTCGGGCTGAACTGACAAATATTTGAATGTATAATAGTGGGACAAAATTATATCAAAGAGCTATTTGATTGCAAAACCAAAGGTGCAAAAGGATACTTTGAAAAAAGGCAGAGAGAACACCTGAGCTTGGCCCCACTGCAGACTGTACCGGATGTGAGTATGTGGCCTCTTAGCTTCCAAATGGCTGTGTCCCAGTCGAGTGTCTGTATACTTGTATCTCTAGATGTGAATTCACTCCTTTAAGGGAGTGAAACAAATAATTTCAATAAAAACTGTCCAAATGAGAGGGAAGGAGAAAGAGATTCTGGTTTTCAAAAACACTGCATAACATATATATTCATACAATGATGCTCATATATGATGTTCAGAATTAAAATATTTACCAAGAAACATGGGTTGCATTTTTTTTTATAGTATTGAGAAGAATTTGTCTTTGTAGACAAGGAGAAGATTTAAAGGTTCATGCTGAGTTTGTTGCCCTGCTATTTTCATGTCTATTCCAGGTGACTGCCAGCATTTTATCGTCAGGGTTGTTAGTTATGGTTTTGTTTGGAATTCTACTGAAAGTATGCTTTTCTTGTCTATAATCCTTGGGCTCGTTGCTTTAAGTAGAACAAAATTTGTGCTTAGGATATCAGCTTTGCTTTTCTTTTTCTTAGGGTGAGTATATACATACCCATTTTTCCTTAGAGGAAGGAAGGAAGAGAAACTTCGTGTTTCAACGTGAATGGCTACAAGGCTGCAAATTTTCCACCGAAGTATAAAGCTTTGATCTTCTAGCTGAAGTTGTTGTAATTAAGGAGTAAGAGAAACTGATTTTAGGTTAGATTTATAAATCTTTTCTGTGTAGGCTGGGTAGAGTGTTAGGAGGGAACTCAATAAGCTACATCCAAGTGAATGCATGTGAAGCAAGCATAAGAGAAGGTGGAAACAAATTTGGTATCCTGTATTTGCTTTCGGACAATTTGGCAAGTCTGCTTTGTTAATTCTGAGAAATAACAGATTGATGAACTATATACAATTTTAAATGCTACAGTCTTGGTGGAGGGTGGTGATGAACATTAATGAGGTGCTTTTAATAAAGACTGTTGTTGAATCTGAACTAGCGGTGTAGCTTTTCAATTATGAGAGTAGAGTATGCTGTTCTGTTCCTAGAGTTCATGAGGTGGGTTATCCTACACAAAACGAGGAGGTAAGATACCTTCAGAGCTTGACATCCATATGGTATATTTTTACTGGGTTTGGAATGCTGTTCTCCGTAGGGGCTGGTGCTGCACACAGACTAGTCCAATTGCTAGTGGACAGAGTTAACTCTCTTCTTAGTAGCTGGTACAGTGCTGTGTTTTGGATTTAGTGTGAGAATGATGTTGATAACACTCTGATGTTTTAGTTGTTGCTAAGTAGCGCTTATCCTAAGCCAAGGGCTTTTCAGTCTCCCATGCTCTGCCAGCAAGCAGGTGTGCAAGAAGCTGGGAGGGAGCATGGCCAGGACAGCTGACCCGAACTAGCCAAAGGGGTATTCCATACCATGGAACGTCATGCCCACTATATAAACGGGGGAGTTGGCCGGGAGGCGCAGATCGTGGCTCTGGCATCGGTCAGCGGGTGGTGAGCAATTGCATTGTGCGTCACTGGGTTTCTTCCATCACCCACCCCCCCTTCCTTTTTTTTGTTGTATTCCTTTTCATTACTATTATTATTATATTTCGTTATTACTATTGTTAGTATTGTATTATATTTTACTTTAGTTATTAAACTGTTCTTATCTCAGCCCACAAGTTTTACTTTTTTTTCCTTTCCTCCTCCTCACCCCACTGGGAAGGGGGAAGTGGCTGCGTGGTGCTTAGTTGCTGACTGGGGTTAAACCACGACAGTAATTTAGAGTTACTGAAGCAGTCATCATTAATGGAGTATGGACTACTATTGTATTTAATCTGGTCTTAATTAGCTCATGGACAGAGGTCTTAATGAACATATACCTGAAGATAATAAGGAGGGTACAGAGATGTAGTTAATCCAGTAATTGTGACAAGTGAATCTCCAGAAAGAACAAAAAGTGAGCAGGTTATAAACTGTTAGCAAAATCCAGATGAGTAATGAATCTTCTAGTGCTGCTTTTGTTTTGACTAAGGAAAGAATAGCACGATTTGAGTTAGTTCAAATAATTTCCTTCATGATCACCTCCTGCCCATTTCCTCCTTCTCTTTCTACCCATTTTTCCATATGTGCATTTTAGCCCCGCAACATCCTTAGCACCTTGTTAGGTTCAGAATTGGATCATTAAGGACTAAAGTAGTATGTTCCCATTTTGATGTGTTTTCCAGGACCTATCTATTCATTCTGCCCTCTGAAAAGTTCTGTAAGAAACTGTATTCAGTGTGCCAAAGTAGTATTTTACTTCAGTGGATATAGTAGGGGTTGCATAGATTTAAGGCATACATGAAAAGGTAATTCAAATGTAGATTTCAAACTGAGTAGAACTTATAATCGCATTCAACGTGGAGTCCCAAAAGCCATTCATCTTCAGAACTTGGCCGTGTTTGACATCCCAAATGCCCAACAAACTGTCCGGGAACCATGCAGAGTTGCATTAGACAGCATATTAGCGTTGTTAACCTTTCACAAGTTTTCAGAAAAATTAGGTACCAGCAGTGTTTTCAAAAATTACAATAACCATAGTTTGATTATTTGGCTGATAAATCAGTTGATACTTTCTTCTGAAAGTGTCATCTTTACAGAGGCAAAGGAATGGAAATGTCAAAGTAGGTTATCTAATAATACATAAGCAGTCCTTTTAACTTCAGATAAGTATTCATTTAGGCTTTCATTTCTGCGCAATTTAAGTATTGGGTTTTTTTCTATCATGTACGAAAGATGAGGAGAGGGGTCAGTAATTGCAATTACTAAGTTTATTATTTTGATATTTCACTTAAATGGGATGCCATGTGTTTCCTCCCATCCTCCCCCCAAGAGTGGAGGAAGGTGGATCTTATAGTGGAAATAAGTTTAAAAATTCACCCAATGTATTGCAACTGGTACCTCATTTTGGCAGTTTTCTTGGGTAGAGTTTAACTTCAGAGGAATTGGAAGAAAACCAGAATCTTCCCACATGCCATGTGACTCCCAGAAATAACAACTCTGTATTGAGGTTGTTAGGAAAAGTTATGAGCATCTGAGACCAGCTCTAAGTGAAACATGTTTGTTCTTCCAGGAGGAAGAAAAGAAGCCTCTGGCTAGTTACAAAATTTTAGGCATTTTTCTCAAAATGGTTTAAGTAAATTAAGATGATAAATTCAAGAGATAATGTGTCTTCCAGCTCTGCCAAATTTGAGGGATTTTAGCTTCCCAGAAATTAGAAGGGCCCGCATGATGCTATCATAAGGTAGACCTTACCTATTCAAAATAGGAGTATTCAAAACTTTTTTTTTTAGTAGTAATCATGGATAGGATGACCATATCACTGCAAGATTAAGGATAACATTCCCAGTTATTAGCGGGAACCCCCCAAATGGTAAAGCCTGTGTAGGCAAATTTTCTGTTTTCCCTGTGCGCAATCTGCAGTGGAGGTGTGTGGTGAAGCTGTCAGATACTTCAGACGTGCACGTTTCTGCAGCTGCAGACTTTTTGGCAGAGAGATCTCATTTAAGGATGAAAATATTTGGACATTTGTCATTTGTCACAATTATCAAATTCTGACCTGTGTAGGTTTCCTGTGTGTGGTTTGGGGTGGGTTTTCTTTGCAAAAGTTCTGCTGATTAGGACAAATCAAAAGAAATACCAGTGGCATCTCTCAAAAACAAACAAAAACCCTTTGAACAGTTGTTTTTCTTGGCTTGCTTTCATACATACAGTCATCACATAATAAGCCTAAGCAATTTATAGTTAATCTGTGGAAGGTCAGAGCAAGACTCTCAAAGCTCTTTGGTTGGGAATTGTTAGCTCTTGGGTCTGTGAGAGCCATTTCTTATCGGATAGGTCTCTTGGCTTCTGAGACTAAGGTGAGAATGGAGTTACAGGTGTGTAAATGTTGAGATGACTGACATTGTCGTGAGCATTTCATTTCTGTAAATATCAGAAATAGAAACCGGTGGAAAGAAAATTGGAGAGTGAACTTTGATAGTTAATACTCTTCAGTATCAAATGCATTGGATCTATGCCGCAAAAATTTCTTTACCTGTGAGAGTGTTCATTAGCTCAGTAGGCTAAGGGAAAGATCACCACGTGGTCAAATTTTGCTTGAATACAAGTTTGGGGAATTCTTTGGATAACAGTGGTATAGAAAAGTCGTGCAATATCCTTGTTTAGGAGAATATGGGGTTGATTGTCAGTGCTTTGAGGTGACCTACTGTGAGAAGCTGATGTTAGTGGCATTTCACAGTACGAAATACAGTGATTTTCAGAACGTATTTTTAATTATTGTTTGCTCCTATTTCTCTACTTGCTTTAAAGCAAATTAAAGGTAAATACAATTACAGCTAATGGATGTTCTTGTATCTAATTAAAAATAACTTCAAGAAGATTTACTGTGGTTTACCTGTCAGTTAAAAGTTTATATTACACTTAAGAAAAGAAATATTTTTAAATCAATTTAAATATTGTTGAACTGTGGAAGAATTCATTCTTTGTGCAGTCTAATAGAGTGAGCTACAATAGAGCTAGCCAGCATAATGAGAACCTGCTTATTAGAAAGAAAATCTTTGATTTTTAAACAAAATGCAGAATTGTCAAACTTCTTGGAATAAAGATGTCGTATTATCAAGCACTGATTTTGCACTAAAAAATAAGCAAAAATTGTACGTTCAGCACAGTTTGTAACTTATTCTCTGTAAGCTGGTGGAGGACATCACTAGTTTCCTTTGATCTTAAAAAAAATCTTTGATCATTTTGCTTTGAGAGTGAAAATGCAATTGCAAGGTTGTGTCTGCTTAAGGATGCAGTATTAAGGAATTGTATGTTTTCTCTGCTGTCATTCATACTGCATGCTGAGCTGACATGCCATGTGAATTGTTTGAATTTTGTTCAGAGAATTACAAGTAATGGTGTATTTTATCCATACTTGCTTCTAAAGCTTTTTTCGGAGTTCTGTGTTGTGAATAAAGACATTTCTATAGCAACTTTTAGAATTTTGTTTTATGATTTCTTAATTATTATTCTTAAAATTGTCTTTACTTGTATTAATGAATATCAAGTGAAACAGCATCTTGGCAAGTTTACATTAAGAAAAAGAAAGAAAAGAAGCAGCTGTGCATTTAATCTTGTAATGTTTCTATCCTAGAAAGTGCTTTCTGCTTTCCTGTCCTTTAAACAAATATTCAAATAAATTAAATATATTTGTAGTCATGTATTTCTCTCATTCTTAGTAAGTGTAAGAGTGAAAGATAGATCTTCTGACCATTCTGCCTACTGGCAGTTACATCTTGCAATAAAAAGTTTTCTCAATTTCAAGATACCCATCTGAGCTTTAGTTGTTTTGGCCTTTATTGTAAAGTAACGCTTGGGAATGCCAGAGGATACTATGGACTGGGAAGTAAAGTGCCTGTTTGCTTACTGGTAGCTGGAAAACACATTTCATAAATAGCAAAAGGGAAATGGTTCATTTTAAGTATTTTTTTTTAACTTGGTAAATGATTTCTGTTATATCCAAATGTAAATACTATTTAAGAATATATCCAGATTGCTAATAAATAAATTCACCTTACGTGAAACAAACTGGATATAAATTATAATTTATAAATGAAAACCCATCACAGATAGGGAAAAAATAAGATCTGTGCACTTTGCTGCTACCTCACTAAGAAAAATAGCCAGTAATTAGAAAGTTGGTGTGTGAATTATTTCCCCTCTAAAAAATCTGAGATATTTAGTTGTGTTTATACAACACATTACAGATGAATGACTGAGTACTTGTAAAACTTACTGTTTGGTATTACAGTTTTCGTACCTCACGCTTCATTTGGTCTTAAACCAGCAGATGGCATTTGTTACTCTGTTTAAGTGCAGACTAACATAAATTCTGTAAACCCAATGCAATTAACTTCAGTATATAGAGAAAACCTGTCGTCTGAGCTGTACTTCTGATGCCTCTGTATTCATGCAAGTTCCTGTAACTGGGATACTGCTTACTTAGCACAATGTGTATTAGGAGCATTTAACAAACTTTGAAATATCCTCTTACACATTCTACAGCCTCTTGTCTTGGGGCCAGCAGCATCCCCTCTGCTTTTCAGGGATTCAATGCCAATTTTCCACTCTAGCTGCTGTGGAGGACAGTGCTAGATCTATACGAATTCAGTCTTTCCCCTGTTTTGTAGAGTATCTGAAGCTGAGCAGGCTGGTAGGAGTGGAGGGACCAGGACACTCCAGGGCAGCCTGTAGTCTAGCGGTAACGCGCAGGAATACAGGATCTATTTCTAATACAAGCAGGGGCACGCGCATCTCCACGTCACATGACCAAATGTTTTGTACTTTAAACCATACTTTATGAAAGCCACTACTGTATTCTGATTTGCACTCTGTACTCTTTCATTCTATGAAGAAGCACTATCCCTTCCAATGAAGTAACTTTGGTTTTGCTTTCTTTCTTATTTGGGTATTTTCCTAATTGAACCTAAATGTCATATAATTGGGGAACACTCCAGTTTTGGAGGAAAACAAAATTTTAAATTTAAAATATTTAGCTCAAAGTGGAGTCAGTTGGTTTTGTTTTGTTTTTTTCCTCTAGGAGATGTGCTGGTGATTTATAATGCAGATAGGCTTCCTGAACGAGGTACTAAAATGATTCTAGTAACTCTAGTATTTGTCGTTCTGGTGTTCTACTGTACAATACAGAATCTGATAGTAGAGTGTAGCTACTACTATAGTAAAGAATTTTTATCTACAAGACTTTAGTTTTGGTGAGCATTTTACTACTGTCCCTTCTCTCACTTCCTCCCATTATCCCATATCAAGAATTAGCTCTAAGCATGACCCCACATCTCTCAGGTTTGATTATCATTTGTTACACGATGCACTCTTGACTCAGGACACGTAGTGCTTAATTTGTCCTGAGCCGTGGTTTTCCAACATAAATGTGCCTCTTATGGGGCGGTTCCTTAATATAACCAAGTAGCTAAACTGAGGAAGGATAGGCCAAACCTGCAGATTCTAGAAAAAGTAGAGCTCATCAGCCTGAAGCTTTCTGTAGCCAAGATCACCTCCACAGCAGCTGCTTACCTGCAGGAGCCTTTGCTGTTTCTGTGAGAGACAGGTCTTCAGGATCATTGTTCTGATGGGAGATGGGCCAGAATTCAAGCAGGTAGCTTCTCCTTCAACCCAGTCACATATTGAGCAAAATGTCCAAGTTCTTAGTGTGTTTCATGTAATTCAGGGACTTCATCTTACTCATTTTGATGGATAACCCATTAATGCTCATTATTAATCAACAGTATATTTTATTGTAAATTTAGTGGTCCAAAACCTTTGTCTGCTGTTATTTTTTTCAGAGAGAGTGAGTTACTGAGGTCATATGCTAAATTTCTTCAAAATTTAACCTTGGGGTTTAATTTAAATAAGTCCATTCACTTCCCTGTTTTTTCTAGACCTCATTTGTCCAAAAGCAAGAACATCTTTCTTAGTCTTGGCAGACAACTATTTCATGCAGGTATAACAAAAACCACTTACACAGGTCTTAGGGTACTTTCTCTTTTGCTGAAAAGTAACAGGGTTTCTACAAAACTTCTGATTGTGTGTCAAACTATCTTAAATAGTGCTATGAAGGATGAATTACGGAGGGTTGAGTAGCTTACGATCTGGAAGGGCACAGACAAAGCAGGTTTCTACAAGTACTTTCAGAAGATTTCTTGTACTTATGTGAAAGCAGCTATTTCAAAGGTGGATCTTCACTAAACTTTGTTTTATTATGGAGCTATTGTGTAATCTTTATTCACATTCTGAAAACCTCTGTCTTGTAATGCGACAGTCAGTCCAGACCATAAGTACCAGCAAGCACATCATCTTGAAGGGAGCTATAAGAAAAGCAAGGAGGAAGGAGCCGTGTTAGAAAGGAGAGGAATCCAGTTCTCTTTGGCGAGTTGGGCAGTTTTATGGAAGATTTGGCTTGTAATGAAAGAGGTCTCTGTCCCCTTCTTCTCAACGCTAGATTTGGGACTGTGACTACAACCTATTTGACTTCAAAATAACCAGATATGTGTTGATAGAAATGAGGAAACTTGATCTGCTGCCATGGTATGTGCATGTGGAAAATCACATCATCTTCGATGATGAATTTGTAAAATTTTGACAAGAAAACTGATGGGAAACGTGAGAGCTTTTAGCTTGCATATAAAAAATCAGATGCTGAGTACAAGGAGGGTTTGACTTCTTTTCTTTTTTTTTTCTTCTCTAGGTTCTTAGGGTTTTTTTAATTCCTTTTGTATCATCATGGATAAAAAATAAACGATGCTGTTGGACCATGTGAGCCTTAATTTATGCTTCCTGGTGAGAGATGAAGGTATTCGATGTCTGCTGCAATTAAGCTTGTGTACAGTAGATGCCAGTAGAGGTCTATTGAGTCAAAATAGAAATATGACCAGCATTTCCATAGCAACAACTTCCTCTTGGCGGTCCTATTTATAGAAGTGCTGCAGTCCCAGCCTTAGTACTGCTCTCAGAGGGGCTCCCTAGTAAGGGTTAACCTTTTTAGAAAAAATGTACACGTAAAGGTACACAAAGACTGCATGGGTTTACTTTCTTGTGTTTTATTAAACAGTGAAATTATTGATTGTGTTTATTTTGTTTATATACATTTTGAAAAATCTTTGTTTCAAAATGGAAAGCCATTAAATCTGTAAGATATTAGCAAAAACTGCTCTTCCTTCTGTGTGTTTAAAAAGAAATGCAAGCTAGTGGTGTAGTGCTGGACATATAGTGAAAATCAAAATACACCTGCTTTTCCCAGAAGCCTTTTTCTGCCTCTATTTCTACCCATAATTCTTTCTGAAATATGCATGCCTGGCAAGAATCAAAATGGATTGTGTTTAATTACATAATTTCTGATGAAAATGTTCTTTTATTTCTTAGTTATGAAATGGCTATCTGTATACTTTGTTTTACGTCCTTTTCTCTCAAGCTTTATGTAACAACTAGAAAAAGATCATACATATTTCCTCAGGCTTATAGCACAGAACACTTTAGGTTCTTTAGTATATAAATGCTTATAAACGTTTGTATCTTCTAATTCAAAATTAGACAATTAGATTATTTTCTTAAGTGTGTTGGCTGCATCTTTCCACTTATAAATATTTTACTGGTCAATACAAGACCTGCTAAATTCAGCAAGATCCTCAAGCTCTTAAAAATGGAGGAACCCTAACTAACACTTTGTATCAAATAATTGCTCACTCCTTTTGTAATAAATAATAAATACTAAAGTTGGACTTTCATTGTTAAAATAACTGATGCGTAAAGGAAAAGACGTGCTTTATCAAGCCATCAATTTTTAAAGCAAATAAATAAACTGTCTTTAACCTCTAGAAAAAAGTTCTTTATTATTCATTTATAAGGTTTCTTTAAGTTATTTTTCCATAGATTGCAAACAAAATAAATATGCAGAAAATATCACAGTATCATTTTACTTGTGGATGAAGGCCAGTGCTGAAAAGGAGAAATAGGAATTTTAAATATTTAAAATAAGAAGATAGAAAAGAATATTTTTATTTAGCCCTTAAAGAGAAGTAGAACATGCGTAAACAGGCAGATTGAGACTCAGCTTCGTAGGTAACCAGGAAAATAGTAGGTTTCAAGATTTGGAATTAAGACCTAAATTTTAGTTAGCTGTAGGTGATCTGAAATTTATTTTGCATCATGGATCCATTTTTCAAGGTCCTGTCGAGGAGTACAGTTAATTGTCTTTAAAACTCCTGTATGTTTTTGACTGCAAGTTATTCATGGTTAACCTTCATTAAACACTAGAGAAGACACTCCCAGTTTCGACAGTGTGAGGGAATTTCAGTTCTGTGTATGAAACTTAGTAGTATGGCATTAGATCCTAGAAGTAAAATAAATACGTTTCAAAGATATATAGGTGTGCTGTAGTTTTTAATGTTTTTCTATTTTGTACTTCTCTAAAATTCAGGAATTTCATTATAACTTTACTTGGGAAACATTTTAAATATTTTAAAATTATAATGTGTGCATTTTTCTGTATTAAAGCAGGACTTCTGTATTTAAAGCAGGACTGCACGAATCATGCTGTTACTCAACCATGTAGGCTCTCCAAGGAAAGGAGGGTGCTCTCTTTCTTAATCTTTAATTTTTAAGGCTTGACTGGTAGGGTAGAATTGCTTCTTAGAAATTGAGAAATTATGTTTTAGCAGAGATTATTAAAAAGAAATTGTCCACGTACCTACATTATTCCTGATTCTTTTTCAGCAAGAAGCTGAAAGAGTCTGTGGCTGGGTTATAGTGCTGTGTGTTGTTACCTGTGGTTGAGAGATACACACTGGGCATCAGCCACTGGGAAATGCACACAAGGTTATGGGTTGGCCATCAGGAAAAGTATAAATGGTTTTGTTGCCTTTATCAGACTAGAGGACCACAATATTAGCCCTTTTCTATGGCTATCATCATTATGTTGTTTTTTATAAATTTGTGGGAGAGAACCTTAAAAAATTTTACTGAAATATTATTTATCAAAATACTGTAATTTACACATGTAATGTTCAAATTCATAGCTGAATCTCTTACCCACCTCTCTGGGTTTTTTAATGTGTTTTAAAATATTGCCAAGATCTAGTGGCTAGAATTTAATGAAAATAAAATTTCTGCATAAAGGAAATTCTTTTTCAGTGTTGACTTTGGCTGCAAGGAGAAGTTGCAGAAGTTTGAACTGAGTGGGTTTGGGAGCGCTTTGGAAGAGATGGAGCTCTGCAGGCAAAGGGAACCACCCTGCCGGCACTGAGCCCCTGCGCTGATGTTGCTCAGTCAGGCACCGGGGTTGTGAGCTCCCTGGCATACACCAGGTAGCACATACACTGTGTAGCCTGGGCAGCTTGTTTTTATTTTGCAATAAATATGAACAAAGAGGGGATTTTCAACACTGCCCGGCTGGGGAAACTAATAGGAGACCTGGCTGGCAACTGACTAGTCTCAATGTCTTCAAACATTGATTATTTTTTAAATAACTGACCTGAAGTAGGCCATTTTTTTGTAACAGGAAGGTTTCCTAGGCCACAGAGACTGTCTGTGGAGTGAAAGTTATTCAGTGAAAGTTTAAATGCATCCTAATCAGGCCTGATATTATACAGGTCATACCCGTGCACAGAGGCTGACACACACCTGATCTGACTTTTGTAGCATTGAGTGGGTAGAACATCTGGATGTTTGCGGTCTGGCTGGAGCACAGCCAGCTTTTGCTCTTTTGGGAGGGTGTACGAGCTTAACCACAAGCACTGCACAGCTTTAGATCAAAGCTGGCTCAGCTGCTTCTTCCAGCTCGGAGCATGAGTAAGATGACCTGAAGTCTGTTTGCACATATCTGTATGAGCATTTAATTGTATTTAAAGATTTACAAACTGTTCTAAGGAAAAGCAGTACTGGCTAGCAAGTGGAAATCCTAAGACAAGCAGAGCCACAGAATTTTGCCTTTGATAAAGGTCCATCCATTGCTGATTAATGAGATTTTGGGCGGTAAAATACTATGTCAGAGCTTGTGGATTCTGTGCTTCATATATAACATATAAAATACTTGGTAAGGATAAATTAATGTTGCATAGATTTGGAAGATCAGTATGTCAATAAGATGAAAGATTAAGTAAAAGCAAATAGGAGGTTCCACCTTTAAAAATCGTGGACTTCATTTGGAGACACTGAAGTCCACATGGGATGTGGGCTTCACAGAAAGTCAGTGTAGTAATATTTTGTATTATAATCAGGCAGTGCCAATCAGTGCCAAAAATTTCCTAGATTAGGAGGGTGTATTACTATCGTGTACAAATACGACCAGTACTTTCTTTTCATGGTTTGCATGTGGAGAAGAACTTCTGTAAGTGTTCGCTGGCAGTAGTTTGTAAAATTCTGGCAAATCCAGGTTTTCTCTTAGGATATCTTCTAACGATCCCTTTTTGATAACCTGTTTTCACTTAAACCAGTTCACTTCTGTGATCTCAGAGGATGGATATTTCTGCTTCCTGTTTTTGGCACCTAATTCAAGCGTCCAGTTTAGTCACTTGCGTGCATTCAGAGCTCTGAATTTTGATGGGCAGAGTTGCTCTGACAGTTCCCACATCTCTCCATTGACTTTAGAGGGTTGGCAGACTAACTTATGTAATGTGAAGCAATGTGAATTTTTTAAATTACCCTCTTTCAGATCAGGGAAACGAAATGGTTCAGTTGAAGACTTGTGTGAAAGATAAGACGGCAGTAGTGTAAAGGCTCAGAACCATGGGAGGGGGGAGAGACAAGGCAAGCGCACCATCATACCAGGTGGCTTTGTTTACTGGAGAAAACAGCCAAGGTCAGAGAAAATAATAGTCTCTTGGAAGGATTCCCTGGATGCCCAGAGACTTGCGATGAGCTACAGGGGAGCACGGCTATAGAATTCCAGAGAGGCTCTTCCAGCCCCACAAAGTTCACCAGGCAGAGAAATAAGCATCTTGTTGTCTAAGTATTTCTTATACTGCTGTATGGAAGATGGCATAGCATTACTGTATCATAAAGTGTTTGGTTATGTGTGGCACATAATATATCCCCTCTGCCTATTTGTGACCCTTGATAAGGCAAACAGATCCCCATGGTCTTCACTAGCTCTTGTTTCTGCAGCGGAGCCTTGAACCGATGGGATGTCATGGAAGTCAGCATTGATCTTGCAACAAAGCAGGTGAAAGGCTGGAAGGCATAAGGTGGAAAAGGACCTGTAATGGGCTGGCATCCAGGGAAGGTTGCAGCACCTGACCCTGACCGGGGAGAGCAGCCTGGTCACCAACAAGATAGCAGGTGCTCACCCAGATTTGCACCGATGTGTAAAATGTAAGCGTTTAGACAGTTGGTTCCAAATTTTGAACAGGTGCTAGAGAAAGAAATTATGTTTCCAGAGTGTATCTGGAGCCTGAAAGCAAAGGGCGTTTCTGTGCTTTGCGTAGAGTCTAGAAATTTAAACTGTTGTGTTGACTGAGGCCGATTACGAGAAGTCTGGAAGTGCCCGTTAGGAGGAATGTAGCCAAACCTGTGAAGTCTGTCCCTCGGCATTTTTATTGTTTTATCATTATCATAGGCAGTTTGTCATCATGGGTTTTTTTCTGAAGCACAGAGCTGTTATGAAATAGTTATGTAATGTCCAAGGATGGATATCTGCTGACATTTGAAAACTATTCAGTGAGAAGTATGGTGGTGAAAAATGAGAGGTATGTCTTTAACACGTGTTGACTGTAAGACAGGAGACAGATTGTGGAAAACTTATTTCAATCTTTCTTAAGAATAGCCTAAATTTTTAAGAAGCCACATCTTGTATGTGCAGAGGATATACTGGGAAACCTGCCTAAAGTATGTGTTTCCATTTTCACAAAAATGAATATTTAGTATTACCCGTTGTAAGCATGCAAAAATTACATAACTTGCAAATTAATATAATTTAATGTTAAATACAGCTTTCAATTTATTTTCCCTATGTTTTGCACCATTAAAAATTATGCTTTCTAAACTTACTCTTCAGTTGAAAATACTCTGATTTCTTGTGAAGGAAAAAACTTTCTTACGCAATTCCAGGAGACTTGCATGCAAAGCTTTTACATAAGCCATGTTGGGAGCTGGTGACCGTGACTTTGTGACTCTCCTTCCAGCTGCCTTTGGGGCTGGGAGAGTGAGCAGGCTGCTAGATAAGGATCTGCCAGTGCTGGTTGTTCTGGTACTTTATTCTTGAAAAAGTTAAATGCGTTTGGTTCATTCTTGGAGTAAGTAGAACCCTGTTTGGATAAGTATAATGCAGTCGTGTTTATATGTACGTTAGAATTCAACTTCTTTAGTCTGGTTTTTCTCAAAGGAGGAAAAATACTTCCCCCCCCCCCCCCCCCCCCCCAGTAATAAAATAATAGTTTATTCAGTAGTTTCTGCAAGTCACCTCCTTGCTTAGAAAGTTGTTTAGTTGAAAACATGAGATTACTAATGCTTAGATTACAGCTGGTTATGTTTGCGATGATGATGGTAGTACTCCATCTTAATAACAGGGGAAAAAACTGCAGAACAGTCACTTTCTTTTTTCATGCATGGTTGTGGTAAATTAAAAAAAAATATATCTGCCTTCTGATCTTTACTTCTGAACAAGTTGTTTATCGTATTTTAACATAAAATGTATATTTAAATATAAAATGTGATGCATTAAAAAGCTGTGAAACACATTGGAGAGCAATTACTGCATTTAAAACCCAAACTTTTCAATTGACATGAAAAGAGACTTTTAGCAGTACAAACCAGTACATTATAGACCTTTTCTTAACAGGAAGTAGAAGAGAGTGGTGGTTAGAAAACACTGCATACAGGAAGCTTGACACATGCATAGCTCTTAGTGGCTCTGGGTTGTCCAGCTCCCTTTAGATATTTTCTCTTTTGCTTTTGTAAAAGTCGCCAGTGTGTACAGATGGCAGCTCAGAAGGAGGTACCTTGTAACCAGTGCACAGGGACAGCCACAGCGCTGCAGAGACTGGAAGGTTTTGCTAATCGCCTTTTCCATAGGCATTCAAAGAGTGGTGCGCATGAACAGAGGGCGGCTCTGGAAAATGAGAGCCAACATTGCTCTGAACTTGCTGTCCTATGGGACAAATCAAGTAAGTAGGGGGGGGTTGTTTGTTTTATAGATATTCGCTCTTCAGTTTGCCTAGTAAGTGAAGAACCTGCATGTTTGTAATCAAATATGAACACTGATCTGTGATACATTCTGGGAGCACTTTTACAATTCATTACGTAAAGGTATTAATTTGACGAATAGCGTATTGCATCAGGCAGGGGGAGATGGGGGGCTGGTTCATGGACTGGTAGCTGGCAGGAGAATTTATCCCTCGTCCCTTCTTTTCTCTTAAAGCACAGTTGACTTGTTTTGGCAAGCCCCCACCCCAATTTTTACTTCTAAGTTACTTTATTTTCAAATTAAATGAGCTAGTTCAGCAGAAATAGAAAACTCATTAAAGATTGTAATGTTTAAACTTTGGAATAGGCAGACATTGCTGCACAGATTAAAATTCTAATTATAGGGCTTTTTATCATTCATCGTTTTATTTTAAGGGATATATACATCAGAATGCTCTATACAGTGGTAAACAATATAAAATTGTGTTTGGTTTTAACTATTACGTATTAATTCAGTGTGGGAATGCTGACTATCATTAGCTTTAATTTCTTAATTAGTGAACAGTTTACAGTATTATTTGTACGGATTAAAACTTTTCATGATTGCATTTTGGGTAATAAAAGTGAGAGATTTCAAAAAAATCACAATCTAAATAAATTGAAGTTTGATTTTCATTTTTTTTCTTTTAAAGCCATGCATTATTTTGCAAAGCACTTATTGTCTCTGTGGTTAAATACTCGTTTTAAAATGTTACAATATGGTAATTGACAATAATTTTGTTTCAGATTTCAGATTCATTGATGGATTTGAGATAGCACAATTATTTCAGTTGAAAATAGGCCTTAGCGGAAATGCTTAGCATCACAGTGTTACTGTGAAGAAAATCGGTGTTTATACATGTCCATGCTTGCAATTTAAAATGTTATATGAGTAGGGAGTGAATCTGTTCTCAGACGATAAGAAGTAAACATGGAAACAAAAAGGTGTTAATGCATTGACCTGAAATAGATTAAATCTAGGTCTCCCAAATGAGATGGGAAAGGATCAGCTAGTTTTGTTGGGAAGATGAATGATGGAAGTGCATAAATTCTAAGCTTCCACTTCTCCAAAATATTTTCAGCTTGGTAAAAATAGACACATACTTGTGTTTATGTAGAAGCTCTTTTTTATGTAAATAGCTATTTGAAAAAATAACACTGAAGCATTTTTGTTTATATAACATGAAGAAAAAAATGGTATTGACCTACTGACACTTACAAATTGTGACCTGTTTGTGTATAAGTCTACTATTTTTTTTCCCCCTCTACTTAAGGCAGGCTTCCTCGTATGACATGCTTGATGAGGAAATGGACTGTCGTGTCTCTTGATGATAAACATGGTGAAAATGGCTGTTCCGCGAATGCTATTTTAAGTCATAATTAAGCACAGTAGTTGCATGCAGTTTTTCTGAGCCAGAGTTACTGAGCTGGTAGCTGAATGGTGGTTGATTATGTAGCTTTGGTTTCAGGGTGAAATTCTGAATCTTTATCCTGAACCTTTACTCTCAATTTGTAGATTATTTTTAAGAAAATAATAAATTGAAATACTGTAGGTACACATGGACTAAGTCTAAGTTTCAAGATTCTCATTTCACTACCGCTGTAGCCGAAGGAGTGATAGAGAAGATAAGGAGTACAGTGGAGGGAGTATTTCTGTCTACTACTGACTCCTAATTATATCTTCAGAAAAATACATCATCTGTGAAAATTCTTTGTGAAAAATGAAAGAGAAACAGGTTTTGGTTTGATTTGGGTTTTGTTTTTGTTTGGGTTGTTCCCCCCCCCCCCCCCCCCCCGAGAGTTCAATGTCATAGAATTGCATAGGGTCACTGAATTCAGGTCGTAGATTAATTTCACAGAAAGTTTAATGAGTAAGTGGTGTTTTAGAAACATACTGGTGTTTGTCTTGTAAGGATATTTGAATGTTCTCAACTATTCTGCCCATATCACTGCAATTTAGAAATATTGGTGTAAGGTTTTAGGTGAAGCTACATAGCAGACAGCGTGAATTACTCTTGAAGTTCGAGGCAGAAGCACTCTCTTTGATTCCTGAAAAAAGTTTGGAAAGTGACTTCTCAGAATTTTTGTTGGTTTAGGTTTGAGGTAGAATCCGTTTGAAAAGGAAGTTAATACATTGATACCTTCTGCTGTAATGAAATACTGTTTCTATGTATGTCCTTTTACAAGCAGTTACTGCTGAAGCTACGGGTTTGCTGAAGGGGAGGGAGCTGCTGCTTGTTGGGTGGACTTTTTGTTTGTGTTGTCAGTCGTCTAGTGTTGTGGGTTTGAGTAATTTGCCATGTGGTCTATGGTCTTAGAGGTTTTTCAGTGGTTGATCTTGAAATTTAACATCTTTTCTTTGTTATTTTGATATGTAAAACATAAAGTTTTTCTAATGTGCCTTGGATTCTTGGTTGATGCTTGGAACGAATGTGTTTTGTGGAATCCTGAGAATCCAGTAGGGCAGAGGTGGCTCAGGGCACCGTGGGCCTTGGAATCTGTTTTAAAAAGCTGACTGAGCGCATGTGTGATTGTACAGCTTGATAACCGGATCAGTTGTGCTGCCCAGCCAAAGGATGACAGGGATGTGATGGTAGTCATCAGAATGATGTATTTCATTCTTAGTTTAGACATCTTGACTGTGACCACTTGCAACTATATGGAACCTACGTTTTGATTTTTGTTTTGTTTTCTTAGTTGCTTGTTGCTCTTTGAAGGATTGAAATGGGAAAGGAGAATGAGGCTGCTTGGTTTTGAATGTAGAGACAGTAAGATCAATATGAATCTTTTATTCTTGAACTGATACAAATATTTTCCAAATCTGTGCATAATAAGAGAACACATTAACAACTTGGATAACTGAAATGGTCAGGAGAGTCACCACTAGTGCATCTTTCTGTCATCTTCATAGTCTCTAAATTGCAAACGGATGTGTGATGAATAGTCAAAGAAATATTATTTGGTCTTTAACTGATTCAAAATAATAACAGTATACTTTCAAATACTGTGGAATGACTTAAAGAGATTTAGCTGAATAATTACTATATATATGTGTAGAGAAAAATACACGTGAAATACGAAATAACCTACAGAGTACGTTGTGTGAATTGATTAAAGCTTTAGAATAACTACTAGTTGGGTACAAGTCAACAGATAATTCTGGTCTAAGGTTGCCATGGAAACAACCAGTGCTTGATATAATTGAGAACATCTTAAAACCTCCTGGTGTTTGCATGCTTTTTTCCCCCTGCCATTTTGAGTTGCTTTAGACATGAATAGGTAGCATTGGTCAGAACAGTTGTAGTTAATGAGCAAAACCAAATACCCGTGTCCTGAATATTGATTTTGGTTTACTACTGGTATCTTGTGCTTCATAGTTTTTTGCATCACAAGGAGCTCATAAGGAAGAGCAGCTCTCTGGATTCTGTGTGCTCTCTCTTTCCAGTTAGTGTATAAGTGTGTTTAGAGATTGAAGCACTGATTTGGTTAGAGATTAACATACTTCATCAACTGTTGGATTAATATTAGGAGCAATATGTTTCTGAAAACTAGCTTTTCAGCATGAATGGTAAGTCTTTTCTATTACCTTTGACACTATTTTTTTGTTCCGTTTTCACAATCAGGAAAAATCTACCAGGTTTCCCTTTCTTGTCTGCATAGCTGCATCGACTAGTGATCTCTTTGTTTTTGTAATCGACTCACTGTGGGTTTCTATTAAAAATTACTAGTCTCAAAGATTTGCAGTTTTTATTAAACATTTTGCTTTGCATAACTGGTATTTAGTATTTCAAATTTTATTTTAAAGCTTTCTCTTAGAAATAACTGTTGCAAATCATTAAGTAAGGCACAGAATCTGATTTGGAAAATATTATAATTGAATTATATACATGTTGATTCACTTAATTTTCTGTGCCACTCAAATTATTTTATGTGAATTGATACAAATCTGAGAGCCCTTCTGAAATGATTATAATCGTCACCTAAGAATTCTAAACTGGCTTTTGTTGTTTTTCATCTGAACCAGCTTATTCTTCTATGGTTTTTATTCTTTCTAAATGATGGGATAGCAGAATAGTTGAGGTCATTCATGGAAGTAGAGCAGGGGAGTCTCATTTGAAATGAGATACCATAATAGATCTAGTAAACTTATCAGGCAGGTATTTGCTTTCCAAAACCACTGTGACTACTTGTTATAAGGTACTTTGAATTTAATGGAATTATGAAGTACTATATTCTTACTCGGAATATTATTGAAAGTTGTATCTAAATATATAAACTCTGTATATTTATTTCCTTAGAAACAGATATCCTTTGAAAATTGTTTGCAAAAAGCCCGAATATGTTAGTTTCTGAAGTGATGCCTTTTTGTTTCAAGCAGATAGTCTGGAGCTTTGGAAAATGAACTGAGACAGTTAGAGATTGCTTGAAAAGAAAAAACAGTTAATCATGTATATGGGGTTTGTGTGTGTCTGTGTGGTTTTGCTTTATCCTACAAATTTAGAGGACTATTTTTACGAAGGTTTCACTTTTGTAC
Source organism: Gymnogyps californianus (assembly GCF_018139145.2). Lineage (NCBI taxonomy): Eukaryota > Metazoa > Chordata > Aves > Accipitriformes > Cathartidae > Gymnogyps > Gymnogyps californianus. The sequence goes on along the minus strand of NC_059478.1, from coordinate 20,498,077 downwards.
ATGGCATGAGATAAAGAGTGGGAGGAGTCATCCCACTGCCTTATCTAATATCAGCTTATATATATTTATCTCATACAAATGCGTTGAGGTCATCTTCCCTGGAATGAAAAGTGTGGCTGTCGTTTCCTTGGTGTACAAAGTACAATATACAAATATCAAAACTAGTAGTTATATGACAAGGTTTCAGGACTTTGTACATACATTATGGAGGTTTATGTTACAGCGTCATGGCTGTTCAAGTAAACCTAAACGCGGACTGTCCCTGAAAGAGGTGGCCCAGCCTCCCTTGTGTGCTCCCCGCAGCCCTGCAGGGATGCTGGCAGGCGGGAGCCCGGTGGGGAGCTGGTGTGGCCTCGCGGGCTCGTGGCCGGCCTGCGCTCGCGCCGCAGGGATGCGGCAGCAGCCTGACCTCCCCACCGACACCTGCCCCTGCTCAGCCTCTCTGGAAAGTGAGGGTGAAACTACAGCCTCGCTGCGCTTCCTCGACGTCACGCAGTCGCCTTCGTCTACTGATGGAGAGGTCTCTTGTTGGGTCAGAAAGTCTCTGCTTTTCACCAGTTACCAGGCTGGGTTTTCCATCACCTTTTTCTTTCTTTCTCTTACAGTTAGGTTGTAGCTTCCACAGGAATTAGGGTTTGGAAATCAGCTCTATGAATTTTGAATTTTGCTGCTTGGGTGGTGGGGTTTTTTTGGTATTCTGATATGATTGAGTCATTTTAAGGAATAAATTTCTTACAAACTAGGTGAAAAAGAGGTTACAGGTGTGTTGTTTTGTTTGTGGTTGGGTTTGGGGGGGGGGGGGATGTTTTGTTTTCTTTTCCCTGGGGCTTTATTCTGCAATTTGCATCTGTAGATTTCATTCATCTTGACATCCAGGCTCCCGGTTCCATTAAAAACAGAAATAAATAGGGTTCCATTAAAAACAAATAAATAGGGTTCCATTAAAAACAGAAATAAATAGCTGCAGCTTTTACCAAGTGTCAGTTCTCAGTCAAAAAGATCTATAAATGAGAAGTCTAATTTTGACAAGTGAAAGGTGACTATCTCCTGCTCTACCAAGTGAGTATTAGATTAAGTCTTCACTGTAAATGTTTCCCCATTTAAACCACTTCAGTTTTTCAGTGCACCTTTGTGGTTGTCTTTGCTGCAACAGAGTTACTTTACACCCTGTCAGTGGATAAAATCAGATGCTCTCCTTGTGAAAGATTGCCAAGATGCAAGTGAAACCTCGATGAAAAAGTGATATATTTTCTTCAGTTGCAAGTACAATTGGCCTGCCCCCCCCACCCCCCGAGAGCTCCAGTTACATGATTTTTTTTTTTTCTGGAAAAACTGTTTTTCTATTTCTTTGGTTTAGGGTTTTTGTTTTGAACAGCAGAACATTCTTGAACAGATAAAACTGGAAGGCCAAGTAACTTTAATAGCCCCAGCTCCCAGTACTGAAAGGTGCTACTCTGATAGATTTTCTGTTTCACTAGGAATAGGCTTAATACTCCCAAGTATCACCAAGTACATGATTGGGCGAGTACTTTCAAATACTGCCAATAGAGGTAATTGCTGATACAGACATTTACACTCGTAAGTTAGTAGTTACTAAATGTGTGTGGAGACAGATGGAGCAGTATGAGGAAAGAGTGTGAGCAATACTGATAGACTCTGCTGAATTATTGTTCAGCTTTGTGTACACTGGAGAATAGGAATGTTTCGGGAGCGGGGATGAAGGGAGATAGCGTAGATGTCTTAGTTACGTGCATTGGGAAACGTCTTTTAAGGGCAAGGGACAACAAGTAGTAACTAATTATTCCCACTGCTGAAAACACTATAGAAAATGGAAGGATGCCATGGAATTTCCAGGTGCCAGAACTGTACATCTTCCTATATGCGTTTCATGGGACTAATGGTTTCTTCCTTTCAAAAATTCCCCAGTGTTACCCGTTAGCCTCTGACAGCAGACTAGGGTAATTTCTTAGGTGTTGACGTGGGTTCATGTTTTGTTCTGATTCTTGTACGAAATATTTGAAAAAAGAAAAGGCAACACAAGAGTTGCTGCACTGACGTTCTTAAAATGCATCCATACGGTGAACAGTCCCTCAGGGTGCTTGGTTTGGGGTATAAGCAAAAAATGAGTTTAATAAAATTGAGGCTTCTTCCAAAGGAAAGGAAGTATTTGGTATGTTGTAATCTTGCATCTCTTGAACTGTGACTTACTCTAGTCCCTGTTGTTACTTTTGTTACAAGAAAGATTTTCTTCTTTCCTTGGTTTTTAGTTTACATCTCAAATTGTTTATATAATTATTTGTTGCTGGCTCCTCTAAGAGTTGCTGCTGGTACTGCTGCTGCAGGCCAAAGTTCGCAACAGGAGTTTCCCAGCTTTAATTATTGAGATTCTTACGGGCAGTTTTGTAGCTTGAATAATGTTTTTGGTGTTTTCCTTTATTCATTCTAGTTGCTGACAGATACTCCAGCCCATTAATAATTGATGTGGTTTAGGTTTTTTCATTTAAATTTTTTTTTTGCAGGATTTGCAACTCAGTTCTGTGCAAGTTTTATGCCTGCCTTTTATCCAAGTAAGCACTGACTTTAACCAGTTTCTCTCTACAGTCCCATTCTTTATCAGAATGGATAGTAAACACTCTTACCTACTTTTTGCCTGCCCTAATCCTGAGGGAAACAAAAACTTGTTGTTCACTCATGTGTTGAATTGTGAAATGTGTTTATTTACATAAGACTTCCTTATTCAGGAAGTCAGTCTCTCTGCTATTTAAGGTTATAAATGAACTTCTCCTGCTTGGCCAGTTACTGCAGGCAACCCTTTCCTGTAAATATTGAAAGTGTGTTCTGTGGGAGATATGTCAGTATAGCAATGTGTCAGAAGCTCAAATCTTGCAGAGATATGAAGAGCTGTTTTGCTGATTTACCCTGACAGCTGTGAAGATGTGTCTTACTGATCCCAGCGCATGTATATGAGAATTTGTGTAGTTCTGTTAATGCGAGGGCTGGGACAAAGTAGCTTTTTGGGAAGCGGACTTAGACATGAGTGTAGTTAAACCAAGATTGGTGTATCTACTATTATTTTGATGCTTTGTATGAAATATTTGAAAAAAGAAAAAGCAACACAAGAGTTGCTCTTTTCAAGTAACTTGTAAAATGCATCCATACAGTGAACAGCCCCTGCAGTTGTTTAGTTTGGAGTATAAGGAAGAAACGAGTTTAGTAAAACTTGGGTTACTTCTAAAGAAAAGGGTATTTGTGCATGAGTGTATCTAGTATTATGAGAGGCATTGCCTGCTTGCAGGGAATTTGTTAGTGCATAAGCAGATCAGATCAACTACCTGCAGATTTGTGTGTACTGTTTCTAATAATCTGACTATAAAACATACTGTCAGTGATAGCTGCCCAGTAGTATGTTATCCTCTTTAGTCACTGAACTTTTACAAAGAGGGAAGGTGGGGCAGTAATATGGAGAGGAAAGTTGGTGCTAGCCAGTTAGCCAGTATCTTAACAGTGCAGAGGGGTGGGTAGCTTAACCAGAGGAAAACTGTAGCAGGTGCCGTAAACATTTTGCTTGGTATGTGGTTTTGACTGTAAGAGGAAAATCTGATTATTTTGTATATTTGTATTTAACTACTAGAATTTGCTAAAAACCTTTACTCAAGAATGTGATACATTTACAAGATATTTTATAGTAGTGCCCTAGAAAATTTTATTCTTGGAGCTCATTCTTAAAATGTATTCTTCCCCTCCCGCCCCCCATGGTAACCATGGAAATATATGCGCTGCAGAAACAAGAGGTGTTAGAATTTTCACAATTTTCGCGCAGTTTTCAATTTTCTTTGTAAAGTAATACCTGTGTTATTTCACACAGGAAGGTGGTCTTTTACGCTATAGGTCCTGTGGTAGTTGCAACATTTTAGATTACTTGCTGGATAAAGTTCAGCTACAACTATAGAGGGTGTTACTGCACAGATGAAGCTTAATTCCTAATGCTTGCAAACCACATCAAAGTGTGATAATTGAGGATTTTACAGGTTAAGATTTCTTCACATAACCTTTTCTGTATTAACTAATTTTATATGTAGGGAGTGTTAAGTACTGCATTTGAAAGTAATTGTATTTAACTTATAATTTATTAATTTGAAATTTTAAGTTAATAGAATGAACTTATACAATAATTGAAAATTAGTAACTTAAAATTAGAATTATTTCTCAGAAACCTTTTCAGTAGTCCAATGCCGTACTTTCATGGTCACGTTACACTAGCACAAACTGGCACTCCTTCAGAAAAGGAGCAGTTCTCCTGCCCCACATTTGCCCATTTCCACCCCACTTCTCCCTTCCCTCACCCCAGGAGAAGCATTCATGTGATGAAAAGAACTGGGAGCTGCTGTGGATTAAAATTATCTTCCCTTGTCCTCCCCTGCCTTCTGTCCATTACTTTTTAATCTGGCCTAATTCCCTGACCTGGCTTGGCAGTCGGCCACAAGGATGCTTTTGCTCTTTCAAGGAAGGTCGTGATAGAGAGGCAGGAACGAGTGACTGTGGAAAGACAGGACTGGGATTTTTTGTATTTATACCAGCCCATACTGAACACTGAACTGCAGCCTAACAAACCAAATTGCTATTTCTTGGGACTTTTAAGCCTCAAAGCATGTGGATTGTTGCAAGAGAGGAAGCAGGTTTACAAATGTGTCGTCTCCAGCAGCCTGGAATAATTCCCTTCAGTGAACACTTCAAGGGCAGGAAGAAGGTACGAGAGAGAGGCTCCTTTCCTTAGGCCAAAGCTTAGTTTTAACATATTCCAGAACTAACTGGGTGACAGTTCTAACTGGTCGGTTCAGAGAACTGGAACAAAAAATTAATTTTAATCAATCAGCAAAAGGTTGCTAATAACGCTGTAATTTGAAAGGAAAGCTTGGGCAAGAAAGAGAGGTGCCGCCCTGAAGGACCAAAATACCCAAAGGGATGGAACAGCTCTCACCCACCAGGAATCTGCAGGAGTCTTCAGGTCATGTCCCATGCGTGGATGTTCAGATGAAGCTATTCTGCTTGTCTGCATTGAGGAAGTTGTGCACATAATCAATAATTTAGGATTTGAATAATAAATCCCAGCTTGGTTCATAGGTTTTGGTTGGTTGTTTCAGGGTTTTTGGCATTTATCTGTGTGTGTGTCTTGAGGGAGGAGTCACTTTTTTTAATGAAGTATATTCGTTTATAAATTTTGATGAGCATTGGGTCTGGATTCTCTTTTATGTTAAGAAAGCAGAGGTTTTATCTCATCTTGGTTTTTTGGTGGAAAATTGTTGAATCGGGACATATATGCATGTACAACTCTGCTGAGCAGAGCTAGCACAAGACTTGATTGTGTTTGTGACTGAATAAATTTACTGATTTACATTATACGTTTGAGGTTTTTTAAACAGAATTTCAGGGATTCACATTTTAAGTGACTCTGTTAGTTGGGTTTGGTCCTGTCTCCCCAGAGTGGTCTCTGTTATGTTGTGCTTTTGGCATTAGCAGGGTTCACTTCCTCTGTTTGGACCAGTACTTTACGATTTAAGAAAAAGAATAAGGGGGAAAGACTGAAAATTGGATTTGAAAATAAAATTGATTTTATTATCTCTAATAAAAATGGAAGAAGGAAGTCAGTCTGACTGTGGCAGTTGTGTGCAGTAGAGTATCTGCTGCTCAGGATTCAACAAACAAAGATAGGTATTATCTCTGATAGCTGAAAACCTGGCTCCTGTTTTGGTTTGTCTAAATCTGTCACATGTCTTGTGCAGGCTGTTGCTGTCTAGCCAGCCAAGTAAAGAGGTGAACGTTAAGTAAGATTTCAGCTTTAATTTATAGCTTAACATTGTAGCCTGTAGCACTGAAAACTGAAATTAAAAAAAAAAAAAAAAGAAAAAAAAGAAGAAAAGCTGGGCTCTTTGCAGAGGTCTTAACTGTTGCAAATTTGCTTTTATAAAACTGACAAAATACTGCCTAGCTCAAGACTTCAAAATCATGGACAGGATTAAAATAAGATTTTGCTTGTGTTCCAAATTTTGAGTTGTAATGGATAAGAACAATTTGTGTTTTACAATTGCTGCACATTGTAATTAATTCCTGAATGTGCTCCCCCAAAGATCAGATTCTAGTGCTCTCTTCTAGTCTTTATGCACTGCAGCTGTAATTGGTCTTAATTTACTGTTTATCCCGTTCCTCTCGCTTTTTCTCCGTGGTTTTTTCATGCCCTTCTCTTCTGCACTTCTTACCAGTCCTTCCCAGTATTCCACAGAAGTGTTTACAGTGTGCAGTTAGACTATTAGCACTTCCATTTTAATAGCAAACTTGTATACAGTTAATAATTCTTGCATGATCATTCATTTACTAAGAACTTTAAGGGTTTGTATTCCAGCAAGTGGGCTCTTTCAGAACTGCTCCGTATGTTTTGATTTTTGGGTTTTTTGGAGTTTTTTTATTTGTTTGTTTTTTTTTTTTTAACTGAAGAAAGGTTCTTATCCATTGCAGCTGGTAAGTTAGTTTGCTCTGCATCACCTGTTTTTATCATAATTGGTGTTTAAACAGAAATATAAGATCAAAACCTTGCTCTCAAAGTCAAAAACTTGATAAATGAGATATTAAATTGATGCAGAGTTTATTAATCTAGCCTTAGTGACTTTGCAACTCTTAGAGCAGAAACAAGACAAAATCATAGCTGGTCAGTTTTTCACAAGAGGGGCCAGTAAGTGTGTCTCACTTAATACTGCAGTGTTAAGACAAAATTGACTTGCCCTGTACCAGGCTTATATCGCATTGGACTTTTTTTCCCCACTGTTGTCATATTGTGAGAAACAAAGTATTTCGTTCTTGTTGACGGTCTGTTTCAATGATACCATTTTAGTTTGTGTCTTGAAGTGTTTCCCAGCTATTAAAATGTTAACTGGTGCTCACACTACTTCCTCCAAGCGTATAATAATATTTAACGCTTAGTTGTGTTCATTTTCAAACACTTACTAGGGCAGAGAAATCTTGTTGTAAGCCTTGTGATATTATTCCTGCTAATCAAAAGAGAATTTTAAAGAAATTTAAGACGACAGGTTAATGGTGTAAGAATGGGGCTTAGAACTTGAATTGTACGCTTCTCACTTGCTTCTGAAATGTGGTACCATAACCACAGGATTCACTGAGGCATCTATATACATCTCAACAACGTTTAAGGCTATAAATCTTGTTTTTATAAAAATGAAATATACATATATATTTACCAGAATCTCTTCATACATATTCATTTTTCCATTAAATGAAATTTTGAGATTTAATTAAATAGCCCATTTAATTCCAGACTTCAAGTGATTATATTACAGTTTTGGAACAAAAATTGAATTGTATTTTGATAAAGGGCATTTTAAATACCAAGCAGAGATTGGCATTTAGCATAGCAGATGGGGGTTTGTAGTGGTGCCCAATGTTTAGACTTAATCAGTTTAGTTCTTGCTTTCTTGCCATGAATCCTATCCAAATAATTCCCCCCCACTCCCCACCCGAAAAAACCCAAACTCTGGCTTGCTGGCTCTTGTGGGAGATGTGCTTGAGAATAACAAATACAGTGCACGTGGGAGGTGGGAGAAAGGCAAAGTAATTCATGGTAACTTTTCAGGACTGCTCCATCTGTGACCCCTTTCCCTCTGCTGTCATTGCACCCCTGCAACTGAGAGGTCCCAACCCTTTTAATTTTTTTCAGGAGCTTTCCTCTGATTCACTTGCTCTTAAACTGTGTTTTAGGCCAGAGTACTCTCTATAGTACTCATACCCTTTGTTAACAAATATTTTATAAGCCTGCTAACTTTTCATAAAAAAGTTAATTGATAAAACAAACAAAAATATTGTGCATTGTGTGAATAGACTGTTAGATAACAATCTCGTGCTGTTTGGGGGTGGGTTCAGGGGTTTTTTGGTTTTGTGTGTGGTAGAGTTTTTCAATTTGTTTGTTGTTTTGGTTTTAGGTTTTGGGTTTTTTTAATATCTCCTTGTATGCTGGTATTACCTAGGAACCTCTGGATCTTGAGTTCCACTTCCCTTAGAAATCTCTTCCAGCAGACTTTCCTGCTTGTCACCATGTTGCCTTGGTTCTGAGTACAGCTCTCCGCAGGCCCAGTCTCAGGCCGCCTGTGATACACAAGGGGATAGCTTATATCTTGTCCAGCTGTGTGTGCACCTGTAGCATTTCTTCTGACCAGGGTTTGAACTGCAGCAGGCAGAAGTTATAAAACTGCTTGAAGCCTTTTCAGTTGTGACTCCTCAGCCATTACCCCATTTCTTACTACTTTTTTCTGAATCTCCCCAGATTTCCTACTATATGCTTTGGGTGTTTGCATTGCATAAAACTTGCTTCTCCTGCCAACAATTGCTCTTGCTGGTCACAAAGAGCTAGGTTTGTACTGTGTGTTTGTGCTTACCTAATCTCTGGACTACTGGTGCATCCTCTCCAGTTCCAGCGAGTGTCCTTCCTGATGCATCCAGTTGTTTTGACCACTGCTGTGGCTCTCATTGTGCCAGTGCTGTTACTCATGCTTTGCTCTCTCCTTCCAGTACCTTCTTTTCTTGAGCAACAGCTTTTCCTCCTTTAGTTTTAGCCTCCTGTGCTCCAACGTCTGCTGTACCAGTGAAACCAGTCTGAACAGGGTCTGTTTGCTGGTCTTTGCATATACTACTTGCATCCTCATCTTCACTTTGTTCAGCCATATATGAGTGATCCTTGTTCTTCAGTGTTTATGGGAACCTGTATATCAACATCTCTTTCCTGGGTTCTTTTTTTGACATTCTTACAAAATTAAATCATGCTTGTATGGTGACCGTACAGGATTCTGTATGCATTCCAGTTTGCATACAGCAACTTCAGCTGTGCAGTTTAGACTTTTCAAGGGGTTTTGTTGCTGCTGTTGGGTAATGGGACTGAAATCCGATTGTGAAATTTTTTTGGAGACTGCTTGCCATTTCTGTGCTATCCACCACATGCCATGCAATTCACACATGCTGTCTTTTGGAACAAAGTGCTAAGTAGTGGGAAGATCACCCAATTACAGGTTTTATTGTGATCCAGCATGCTGCGATGAAGATAGATACACTTTTGTTAGCAACAGTTCCTTGGATGTGTGTGTCTTGGAATCGATTAATTATTAAAGATGCCAACTTGATCTCCTGAAGTTTTGTAAGCTGTGCTTATTTCTGTGATGCATCATCTTTTTTTCATACTGAATTTAGCTGCCTTTCGGTTTTTTTCCTCTTTTCTTTGCTCAAACATTCTGTGATTTAGCATGAGTCATTCTATCTGTGTGGGAAAGGGCTGGTTTATTACAGGGTCCATTCTTGAGTGGGGAGGGGAAAGGGTGGAATGTATTTGTGTTTTCTATGTGTTTGTTGTGGAAATGCATAAAACTTTTTTTTTTCTTCTCTTTCTTTCCTCTCTTCATCATCTCATCTGTGTGGGTGAATGTTCCTGCAAACCCTTGGGGAACCTATAGAGACTTTTGGTATGCTCATTCATTCATTAGTGCCCAAAGTCAGAGATGCTAGGAACAGTTTAAAGACTAGAAAAGCAAACAACAGTCACATCGTCACAATGTGAGGTGGCTAAAAATGTGCACTTGAGGAAAACTTCTAAGTCATCATCTAATAAACGTATTTATTTGCATCATTACAATAATACCAATGGCCACTACTACCCCGTTGGCATAAATTTTGATTCTGTGCTTGAAAAGTAGAAATGAAATGTGTTCTCCTGTAGTAAGAGCTAATGTTTTGTGATTGAGTTATAATTTTCAAAAGTACCTGTCCTGTTTCAAATTCTAAGTCCTATTTTCAGAAGTTACTGAAGTGTATGCACTGAAATTACCTAAAGTCTATTTGAAATCACCTGCTGAATTGTGTTGTGGTATAGGAGCCCAGGTGACCTCTGAAAATGAGAACCAGGCACAATTTGACCTACTTTCTCATTAGGAAGAAAATGTAATTCTAATAAAACACACCACAGAATATGAAATCGTTTTTAAAAGATAGCAATTTTAAGATTAATGACTGCCATTAGGTAGCTTTATTTTGAAAATACGTGTTCAATGCTGCTCTCTAAGAAAAGAGAGCGAAAGTAAAGTAGAATAAGGTAGAAGTTTTGTTAAAGGAGAGCTTGTGGCTTGTTGATTTTCTAGAAATGAGAGATTTTTCTCCTGCTTGCACAATTTGAATATTTCCAGCTGGATCGCAGTTTTTTGATAAACAGCGTTCTTTAATTCCATAAGTAGAACAGAGACAAAGATGACTACATGTAAATGTCATTGTATATTTTTATAAACACTGAATAATTATATTTCAGTGCAGAATATGTGGAAACTTCAAATATTTATTTATATGAACAATGGAGATAGCATGAGGCATACTTAAGACGTATGTACTGTAGTAACATGAAAAAAAGAGACCAATTATTTCATGTTTTGGTTGTACTATATAGTGTTAAAGTTAACATTCATTTCTAAGCTACAGCTGCTTAAGTTTGAAGGCTCACTTTTTGGTAATCTTAATGATCATCTTAGGTTTTTTCTTGTCATGAAGAGAAAATAATGTTCATGCTACTTTGACATAAATTGATGTTTTAAAAACTTTATCAGTAGTCATCGCTTTATCAAGTCATCTGTGTTCTCTTCATGGAAGAAGGATCATCAGGCCTGAGTTTGGACATTGTTAGCTTCCCTTTTTTGTGTTGAGAAATTATTTCATGCCACAGGAAATCCTGTCCTTTTCTCAAATTAGGATCATTAAAAGTCATTACACGAGTAACCCCCATAATTTAAAAACAATGGAAATATTTTCCCCACGTGGGATAAATATGTCAAATGTTTTTACTGGTTACCTACTAAAATATTTTTAACTCTCAGTGAGTTTTAATACCAATTTAAAATAGTTCTTTTGATATAAACTATGTTTTTCTTACTCTACTTAACCATAAGTTTAGGGTAATAAATATGTTCCTCCTCTCTGATATTTCTTGTTTCTCTTAAAATAAAATTACTGAGTGGATATCATGCTTTAAACACTTTTCTAACCTTGAGGTCTGCCAGAACTTTTGACAATTTTTCTGAAATTTCCATTATATTTGCTGCTCCATCAGAGCCAGTGACGATGAGAGCCATAAATCTCCCTTGAGTATTTTGTGATAGATGAGTCCCATAGCACACTTCAGAGGGGGGAAAAAAAGGAAAACAACAAAATTCACGACCAGTCTTCTCCAGGGCTGCCATTGTTTTTACTGCTGCTGTAACTGTACTGGTAATAGAAGAGAATTTTTGAGAAGTTCTCTGTGTAGACACTAGTATTCTCTGAAAAGAAAAGTACAAAAAAAGTTCTGATTCATCAGATGATTGTTTACAACCCTTTATAAACCTAATTTTTTATGACCGTCAGAAGGTAAAATACAATTGCTAAAACATATTTCTAGATATTGACCAGAATAATCTTGGCACATTCCTGAGTATTTTTAGAAATTGCTTGTGGCAGAACATCACAGTACAGAAAATCCACTGTTATTAACGTTGTATTATCTGAAATGATTCAGAGAACACAAAAACAGTATGCTATTTTCTTCTTGATTCTGTGACTTTCAGAACCACAGCAATGTCTGAAACACCTCCCGTTTATGATTGTGCATTAAGTAATCTACATTGATCTGGCTGATAACTGATATTCAGAGAAATAGAACAGCTGAAAGATGATCTGAACAAAATATGTTGGTGCACATTTTAAACAGTCATCCAGAATTTTGCTATTGTACATTCATTCAATTTCAATGGAAAATCAATATTAAAAATGCATATTCTCTGACTGTGGGCATGCCTAATGTGCAGTGTCGTTGTAGCCCTGTGCTTTGTATTTGCTTGCGGTAATGCTGTCCATTTGGTACTTGAGCTTGCAAACAGCCTTTAAATAAAGGTGATGAGGGGAAAAAGCAATGAGATTGACACTACGCTCAATCTGCTGAAAGCAAATGTAACTTTTATTTAACAAAAATAGATAAAAAGTCTGTATTTGTGGAATGGCTATTTATAAATGTCAGGTATTTGTGGTTTTTTCCCAGTCAAATTAAGACTGTCTTACATCACCTTAAAGCCTGCTTGCGTATACAGTATTGTGAGTTACTAGAGCTGGTGTAGTTTAAGTAATTTGTGTAGAATGATGTAGTTACTCCAGAAAGCTTAGAGATCACCTGGAGATACTGTAGAAGTTCTAGAGGCATTGGTGCTTGCTTTCACACATGGTGAAAATAGCATATTATGAGTTGAAGAAAGAGGTTGATAATGAAGTTTACGTATTTTGTTAACAAAGCATCTCCATCACATCCATGATGAATTACGTTAATTAAAATGTACTTTTTTTGTATGTTTTCAGTGAAAGAGTTCCTAGCCAAAGCCAAAGAAGACTTTTTAAGAAAATGGGAAAGCCCCCCTCAGGTATCAGTCATTTAAGCATTCAATAATTTTCTCTGTTGCATTTTTTTGATAATGCTATCAGTGTGTTATCAGTCTGTAATGAGCAGCGCAGAAAACAGAAAAAAGTTTAATGTGATTTTTAAAGGAGTTTCCATTTTTAATGTCAGTTTTGTCATTGAAGTTCATCAGCAAAGACTCTCGGGTCTTCTCCAGATTTGAGCTGATGAAATGCTCATACTGAACAACAGCTTTCTCTTACTGAGAATGATGTTCACCATCAACATGACAAGACTCAAAATCTATTGGCATGTTTTAGCTGGCTTTTTATAACAATAAGCGTTAGCACATCTGTAATTTATCCTGTTAATAATTTCCCCCATGGTATTAAGGGGAATTAAGGGTATTAAGTCTACTGCATAGGGCTTGGGGGCAAGTTAAAGAGCTTGTTAGAGAAAAATCTTTTAAAAGTTGAACTTGGGGATTTGGGTTTTTGGGGAAGGGTCATTGTTGTTTTTAAAGCAGCATTTTAAATGCCATGGTAATGAATATCTGAGAAAATTTACTCCGTGATGTGCTCTCCAGACAACTCTCATGTAGAACTGCCTCTAGAGCTTGGAGGTTTTTGCATGTTCTAATATTCTTGTTTGTAAAGCATGAGGGGGTTATTTATCTGCATGTTAAATTCATGATCTGTTTATGGCTAAATGTTTCTTACTAAGCATGTGTCATCCGTATGGACAAATGATAGAAATGTTGATACAGTTCAGTTAAGTCTTTTTCTGTTTTAATGAGTGCAATGTAACATCTCTTATTAAAATTTGACAGGCATGAAATTATAACAACAGTTTAGATGGCTATAGTTGTCTTTGATAAATGTAATTTTATTCAATTTTCTTTCATAAATGAATTAAATTCATACAGTTAAAATTGTCTTTGGGTATTAGATTGTAAATAATGTCATTATATCCTTGTACCTGTAGAATACTGCTGGCCTAGATGATTTTGAGAGGCAAAAAACCCTTGGAACAGGATCATTCGGGAGAGTTATGATGGTGAAACATAAATCCACAGAACAGTATTATGCTATGAAGATACTGGACAAACAGAAGGTTGGTGTAATTTATAATATTTTCTGTGGTAAAAAAGAATTTGATGTAGGCAAAGATCTGGTAACTGTGGCTAAACTATGTTGCACTTACTGTGCTTTTGCTTCTCGCACTTGGATACTGGTGATACTTTAAATGGTTGACTTCCCTTTTCAGCCAGCAGATTCAGTTGTTGCGATTGTGTAGAATTCTTACAACAGCCAATAACATTACTGGCAGGCTAAAGAGGCTCTAAGTAGTGTCCAAGGCATTAATAAAATGTTATCAGTTAAATTCTTTGCTTAGCTTTTGTAAGGTGGCCTACATATTCTTTGGCAAAAGCAAAATGTAGTGCTGTAGTTTAAATAAATAAATAAATAAATACACTTTCGCAGGGTAGCTCAAAATTCTGGAAGACTCTTTGGATCAGAAATTCTCAAAATTTTCATTTGTGAACCATAATTTAACAAACTGTTTGCATGAATAATTTCTTTTCCATTCTTGATCCCATGAGGTATTACTTTTTGTATGCATAATTATGTAACAATCCTGTTGCGTCTATAGTAATTGCATAGATAGAACAGTAGTCTCTCAGAACAGCTGTCACACAACAGATATTTTCTGTGTTGAAAACTTAAGTGCTGTAGTTTGAATCTGTGTTGTTACTCCAGCCTGATTTTTGTAACAGCTTATTACTCTCACATTAAGTAAGCGGTGTCATTTGATAAAGTTTAAATTTTAAATAAAATAGAATTCCAGAATGCTAAGTAGTATTTTAAAGGAATTTATCAATACAATTAGTTTTTAATGGTTTTGACAAGTTTTCCAGATGTATATATTTAGATTAGTAGATTCTAAGGTCCTCAATATAAGAGCTCTTCTTACTTTGTAAGGCACTATACATAACTTTGCTGCTGTATAACAAAAATCATATTAAGAAAATATTAATCTGGCAAAGAGAACTTAATAATCAGCAACTGACAAAATGAAAGTCAACGTTGCCTCAATGTGCACTGTTGCACTTAAGCATTATTACATTCCTGAGTAATTTTATATAATGGAACTATAGCAGTGACATAATCAAACCATTTTCCCTGAGTTGCAGTTCCAGTATTCTTTACATGTGATATGGGGTCTTGGACCTTGAATAATGTGTCATTTAATTAAAGACTGCTTTACAATCATCAGACAAGAAGAAACTACAGTAAACTTACCTTTTAGTGTCAATTCTGGCATTATTTTTTTACTTGGAAAAGCTCAATTTTTTGCAACTTTAGCATTCTCTTATAACAAGGGTTTCTAACTTTTATTTTAAAAAAAAATCCAATTAAATTAAAATGACATTCCAACATAGTACAACTGAAAGACAGCCCAGACCATTTCCACCCATGTGGAAATTTACCTCATCATTATCTCAGTATGGCTGGTGGCATCCTGCGGGCAGCGTTGCTGTAACACGAGGTGTGATGAGCATCCCACTGCTGCACGGAGAGCCCATCATCAAATTTCAGATTTTGAACTGTTTTTTTCTTTGAACCCTTTTTCATGAATGGCTGAGTCCTTGTCACTGGAGCAGTTTAGGAAATTACATCTTACTTCAGAAAGCTGCCATAAATGTAGTATGAGGATTTAAAAAAAAAAAAAAAAAAAAAAGTTAATTAAACTCATTGCAACCTCTCAGTAAAATAAATTGGAAAGCTATAGCTATAAAATTATCTGGTAAAAGCAAAAATTCACATTTTTAACGATTGCAGTGGACTTACAGTAAAAGATTCACAGGATTAAAGATGTTTGCATCCAGACATCCGTCTTCTATTAGTAAATTAGATGGGTTTGTCTATAATCAGAAGTCTTGAAGTGTTCCTTTATGAAATACACGCTTTTTCAACTCAACTTAGTTAGCATATATAATATATATTTATGTATTCTATTGGAAATATATTAGTGTCATATTAGTGACTTCTGTTAATTGCTCAAAAAAATAGATGGTTTAGGGAGAACACATTTCTACCACTTGGTATATTATAGAAAACATACAGGTGTCTGAAATGAGACAATGTGCAGACTGCCTATAATTTTTCATTTACATTTTACTTGAAACAAGAGAAAGCATATTGTATGTCCCTTTGTTATCCAGTCTTATGCTTGGCTCATCAGAATATGAAAAAAAAAAGTAATAGATGTTAATGTAGCCAGTAGTTTTGTGTGAAGGGCTGTTATTATTTTATTTGTCCACCTTGATTTAGGAAGGCTGTAACACACCGTTGCTTGGCTGGTTTCATTACGTAATTGTTTTTGGAAAGAAAATATTGTTAACAAAAGCTCAGACACAAACAAGCTGTTGGAGAATCTGCCATTACCAGATATCATTTGATCTACAGGAAACTGTCATTGGACATGCCCTGAGCCTGAGCCTAAATGTGAGCAAAGCCATGTTAGCTGAGGCTCCAGTTTGATATTATGAAGTGTTAAACAGCAGCTTCAGCCTGTGGTATTGCTGCCATCACCCTCCAGTATCTAACCAGCAGAAGATGCAGGAAGGGTGGTGAAGTCTTGTCTAGCATTACAGCTGAACGCTTCACAACATCAAACTAAAACATTAGCTTGCTTGCCTTGATGGCCAAGATAATTCCAGTACCATAGCTTTTTAGGGATGAAGGGGACACTTCCCATAAATGAGCTGATTTGAGCAAAATTTTTATTTGGTCCCTAAAGATCTGTGATTCAAAAGAGATTTAATATTTTTAACTCACTATTTCTTTTGTATGACATTTATTTCAAAACAGTAGTGGTTTTTTATAGGTACTACCTTTTGCATCTAAAAGTTGAATTTAAACACAGTTTCAGTCAGGGTTGGAATATCTTGCTTATCTGTTATTTATGACAGTTAGATTTGATTTCAAAACAGACTTGTTTTGATCACTCTTGTACATGTTCTCCTTGTTTCCTATGGAGAAAAAAAAAAAGAGTAACTTGATTTGGAAGTCATGCCATTCTCAAAATGAGATATAGATAAATTGTGCAATAGAGATTAAGTAAAATGGAAAGAAGCAATTATGCAATGTTGGGGTTTAACACAAGGAAACCAATTATTAATTACTGAGAAAGAGCAATGATCAGAAATCTGCCACTTGCTGCCTTGTTAGCAGCTTAACATTATAATGGATTCCAAGAAGGTAGCATTTAATTTTTTTCATACTTTTGCTAAGCGGTTTGCTAAGCAGAAAAGCACAACCCATAGAAAGGTCTGGCAGAAGTGACTATTGTTTATAAGAATGGAAATTTTGGATTTGTATTCTCCTTCGTCTTCTCCTCACTAATGTGTGAGCTATATAAAATAAGTCAGTTTGCTCCTGTTCAAACATAACAAAATTCATAATTAAATATGTTTGACTCAATTTCCTGCCTGCCTTAACAAAGTGTCCAAAGATCAAATGATTTTATTGAACTGTCATCTTGCTGCAGAAGTGTCTCCATTACAAACGCAAACAATTCTTAAGAAAATGTAAAGAGATGTTTTCCTTACTGATTCCTATACTCAGCATGTAGTAAGAAACACTATTTCTAGAGTTACCTGCACACCGTATTGCATAAGTATTACTCTTTAAAATGTCGTTAGACTTTTTAATCCTTTCTCAGCACTGTTATTGTACTAGTAATCCATAAGGTTTTTCATTATCTGTAAAGTTACAAGCTTGCTTTCAACTAATTGTTTTACACTGAAAAAATTATCAACAACTATAAAACTTCATACTTAAACTGAAGATTGTTTTTTCTCTCCTAGGTCGTCAAACTGAAGCAAATAGAACACACACTGAATGAGAAGAGAATATTACAAGCGGTGAACTTTCCTTTCCTTGTAAAACTGGAGTATTCTTTTAAGGTAATCATTTTGAAAGTAGTTGTTTCTGTTTCAGGGAAGCATGTGCTCAAACTTTAGATATTAAAACATTTAACTTTTACAGTACAATAGTTTAAGTATTTTTGTTTTCAAAGATGCTTCACTTGGCACTGTTTCCAGGTCTTGAGCAGGAGTTCCTGCGCTTGTGTGCACACTTGCACACACCCCAATTCACCAGGTGATGATTGAAAGGATATCTCCAAATAAATTAAATTAAATTAAACTCTTGGAGATTTCCCTTGTTTTGGAGGGAAACTGGCTTTTGTACAGCAGGGAGCTTTTAGATATCATTCTGTCTTTGAAAGAAACCGAAGGATGTATTTCTGTACCAATATATGGAATGGTAAATTTGTAATTGTTCTGCAGATTTTTTGCTTGAGATTTATACCTGAGGCAGGTCTTAATGACAGTCTTAACCATGAAGGAAAGAACTTTGAAGTTAGCTTCTAATTTCATGACAGTATGTGCTAGTCGGTCTGTAAAGAAATTGCGTATTTTCCTAATTTATAGAGTGATGTGTGTCTTCTATATTTCCTTCTTTTCTTTTTCTTTTTTAATACCATTTAAAATCAGCAAACATGTTCTACCTTAATCTTTACAGTTTTGAGGTTTGGGGCTGGGGCTGTGGGAAATAAGAATACCAATAAGAATGTCAATTCTGAACTTTTAAGAGTGCAGGATCTTGTCTTGTGGTAGGCATCTTATCCTCTCTTCCTTCAGGTCACTTACACACCATTCTGTGTCTGGAACTCACTAATTATCTTCATTCAAATTTACTTTAAAATAGATTTCTTGAGATATATGATGCTCCTTTTGTCATGTGTGTCTGCACTTTTTCAAGAATTTCTACCTGTGTTGCTTTATATTTGTTAAGGTCATTGGATGGCTACAATTTTTCACTTTCATTCTTTAATAAAATATACTGTATGTAGGAATTATAGAGACTATAGCATGCCTAATATGTATTTGTGTGTATTTACTTGTTTCCTTAGGACAATTCTAATTTATACATGGTAATGGAGTATGTTCCTGGTGGTGAAATGTTTTCACATCTAAGAAGAATCGGAAGGTTCAGGTATGAGTATTAATGACGTTATTCCTTTAAAAAAGCTTATGTGGCTAATTTGGGAAGAGGGTTTTATAAAATTTGTTAGTATTGAAGAAAAAATTCTGAAGGGGTGACTGCATTTAATTTACCCCTCTTGCAGTGGATTTAAACTAGTCAGGCAATGAAAAACTTGTAATTATTTCTTATCTTTCAGTTAGCTAATGCAGGCATTCATGATCTATGCATGATAGAATCTTGGAATTCCTATGCATATTGTCACTGAAATTGATGATTGTTTCTAAAAGTAAAATTTAAAGTCTAAGCTCTGTATTGTGGGATATGTTCATCTTGCTTTGCACGTGTATTTTAGCTGCAAGACTTAAATTAAATTTAGGGAATGAGTGTATCAGTTCTAAAATATTTGCTGTTTGCTTTTTATTTTCCTTGTTACACAGTAAAAGAAGCCATTAAAAGATACTTAATTTGTCTATCCCTGGTAGTTACATGGTTGTTTCAGTATCTTAGCATAGCATTGGGGTACTTAATATTCTTTTAATTCTTCACAGTGAACCACATGCACGGTTTTATGCAGCTCAGATAGTGCTAACATTTGAGTACCTCCATTCATTAGACCTCATCTACAGAGATCTAAAGCCTGAAAATCTTTTAATTGATCAGCAAGGATACATCCAGGTATGATATTCTTCATATATTTAGGGAGTGGAGTCTTGTCTTACAGCATAGGGTTAGGTAATTCTAGCAAATGTGTTTAGAATAAATGGTCTGAAGTTGGTTGGCATGTTAGCGTGTATTCAGGGAGCATTAAAATGCCGTCCTGCTTAATAATGGTTAAAACCATTGGATTGTACTTCCTCTGACTAAAATTAAGTATGCACAATGGAGCTGTCTGCTGTTGGGCAAGTTGTCAAGGTTTCCCTTGGGGTCTGTGGTGGGAAGTAGGTGGTGATTGCATGGCTCTGTTCATCTGACCTATTTTATACGTCTGCCCTAGAACAAGACGAAAGGTGCCCTAAAATGTCTGGTTCTCTGCATTGTCTATATAAGTAGTTTAGGATAGCCAGCTTAGATGTCAACACTGACACTATAGTACTTAATTTCAGTCAGGTGAATCCCACCCTTGGAGAGTCCTAACCTTCTCAGCACATCTGGAGTAAGAGCTGAGTTGAGATCAGATCAGAATTGCAGTGCTGCAAATGACAACTTTGGTTTTACAACAGCCTCTCACGGCACCTCCTCATCTTCCTTTCAGCTCCTGTGTTTTTGATCTAAATGGCAAATGGGAAGGTGGTATACAGCAACAAGCACTCTGCAATGCTTTGCAGTCCTTAAACTATAGAAGCTCCTCTTTCCTCATTGTGTCACCTTTTGCCATAGCAGAATCTAACAGGAAAATACATAATAAAAATGTTTGAGAGAAGTGGAAAGGATTCATATCTTATGTTGTTTATAACTGTAAAATAATTTTGCATGGAGAATAAAATAATACTGTAGGGAGAAGAGAAATACAAGTTCTATTAATGTGGTTGGGGAGCACCATTAATGTAAAGCTATGAAAGGCTTACTCCAGAATTGGCGACTCTATATGCAACAGTATGTTTTTGTGATGGTGGGCAAACTGCAAGTGATAATGGGTCCAGCAGTCACTCTTCCCATGTGAGGTTGGTTCACTTCTGCTTCTGAACAGAGGGGGGGTTGTGTTCATATGTTGATACTGCAGCTCCAACTAAATTTTGTTTAGAAAACTCTGTTCATTTTCTTTTTGAATTTTAAAGCCATTACCATTTGTCCCATGTCTGCAGTGTATTCTTCTTACGTAGACTGATGTGCATTCACAAACACAGAAATGATTCTTTGCTGACTGAAGCAGGTCTGTCTAGTCAGCAGGTCACCCTCTCCGTTCAGTTACAGCTGTGATTGCTGTTGTTTCTACCAAAAATGAAGCAAAAGCTGCCTTGATAGCTTGGAGTTTGGCTTGTTTACTTGTGACACTGGTGTATCAGAAACATCAGCACACGTTATTGTATAATTTAGCAATGATTAGCATTGTGGCACAGCATATTTTCTCAGGGATTGGGTTGAAAATGATACCAAGAAGGAGGAAACAAAAGAAACGGATCCCCAAACAAGCATAGACTTGATAGCTTGAAACTGATCACGGAATTTCAAGTGTAACTCCCTGGCTTCCGTATGTATTCCACAATACGGTCCAGGAAAAATCACGGAGAGGTTGATATCACATACAGAGTTCTGAAAACTTACTGCAGAAAACATGACAAGTGGAATGAAGAATTTATAATGGCCAAGAACTTGCCTTTTGAATACGGTTACTGCTACATTTCCCTCCCAGTCCTCAAATAAACAAGCTTGACTCTGGTGATACTTTCAAAGATAATCAGAATCAGAAGTTACTGGAAGACATCTTTTATGTTGTCTTATTCCCACACTAATTTTACATATAACCTCTCTACACTTATGCAATAAAATTCTAAATTTACAAGACTGGCGGATATCTTGACCCTTTTTGTGATTCATTTATTTGTTAACTAAAGGAAAAGATAAATATCTTGTTCATATTCACATTCTTTAAACTTTCAGCAGTATAAACAGTCTGATGTGAAAAGTATAAGAAAAATGATTAATGTACTTGCAGTGCATGTGGAAGATTAGTAAGCCATAGTTCCTGCTGATCTTTTAAATTATAAATAGAAGCTTGTGTCGGGGAAAATACGTATTTTGTGTTATTTATTAATTTTATCAGGAGAAACCTTCTATCTATCTGAATCAGAAGTATCAGAAGGACTGACTATATGATACTATGTGATTTGAGAAACAAATTTTTCCTCTGTATAAAATAGCTTTCCAAAATATGTCAGAAGTACTTAATTTTAAATTTCTTTGTAGAAATGCGCTTGCAGTCAATTTATTTCTTCTGATGACAGGTCACGGACTTTGGCTTTGCAAAAAGAGTAAAAGGAAGAACTTGGACGTTATGTGGGACTCCAGAATACCTGGCACCTGAAATAATTCTCAGCAAGGTACTTTGTCTTGTTATTCAGCCATGCATTTGATACAGTTAAAACTTTATCACCCAATTATTAAGCTCTGAGGGATAAACAATTGCTCATACTTCCAAAAATCAAATCTTGACTAGTCAACTGTTTATGAATTACACAAAATGCAATTGTTGCATTGTAAATATTTTTTTAGTATACTAAAACTTACTCCAAAGCAGGGTTTTTCACATAACTGTACAGAACTTTCTACATATGCTTGCCATGTAACTTGTGAGGAGAAAAAGGGATTTAAAGAATCTGTAATTAGGTTATTTAACTAGCATCCTTATCAGAACAGCAGATCTGAGTGATTGTATTCTGAAGTGTTAACAGACTAGAACAGGAGCTCCAGAGATAGCAAGAACCACATATTGGATGAATTGGTAGTAATTAAATAACTAGTTACAGAGTGTTTCAGGTTTGATTTCATCTAAAGTACCTTAAACATGACAAACCACTGGTTTTACACATGAAGTACATGCAGTCGAAGCTTACCATTGATCAGTTTGTGTCTAGTACTTGCACTAAGTGTTTGAACATAGAAGAAATGTTATTTATTACATAGCTGTTCAACTGTAGCCCTTCATGTTTTGCAGAGGAAAAACGTCCTTATAGTTTATAGAACTGCTTATGATCATTTGCAGTTAAATTATGCATTTAATATGTGGTTTAATTAAATACCTTTTGCAGGTCTTCAAAAGTAAACCAAAAATACTTTTATTTGGGGAGGAAATGTTTGTTATTTGCAGCTTTTTTTGCCCCTATGCAGCTAAAGCAGCAGAATGCAATGCGTCTGCTACAAATTGTCCATAGTAGATTTTTCAGGAAAGACCGAGTCTTAGCCCTGAGCTTTGTAAAAGATCTCAGAGAACACATACAAAATTGATGGGGTTTGTGGGGGTTTTCTGTCTTTTTTTAATATTAAATAGGATTTACTAATGATTTTATGTTCAGGCTTTAAAGACCATATCATAAATGACTCTATGGCAGCTAATTAACTAAACTTTTAAGTTCTTGTAGCTAGTTTACTAAATATGGAAAATGAATGTTCTGAAATGCAGATAATCAAGCAGAAAGATGATGGTATACAATATAGGAAGTATTGTTATATTTAATGAAATTTCCCTAAGCTGTGAAAGAAGTTTGCAATCATTCTATAACAAGATTATTTTGATTTTAAATACAGAAATGGGCACAATTTATTTATTTCACTTAGGGAGTCTTGTCACATCAGTGTAAAGACATCACTGAAACTCAGCACAGGAACGTGTGCAAAATGTTTCACTTTCATCACTGTTTCACTGTCATCACTGTATTAGGTTTTAAGTATATTGCTGTTGCAATCTGTGAGCTTCAGTTTGGTTTCAACTAGGTTGTAAGTTCTGTATTAAACAAGCAATAACACATTTGCTTTCTTTGTATTCCATAGATATATATTGAAAATCTTAAACTGTGTTAGAAATGGTACTAACAGTGGTATTTCTCATTTTATCCAGGGTTACAACAAGGCAGTGGATTGGTGGGCATTAGGAGTGTTAATCTATGAAATGGCAGCTGGATATCCTCCGTTCTTTGCAGATCAGCCCATTCAAATTTATGAGAAGATTGTGTCTGGCAAGGTGAGTGAAGGCTCTGTGTATTTTCACAAACACAGTTGTTTGTCTTTGCAGAGGCTGTTTTTTGTGTGGAGTAGATGCAGAATTTGCTGGCTACTAGACATGAGCAATTTGGAAAGAATATGGGAAAAGTTTGTAATGTGTACTTCGTAAGTACAGACATTGTTACAGTAATATTAAAAATCAAAGTTCTAAAAATCTGTTCCCTGCCTGCAAATTTAAAATGCAAGCTATTAAATTTACAGACCTTGTGGTATTATATTCTTTTATGCTTGGATAAAAATGATCCAATGACTATTAACAACTATTTAGTTGTATGCTTAATTTGCCTAGCTATTTTCTTTTCTAGAAATATTTTTGCAGCTTTTGAGAAGCTCTAGAGTTTCCATAATTCATAGTACGTTTCTTTACTTCTGCAGTCCTGTAGCTCAAGACATGTCTAATGTTCTGTTCGGCTTTCATTGTTATATAAAATTTTAAAAAAGTATTTCCAACTTTTCCCTTCTATTTTTCATTAATATCTCTTAGTGTGCCAGGTAGCACAAAAATGTGATCATTCTGTTGTTTCTTCTGCCAGCCAGTGTTGTCTCTTCATGTTTCTTTGTGCTCACTTGATTTGTTATGGTTCTTCTCTTCCTTGTCCCTACAAAAACACATGCTGTGCCACATCTTACGTACTTCTGTAATTCTAATCAAGGGAAGTGCCTCAGTAGGCCCTGTGGTACACTGCAATGAGCTTGATTCCTGTCTAGGACCTTATTTAAATCAAGAAGGTGGTTGCTCTTTGAAAGGCTGTAATACTGTGACCCTTCAGCTGTCTCCATGAATGTATGGCAATTCATTATGAAGATATATTTTTAAAGAAATGTTTATCTTCTAAACTAAAAAAACTTGGGCATTTTTTGCAGTTGTATCTAATATCCTTGACGCTTGTACTGTTGATCATCTGCCTTTTTTACTGAGTCCATGGATGGATGGTTGCAGAAACAGCACTGGACTTGAACTCTGGAAACTTAACATTCAGTTCTCAGCTAGCAGCATGTTTACTTTATAACCTTAAGCCTTTCATTTAATCTACCTCATGCACTTAGTTCTCTACTTAAAAAAATTCAGTTAATATTTCCTTACTTCTCAGCTGTCTAGGTATTATATTCATTAAAACCTATGAATTTCTCATGTACTACAATAGAGCCATATTGACAGGTAAACTGAAGCAGTGTCCTTGATTATCAGACCTCTTGATTTCCCAACATGTTTTTATGTTAAATAATTCCATGTTCTGCATTTACTTCATAACTGATCAGCTGAATACAGGCAGTGTCAAACGCTGAGGCTATGGGCATGACAAATACAACTTTCTGCCTGTTCTTTTCCCCTTTCTTCTCTCTGCCATCTCAAATGGTGTCGGTAGATCTTTTGCTAGTAAAACCCCATGTGATTACATCCCATGAATCATCTTCAAATATTTCTTAGCCAAGTTTGAATGAATTGTATTAGCAAGTCACTCGTGTGCTATCTCTAAGTAGTGCTGTATTATTTAAGAAAGACTTTTGATGTTGGTGTATTTAGTTATCAGAAATGGATTACAGTACAGCATAAAGTTCCAGACTGAATTTTCATATATGATTGCTGAATGTTCAGTTATTTCAGAGCATATCTATATATTTATATGCTGTATATATCCTATACTATACTGTATCTCCTATGTGTCTGTGTGTGTATATATAATACAATCTAAAAATTTGTTCCTAGAAAATAGTTGAGAACACCTTGAGATGATGTTGTGTTGGTGAGACACCAAGTTAAATTTAGCTTTTGTATCATTATTACATTATATTAATATTTTTCCCCAACTCAATCAGATCTAGAAACTTTCAGATCAAAAAATGGTAGATGGACAAGGTAATGGTATTGATAAAGGCTCTGTGAAACAGAAATACATGTGCAACAATAATTACCTCTCTCTTCATGCATTCCTACTTGATTTGTTTTTAGAGGAAGAACAGAAAATGGCCCCAATGTTTCCTTTTGTGTGAATGTTGTTTTACTTCACAGGGGGAAGAATCAAATTTGTATATTGTTTTTTAACGTTCTGGATGTATAATTTTAGGTAAGGTTCCCGTCACACTTCAGTTCAGACCTAAAGGATCTTCTAAGAAATTTACTCCAGGTAGATTTGACCAAACGATATGGAAATCTCAAGAATGGTGTAAATGACATAAAGAATCACAAGTGGTTTGCAACTACAGATTGGATTGCCATTTATCAGAGAAAGGTAAGACCCTGATCAAAACTATTACAGGTCTTTAAGGGGTTGAAGTAAAATTTCTAATTATTTTGTTTATTTTTTGGTTTCCTAAATCTGTCACTTTTAATTAAACTGAGAAAAGGTGAAAGTAGTTTAATTATTAAGACTCTGAAGAGTATATATTGATTGAATTATGTTTGTTTCTTGTTGGTATTTTATCCTGGACCTCTGTGTACATTCGTGTTCTCTTAACAGTTGTTGTGCTTTAGTCTATTTCTGGAATATCTCAGAATAAGCCATCTCCTGCCTCTCTCGCTTTTTATTTAACCCCTGCTATAGTGGCATCTATAAATACTCCTCCACAGCAGAGAGGAATCTGTTTTCCTTTGCAGCTAGTTCTTAGCAGTGAGACTGTGCTTCAGTGTGGAGAAGCTCTAGCCAAAGCTAGAGCTTTTCTTTTTCTGCTACAGTATGCTCCCTCCTTCTTGCTCTTGCTTTGTCTGTGATTGGGACAGGATCAGATGTAGAGAGTGTCTACTCAATCCTCAGTGTCTGCTGAGGAGTTCTCATCTTCTGACACTACGCTTTAATTGACTGTAGTTCCATAAGCTGCGGCAATGGGAAGAGCCCTGCTGAATGCTTTCTTCTGGCATTTTTAGAATGGTTTTCTAGACCTGCCTGACCAACATGGCTTGTAATGTGGTTTTTAGAAAGTCCATGCCCAGTCTGCACTATGAACTTTGGACCTGCGTAAGAAAGAAAGCAACAGAGACAATTGGGAATGTTTTCGGAGCACAAGCAGCCATTAATGTATCGATTAGAGGGGAGCACATTAGTGGCTGCCAGGATGAATGAAGAGAAGCTGGGGAAAGGGATGAGGATGATGAGAATTCAGTCTAGGTCTGTCTTCCAGTAGCTCCAAAGCTCCATCTCCCCTTGAAGGTAGAGTCAAAGTTAAATATCCGTAGATTAGTGAGTTACTAGAAACAGATTCCTAAGATATTATTTGTTTTCTTAAATGCAACTTCTGAATTCTTGGTTTTTCAATAGACAACAATAAAAGACTAAAATAACTTCATTGGTGGTGTCCCAAAGACTCAGGTGGAGAAATAATTTTGTGTCTAGATATTGGTAAGAAGGTTAGAGTTAAGCAACAATATTTTAAGGAATTGGTTTACATTGTTGAAATGCTAACAGTCTTGACTATAGAGGCATGAACTTGCTGCTGTAACAGCAGTATTTTAAAGGCCAAACCTAAATGCTAACAATAGTTTATAAAAAGAAACTGGTTGTTTGGCTACACAACCTGACAGTACAGTTGTTGTAGTATTCACTAATGTATTAATTACTAGAAGACAGGGTACAATTAACATATCCTGTATTCTTTGTATTAAGGGTAGATGTTTTTAAGAAAAGATTCCCCACTGCAGAATTGTAATTATCTGTTCTTTGCTTTCTTAATGCCTGTTTACAAGGCAGATTTATATGCACTGAGTTTCATTTGCTGATATGCTGTTTGGGGACACCCAGGCCCCATAAGATTAAATCAGATGTTTTAATACTGTGCTAAATATTCTTAAAATTGCTAGTGCACTGCTGTAGAGAATTACTTTCACAGAAACAAGTATTTTAAAATGTGAACTAGTAGTACAGTCACAATAGCGATTACTAGTTTTAAAGGATTGTAAAACCTGATGCTGAATAAGTTTGAAGCTTCTCATTATAAGGAATAAATACTGTAATACTAAGGGTCTGAAACAACAGCATGGATTGTAATATCATTTAAGCAGTCATAGAAAGACAGCAATAACCTTTCGGTTTATACTAGCTTTTCACAGTGGCTGTTACCACAGCATGTATTTTCCTGAATAAACGTAGCGTTCCTTGGCAGCTAATGTAATGTGAATAATTTGTTATGCTACAGTCATAAGTGAACCAGTCAATTACTTAATATTTCAGATAAGATCAAGTCTTGTTTTCTTTGTGTGTTTGCGTAGTTGTTTATTAAAATACTGCCTGATAATATGGTTGTACTTAGGGCCAAACAGGTATTTCTACTATAAACCAGTGTTATCTCCTGCAATCTCTTTTTAGCCATTTCCTTAGTGAAGATAATAGGAAAAAGTCTGAGGCATCTCATTTGAACATGTTCTAAAATTCCAGCAGTAAATAAGATATTTCTTGTGCTCTGAGCTTTGTTGTAAGAGAGTAATTGAAAATCAGTTTGAGAAGACTCAGAGACAGAATTCAAATAATGGTAAATGTGTGGCTTTGTAGGCTAGGTATGTACACAGACTGTGTATACTCTCAGGATAGATCACCTAAATACATACATTGTTTTAGGAACAAAAGGATACACACACAACAATTGTAGCACAGTCTATAAATGCAGAAAGTTAGTGTTATTTCTTGGGGGTGTATAGTAGTATCGCCCAAAGTCAGCAGTTTAATTTGTATTAGTCTGTGCCATACCTCTTTAATTTACTGATTTCCACACACGCAACCCCCCGCCATCAGTAATCTACGTGGGACACTGAGCAGTTCCGTGGTTGCACAGTGTGATCTGATCCCCTGCCTCATCTGGAGCCATGCCTGCCCTGCTTATCTGTCTCCCCACCGTGCTGCCTCTGGCATGTGTACTCCTTGGGACATCCCAGAGAGAGATACTTGTCTGATTACTTTGCATTTGCAGGTCTACATTTGCATCACCTCAATAATTTTGCTATAATTTTGCTTATCATAAAGGTGGATAAATCAGGCATCTGTCAAATGGAAAAGAGAAATGCGGTACTGATAATCATGCCTCGCACTCCAGTTTGTCCTAGACCTGCTGCAGTAGAGCATCTCTCCTTCTCCCTGGTCTTCCATTCTCTCTGGTCCCTTCCTTACCATCATTGCCTCCCATCAATCCCAAACCCTGCCTATTCCTTCTTCCAGCATGCAGTTGATTCTAAAATTTCAGTTATTTTAAAAAGTAATTAATCTTAATTTTGAACTTTATGAGATGTGATAGACTAGAAGGATTAAGATTTGAATTAGTATTAGCTGAGTGAAGGTAGAATTTAGTAGTCTGATCCCTAAAATAGCATTTCAGTGTATGCAAGTTGGCAACAACTCCTTCTTTCACACACCCCCCACCCCCCCCCGACTGTGTAGGGACAGCATAAGCTGATAGCCAGTAAAAATGTAGGTATGTCCCTGTGCAGACCCATATCTTCATTTAATGTCATCTTCAGTGTAACTTCCAAGATGAGTAGAGGCTGAAAGTAGGGACAGAAAGACTGAGACAGTTAAGTTGTAGCCTGACCCAAGGATTTCATTGTAAGGTCAACTTCGAAAAGCTGCAAGTTCCCTCAGCTTTAAGAAGCAGCAGTTAACAGGGTCCTGGAAAACGACTGGTTCCAATACCTGAGTGTGAATGGCTTACTACCATACAGTTGACGTGAGATGCACTGAATCTCAAGGCTAATCAAGCATATATGTGGATCTGAGATGACGTGCAGGCAGTCTTTACCAGAAGGGATTTTCCTTCATTAATTAGAGCTGCACTGGCTTTCTGTACAGTCTTTTAGTGTCAAGTCATTGCTTGTCTCTCAGTTGTGGCCTAGCTTCAAGAAGGCTTTTACCTCTCACTTACAGTTAGGTCCTAGGAAGAACTTTGTAGGAGATGCAGAACAAATTGTTTTAAACTTCTATTAGGTTAGTTTTTATTTGGAAATAGAGGGTTGTTGATAAGCAGGAGGAGAGGGCTTCCAAACTGCCCTGAGATTTTTGAGTAGTGTTGATGGCAATCAATCTACTCTGCTTCCACCATGACTGTGCAACTGTTACGTGCTGCCCTCACCATGCTGGGAGTCGTAACACGCAGCTGGTGAGCTGAAGAGAGCAGGGTCTCTTCTGCAAGAAGAGAACTAAACTTTGTTTTGAAGTGGAAGTAATTTTTTATTGATACTTGTCAGTGAGATATTAGTCTTTTTCAACTTACATTCATACATCTAGGCCTGCACCTTCTTAGGCTGGTTTTATTTATGTGCCATGACTCTAAGCTGTAATATCTGGTTTCTTGGCAGGAATTGAGGAGTAATGGGACTATTGTTATGCTCATCACAGAGTTAAATCTAAGGGTATTAGGCCAATAACATGTCATAGTTTAACCCCAGCCAGCAACTAAGCACCACGCAGCCACTCGCTCACTCCTCTCCACCCACTCCCCCCTGTGGGATGGGGAGGAGTATCGGGGGGGGGGGGGGGGGGGGGGAAGTAAAACTCACGGGTTGAGATAAGAACAGTTTAATAATTGAAATAAAATAATAATTGTAATTGTAATGAAAAGGAAGATAACAAAAAGAGAGGGAAATAAAACTCAAGAAAAACAAGTGATGCACAACACAATTGCTCCAACTCGCTGACCGATGCCCAGCCAGTCCCCGAGCAGCGATCCGCCCCTCCCGGCCGACTCCCTCCAGTTTATATACCGAGCATGATGTTCTATGGTATGAAACATCCCTTTGGCTAGTTTGGGTCAGCCGTCCTGGCCATGCTCCCTCCCAGCTTCTTGCACACCTGCTTGCTGGCAGGGCATGGGAAACTGAAAAGTCCTTGACGCGGGATAAGCATTACTTAGCAACAACTGAAACATCAGTGTGTATCAACATTACTCTCATACTAAATCCAAAATACAGCACTGTACCAGCTACTAGGAAAAATATTAACTCTGTCCCAGCCAAAACCAGGACATAACATTTCATATGCTTTTGGGTTTTTTTTCCCCAAATACAGGTAGAAGCTCCGTTCATACCAAAGTGCAGAGGCCCTGGAGATACCAGCAACTTTGATGACTATGAAGAAGAAGATATTCGTGCGTCTCTAACAGAAAAATGTGCAAAAGAATTTGCTGATTTTTAGTAGGAGTAAGAGGACAAGATGACATCAGGGCTCACATTGGGATCTTTGCACTCTGTTAACAGATGAGGTGGAGCTGAGACCATCATATGTCAAAACAGTTACCTAGTTACTTCATTCCACAAAGCTGACTGAGGTCTTTATTGCCATCTTCCATGTGTGCAGTTTGCACCAACCCTTCTAACTAGGCACAATTAAGTAAGCACTGTTTGTGCAGTAACACAGAATAATAGACCACTTTCCTACTTAACTTTGGTTTCTGTCGTTCTTTGTTTCTGTGTATTGTTCATTTTCCCCCTTTAAAATGAAGTAGTTTTTTACCCAAGAATGCTCCATTTTATTTTGAATAATGTATTATTTGTGTGAGTGAAATGGAAGGTGTTGCGGCTAGTGTGATTTAGACTGAAGTGAAAGATAAATGTTGCTTCTAGTCTGTGCCAGCCAATAATTCTTGTCTGTCTTGTGTCTGATGCTACAATTTATAATAATTTTTTAGTAGCTCAGACTAAACCTAGCCAACATTTTTAGCATTTTTGAAGGTAGTATTTATCGCCATATAAATGTCTGCTAAATTAACTTAAAAACATTTCTTCCTGGAGACTGACCAAAATTCAGTAGAATCAATTGGATGGCTTAAGTAGGGGACAGTAGCTAGACCCCGTGCCTTGGTTTTCTACATCCCTGCAGTTTTCGTCACTGCCTCCTTCCTTTGTATTTCCCACCTAGGCAGTAGGTAAATTGCCATAACCAGACTGTACCATGGAAAGCTTACAGTCTCGTGAGAGGGAGTAATTCCACCTGGTCTGGATTTTGGACCATATTTAACCAAGTCAACTTACCAGCATTTCAGTTGGCAGGTATGAAATAGCTTTTTTAAGAACATGAACCCTGAACTCTTAAAGTAAGTTTTGGTCAGTATTGTAGAGGATATGATTCATTTCGATTCACTTTTTTTTTTCCTTTTTTTTTTTTTTTTTTTTAAAAACAACCAGTGTTTGGGCTCCCAAAGTATTCCTTGTTTTGAGCCTTTTTTGATTAAAAAAGGCATCCATTAAAATCACCACACCACAAAAAGCAAAATGGGCTCTGCCATTAGCTATGAAAAACAAATGGTTTAGCAAATGCAAAATAATGTTCTAGATGCATCGCGGGATGAACACGGTTATTTTTTGTTAGCTGTTAAGAATAAGAGGTTATTGCCAAGTTTTTATTCTGGTATACTATATTAGTAAACTGAGGATGGAGTACTGCTACAATCATTTTCTTTTTAATTACAGCACTTCATTCACGAAGAAAAGAGACAAAGTTTAAAAACTGCAACAGCTGGGTTTGTTTTAGTTGCGTTGTGTCTGCATTTCTAACCTACTTTCTTTCAATCAAACAGAATGTATGGTCACACAGGTATAAGTATTTGGGCTTAATTATGTTTTGTATACTCTCACCAACTGACTTAAAAGATATTGCTACCATGTGCTAGCTTTGGGCACTTTTACACATTTATTTCAATGTTAATAATCAGTGGCTCAGCACTTTTTTGGGGGTTGCTTTTAAACTTATTCATAGCAGTTTTATTTGTACACTTGATTCTGGCTGTCTCAGTGACCTGTCTTAAAACAGCACATCTAAACAGTTTAAACTAGACTCATATTTTATGATAAATTTACATGCATACAAGGATGAATTGTTTTTAAAAAAAATGAGCTATATTGATACATAGCCATTGTATTTGTTTGAATGTCAGTGCAAATAAACCACTGGCATTCCTTCCTTTTAATCTGTATGACACTCCTTTAAGAAAAGCCTTTGTAGACATTTTACAAAAGAGTATGAAACTTACCATCCAACATTCTGTATGTTTAGGTTGTTGAGCATTTTTGCACAACGTCATTAGGAGGCTGACACTGAATGCAGTCTTTGTCCACCCATATTTACATATGTGCAAGAAAAGTATAAGATACTTTGCTGTAGCAAATTTTATGTAACAAAGATATATCGTCGCATTAATAAATTTAAAGAAATCCTTTGTATGAAAATGTTAAAATCTTTTGTATTTCATTTAGACCAAGGACATGCTGCTGTATGCTAGCTGTATGCGATAAATTCTACAGTAACTTTGTTGTCGTTTATGAACTTTAAAAGATTTTAATAAATGTTGGAGATCACAATTTGATTCTGTTATGATTTTAATTTTTAATCATTACATTTATAACTATAGTAAGGTTCAGAGATTTTTCTGTTTTGTAAAATACTGTAATCATTCATCTTGCGTGTACAATAAGACAAAAGTCTAGGAAATTGGTTCTGACATGTCTGTCTGATATCCAGATTAAATTCTACGTGGGCATAAGTGGAAAAGTCATCTTAATGCCATGACATTATGCTATTTTTTAATTTTATGAAAATCCTGTTAGAAAGTAAAATACTTTTCCAATATGGCATAATAGACTTCAGTATGGAAATGAGATTCTATTTTGGAAAAGGAGGGGAAGTGTGCAATTTCCAAGGCATTACTGAGTACATTTGACAATGTGAGTATTATACAACCCTCTCATTTAAACACAGTCATAAAATATAACTACAGAATATTATGTTACCTGTATTTAATTTGAAAAATCCTTTTCACAATATGGAAAAATTGTATATCTATGACAGTAGAAGCTTGTTAATTTTACACATTTGAGGAATTAAGTGTTGAACTATATGGTATATTTTAATTGTACTCTAGTTGTATGTAACTTTCATTTCCAACATAAAGGATTGTATCTCATTAAGTAAATTGCTTTTTTATTATCTTGTCAGTTGCATTAAAACCCTTATTTTTAAATCCTTTAAAGTATTTTACTAATTTTTGCAAATAATTAGATGTTTTTAAGTGCTGCAATAGTGTGCAATATAGTAAACATTTATATACAGAAGTGTAAATTAAATTATGTACAACACTTGTGCTGCTTCTTTGTGAATCAGAATGTTGTATGATGAGAGTCGTTGCATCTCCCCACACACTGCAAACAGGGTTTGAAAGCAAGAGGAAAAGGCTGTGAAACATACTGCACATATTAGTTGGGACCCATTAAGCTTTACACTAACTAGGGTGTTTGGAGAAGACGGTGTGGAGAACATTAAAGGCACTATGAGAAGTCAGTGAGTTGGACTTAGACACTCAAAGGCAAGGAAGGTGATCATTAGCTGCAATATTGTTTGTCTTCATATTTTCACACTCGAACTCGATTGCTTTTTATTAAAGATAATTGCCTGTTTTTAAACTGTCTGCAGATCCCGCTGTACAAACTTTGTGCTGTGTCTCATTGTGCTGTGAAACAACTGATAGAAGTAAAGACTGTTCATGGTCTTGGCATTGTCTGTCGTGAGGCTTTTTCTGCAAGTGGTGTTCGGAGAGGCTCTGGTACCTGCTCTCTGTAACGCAGCTCCTCCTCTTCCTGCTTTCTGAGCGGAGCTTCAGCCTCTTTGCTTCTGCTGCTGTACGCCTACTGACTGTGGTTTTGTGTTCTTCTTGGTTTCGTAGTACAAATGCTATATTACATTTTAAAGACCTTCGTACTTTTTCTAAAGCTGAGCTAAGAAACTGCAAGAAGATCCTCTTCTGCTTTTGCTACAGCTCCCATGCAAACGCAGCATGTCGAGGAGCAGATTTGAAGGTGTCATTCAAATCTGTTCTTCTAATTTGCCGTGTGTAAGGAGGACTTATCCCAGATAAGAATTTGAGAACCATTCCATAAGAAACTGGTAAAAGACGATTCTATTCTCCAGCTGGGGTGTGTATAGCTGATCTGGATGTGTTTGACGCACACACACAAAAAAAAGTTGTATGACCACCATAGTTTTACAAGTGTGGGTCTTGCACACATTTTAAAAATATTTTTGATTGAGAGCTTGAGGAATCAACTGATTTGAGGCCTCTGACAGAAGGGTTAAAATGTGAGCCTCTAATGTCAGGCTGGGCAGTGATCACTTCCGGTAAAAGGGTTAGAGCTCCAAGAGGATGTTTAAATGTTTTATAGATAGTAAATATTGGTCATCTTACATAGAAATTATGTAAAGTGCTGGGTTTTTTAGAAGGATAAGATGGGTATCTCGGGGCAAGATAGGATCTCAAGATAGCTTCTCTTCCTAACTTTTGAATTTGATGATGAATAAAAGTTTGAATTAAATCTGAGGTCTAGTCACATTTTGACCTTTTGTTGGTTTGGGGTTTTTTGTTTGGTTGGTGGTTTTTTTTTTTTTGTATACTACAAAAAGGGATGCCTGCCTGAAAGAACCTTGCATATATTGAAAATGTAGTTTATTCTTAAAATTCACTACTACAAAAAGTTCCTGTCTCAGTGGGATAACGGCAGCTTGAGGCTTCCATTAAATCATTGGGATGAGTTCCCAGTAGTCTATTTCAAAGCTAGTAAAATTTCCTTTAGAATCCTTACAGTTTAGTTGTCCTTTTCCGTCCCTCAGAGGGTCAAATACAAATGTTTTTGAAAAAAATGTATTTCTAAAAATGGTATTTACATGGCGCTCTGCTTTAAATTTTAAAAGCAACATATTTGTGGTGTTCATTTGCATTAGCTCATGGTCAGCGAAGCATGTAAGAAAGACCAAGCGACAAACTTGCACATTCCTTATTAGCGCTCAGCTTACAAGATTTAGATTTTGATAGATTACGCAGTAGCAATCTAGTATCTAATTGCAATGTCTGCTCTTTGTGTTGAGAAGCAGTCTGTCTGAGGATGAGGCATCTTTGCTAAGGACAAGATAGAGAAAACCCTTTGCCCAACACGTGGACGTGGTTGCAGCACAAAAGCTCTGCAGGATGAAAAGGTTGTTCTAAGTGGAAGGAGTTTGAGGACGGAGGTCAGTGATCTGTTCCCATACATATGCAACCACAGTAACAGATGTTTTCCTTTGCTGGGAGGTAGAGGTCAGAGACTGCTTCCTTTGCCTTTGCATCCAAGATGCTGTGGAAGATTGGAAAGGACGCAGCTGTAGGCATATTGACACAAATGGAGCAAGGTCTCAGCAGCCTGGCATGTAGTGCGGTATGTTTTGAGTGTGTCCAGTCAGTTCCAGGAAAAAATAGTGGTGATGAGGGCAATAAAGAGAAAACTGGAGTGCTGGAAAGGCTTGATTAACTTTCTGAAATTCTTCCACCACCAAGATAATTTGATTCAATTAAAAAAAAAATCCCAACACCTTCTCATTTATGTTGTGTGGTATATGGATGCTTTGGTCTACACAGCAATATCACAAGAACTGTCTTCTACTGGAAGCATTGTTCTTTACTGTGTATCTACATTGCTACTTTGAATGTATATATAGTTATCTAAGTAATCGTTCAACAGAATGAATGCTTGATTGGGGTGTCCTTTCAATTTCTTCCATCTTTACTGTCATCTTTCTACTTGATGTTTGCATAAAGTGGAGATCTAGGCGTCAGGACTCCATTAATGATAGGTAACACCTTGGATGAGTAAAACAACGTAATTCACCTATTTCACAGGTGTGTTAATTGAGGTTAAGCAATCAATATTTGGTTACTTCATAAATGTCCAGAGTTTATAAAATAATCTTGTTTTTAATTTCCCCCCTAAAAAAAATTATAATGTGTGTCCCCAGTAAATACATTATCTTTATTTCCCTTTATTCTCTTATCGTATATATCAGGAAGTATGCATCTGGCAGGGTTGCTTACTGGTGGGAAAAACAGAGAGGAGCTGAGCAGGTAGCCTTAGTAAAAACATTATGTTGTACCAGAAACAAGATGATGGTGGCAGAATCAGTCTAAGGGCTACACGATACGACGTGTATAATGTAGTGATATAGTTGGTTAATGTTAGCGCGTTGGTTCGTGTCAGGAGTGTGGTTCTCCTTCTATGGAAGTATCTGCTCTGTGGTTTAGGACATAACCCAGGGAGCTGGCTCCAGGAGGACATCCACATCAGAGCGCCACCTCCCATGGCCAAAGCAGCCATAGCTCGCTCGTTCTGGAAGGGAGTTTCAGAGCGGGACTGGGTTGGCTGCAAGGTACGTTTCCTGCCAAGAGAAGTATTGCAGTGAATGCTGGCGGAAAAATAACTCACTAAAGTCTCATAAATTAGTTGGTCTTTTTTAAAGCCACACAAGGAAACTTGAAATATCAACACAAATGCTTTTTTACTCAGGATTTGTACAACCCAAAGCTATGCTTTAGGGCTTTCCTAGTATTATGTCTGAAGTTATTAAACTGGTCTTAATTCTGCAACTATTTATTGACTAACAGAACTCAACTCTGACTTTTCTTGAACTTCTTTTTATGTTCCAGATTACTACAAAAACCTGTAAACTAAAATGAATCAGGATTCCCCCTTCACCTAGCTTCTCTGTCACAAAATGCTCTAGTTGCATTCATTTGCCAGCAGATGGCACATTTATATGGTGTGGAACAGCGTGTGTAAGAAATGTCAGCTGCAGAGCATAGTAAGAACAAGAGAGCAGTAGAGAATGAGAAATTTGGACTGTACCAGTCACATAATATGTCAGATAATATATGCAATACCAACCATGAGTATTTCTTGTTTACGTATTAGTAGATTTTGCCTTTAAATCCTTTTAGAGTTAATAATTAATACTTGCAATTTTTTTTTTACTGGTTTTCATATCAGCATCCGCAAAAAAAGGAGTTTTTGACACTAATTTGAACAAAAGCATTTTTTTCATAATATGTATTATTGCACAAGCTGTATGAAAATTCCACTAAAAATCCCGGACTGATTAAAAATCCCGGACTGATAAATCCTATTTTCATTAGAGACTAGAATCAGGGGGTCTGTTTTAATAGCACACAATCATATTTCTGTATTATGTGCACTTGAAAGTTAAGAAATACACTGCTTTTAACCAAAGGTTGTCATAAAAAAAAATTGAAAAGTGCTTCTAACCTGGTTCATTAACTATTTAGTATTTATAGTAGAGAGGATATACGTTTTTTAGAGTTGGATCAATTTGATCAAATTTAGATGTATCTCTATTAATTATGTTTATAATGTTTGCAGGCAAAAAACATTGTTCAATGTTTTTCTGAATTATGTGACCAGCGGAGCAGTTTGGAGAGCAAGTAAAGTTCCAGCAAACGTGTTCTTGAGAGCGTCTCTGATCAGAGCCTCATCAACCAATTTAGAGCTGAGCAAATTTTCAAAAGGTCAGTTTAACTGTTATAACCTTAATGCATAACTTTTGAATGTCATGTCTGCTCATGTTCACATGTGAATATCTGTTTGGTTTCGTTTTATATCAAAGGAGAGAGTAGAGAGGGGAAACAGGGTCATCTAATGTGCACCTGGAACACTTGCCCTGCTGTAACAGTGGTTCCTTTCTTGCAGTACACACAAAGTGTAGGGTTGTCATGATTTCTTTTGGTTTCCTCATTGTTCACTGCCTATGAGCAGATAGAGAACCCATGAGCCCCCCACTGGCACCAGTGACTGAGAGCTGCAGAAAACACCCTTCTCTGGGTCTGTGGTGCTTTCAGTGGACTGAGGAGCAGCATCCTCCATGGCTGATGAATGGAAGAAATGCCATATTCTGGTCTTCCACACCTGGTATCAGTTCTGGCAGTTACATCAGAACTGTAACATGTAAAGAAGATGCCGGTATTTACCAGGACATGGGTGCTTTACAAATCTTAGAAATCTGGGTGTTTCTAAAGCAGGCTAAAACTGCCTGCTACTGGCTAACGCTGCCTGCCTACTGGATATCTGGTGGAAAAACTTCACTGCCCTAGAAACTCACTGAATGGTTTGCCCGAACGCCTCTGATATATGGCTATGAAATATGAAACCCTAAAATGGCTACGGTTAGCAAAGGTGGACACCCTTCAAGAGCTTGCCACTATCCAAGTATTGCATAGATCTCTGTGCATGCTCAGAATATTTCTTTAGAACGAAACCGTAAAGGAACGGACTGGTTCGGCTGGACTCCTGATGCCAAGGTGACTAAGCCTCTGCTCCTCTTTTCTTTGAGTGTATACATGGACCTGAATCTTACTGACCTTGGCTTCTTAGAAAACCTCTTGATGGGAAGGTGATGTAAGAATGTTACAACAGTGCTTTTAAGAGGAAATCCACAACACCCCAGAAAGTCTGTGTAGGATTGAGCAGAAACCTTCATGGGCAGGTGTAGAGAAAGCTCTTAATGTCCCCATGTTGAAAACTGAGAGCTCAGTACAACTGCATTGGAACATTTTGATTGCTGCTGTCAGGTGGCTACTGAGGAAACAAGATGTTAGTCTTATCTGTTGTAAAAATAATGCATAAGTTAGGATTGTAGAAACAGAGGAGGTATTTGGGGTTGTCCCTACAGAAAATATTTTCCAGCTTGGGGACTAGGTGTCTAAGATGGACGTTCCCTCGGTCTGTGTACAGGTCTCCTGTGTCTCTTGAAAAGGTGTTGCATGAGAGCTGCGTGGGCTCGTAGGTACGCTGGCTTCCGCATGGGTCTGTACTGGGCCCAGTTCCCAGGCACAGTGTCCAGGGAAGTAAAAGCTCATACAAGAGGCTGGCGAGGGATCGGAAGTCAACTTTACAGCCAGGACTGTCCTGTTATTAAGAAGATGGCAGCCTCACCCCTGTAAATATTGTCTGGAGAATGAAGAGGAGGAGCAGAGGTGTACAGCGCCGGCCCCGAGACCACTGCAGGGGGAAGCTGTCTGGCAGGAGTTGGGTTCCTGCCTCCCCTGCAGCAAAAGCAGCTGTGGATCGCACTGTCACCACTAGTCACCCAGTGGGTCACTGGGCCGCCAAGGCGTCGAAATCAGGCTTTTGGTGGTTTTTCAGTGACAGGTTCTTCAGTCCTGGGAAAAAAGCTTCCCAGCAAAGTGGGAAAAAAACTACCACTAATTTCTTAATGTAGTGTTTGAAATATAGTTGAGATTTCTGCTTGTGTTTTATTGACATTTTTCTGTCTATAACTGTATTTTTCCATTCTTGTGTGCATCAGCATGTTGTGCTTTTTCATTTGCCTCACTTCATACAACCGAAGTGCTACCTTTCAGATTTCCAATCGATTTAACAGCTATTTCACTGAGATGTCTGAGCCGTATTTATATAAAATATTTTTATTAGGCTAGATTCTGTTTTACAATGTTGATATTTCATATGAATACTTTTTATAAGCTTCTTGCTACATTATCACAAGCTAGGCAAATATGTGGCAGGCACTACTGCTAGTATGGGCAGAATGAGTTGTGTTTTATACAATGATTTTTTAATATGAAGTATAAGCTTTAAAATAACAAGGGTTTAAGTCTGGACAGCAGCTTTATTAAATACAGAGCAATTACCAGAATAACAAGGAGCACAACAAAATAAGTAGGGCAGGAAATTCTCAGTGAAATGGATATAATTCACATGCAGGAAGGTTTATTTAAACAATTCAGTCTTGGAATCCAGAGGAAGCAAAAGCAGAAAGGTACCACTGGCCTTGCATCGTAGTCAGCTGCCGTACACATTCATTTTTAGCCTGGTGTGAAGAGGGTGCAATTCTAGTCATCTTACTGGAGATTCGTAAGGGACTCCTCATCAGGACAAAACAGAGGGTCTTTGCCATCCTGCTAATTACTGCCTTGTCAGTAAATCTGAGCAGTGCTCCTCCCCTCCAGGCTTGCAGCAAGGGCGCCGTGTTGCTGATTCGGCACTGTGCACCTGCAGAGCTCTTAACCCATGCGTTGATCCTGAAACCCAGAGCTTTTACAGAACTTTTTGCACATCTATGGACCCTGGTTTTTACCTTGTAAGAGTGTACCCAGGTAACTGCATGGAATATAAATCAAGGCTGACTGGCTCTTGTGCTCTGACCTAGTACTTAAACATGCACTTCAACTTAATTGCCTTAGAAATAAATGCCAGGTTGGGACAAGTCACTCTGCTGTATTCTTGCCAGGGGTTTTCTGGTTCCTTCCCTCCACGCTTGCTTTACACCAATGCTATCTTTGGCCTTTTGTCCAGGCTTTATGCAGAACTTCAGAGCAACACGACAACGCTCAGCCATGCAGAAAACCCTGGCAGGTCAGAAGGGGACTGTGAAGAAGACACAGCATGGCTTTTGGATGACCTTCCTGGCCAAGGCAGGAATCAAAGAGACGTGCTTCATTGCTGAACTCCGTGGGTGGACTGGAGTACCTTGCTGGGTACCGTCCCTCATTCCTCTATGCAATGCCGAAGTAAGGAAGGAAGAGCAGGATGACAGGTATTAAGCTGTTGATGCTGTGCAGCAAGGTAAGTGGCAAAATTCCATTCAAGCAAACTAGAAAGAATATGGACTGGAGTGGAAAAGACCTTAACTGAGGAAAGACAGTTTTCTGAGAGTAAAGTGTTGGAAAGGTGCAACCTGGACCAGTAAAAGGGATTTTGCCTCTTTCTGGGTGTACAGTAATTGCCAGGGACTGTGGAAAAGACCCTGAGGTACTTACCGATCCTAGGACATCTAAATCATCGGTGCCATTCAGGTGTGATAAAAGACCTCCATAAGTGTAGTGTGGAGCTAGGGGCTATTCAGAGCAGACAGGGAAGTTAGAAGGTACTGCTGAGACCCTACTGCACCCCAGGGTGCAGCTCCAAATGTCTGCTCCTGGAAGGCAAATGTACACAAAGAGGAAAGGGGAACAAGCTCAGACAATGCAGAGCTTATTACAGAGAGAGTCTAAAAGGGCTATGGTCATTCAGACAGCTAAGTCTATATAAGCAAGTAAATACCAGGGAAACAGAGAAGTCAACTATTAAACTAAACAGTACTATCACAGGAACAAATAGGTATAAACTGTTCATGTATTTTTCAAGTTGTAAATTAAAAGTTCTTCACCAGCAGTAAAGGGGAGCTTGACACAGGCTTTCTGACTGGCAGAGTGGGGTGAGATTCCTCATGGGCTCAAAAACAGCGCTAGATGCATATGCGGTTAAGTGAGGGTTTGCCTGTGATGGCAGGAGATCAAACTCCATGGCCTGGAAGGTCCCTTTTTAGTTCTGTATTGCTAGGAAGGAAATGATGCAAAAGGGATTTTTAGACTACTGTTATTAATAGACTGGAAATAGCTATAAATTAATTCAGTTTGGGTGGCAAGCAGTCGTCTTAAACCTGTGTCACTTCCACATCTTTGACAAGAATTACTTAAAAGCAGCCTGTGCCCCCTGTTCGTCTCCCCTGTCCCCAGTGCTGTACATTAAGAGGAGCTGATTATTTTTGGCCGCTAGTCACGTTTGGGTGAAATCTCTCAGCATTTTGGCTATCTCTGGTTTACTTTCTTCCTCACGGTGAGCAGCATTTCCAGTCTGGCCGCCAGGAACCACAAATGATCACTGCCAGCCCTGAAATGTCTCCCTGAACACCCGGAGGGAAAAGCAAAGCATAGCACCTTCCAGCCTTTATTCCACGCTATAGTTCAGTTAGCAACGGCAACTAGCTGCTTCGAAAGCCACATCCCAGGCTATTCACCGCCGGCGCCTGGGAGCCGAAGGCGCGGCAGGCAGCCGGGCCGGCGCGCAGGCCTGAGGGAGCGCTGCCGGGCGGCCCCCGCGGGACTCTAGTTCCCAGCAGGCCCCGCGGCTGCCGGGCTGGCGGCTATTGGCGGCGCGCGGGCGGTAACGGGCCCGCCGGCCATTACTGCTGCCTCGCGCCCGGGGCGGGTGGCCGGCGGCCCGTCCTGCGTGGGGCCTGCCCGCCGCGGCCCGCCGTGTCAGCACCTGGAGCTTGCCTTTGTGCCCGGGGGTAACTCTAAAACGTTCAGTCGCTATTGGCAAAGAAATACGTATTTTATACACGGATGTAATCCGTTCTACTCTGCATAAGAGTAGTTTACGCAGAGGAGCGTTCCTAGCTTCCCTCAACGTGAAACCGCAAAAGTCCTTTATTGTTTTCTCACTTAACTTTCCCTATGAACATGTCTAACCATGTTTTTACCCAGGACACTGGAATAAGAAAGGTTTAAAGGGCTTTATTTTGCTCTGAGGGAGCTGAAATTAGGTACCCACTGCACAGCTAACAGGGTGCTATGCTCCCCTTTGCCACACGCGTGATGCATTTTGTCTTCGTGTACTGCTGTCGCTTCCAGGGACAAAAAAAATAACAGCTTTTCAGTATAAAACTGGCATTTCCCAGTACCCAGGAAACAGGGTCAATTGGTGTCTGATACCTATGCTGCAGTGTTTCTCCTTGTTTAGCAGCAGAAGTTCAGAAACACACGGGGTTGACCCCTTAACCTGGATCTACCAACCCTGGTCCCGCTTTGTCCCCTACGTGGCCTGGAAACGTTTTTTGCCAGAAGCAGGATGGAATAATCAAACAAAAGTCTAATTTACTTTCCTGCTTTGTCTCCCTCCAGACATAATCTCGTTTTAACTAAATTACCTTACCCCAATGAATGAAAATACAAACCACAGATCACATTCCACATTGAATTTTTCCACAGCCTGTTTTCTTAAAATTTCTCTGTCTGCTGTTCAAGGTCTTTTAGATGGAACGCACGCACTGTGTGAGCCTCACTTCAAATACTTGAAGGATTAATTGAAGAACGTGATGGAAGGAAGGGGAGAGTGTGAGTAAAATAGCTGGTTTATATTTGTATCCTTAAATGTTAGTTCATTACCAAAGTTAGAAACCAGCTGATGCAGAAAACTCATTATGGCCTCATTTAGAATGCTTATTTCTTGAGAGAGAAAAAAGAATTGCCTTGCGTGGCTTACTTGTCCGACACAAATATGCCATGTTTTACAGTACGCTTTGGGATGTGAAGTAAAGAGGGTTTTCTTTAGGGTGCAGTATGTTTAATACTCTATTTAACTTGCTTATCTGCATTTATTTAAAATCCAAAGCAGTGAGGACTCCCACTGCTCTCTGTTCTCAACGCTCCTATCGATATTCAAGTCCCTTTATTTGTATAGTTTTTGCGAGCTTTGGTTATTTATTTGGCAGCATGTAAGTCAGGCAAAATGAAATGGTTGGGGAAGTCATGTCTACAGTCCTTTGCACAAAAGTGCACTTTTCCTGTGATTTTAGTGCTTGTAACTGTGTCCGGTTAGCAGTTAGGTGACTCGGATTTCTGTTCACAAGTGCAGCCAGGATGCAGTAAGCTGCTTCTGAGAGCGAGACAGATGCACGGTGCCTGGGACAGCCCCGTGTGCCCACTCTGCTGGCCAGCAGGTTCTCTGTCAGTGCTGGCTGGGGTACTCGTGTCACGGAGCTGTGATTTGCTCTGCAGAAATCAGGCTGAAGTCACCAGCTGGTTCTGTACAAGTCCCCAGGTAGCTTGTAATGTCCCCCTTGCCTCACAGTGAACAGCAAGGGTGTAATTTGAGTGGTTTGACTCAGAAGGAAATTCTGCAAGTAAAACACCCCACAAATTTGTACTGTCCCGGACTGTTAAGGATGGTCAAAAGGTTGCAGCATCTGAGTTGTGGTTGGGACGCAGACCTGGTGCTGAGGGGAAGCCTGCAAAGCCCGTGTGTGGGGAAGGCAGGGTGTGTTGGTTG
Source organism: Gymnogyps californianus (assembly GCF_018139145.2). Classification (NCBI taxonomy): domain Eukaryota; kingdom Metazoa; phylum Chordata; class Aves; order Accipitriformes; family Cathartidae; genus Gymnogyps; species Gymnogyps californianus. The sequence continues at coordinate 20,454,246 of NC_059478.1, read as the reverse complement.
GTTGGTAGTGCTTGCTTAATTTCCCTAGCGCTGACAGTGTGTCATCCATGTAACGCTTCTATGCCATTAGAAAACATCCTGAATCAAGGGAAATCTGGAAGAAGAAATTAAAAATTAGTGTAATAAATTTTTTAAAAAGTGCAATTGCTGGAGAAACTTGCCAGCATTTGTATCAATCTCTGCGAGCGAAATGTTTTTGCCAGTGGGCCAGACTTAGTAATTTGTAGGCACTTTGAGTTGTACCTTACTGTACAGCAAATCCCGCGGGTATTTGTGGGTCTCCTTGTGAAAAAAGGTATGGCGCTTACACGAGTCAGAGATGTAGCTCTCCCCGGGAATCGCTGTCTCCATCTCCGCTCTTCCCCCGGTCCCGGCAGTGGCACGGTGGCACGGTGGCGGTGTCCTTAGTCGCTCCTGTTTCCCGACACCCTGAGCCTGCGATGCTCCAGTTCCAGAGAAAGCCAAGTGTCTGCTATTCACCTGCAAGTTGAAGAACTCATTCTAGAAATGAATTTTATGTAACTTTATCAATTTTCCGAGATCTGGCTGTTCCTATTTCCCACCTTGTGTAAAATTTCCTCGGCTCAGTACTGCATCCTTCAAAAAACACCTGCGGATTTTTTCCCTTCCCCCCCCCCTTACCGTTACTACGTACACCCCATTTGGTAGGAGGAGTAGAAATCTTTACAAGGAGGTCCCAAGAAACTCAGGTCATGAATCTGGCATTGAGTGCTCCTCTCCGGCCGTGTGCCGCGGGCGGGTTTGCAGCCGCCCGTGCCAGCAGCCCTGCGGCACCGGCGCTGCCGCCGCCCTGCCCGCGACTCCCCCGCAGGTAAGCGCTGCCGGAGGGAAGCCGCTCCCCCCACCTCCCACCCCCAGCCCGGCAAACTTTCCGGGGTGCCCTCCCGAGCCTCCGCGGTGCGGGCGCTTGCGAGGAAGGGGGCTGCTGCGGGGCGGCAGGCGGGGGGACCCCGCGGCGCCCCGGGCCCCCCTGACCGCGCGGGGGACGGCGCAGCGCTGCGCCTTTAAAACGTCCGCCATGACGCGGGCGGCGGTTGGTGCGGGCCGTGTGTGGCGGCCGCGTCACGCGGGCCGGGAGCCAGGCGGGGCTGCTGCCCGGTGTCAAACTGAGCCGCCTCAGAGCGCCCCGCTGCCGGCGGGGGGGGGGCCGGAGCCGGGGGCTCCGCCGCTCCGGAGCAGCCTGTAGCAATGCTTTGGTTTAGTTGCTCGTAGGTAGGTTTTTCTGTCTTACTTCCCCCCCCCCCGCCACCCCACCCCCCCCCCAGCCAAAAAATGACAATGTGGTGCAGTGCTGCCTGGCGAACGGTTTCGGAGATGCTTGTAAAATGGTGAACGCGTGTCACAGTCCCGGCGGAGCCGTCTCCTCGCCCGCCGGGGGGGAAGGGGAGCCCCGGGAGCCCCCCGACGCCCGGGTGGCTGCGCGCGGCCGTGGGCTCCGCGGAAGGTGCCCTGCCCCGAGCCTGGGGTGGCTGCCGGGTCCTGGGCGGCCGGGGCGAGGGGACCTTCCGCAGAGAGGCTGGTGCGGTTGTCGTTTTGCAGTCACCTCAGGTGAACCAAGAAGTGATTTGAGGGAATGCGTTGAGTTATTTGGTCAGCGGTGCAGGAAGAAGCATCTTTTCGATTAGTTTGTTAGTGTTTTCTTGGTGCTTTACATGCTGCTAGCTGTATAATAAAGGGTCTTTTTTTCCTTTTTTTTTTTTAACAGCAGTATTAATTGCTGGCCTCTGTTTTTGCAAAGTTTTAGCTGAAGAGCGTGGTTTCCCTGTTCTGTACTTCCCAGAGCTCTGTGACATTTCACTGGCATCCATTAATGCTACAGCAAGAACATCCTGAGTCCTTGGTCAGTTCCTTGGTGCTGTCTGAAATAGAAATGGCTTACTTCAAAACAGAAAGAAAAGGCTTGGGTCATTTCTGCATGTTCTGTGGAGTGGTGGAAAAAGCTGTGTGGTGAAAGTACTCCAGCACGCTGCGAGGAGGGAAACAAACTGGATTTTCTCCTGTGTCCTTCGTATGCTTCTTTTCTTTTCAGAGTTCAGTATACAATACCTATAGAAGTAGCTGTGCTAGTGCAGGAAGGATGGTCTTATGGATAAGATACTGATTTAGGCCTCAGGAGTTTGGTGCTCAATTAGTAACTCTGCTTACCAGCTTTATGTTTGAGATGGGTATAAGTCACTTTGTGCTCATCTGTTTCCCAGATTCCCCATTTGTGAAACAAGGCTATGGATTTCAAAACCTCGCTAGGGATAACATGATATGTCTGTTTGGATCCTCTGTATAGCAGGATGACTGAAGGCATAATAAGCTCTCTTGATACCTAGCTATATATTGCAGGTCACTCTCTATGTGTATGAATTTATAGTTTGATCAGAATTTTATTAGTTTCAAAAAGGATCGAATGTAACATTACCTTCCTTGATTTTCAGGCATGAAATATTTCTTGTGTTTGAAGCACAGGTCAACTTTTGCTATTTCATTAGCTATTATCAGCTTTGCCAGGCTTCTGAGGAAAGCAGTCTTTGACAGTATCTTTGCTCTCAGGTGGAAACATGGTTGTGTCCCTGTAGAATGCTTGTTTCTGTTACATTATGTTGCTCTTTTCATACTACCAATAATTAAACACAGCTTTTTTCCCCCCTATTGATTAGTTGCTGAAGTAAAAGAAACCTCTATCCTCCCCATGCTAACTGTTGACATGGAAAACAAGGAAAATGGCTCTCTGGATGTCAAAAAGTAAGTGAATCCATAGTGTTCAGTTTATGTAAACAGCACATGGATTTTGATTGTAGTTTTCCTTTGACTTAATGCAGCTGGCAATGGTGGGCACCTCCATCTTTGCTCACTTCAAACCTTCCCTGTTCTCAATTACTTTTATTGTATTTCAGCTTCGAAATAGAAGAGTCTCGGGCACTGAATTGATTAAAAGTGATATGTGGGAGGACCGTGTACCAATAGAGAGATGTAGAAGCTAGTAACTTAAGTTAGGGGTATACCTTTCTCCGTTGATTTCTCCTCTCAACCAGAGACTAAAGCAAGTGGTAGCACTGTAACCGATACTCTGCCTCTGCTCACCTGTCTGCTAGTAGCTTTTGTAGAACTGGTGCCTGATGGAGAGAAGTGTCCTGTGTGGAAGTCTCCTCTCTCTCTCTCTCTCATTAAGAGAACGTACGCCCTTCTCTGCTGACTGCTCAGCCATCTAGAGCTGAGTAGTAGCAGCAGCGTATGTCTTTGGTGACAGTTCTCTTCTGGAACAGATATTTTAAACTGTTTGCTGGAGAAGCCCTAAACCGCTGGGTTTTTACTTCAGACCTAGGGTGGGAATAAGACATATACACATGGTGTGCACTGCTCCACAATTTTCTTTAGTGTGGTAGACTGCAGGCTAAGGGATAGGAACTATTTTGGAGGCATTTCTGTATCCTCAAAGATCAGCAAGTCTTAGATTAGGACTAGCAATTCTGAATGAAGTTATGATCTGAGAAGTGGAGTTCTGTGTGGAAAAATTTGGTCTTGCTGCTTTAGGGTTATAGAAGCTGTGCTGAGAGAGAGATATACATATATAGCGATATTAAAAAAAAAAAACAACAAACAAACCACAAAGAAAGGTACTAGAGAGAGTTCTTAGTCTGTTCTCTCAAACTGCAACACTTCTGCAAAGCTGCACCTCATTCTTCTCCTTCAGATCTCTTTTCCGTAAGCCTTCCAAGAAAACTTGACAATGCTCAGGCTCCCAGGCGCTAGAGTAATATAAATAATAATAATAATGATGGTCACTTCAGGATGCCGATAAAACACCTGATTGTGACACAGCATCAAAAGACCTGATGGCAGCCATTAAAATCAGCATGCTCCCCCTTCCCTTGAGACATTGCTTACACCACACCAACATAAAATGCATTTTCCTGTGCGGTGACTATGAATACATTATATTGTGTATGTCCCTCAGAAGCCACCTTCAGTTGGCAGTCTTGCTTCTACAATGAGGACTCTACGGTGGGAGGAGAAGGGAGGCAGTCAAAGCAAGGACAGTTTACAGTTAATCATTTCCCCCACCCCCACCCCCCCGAGGTTTAGGTGCTAAAAGCTCAATTACTAATTGCGAAGGTGGCTTTTTAAAACTGATGGGGGTTGTAATTAAACTGATCAGGAGCTGTGGTTTCTAAATGAATGTATACAGTATGTTTGTGCGCATATCTACAAAGGAAGTATTTGGCACTTTCTTGAAGTGGTTATAAATAGCTTGGATAAGAACTGTTTGTTCACAGCTATATCCTTTCAGGCCTTGCTGCTTCTGCCACATGATGGCAATAAAGGCACAGGGACAGTGGTGAAAGCAGACAAGCCTAATCTTTATTCATTATCAGTGCATCTAGTATCTCATTACAAAGCCTAAAATGCCAGTCCTCTTAAGATTTTACAGCATCCAGGATGTCTGGCATAAACCGGTGTATAGCTAAGCCATGGCTGTTACATATTCCCTTTTCTTGTCTAAAGAATAGAGCCATGTGCAACAGCAGGGCAAGGAGGAGACTGTCTAGAAGCCAAATGAGCATCTGTATGGGTAGATGGGTTAAAATCCAGCCAGCCTCTAACAGTCTGCCACATGCCTTTGAGTCTTCTGCAGCTGTAGCTGTGGAAATGGCTCCACTTGAGGTCCAGCATGATGCTATTCCTTGAGGCAGGAACTTGCAATTATTTCCTGTGATTAGTTAATGACTAAGTTGGAGCCCCTGAAGTCATTGCAGTTGAGCCTGGGATGGGGCTGGACCAAGCTGTAGTTACCTAGCGGTAAAAGAAGAGCTACGTGAAGAACTAATGCACCTGGGCTGAAATACAAAATCGTGGGAGGGAGGGTTTGGGACCATATTTAGCTTGAAATTAAAGTGCTTTGGGAAGTAAGCAAAATACAGTTAGGAGGTATTTTTACAGATTGAATCTTTTATTTGCTATTTAGGAAGAATGAAATACAATATCTTTTAGGATTTATTATGGGGTTTTTTAAAATACTGAGTTGTTGGGGTTTTGTTTGTTTAATTTTAAGTAGAAGATGAGTCATTGAAAGTGATAGTCTATGTCTTAGGGAAAATGCAGAGATTTAAATATAGTTCTTCAAATGCTGCTTTTACAAATATGTGTAGGTTTTTGTGTGGTACTTTTCACATTTTACTTCTTAAGCCTCAGAATGTGCACAACACCAAAAATCTTAATTGAAATGCATTCTTTGATTTAAAAAAAAAAAAAGTGTAGCTCTAATAAGGCCAGATAGTCTCATTTTCAATTTTGCTGAGTGTTGCCTTTCTGTGTAATCGCAATCAGTGAAGCAATTCATGAAGTCAGTCATTACTTGATGAGTGAAAGTAAGAAACTCTGGCCTTTTGCTCATTGCTCTGAGATATGTGTATATTCCATGTGATAAGTGGAAGAAACTGCTTTTAGAACGCCAAGTGCAGCATACAGTGTGATACTGAGGTTGCAGTGTGAGTCCCTAGGGCCAGAATTTTGTTACCATATTGACCGGTACATTCCAAGAGTTAGGGGAGAATCAGAAACCATTGTGTTCATGAGTCCTCCTTCCCAGGGCTCAGCTAGTTGTAGAAATCGGGATGTTGTAGAAACAGTGACGGGAGGCACTATATGTGATTCTATTTGCTTCTTTTCATGGCTGGTTGGAAAAATGGTTGGCCCTTGATTCACTCAGTTATTTTGCTGAAAGATATACAAGTCTAGGCAAGACAGAGGTGGTGACAGTTGGAAAAGGAAAATTTGAAGGACGGAACAAAAATGCTGTCAGGAGAGTATAATCTGTGTTTCTTTTCCAGCTGGTGCTGTTGAAAAATCAAAGTCCTGCCTCTAAGCTTCAGGACCTGAAATGGACAGGATTCTGACATCTGCCTTGATCTGTACATTTTTGATATTTCTTCATTAGCATTATGGTTAAGCATGCAGAACAGTGGAAAATGACTGGCATCAACTTTGGGACTTCTAGTTGGAGAAACATGTTAAAGAAGTTCTTTCTTTGGACGTCTTGCTCTTCATCCTCCTAAGTTGCTATAGGAAAGGCAATCAAGCTCACTGTGTGTCTTTTTTACCAAGAATTTGCAGATACACAAAGGTTATCTGAGATACAGTGATGGCAGGTTGAGGATAAGAAATGCAGGATAAAGGTAGTAATATGAATGATTGGTTGTTTTTGCTACTGTGGAAAGCAATTGCCTGAGGTCAACCACAGAAGGAATTCATTCTGATTGTGTTTAACAGATGTTTTCTCAGATTCATAGCTATTTAAAAAGTCCATAGATTTGTCCAAAGATGAGTCCAAAAACAGTCTTGGGAAGTTTTCTATACTGAGCAATTAGTGCAATCATTGGTGCTTCTCTTTTTTTTGTTTTACAAGGTAAAGATGGTTTCCAGTAGTTTCTGCCCATGCTACGAGGAAGCACAGTCTCATCTGGGAAAAGAATAATCCACACACTGCAATTCTTTATAAGTAATTGGTAGCTGAAAACAAGCTGCAGTCTTGAAAGACAGTGATTTGGTACCTCAGTCATGGTAGTCTTTGTTCTCCAACTGCAAAGGCAGCACACTTGCAGGAGAAGATCCTGACTGGTTACCTTTAGCTGATGTGAAGATTCATATACTTACTTCTTTTCTGAAGGGAGAGGTACCTCAGTTGTCCCCAGCATCAGGTCTTTGAAATGGAAGAGAACAGGAGTGACTGTTCTGTATCAGGGTGGGGGGAGGAGTGTCAAAGGATACTTTTCCTGGAGGAACAAGGAAGAAGGGGATGTACATGGGGTGTGCACAAAGAAGCAGCAGACGCTCTGCACACATTTAGTGATTACTTGTCTGGATTTGCACTTTGCAGTTCAGTAGAGAACGGGAGACCTCTGGATCCTGCTGACTGGGCTGTTATCGATGTTGTGAATTATTTCAGAACAGCTGGATTTGAAGAACAAGCCAATGCTTTTCAAGAACAGGTAAATCTGTTAGGAAACACCTTTTGACTGCCACCAGTTTCTCACATTGCACGTTTTTGCCATGGACCTGGTTATATACTGTCAAATGGGAGTGAAAATCCCATGTTAATGGGGGGATTTGTGTCTGTTATTGGGTGAAAATCCATGGGACTATGATCTTTGAGTAATAATATTGTTCTACAAGATGTGGATAATGGGTTGGAGTTTGTTTAAAACAGTCATCTGAAAGGTGAGGAATCTAAACAAATTTTCTGGCTTGGACTCAATCTCCCTATACAACCCACTCAGTTTCACTATCTTGTTATTTAAAATGTGAATGTTAATTCCCTTCTTCCTTCGTGTATTGTGCAAATACACTCATGAGTGTTTGTAAAATCCAGGGCTCCTAAGAAGCAAGTTGCTTTTGAAGACCTAGGATGAAAAAGGGGCTGCTGTGTTGCATTGAACTTAGCAGTGCAAGTGAACAGGGAAAGGACAAGTTGGCAATAAAGGAGAAGAATCTTTTTAGGCACAGGAGCAGCATGTTTGTAGGACTCGGTGTGAAAAAGAGGTTGGGTCTTCATTTCTGGCCCTTGTAACTGCTGATGGCTTCTTCTGGCAGATTTGACCAGCAAAGAGCTTAAGAGTCATATAGCCCCTTGTAACTCGCCTGTCAGCACACTGGTAAGGTGTGTTACTGGGGCAGGGTAGGGAAGTTGGCTTACTTGGCCTACAGCCCACCTGTTTGATACAGAAGGAACTTACGTCTCCAGATTGTCAGTTCAGCACCTTCCCTGATAAGTCTATAGGTTTGCTTGCGACTACCAGGAAATTAGTTACCAACACTTGTATTTAGTTATCAGAATAGATGGCTTGACCTTCCAAGGCACTGAGCTAGTGCAAGTTATTGGCAGCTTTGCAGGGAAACTGTACATCTAATGTGAAATAATGTTACTGTTGGTCAGGTTAATCTTGCTGACCTTCAGCACCTGGACAGTGAAATCCCATCTGATTGTAATTGATGAGTATAACAGAGTATCTAAATATAGCTCTTTGTTCTTGGGGGTGAAAAGCCTGGTGTTGGGTAATTCTCTGGCAGGGTGCAGAGGGAGGCTCTTTCTGCAGCTGCTACTAATTTTTCAGAATTTGAAGATGGGTGAACAGGCAAAAAAACCTGTTTAAGTGTATGCATTCCTTAATACAAGCATCCATGTCTCCTCAACAGCCCTGGAAATGTGGCTTAAAAAAAACACACAGGCAAAGTAATTGCAGCCTCTGGGAGTTTTTTCCTTATACTGACAGATACCTCTGACTTTCATCAAATATCTTAACCTCTCTGCACCTCAGCTGGCTTGTCAATAATACTGCAGTAATTACTACCGATCTTGCAGCAGCAAGGTGAGGCTAACTCATGAGTTCTGGCAAAGCAATTTGCAACAGCCTGATGGAAAGCAGCACAGAAGTAGAGTGTAAGGGTTTTATTAGTATTCTGCAGTGAGGGCAAGTGGCTTTGGGAGGATAGCTGAAGTAAGCTGCTTTTTAGCAATATGTTGCCAGGGCTCTGCTAGGATAGCCATGGGCAGAAACGTGGCTGGGATTCTGCTGCCAATTTCACTTTATGCCAAAGCCTTGGAGAGAGAGGCTGACAGCTGCCACCAGGATGCGGCCAGGAGATGTGGGACGGACACTCACAGCAGAAGGCATTGCCGCTTCTTCTCCCTCCATTCCCTTAGCAGCACGAGGAGCAGCAAGTGCCTGGTTCTCTATGCCAGCTCTGCCAGCGCATTCCCTGTCTGCACCAGGAACAGCCCCAGGAACAACCCTGTCCCTAACGTCTTTCCAGTGGCGGTGTTCTGTTTCCTCTACACTGTTTACTAGCCACTGACTTTAACTCTGTGTACTTATGGTGTTTGTTACCACGTTCTCTCAGGCCTTCCAGGTATGGCAGTGCAGTCAGGTCCACTTTGAACCCTTAGCCATCCTCTGTCTATAGAGTCACCAGGCATGCAGCTGAAGCTCTGGCTGTCTCCGTTTTTCTCTGCCATTTGTACTGCAGTTTGCTTGGGCCCCAGAAACGTAAATTCATTTGATCTGCTACTGCCCTGAATATGTACTGGAAGGGGAATGAGGTTGTAAATGGTAAAGGAAAGTATTCTGTTTCACCTGCAACACTGGGAAATTGTGTTCCACTGAACTGCTTCAGTAGGGGTAGCACAACGGTTTCCTTACAAAACATCCATAGCCCAGAATGTAATCATGAGATCTGTTATTACATTCAGGTTTTACACAACAGTAACGGAGTCCACCCTTTCTTTTGATGAATCTGAATACATCTGGACTCACCCAAAGCAAGTGACTCAGTTTTTAAGACCTGAATTTTTCTTACAACATCTACAAAATAAGAAGACATTTTAAGGACTGCAGAATGTTTTATTAAAACTGTATTGTAAGTGCTGGTAAGAAGTGATGCTTGTATGATGATTATACATTATTTCTTCTTGGAGTTCCACTGATGTCAGCAAGTCAAGAGAGCTCACTGATCAAAACAGATTCAACTGAAAGATGTTGCCCAATAACAAAAAACCGTAACATCAGCAAGCAAATCAGACAAGGCCAGAAGTGGGGGGGACAGCATAACTAAAGAGAGAGGCAGGCTAGATGCAGGATGAGATTGTGAACACCTTCAAAGAACTGCTGACTGCCAGTACGTGGTTGAGCTTTCTCTAGGAGCCCTGGGAGCACAGGGGGCTGTGGCTCAAAGACTGAAGCTGTTTGCCATGTCTCGAGACATGCTAGCGCTATGCCTGGCCTTCATTATTGCTCATGTGGCTTCTTAACCATTAGTATTCCGATAGCCAGGTATGCCCAAGTGACCCAGTGGTAGTTTGCTGGCCTCACTGCAATGCCTTACCAGAAGGGAAACTGGGCTTTGATGCTAGCTTGTGTCCGCTGCTGCTTTCTAGCAGAGCCATGGCATGGAGGAGCATGTGAGCATGCTGGCTGCCATGCTTTTGTGTTAGCTGTACTATAAAACCTTGCAGTTCTCAGTCACTTGCAGAAAGAGTGCTGGGAGGACTTGAAGCTTAACTGGTCCTCTGGTTATTTGCTGAAGACAATATGCTGTTGCTGCTGAGGTCATCCTGGCACAGTGGGGAATTACTATTAGCTCTAGTTGTGCAGAGGGGCACCACTGCAGATGACATTAAAAAGGCATACCAAAAGCTGTCATTGAAGTTGCATCCTGAAAAAAATCCAGAAAATAGAGGAGTAGCAGAGAAGAAATTCAGAGAAGTCACCAAAGCATACAAAATCTTACCTGGTGCCAAAAAATGGAATGACTATGACAAATCTACAGAAGCAGGTTTAAGTGGAAAACTAAAAAGAAGTGGAAGAGGTAAAGCTTACAATACACACAGAGATATAAAACACTTGAATTCTGAGTGCATAATCACTCATTTCTACCCAGATATGTTTAGAGAATCAGTTTTCTATCCAGTGAAAGCCTTAGTAGTTACCAACATCTCTAGAATCCACGGGGAACCCTGTGGAAGAAGAAGGAAAAGGAATAGATGCTTTTTTCCTATTCTTGGAGTTTCTCCTGTTCCAGGTACTGGATTTACTTCATCTGGATCCTACCAAGCTGGAGGCTGTTCTTCCTCCATAGCATCGTTGAACAGCAGCAGAAAAGGCAACTTCAGATCAGTCATAGCAATGAGCAAAGTACTCACTGGTGTCAAAATTCCCACAGAAATAATTGTGACGAATGGAAAAGAGAGGATAGAAACTGGTTTTAACCATTAACATTCTCAACAGTAGTTGGAAAGAGGCACCTGCTATAATTGGGTAGAAAGTTATTGGAAACTTTTTTTCTTTTAGAAATACTGTGACATTGCACTCCTCTGAGGGATTAGCAGTCATATCTCTTGGGGAGATTTTAAAGAAATTCCGTTTTCAGCTGATTTTGACTATGTTGTAGTTTGTCCATGTATTTTTGTATTTATAAACTTTATCAAATCAAGAGAGAGACCAGTCTGGACAAATTCATGCTGAACTCTAATATAAGTCTTCCTCTTTTCACATTGAGTTGTAATCAAGGACGGGATCTCTGACATTTCCAAGGCAACATTTAATATTTCTAAGGAAGTTGCTGCAGTGGGATAAATTGATGTGTGCTGTTTATAATATTTATAAAAATACAGAATTTTGGCAATATATTATCATGGACAACAACAATATATGCAAGCATTTGACCTGGTTGTTGGCTATTGATAACAAATCCAACATTTAATAATGTTTTTTTAATTAAAAGTAAAAAAGAATGCAACAGCAGAGTGAAGTCCAGTGCAGGAGAATGCCATAAGGCTATATACTTTGGGCTATGATAACCTTGGGAGGTCTGGCTGTGTTGTGAGACACCAGTCAATGCATTGTTGTGTAGCTGTAGCTCCTGTTTCTTGAGTAGTGCAGTGTGATCAAGCTGTAGCAATGTGTAAAGAAAAGGATGGTCCCATGTCTAAAACGGAGATGGGAGTTGAGAGATGTGGATTCTTTCTCTTCCATTTTGACCTTTGAAAAATCATTTACAGGTAATTTTCAAACATACAAGGTTTTGAGGTGGAAAAAACACCAAAGCCTACAGGATTTCTAATCTAAATAGGCCAGAAAGCCAAGGCTTGAGAGAAAAAACCCCAACATATCTGTGATTTAAAAGTGGGAATTTTAAGCAGGAACAAGTAGGGGTTGTTGAGACCTAAGCTAGGAAGTTGCTGCTTTTAGCCTCTTCCGTTGTAAGTGGAGGAAGAGAAGTTCTCTCAGAGTGTTAATCTCCATGGTTAGGCCCTTCTAAAATTTCTGATGGCAGGAGTCTTCCCCCCCGCGCCCTCCCCCTGGACGCATGGGAAGGTTGGCCTTTTAAAGAAGGCACCTGAAGTTATTAGCAGATACTGACTAGTCCAAACTTGCATATTGCTGTCAATGGTAATTCTTCTGAAATGCACTTCATAAGCCTTCTTCTTAAGAGTATCCTTCCCTTAATGGCTGATAATTAGGCAATCTGCACAGGTACCTATTAATTTGAAACAGATTTACAAGGCAGGAGTTTTGAAATTAGGCTCATTTGTGTTTTGTGCTTGACTAAATAGTATTTATGCCTTAGTCAGCACAGGTGAGCTCTTGAAAAGCAGATGGCAGAATTTAGCAGCTATAAACATAGTTTCTGGAAAATAGAGGCTACTATTTCTTTTCTCACTGATCCTCTGTAGTAGTCTTCCATTTGTTGCATGACTGTTCTCATCTGTTAGATTTGTACAGTTGTTTTTATCAACTCTTTAATTCTTCTTATAGGAAATTGATGGCAAATCATTACTGTTGATGACAAGAAATGATGTACTGACTGGACTTTCATTAAAACTGGGGCCTGCGCTGAAAATCTATGAATATCACGTAAAACCTCTACAGACACAACATCTAAAGAACAACTCTTTATAGCAATTGGGGTCATGTTGTGCCTCAAACAATAAATAAGCAATTTGGTTTCATGTGATGGAACTTTGTAAAGAGAGAATATATCTATTAAGAATTTAAACCAAATTACAATATATATCCTATTGGATAGAGTTGGCAATATACTATATACTGAGTCTGAACTGAGAGAGGTGGTGTGTATTTTTCACATAGTACATAATGATTTTCTCTTTTAGGAAGTGTCAATGAGCATGTTGAGATAGCTACATCACTGTATCCAGAACAAAAGGGAGGTATGTCATTCTCATTTTTGAGCCAGACATGTTCTTTATTTCATGAATTAAAATACCAAAAAAACCCAACCCAAATAAAGTTTACATGCATCTTTGGGAGAGAGAAACCAATTAAAGTAGGTTTTGGTTTACACTAAAGACCTACTAAAATTATTACTACTTACAATTTTAGGATGGGACTGACACTTGCCAACTCACCCTTTTTTGCAGAGGGTCCTATTTTGACCTTATTAAGGTTTACTCGTGGTATGCTGCAATGTTTAAAGCTGTACATACAACTAACATAACCCCTTCGATAGCAGAAGGCGTTGCTGACAGGTGAAACTGGGTTGTGTATTTTTTGCTGTCCTTTAAATTTTCAGCTTGTTTTCACCTGTTTTTAATAGTAGTTCTATGTAAAGTATAGTTGGTTTTTAAAAGTTTGTGTTGCTTTGCCAAACAAAAAAAGCTTCTTTTTATTCCTTTTTTAATTTATGATAACTTGTTTTCTAACATTATGCAGAAATTTGTAAAAAGAGTAAAATTCTGCACATTTTTAATATTGTCTGTCATTGGTGTTGTAATGGTTGATTTTTTTTTTAATGCTTTACTTAACAGTTTGAATACTTGTTTTAAAAACTGAAAGAAGCTGTCTTGTCACCATACATCTCTGTTAAAAGAGAGTCTTGTTCAATCTGTTTGTACCAGTTCCCTATTTGATAGGTTGCTTGCTATATCCCAATAAAGCATTGCTTATGTTTGGATTCAGTTTACTTTACAGATCTTTTACTTTCTCTGTTTCTTTGTTGTGGTATATTGGAGCTCCTGTTTTTCTCCATTTTCGCATTAAAAAGGTACCAAAACCTACTTAATATTCTATGTTCTTGTGATTACTTTTAACACCACCTACCAAGATATTTAAAGATTTCATTATTTTTGCTTTTTCTTATCTAGTGTTATATACGGCTGAAGGAGAAGCCCTGGTTACAGTTCACCAGTAACATCTGTGCTTCTCTTATCCCTTTCTAGAGCTGTCAGTGGTGAGAGGCACTGTGCTGGCCCTGGTACAGCAGGGTGATGTACCCCGAATGCTGGGAGATAGCCCACGGATGGTGCTAATCATTGTCTGGGCTCACCATCTTCTCTGGCCCAGAGAGCTTTGTGATGACCACTGAAACTGGGATGTGGGGTTGCATCAGTGAGGCTGAGCAAAGGAACCAGAAGTAGGAAATAAGCAGGAGAGCGTGGTGAAAGTGGAAATGGTGTGGGAGGAAATGGTGAGGGGGTGCAGCTGAGAAGGGAGAAGGTAAGAGAGAGTGGTGCTTTCTGCCAAGTGGGGACAGGATTCAGGGAGAGGAAGGAGAAGCTCCTGTAATCTCCTGCCTAGGTGGTGGACCTGACTTCACTTCTGACTTGGCCAAGTGTGAGGTGGCTGTTGGTGCTACAGTGCTAGAAGAGTTGGTTATGGTTTCTGGTGTTGAGATTTGAGAAGGGATAAAGCCACGTTAATAGCTATGCTGTAGGTTAAAGCTCATGGTATATGGTATAATACATAAACTATATACAGCAGCATGCTTTCTTGTATACGTTCTAACCTTTACATTGTACAACATATTTATTTGGAATTTGAGATGGGAATGTATTCACCATTTCTCTTTCTGTCCCTTGTACTGTGCTCGCTTCAGGTATCGGTCTGTTAGCAGCAGGTTTGTAAGTCACAGTCTGAATTCTGCTTATGATTTTATATATAGTTTGGTGGTGTCCAGAGATACCTACTGGGAGTAGGGATCTTCAGGAAGACTAGATTCAAATAGAGAGCATTGTCCCTGCCTTGGGGAGTTTTCAGGTACAGTCTGTGTCAGGCTAATTACAGGCTGCAATTGAAAAATTACACATGAAACTTGTAAATATTTTAATATAGAGTTAGGTATGTTTATGAAAAGGATTATGTGAAGCAGCTGCATGTAGCAGTCTGGAGATGCCTACCAGCTCTGTATTTGTAAAATTATTGTTGGAGAATACATAGTGCTATGTTACTGAAGGATGAATTGAATATTCTTTTTTTCTCCATTTGCATGTTTGGTGTGGGATTGACACATTTTGTAGATCTATGGATGACACAGAATTAGAACGTATTTATTCCATGAGGGAGTAAAAATCTCCACTGTGCAGCCATGAGAGCACATTTGGTGATTACTGAGCGCTGTTAATTCTTTCAGTATGTTTTAATGAGCAAATGAATTGCATTCAGAAACATCCAGATTGTATTCCCCTTTTGATCAGCGCCACTAACTGGTTCATACAAGTAGAGGCCTAATGGAAAGCTCACTGCAAGTGTGAAAGGGAATTTGGAGGATGTTGCTCAGAAATGTAACAATTTTTTTTTACTGTCCCTGATCTTTATTGTAGTATCCTGCTGTTCTCTGAGCTCTCTAATGCTGCTGTTCTCTTTGTGCAGGTGACCGCTCTGGTTTTGTCTGTTACGTTCTCCTTGCTGTTTCTGGAAGAACAAAAAGTCTTTTTAAAAGAGACTGGAGGGTTTGAAAGAGGAAGTCAAAGCCAGATTATTTTTAGTTACCATTCCTCTTGCAGAAAACACAGCTGCTGTTGAGATGAGGAAGCGACTGATGGGCATTACTGGATACCATGTCAATACTGCAGTTCTGAGAGTCACAGAGCTATGCAGGAATCCAGTTTATAACATGCCCTTAATGTGCCTGCAGCTAGGAGAGCCCGTCTTCCTTAAAAGCCCTCCCTGTGCTTTGGGTGGTGGTTAACCTGCCATGTGTCCAACTGCTCAGCTGCTGCTGGGTGTGAGAGGGACAATGGTCTCACTGCCACAGGTCTCCTTGCTTTCACACTGAACCAGCAATTTAGAGAGTGGCCTCCTTCTCCTAGAGGCCGCTTTAGGGGGCAAAGCAGCAGTCAGCTCCCCTGCCCTGCTGCCGGTCAGCACAAGAACAGAGAGATGTGCTACAGCCAAGATCCTCCTATTCCCTGTCCCTCCTCTTCCCCTTTTCATAATACCACTGGTGCACATCTATCAGAATCTTTCACAGCACTTTTAAAAATTATTTGAAAGCATTACAGTATGCCTTTTTTGGTATGATGGTTGTGAAATAATATATTGATATTGTTCATCAGCTCTGATGTTCACTTTCCTCTCAAGCTGTAGATAAACAATGCATAGCATGTTCTCTTTGCATTCAAATATATTGCTAAGTACCACACATAAAGCACATATAAGGCAACTGTCAGCAAAGTATGGGGGCTGTGGCTGTGCCTGTCCACCAAGGTCACTTTCTCAACCCAGAGAAAATTGTTCTGTCTACTTGCTGGTATCTCCCACCCCTGTGTGTTATTGTTCCCTTTAAAACAGTTTGCTCTAATGTGCTGCACTTTATCAATTCGTAGAAAATTCTTTGCTCTTATAGGACAAGACTCAGCAGCTGTAGCGAAGGGAGTAGCCACCCATGCATCACTCCTGGTTAGAAATGGCCCAGGCAAAATGTCACGTTAGGCCCTCCCTGTCAGTGATTACTTGCTAAATGAAGTCTTCTCTCTTTTCACTGCTTTTTTCAACGTGTTCAAATTCTACCAAGTCCTTTACCTCTTCCTCTTTTTAAAAATCAGCATTTAATTGGTCTGTTATCTTCAACACTCTTCTTTCCGCTGTCACACATAAGTTACAATCACAGTTATTTGAAAAGCAGAGGGTCTTACTTCTGTGAGTCTGAGGGAAGCTACAAACTTATTTCTCATTTTTTTAATGGCAATATTGTCTAAAATTTGAAGGCTGAGTCTGAGCAGGACCAGAAAACATTATCTCACTTCGTCTCCGTTCTGGTTCTTTACTTCCAAGTTAGAACAGGAGATCCTTCCCTTCCAGGAATGGGTTTTGGCCCAAAAGTCATGTGGGAAATTAATTGACTGTAAATGTGCATGTGAACAGTGTAACCATCACTGGCTTAGTACGCCGCGGGATGAATGGAGCGGTATAGAGAAGGGTCTGCTCTACTCTCTCACCTTTACCTCAGGGACAATTTATACAGGCAATGGATTGGCTTCTGCTTCATCTAACAGAATGAGAGGACTTGGTGCTTGGGGATGTCAGCCAGGAGAGCCCATCCATGTCCCATTCCATCACACCGAAGGCCTCCATAGACCTTTACCTCTGTGTTGCTCAGTTTTGACAGCAGCTTCTCCCGGGGGAGGTGCAGAGGGCAGTCGCTGTCATCAGCCCGCTGGCAGCCTGCAAAGGCAGTCTCCATTGGAATAATGGGCAGACTGATTTTATAAGTAGCTTTCATTCCTGTTGGGAAAGGCTGTGTTCTTTTTAAGATGATAATGTAACAAGGTAATTAAATTCTTTTTTGCTTAGCCCCTATTACTAGGAAATTGTTTGATTTAGTGATGTTCCTTTGGATCCCAGAGGTGTATTCAACTTAGTCCCAGAATAACATTAGCTGGTAGATGCTGTAAATTTGGGGACTGCAACTGTAACCTCAAACACCTGGAGAGCCCTAGGGGAGCATCATGAAGACTGTAAGTGGCCATTGGTCTCCATGTGAGAGTTTCACTGCTACTGAAGGCTGCTGGTGAGTACTGGAGACCACTGTTGTATTTATATGCTGCACTCATGAGCTTCTTTGTTAAAGGAACAGCCAGCAGTTACAGCTGCTGTATTATCAGCTGATCTGCTGATAAGGCAACAACAAATGTCTTGGCATTGGCAGGCTTGCACTCATCTCAAGATGTTCTCTTCCCCTTTTCAGATGATTGCTATAATCCAGCTGCCCCTCTATGAACACTCTGCAGTACTTGCTATGTTGAGGATGCCCCTGACTTTGTAGCAGCTAAATCATATCAAAAAAGGGAGGGAAGGCTCATCATTTGCACCAATCTCTGATTCAAGAGTAACATTGGTTTGTCTTGTACTGGTGGAGTGCAGCAGGAGGAAGGAAGTAAAGAGTAAGGAACTTGTAGCTGAGTTTGTTTCCCAGCTGGTGGCCAAACCATAGGAGAAGTGTGGAAGCAGGTGTGTGCCTGCGTGTAGCAACCCTGTTTCACAAGGGTCCTGCTCTTCTACTCCCTCCTCCCTTCTGTATAAATACCACATGCCAGTTTGCCTGGGCTTCTCTACCTGGAAATATGTGTAATCTAGAAGATTTGGAAACATTGCAGGAGTACAAGGCCATTAAAACTTGAGCTCTTGTCTTTTCCAGTCAGATGTAGATATTAATGTGAGAATTCATGCCTAATGCCACTCTTTAGAGGTGGCAGAAGCCCCCCTCAGTACTCAGGCACTCTGGTTTCTGCTGTTATGTTTCCCTCTGCACCAAAGGTTTCTCTACCCCCTTATTTTTCTAGTTTTGAGTCCCTCCAATATTGTTTGTTTTGGGCTTTTGTTTTCAGCTCTGAAGTTGCCAGATAGGAGAGATACTTGTCCTCACTGATTTTTTTATTTTCTGTTCTCTCCCTTCTTTGCTTTGTCTGATATTTTTTACTGTCACTGTATTTCTCCCTCCTCTTCCCTCCCCCCCCGTCTTTCCTGCTGTCCTGGTTTCGGCTGGGATAGAGTTAATTTTCTTCTTAGTAGCTGGTACAGTGCTGTGTTTTGGATTTAGTGTGAGAATAATGTTGGTAACACACTGATGTTTTAGTTGTTGCTAAGTAGCGCTTATCCTAAGTTAAGGCTTTTTCAGTTTCCCATGCTCTGCCAGCAAGCAGGTGTGCAAGAAACTGGGAGGGAGCATGGCCAGGACAGCTGACCCGAACTAGCCAAAGGGATATTCCATACCACAGAACATCATGCTCAGTATATAAACGGGGGCAGGGGGGAGTTGGCCGGGAGGGGTGGATTGCTGCTCAGGCATCAGTCAGCAGGTGGTGAGCAATTGCATTGTGCCTCACTTGTCTTTTCTTGGGTTTTATTTCTCTCCCTTTTTTTTTAATATATTCCTTTTCATTACTATTATTGTATTTTTTATTATTATTGTTAGTATGATATTTTATTTTACTTTAGTTATTAAACTGTTCTTATCTCAACCCATGAGTTTTACTTTTTTTTTTTTTCTGATCGTCCTCCCCATCCCACTGTGAGGGGGGAGGGTGAGCGGCTGCATAGTGCTTAGTTGCTGGCTGGGGTTAAACCATGACACTTGCTTATCTTCTAGTCTCTCTTGCCTCTGTTACCTTATGTTCCCATTCCAGGCTGGCTCCCCTGTGCCCCTCCATCCATCAGGGCCTGGGCTACAAGTGCCTGTCCCCACAGGCAAGCATTTACTTGTAGCAATACCTGACCTGCTATGGTCAGCTAACGGGACTGAATGATTACCTTTGCTTCTGCCCCCCAGGTCCATGAAGTACTCCTCCAGCTCTCTCTGGCAGGCAGCAATAGGGTGTGTGCCCCTTTCCTGGTTCTCTCCACTGCTTGTCTTTTTGTGAGCCTGGCAGAGGTGAACTGCTCTCCTGGTGTCTAATTGGGGATGGATCTTGAAGGGAACGTGGCAGGCTTCAACTCAATGCAGCTGAGAGTTTGCAAGTCTGTAATAAAACTATGTGACAACTAACCCCAGCTCATGTTGTTTCTCATTTGATTGCCATAGATCAGTCATACACCAGCTGATCTAGTAAGTGCCATTTATACATATGTTTTTTTAATATATATATATGTATACTTATGGGACCAAGTGTGTGTGCATGCACTCAGGTACGTGTGTGTCTTTTCTTAGCCTGCTATGAATGGTAAGGTTTAATCTCAGAAACAGAAAACAGTTTATATCCTAATTATAGCTGAGATGCGAGTTGACATTTTTGATCCTATAACTGGGGACATTTAATAGGTTTCCTTTCTAGATACAGCTGTGCACTTTCTAGGAAGAAGATGGTTGGCTGTTGTATGTACACAAATAGTGGGATTCTAACTTCAAAAGTATTTATGTTGAGATTTCTAGCCAGAAAGGGGTTTTTTTGGTCACTTTAAGTCAGCTCAGTTCAACTTAGAATCAGGGTTCTGTACTCCTGACAAAAGCAAGATTTGGGGGAAAAAAAAAAAGAAAAAGACAACTTTAAAGAAGAAAAAGAAGTAGCTGTAATAGTTAATAAAAACTAGACAGGTTTAAATGTGTGTTGGAAGGCCTGAATATCTATAGAATACTACAGCCAGTGAAGACAGATCACTTGTACTGACCCTGACAGTGACATTTCATCTCTGTTTTAGATACTGGCTAATGAGTTTAGCTAGTGCATTTTATCTACGTGACATTGGTTGCACGTGGAGCATGATCAGCAGCTGAGGAGGATTGCGGTTGGACTGTCCTGGGCAGCTCTCAGAATTGAACAGAAACAGGATGTGAAAGAATCGGACACTAAAATGATAGTAAGATGTTTGTGCACTTGAAATACCCTGTTTCTTGGTAGGTGGCTCCAGGCCCTATAAACTACTGGAATATAGCCCAGGACCAGCAAGGTTCATGTTATCAGCAAGAAGATGTATTTAAATGGCAATTTTACGATCTGCTTGCTGCTGCTGCTCATTTTCATCAAGTGTGATTTCATCAGCAAAGCGTCACAGCTGCCTCTGAGTAAAACACAGTAAGCAACTTGAATAGCTCCTCAGGACAGGAACTGAAAAAAATATCTCTCTCAATTAAAATAATGCAAGTCCATTGTGGAGACTGAATCTAATGAAGCCAATGGGCATTTGGTCAGGTTTCAGGCCCAAGTAAGTCTGGCTAATTCCCATTTTCAAGAATGACTTATGCCATTGTTATCTGAATCTAATTGCCATATGGAAAATTTGGGCTTCTTCCGATTGCCTAAGTACTTTCTTTAGAAGCAATCTGCCCACATAAGTGACTCAGGTTTGCAGTGCTGGATGGAGCTGTGCCGAGATGCCTTTAAAGACTTGCTGAATGTCTGCATGTCTGTGGATGTTTATAGAAACCACATTGCATGAGTGTACATGTGTGCTTGTTGCCACAGGAAGGTCTAAATAACAGCTGCTTGCTGCTTTGTGTCCTCATTCTGCCATGAAGGTGAGTTCACTACTGCCTTACAAGCTCATAAATGAAGCACAAGTAACGAAGGAAACCTTCCGCCTAATGTAATAAATTTCTCGTAAGGTAGAAAGGAAGTGGGTTGTGAAGATCTGCCTTGTTTAGAAAGAGGTAAATGCTGAAATGTTCAGTAAGATCCTTTTTCATCTATTTTTCCATCTATTGGTAGCGAACTGTCATTTGGAACAAGACCGATCACTTTTTGAGGTAAAATTTGGCTGAACTGAAAGTTTTGGCTGAACTGAAACATATTTCTTTTACTTACAATGTTTGCATTTACATATAAGTAGTGAATGGCTTAATTTCTTATTTGGTAAATAGTCAAATACTAGTTTGTTTTTTGATGTTGCTTTTTATTTGCCCTTAAAAGATACATTAATAAATTAAAAGCACCTAAAAATAGCAGAAATAGCAAGACATAAGCCCACAAGTACAATACAACACAATCTAACAAGGTAAGAAAGAATGTCCCCGGCAAAAGCTAAAAGTGTTGTAAATAAAACTTTCAGAATTGGCTAGTGACCAGAGAACAGCATATCTGGGACAGCTTCACTCTGTGGTGTCATTTTTCCTGTTGCTTTTCAGGACATCTCTCAGGCTTGTGAACAGTGTCTTCCCTTCGCATCTGTTACGTCCTGCTCACCAAGGCAAGTTCCTATCTTGCAAAGCACCTCAAAATGTCACCTGGTGCAGGACATGTTCCTCATTTTTGGTGCCTATGAATTTAATGATTGTACGCAGAGGAATGCTGCAGGTCTGCCTCTTTGTGACACTTTGAGAAGGCACAAAGGCAACTGAGTTGCAGTTTTCAGAAGTAACTTTGGGCACTTCCCATTGGATTTGCACTCTGTCACATGGACTCTGTGAAAATGACGCTTGGAGAAAATGAGAGCAGCAGTTAGAAGCTGTCAGAAGTTGAGCAGGATTTCTGTTGCAAATCAGAATCATAGAATGAATCATAGAATGGTTTGGGTTGGAAGGGACCTTAAAGATCATCTAGTTCCAGCCCCCCTGCCGTGGGCAGGGACACCTTCCACTAGATCAGGTTGCTCAAAGCCCCATCCAGCCTGGCCTTGAACACTTCCAGGGATGGGGCACCCACAACTTCTCTGGGCAACCTGTTCCAGTGCCTCACCACTTTCATAGTGAAGAACTTCTTCCTTACATCTAATCTAAATCTACCCTCTTTCAGTTTAAAGCCATTACCCCTTGTCCTATCGCTACGTGCCCTTGTAAAAAGTCCCTCTCCGGCTTTCTTGTAGGCCCCCTTTAGGTACTGGAAGGCTGCTGTAAGGTCTCCCCGGAGCCTCCTCTTCTCCAGGCTGAACAACCCCAACTCTCTCAGCCTGTCTTCATAGGAGAGGTGCTCCAGCCCTCTGATCATCTTCGTGGCCCTCCTCTGGACTCGCTCCAACAATGTGGTAGCTGCAGTTTACGAGATGAGAATTGTTGGCTGTATAGATTTATCTCTATGTTCAAAGCTATCACCTGGGGTAACTAAAGATATGCATTGTCTGTCTAGCTTTCTCCCTACCCCTCCCAAAAGTAATAGGGTTACTTAGATTGACTCCTGCCTGCTCAGAAGTCATGATGAGATTATTAGACTAAAGAAGACTACTTAATTAAACTTTCAGAGATAGCCCAAAACCTCAAACACCTCAGTGATTAATATAAAAGTAATTATATAGTAACTGTATAGTCTGATGAGGCAGCAGCAGCCATGCAGTCAGAATACATGCAGAGAAATTAGTCAACAGCTGTAACTATTCACACCACAAAGGAGATATGAGAGAGACTTTTTTTTTTTCTTTTTTCATTTCCTTCACAAAGAAATCAGCGTCTGACTGATTCCCTATTCAGTTACTGGGTCAGAACCTGAGCTCTGTAGATCAGTGTGGCATCAAGAGGTCATGACAGGTTACGTCAATGAAACATCTGGTCTCGTACCTGTATATTCACTTTACTGAAGGAACATTAATAAATAGAATATACGGAGTTGCTGATTTTACATGTCAAAAACATGTTACAGGCAGGTCTGGGAATAGCTGGTTTAAAAATTAATTGACTATAATGTTTGCAGCTGGGATTTTCAAAAGAGCATAGGGGATTTCAATCTGCAAATCACCTTGAGATTCAGGGACAGACTTTGATTTCTGAATTCCTGAGGGTCCTTCAGAAATCCCAACCTCAGGAGTTCATAGAGGGAAAAGTAGTCAGCAATGGAAGAGGCCAATAAGGAGTATACATTGATAGAAAAGCCATACTGTTAAGTTTATCAGGAAGGTGTGACTGTAGCCAAGAGGTTTAGTTTCCCTGGGCAACTGCCAGTCCAAACTGACTTTGCCTCTCATCTTTTAGCATATGGCCTTGTGCTTCTAAGAACTTCTTCCTGCCAAGTGTGCAAGCGCAGGAGCCATAGGGAGCTTCCACTGGAACCAGAACCTGAGGGGGATGAGCACAAACAGAGGTCATTTCTGAGACAGGGATGGGCCAGCACCATCACAGCAGAAACTGCAGCTATTCACCTCCTCATAAAATGACGCCCAGACCCTTTCCTTCTCTTATGAACATCAATGGTAGATGTTGCTGTTATCTCAAGTGAAAGTGGATCTAAAATGTCCACCTGAAAGACGGCAAGGGTAGGATAGAATGGCAGCAGAATCACAAGACAGGGAGGGAGGCCAGAGCATAAACAGACTACAGACCATTGATGCAAAATGGAATAACCCAGTTTCTCTCTGTCACATGAGGAGAACATAACAGACTGGCAGCTGGACCTGGCTGACAGCTAGAGCAGCTGTGGAGGGAGGAGCAAATATATCTCATCCCCCACATCTCTCACCCTCGGCCTGATCCCAGCCTTAAACCTTGTTCACTGTTGGACCAATCTGCTTTGGCTCCTAATGGCTACAGAAACATCCCTTCACTGCTGCCTTAGAGTGCTGGTCTGCTGTCACCTGGAGTTAGCCTATGGCCTAGCTAACCTGCCTGTAACCCCACTGCACCAAGAATGCTCCCTGGCCTCAATGGTGCTGCCAATGGCACAGAAAGAAGAGCCATGGTGGGCTAGCTTTTCACACTACCTGGCTATATGAAAGGATGCCATGACACTTTCTGCTTGGTTAAAACTGCACAGGTTGACATTATGACTAAAAGTCAAATTCAGTGGAGAAAACAGGAATGATTTTTCAGAGGTAGTCTCTGTTACAGATCCCTTTGATCTCCAAAGCATTCCACTGTGCTCCTTTAGCTTTTATCAACAACGCAAGAAGGCAATTATCCTTCTTCTGTAATCAGTGTAAATCTCTTTTAGAGGTAAGGTGGAGCTTTCACTGGGGCTGGGAGAGAAAGTTTGCTCCCTTTAACTCTGTTCTATGCAGAACTGCTGCTATGCTTTAAGGCTGAGTATTTCTAAAGAGTCCAGGCAAGTTGTGTTTGGAGCATTTACTTACTTCTTTCTCATTGATCAAGCCTAGATTCTTCATGTCTACGACATTATAAAAAGTGTTGTTCAAGATGACTTCTATGACCTGTACCTGAAACCATGAAAACGGATGAGACAATGAATTAGGGCACCTTTTCAGCCAACAGCGTGGCAGTCTTTTCACTCACTGTAAAGAAAAGCAATGCAACCCGCCACCCCCCCATATGTACGGTTGATCAAATGCAATCTATTGAACATGTAGACAATGTTGTAGCACCCCTTTCACTTTTACTCATGTTCTGCCAAGCACTGAGTGATATTCTCCCCCATTGTGTTCACAGCTGGGGAGCAGCATATGAGCTTCTCAGTGTGTTCATATTTTTTTCAGACCATCTAGCTGTACCACCAAACAGTTTCCACTCTTACTTAGAACTGCCAGAGGAAATAATAGGCTCATTTTGGTCTTCTCAGTGGTCCAATTAACATTCACTATTGTTTAAGTAAACATCAGCAGGAGGAAAGAAGATACCTGTGACACTTTGGAAAGGACGAGCATCTGGATAGAGTTGACAGTTTTCTGGTAAGAGGGTGAATATTCCCCACAGTCAGGTGGCCCAGAAAAGGCTTCAAGGATACATTCACGGATTTTGTTCCTAGAGGTAACACAGGTTCTTACAAAACCTTGTATCAGCTGTCTCTGTGTAGATCCATAATGTTTTACTATTGTGGTTTTTTTGTATTTTCCCTGTCTTTTCTGACAAATACATAGCACATGGGATGTTATGGAAGAAAATTTCTTCGTCCTGTCACCTCTAAATTCCACCCCCCCAGCTCTATAATTCACAAATAGGTGTTTTGCTAAAAGTATTTGACAAATTAGTTGTTAGTTTGTTCTCCTAAAGTGTTCTGTACTGAACACTGAACTGTCCATTTAAATACTGTCCATTGATGCACCGTCAGAGCGAGGAGTACCCCACAAGGCGTGCCTCTCACCCCTCGTAACAAGTGCCTAGTGCCGCCCCTGCGATGTGTGACAGTGGCTCGTGCACAGCAACTGCAGATCTGGCCCTTACACCTGCTGTATTGTATAGAGGGGCTTTGGGATCATAGATTAGGTAATAAATATTATTTGATTTGACGTATACCATATGCAGTCAAAGTCAAAATCCTTGCATTCGCCATATGACCATTTGCAGAAGAGCTCTCCACATAAAATCCTGTCATTCCTTTCAGGAAGTGTGGTGTATTCATCCTTATAGAAGCCTTCAAATCCAGACTGTGTTGTCTTCATAAGTTTCAGATCTTTAATTCCAGCAAAAACAACCAGAGGACCTGTGATCCAAAAATATGAGACAATATGAGCTCCTTTTCAGGCAGAGGGAAAGAAACCTCTGGGTGCGTACTTGCAGTTACAGCTCCAGAGCCATGAAGCGGTCTCTCCGGGACTCGTGTGCTTCTGTTGCAAGCCTAGCTACTTTTAAAAATTATTTTCTGCACACTGATGTTAGCAGAAGGGTAAGAAACAAGACAGAAACTACCAAAATCAGAGCTCAATCCAGAAACAGAGAATCCCATCAAGTGACCTGCAGTCAAGGAGAGCTGAGGACAACCTTTATCTCACCTCCTTGGACCTGGGACATGCATTGGGTTGGCTCTCACTGATGTCAGTGCAGGGACTACTAATTGCTCTGAAGGGAAACGAAATAGGCTACTAGCGCTGTGGTGTACGGGAGAGGTGTGGTGAGCCTTTTCTAACAACATAGCTGAGCGCAGAAACTCTCTGTACAAAGACTTGGAGCCTCAGTCAGAAATTCGCTTTACGTACCCATCCTGTTGTGAGTTTTGCATCCGTAAGAACGAGAGGGCCAGGAGCCAATGCAAATCCCTGCAGTTCAGCTAATTAGCAGGAACTGGCACTGATGCAGATGCCACCCACAGGTTCAAACTGACTGTGGTTTTGCTCTTAGCCACTATTTATAAAATGTGCCGTTGTAGATCACTGCTGCATGGGTGGATTGTCGTCTTCTGAAGGCCAAACAGTTGTGTCCTGAACTTTTTCTTCTGACAAACCTTTTGGATGGCAGCTAAACAATTTCAAGCGGTCAGTCAGTTAGAGCACACCAAACTGAGAACTGAAAATTTCACTGACCAGAGCTGCCAAAAAAGCAGATTCAGAAAAGAGAAACTTTATGGCTCGCAGGCTTATTCAGAGCCTGTACAGATAGTCAGTGGCTGAAGCCGAAGCTGCTGTTTCTGTGCTGCTCTTGGTGCTCACACTAGTTAATTCAAAATTAATCCTTGAATATGTCTGGCGCATAGTAATCCTGCCTTGGACTGGGGAGACTGACAGACTTTGTCTTTAAACCGTGTCTTTGCAGGAATTTATACTGGAAATAATTTCACTGTATGATGGATATTTCTAAATGACATGATTGTTTAAAGGTTTGGGTTTTTAAACTGCTCTGTCACTGGAAATTATCAAAACTGCATTTTAGCTATTTCTTCTCTTGTTTACATTCATTATTGTTTTTGAATGACTCCAAGGAGTTTTATCTATATTTTTGGCTACATCCCCCTGTTATTTACTAAAGCTTTAAAAAAAATCTAAAGAAGAAACTGTCCTTAGACAGGATATTCTGGGGTTTGTTCAGATCTTGATAAATTCATTGCTTTGGGTATAAGATTGTACTACACAGGTATTAATGTAGTGCAGATACTATCAGTGAACCTGCAGGTATATTTATCTCCTATTCAAATATATAGCCTTGTTTGAAAGAGCTCCTTGCAATGAATGATTTGCTGAAAGGCTAGCTGACGGGCTGGCTGTGTAGCAATCGACCTGAAACTCTTACTGAAGAATATCATGCCTAGGCAAAGTTTTCAAGGTGAACAGCCCATGCTGTGCTTTCAGTATGGTTTGTGCTTGTGCTGTCTTCAGTTGTCAAATATTGGCTCTGTTAAGTTACTTATGATGTTTTCAGTTTCCAAAAAACTCTGAGCCTTTTATCAGCCGATATAATGGCAAAAAATAAGCCTATAATTCTATTAAGCCTCACTCGATTTCTTTTAATGATGAGAAGTGTTAAAAGATAGGATTAACTGAGAAATAAATTTCTATGTCTGGCTGATAGGTGCATAGGAGAATGCTAAAGATAGAGAAGGTTCTCTTAAAAGAAAAATAAAAGGGATTTGAAAATCTTCTCTTTGATTATTGTTCACCTAGGCAGGGAATCCTAAAGAAACAGGTAAAGGTCTACATGAAGGGAAGACTAAGAAGGAAAGACAGTTTCTTCAGTAAGCCTTAAAGGCTTTTTGTTTGTGTAGAAACTGAACTTGCAGAATTTCATGCTGAATTTTCAAGGTGATGAAAAATTTAATTTGATCTGTACATTAAGAGCAGCATCTTTTTAAGAAAGCATAAACTCCTTTTCTTTTTTTTTTTTTATTCAGGTTTCTTTCTTAACATTTTCCAGAAACCAAAGTCAGTACTTTTGAGGCCACCAAAAATACAGCAGTAGTTAACATTACTCGGAACATTAAAAAAGATTAGGCCAAGAGGCACTGGAGACTTGTACGGGCTCTCTCTTTTCTTTCAGCAGGAACACACGGACCATGCTCAAATGTGCCTTTCAGAACTTGTGTCCTGTCTGCAAGTGAAACTAGTCTTGCCACTGGTCCTAACCCTGACACGTTAGGAAAATAGGAAGAGAGGGTAGG
Organism: Gymnogyps californianus; assembly: GCF_018139145.2. Taxonomy (NCBI): domain Eukaryota; kingdom Metazoa; phylum Chordata; class Aves; order Accipitriformes; family Cathartidae; genus Gymnogyps; species Gymnogyps californianus. The sequence continues at coordinate 20,426,333 of NC_059478.1, read as the reverse complement.
ATGGGAAATAGTTCTAAGTTACATTAGGGCAGTAATAGACAGATACCGAACTACTGCCTAAAAATTCTAAACCCACTGTGTGAAACGATGTAGTGGTCTCAGCTCAGTTCCCAGCAGCTGGAGAGATGGGTTAAGTGAAACACCAACACAGTGAGATCGAACTTACGCTCTTGTTGTGAGTCATAGCAAGAAGAGATAATTTTTACACTCCCTTTGGAATGCCAATTTACGGAGAGACAGTTGAGCTTGAAAGCCTATGTCTTTTAAGTATCACAGAACTCTTAGTGAAGCCAAACGGTACTTTGTTTATGCATGGCGTGCAAAAATAGTAAGCACGCTCTGAAGTATTTTCATGTGAAAGATTGTTTGCACGTAGACCTGAGTGTTCACGATGTTCAAGCCAGCCTGGCTTGCAGCAATGAAATTGCATCTTTCTTAGAAATAAAACCAAGGCACGTTGACAGGGTTTTGAAAATAACTGCAAACTAGGCAATTGGCCTACAGCAGCGTGGTTTCATGATACTTTCTTTACAGGGTAATGATAATCGTGAGACTGCAGAATATAGTATAATGTAAAAAACTAAGCAGACCGTTCTCAGAAGGCTATTAAATCCTGTGACAATATATAGCAGTTCTGCTGGATGTGCTGTTGTAACCATTGTATGTTTAGCGTATACATACAAATGTGAGCTACATTAGTTCTTCAGCCATGTCTCAGAGATCAAGGACTGCAAAATTAGACTATAAAAGTATTCTTTGTTTTAGACCTCTGGAGCGGTTTGGCTGTGCTGTAAGCCCTGTAATACCTTTAGCTATCTCTAAAGCCATCTTCATCTCTCATCAGCAGAAATATTTACAGAGAAGTAGGGGAACTTGCAAATTCTTTTCTCACCATTTCGGCACTGCTCAGCTTCACAAAAGCGGATCCCATCAGGAACGCATATGAATGCGTGGATGTGGGGAACACCATTCTGCAATTTAGAGCAGACATGTAAGTAAAAGTGCAGTAAATACTCCCTTAACTTGAAAACAGGAACTAAGAGAGTGATGAATGGCTCCAGCATAAACAAACTGAATGTATTAGTATTTTAGATACCTCATGTAGACGTTGCCATGGTACTTCTTGAACGTAGGTTTTGACGTACGCCACTTGGCAAAATGTTGTCATGAAGTGTTTGCAGATATCTATAGCAAATTGTTCTAAAGTTGAGATCTAAGACAGCAAAGAGTATTATTAGAAAGAAGCAACTACCTCATGTACAAAAGTAGATTGTTCTGATTGTTGTAAATATTTGGGAAGGATCAATGTTGTTAAAAATACAGATTTCTTTTATTTCTGGTTTTGTGCACTGTGCCTGCTCATTTGATCTGCTTGCAGCATACGCCGCAAATAGCAGCTAGAGAGTCACGTCAAAAATCTCCCATTCTGTGGTATAGCGAGCTGCAGTCCTTGGACTGCGAGAAATTGCTACAGAAGCCTTACGCTTTGAGGATATAATGCTGAAATAAGCATAGCGATATTCTGATTAGCTTTACAGGCTAAAGATGGGATTTCATTACTGAGACAATTTACGCTACAGATGATTGTCATTATGATAGATGCAATTGAGGGAGGTAAGAACACAGTTAACAGAATTAAGAGTCTCACATACTTTGAGACCACCTGTTTCAAAATGCTATATAGAAATAATGCAGTATTATGTGCTATTAAATTTAAAAAAAGATGGATCTTATATGACAAATCTACAAAAAAATACTGCTAGCTTTATGAGAAAAAAGGCTTTGGAAAACTAAGGAGGAGTCCGCAGGATAAGCACTGGAGGAGGAAAAATTCTCTCCCAAATCACTGAAGGTGACTTTATTGCCAATCTGATGTGCTGGTGGGGGGAGAGATTATTTTGATGCATTTTGAAAATAAAAAGCTAGTATAACAAACACTTCCAAATGAAGTCATAAGAAACAGCAAGGCTAGTTAAAAAATAAAAAATACCCCATTTTTTTTGGCCAACGCAAGGACAGTATTCTTTATGGTGTCTGTAGGTATCACAAGAGAGTTGTTTCCCTCCAGGTACTCTTGAGCAGAAGTCAGCCGGAGATGCGTGCACACTTCCACTTCTTTAACGAAGTGCTTCTTCCCTTCTCTATGAAGGCGAAGGAACTTAATTGTGTTCTTGCCATATTCGCAGTTGAGGACTTCTACATCCTTGATCTGCAGAGAAAATACGTGACAGTTGTAAAGGAACTCAGTGGAAGCCTGAGTTATGCTCAGTCAATGAAACGTAAACAATGTTTATGGCCTTTATTTCTGTGGTTACCTGTGATAACGAAAATATTTCCATTATAAATTGCAAAGTCCTGATGGGAAGAAAAAACGCTTTAGGAAGCTATTATTACATTAGTAGCAGCTGTGATTGATAGAATTTTAAAATTTTATGGGGAGCAGATCATATAACATGAGTAACAGTGAACTACTCTCTCTCGTTCGTATAGACCTTCACTGAGTCTCCCCTCCATCATCTCTTTCTGAACCCAGAGTGTCCCAGTGCATTCAGTCCCGGCAGGTACAGCCATGCAGAGGGCAGGCAGCATTCACACCCGCGCCCTCCGCAGTCACTCCACCGGGGCTGGCTCTGCCAGGCTGAGCTGCGCCTCTCTAGATACAACTCCCGATTTTCCCCGGCACCAAGAACAGACTTTCACCACCTCCTACTCCTCTGGCTCCCAGCTCTCAGAGCCGCTGTCAGGCTCAATGTGTGCGATGCGCTGAGCCCTCTCCGTTTTCACACAGAAGCTGGCAAAATGCGGTCAGCATCCGGCATGGCAGAGCCCCCCGTTAGCAGGCAGAGCCCCCCGTTAGCAGGCAGAGCGAGCCCAGCAGGCACTCCGTGTCCCCAGGGCTGCCCCTGTCACGCACGCAGGGGCGTGGGGACTTGCTGCTCCGAGGCCGCGTGGAAGCGGTGAGTATCAAAGCAATTCTTCCGTGAGGGGCGGGAAGGTTGCTTTGTAAGCAGGCAGAAGTCCCAAACAGAAAATGGAAACAGCTGTCACGTGCTTGGCATGTTGTGTGTTTTATTACCCCCTCTATGCACGCTGCAATTCCCGAGAGCAAGAAGAAAAGACAGACCGAGCTCGGCTGGTTGAAAGCGTTTCCTCATCACTGTGTTACAGTTCTGGTCTCCCACAAAAGGGATCCGAAGTGAGTCTGAGCAGCAAAATACAAGTCTTGATCTGCACCTCCAAAATCCTGGCTTTCTGGGATCATTGGTTTTGTTTGCGCTAAGCCCTATTCAGTTTTATCCTGCTTCTGTCAAACACACCCCATTTACACATCTATTACAGTGTTGGAGAGGCTATACTAGAAAGGAAGCAAAATACTGCAAAGGTTGTGAGGATTTCTGTTATGCTAAAATATCCAGAGCTTATTGCACTACACTTTCCCTGAGGCTGAAATATCCCATACTTGGTATCAACATCTTTTAATGTAAATTAGCACCTTTTAATGCAAGCATAATGAGGAGGGAGAAAGAGTATTTTACACACCAAAATATAAATTGAAGCTTTTTATGTGTGAGTTGCTAAAAGATTATCATCAGATGTAAAATTGCTCGATTCAGACATGTTTGTTCCTAAGAGAAATGCGAAAGCGCTTAAAAGATAATTTAAAAAAAATATTAACTAATTGTAAGTAAATTACTGTGGCTCAGAGCTCAGAGCATTTTCTCTGACTGTCAGTCCCTGCGGACTCAATGCCCACAGACAAACGAAGGCCCCACCGCCAGAGCCAGAACCAGGCAGGGCTCAGTGCTCCACCAGAAACCCTCTTTGCAGGAACAGGGCAAAGGCTGTGCCTGCTACAAGGGCTGGATGGAGAAGTAGTGAGATGGAAATGATTTTGTTTTGCTTCTCTGAACACCAGGGTTTTTTTCGATAGTTGTAAAAAATTCATACTTCAGTCATGCAGCACTAAAAAGAAAACAAAAAGGGTTTCGGTATCTGCAGCTTTTTTTTTTTTTTTAAAGCAGAATACCTTAAATATTCTAAAAGTCAAGATACTACCTCCTAAAATACAAAGGCAAATTTTCTCAAAAATATAACTTGACAACTGTCATTTTGACATTTTGTTGCCCAAAGAAATTGTGAGCAGTTTCCAGTGGCTCCCGGGAGCCCTGGCCCTGCTGCTGACGGCCGTCCCTGCGGCGGGAGCCCGACTTCCCAGGCTGGCTCTGCCGTCCCGGGCAGCCGCCCGGGGTGTGCTTGCTGCGTCGTACAGCAGGAGCTGACAGTTAATGCAACGCAACTTCTCCTTTTAGAGCCTACTCAGTGCTCGCCCTGTGCGGCCGAGAAACCAAAATGCCTGCGGGATCTGCATGGTGTCACCCTGCTTTGCTATTGCTTCTCTCCTCCACGCCCCTGTGGGCAGCTGAGATTTCCTGCAGGAATGAAGACGGGGAGACAGTCGATTGGTAAGTAAATACCACGCAGGGGAGAAACTCTGGGTGAGTAAATAACACTTGAGATTAAACCGCATGAAGTAGGTGGATCACTGAGAAGTAATGCATAGCAATCACTGTTTTCATCCTGTTAGCCTGTAAGTAGTAGCTGAATTTTGCATTTGGAAAACCTGGGATAAGTTATTGAAATGTGGTTTCATTTCACTGAACCAACCACCCTACTGCATTATGACTAACTGCAAACTAATCACCATTTTACACAGCGTTCATGTCTCATCATCAAAGGGAGCGTAACCTGTGTTCGGGTGCCAAGGCTGCGCTCGCCGGCGGCAGCCCCAGGGGCGCATGGCCCGGGCCAGGGCTCCAGCACACGGCTCCTCTGGCTGAGGGAACTGAGCCGAGCGGGGAAAACATCCGTATCTCGGCCTCAGCCTCATCGCTCGTACCCGAACGGCAGCATGGTGGGACTTGTCCCCTTGCTGCCGTCGCCGAGGGGGAGCGGAGGCTGAGCCGCCCCCGGGAGGGATGCGGGAGAGGCGCGGGGTGGGGGCGGCAGTGTGGGAAACCGCCGTCTGCGCCTTGTGACTGAGGAGCAGAGGTCGTTCCCCGCCGCCGGAGCTGCCGGCACATTAGAGCTGGTACCGTCCCACTGCCAGCAGCGAGCCCGAGTTTGGGTATTAAATGATTAATGGGATTAATGCACTTTGAAGATGAAAGATGCAAAGTATAATTACATAATATCCAGCCGAGGTTTAAAAAGTGAAATGAGGGCTCTTAAAAAAGAGCATGGAAGCCTCCCAAAGATAAATATCAACCAATTCCAAAAGAAAAGTGCCTTTCTCATGGAACAATGATTAGTTTGGATAGAAGTGATAAAGAAGTAGGTGCCATTCTTGCACATCGCTTCCCTTGCACACAGAGCTAACTGCAGGGAAGGCAGGAGCTCCTCACACTGCAGGCAGGCTACTCAAGCAGGAGCATAAAGCTCGCTTTGCTCTGTATTGGTGTTGCATCAAACACATGAGGGTGCGGTCCATCCCTGTGACTTGTCACCCTTGCCAGGGCCCTTCCGGATAATGTGATTTTTTCAGGAATCAGACTCTTAGTTGGTGCAGCTACCCAACCACTTAAAAGTACGAGAGATTTCACTTCTCTGCAAACTGCAATTATTCCTTGCAGAGTGAGTCTGTTTGTGCTAAAGCTAAAACAAAAACCAGACCAAAACTCGAACAAACAAACAAAAAAACAAAACAAAAAAAACATTTACCATCCATTTCTTAAATGAACACAATTTTTGTATCCAAATTCTCTGAGAAATTCTTTGAAAGCTGTGGCTAGGAGTAATTCACCTGTGCCTCCGTGTGGACACCAGCAACGTGGGACACATTTCAGATGGGAACTGGGGGTCTGCACAGGAAAAACCATGTTCCCTTCTGACAAATTTAGCAGGAAGGACAGGGGGGATTTCCTTTCCAATGTGCCGTGATCAAATGAAAGAGAAACTTGCCTGTCTGCAGGGATCATCTTAGTTTATTGACAAGAAATAGTCAGCTTTTGCCTGATTCTGGATTTGGTTGCTATGAGGCTGATAGGAGAAACAGAACTAAAACTGCTGAGAAAAGCTTCCTCTTAACAAAAAGATGTCAATGTCCTTTCAAACAAACGTAGCACTGCAGTTTTATATTCATTTAGCAAGAGTTTTATGTGAGTTCCTACTATTCAGTGGGTTCATCCTGCAATATTCCATAATTACTCAGTATTCACACACCCTTTCATTTGCCACTAAACCGGAGGAATCACTTGCCTTATCTGACCTTATCCCATCTGCGCTCCCCAGCCGTGCCTGCAGTTCCTACCCACACGCAGTGCTTGGGCTGGCCAAAGCGTCCCCCATGTTTTCATTCCACTCAGGAACTTATCCCGCCATCTTTACTGCACCCTGCACAGGGGCTACCAGAGCAAATGGCCGTAGGATCGGCTCTCTGAGGAGGGCAGAGAGGCCTTCCTTTATTCATCCAAACTCACTGTATTCTGTGGGAAGCTCTTCATGCAAATAAAAGCCAAAACTCTGCTTTCTGAGAAGTGTTGAGTCAAGGACTGAAGCCACAGATACACATTGTTTGGTTTGGGTTTTTTTGGGGGGAGAGGTAAAGATGTCATTAAGAAGTAAAGATGTGATTATTTGTAGTAAGTTAGTGTTCAGTCACAAGCAAACAATGTGACAACGCTAATCGGGTATAAGCAGATTTGCTTTTCCTTGGTTCTCAGGAAAATAACTTTCACTCTGCTCCCACAAATGCCTAAGCTCTTGAGAAATTTCCTGTGCACAAACAGCAGTGAAGACTTTTATACAACTTTAATTGCTAATACACTCAGCTGGCTTTCTGGAAAGGGTCAAAACATGTATCCACTGGGAATTGGCAAGCAATTTACTGATAGCTCAACTACTAGCATTTCCATAAGTGTACCTGCTAATGCGGATTTGTCAGATGCAAGGCTGTAAACACCCCGAGAGCATAAATCTTCCAGTACGTTTCAAAGCAGTTTGGAAAGGCTTCGTATACTAATTCCTGGATCAGCTCATACTACTGTAACTACTGCTCTTCCTCTCCTTTCCAAATCTTCATCTCAAATAAAAGGATTCGTGCATGGACAGCTCTCCCCAGGCTTGCTATATAGATCACTTTCTTCTCTGTGATCTGTTGTCAGCAACAATTTCTCCTGAGATATTTAAGGAACATCACTCAGTCAGTGGCAATGCAGGTGGATTACCAGGATCACCAGTGCGTGTTTCTCTTCTGCCTGTACATGTACGTTTCCCACGGATTAAATGTTCCTCTAGCAAAATCCTTTCCTGCCACTTCTTATCTGCTTTTGGAGATGCCTTTTTTGACCAACTTGAGACTGTAAATCAACTGGGCAAGGCTTGCTCCGCCTGATATACTTGAAGGGTTAAGCACAGTCAGGCTGCGTTTTTGGTAAATAGTATAGGATTGAAAACAATGCCACTCAGTTCTTACTATTGACATAAATAACAAATTACTCAAGTACAGCACTCAAAGAAAGTGGCTCAATTAATTATATTGCAATTAATCCCATGGACTTGTGCACTGGGAAAACCTGTTTACTTCATCAGGGACACTAATATGAACTGAGCCATTTACTGACAATACTGAGTACTCTACAATTTTGAAAAGATTTGTGTTTCTGGCTAATGGTTTGCAAATATCCAGTCTGCAACAGTTCAGCAGAGTGCGAGTCTGTTACGAAAAGCAGGATTGGAACAACATTATCACGTGGCTTTATACTTATTTTGTGGTTTTAATATGTATAAATATAACATTATGCATTTTTATAATTTTAATACATAATTTTATCTATGTCATATAAAGTTATATTTATATAATATAAAACCATATTGGTAAGAGGTGTCCAGGTTGACCATGAGAACGTCAGACTGAGTTTGGGAACTGAGGTTCTCTACCAGAACCAGGAGCAACAGGGATTTGGTGGCTAAACGGGACTCCAAACCAGGGCTACCACAAATTCTTTCGGGGTACCAACAGCAGTCTGGCCACAGCAACAGGAGTTTGGTGCCGAATCAGCCACCCTTGCTTGCTAAGAAGCAGAACACATTTGACTGCAGCAGGTACTGTGCTGCCAAACTGCTGCTGGTTCCTGCGCTGGGTCACCTCCTCAAGGCTGAGAGGCATCTACGCCGCATGCTGGCGGCACTGGTCCCCCTCCAGCGTAGGCATCCCCAGAGTCACCCTTCTCTTAAATCCTTAGGTGGGAAGGAGATACTGATTTACACATTCAAACAGGATGGTTGTAAAATACCAATTGCTCTTCACTGTTGCAGGTTTGCTCTTTACAAGTTGCCAAAACATGCCAAAGGAGAGATTCCCATGCTGGGGCTGGAATACATGTACATGGATGCCCTGGCTCCTCAGTGGCAGCTTGGTAAATACCTCGTCAACATGACACAGGGTGCTCTGGGACAAACACTGAAGCAGCTGTATGAGACATATGAATCCGAGGCAAGTGACAATTATCATTTTGGTAGTACGCTTACTTGATATTACATGTAAATGAAATGAAACCAGCCAAAATAAGCACGTAGAGGTATGGCCGGACCTGACCGACAAGATCTACTAAAACACTTCAAGAGGAGCATCTTGACCGCAGGGCAGATTATTTGCAGTTTTGGCTACAATTAGAAATTATCCTCGAACTTCTAATTTCTAGTCAAGCCTTTCACACACTTAAAGTATTGCCCATCAAAAAAATGAGCGTTGGTACATAGTCCCTTTGGCTTCTTCTCTGCAATTCATGTTGAGCAACGTCTGAAGCTGTGAACTGGCTGTGAACTCAGACCAGGGCCAGCGGTGACTATTACAGACACTTGTCCTAAGCCCTCCCATGTGCCTGTGTTTCATGCTCTGTCTCAATCAGGGTTTTGCTCTTCCCCCTGAAATCACTCCGACTCCTTCAGCAGTGATATGCTGCTTGTTAGGCATTTTTTTCCCCCACAGTCAGACACCTCATTTATATTTGTGTGAAGCAATTATAAAATACCACAAGATCTGCCTATAGTTATTTTTTTACCATCTACATAGTATTCTTGGGAGTCTGGGTGTGTCTTTGCATTTCTGCCGTGGGTTAGTGGTAGGGTGTCATTAATTTCTCTGTAGAAGAGATTCCCAGAAGTCAGTCAAATATTGGCAATCTGGTCAACTGTCCTAATCCAGGTCTCGCTGTAATTATAATAAACTGTTTACAAACTCAAAGTACATCGGAAGGGGAAGAAGCATGTCCCAACTCCTTTGAAGTTCTCTCTTCAGGGGGAATAAGGTGCGGCCATATGCAAATATTTTGCAAAAAAGCATTAATTGCTTGTCCTTCACAAGAACGCTTGTCATGTCTGTTTTTCCTCAGCAAACATTTTCACCGGATCTGGTTGCTAAATCAGAGAGGCACAAAAAAAAGAGGGGGGAACTTCTTTGCAAGCGAGTGCCCAATAAACCCCTGTAAATTGTCTTAGTGAGCATATTCGACCTCTTGAGGAAGGGCTACTGCAATGACTGAGAGAACTTCCACTTTATATTAACCGGGACCCTAATGCTGAGTCTTCAGGCTTATTTTACTGTAACTTCTGCGGAGACTCTGTCAGCTGAATTGGGAGAAGGATTAGGCTCGTGATGTTCACACAGAGAAGTCCTGAATTCTTTTTTCTGTTCCCAGCAGAAGATGTTCACTTAAATGCCTTCCTTTTACTGAATGTCACATTTCAGAAATGTGTGTTTTCCTGCAGAGGAACAGCATTGCATATGCGATATACAACGATGAGGTCCCTGAATCAGACTCTGATGGGTGGAAAAGAGGACATACCAAAGGTACAGGGAGAGTCCCAAGCTACTACTTTCTCCTTTCTGAAGTTGTGGATAGCATCTACTTGTCTGTTTGTCTATCTGCATATCTAAAATTCTTGCCTAAAGCAAAACTGGAGAATGATTTGCATGCTGCGTGGTTTGTTGTATAGTTATGTATGCTGCAGCTTCTGTTTTGGTTTTGCTATGCCTGTGCTGTGTTGAAGAGCTCTTAGGGCTTATGGACCCTTTGTTGTCAAGAGTTGAAACTCATATAGCTCCCTTCAGCGAGCACAGACCACATCGTCCTGAGCCTAATGGCAACAGCAGTACAAGATGTGAAAGTAAAGGCACCCTAAACATAAACCCCTCCAAACTCTCTCTCTCTCTGGGGCAAGAAACTGCTGCCAAGATCAGGGAAGCACTAAAGTATGCAGTTAAAGTAAAGCAAGACTTTAAATAAGCGTAAACTTCAGTGGAAGTCTAAATGTTCCCTTGAGGAAGAAGATGGGGTTTGCCCAGCCTGGCTCGGGGATGAACACATTTTGCAGGGCTGTATTTTCAGGCTGTAGCAATGGGGATGGCTCTGGAGCCGCGCTCCTCCCCGGAGCACCCTGCTGCAGGGGGAGGCACAGCCCGTCTCTCTGCTGCTTCCCCATGGAGGAGAATTTGGTCTGGGGAAGAATACATGCTGTTGACGGAGTCTGTTTCCCCTTACACAGTGAATACACGAAGGGAAGGAAAATAAGCAGTGGAGAGAGGGTCACGGCCACTAAATCATCAGACTTTCTGAAGACAAAATTTGAGCAGAGAAAGGTTTTGAAAAGATTTTTTTTTCAAAAGAAACATGGTGACAGCTTGAGCTAGGCTATGCAGGAGAGAATTAATGCAATTTTAATACAATATTAGTGTCTCCTATAATCCATTAATCTACTCTAGAGCCAGTTTACTGTAGACATTAACACATTGAAGTGTGGTGTCTGCAGCAGCCAATCCAAAGTAGGACACAGCTCTGTCACCTCAGGGCTTTTTCCTCCTTAATTCATTTGCAATAACTTTTTTTTGACAGGATTTCTGCTCTTGGACAAATCACAGGGCTTCTGGGTGATTCACAGCGTGCCCCTGTTCCCTCCCATCCCTGAGGATGGTTATGGGTATCCAGCTACTGGGGAGTCCTACGGACAGACGGCCATCTGTATAACCTTCAAATATGACCAGTTCACAGAAATAGGTATGAAAAGGTTCCCCCTAAGAAAGCCTTTGCCCCACCACACCTCTCTGACTGCTTTCCTTGAGGCTTCGCCTCAAAAATTGTTTGTTCTTGTCCTTCATTGTCAGATTGGGAAACCAAGTGGGGCCTGGAAAGAGCGTTCTTGGCTTCAGTTATGTTTATCCAACGATTTCCTGTGTGAATGTGGGAAATTCACTCTTCCACTCTGTCTCCATCTCCCCATGGGGACTATTGGGATAATAAGTCACGAGTGCGTATCGAGGGTAAACTCAGTCCATGCCTACAAAATGCTTTGGAAATATAAAGTAGGATGATTTATCATTTTTAACAGTAATAGCTCATTCAGCTGCAGTCGTCTGCAGTTCTAAAAATGTAAGGCAACCACTGCTTGAGCTGGAGTAGTAGCCTTGACTCGTCAGAAGTATGAAGTATGGAATAAATATCACCCCGAATTTCCCCAGGTACTTTTTGCCACATAAAATACCAATATTAAAAATAAAACCCCCCAAAATGTATACCCATAAGATTCAGAACAATCTGACAGTGATATCTGGTACTGGAATCCTGAAAAGGGACTATCAAAAAGCATTACAGGAAGTCATACTGGCATGCTCCTTAACACTTTTCACACTGTTTTTCACTCTTTTCTCAGTTACAAACCTCAAATGATATTAATGAAACACATACGCCGTGCAAATGGCCAGGCTGGCCACACCCCAGAGCTATCTAAACCAGGTTTCTCTTTGTGGAAGCGCATCTATGCATGTGTTTAGGGAAAGAGGACAAGAAAATGAGACGCATACACTAATGCTTTTCCGGCTCCATCCTCCTAGCTTCTGGTAATCTGTGGTTCAGGGATTTCCTGAGCTGGAAAGACTGGGAAGTTCCTGATGGACTGGTCTTCCATGAACTCATCTAATGAGCCCATTTGTTCCCTTGCTCTTCATGATATCCATGGCAAGGACTTCTACAGTTAAGCTGCGCGCTGTACAGAAAAGTAAATTTCTTCTGCAAATTCAATCTGGACACTGAAAGTAAAGCTCTGTTCTCCCTAAAACCAAACTAGACCCTTTGGCAGCTCTTCTGTTTGCATTTGGCTTGGCAACTGTAACTGACTGGAAACTACTCCTGTAAATATGGACAGGCTTGAATTTACACATGCCGTCTGAGCGCTGTGTGACTACTTAGAGGCTTGAAGATGAGCATGGGTGGAAGCGGCAGTGGACCGAGACCACCCGTTAACAGTTCTGCTAAGAATAATGAGGTGTAACTGGAAAAAACTGAGCGTACTCTCCCAGCCAGTCCACGTGCTGCAGGGCCAGTCAGAGTACAAAGCAATTAAACATGGTTTTGGTTGCTAAAATAAGATACTTTGACACTGAACTCCTCCGGGAGATAGGCTGTGGAGATTAAGAGGATTTAAGTTTCCTTTCCAGAAATGCTCAGACGGCATGTGTAAATTTAACCCATTTTAATTCTGCATGAATTAATTTCTTTGGGTTTTTCTCAGACCAACAGATGCTGAGTTATAATCCAGGAATCTACAGCTGTTCCATCCCTAACATCTTCCAAGCTGATCTCCCAAATCTGCAGAGGCTCTGTGCAGGGTCCAGGCTGCCTTCGGTCCCCTTGCGCCACCTCTCCAAGCTCCAGTCGGCTCACGGAGAAACCTTTCTCCACTTTGCAAAGTCACACTTGTTCATAGATGGTAAGAGAACCTGTTGCTCTATCTATCACGCATTCTCAAGCAAGAAATAAGGAATTAATATATTCTTTGACAATTAGTATTTTCTTTGAGGGGAAAAAAGAAGTTCAGCTTCAGAAATAAATGTAACAGAGGGCAAGGAATGGTGTCCCATATTATTCTCTCAGTCCCACAAAGCAAAAAGCTGTCTGGTCCTTCAACAATGGGATTTTCAGAAAATTTATTTCCTGTTATTCAACAGTAACAACAAAGAAGAAAAACGGGGTTTGAATCATTTGCTTTTTTTTATTATGAAGAAGGCTTGAAATTCTTTTTCCTTTCCTTTTTTTCCTGCTGATTGTTTGTAACAGGTTTTCCAGGAGAAGGAGGAAAAGTAGAAATGAACTTCTGAAAGAAGTCAAAATAAGGGGAGGGGGCAAAATCCCCTCTGGCTCACTTTATGCATTGGAACGAAAGGAGCCCAGTTTAGGTGATGCTTTTCAGTCCCCTCTTAAATGAAGGAACACAAAAGATAATTTCCCACACCCTGTGTTATTCCACAGATATCTACGTGGCCTGGATGGCTCAGGAACTGAAGACCGATTTGTTGGCTGAATCCTGGCAGCATTCCGGCCAAAAACTTCCCTCAAATTGCTCTCTCGACTACCACGTCTACAACATAAACCTGATAGGGATGCCATTGAATTCCACCTTTTATTCCATTAATGATCATTCCAAATGGGCTGTTTCAAGGGAATACAAAGATCAGTGGACCTGCATCGGAGACTTAAACCGCGCTGCTGAGCAAGCTTGGAGAAGTGGTGGGTTCATCTGTACACAGAACGAACACATCTACAAAGCCTTCAGGCATTTGATAATCCACTATGAAAGTTGCACTGATGCTTCCACGTTGATATAACGAACCATTCCTCCCAAACAGCACAGCCCCTCGTTACATAGAAAGTGTAGGAAATGTCTCCCTTAAACCGTATTTTCACTCTCAAAAATGGCCCTGTGAGTTGCCAGATGTGTTAGACCTTCACCTTGTTAGCCATAAAAGCAGGCGGTTTGCAGGTAAATCACGGCCGTTTTTCTCTGGGTGCCGGGCCAGCAGGCTCCGCGTGTGCTGCGCCACGCTCCGCTCTCTCCCCGGCTCCTCTCGCCACCAGCGCCGGGCTGGGACGCTGCTGCACAAGGCTGCACCAAAGCACATCGCTGTGAGCGACCGTGCACGGGCGTCCCCGGGGGAGCCTGTGAGCGATGCTGGACACGGGACGGGAGGAACAACAGAAACCTCTCTCGTTAGCTAGGTTGTCGGGGCTGGGCAGTTAGCAAGAGAAAAGTACCCCAAAATGCTTCAGAATCGCCCCGTGTTCCAGGCACTGTTGAGCTCAAGCACAGCATTTCTGCTCAGTTTGGGCTAAATCTCTTAAAGAGCTGACATGATTGGATACAGACAGGGAGACAAGTAGATCTGTGGACAAGAAGGCTTCATTTTTACATGATTAATCTTTAGAGAAGAAATTAGTTTTAAATCATTTGTAACCAATAGCTTGGGAGTATTTCTAGTGCTTTGATTCATGTACAGCAATCTTATAAACAAACAAACATGTCCAAAATATGAATAAGCAAAATAAATTAAGAGTGAAAATGGTCTGTTTACAGTCTCCTTCTTCCGTCTTTATAGTTATTTGTGGTTGGTTACAATGTTTTATAGCTGCCAAAGGAAAAATGGAGACAATTAGGAAAAAAATTAAAAAGAAAAGAGAAGAAAATATTTGAAGGAAGATGTTATTTCACCTACATTTTCACACTACAACAAACGTGGCTGTTAATTTTCAGTACCTCCAGCCTCAGGCTTAGGATCTGAAGTTTACATGGACTTGCTATAAAGACAAAGCTAATTTGCAAAATCCTGATACACTCTTGGGTTCAGATTTCCAAAGTGTATCTGTATTTAATATGTTCCTAAATATATTTATAGGGTTATATCTCACTTGTATTTTTTTTTCCTGAATTGCTAATATAAACTCCAGTCTGAAGAGTTGGCTGTCCCACTAATATTTCTGTTTTGCTGTGTTCATAGTCCATGCCACTGATTCTCCACAACAGTGTCTTGAAAGGAAGTAGATAGAAAGAAATGCCCCACAATCGCAAGAAGTTGTCAAAGATTTCCTTCCCTTTTCACCCTGAAAAATCAGTCAAACAACAAAGTGTAGGAAATACCAAATAAATTAATTTCAGAAAACATTTGTGCATACATCTTGAAGGAATAAAAATAATGTAACTGGTCTGCTTAATGAGGAGAATTGTGCAGGAATAGATTTCATATTTAATCAATCTGGATCGAAGGCAAACCCAAGTCTCATAGCTCAGTGAAAACAATGTAGATAGCTTAGATATTCTGCACGAAATAGGTCTTTTTCTTTTCCCCATGTATCACCAAATAACATTTGATAAGTAATCTACTTGATAATATTTTTTCTCTGATGCTTGTCAAATTGTTGTACATATATACTTTTCATTGTTTTACTAGCTGTGGTCAAGCAACACCTATCTGTGGCAGTGAAAATTGCCAGTGACACAGAACGCTGAGCAGTGGGATGGTAGGGCATCACTCAGATAAGCCAAGATAAAATCCATTTCTCTCGCCCACCTTTTCCTGGCAGACACTAACCTAACCTAACCTACCTGTCTGAACTCTTCTGTCTTGCCCATGGCTTTGCATACGCATGACCTCAGTGTACAGGAAGGGCAAGAAATCCTTCACTGGAGACAGTGCTGGTGAGGTTCACCATGGTGCATCAGAGGATACCTGGACCTACGGCACAACCTGTATTTCTTACGGTAGATGCTCAGCCACAGCATTTGGGTGACAGACTTCAATAGCAAAGAGTGTCCATCCACCAGCTGTCACACCAGTGTTGCCACAGCCCTGCTCCCTGGGCTAAAAGTCAACAGTCCATCGCTTGACTTTAAGTACTGATGGCCATTCTTAATTATTTGATCAACTGATAGCTGTCATAAAGTTTCACAAGACTGCTTACAACATTCCTCTTTCATTATTCCCAAGATCGGTAGCCTCCATTTTAGCTGTTACTGAGGAGGCATAAACAGCAGTGGGAAGATGGAGAGAAAGAGGTGTACCGTACAACATTACAAGCACCTGAGCAGCCAGGTTGTGCACACACTCATTTCAGTGGTGTAGCAATAAAAAGGCTGCAGTTCTGGTTCTCTCATTTTTTGACGGTAAACAGCTTTAATTCAGTTTTGCTTTCGTTGTGTAACTTCCATATTTGCATATTCTGGTATTTCTACTACACACATTATGAAACATGGGCAGACTCTTTGTTTCCTGAAGGAGACTGATAATCAACAAGATATACCACACAGATTTTTAAAGGGTTTGTAACTCTCAGGCTTCCTGTGCAAAGGCAAGACCATACGCCACTTACTCAACCTCATATGCCCTCACAGCATGCACTGTGATCAATCGTTGGTGTGAAATACTCATTTTTGCATATTTTATATATATATTCACAGAGTTTTTAATTTTAAAATGTGCTCTTCTTTTTCCAAATGCCAAACACTCAACAAATATCTGCCTGTCCCAGTGACTCTGTGCTGCCTTTGCTGCCCACTGCAGCCCTTTTGACTGGACAGACCTTCTCCTGCGGCAGGGGACATCTGGCGCTGCCCTCTCTGCGATTTCAGGGGCACCTGCTCAGCAAAGCTGATCCTGCAAAAGGGCAGGAGTCTTGGACCCTGGCACGGAGAGGGGAGAAAGCTGGTCTCTCATCTGGAAACCCCGAGTCTCTTCTCCTCAGCGTGCAGGTATGGCTACTCTGACCCGTGGGCTCTGTTCTAGTTAGACTAAATGAGAACATTTATTATACATGGAAATTGTTTGCCGAGGGAGTAGGAGAGGCCAAAAGCAGACATTATTAATCCACTAAACATTACTGTACTGCAGCCAAGTTTGTAACAAACACAACAGTAGGGATTGTTGTTTGGTATGAATTGCCTTGTAATCATTTCCACAAGCCAAGACTCGGCCCCAGCACGCCTGACAAGCTCGGAAGGGGCAGGAAAAGTAAATACAGCCTCTTGAAATCCACGCCTGCCACTCGCTCACCCACCAGGACGTCTCCTACCTTCACCACAGCCGCTGCCATCCCAGAGCAAGGGCAGAACTCTGTCTCCCTGTCACTGCTCCAAAAAAAACCCGTGCTGATTTTTCTATAAACCCCTGTATCCCTGAGGATGCTTCTATAACACTGGTAATTGTGGATCGTTAGGGTAGTGGTTTGCTACATTGGAAGAGTGCAATTTTACGCAGACTTAATGCAAGAGCCCAAAAGATTACACATTAGCCTCACTAGAAGAAAAGCTAAAAAAAAAAAAAAAACCCCAAAAACTTGAAGGCATAAAAACTTAAACTGTGTGAAGTTTAATTCCAGCTGGGCAATTACAATACTGGAAAACGGGCACAGGCATTGCAGCCTGAGCCCACTTCAGAGGGCAGCCTTTATGGTGAGGTTGCTTCTGGTGTCTCCACAATGACTGAAAATATACTGAGCCCTCATGATGGGAGCAATGAGCGATGTATTGGAGAATTTCTCAAGGACACCCAGGGCTCCATGCCAGCTGTCTACCAGCAAGTCAAGGGAAGCTTTGGGAGAAATTTCACTGACTGAGCTGGGAACCTTCCCTTCTCCAAGGCATGCTAACTTAGCCTGGCACCCGGACTTGTCTCGGAGGTCCGCAGGTGTGTTTCTGAACCACAGCAAAGTCTGCTTCAAAGTGTGCTAGATTGCACTTTTTAAAAGTACAGAAGTCCTGCAAAGCCCAGGAGGTTTTGATCGTTTCGCTGTCAGTAATGCCCATTCTTCCCGCTACCCTTGCAAACCACAGGCGCTGCTCCCCTCTCAGCACACTTTGTGTAGTTTTCTGCTCTCAAAACGGGAAGTTTCCAGTAAACACATCTAATGTAAGCGCCTGTGTCAAACAGGGCTTCCTCAGCTTGCCTGCGGCGTGAAGGGAGAGGGTTATTTTTGCAAAGACATATGGGCCTCTCTCATCCCTCTTTCCTCTTTTTAAATGTATACACTCCTGACTCCTGACAGTAATGAAATGCTCAAGAACATCATTGTGAGAATTTGTTTTAATGTATCAAAGCATCCTTGGCGTTATTAGCATAGTCACATAATTATCCCCAGAGAAACTTACACCCATATGCTAACACCCATAAATTATTGTGTGGATCTCTTTTATACCTTTATTTTCAGTTTCTGGGAAAGATACATCACTGGGTACTTAGTACAGTAATTGCTTCAGAACGTGTAAGCTACCTATGCCCTGGGTAAAATGTTCGGGAGACACAGTAGTGTTGGCAGTGTCTTTTAAAAGCTCGGTATAAGCCAAGGCCTAACTGTGCTCGGAATGTGATGCAAGAATGTGATGCACCTCTTTAATGTCACATGAGATTTCTTAAAAAGACAGGAATTTAAAAATGAGAATGGAGATGAATAGAAACTTATATTGGGCAAAGTGTGGAAGAAAAAACCTTGTAGCAGGGAATAAATGCTTCATAGTACAAGGCAGAGAGCCTGATCTGAAATTTCAAGCTAGGATATCAGTATCAGTGTTTTCTAGATACCCTGATACCCTGAGTAGCTTAGCCATATCTGACACTTTTCTATTTAGATCAGAGATACCAGACTGAAGGCCTAATCTGCTGAATCTTCTCATAATCCTTATGAAGTTGGCATGAATGCAGTAAAAGAAGCTGCATATGAACTCAGAAATCAGTTGCAGCACTTTCAGATCTTGGCCTCAGACAGGAGATATATATTATATCATAATATAATTTTTTAATGCAGGCCTATTGTATGCTTATCTTTATGGTTTTTAACTGATTTATCCCAGTATTAGGAGTATGATATTCTATGCATGTTTGATATGTTCATTTTACTCCTAACTGTTAAATACAAAACATTAGGACTTGAAAAAATATATCTTACTTTTTATAAACAGCTGTGTTTTACACTTTTACTCAAGTGATTTTAGTAAATCCTCTTGATTTTATTTTTTCCAGTTGAGTTTGTTTGACATTTCTACGCAAGGTATCTGGTGACTATTCTGATTCTCCTGCAAGAGAGATAAAGGTAAGGAACGTTCTTCCCCTCCTTTGATCACTTTGGAGCTTGGGAACTGCAAACTGATATTCAAATATGCAAAGCTTTACCGGAGCAGAGCATAGTATTTCATGTTGCCTGCTAGAGTGCTGGTGATTGCTACAAGTGGTTCACTGTAGTACACTTGTACTAGCATTGCCTAATTTATTAATCATAGAAATTTTGCATGCAAATTAGCCACACAGTTGTGCATCATAATACAGTAACCCAAAAATCTGTCTTCACATGTATTAATGCCCGCAAATAAGTGTGTCACATTACAGCAGTACAGTTTCCCCATTATATTCCAAACCCTGCCAAAAGCTCACTGAAAGCCGTATCATCAAGTGTTTTCTTTTTGTTCCTTACTTCTGACTTTCTAAAGTGTGAGCATATTTAGCTCCACGGCTTTTTTGTGTCTGTCTTTTTTCAGGTTTCCTTTTTGGGCTAAGATTCGGCCAGGCAAAAATCAGTATTTCTCCTGCTATAGTGCAGTTTTAAAAATGGATTTTTGCACTGGTATGAGTATGCTCAGCACCACTGTCCACCACTTCATGTTGAGGATTAAAAATGCCCAGTTCAGTACACATTTCAGGAACTGTTTCCTTCCCTGCTCTGAAAGCTGCTCCATTTCACATACTGACCTTGTAGGTCTCGGCATTGTGCAAAGGAAATCTGCATCTTTTCCTCTCTTGCTTTCTAACTACTCCAAATATTTCTTTCATGAAAGTCAAGGTGACAATGAGGGGACTGACAATTTTGCATGGGACACTTTGCAAAGAAAGACTGTGGAAGAAATGCTGCACAGCAAATCGGGACAATCAGTACAGTTGTGCTCCGAGCTGCCCACCAACCTGCCCTCCTCTTTACTGCCAAAAGGCGTGAAGAACCAGAGAAATGGCAGCAAAGAGAGCCTGCAGGAGAAATGGAGAAGAGGGAAGAAGACAACTGAAGGTGAGCAAGAGAAAAAAAGCAAGGGAAGAGCAGAAGGAACATTAGGATGGGCGACACCAGGGAGGTCAGAGACCTTGAGTTTGGTGACAGAGAACCATTAGGAGTTAACTGTGCAGAAATCCAGTCAACAGGGTATTTCATTTACTATGATAGTTACGTAACATTTATCCATTTTACACATATAGTCTCCCTAGGCTATGCCACAGAGAGATAAAAATGAAAGGCATAAACTGAAGTGACTTAGCCAAGTATTAAAAAAAACCAAACAACAAACCAACACCCAGAGAGAAAGTCACTACCTGTCTGTTACCAGACCTACAAGAGGTGGGGCAAGGCAAAGTCAGAAGCATTAAATATGTAAAAGTAGGAGGGAGAAATTCACAAGCTAAGCTAAACAGTTTGAACCACACATATTTGAACAACGTGCTAAACCATTTTTTTTTTAAAGAAGGAAGCTACTATTAAGGTTTAAAGCCAATACAAAATTACAATGAAGACAAGAGATGCAAAACGTTCACAAGAGTAACTGCGGATCATTTCATTATGGATTGTGACACTAAAGCTAGCTTCATTCATTCTTGTGGCACTGAGAGAACTGCAGGCGAAAAAGTAAATACAAATACAAGCGAACATAAACAGAACATAAATAGTGATAAGCAAACTAATGCCTTCAACACTTTACTCTTGGGATTATTGTTACAGATCTATCTACAACATATGGCCTTTTATTCTCAGGTAAAAATCAAGCTTAGTTTAGAAACCTCCCCAGTTTTATATTGTCTTCGGTTTCATCTCTGATCCTACTTTGCTCTCCAGCACTAAACAAACCACCACTGGTCTAATATAGTTGTTTCTCACTGCACTGAGTCAAAATCAGCAAGCATTCCTAGATGTTACTTACTGTCACTTGGCTCATGGTGGCCTGCTGGTTTGTCACCTCCCAGTGTTGGATCCCACAGAGGAATAATGGCAGTATGGAAGCTGTAGCTCTATAAAAAGTGTCATCTCCTAGAGGAGGAGCTAAGCATAAGGAGTTGGCTTCATAAATGTAAATATTTCATAATTTATTTAGTAACGTGGCTTTTCTTTTTCCCCCAGGCAAAAGCTTTAATAAAGGAATAGGTCTACTGCAACAAAGGAAACAACAGCAAAAATAGAGGCAAGGACCCATCCTAACCCCATTAATATGAGAGGGAATTCGCCTTCATCTTCAGTGGGAACAGAATTTCAAAGACAGGGGAATCACCCATAAAACCTGCACGATAAAATCTGAACCTTTCGTGGTCTATGACACAAACCGTGTTTAGAGGAAGGTAGTGTAGTCCCGACACAGTCGAAATGTCCCCAGCAGGAGTTTCACATCCTTGGCTTGACCTCAGCCTTGTCCCCGGCGCTGCCAGGGTGGCTGTTAGGACAGACATCAGAGAGGCCACATGCGTAGGCAGTTTCTTTGACAGAAGAACCTCTCTGAGGCAGGACCATGCAGGAGCTGGGCAGAGATGAACCTCCTCTTGGCAAACACTGTCTCTCTTGCTGTACTTTCAGTGCCCAAATCAGGAAGAAGTGATATCCCCACCTTTAGAGGTAATTTTTTTACATCTCAGTAATTTAAGATATTCTTTCAAAGCCTGTCTCTGGCAGAATGAAGACTGAAAGCTCTATCTCCTCAGTCCTACCTTGTGTTGCTAGCACTGAGGAAGACGAGCAGTGTGGATAGCAAGAATCTTTTCTTCTCCAGGGAGATTCAAGATCTCCTTCAAGGACTAAGAACACATCCTGGGTGCACTCTGCCTGCTAAATGCTGTGAAAAACCAATGTGGGAAAGCCAAGATGAGGGAACTCATTCCCAAGCATCTCTGCAGGTCTTGTTTTGGTACTGGCACCCTACAGCAAAGTAGAAATTAAAAGAACAGAGGTACCATTCTTCTGCTAACAGCAGAGTTAGTTTCCTTCTCTTTCCTTTGGACGATTCCTCATGCTTCGTCCATTCCTGGGATTGCATAATAAGACACAGTATCAAGTCACTGTATGATAATGTGCGTAATGTACAATCTGGAGAGGTTGTTACACTCTTGGTGAGTGAGTTCATCTGCCCCACAAACACACAGCTCCTCATAGTCCTGCTTTGGCTCTTGAAGAAAAAGTCCCCCTCTGTCCTTCATTATTGGTCACCAAAATAAGTCTGACAACACAGACCCTTTCAAATAAACCAAATTCCAAATAATGGTAGGTGCTTCAGGAAAATGTTCCATGGGAGTGTGTACCCTAACTAAGGCCTCCTCATTAATTTCAAATTATATTTCATATGGGATCTGCACCACCAGTCCCTTGCAGGTCATATCAAGAAAAAAATGACAAACATTTTCAGAAAAGCCCCTTTAAAAGAACTATGCTAGTATGTCTGTGTACTATACGGCAATGATTTTCAGTCCCTGGGTGTAGAGAGGTCTATGGACAACCTTTAAGAAAGCCACAAATATGACTACAAAATACAAGTTCACGCATATTTTCCATACATTAAATTTCTTAAGGAAGCCTGTGCCTCTACTGGAAGACTATAGGGAAATTTCAAAACCTGTGCTTTTTGCAAGTCAGACCTATATTGTATGTCAAAATATACAGTTGGGGGGTTTTGGTTTTTTTGAGAGAGAGAGCATTGCTCAGGATCCTGCAGGAACAGAGAACTTATGGTTTCAATATTTTTTTCAATAAAACACAGTATTTCTTTAATGCTGAATCCCTTTGGTTTCCAGTGCCCTCATTTTTAACAATCAGCATGTATACAATCAGTCTAAGAAATGAGGAATGAAGCATGTGGTTTGGCTACTTTGAAAATCATGTAATAATGCTATTTGAGTTTGTGGGCTTAGCTTGGTAGTCCAACTAAAATGACTGTCAGCTAGACAGATAGTGCAATGAAGGTGAAACACAGTATTGCAGATAAGAAACTAATCTTTATTTCATGGTCCCCGTCTTCTCTGGGTATATGAGCCCAGTGCTTTGTGGGATCAAGTGACACTCGTAAACATAACGCTACTGAGCACAACCAATTTGATTAGATTAGTTAAATCAATGTGGTAAAGGCAAAGTGAAACCGAGCAGCTTCATGGCCCTTACCACGTATACCATAAGCACGGTATCTTCCCTAAGCAAGGGAAATTTCAAGGGCTAACAGCATTTGAAGTTAGTCTAGTGTAATTTAAATGTAGTATTGTATGAAGCATGACAATAAGATCAACTGAGTAAAAAACTAGAAGAGCTAAACTCTGGACAAATTTATGAATGCACTGCACAAATTAATACATATTTGTGCAAAGTATTCAGGAGAAGAGAAATACGTTTCTTCTAAGAGGATGTAGGTGTGGCTACTACAGTGTGCCAAAGAGATTAAAAAAAAAAAAATCCTGTTGATGCTGTGTTCTTGTTGTGTTTGAAGTAATAATTAGAGTCTGGCGTCAAGTTTGAATGATAACTATTAAGTTCTTCACACAGATTTACTAAGCTTGAGAGACCAGTTTTCAAAAGCTCTCTAGCAAAGCTATTATGTTACCAGTATTACTCTGTCAGAAGAAACTGTTAAAGGATGATCAGAAATACTGAGGGTGAGTCCCGGTTTTCCAGTATCTTCTCAGGATCTGGCTTCAGAAATGAAAGTCAGCTTTTCTGACAGTAATCTCTCATAATTACAACTGAAAATGATGCAACTGGCAAATTCTCAACAGCCTTGGAAATTGGACCTAATACATTCAAAGGCATAAGCCTTTAAAATATTTCATGCGTAGACACTTTTGGCCAATATTCTCAATTAGAACCCATGTTTTTGTTCTTAACGAAAAACCCCGTGCTATTTCTTTCATTGCTGATACAGTTTTATATCTGTTACTGCTTTGAATTTTCTGTTCTGAATACTCCCAGAAAGAGGTTGTCACTGCAGATGCCCCAGACTCTGCCAAATGATTGGCTTTCTATGCAGCTCAGCCGTTTCCCTCCATTGCAGGTATCGGATGCCCCAGCTTCCTTCACTGTAACTCCAATTCGTGTTTTTTTCCTTCGTTAGGCTTATTAAAAAACAACTCTTGGACTGAAAAGAAAGCACTTTTACCAGAACAGATACTCGGACTCCTTTTACTCCATACTCCCATAGCACCATGTCCCAGATGGCTTAATACTGAAAAGGATTCCAGTAAGTCTTGTATATATGTATGAACATACTATATATAAAGAGAAACTTACAACTGAAGAGCTCTAATACTGTAAAATAAAGCATTCAAAAATGAGGTAATATAGAACTACATTTGCCTGTGCAACTTTGATTTGGCCTGTGTACGGCCATCCTTTACAACTGGACCATCTTTTGTTTCATGTACAAAATCTACAGCTTTCTCAGATAATGGGTAGGGGTTTTCCTGGTTTTTAATCCTTTTTATTAAGTGTATAGTCTTCTGGTGTTATTTATTGCTCATTAGCCAGTTCTGCCCCAGAACCTAATTCTGTCATGGGAGTTTTATATGTTTAGCTCCATGAAGTATTATGGTTCTCACGTTTGGTCTAGGATATGTAGTAGTGGTACAAGTAAGATGTATGCCTATGGGGGGAGGGATGAAGAGTATTTACTATGAACAGACTCAACCTGCTCATTTCCTTCCTTCTGAGGGTTCCCTTCCGGTATACTATAGCAAGTTCTGCTCCTAAACATTTTTTCTGAGTTTAATATACACAGGATTACCCTGGCTTCATGCTAAGCCTTTACCTAGTAACAAAGCTTTTCTTAAAACCCATTGAAATGCTTTTCTCCCTAAGTACATAGTTTGATTTCTGCCACACAGTCCTCTGCTAGTGCTATACAGATGTAATGTCTTTTCCAAATCACAGTAGGTGGAAGCTTGGTTTCAGAATACAGCGGAACATCCAGTACCATTGAAGTTTTAGGTAGCGACTGTTAAAAATTCTTGGAAATGTAAGACGTATTTAAAGGCCAGATGGTTCAGGAAGCTAACAGGAGATTAACTGGCACCAAAATGTGGGACAACAAAAAGAGTGAAGAGGGTTATCTGCTGCAGCTTGCTTTTTGAAATGAGAAAAACAGCAACGATTTAGGAATGCAAACATGAAGGGGACAGCATTTTTCAAAGAGTTTTGAACTGCAGAGAGTTGTGGAGTGCCTGCCTCTTCCTAAGGCAGGATAATATCTAGAAATACAGCCAGTAGGTGAGGGTACCAGACTGATATCTCACCTGAAACAACAAAATTACCTTATTTAATTTCTGCCAACAGGCATAATGGAACGGAAGATCTTGAGCCCAAAGGAAAGCAAATCATTGTGTCCCCAAAAAGATGGACTGCTTCCTCATGAGGTGGTGTTAAGGACAGGCTGCTTTCCATGCAAAGCTGGAGGGGTGCCCAGAGAAACAACAGCATGGCCAATGGATGCGGTTCGTCCTTATCAGGGTGGCAGTCTGTTCGCAGGACTACCAAGCAAAATACAGCTGAATGAACAAGTGAGAACAAAATTTTAATTATCAGCCTCAGCCTGCATAAAAGCCTGGAAAATTATACATTTAGTTGTAAAAAAATCTAAAATGACATGCTAAAAATCCTCAACAGAGACCTGCAAAGAGACTACAATCATCTGAGCAGTATATTCTGGTTGAGTTTTTAAAAAGTACAACAGAACTTGGTCTTGATAAATAACTTGTGTGCAGGTTCTAGAGCAGGTTTGTTGGGATCTCCAGCAATGCCATCACTCCATCTCTCAACCGATTCTGTGGTTGGCATCGCATCAACAATATCAACCCTGCAGGCTGTGTAACAAGATAACGATGCAACCCTTAGGTGCTAGTAGGATGACAAAGTCCCACCACCCACATACAGTAAGAAATAACTGAGATTAGGTAAAGCTGCAGTCAAATATGAAACATTAAAAATAATGTTTATTAACAATCACAGAACCAATTAAACTGAATTTATATAAACTATCTAATTAACAGATTAGAAAGCCTGAAGTGACCTGTGTGATCTTCTAGTCTGACTTCCTGTATAATGGAGAGCAGATTTCCCTGAACTAGTTCCTGTCTGATCTAGATTGTATCATTTTAAGGGGGAAACATCACATCTTGATATAAATATCAACAGAAAAGTTACCATAATTCTTGGTAACCCTCTCAATGGTTAATTATGGGTAACTATAAATTAAGATCACAGGGCTTGGATCTTTGTCTGCTAGAGCTAAGCCATGTATTTTTAAATGGATATTTACTACATAGAAAGGTATGTAAAGGGCCTCCATTAACTTTCTCTTTGATAAGCTAAATAGGTGGAACTCCTTGAGCCCCACATTAGAAGGAGAGTATCCTAATCCTTTAATCATGTCTCATGTCTATTCTATGAAATCCCTCTGAGTTTTCATCACTCTTTTTGAATTTAGGACACAAACCCCATGTACAACATTCCAATTTGCCTTGCATCAGTGCCAGATACAGAAGAACTATAAACCTCTCTATTCTTTCTCAATATTTACTTGCTTGGGCAATCAAGAGTTAGATTCCCTATTCTAGTCACCATGTCAGAGAAGTAGCAATTGCGGTCTATCAGTCTCCAACTCCCTTTCAGTGACTCTGCTTCCCAGGAGAGGACTCCCTATGAGATTTGCTGGACCCTTGTTCTTCTTTATAGAATATACGTTTTGCTTATTTATCCATATAAGGCAAAAATGCTTTCACACTAATTTTGTAGAAGAATAAGGCACAAAGGGACTTACCAGAGGTTACTATGAAGTATTTGTGAAGAAGGAAACTGAGGACAGGACAGGTCTCCTGAATCCCATACTGGCACTAGTACTGCACATTTACATTTGAAGTTGAATTGCAGAGGCCATGACCAGATGCATTGTCAGCTGATGGATACAATCCCGGTATCAGACTGAATGCTGTCATTTCTTTTCAGATGCATTTAAAACTCTCCTGGTGAAATAAAAAAATGGGGCTTAAACCATTTAGTCTAACTCTCTCCTGCCAAAGTTAACCATGTCGTACCTTCTCTTTCATAAATAATCCCACACACACTTAGGAAATAAAACATTTTCCCAAGCAGGAGGAAAATACGATCAAATTGGAAATATAGACAAAGGAAAATACTATCTTAGTTAATTCTTCCTTGTCATCTTGTACGGTAACTTTTACTGAAATGGTGCTTTTGATTCTGTCCTCTGTCTCCTACTGTAGGGAGCAGAGATAGTCTTTGGCATCAGTCTGTGTTGGGTAGAGCACCAAACTTGCTGAACCATGCAGACCAAGCAAAAGAGCTACTGTAATAAAAGGTCTAACTTAAGACCAGATTTCATGATGAGTTTCATTTCTTCGTTCAGTCAAACCCTGTGCACCAGACAGGATTGGCTCTGACAAGCTTCTACTGTAAAATGCTATAAAAGAGGCTGAAATCTAGGCCAGAGCTAGGGATAGTTCTTGGGAAGCTCTCTGGATTTCCTGGAGGGCAAGGTGTGGCTCTGTGCGTGGGAGGTAAACGCCAGTGATTTTCTGTGACTAGTAATTAGGTGCAGCTTGAGTTTCATTAATAAGAGCTACATATGCATACTGGAAAAAAGAGTTTATCTGACACTGGGATTATTATATGTTGCCAGCTAAATGTCTTACAATGTTCATTACCTGTGTTATTTTGTGATTAGCACTTATAAACATCCGAAAGCATGTTCATATTTTATCAACACATAAGAAAAAAAGTTCTGCCACTGAGAGTTTATAATATAAAAGAGAAGGAAATCTCCTGGTAAATCTCCAAATTATCCCACCAATCTGTCTAGTATTGTGGAACTACTTCTTGCATTAGCATTTGTTTTTATTAGCGTTAGTAATTTTGCTTTTGATGTTGTTTATGACCACTACCAAATACAGAAATATGCCTTCCAGAAAGTTATCCTGAGGTGAACACCAGCACGGAAATATCAGTCTTAAAACATCTGATAAACTGATAAAGAAAGGAAATAGAATCTTACCAGGGGAAAGGGGCTGAGTAGCCTTAAATAAAAGAGATACTGCAATTCTAGTGACTATTCATCAAAATTTAGCAATACAAACAGGAAAAAACCCCTGTAATGTAGCTAAAAATGTCTGTTAAATTATTTTAAAAATCCATTCATTGCAGTCTCTAACCACATACTATCTGAATATTATGGCAGGTATTCTAAAATTCTTATAAAACATTTTAAAGGGTTTTTTCTGCTCCATTTTGATGTTTCATAGCATCACAGGTTTTCAGGCCAGAAGAAAGCACCATGATTCTCCAACCTGACCTTTTGCACAGTACAGGCGACAATTAGATCAAGGGATGTCTACATAATTTCTGGTGGAGCTAGAACACTTCCTTTGGAAAAAATCCACCTTCTTGATTTAAAGATTTCAGGTGACAAGGAATACTTCACAGGCCTATCTATCTAATTTTTTTCCCAAGGCTTAGTTAGTCTAAGGGGTTTTTTTGTTTGTTTCGGTTTTGTTTTTTAATCAAAAAATGTCTCTTGGCTCAGCTTTCAACCACGACATCTTTTAGAAGATTTGTCTGCTAAACTGAAGATTTCTATGATTACAGTTATTCTTTTTATTTATGTAATTCCAGGTGAGTTAGCTCTTATGTGATTCATTGATGCGCTAAAGAGATTAAGCTTTGGTCGTGGTTTAACCCCAGCCGGCAGCTAAGCACCACGCAGCCGCTCGCTCACTCCCACCCCTGGGATGGGGGAGAGAGTCAGGAAAAAAACCTCGTGAGTTGAGATAAAGACAGTTTAATAGGACAGAAAGGAATGAAAAACAATGATAATGATAATAATAATAATATGACAATAGTAATACTAAAAGAATTAAACTATACAAAGCAAGTGGTGCACAATGCAATTGCTCACCACTCGTTGACCGATGCCCAGTTAGTTCCCGAGCCACGATCCGCCCCTCCCAGCCAGCTCCCCCAGTTTATATACTGGGCATGATGTCATATGGTATGGAATAGCTCTTTGGCCAGTTTGGGTCAGTTGTCCTGGCTGTGTCCCCTCCCAGCTTCTTGTGCCCCTCCAGCCTTCTTGCTGGCTGGGCACGAGAAGCTGAAAAATCCTTGACTTAGTATAAACACTGCTTAGCAACAACTAAAAACATCAGTGTGTTATCAACATTCTTTTCCTACTAAATCCAAACCACAGCACTATACCAGCTACTAGGAAGAAAATTAACTCTGTCCTAGCTGAAACCAGGACAGCTTTTTAAGTCTCTTCTGTAAAAGAAGGGTTTCTAGATCCCAAATCAACCATATAGTTCTGCTTAACCAGCTTCTCAATTTTTGTCTCGGTATCAGGCCAAGACATACTGCTCCACCAACGAAATCCCTATTGCTACAGGGTGCTTCCCACATTTATCCACAAGGATAGCATTTCTGTGTGCTCTTAATTGCTTTTCGGTATTGCTACTTTTCATAGTGCAGTCCTCCATCAGAGAACTGATCTACATTTTTCTTTCCTAGAAATATTAGCCTGCACTTAACTATATTAAAATGCACATTGTTCAAGTTAGCTCATCTTACCAAAGATTCTGGTAACCCTGTGGAATAAATCCTTATCATGTATCACTTCACAACTTCTGTTTCTTATGTAAATATTATCTTACAAATTTGTAAACTAACTAATGTGTGTTACTAGCCATTTATAAATACTTCTGACTCATTAATAATGCCAAGTAGAAAATGATCCTGACTATTTTTTCCCAATTTAAAATGTAAAGTATCTACTAAACGCTAAAGAGTAATATAGCCAGACACTGCAATGTATTAAAATAGAAGAATATTTAAGCAATATACTTTGCTTAATTGTTGGTAACGTGTGTTGATACCATGGAGTTAAGAGTGATCTGCAAGGGGAACAACAGTTTCACTTGAGGTATTTTACTCTGTAACAAAATAGTTACCTTATTTCTATAGTAACACCTACAAATTATGTTGCAATAATTTTGAACAAGGAGAAAATTCTTAGGTATCTGTGGGCAACCTGCAAGCAGTAAAAGAAGCAAAATTATTTGCTATACCAAGTTCTATTTATTACAGAGAAATTATTCCACTACAGTGCAAATATGCCTTAATACAAAATAACAGGAAGTCAAAAATAAAATGAAAACACAAGGTAGCATATTCTGAAAAATATCTGGCTAGAATAAGTCACACTCTAATGCTGGATAAACTCTTTCTTCTTCAGTACGTGAAGGAATGTTTTATAAAGGTAGCCCAAGCTATGTGTAATTGCCACCAGCAGAAAGATACTAGCATTACTTCCTACCCAGAGGACCACACCCCCCAAGAAGCACAAGTTTTTCTGCATACCCACAAAGTTGACGAAATGTTGCCAACTGACTACCTTCCCTTTTACAGGACAATTCTGCAGAAAAGGACAGTGACCTCCAGAAGCAGCAAAATGAATTCAGCAAAATACCGGGTTGGAAACAGAAGATGCTTCTTCAGTACTTTGCCATGGGTAACTATTGGATAAACTTCTCAAAAAGTCTAAATGTATCAAATTACAATTTTCTTGTTTATAGAATTTCTATTTGGGGAAGTATTCCAGTTTTCTGCAGTAGTCACTTGAAGCTCCAGCAAACTCCTTTATAATTTTTTTTGGCTTACATACAATTAATGCATTATCTAGTAGTTTTAATCTACTAACTAACCAGGAGTGCTGACAGACTTGTAGTAAATCAAACACCCAGTATTCATCAGGCTGATCTGCCCAGATTACGATAATGGCTATTGCCAGCTATGCCATCTTGATAGGTCCTGTGGGAAGGATTATTGTAATGTCAGTTATAAATACATGTTTAAGACTGTGTTGACATCCATACGTAAAGCAGCTGTAAAGTGATTATTTTAAACTCTAATGAGCTTTAAAACTGGACAATCATATGCAGCAGACTACGGAATTTCCATAATTTTTAAATAATACATTTGTAAGGTTTTTTTCAAGAATACCACATAAAATACCTTCTTTTTTAAATGCTCTCCTTTGCTGCATTTTTCCTTAGATTTTTCAAGTTTTGCTCTCTCGGGCTTCCAAAAGCTTTGCTTCTTTTTCTTTCTCACATGCACATTCATACATGTTCTGAGCTGTTAGACACAGACCATTTAAATGCATCAGTAATCACTGCTCTTTGCATGCTATAGCAAGAGGGTTACACTAAGCTGAATTGCTGCAGCTTCAGAAAGGGCAGGATGGAAGAGCCAGGGAACTACAGGTCTGTCAGCCTCACCTCCGTCCCCAGGATGACTGTGGAGCAAATACTCCTGGAAGACATTTCCAAGCACCTGAGGGACACAAAGGTGACTGAGAACAGCTGGTGTAATGTGGCTTTCCCAAGGGCAAACCTTTGATGGGAGGACTGGCTCAGCAGAGGAGGAAGAGCAGTGCATGCTCTTTACCTTGACTTTTGGGAGGCCTTCAACACGGTATCCCACAGTACCCTTACAGTCAAATTGGTGAAATATGGAGTGGAAAAATGTACCACAAGGCGGACGGATAATCGGCTGGGCTGTGGAGTACAACAGGTATTGATCAGCAGTGCAAAGTCCACCAAAAAGGTGGCTGGTTACTAGTGGTGTTCCTCAGGGACCCATACAGGGGCCAAAACTCTTGATGTCCTTATTAATGACCTAGACAGGGTAACAGAGTGCACTCTCAGCAAGTTCTGGTGTGATACCTATTGGGGGCGGGGGTGTCAATACTCTGGAAGATACAGCTGCTATTCAGAGGGGCCTTCGCTTTTATTTACCATTGTTTGCTTTCTTAAACCTAGGACTTTTTACACGAAAGCTACGAAAAGCACAAAGATTGTAAAGAAACTCTCAAAAGCGAGGGCACTACAGAATGAAAACTGACTAAGAAAATTTCATTTGGTCTCCTTATTCACCCATAGCATAACAAACTTTAATTTCATTTTAGGGACAGACACTAAGTCTGCATTCCTCATTTGCTGGGTGCTGAACTTGAGATATCTGGAATCTGATATCTGGAATGATCCTGAGCATGGTGAAGTTAATTGTGAACCTAACTGAACATAGTTGTGGTTTGAACGTACGGTGCTAAATATTCTCAAAATATCCAGCTTTGGGTGTCTTACACTGGGCATTCTAAATTCATAGATACATTTGATAAATTTTGTTTTGACAAACTTCTTTAATTTTCCCATCTGTATAATGGACATAATACCTTCTTTCCAATAAGCACCTTAATGTTTGTACACAGCTCAGATACTGTAAAGAAGGGTAACCCAGAAAAGCATATGAAAATAATTAATTTTTGTGTTGAGTTACAGGACGAGGACAGGTGTGGGGAGCACATAGTAAGATCTAGTGTTCATCCTGAAATGTTAAATAATACCCAACTTTATTGAGCATGATCCCCATTTTATCCATTAGAGAGATTGCCCTAGGTGACTGAAAACACTGAAATGAAAGACTGTAAACAAGATCCACTAAGGAATGCAAGCCTGTAAGTCCCAAACAGATGATCTTGGAAACTACCCACGCAGTTCCTGCACAGGCACCTTGTAATTTTACTTTGCTTCCCTACGTAATGCTCCCCTGGAGAAACAGCTCTCGGTATGCTCAAGTCTGGGAACAGTCTGGAAAGTGCTAAGCAGTTTAACATTTATTTCGTGCTTATGCCTAGCTGGATGAACAAGAGGCTTTCCTACAGCAGAGATCCCAGATGGCTTGGTACAGTAACATGTAACAAGCATCACAGGCCTAGGCTCTCTACAAAATACAATGCAGGCTTTCTCTCAAAAAGTGATGGTATAGATGTCCATCTTCCATATGACAGCGTACTGTGGTGGGCCCACGTTCAACTCTTTCTGCAATTAAAGAGATGTGGGCTCAAACGCAGATTCCCCTGCCACACAGAGCGTCTCCCAGCACCCTCTGAATATTCCACCCTGGTGAGACCACATTACCCTTTCTTCACCGTGCAAAAAGCCCAACAGAGCACCAGGCCAGGAGCGTAAAAGGAACCAGACTCTTCAGCCCAGTGATGAGGGCACACCCCTAGAGACTGAACCTGGTGACAATCCATTCTCTACAGCTTGTTTCTGCTTTGCTGTGTAACTTTTTAAAGTAAACTACAGGGAGAATATTGAGACCTGGCCAGGAATCCAATAGTCCTTCCTTTCAGGAAGAGAGTGCCCAGCCACTAGTGACTTGGTCCAGCACTTTCTGTACCTTATTCTGCATGCAGCAACAGCTTCAGCTGGAAGAATGAAGAAGTTCTCACCTCTGAAAAACCAGCAGGCTTGTGGTTTGATTGTTCCATTGAAAGGAAATATGTTATTCTCCAGAGGCTGGAAAGTCCTGTCTTCCGTATTAAATGTGAATAACTTTTGAACTACCAGTTAAGGAAAGCTACTATCACCAACTTTGCTACACAGTCGGTGCTGTTAGACAGTCCCTGAGAACGCCTACCAGAGAGAGGCTGCAAGCAAGAGTGCGAAGAATGTCTATTTTGAGGAGCCTGGTAAGGCTCAGACACGATCAAAGCTGTACTACCTGCTCTGCGGCCTCAAGGCTGAGGTGCTTACAGACATAACAAAAACCAGACCTTTGGGGTACAACTTCGTTATCTACACAGCACCATGAAGGGATGGGAGAACTAGCTTTGAATGCAAGAATAAGAGAACACTTGTCTTAGTTCAGCAGTCTGCTCCTGCTAGTTAGCCCTCCTGGGCAGCTGAACAAAGGATGCCTGCTGCGACAGCACGCAGCCATACTGCAAGGCCCCAGTTCGTATTTCTGCTCCGCATTGCCCTGTGCTGTTTAAACGTATGAGCCACTCTGACTTAGCTTGACTACCAGCACATAGCACTAACTTCAACAGTTCAGATATGTTCTTCACCACCAACACGAAGTTCAGAGGGCCTGGGGATCCTGCAGAAGGTTTTGAGAGCCATAAACATGGACCTCAGCAAAGCTTGAGGGTTCCCTCCCTTGAGGGAACCCTGAGCCACCTCACTTCTTACTCATGTTCTGTTGTGACCTCGTGTTCCTTGTATTTCCCCTCTCCTCACCAGTTTTAGATCCATGACAATACTGCTTCCAACTGTGTAACTTGGGGGATTTTGTCCTAGAGGAAAACCAGCCACTTCTCCCTTGTCCTCTACCAACACACCAAGAATCCTTAGAACTGAGACATTACGTTGCAGAAACTGTGCTCATGAATCCTGAGATCTTCAAATTACTATTACCAATTGGTGGTTATCTGTTTTAACAAAAACCACAACCACAAAGAATTCTGGCACGCCGATTCTGAGGGGAATTGCTTTGCCATATTAAGAAGGCAATGTAACTACAGTCAAAATGAATCCACTTTAAAAACATATACAACAGCTTTTTGTTTTATTTTTCAAGTGAAACACAGTATTCTGTAGTAAGAAGGAAAGAAGCCTGTAGGGCACATCTCTCTTCCAACATAGACAACGGTTTGTTTGGTTTGGAGCACTGCATTTTCGGGGGCATTTTGTTCAGTATAATGCATCCTGAAGACAAGCAGTATGTCCTCTCTACCTTCAGGGAATGAAATTAAAAGACAAACAAAACAGGAAAATAGAAAAATGTTGGTTATTACATTTAAAAAAACCCAACTCTTCTCCTTCTAATAAATTCTTGAATCCAGAGGCACCTTACCCTATTTTCTCATCTCCTTCCATAAATATTTTCTAACTTAATTTCCTTTCCCCAGATGAATTTTTGTCCTTTCAACTTAATCACAAAATATTTTTCAATTGTTTAAAATGGCAGAACAGCAAAAAAACCCAGTGCTCTATTGATACAACTCAAAATGATGCTTCCACTACTGCAGCTGGGTCAGTGGTAATTTACAGAAAGGTTTCCTCAAAAATTCCTTAGCGCTGAGATGGAATAAATGTCTTCATTCATCACTCTCCAATGGAGAACTTACTTGTTGGTTTACACAAATCAAAGCTACTGGTGTTTTCTGGGTTTTTTTTGATTGTGGGTGTTTGGGGCTTTTTTTTGCTGGTTTTTGGTTTGTTGGCGTTTTGGTTTTTTTTTTTTAAACCAAGCAGCTTCTTCCAAAAGATGGTTTCCTGGCAATGCTACATTAGTTGTAAAAAAAAAAAAAAGCGTATCCTGGTTAAAATGTTATTTGCACACAACAGAGTTCATAGCTAAAATAAGCAAAAGACCCTGGAACCTTCTCTATAAGGAAATTAAACTAATACCATGCATGCATTTATTAGCTGGGCCTTCTAGTGAAGTTATTATTGCACCTTGTTAGTGATCTTATTTTTACCAAGTCCACAATGTGTTTCTGGTGTCTTTTTATTGCCCCTCCCCTGCCCTAGGAAGTTCTTGTATTATTGTGTATCATTATTTTGTTCCTGTCGGTCCTTGGAAGAAAAGTCTTTGAATAATATTAGGAGGTCATCTTCCCTCTTGCTGGGAGGGAGAAAGATAATGTGTTTTTTCCACATGTAAGCGCTCAGTGAGCTTCACACAATTATGCTGCACATCAGTTTGCAATGATCCCAACAGAAACACCATTGCAAACTGGAACTACAAATGACTTCTTAGAACTCCCTATTAGCTCTGCTAACAGCAGTGATGAAAATCTCTGCTAATGACTTTTAGAGATACCCTTGCAATCTCCGATATTTGAATCAGCTAGCGAGATAAAGTTACAGAAAGTCCTTGGTTAACATATTCTCAACTAAATCCCCCAAACCTTAATTACCATGGAAACTACTTATCCTTAAGGCACTAAGGATAGCTGAAATATTTTCTCTTGACAAAAATGGGCGTGAGGCCAGAAAAATACGGGATTGTGCGTAATGAGGCCTTTGATCTTTCATTTACATCTGTGTTAAGTAGAAATAACCTCAGTGAAGCGAGTTGAGTTACAGAGCTGAATTCATTACTTCAGGACCGAAGTAGGTTTGAGACATTGTCTAGTTCAGGTTATTTCTAGATCTTTTTCCATTATCTTCATGCATTTATGTTAACAGATTTCTTTTTCACTTTTCTAGCAAGAGGAACTTAGTAATGCAAAATAGTATTTGTATATAAAATTAGCAGACATATTCCAAGCTTTGAGACAATCCTTGGGACAAATGGAACTAATCAGTCCCCTGAAGCTCAGAAGTTTGCAGTCTGAGATTAAAAATGCCTCTAATTTAGCCCAGGCCCCCCAAAATCCCTGAGTACTCAATGTCTATAAAACAGAGCATAGTCTTCACTGTGCAGCAACACTTGCACACCCCTAAGCTGGAAAATCAGCTCAGGAACAGAAAACCTCATTTCTAGCTTTACATGAATTAAATCTCTTTAATTAGTTGTAGGAGTCTCATTTTCTTTTAACGTAAGATTTAACATGCTTTAATGGAATAAACATAATTTTCAGGAACATTTCCACTGAAAAACCCTATGGTTCCTTTTAAGCAGATGCTCCCCCCAACTTAACTCACTGTGAGCAAATGTCTGAATGTGAAGCGTGTGCACATTGCAACTACTGGCTCATGATGTTACTATCATTTATGTAAATCCATCGGCGTGTCATGTTTGTTCAAAGCTTCCCATTTTGATACTGTTAACCCTGATTCTAAGTTACACTGCAGTAATAATTTGTATTAATATTCTCATCTCAAGGTTTGATGCCTGCTGAGCAATTAGCTTAGCCATTTTGCAGGTACCTGCAGCGAAGCAACAGGCTATGCAAGCACCTCAGCCAGGCGCACGGCCTGCGAACTATCACGGCCGAGGGAGGCAGCCGACGCCCCGCTCTGCCGCACAGCGCGGCGGCCAGAGCCGGGCTCCGCGCCAGTGCGCCGGAGGGGGACGGGGCTGAGCCCTTCTGCGACTCGCTGTACGACGACGATCACCAAGGCCCAGCCACGTCTCCTCGGCGCTCCGAGCACGACGGCACTTGGCTTAAAAAGCGTGTTTTCTCTCAGAGGCTTAACGGAAGCCGCCCTGAGGCGCGGAGCCGCCACCGCCCCCTCAGCGGGCGGGCGCCGACGGCGGTTGGCGCGGCGCGAGGCCGCTTCCCTCAGAAGCGCCCCCCGCGCGCCGAGCCCAACGGCCGCTCGGCCGCCCCCTATGCGCATGCGCAGAGGGAGCCCGTCCTTCCGGCCGGCGGCCCCGGCGCAGGCGCAGCGCGTGCTCTCCCGGCGGGCGGGGGCAGAGGTCAAGGGTGAGGGGTCAGTTCCTGCCCGGCGGCAGCAGCATGGCAGGCGATGGCAGCGACCCGGTGGGCTCTGCGGCGCAGGATGGGGGGCTGCCGGCCCCGGAGCGGGTTCTCTTCCCGCCGACCTTCAGCGTGTCCGAGATCAAGAACAAGCAGCGGCGGCACTTCATGTTCCTTCGCTGGAAGCAGCAGCAGAGGAAGGTGGGGGAGGGCCCGGCGCGGCGGCCGTTAGCGGAGGGCGGGGGAGGCCCCGGCCGGGCGGCGGGTCTGGCTAACGGATCGCTCTCCCTCTCCCGCTAGGAGAAACTGGCCGCCAAGAAGAAGCGGAGAAAGGAGCGAGAAGCCCTCGGAGACAAAGTAAGGGCTCCGGCCGCAGCCCCGTGTCGTGGCGAGGCTGGCCCCGCTGCAGGGAGGCGGTGCTCCGCCGCGAACGGGGAAGAGCTCGCCTTGGTGATGGCTCTTCAGCTCAGCCTTGTGCTGGGCGTTCTTCAGTTTCGTGAGTGAAACGGTTTCTCCGCAGACTTCAGTGAAGCGGAGCAGTGATCTCGGTGCTCGCTGGCCGTGGTAGCCTTCAGAGACACTGTGTTGTATAGCGGAGGTGCCAAACAGCTGAGCTTAGAAACGGTGTTGGTACTGTGTTAAATGATGCTGTAGTCGGGCAGGGTGAGTTTTAAGCTACTAATGCCATAAAAGCAGGCCCTTCCTGAAAAGTCTTCTCTGTCCGATGTAATTGCTATGGCATTGTGTTGATGTTATTAGGAATTATACTCCAAAAAGTAATCTCTGTATAAATTGGAACAATCAGATCTGACAAAACCCTGCCCAAACTAGTTGTCTGCTTGTTTCCAAGTCTAGCCACAAACAAGGGGTTTGCTTCTTTTCCTGAACTACTTCAAAAGCATATTGACAGTTGAAGACAGTCAGTTGTGAGTTCCTGTATTATCATAATCTCACAAGAGTAGTGTAAGTAAACAGGGTAAACATTATAGGCTATTAGTCGTTAAATTGTAGATGTCAAGGCTAAAATGTGTTGCTGTTGAAAGGAGAGCTTTTTTCTTCCATGGAAGAGAAGAAAAGTGGATAGCAAGTTCCCCTCTTTTTTTTTTTTTGTTTTTTGGAACCCCGTTTCTTAATTAGACTGAAATTAAGGAGTGTCACTGTTCTAGCGGTGCTTATCCTCCATGTGATGCTCTGTGGTGTCCCAGTACCCATGCATATTTTTAATCAAGGCGATGTTGTAACTTCTTTCTTAAAAGCTGGCATAAAATAAATCATACTTCTGATTCTATGTAGAAATATACACAATATCATGGTAGTATGAATGTGTTTTTCACAATACACTTAAAAATTACATGAATGTGTTTATATTAATAAACTTACTTATTTTAGGCACCTCCAAAAGCCATACCAAAGACTATTGAAAACCAGAGACTGTATGACGAAACAACTGTAGATCCCAATGATGAAGAGGTAACTGCTTAATTTCTGCATATGCTATTAAGTTAACCATTTTTTTTCCAAGAAGGGACATGAAGTGGATTGATGAAACTTAACATTCACCACTCTCCTAAGGTGTTGATGAATTACTTTTTACATGTGATGGGTTCACTAAGAGGTGATGTCATTCTTTCATTATCTACATTAGATAATTGCCTTTTGCATTACTATTATTGATAGTAAAACCTGCCAATGTTCATCACACTAGATTCTTAAAAATGTAAAAACCACATGCCTTGTGATGATTAATTATAGGATAGATCTTGTGAATTGGAATTTTTCCTACTAAATTCAATTTCATCAGAATTCAGATCAGATTGAACGATTGTTCTGCAATTGTTTCATATGTGGTGGATTAACAAGACTTCTGTTCTTCCAGGTTGCTTTTGATGAAGCAACTGATGAATTTGCACCATACTTCAACAGACAGACAGTTCCCAAGATTCTTATTACGACATCAGACAGACCTCGTGGGGTATGTATGTTTTACTTGGAGAGTTCCGAGCAATCAACTGGTTATAATACACCAAGCTATTCACACTATGATTGGTAAATTAAAGCTGAAAATAATAGCTTCCACATGGATCTTTTTCTGCTGTTTTATTGACTATCAATAACCTTGTGTATGTATGTAATCTATTAGTTTCTCTAGCACTGTTTGTTTCCTTCATAACAAAATACAACCTCATGCATATGTTCTTGTATGCAAATGATCTGCATTACCTAATTAGGGAGATAACTGACATTTGTGAAAACCATAAAAGAAATGGTTTTAAAAATAGGAAAAAGTACACCTCAAACAGTTCATCTGGAAACTCAGACATTAGTACCTG
Source organism: Gymnogyps californianus (assembly GCF_018139145.2). Classification (NCBI taxonomy): domain Eukaryota; kingdom Metazoa; phylum Chordata; class Aves; order Accipitriformes; family Cathartidae; genus Gymnogyps; species Gymnogyps californianus. The sequence goes on along the minus strand of NC_059478.1, from coordinate 20,386,911 downwards.
AAGTAATAGTTATATTGTATTTTGAAATGTTACGAACTTTTTGTAAACCAATGTCCTTAATAAATAATGAGTTTGGAGGTTATGCTTTTGGAATTTTCCTGCTTTTCTACGATTGAGGGGGAAAAAAAAATCCTTAAAAAAAAGAAAAAAGTCCCTGGTGTGCTGCAGTCTTTGCTGCAAATAAAATTTTTCCCACTAACTGAAAGAAGTAATTTAATAGCTTGTCTTCAAATGTTTATAGAGATACTAGAAGTAATATATCATCAGGGAGGGCAGTTGGAAGGAGAAACCTCATATTTGAATTTGGCACTGTATTTACCACATTGCAATTTAACTCGCCTGTTTTGCAGAGAACAGTGAGATTCTGTGAACAACTGTCTACTGTTATACCTAACTCGCATGTCTACTATCGAAGAGGACTGGCTTTGAAAAGAATTATTCCACAGTGTATTGCGAGGGACTTCACGGATTTAATCGTCATTAATGAAGATCGCAAAATACCAAGTATCCTTTTGTGTATTTATTAAAATAGCCACACTAGTTCTGGGCCTATTAGGGAAAGAAAATAATTCTGTAGTGTGCATCAAAGATCTACTTCATTCTGGATTTTTTTCTCTTCACTGTGCAGCTTACAGTGTAACTACAGATTTAAAAATCACTGTGCCAACCTGAATATCTGATGGCTAATGGAACTTGGAATTATTAAAGAAAGTGTGTTGGGTTTTTTTTAGTTTGTAATGCATGGATAAACATTGTTATTATTTCAGTAAATTTAACAGTTTGATTAAGAAGTTTTTCTGACCAGGAAGTTCCATTTAGTTTTGCTGACGAGATAAAATATTACTAAGTGAGAAAGCGATAGAAGATAACTGGTTAGCTATTGAAACAAAGTTTAATGGACATACTTCAGAACACTAGTTAACTAGTTTATGAATGTATGTTCAAAAATATAATGAAACCTTGTAAATCAGGCATAGATTATGGATATAGTACTCTAATGTAATATTGCATTTCGCAGAAAATGTTCCTCTGTAAATTACATGTTGAATTTTACCAGCCTTTTTTTTTTTAACTCGGTGAACAGATGGTCTTGTTTTAAGTCATCTGCCTGATGGTCCAACTGCTCATTTTAGAATGAGTAGTGTCCGTTTGCGTAAAGAAATAAAGGTGAGACTCCAACAAAATTTAAAAAATGGGTAGTCTGTTGTTTAATGATAAATACGTTCAGTTTACTTGAACTGTCAAAACTGGTTGCAGTTTTGTACGATTCAGCTGATCTCGTAAAGGTGGTTTTTTCATAAGCTAACAGGAGGTGAAGGACTAGTATATTCTACTTCCATAAGCAGCATATTTCCATTTTCACAGTTATTTGCTGAATTTCTTTAACTGTCTGCCAAGTATTTTTGTAGTCGTACCAATAAACAGCAGCTGATAACCTACATCAACAGGGAACACCCAATGTATAGTATACACACAACAGGGTATATAAAAATCACCAGCATAAAAGATTTCAATAGATGTAGTTCCTAGTCTTGAATAAAACCTAGTTTTTCTTATTCTTACAGCCCTGTCACCTCTTCTATAGTAAGTATTGTTTACTTAGCCCTAAATAATTTGCAGTAAAATGTTTTTTTCCTCTTTTGAAATAAGTCATTTTTAAACTTCATCTGTTGTTATTAAAGAAGAATCCCATATACTCTTAGTTGGTATTAGTACAGAGAGGACTCCTGTGATAGGTAGACTGCATTATTTGCTGTAACGGCTGCTGCCAGGAGTGGAAACCGGTGCAGGAGAGAGGAAATGTAAAATTACGTATTTGTGCTTTTTCATACAATTTATATTGTTGAACCAAAGATCCTTATGTTACCAGCTGCTCCTTTACTTGTATATGAACTTAGGTTGTGTTTGAAAAAATGATTAAGGCATGTTATCAGCCCTGTTACATAGAAGTTGGCCCTGGTTGTCTTCCCCCTATTTTATTTCAAACTCTTTTTTGATAACATATTAAAATCCTTTTGCATTCTTATCTATTACTTTCATTTCAGCGAAAAGGGAAAGAGCCCACAGAACACGCACCTGAAGTAATCCTGAATAATTTTACAACACGGCTCGGCCATTCTGTTGGTCGCATGTTTGCTTCTCTCTTCCCACATGATCCTCAGTTCATTGGAAGACAAGTAGCTACATTTCACAACCAGCGAGACTACATCTTTTTCAGATTCCACAGGTGATGTTTTCCGCAAAACTCACAAATGAGAGAGAATGTTCTTATAACTTACTTCCTAATTCTTACTTTTTTCTTCCCCAAGATACATCTTCAAGAGTGAAAAGAAAGTGGGAATTCAAGAACTTGGGCCACGTTTTACATTAAAGCTGAGGTCTCTTCAAAAAGGAACCTTTGATTCCAAATTTGGAGAATATGAATGGATTCATAAGGTATGTCTAAGTAATTATAATAGTCCTGCTTGGGAAGGGAGACTAAATCTGACATGAAATGTAACCACAAATCTTAGCCTAAAAAAGCAGTGTAAATGCAGTTCTCAGTACGGAAGTGTTTAACTGAAATATTTAGAGGTATATTTTGAGAAATATGCAAAGTAGAAGCATTCTGCTACATTGCAAGTCAAAAATAAAAGTAGCAAGGATGATGAATATCAATATACCGTGACTGCTTACTTGCAGAATGTAATTTCTTTAACATATACAGATATAAGCAAATGTGAAAAATGCTCCGCTGGTATAAGCTATTACTGGAAGCCTAGTAAACTTGACTAGAGCTATTTTTGTGCAATGTGAGTGCAAGAATCATAATGTAAAAATGATTAAGTTATTTACATAAATGTCACTTCTTAATAGTGAATGGAAAGTAACACTGACCTCTGCACATCTTCAAGTGAAATGGAAGTATTACTCTAGGCAATGATAAACTACTTTTTGAGTCATTTTTACCATGGAATTGCAGTTGATTGGCAAAACTTAGAAGGGAGTGTCCAAGCTATACTGGAAGGAAAACTCTGATACTCCTGGTGTAGTTCATGAAATGGATAATCTTGTTTGCTTTAAAGATACTTTCTCTACTGTCAGTAGACAGAGAACTGCTACACGTTCTTTAGTTCTAAATCACTAATCTCTAATTTTTCTCCCTTGTTAATCTTGCAAAGCTGACTACAAAGACTCAACTACACTGTAACTGTGACACATTTCACTGCCTACCCTACTATAAACTGGAGTGGTCATCCTTGTTTGTGTCCTATTGCATGAATTTGCTGGCTAATAACTTTTCTTTTAAATTTCAGCGCCGAGAAATGGATACAAGTAGAAGAAAATTTCACTTATAAGGGACAGCTATCTGCCAATTGCTGGTGACCAGAAATACAACTGCTTTGAACTACGGATTATCTCAGACTCCTAACTAATGATAATGATACTGAACAGCATCTATCTGCAGAAAGACAAACTGCAAACATTAAAACTTTCTACAGGAGCAGATCAAGTAGGACACATCTTTCTTCCTATGTTTGTAGCTAAATCCAATATGACAAGGACAGTGACTCTTTTTCCAGTTTAGCAGGAAAAACTATGGCAATGCCAGAGCAGCCTGTAATTTAGCTATCACTGAAGATCTGCCATGACTGCTGCTGTGCTGTAGAGATAAATTACACTTTGCAACATCAAAGACAGTAAATATTTTGGTTAAAGATATTCTCAAAATAAAGTATTTCTAGTTATACAGCTCTTTTTCTGTTAAGCAGCTAAACCCAGATGTCTTCCATTAATCAGGTAAGAGATAAATATTTTAAACCTCTTTCTAACTTACAGTATGCTGTTCCCTGACAGTATGGTGGTAAGTTTTCCAAAAATGGTCTCCTATCTAGAGAACATTGAGAAGGCTGTATGCAATCCAGGAAGTCTGTGGTATGTTATTTCATTAACATCTCGCATAAAATAGCCATGTTGCTGAAGTTACAAAAATAATATGCTTGACTCCTACAGGTATCTCTTTTGTAAATGTCCTATTTAGAAGAGGTATATACCCAAAGCAGTTGATATTCTTGTATATAAAAAGAAATAAACACTGATGGGAAAGAATTCATAAGGCCGGCTTACAGGAAGTACATAAAGCTATCTCATCTAAAAATGCTGCTCAGTTGAACATGTGAGGTCTCTGAGCAGGGTTTTTCCCATTAAAATCTTAAAAATGCTTCTTCAGCCTCATAGCTATACTCAAGTTGGTATTACCTGCAGAATAAACTACTGTTCTGCCTTAAGTTTGCACATTCACTGGCAGCTAAAAAGCGAAATTTTCTTTGAATTACTTTCTTTTCATATGCAGTTTTAAGTGCTTTTTCATATTTACCTGAAGAGTAAGATGGCTCATAGTCAGTCATCTACTAGGATAGAATTACTCTTTAACATAAAGAATAATTAAGTTACTCTCTGTCTTTATTTGATGTCTGTGATATGAGACAGCTATACAGTTGAATTATAAACAGCTATATAGTTGAATTATAAACTAACAGCCAAAAAATTTTTTTCTGTTCTATTTCTATTATGCTTCTAAGTATAGTACTGATGATGAAGCCTCATTGTTCTGTAAGACTGTCAACCCCAGGCAAACTTGCAGCAGCATGGAATATTTAAAGACAGACTCCTGTATATACTTTCCAGCTGCTGCAGAGTGATGCAGTAACTGGTGAAGTGTCAACATATCCAGAAGTTAATCAACTTGTTACAGTAATTTCAAGACACTTTTATTTTTTACTTGGCATATAAAACTGATTCCCTTATGAAACAGAAGTATTGTAACTAGCATACAGTTCATTTGGAGAGGTAGATGGTAAGAGGTTTGACAACAGTAGCAATTTTACAGTTAGATTTGGCACGTTAAAGCTAAGCTTTTGTACAGACTTCAAACCAGGCCACTCCGTGAGGCACTCTGCCCATACACACATCAGCAGCTAGGAAAAGATGCTAAGAGATCTGAAAAACAAAACCAAAATGTAGTTAGAAAAGTATCAATGCTAAATGAAGCAACTCTATGTCTAAGAACATGTACCTTCAGAGTATGCCATAGGCAGCTATTTAGAAAAAAAAAAAAATCCTCTTTTTCCACAGCTGTTTTATAAAACTATTAGTTTGTAAAATAAACTTTTAAAACCATGAAGCTATCCCCAAGGGTACAAGAAGATAATCAAAGCTGTTACAAAAGAACTGAAGCTTAGTGTCTCCTGGAAGCCCAACTGCTAAGTGGAAGAGCAGCAAAAGTTGTTCCCAGTCACGTGGTGCCTACAGAAATACCAGGCATCTACTTTGCCTTTGAAAAGCAAGGGGAGTCTGTGCAACTAACAAATTACACTTCCTCTTCACACCACAGAAGTGGTGCTGAGTATGCAAACATGAACTCTAGTGGCTCATCATGAAAACACTAGGATTACAAGTAAGAAATCGCCTATTTTGAGGAAGTGCTTGCAAGAGATACAGTGAAGGAAAGAAAATTTCTATATAGGTAGTGTAACTAAAATGGCTGTTCTAATGACTTTTGCCTGTAACATTAGCAGAAAGAAGTGCTCTGTTCCAAAATCAGAAAAGGGTGAAGATAAGGGCTGTAATTGAGAAAGAAAATATTAAGCCTTTCATGCCCTGTGTATGCACACGTGTGCGTGAGACAGAGGAAATGTTATTTCCTGACATCCACACCCAGGAATTACTAGACCTTGGCAAAGCTCAGTGGGGAACTGTATGTGTCACTGATTAAAGTACAGTTTATTTGGCTTTTTATAGGTTATCAGTCTATAATGCTTACAGATGATCTGATTTCTTCCTTGAATTACTGCTTAAAGCTGAAGCTACACTAGTGTGAACACAAGTCGGTGTCCAAGAATAATCTTTTAAATAAGAATAGTTGATAAAATTCACAATAGAAATAACTTCAAAAGCTACCAGAACTCTAAAGTACATTTCAGTTACACTGCTGTAATTCACGCTCAAAACAATGGGGGAAGTGTTTTTCTTTTTGTTTGTTAAATAGTTAAGCATCAACCTCTGTACTCTTACTACTCTGGTCTTTACTAGCATGAACCACCTTGTTTATACACAAACTTTTTGGAAGCTTTCTACTGTCTGCTTGAGGGGAGAACAATTTTAACAACTCAGTCTGACTGCGGTCACCTTTCTATAAAGCTGCCTAAATAACACAACTTAAATCTAGCAAACTACAGTTCTTTGGGTGATGTAAGTCATTTACAAAAACAGAATTCTTCATGCTTAAGACTCGCTATGAGACTTCTAAGGATTGTGAACTATGTTAACTGTGTATCAGGTGCTTCGAAAGAACGTATATGTTCTCACTCCCAACAGATCCAAGTCAAGGGGCAATGGGGAAGAGGGACGCAGTAAAATTACCTTGCACTTACTGTGGGCAAAATATCAAATTACTGCGACTCTCAGAGTGTTGGTGAGACTACTGTGGATCTAAAACTCACCTTTCTAAATAGTCTAAAATCTCATCACCAGAATTTTCAAGGAATGTCAGATTAGTAGTCTTCATAGTGATAGCAGTAGTGCTAATGAACCTATATAAGTTTTGGAATGAAAATCCAAATGAGTATTCAACCGTTTCTAGTTATTTAAACTGCTACCCACGTAGTAGCTTGAGTGGAGTATGGGCCTTGATACAATTCTTGGACTACACACTTCTTTCTTTTGGCTTAGAGGGCGTGTCCTATAGGGGACAGTGTTCTTCTTGGAGACCACCACTAACCTATCTTTGGAAGTGCTCTTTAAAAGTTCAAGAACTAAAGTCTGCTTTATCTGCCACAATCAGGATTCACCATGTATGCTGTCAGGCGAGTAATCCTATGTGAGAAAAGGGAAATAATACCCTTACACAGAAGGAAAGGAAGATACAGCAGAGTTACTGTACAACCAGGTTAGTCCAAATAGCAGCTCAGTAGTAGCTGGCCCCACTACTGCTCTGCAGCAACAGAAACTGGCAGAAGCTCTGCAACAGCTAAATGCTAGTCATAATACTTATGAACAGCATGTGTCCAGTACAGAGCTATGACCAGAACAGGGGAGGAGGGGCCCAAAATGGGGATCTAGACCAACACCAGCTGCAGATGTCTCTTCTAAATACTTTTAATACAGGCAGCCTCATTTAAAGCCAGCTATTTTTAATGACAGAAAAGTTTATGAATTGTAATTCAAGAACTTACCACTGAAAGATACCCAAGTAGTTCACATAATTACAAAAATGAACAAACTTTCTGGGGTCTGAATGGATTTGTACTCGATGATACTCCTGTCAGTAGGGGATCATGTTGTGCATTCTGCAGGCAGAATTGCTTCAAGTCTGCTGCAGCCTGAGAAACCTAGTCATAGTAAAAGGTGGCATTAGAATTCACTGAACACTCTTTACTGAGGATGTAACTACATCAAAAAGTATAAATACTACTGCAAAATGATTCTGCAATACAGCCTACGTAGATTTTATACAACAGTTTCATCGTAGTTTTCTGGTTTCTTAAGAGACAAGAAGTTGTGTAATATTAGAATAAGAATTAATTTGGAAAATTTTCATGTTAAACTTCTAAGCCTGAAGGGTGAAACATGAGCAACATCTTGGAGATGGCTTTGTTAAATATATGAAGATCCTTGTTCTAGCATAAATCATTTAAAAATGCAGCCTATAGTTTACGATGCTCTACTCATAGAATCATAGAATGTTTTGGGTTGGAAGGGACCTTAAAGATCATCTAGTTCCAGCCCGACTGCCATGGGCAGGGACACCTTCCACTAGATCAGATTGCTCAAAGCCCCATACTCAACTCGACTGAACTGGCATTTTATCTTCCCTTGGAAAGCCATCCTTATGATGAGATAGTGTATGGGGGTTTTGGTAGGCTGTACCTACCTAAAAACAGAACAGTGAAAAATTCTTTGTTTTTGCTTTTCTTTGCTGTAAGTATGAACTCATAAAAAAGAACAATCAAAGTTTCAGAAGTAGCATCTTCACTGGTATCTTGTATTTGCCGTTTGCCCAGAGCTTCTCTAATTTGACAGGGCCCAGTCTCACCCTGAAAACGCACAAGTTAAACGCACTTTGTATGTCTTGCAGCGAAGTCTCCATTTTATAGCGTCAGGGCCAGGCCAGCCAAAGCAACCTGTTGTAAATCCCGACTCAAGCTGCCCTTTTCACCAGAGTCTGATGGAAGATGACGCTCCTCAGAATAAGGAAATGAAAGGGGAGAGCGGGGCGCGTCCATACCCCGGGGGAGCCCTCCGGCCGGACAGGGGCCCCCGGGGGTCCCCGCGAGGCTGCAGGAAGCGAGAGGGCGCGCCGGGCCGGGCCGGCCCCCGCAGGGGCCGAGCCCCGGGGAAGCGGCAGCAGCGGGAGGGCGGCCGGGCTCGGCTCGGCCAGGGAGGCCCGACGGAGCCGCGGGGCTAAAGCCTGGCAGCGGGGCGCCGCCGCCGCCAAGGAGGGTCGGCGGGGCGGGGCAGGTCGGAGCTGGCTGCCCCGGCCCGGCCCCGGCCCCTGCCCCGCCGGCCGACCCGGCCGCCTCCGAGGACCGCGGCGGGGCGCGGCTCCCAGGCCGGTGTAATGGCGGCGCGTCCGCCCCGTCCCGGCTCCGCTTCTCACCTTCACGCGAGTCACGCTGGCCTCCAGGCGCAGCTGCTGCACCACCTTCTTCATGGCCGCCACGTTGGAGGAGCCCGACATGGTGGGAGCGGCGGCGGGCACGGCAGGCGGCGGCACACCCAGCCTCAACTTCCCGGCGCCTCCCAAACTCTCCGGCCCGGCGGCGCCTGCGCAACCGCCCCCGCGCCCAGGGCCCGGGCCCGGGGCGCTGCCGCTGCCGCGGGGGGCGCTGCGGGGCCGCTGGCGGGCGGCGGCCCCGGCCCCGGCCCCGGCCCCGAGGGACGGGCGGCAGCGGCGAGCCCGGCGGCAGCCCGCTGTGCCGGTTTCTCGCTAGTGCTTGTGAGTCGTGGCTGTTCGCCTGCGAGCTCTGTATGCCCGGGAAGGGGGGAACCGCCTGGAAGCACAGAAAGAAGATTCCACCCCACCCCCCCCCGCGTTTATCTGTAAAGTGGATTAAAAGAGAAGACAGTATTAAGACCAAGGTGGCAAATCTTGGTGATAATATCCAGTGAGTTACTAGTTTGGAGCTTATTTTGAGATGTAATGAATGAAGTTACTAACTTTGCTTTTGCCAGCATGTTTGGATCTTGACTACAGTCTACAGGAGATGGGTGTTTACTACAGAAAGTGTCCAGGAATGACTGTGAAGCCTGGAATAATGACATGGGGTGACATGTTGTAATGCAAAGAGCAACATCTGACATATATACAGGGACTAACGGGAAGAACTTGTGCTGTAATTTGCTGTGTCTTTGGTTGGGAGTAACTGGAGAAGTGACGGGATGTTACAGTCAGGTCATTCGTGAGAGCTCGTTGTGGTGTAATTATGAAGAGGCAAATAAGACACAGGCTCTTTTAAGTAGTTGCTTCCCACTGACACAAGAAAATCCTAATTCCACTGCACGGAGCCAGGGCGAGACCTGGAAGGTCATCTGGAAGGTCTGGTCACTTGCGCTCAAGAAAAGGTGAATTAGAAGTAGCAGGGGTACGAGGGAAAGCTGTGAAGATGATCAGGAGAACAGTGAGGGCATTCAGCAGGCTGAAAATCAGAAGGAGGTTTGTATCCTCTGGGGTGCTAGAAAAGCCTTCAAAGTGAGAGCACTGAGGCGTCTCATAACAAGGTTAGGGCAGAACCATGGTTTATAGTTTATGAAAGGATTTCTCTGACATGGTCGCCCGGCACAGTCAGGTTTCCTTGGAATGCTGCGTTTGGCTGGCACAATGTGTCGTGCGTGTGGCTTGGCTGCAGTTCACAATAATTGTCCCTTTATCAGAGAGAAACCCAGACCCTGCAAGAATCCCATTTTGTGGGGGTTTAGGTCTGTGTCTTTAGGAAAACAGTACAATTGTGTAGAAAATTATATACAACCGAAGTATTTTTATGAAAGGGGAGAAAATATTAAGAGGAAATACTCCAGGGCAGATCTCTTGGAGCTGCAGGGCTGTGATTTAGCAATTCCCCCAGTTACTTAGGTGATACTCAGTTGTGTAGAAGGTGTGGTTGAGTCTGTTTGTCTGCAGTTAGCTGGAAGCTTTCTGCCTCAGCACAGAAACAACTTTTCTGCTTTCATAAATGGAAAGAAGAACAGTAAATGAAAATAAAGGATATTAATGGAGTAACTTCTCTCGTAACAGATTATCATGAAACTCATTCTTAAAGAATGTTTTGGTCAAAAAGAAAATTAGAAAGCCCACCTGGCATTCGCTGTGATCAAGTATAGGGACCAACATGTCGTTCAGTCAAATGAGACCTCAAACATCACAGGTGAGATTTTTTCTACTTTTCCACAAAGATTTTTTAGATTTCACAAATAAAAATAAAAAATATTAAAATAAGTGACACTGCACCATTTCTAGGAGACCTGAGAGGAAAAAACTGTGCTTTTAACATAGTAAATATAGAAAGCATTCTTTTCTAGTTTATATTTAGTAACTCAACAATTGCAGAAATATTTAATATAGCTTATTTGCATGGCTTCTAGTTACAGGGAAGTGTATCGTCCTTGTCAGTACCATCTGATTTTCACTGGAAATATCAAGACCTAGACATTAACAGTCCCACAACTACCACAGGTTTGAACACAATCTAAGTGAACCTTGCTCAGAGCAGGCTTAGTTATTCTTTTTGCAGACATTGCCGGGAGCATTTCTGTGCTTCCAAGGTAGCTAATATTATTAACAACTGTCAGAAATATTTTGAATTTTTTTTCTTGCTGACAAGGTCAAGTTGTGGTGCTGTTTGGATCAAGCTTTCAGGGCTTTGCATTTTTTATGAGATGAACAAAGGTAGGACTTCAGCTGAAGTGTTCTTGTAACCATGACACGCTCCAGAGTATCAGCTGGTTTTGGTAAGCTCTGTCCATTGCTGTCACAGTGATATACAGCAGTAGCACAGGCTCTCTTTTCTCTCATTTCCATTGTTGAGCTTGTTCTAATGTGACTTATTTTGATGCTGTCAGCTGGCATTCAATCACAAATTGCTCTACTCGTGGCTGTTCTCACTATCTAGTCATCATTGTCAGATAGAGCCTCACTCTCCTAGTCCATGTGCTAACATCAAAGAAACCATTCCTGCCTCCAGAAATTGAAAGTCCACCTAAGCAAAACAAAGCGTATAGGAAGAGGGTTATAACATATCTACAGTTATGATCATCTGTTCTTTATTTAGTTGATGGAGCTCCACGTTTTTTATGTCCCAGAAGAAGTGTGGAACTTCAAGCTGAATACAGTTCCTGTAGCTCTTACTAGTAAATTCATCTCAGCCGGATTTATAAGGTGAGTCTTATTCTTAGGCTTCATGTACATGGTAGGTCCTTTACATTGTCCTTCAGTCATTTAGTCCAGCTGTTGCTCTATAGAGCACAATTACATCTGTCAGAAGAGACTTGTTCTCTAATAATTTCTGGAGGGTAAGTGGTGCCCACAACTAGCCTTATGTTTATTTGGACTGTTATCAGGCTTAGCTCCGTTGCAGTCCTTGGTGTAGACCATTGAAATGCACTTCCAGAGCAGTGCGAGTATTTCTGCAGAATAATTTATGTTGTAAAGTCACAGTCTTATATTCTTTCTGTCTTCTTGAGCTTCATGACCAAAATCTTGAATTTTTTTCGGCAGTGGGCCAGCTTCAAGACAAAGTGACTTGATGAAGATGGGATAGCTTGTCAGTTCCCAGGAACAGGGATATGACGATCTGAGCTCTCTCAGTCCGAAGTCCCCTTAAGCCATGTTTCTCAAGGGGAAGCATTACAGCCCATGCAACCACCAGCATATCTTCTTTCTTCTTCAGTAGTATTTCTGAAAGGTTGCGCACAACACCGTGTGCTATGTGTGCTCTCAGGTAGCTGTTTAGAGGACTTGGTGAAAGAATACCCCGGTTCCCAGTCCTAGGCCCAAACCTGGCACAGAAAGCTGCAGTTTTAATCTTTCATAACTTTGAAAGTTTGTTTTATACTCCTAAACGCTTTACTCACAAAATCTGCTTGTATCTAGTGTGGTAAGAAGTTGTAGAAAAATCAAATAATGTAAAGATGTGTATTGAAACGGAGCTTTTACATGCACCTTGTCTGCCTCTGTGCAAAACCTGTCAATTTAGCTTAAACTGCAGGGAATATGGGTTTTAACTAATTTAAATTCAGGCTTGTATTGTCCACTTAAGACAATACACTGTGTAGCCAAAAAGATTGACATCAGTCAGGTGTTAGCACATAGGGCAGAATGTATTCATTCTTGCAGCTTCTTTTGTTGAAAGGCTGCTCAAAACCAGAGGAAATAAGTACATGTATCTGTTTTGTTTGCTGTTCTAGTCTCCGGCAGAGGTGCAAAATACACGGCTGGAGTGGTAACTTCAAATCATTTCATGTGATTGGATGTCTGTCACTACCCTCTGTTCTCTAGTGTGAATTTATTTCACTAAGGCTCAATTCTAAGGCATCAACTTAAATTAGGATTCTCATTGATTTCAGTGGGTTTATATCTGTCTGGGTATTTGTTGCATATGAGTCTTAAATAATTGCTAATTAATTATTCTATGGGTACTATGCAATGCTGCAGTACATTAGCATTAGCAATAACTAGCACCCAGCCAGTGTATCACTGTCTTTAAAAACAAAAAAATATTTTAAAAAACTTCTCTTATTATAACCTGGGAGAGGGAACAGCAGCCTTGCTGGTACTAATGCTGTTTGGACGTTGTTGATAGCACTGTCCGGTTGGCTTGACAATCCTAGTGCTGTCTGAGTCAGCTTAACAAAGGATTCCTAGGTTTAACTACAGGCCACTTCCATTAATCATGAAATTAGAGGAAAATATTAAGTGTGTAATTGTCTATGGCCCTGAGTTCTTGTTCCCATGAACTTGATTTCTCAGCCTCTGTGATCTTTTATTTATTCCTCATTCCTCACCACAGAAGCCATACTTTTGTTACTTCTAGATGAGATGACTGCATTACTTTTAAAGGAACAACCTGAAGCAAATGACTTGGATGTGACTAGTCTTCTGCTAGCCAGTGGCAGCAAGTAGGAAATATATTAGTATGTGTTCCTAGCAGCTGCACTGGCAAATAATGCTCAGATAAATTTCTGCCATATATCTCAGGTTCTGTACACCTTGATAATTTTCTCCCATGATACATTGTAGTTACTTAGATGTTTTCCCTGCTGTTCATAAATGCCTGAGATTTAGATTTCCTCACTGGTTTGGACAGGCATTATCAGTGAAGGATGTGCCGTGTTAGAATTGCCTCTGAAAGAGCTTGCATTTATTGGGTTTCAGAAGACCATTCAAGGGGCATATCTTCTCTGAGACATCAGCCTGAAGAAATGATAGTGAATGAGAGATATTTGAATTATAGATCATCTCTATTCTCACATAAGACCTTGGAAGGATATGTATTGAATCATGTATCCATCTTTCACATATTTCTTGATATATTTGAAATAAATGACATTAGGGCTAATATCTGTAGCAAGTGTGGGCAAAAAATGGCTGGGGAAGAAATAAACAGGAGCTAAATGTACAGGGACCAAGCAGTGTGGCCTAGATGTGTCCACTCTGCAGACTTTGGTCTCCTCTGCTGCATGCCTGTGCTCTAAGGCAGATTTATGATCTTAAGGAGGGTCCTCTAAGTCCAGGGTGTTTGAAATAATGCAAGGGAAGCATTGTAGCCCACTGAAGTACTGTGTTTATGAGATGAAACTAAGGGTGTTTTTACATACCTAGGGTGTGAAATGAAGGCATATAGGGCTGTTTGAAAGTGCAAACAAACCCTGACAGGTTCATGTTGAAGACCTGTCAACTTGAAGGGATGGCATGTTCTTATCTATACTGTTTAGTGAGAATGGCATGTGCTATCCCCCAAGCTATGTCTGTGCATTGCTTGAAGGGTGATAGCTGCCTGGGCCAAAATCATGCTAGGTAGTATACTAACACTTAATCAGCATGGGTGATTAACAGTCTCAGGCCTGAATTTATTCCCTGGTTGACAGGTTGACTCCCTATGACAGCATAGGAGCAATTAGAATTGCTTATGTTGTGCTGCAGAGCTTTTGTGTGCCTCTTGCACATGTGGTTTTATTCTGCGGAGATGCTTTTTATTCTATAGTGTTTTTGATACTCGGCTCATTACTTTAATATTTGCATGGTTTCCAATAGTACATTGAATGATGCAATTCATATTTGCGTCAGCTCTCTCATCCTCAAACTGTGGTGGAAATGTTAACACTGCAGTGTTTGGTTTTGATTTAAAATCCATTTGCATGTACACATGCACACACCCAGCTGTAAATTTGTGTTGGAGAAGACAAAATCAAAGGAATGTGCCTGCTACTTAAAATGGACAGTGATGAAGTCTCCTCTAGCCCTTAGTGGTTGAAGGGGTATGTTCTACAGTCCTGGAACTTTGTCACCTATATGGAAATGCATGACTATAGTTTCCAGTGGTTTTGTTATTCATTTGCAGATGAGCAAGAGCATTCTGAAGGAGTTGTTTTCAAATTTCAGCTACTTCCCTACTCTCCCTTTGTATGGGGTTCCTAAAATATGAATATTGCTAGTTAATGTTATGACAGCCCTTGTAATACAGTCTACCATAACGTGATACAATGTTCTGGCTCTACCACACCAAGGCTCTCTGGCCTATATGTAATTAGGTTCAGTTCTAGGACATAGTTCCCATTTTTGGTCATTCTGTCCATGCAAGCCAGCATGTATATAGCATTATCTTCCCCCTCTTACTAACTAGCCATCATTATTTGATCTTACAGATGTATTAATGAATAACAACATTCTAGGGTGTCTCCTCACATCACATTAAGAGTGCTACGGGAGAAGCTTGGAGAGTACCTGGGTGGAGTTGCAGTTGCAGATAAATTCAAATTTTTAAAATGCATTGGGAAAAAACTAGCAGTGGTAAGTTAATATTTTTTTTCTTTAGCGCTCTTCTGCTTTATAATGTAAACCACAGATTTCATTCCTGCAGATTAGATAATACCACAAGAAAACAGAGATCACTTTAGGAGCACTGTTAGCATTTGTTTTTAAACATGCTGGAGCATAAGCTCTTGTCAGAGCATGTCTACTTCCCCAAATACAAAGGCACAGCTGGACAGGTATATTAGAAACATTCTTTAAAGCATCAGATGTAATTAGTTGCCATCCAGTGAAAAGATGCTAGTTTTGATAAGTCAGTGGATTAAATATGACAAATCTGGTTGCATTAAAAAAAATCCCCCTAAGGTCATTATGGTTGGGAATATGGCAGTTGAAGAATTTGCAATGGAAGCTGAGTAAGTGAGAGTTCCTCTAATGGTTCCTGCTGTGACCTGCCCAAAAGCTTTTAAAAGATCAGTCTCTGAATGAAAACGTCTCTGGGTGTACATTTGTGTTCCACTAATTAGTCCAGTAATAAAGCCTGAGATGTATGTAATCAAAAACCTACATCTCTGAATCATAACTGTTCCTCACACTGGTTCTCTATATATTTATATCTTACAAACTATAGCTAAAGATTAAATAAACTTGAAAATCAGTCCAACTGGAAGTTTGTTCTTGTAATACACAAAAACTTAAGTCATGTACATAAGTATAGAATACTTTTTTCACCTCTCATTTCACTTGTTTCTCACGGATTTGGAAATTAATTACAAGCTGGAAATTTGGTGCCGTTCTTTATTTCATTTGTAGTTGAGTTATCACTAACATGACTCACACAGAAGACTAGAATAAATACTAAGTAATATGCAAAAACTAGGTGGAAAAACATGAAGAGAAACTTAAAGACTGACACAATCTAAATCTGAAAATGTGCATGTGTCTTCAAAGAATTCAGGTCTTTTTAACTGGATGATAATGAGTAAGATGGTATATTTTCTTCCCCACTGATAGTTCTGAGATAAATGGAGAAATTTTCCAACTTCCTTTAGAATGTCAGGAAATTAATAAAATATTTTACTTTAATAGAGAATTAAAGATATTGGTAGATACAAGTGAAGATTTTTAGTGACAAAGATATAATTTTAATTTGGGGTATTGACTGTTGCTTGATGTTTAACTTTATAACAAAGTGTAAAGCAATAAGCCAACTAACTGGTTTATTTGTTGTTTAGGGTCATGGTAACCTCATTGAATTACATCTCCATGATCAAATATTTGTTGAGTGGGGGTTTTTTCCCCTTAGTCTTCTGTTTCACAACAGTAACAATGTAAGCAGTACTAAGAGCTGGACCCTACTTGCAAGTAAGGGTCTTTAACTGAAAAATAAAAATAAACCAAAATCGTGTTCATTTGCTCTTCCTTTTCTTGCATACAGCCTGTATCTCTTAACAGTGAATCAATGGCATTGCCTGGCCATTACTGAGAATAGAATTTGGCCCCTTGTTTAGTTCAATTTCATTATTTAAATGTAAGCTCAGATTTCTTTTTTTTTTTTTTTCCTTCTGTTGGAGCACATCTTTCAAATATATATAGATTATCTTAGACTTTGTTTTTAGGACAACTGTTGAAATCTGAAACTGTATATCACACAAAGAATGTCAAGACAATAAATACAAGAAGACAGGAAAGTAATAGATTTTTTTTTCTATATACATTAAATATTTTGCAGTATTGTATCAGGTGAATAGAGAAAATTATGTGAGACTCAGCATTTCTATTCAGATTCAACTTGAAGCAACTTTTGGTAAAGAAAGTTGAAGACTTTCTTCTGCTGTGACTGTTGGATCAGGTCCTTTGAACCATAAGAGAAAGTGCAAAGGATAAAAAAAATTATTCATTACATCCATGTACTGTTGTGGGTGTGATTGAGATTTTGAAAAATAGACAAAATAAAGTTTCAGTACCGTGTCAGAAAATAGAATAGTAGTCTATGTTCCTTCTTCCCCATGAGGCCATTACAGAAGGTAGTGCTGATTATGAAAAAAATGTAGTATGTAAAGATGATGATAGAATACAGAAATTAAGTGATATGCAACATTATTGATAAAAAAGTATTTTATTGGTTACGCTTCCGTTCTTTATCTTCCAAGGTGAAAGCAAAGCAAGAAACAGAACTGGAACTGAAGTCGTTTGCTCCTCCTTATGTATGTATTGAATGGCTTTTAAGGTATCATTTTCAGAAACCTTTTACATTGTACATTTCCTCTTTTGTCCTGTCTGATGAATATACTGCATATTTTAGGCACTTTATCCTGAATTATATTTATTACCTGGAATGGAATACTTTGAAGATGTTTATCCATCACCATCATCAACTCAACAAAGACATCACTTTAATGCAGAAGCTAATAGGTTTGGTCGTGGGTCAAGATTATCCAGTCTTCCCCAACAAAAACCTGAAAAAAGCAAACAATTTTTAGAAAGCATACAAAGCAGTCATCAGCTAGAAAATCAGGAAGTGCACAGTCCTGTGGAACAGGGTGAGAAAGAACCTGTTCCAGTTTTGCGCACAAAACATAAGCAAGACCATAACAACAGGATTCAAGAAAAACAGATACAGTTTAGAGAAAAAGGTAAGTTTAACCAATGTAGTGAAGGAGGATGATGAAGGAGGAGAAGAATATTATGGTTAACATTTACAATAAAATAATATTTCTGTTTTCTAATATCAATTATTATGCAGCTCAAAATGGGTCCAATGGATCTCTCTTCACACCAAGTCATGCAAATCCTGCAGATTGGGAGTCTGGAAGGAGTGATATGGTATTACAGACCTCTCAGCAAAATCATCTCAGCCAAGATCAAAAAGAGCGTAACACTCCTAAGTGGAATGACAAAGCCAAAGGAACTGCTCTTACTCTTCATGTAAACCACAGTGATGAACAAGGCCAGAATAACCAAACACCCCAAAATCACATTAAATATCGAAAAGGTACAACTGTTCATTGTCATCTTTTTGCTAAAGCATGCGTTTTAGAAAGTTGGCAGAGTAAAGCTAAGTTTTAAGAAATCTATAGTTAAAGCATGAGTTGGAATATTGCTATCAGAACAGTATTCTAATTTTTTTAAATAATGATAATATCTTTCAAAGAGCTGTAGTTTTACTTTGGATGAGTCCTTTATCACTGTGTACTGATACAGGGAAACACTTTACTATAGTTGATGCATTTGTCTAATCTTATTTGTATGAAAAAAATTACTAAGCAGCTACTGTAAAGATAGGAGGATAATGATCCCGTAATTCAATAGCAATTTTAAATGAAAAAAATCTTGTTAGCAGTATATTAGGGAAAGCATTTATTCACTTCAACTTTCATTGTCATCTTATCCATGGCTGCATTACTACTGAAGAGGAAATGTTTCCTCCCCTCCCTCCCATATAATGTTTATTTATATGCTATTGAACAGTGGCATTCCTAAAACAGAGGTGAGAAAACTCTTTGAGCAGACTACAGTGAAAATAGTACAAAAGTATGGAGGGGTTTAAAGCACACATGAACTAGGTAATAGTTCTGTGCCAAAATAGAAAATGTTGTTTGGAAGAGATCTGTTAACTACTACTTCCTTTAAAATGGGGTGTCTTATGGATACTGAGGGCCATTAAGTCACTGAAGAGTTATATAATGTTCTTAATATTCCTAAATTTTTAGTGATTACCAAGGAAGAAATGACTGACACTTTAAATTGGATTTGAATGAGTACTGTTATATTAGCATCAAAATTATACCATAAATTTTTTTTGAGGAAATACTTTTGAAAGACAAGTCTTAATATTTGAGTAGAATTTTACAGTTAATGTAAAAAAGGTCACCTTTGTTCTATTGCAAATTTTTAATGAGTAATTATTAAATGAGGCAATATTCAATTTTTCATAGGTATGGGCACCTTATAGATTTCAGTTAAATGATTTTCTGGATATCCAGCACTTTGAGTAATAAAACAAAAATTTGGATATTGTATTCTTTGAGACGTGTCTGGACAGCGTGTTAGAAAAGGCTTTCATGGATGACTTTTCAGTAATTTCAGTTTACACTCATGGTCTGTCAAAAATAGCTTTGTCCCTCCATCATCATGTTAACTGATATTAAGTATGAGACTGCTTAATATCCAAGTATATATATGTAAATATATAACTGAAAAGTTTTATATAACTTTATTTTGAATGATGAAGTATGTAGGATTTTGTAGCAGTAAAGGTAAAGTCTGTCAGCAATTTTATTTTGAAATATTTATTGTATATATTTTAAAGGAGATAACATTTATTCATTAACATTTAAACGCAAAACATTTTGCTCTCCCTTTCTTTGCTAGCTCCAGTTTGTAGGGGATCTTCAGTCTCTGAAAGGCAGAAAGTGTTAGATACAGAATTCGTTTAGGGAAGGTGAAATAATTAATTAAGTGGTTTCCTTATCTGTGATAATGTTTCTTGTACTGGTTACCAGAATTAGCTAGATACAAATTCTCAAAACAAAAATACCTTTTTTCCCCCCTTATTTCTTTCTTCTGTTATTCACCCAACATTTCCAAACCCCAGAGATAACGTTATTTATTGGAATGATTCACTGAATTTCTAAGACAGGTTGGAAAGACCAGGTATTGACAGTCAAAACAGCTTGAATTTTGTGAGTGTAATCTATATATTTTGATCATCACTATCCTGTCACAGAACTAACAAACATGGAAAATAATGACCACCAAAAAGGTACCAAACTAAGAAGAGACAGAACACAGGATGCTGGAGTTCTTAAAATAATGGAAGACCAAACCACAGAATATGTATGCAAAAAACAAAGGTTAGTAAATAATGATTCTGCTAAAATAATGGATAACATTAATTCATAGCTAGAAACTTATTTTACAGACTTCAAATAAATGAAAGAAAATGGCAAAAAAACCATTGCATTACATGACTGTTCACTTGCTTCTTTGATTTTATCTTTAGCTTGCAGCAATACAAAACTAGCAAGTCTATAGCTGATCCTGGTGAAAAACTGGATAATCAGGTGTGTTTCTCAAGGTAACATATTCTTAGTAATCTTGAGCAATAAATATAATCCTCCACCTAGAAATAGTCTAATTTTTTAAGACAGGTAACTCCTTAGAAATATGAAATACTCAAATGTAGATTTGAAAGTAATTGAGAAAAGTTAATTCATGCACTGCTACTTAGCAGATTTGCTAATGAAAAACTAACTATATTTCTAAACAATAAAATCATCAGAAGTTATACCTCCAGTTATAATTTAACAGGAGCTACACATACAATAACTATCTCAGTCTTATTAATGTTAGCTGAATTTTTTTTACTGTTTGCTGACAGTAACATTTTATTGGTTTTATTGGTGACATTTTTATAATTTCATATTTCCTATGGGATAAATTTGTCTTCTCTCAAGCCAAGCAAAACTTCTGATAAAAACTATAAAATCCTTTAAAACATAAATATGATCTAGTCATAGTATCAAAATAAGAACATATTTAGGAAGACTCAGCACCCACACGCAATCATACAGCATAATAGCCATCACTACTAACTGTCACCTGTGAGCTCTTGTGCAGAAGTAATTGTAGTGGAGTTATGAAAATAATAATGAAATTGAAAATCTACTATTATAAATTTTACTTTAGAAATTGGCAGTCCAGACTTCGTGAGCAATGAGCCAGATGGCAGTTTGTCATGGTTTAACCCCAGCCAGCAACTAAGCACCACACAGCCACTCGCTCACTCCTCCCCCCTCCCAGTGGGATGGGGAGGAGAATCAAAAAAGAGAAGTAAAACTTGTGGGTTGAGATAAGAACGGTTTAACAACTAAAGTAAAATATAATAATAACAATAATAATAATAATAATAATACATGGTCATAATAATGATTGTAATGAAAAGGAATATATCCAAAAAAAGAGAGCAGTAAAACCCAAGAAAAGACAAGCGATGCACAATGCAATTGCTCACCACCCACTGACCGATGCCCGAGCAGCGATCCGCCCCTCCCGGCCAACTCCCCTCCGTTTATATACTGAACATGACGTTCCATGGTATGGAATACCCCTTTGGCTAGTTCGGGTCAGCCATCCTGGCCATGCTCCCTCCCAGCTTCTTGCACACCTGCTTGCTGGCAGAGCATGGGAAGCTGAAAAATCCTTCACTTAGGATAAGCACTACTTAGCAACAACTAAAACATCAGCGTGTTGTCAACATTATTCTCACACTAAATTCAAAACACAGCACTGTACCAGCTACTAAGAAGAAAATTAACTCTGTCCCAGCCGAAACCAGGACAATATCCACCCCTTATTCTATACCATTTATGTCATGCCCAGATCCCACACTTTCCAATACATTTGCAATTATCACCACCACTTTTCCTGTCTTTTAATATATACAGACAGATATCATTCCTGCAGTGTATGGGCCATCTCTCTAAAATGTCTGTTGACTTCATTCAGTCCATGACTTTGGGCTCCATCTGTCATAACAGTCTGTCTGGGCAGGAGGGATGGTGCAAAGCCCGCTCAGTCGGCAGAGCAGGATCGGGCTTTGGTGTGGTGCGGCGGGTGGGGGACATTGGGCGCAGCAGGGGCATGGTGTGTGGTGTTGGATTGTTGCATGCTGAAGACAGTTCTGGTTCCATCACTACTGCGCTTCGCCCAGTTTTATTGAAATTCATTCTTCATTAATCTAAGTGATTCTTACTGTAATACCATTGATATAGCACATAACAATTATAATAATGATGACATACAGTGGCAGGGTTATATAGCAATTAACATCATACAATTTAATCTATTGGCTATTCTCACCTAAAATCAAACCACCTTGAGGCACACATCGGAATTCCCCATCCTTCCGCATCACCCACCAAGTGCACCCAGGTCCTTGAGCAAAAGCAATCCCATGAATGGGTTTGCCTTTGCCCGAGGCAGGAATAACCCAGACTGTTTTCCCTAGCATATTTTTTATGTGCACTACAGGATCTTTTTCCCCTTCTACGGTACGTAAAAGTTCTGATTGGGCAGAAACCAGGACACAGTTTTAAGGCCTGTTATTCCTGCTCTTGCATGGGAGTGTCAGTAACTTGTGGGGTTATGGACATGGACAAGAACAATTAGCAATAGTCTACGTTTTTGTCTGTATGTTCTCTGCGATGTAAGTGTTCAGTGTTCTGATTTTATTTGCAGAGGTCCAGCTGTTTGTAATTTAGTAATCATTTGTACTGGTAACAGAATAAAAAAGCTTATACGCAGAATTCAAATTCAGCCCTCCCATTCACTCAGGCCACTTTCAGGTCATATGTCTAATGTAACTATTCAGGATTATGAGTTATGTACTTATAGTTGTGTCTTTTGACTCTATAGGCGGATGAAAACAAGCAAAATCATCTTACTTGTCCGAAAGAATATATTTTGCCTCCTAGTCCACCTTTTCTGGCACTTTCTGTAAATCCAGCTCAAGTTCCTGCAGTTCAGGCAACAAGTGAGTATATGATGCCAAGAAATTGCAGGGATGTGAACATTTAATCAAGACTGAATAGTTAATGAAGACAGAAATACCTACTTTTTGAAAGAGTTTGTACATACATTCATTCACAGCATTGTTATAAACTTTAATTTGTAGTTGGAAAATTCCAGGCATTTGTAATTGCATGCACTGTTCGTAGAGCATGGCAGGTTCCCAGCGCTAGAAAACCCAGCTTGTGGACTTGGGGATGGAAGGAGAAAAGGAGGGAGACTGGATGAAATACTGCTGGCTCAAATGAGAATGTAGCAAAGAAAACCACTAGTAGTATTGCTGAGGATCCTCCACTGTGGTGGAGGAGGAGGATAGTGAGAAGATAAGTGACTGACCTACTGTTGCAGACTAGTGAAAGTCTGAGATACTATCCTGCCTATGACCAGCTGGAGTTTAAGGCAAGACTTTGCTACAGTTTGTATTGCAAAGTATTTTGAGCAGGAAATAGTCTTTTGGAGGCTTTTTTGGCTTCGTGTGGCAAGAGTTTTCAATGTATGTAGTGTATATATATATCTTGAATATATAGTTTTAGTGTTACATTGTCTAGGCATATAAAAGGGTGTTTACTTGTTTGTGTGTGTGTATGAATGCCTGGATGCATGCTGGATTTCTCACTTTTTTCTAATGCACCAGCCATTTCAAAAAGTTAGAGATAGTTTATTAAAATAAAAGAATTTCTACTGCCTGTTCTGACAGAGCTTTTGGCATGATTTATGATGGGTGCATTACAAAAATCTTGATTGATCCTTCCTACTTCCAGTATCCAGATGCTTGCTAAATATAACTATAATATCTTTAGAAAACAAGATGGTAGAACAATTGCAACAAATGAAGAAAGACAGAAGGCATATGGAAAAAAATAGAGAAGAACTGATCAAAAAAGCTAAAGGGCTACTGGAACAAAATAAGCTGAGGAGATACCACGGTACACTTAATTTATTTTGGAATTTGGAATGATTGAGAAATGACACTGAAACCAATGTGAAAATGTTTGTCTCCTTGTCAGTGAGCTTAATTACGGAGAGAGCAGTTTGCTAACCAATAGCACCGAGAAGGCTCATTTGTATAACAGCATGCTGGAAAGATTCAAGGTTGCAATGTTTCCTTCCACTTTTTTGTGGCAATCTTATAAATCTAAAAATATCCTGGCTTTTGTAAACCATTCAAGTTGTGTCCCATGTACATACAATGCCCAGAGAGCTACTGCAGGCCACTTCACTGTTTGAGGCCCAGGGCAGCTGACATATTCTAAACCTGCCTTTAGCTGGTGCATACAGAGGTTTTTACTGTGTTCATAGGGCTTCTAGTTAAATTGCCAGCATAATACTTTTTGTTCCTCCTATCTAATGGTATTCAGCTTATTGGATGGAAGTTACAAGCCTGTCGTGACAAGCTTGACAAACCTTGTTTTTTAACAAGGTAAAATCTCATTGGAATCCCACCCAAATTTTCTTTGTAAAATTATCTTCAAGTTTATACTTAAACTATCCTCCCTAAGTCACATTCCAGTTATAAAGAGATGAGGTTTGATCACTTTGATGTTTTGAGAGCATTCTCTTTGTACTTAAATACAGCTAAAGCACTAGGAGTCTCAACTATTATTTGTAGCTTTGTTGAAAGAAGACAAGCCAATTCTTCCAGTTATTCTCTAAGGGCACGGCTACACTGCACTCTGCAGCATGGCGAAGT
Source organism: Gymnogyps californianus (assembly GCF_018139145.2). Lineage (NCBI taxonomy): Eukaryota > Metazoa > Chordata > Aves > Accipitriformes > Cathartidae > Gymnogyps > Gymnogyps californianus. The sequence goes on along the minus strand of NC_059478.1, from coordinate 20,362,645 downwards.
TGTATTTGAAAAAAAAACAAACTTGGGTACTTGAAGCAGTGAATCTGTAGTAGCATGGAGCTGCAAGGCAAGCTAATTTACCCTGCTGAGAGAAGCCCTAAACGGTTCCTGCATTGTCTTGATTTATGTTATCCAGTTAGGTAAAATAAAGGTTATTTCACAAGGATTCAAACAGCTTCTGGAGGTTCTTTAAGAAGTGTCTCTACCTCTGAATTATTTTTATCAGACCTGTAGAGTTTCGTAAGTAAGTGCATTTGCAAACATGTTTCTTCACAAGGTATGAAGGGAAGAGCATATTGTGTAGGAACAGCGATCCAGTCGATAGTTAATATCCTCCTAAGATTGCCATGCTGACAGTCACTCTCAGTTAAATACCATATAGTCCTCCAACAGCTGGGTTCTTTTTGATAAGTTTCTGAGAAGCAGTTGTCCTGATTTTGTAAAATATGCCTTGAAAGAAGGAATCATTTAAGACACTTTGCCGACTAGTGGACGTATGTGGCCATAAGACTGCCCCACCAGATACAGGGGGGTTTATGTGCCAGCTGTTGATAGCACATTAACAACATAGGAGGAATCATAGTTAAGTGTAAAGGTAAATAACTGTTTCCCATAATCTTGGGACTTCTGTATAAAACTAAGCTGTTCAAAATCGCTGGCCCTGCAGAGCTCAAATTTTGCATAAGTCTACAGTGCTAAATATTCTGCTACAGCAGAGCTGTGGACTTCAGACGGTGGTGGGCATACCAGTCTTCAGAGGTCTGGAGCGCACTTACTGTGCAGCTGAAACCTGCAGAACAGCCAGGCTGAATGAAACTTTGGTTTTGGACCTTGTGTTATATCTCGGTGGACAGGTAGAGCCTTTTGTTGCAGGTCATTGTGTGAAAATTCAGTTGCATTTATAGTGAATGTAATTTTAACGAAGATTTTTCACTAATTGCTTTTTTTGAAGAAACCCACTGCCATGTTTTAATGTGTGCATTGGCCAACTGAATCTTGTGAGATCAGTTGGTCATTGCTGTCTTCAACAGACCTTATGATAAGGTGAACAAGACCAAACAGTGTTGCTGTTTTCCTGTGTAGTTCGTGAGGAATGGAAAAAGAAGTACTTTGAAACTAAGAAAGCTACGATTTCACTGGAGGATGCTTTAAACAAACTGCGACAAGATTTAGAGCTTTACCACCAGAAATTACTCTTGCAATTGGAAGCCAGAGGTAGCCGAAAACAACCAAACAGTATGACAAACTGCAAGGTATTTGCTTGTATTATTTAATCTCTCTTTTTACACAGCCTGGTTTTTTGTATAAAATATAAATTAAAGTAACAAATTCATCACCAACCAATGACTTGTAAACTAGCTTTAACAGCCAAATATCCCTCAATGATCTGAGGTATAGAATTCCTTCAGCCCATTCTTCTCAAAAAGACTGAAGAAGTGCTTGAGTCTGAGCAGTTGATTCTTTATGCTTTGTGCTTGTACAATACCTTCTCGTAACAAAATCCCCTTTTGTTCAGTATGATTAATGAATTGTTCAGTTCTATATTGTTCTCATCATCCCAAATTTCACGTACAGAGGTAATGAATTCTAGTTTGGAAGACAAGAAATGTGTCTGAGGCTTTTGGAGTGGTTGCACCTGAACTGTTGTGCAACTGTGAGTCTCGTGTTATGTTGTTGGTGTCAAATCATGGGAAGTTCAGAGAGGAATTAAAAGAGAAGATAAAAGAAAAGGGGGAAACACCCTTTCCAATAGTTGTATCTGCTGATTTACTAAATGCGTTAATGGAAGCAAGTCTGTTGGCAAATCTGAAGCTAGACTCGGAAAAATAAATGTCCCTTTCTTGTATCTATCTGAAAGGTGGAAGAGTGTATGTACAATCTAAGTGTAAATTATATACAAATGTGTATTATTTAAGCTATCTTAATATAAATATCTACAATATAAAAATATTAATAGGGTTGATATTACATTATATTACTAGCTATGTTCAGATATGTTATTGCTCCTTTTGGGGAGATCTCAGGGGTTTTTTAGGTCTCTCTGGCTAGGCACAAAGAGGCCTTATGTGAAGGATAAGCACAACAACATGCATACAGCAGTTATTTATTGGCTAGCACACACAGAAGACAGCTAGGATTTAATGAGCTATTAGGCTAAGCATAAGTATGCTCTTCACCCCTTGTAAGCTACGTGCAGTCAGGCGGGAAGAATCGGGCTCTGGGGAACAGATCCTGCTGTCGCTGGTTTCCCACCAGCTTTGTCCTCACTGGTGACTCAACCCAACGACACGGTGGTTCCTCAGTAGCCCTCAACTAGTCTGATGGCCCTGCCTGTTTTTTCCTGCACGACTGTGTACCTTTCATGCTTTCTCAGTGGTCTGAGTCAGGGTTACAGAACTGTGCGGTGTCAGAGCTGGGAGTTGGACCCTTGTACGCAGGCAGCTACACCCCTGGGTGGGGAGAAGCTTACAGCAGGAGCTCAGAGATGAGAGGCTAGAGATACCACTTAATGACTCCTTGTATGGGCAACTTTATCACATGATTTGCTTCAGCTGGCAGTTTAATAGCATTTTTAAAGGCTTGGAACATCAAGACATTACCACATACACCCCCACCCCTCAGCATTACTGATTTCAAGGGACCACAGCTGACTTACACGAGCTGAGTATCAGAACCTATATTTTGAAAACATGAATTTTAGTTTTACAGGTTAATTCAAAGATCGGCCCACCCACAGCTACTGCTGAAATGATGTGCTGTATAACCAGGAGTTTATCTAGCTGTACGAAACATCACATGAGTGTAGCAATCTCATCAGTAAATGTACCGTGACAGAGCGATGCTAAGCCTGTGAGAGGAAAAAAAGTATGATTTGAAGTATGCCTTTTTATTATAAATGGGGAGTAGCCATAAAAGATAATTGCAAAACAATGTGCTATTACTCAGGATCTGGATCTTAACTTCCCAAAGCAATAGGGAGTGGAAGAACCTCCACACCCAGCTGAAGGCCTGGCAGCAGAAGGAAGCTGCCCTCTCTTGGAGAGCAGACTGCTTACAAACTAGAGACGGCCCAGCATGGATTAAGGACTGGAAGAAAGCAGGGGAGTTGGAAAGAGTTGAGAGGATTGTTTCTGAGTGGTGAAGTAACACCCAGTGAATAAGAGATGCACTAATGCTGCACTTACTTAAAGTTTTGTTGTTGTTTGTTGCTGTTTCATACAGAATTACACAATCATCCAGATTACTACAGTGCAGCATGAACTCGATCAACTGAGGAGGAAGCTGGATGATACAAAAATGAAACTCATAATAGAAATTAAGGTACTCTGCCTTTTAATTAAAACAGTCAAAATATTACTATGTATAAAAAAACTTAGATCTTCCCAAACATTAGATGATGTAAATATTTGCTAAACAGTTCTTGTTTTATGCTTAGTGGTATGGTGGTGGTGTTGTGACTTTATCACTTTAGCCAAATTACTTCAGAACACTACGTTATTAGATGATTTTGAATGTATGGCATTCAAGCACTTAAATTTTCAAGGTACTATGTAAGCTAAGCTTCACAATCTCTTTCATAAAATTCCCATTTCACTCTAAAGGTAATTGAAGGAACATACTCGGTGAGGCACTGATCAGTAGTAGACCATGGCTAAGAAAATAAAAAACTGGTATAAAGGAAAAAAGAGAATGGCTCTCCAAGCAGATGGCAGTCCTCTTCATCTGCTTTATTCCATACCAGTGCTGCCTATGGCTCCCTTTGGCAGGAATACGATGGTACAGGCCTTCACCTTGGATAGCTTTTCAGCTTTGAATGCTTGAAACAGGAGTCCTCTACATCACAGAGACTGCCCATGCCCCTGTTTACTGAGTAGTCTAGGGTGGATGTACTCATTATGCCTCCTCCATTGTATAACAAGGAGTGGAAAGAACAATGAATTTCACAGTTGTCTCTTAAAAACACCAAGGCGAAGTACAGAAGAAAGCAGTGCTAGAACTAGGCTAATGAGAGATGTAAAATTTTAAAGATGAAAGCTGTATCCTGTATTCAGCCATCTTGTATAAAATTCAATCATCTTAGTTATATAAACCTATATGCATGTCAACTCCAAAAACTTCCTTAAATTGCAATTCCTTAAATTACTGTTTTTTCTGCAGATGAGAAAGCAGGCAGCATCTGATTTGCGAGCACTGAGAGCGGAACTGACACAGAAGAAGATTCATTCAGCTTTAATTCTCCAGTCCAGAAAATCAGGAATTTAAGAGGATGACATGACTTTAACATCTGTAAAGTCTTCAGAAGCTTTGTAATGTGTATAGAAGCTCAGAATTTCAGAGCGTTTGCTTGTATGTTCTTGAAGTTATCTTGTAAAAAGACATCAACTATGTACATGTTGCGGAATTTGTATACTAGGCTACTGAGGTACTGCAGCTCACTTTTTAAATCTCACTTACTATAAGATTAGTCAGCTACTTAAACATAGTTAAACGTGTCTAAACCAAAGCTAGGTTATTTTAAAAGTGCAAATTAGTGAGTTGTGTAACATCATATTGCTATGCTGATGTTCTTTCATCAGAAATACCTACTAAGCAAATAAACCTATCATCTATAACCTCCTGTTGTTATTTTCAGGCACACGCATTTAATTTTTGGAAAATGATTAAAATACATCTTCTGTAGAACTACAGCAACAGTAATCCTTTATTTAGCTGTTTACTGAAGTATATTTTTGTCATTCTAAGTATGCCTATCTATAAATTACCAACGTATTATTATCATATTATTATGAAGTATGAACAAGATCTCAGATAATCTCACCTTATTTCATATCTAGCTGTTTTTGTTACCTCTCTTATTAGGAAAGCCACAAGGACATTAACCTTCTTCTGTAGTTAGTGGAAGATGCAAGTTTTGTCTCGGACAAGCTGTAACAGTAACACGCTAGGAATTAATGTCAGCTAAAAAGCTAACAAGGCTGTATTTATTACTGGAAGTGAAACACTCACGGGAAATCAGTAATAGGATAAGAAAATTACACAACTCTCAAAAGGACTAACTTCCAAATGTCTTGAGTCAAACCACCCATTATCCAATTTATTTTCTTAAAGATAGGATTTAACAAAGATTTTAGTGCTAAAATATTACGTTAGTTATTAAAACTACAATCACTTTTGCTCAATTCAGGATTGAATCCTACATCCTGTATTTCAGAATTGTGTCTTACTTAAGACACAAGAGCAGGCAACTAGCTACTGGAAAATCTGAACCCAAATTAAAAAATAAAAAATACCAACTCATGATTCTTGACCGCTACAGGAAGTAGAGTTTTATTATAAAGTCCTCTGGCCTTCAGTTAGGATTTTGTAGCTCAGATCATCCGCTCCAGAAGACCTCTCAATTTCACAAATATCTATCTCACAGTATTTTAGCATATGAATATAAATAGTAATATAAATTCTGAAGTATCTATATGTCAAATAAATTTATCAGTTTCTCCTAAAACCTACAGACCTGAGTTCTAGTGTAGAGCCCTCTGATTTTCCAAGGGAATTTTTTTTTTTATGTGAGCGCAGTAGGCTTCACCTTCTGCTTTCCATCACCTGTAGTATCAAGCAGTCAGACACTCATATGAAGTCTCCTCCGTAGCCAGTATGGTAGTGCTGCTATTCTATGGTGTTTTTCCAGTAACTGTTTAGCAAGGCGGGGGGGGGGGGAACAAAACACAAAAACAACCCACAACTGACTACATATATCTAATTAAATAAATTGTTTAATTAATGGAGTCACTTAAGCAGGGCACAGTTGCACTTTAGTCTGGTTGTGAAAGAGTTCTGAGAAGCAGAGAAGCAGTGTGGGCTGTAAGCTGTGGAACAAGTAAAGCATAAACAGACACCACTGTTTACCAACCTTAGTGAAGACAGCATTTTGTTTAACCAAAAGAAATACTGTAAACACCAGTCAATCTTTCCATGACTACAGATATTTTACAAAGTTACACAATTTCTCTAGGCAAATTATTTTATGAAAAATATGAACTAGAAATAAAATGTAACCACATTGTTATCTCAGAGGCGACACCACATAAACAACAGGCTACTGAATTAATCTTAAAGTGTGTGGAAAAATACGTATGCCGTTCATTAAATAAGCTTCTGAGTTCTAGTTTTCAGGAAGTAAAGAAGTTTGAAATGGAAGAAAACATCATCCAAGTCCTCTCCATATTAATGTTCCCTCTTCAAGATAAGGTCCAAGATTTTTGGCTTTTGAAGCTAAGGAATTTATGTGATACATAAATGTGGTGAAACCAGAGTTTATTGAATATTCCTTTCTAACAACAAGTCTGATAAAACTCTTAATGGCAACTACTTCATGTTACATAATTTCTTCAGTCTATAAAATATTTTAATCTCTAGAAGAGTAACCAAGTACAAGCACCAGTTTCACCAAGTTGCATGTAAGCAACAGTCTGTCTCTCCAGTGTTCTGTGTTTAACCTGACTCAAAGTGATTTAGCTAAAATACAGGTTGGGGTGGGAAGTCAGAAAGCTGAGACTGCACCATGTGACCCCACCAGGCAGCCTTAGCAGAGGACCATTAGATTGCTCCTGTGAATCCACTTGGTCTTACTTGTTACCAGATACACACTGGGTTCAAGCTTTAACCAACTTATGGTAGTTGTGAAAAATGAAAAAGATGAGCAGTCTTTTAGAAAAAACGCTGCTAACACAACATTGGAACTTTTTGAAGAATGAAAATATGGCTTTACATACAAAATAACAAGATGAATTTGGCTAGTTCTCAAAGTTTTTGTAATCATGGTATATTTATGTAAAGTCAAAATCTTTGACAGTATAAGCCATAATAAAAAAATACCAATTTTCATCATTCTAAATCAAGGGTTCACATAGTTCTTACGGTGTCAGGGCTTGCCACATTGCTTCAGTTTGTTGTTCTGCTACAGCTTCCCTGGAATAGTCAAGACTATTTCCATTCCACATGCCAATGCCCCTTAAACCTCGATTCTTCACATATGCTGCTTTTAGAGAGATGCTGCGAGGGTCATCATACCATACTTGGTGGAAGTGACCAAAAGAATCCTAGAAAAACATTTAAACACTAGTGTCAGTATCTACCTATCTATATAAACCTGATACATTAAAGTTCATTGAGTGTTGATACATTTTCTGTTGAATGCAGTGAAAAGTACAATTAAAAACTGAGATATAAAAGCTATGTAGATTTACATAACGATGCTTTCCTGATTTACAAATTATTTTTCACACAGGACAATTAAAAATTTTAAGTCAAATACTTGGCTATTTTTTTACTTGTAGAATCTAAGTTATAAAACAGTGACACATTTTAACTGAAGTTAGATGAAAAGACTTAGCTAATTTGTATTTTAATAATTTTTTAAAATACAGCTAAAATCTCAGATACACTATCTAACCTAACAGGTGAATTTAGTTAGAGATTAAGTGCTTTTTTCAGCAATAAACAGTTTCAGAGGAAGTTGTAAAATTTTGTCAGAGTTATGCTGCTTTGACCTGGTCATTGCTTACAACACCTTGTAATCATCTACGTGTGAAAAAATTATGTCCAAAGAAACAAGACTAAATGCATGCACTGTGTTGTTCATGTAAGCACAACCATTCATAGACTCTTGCACTATATCTACGTAGAAACCAAATGCAGAAGAGAACATGCATGCAAGCCACTGGGTTAGAAAAACTTAAGAGCATCTCAGAATCTGTTTTAGTTTAAATCAGTCATCAACTCATAAAAGTAACTATAACAGTGAAGGATGGAGCTATAGGATTTCTTTGTGCCAAAATGTCCTTTTTGACATGATACAATCTCTCGAGAAAACTGCAAAGTAATAAAGATCTTTATTGCTCCTGTAGTCTTCAGTCACTGCACCACTCTTTCAGACTCGAAATTCAAGATATAGAAATCCAGCCATGCTTTACTACACGAAGAAAAGAAGTAGAAAACACAAATGGAAGAATCTAACCCTGAAAACTTCATAACCAAAGAACTACGGTTCATGAACGTTTACTGCACAACACGGTATCTTATAAAGAGACACTTACCTTGTACTCATAAAATGGAGATTTCTGTACCTCATCCCACAGCACCCCTGAAAGAGAACTGTTCACCTGCTTCATTATTGCTCTGTAGGGCACCTGACGCCCTGCAGCATCACTGCAAGGAGCCCCACGGAAAGGTACTTTGGAAAGGGAACAAATATGATCCTGAAAAAAAAGCAGAAGCCATGAGTTTCATGTTACATAGATTTATGGAACTCCAAAATAGCAGTACAGCCAAGAACAAAGTCACAAAAGGCAATGGGGTCTCAAAAATCCCAAATCTTCAAGTATCTGTGGCAGACATACTATTTGTAGACAGAATTAAAACAGTTAAATTTTGTTTACTCTGTAGTAATACAGGATTGGATGGACACCATTCAACTTATACAGTTGTCTTATCTTTTCCACTTTTCATTCACTCTTACATTTTTCATAAGTATAATGTTGTTTGAGACTCCATGATTTATCCATAAACTGCTATACTTTAACAGTCCTACGTTTGCTGTCGTTTGTTGCATCTAGTCTTTAAGCAGTGAGCTTAGTGACTGTGTTGAGAAGGCAGATACAAGTCTTGTAGTGCCTTTGGACATCATCTCTTCTTGTACAGGTAACATCTATAGCTCCTTAGTCAAACATGGTGCTTGGGTATCATGGGGTTCAGGTTGCCGAGGGAGAGAGAAAATGCCTTGTTTGGTAACACACTGCTCATCAGTTATCAGCCACGCAAAAGTCACTGTCTTGAGTCCCAGCTTCATGCTCTTATCCATCAGACCACAGTATTTCCTAATCCAAAAACAGGATCACCAAAATCTAGCTGTCTCTTTCCAAGGAAAAAATTAACAGTATGATTGCAAATGAATCATCTTCATCTTACCTTAGATAGGTTTTGGCAGACATAGTCATACCCATACCAGGGGACGCCCATTACAAGCTTCTTAGGATCAATGCCCATAGTAATGTACTCTTCATATCCTTTTTTTGAAGGAAATAAAAATTAAGATGCATTATTGCATTTTCCCATGCTTTTTATTCTTACAACTAGTCTAGAGCCAGAGCCAATACAGGACTTGCATGATCCCCAGACAGAGGCTAAGGTGCAAGCTCTTCTTTACCTCCCACCTGCATACTCCTAGACTTGCTCTATTCAGATCCCAGTAACTGCTCTAGTTGCTCACGCTTAAAACCAGCTGCCCATAGCAGCAGTTGACAAGGATGAGACAAATGTCTCAGGTTCTTTGCAAGCCCAGGCGGACACCATTGCTTTGGCTGCAGTTTGTCATTCTAAAAGTGTTCTTCACAATCGTGAGGGCTAGACAATCACAACACACAACTGCTAAAGGTCTCTCTGGAGTGTCATAAGGATCTCAGATACTATTTTCACATTAGGACAACACATATTTGAGCACATTCAAAAGCCTTAATACAACCAAAAAACTTGTCTAAGAAAAGGCAATCTTTTCTATCTATTCATGTGAACAAATGGAAACATTCTGACTCCTGGGGAGGCGTCTTGTCCTCACCAACTAAAGTCTGCAGGTAAGGAGCATTGGCTTTTGCAATACAGTCTGTCCAGATCTGGCTCTGTTCATCATATGACATCACAAATAAGAAGTCACAGGCATCTGCAATCCCAGTGTAGTTGTAGCACCTTTTATCTATGCATGCTGGAGACCAAGCCACATCAAATGTTACCTGAAGGAAAAATACACAATTTAGTATCGTGTATGGCACTTAGGCGCTCTTGTTTTCTCTTTAAAAAAAGCTGTAACTTTTAAAGACAGTATTTTCCAAATGTTGCACAGTGTTTAACACACGGTGATACTAATGAACTATAGAAGCTGCTCAGCTGATAAAACAAACATTAGATAATAAACAGTGAGTGCCCCTACTAGTGAATTCAAAACAGCAAAGAAATTAAAATATAACATGAAAACCACCTGATCAAAAATATGAAGCATGATGCAAATCCTTAAAACTTTAGTGATGGGTTTACCAAAACATTGTCAAGCTTTTGCACCAGAAGGCTGTATTTGCCCTACTTTCAAAGATTCATTAAGCCATACTAATAACTGCCAGCTCACACAAGGCAATAACATTGTATCTACAAATCTCAGTGAAACCCTTCTTCCCTTTAAATTCATACAGGTCAAAAAGAGTGATTCTTATGATAGCATATCATAGCTAACATTCATAATTAACCATTCATGAGAATATCATGCTTTAGATCTCCATAATTTTTTTCATATTCATATGCTAAACAGCATTCTCAAAACTCCTTGCATTTCATAAAGTTAAACTTAATGTTTGTATAAAGTACATTATTATTACCTGTGATCCTGGTATTTCTCTGTGAAAAGCATCTGTAGTTTCTTTAACAAGCTCTGTTAGTGCATAATACTCAGGGGAGGTTTCGTTAACTTCTTGCTCTATATCTATGTTAATTCCATCCATATGCTGTTTTTTCGCAAGGTCCACCTGTTGGGATATCCACGCTGCTCTTTTAGCAGGATCAACAATTTCCTTAAGAGATACATCACCTAGACAAGAGGCCTTCAACAGTTAACAAGTATTTGCACCACAGTAATAGTAAGGAGGAAAGGTTCGTCTTTACTAAACCAACAAACATAACCACAATATAAAAAATCCCCAGACCCATCCTGGTAAAATACAAAGGAGTTAACTTTCTTCCCAAGCATAATTTTGAGAATCCACCCCAGAAGAGATTACCAAGCTTCTTTGAGACAGCGGTGTTTAAGTTCCTTTTGGATTTTTTTCTGTAATTTTAATCTCCTTACTTCTGCTTAATATTCTTTTTGCCACTGTAAACTACCTTTCTTGAAATCAATGTACTTTCAGTATTTCGACGGAGCCAGAGGGACTGTGTCTTCTAACGTACTTTTATGTTTAACCTTTGTTACTTTCCACATTGTGGTCTTGGATTCCGTTATTGCCTCAACAGAGCCAAAACTTGATTACATCATGTAAACTGTAATGGACTTTGCCTTTCTGATCAGCATTCGTACCTGCAGAGTTCCTGACTATTAGTGTTTTAAAACTCAACCACTTCCTAATACAGAGGGATTGATTTAAGTGAAAAATACTAAAAATTACTTTAAATCCCTTCCCTTACCCTGTCTTTTGGGTACTGCGCATAACATCCAGAATACAGACCCAAATAAATACCTTCTGCAGGCTTCTCCTTTCCTCCCTTCCTCCCTGTTCCTCCATAGCTGTGATGTTCCCTGATAGAGAACTTTTATTTAGATGTCACTGGAATGGTTTTGTTTTTACTGTGGCAGAAGCCACCGCTGGTTTTCTTTTTAATAGCCTGCATACCAGCATGTGCAAAATGTCAAGGTATTATAGTCCTGTGTGCATTATCCCCTTATTAACTAATCCTCTTACCGATTTTTAATACTCTGCATACAAGTGAATGTGAAACGTCAAGGTATTATAGGCCCATGTACATTCTGTTCTTATTCATGTATCACATCAATATCCACATTTTCACAATGTAACCCACCTTTCAGTACTATCCTGGAGCCTTTAGAGTGAGCATAGCACATGAGCTCAGGATCGTACTTTCCGAAAGCTGCCACAGTTGTAATTTTTGACCAGTCGTAGGATTTCCAGCTTTCCTTTCCCACATCGAACACAAAGACCTGGAAAAGGGGCAAAAAGCACCCTCATTAGCTCCAAACACTTCTCAGCAGGACGATTATTTTCCACATGCCTCTTAAAAAGGTACATGACTTGCGTCTCTGGAAATCAGCTTGCATGGTTGCTTCTCTGCCAGCTTGCACGAACAGCTTGCCAGGGCTGCGAGCCGTGGCCCGGCAGCCGGGCCGGGAAGTGTCACGGTTTACAGCAGCTGTGTGCAACACTTAACCCTGCAGCGGGGACAGCAGCCTGCAAAAACCAAACTCATCACAGCTCTGACATTACCCTGTACATCGCACGCACCTATTTTATAAAAATCTGTTCGACTCTAATGCAGGCAATTAAAATAAGGCAGCGGCACACGGTGCGTTTAACATGCTGCTAACCGCGCAGGCCGCCCCGGGACCGGCCTTCCCTGCCGGCCGGCAGCGCCGCGCCTCTCCCGGGCCGCTCTCCCCAGCCTGCGGCACGCCCCGGGGCCCAGAGCCGCCGGGCTGGGCCGGGCCAGGCCGGGCTGGGGGGCCCAGAGCCGCCGGGGAACGCGCACCTCGAAGCCGCCGGTGCCCGTGACGGGGTGGCAGAGCCGCGGGTCCTGGCAGGGGCACGCACCGGCGGCGGGGCCGCCCAGCAGCTGCAGGAGGCCGAGCGGCAGCAGCCACCAGCCCCACGGCCGCCCCATGGCGGGCCGCCGCTTCCGCCTCGGGACCGGCGGGGCCGGCGCGCTGGGTGCCGGCCCGGCCGCGCAGCTCCGCCCCGCAGCCGGCGGGGGAGGGCGGCGGCGAGACGCCGTTGTGTCTCCGCCGAGGGGCGGGGGTGAGCCCGGGGCGGCCTCCCGGCGTGAGGAACGGGCTGTAGCCTTCGCGGTGGTATGGCCGTGGGCGGCACACGGCATCCCGGGCAGGCCCACCTTCGGGGAACCACTTGTTCAGAGAGAAATGATCGTGACTGACTGCTTTTACAGAGCAACGGTTTATTAAAAGATCAAACCTGGCGAAGGGTGTCCAGAATTATTTTCAAGATCTCAAAATAATTAGACAAAAAGGATCGCCTGAAGGGGACAGGCGATCCTCACTGTCCAAACCAGCCGTGTCCGCAGGGTCACAGGCCGTCCGGGCTGACACCGGCACCCAGAAACGAGTGGGTCCTGTGAAGCGGGGCGTCACGCGCGGCACGGCTGTTGTTGACAGGAACACGCCGTATGGGCAGAAACCATGCTCACGACATCCTCGGATTTCTGGTCTAGCCTAGTCTGTCCTTCCAGGTTGAGAGACGAGTCTGTAAATGAGAAAAGAGGAAAAAGAGGTCATGTGAGGGGTTTTTTATACATCGTGTGTTAGTACAGTCAACCTCACGGTTTTTCACAGAATCACAGCTGGACATACTGGTTGTGTTGTGCACAAGTACCCGTTCTGCAGACTCACCAACTGGTACACAGTGGAAGCCCACGGAGACGGGGACAGTCCTGGTTGCTGAACAGCCTTCTACGCAGCGTAGAACTGGCTCCATGGAGAAGCACTTTGCTGCCTTCTTCTCAAATGCAACTGCCTTCTCAATTTTGACAAATTTGCGCTGCAGCTTACAAGCTATAAAACATGAATTCTCTTAAAGCACCTACAGAATTTATATAAATAACTTTTTGGACTTAATTTGTAGAATTAGCAACAACTAAGACCAATGGATGAGCCAACTGGCGCAAGCTACGTGAAACTAATCTGATTGAAGTGAGTCGATTTTCTGTCAGTGGCTTAGGCTGTGAGAAAATCAGGCATGTGGGGCACAGTCCCAAGGACAGAGGCTTGCCAAATAGGATCTAGGTAGGATGCAAGTGTCCAAATCCAGAGATACATGTGAAAACCTTGGTCAGCTGACACTCAACTTTACCCAAACTATGAGAGCACTTCATTTAGGGGCAGTAATGGCTCCTAGACATCCATATATCCGCTTCCGCGCTGTGCCCAGCATCACACCTGCCTTGCCATGGCTGAGTAGCTTAGTCCTTAAGCCTCTGTGATCCAGGCTTTCCCGGACAGTCCCCCCAGGGGAGCTTGACCTAAGAACATATTCCAAAAATGCCACCACATGCCCAGAGGGTTGGATTCCACACGAAGTGTGGTGCACCCTAATGTTATCAATATGTTCATGTTGTTGTTTTTATATAGGACCTGGATAGTAAGAACAATCATTCCCAGGCTGAAGGTTTCAGATTAAGTTCATCTTCAGTCTGAGGAAATTAAAACAGGTATTTCTCACCTCAAATGCCCTCTAGTTTGATAGCCAGGGCTAGATTTTAATTTTTTTTCTGGGAAACTAAAAGTCTGGAAATAACAGAATGGAAATAAAGAATGAAACTATTAAGGATGACATAAAATGTCTTTTGTCAACAGTCAAACTACCTACTTTTCATACTAACTTATCATCTTAGGGAGTTTTAAGTTTATAATTTTATCTGGAACACCCAAACTTCAGGTAACTACATAGTGCATAAGAAGTTGATATAAAAACACAACAAAACCAGAACTTGCAGTGAACTACCAAACTTAGGAAAAACAGGGGTTTTTTTAGTCTATGGCCACTAATCACAAAAATAGTGAAAAATAAGATGATTGTGGTACAATTAACATAAATAATCTATTCATGTGGCTAATTAATTAGTTAAAGGCAGTGACATTAATATATGTTAGAATCTTAGTACCTCCAGCACAGGGGTCTTCTGAGATGATCCAGGACTGACCAAAACTCACTGCATCTTTAGCTAAATATCCACTGGGCATTTGATATTCCCTTTCCTTCTCAGCGTCATATTTTCCACAAATACCACATGTTTTTCCAGCCATCCAGAAAGCAACCTGAATCTTTGTGGAAATAAAGAAAAGATGCACTTAAATGTTTTTCTTCTAAAAATAGAACCACTGAAAATAATTTAAAAAAATACCTCAAGTCTATGCCCATCATAATATAGTTTATCTATGCCATAATCTGGGGCTTTTAGTGACAGGCCTTCCTTTTCACTGCTGATCAGCATGCTTGCATCTGCAACAAAAAAGCAAAAAGGGATTTCTTTTAAAAGGAAGTTACTGTTTTAGGGTCCAACCTGAACCACTTGTTAAATTCCTGGGGACTTAATGCAGGCTCTAATGTATCTTGAAAGAGATGGGGGAAATGAGAAAGACCGTACTGCTCCCTGCCCTGGAACAAGCCGAAGCCCTGTGATGAGGGTGGCCATGGCCAGGGAACATCTAGATGCTTGTTCTGTGGGTCTCTGTGATCAGCACAAGGTACCGCAGCCCTACATTATTTGATTTGTGCAAAGATACACAGGATCAGCATCTCTTTCTTTGCTCATCTTTCTTGCCACCCCCTATGAAAGCTAGCATGAAGGTATGTTAAAATCACCTAATTGTTTCTTAAATTAGGGCAATCTTTATCTTGAGAGGGGTTTGCAGGATCACGTCCTCTCCTTATTCAAAAGATCAGAAAAGATTGAACGAAATATAAAGATGAGTCTCTTACCAGAATTAGATGTGTATGGAACATCTGTTGGGACTTGAACACCATTAATCTTCAACTGGATGAGTCCATTGGAAACACACATGTCAACCTCACTTTAAGTAAAGGAAATGAGTATAAACAAATGCTTCTTTCGCCCTACTCCACTCACAATTTCTAGTCCTGGTAGAACCAACACTGCAGGATGCTCATATTCTGGCATGAATCACCTGCTACCCTTTGGGAGGAAGATTGAGAGAGCCCAGGAAAGCGTGCCAGGAGGAGTGCTCACAATACACCTTTCCGTGGCTTTACTCATCTCTGAGTGTCTGCTTGTAGCCACAGTTCAGGCAGGAAGACACCAGGCTACAGGGACCCTTGCTGTGGAACAATATAGTTGCTATTATGTTCCCATAAATTGAAGGTGCTTTACATTTCAAAGGAAGATTGGATTCCCTGCGGCGGTTCTCTTACAGCCTGAATAGTCTGTGTATTGTAGTATTTTCTTCAGAGCAGTGTTTGCTCTAATGAAGAAATATGAAGCTCAAGCACATCAAAAGCACATCCATACAGTTGTATGAAACAGTTGTATGAAATGATCGGGAATGATAGAGTGACGAGGAATGTCTTTATCACAAAAGATACAGTCTATAAAACAAGCATCCTTCTGTTCTTCCACAAAACAGGTGCAGGGAATAGTAGTTCTCTGTTTCTCGAACATTATGGCACAGTTAGGCACACAATTTTCAGAAGTAAATAATTACTTGTAATGAAACCTTGCAGATCAAAGCCTATTTATGAGCTTTGAAGAATACTCCCTACAATGATTTTGGTATGCGTAATCCCATACAACTTAGAGTATCAGACTATACTTTTACAGAAGAACCTGTGATGGCAGAGGTGATTGATTGCTCCAAGATGAAACAAAGTGTGTCTTAAGTCAATTTCAAATAGATTAGAACATTGTGCACCAACTAAGGGATGACCTAAGGGAGTGCCTCTAATCTGGGATAAGTAATTCCCTTTTTAGCTATGTCCACTTCTCAGCATCTCTGCTGAGAAGATTGTGGGTGCTAATTAGTTCTAATTATTAGCTTGGCATAGGAGGCCAGGCTGAATGATTACAATAGTCCCTTTTGGATTTATAGTTTATGTGTCTACGTAATTACTAAGAACTGAAATGAGATGGTTAAATGCTAACAAATTAATGAAGAATTTTGGGTAGTAAAGACTTTAGGTTACTGTGAACCTCAGATCTATTTCACTTTTGAAATATAAAGTCCCAAATCCCAGTGACACTCCTAGAAATCTTTCCACTGACATCAGTAATTTTTGCATGAGTCTTATGCTAGCACCAATCTGCCCTAACAATCTGGTCTTCACATTTATAGCATATTCAGCTTGACATCTATTTGTCATTAAGTTTGCAATTACTTACTGGCTGGCGAGTCTGACATTTATTGCTGTAAGGTCAGCAGACTCTTCAAGTCTTTTCATCATCACCAGGAATTTCAGTTCTGGACTACAGTCCTGCACCAAGACATGGTAGCAATTTGCAGGCATTGAATAGTTAAATTCAACTCCATTGAAGGTTGTGATCGTATTTTGGAAAACTGAACAATGAGCTGAAAAAAAAATCAGCCAAAAGCAAGCCTTTTATACTTTATATAAGACAGTTATTCTATTTGAGATTTGTAATTTAAAAAAAAAAAGACCATTTTCTGGTTTTACCTATTCCCACATAAAAGCAAAATGATTCCTTCAGATGAAATATTGGATTTGTAGTAATACAGCAGCAAAACTTTGCCAGTCCCCAGACAGCAGCGCATCCCACTCATGATTCAATCGTCATGTGAGATAAATTCTGCTCATAGCTGGTGCTGGTGCAACTCTCTGTTTGTGGCCTTTTGGCTTTTGTAACTTTGTTGTAGTCAAAAGAATTTCTTAAATGTTGTTAACAATTCATATATCATTAACACTAGAGGAAGTTCACGAAAATGCTGCTACCTTTATCGAGTCATAACCAGGATTAGAAGTAGTTAGAAGATGGGGAGGAAAAAAAGCCACACTAGAGTAAACTTGTCCCTTTTCCACTGTAATGGTGTTTTGTTGGAAATCCTACCAGCTCTGATTAGAAATTATTTTACAGCGATTTAAATTAATACAGACTAGTTTTGGTGTTTACCAAAGAAATATGCATAGGTATGATATTAGCCCACTGATTTCAAGCAAAATGTGACTCCTTATCCCAGGATTACATAAAGCTTTTCCATTTAAAATTTACCCTGAGTAAGTATAATGTGATTAGCTCTTAATACAGCATTAATGAAACAATAATCCCTTCAAAATCAAGTGCAGGAGGTGAAATTAATGGGTATATTTTTGAAGCTGTTTTAGCTTCTACATAACAGCACTAATCAAGCAGAGCACCTCAAATCTGAGGTCACTTAGATGTCCCTCTCATAAATTTTGTAATGTTTTTTTCTTCACAAGCAATCTCTGCAGTGAAGCTGAAATGGATGCATTTGGGAATGGATGCATTTGGAATCACTATTTGGCATGGAATGGAATATTTAATCTTAGTAATATAAGTTTCCTTTTCTCTACCTCTTTGCAGCCTCACAGATTTTCATACAGATGGGTTTATTTCTATCTGAAGTCCAACTGATTTTTAAGGTGAATGTAAAATAATTTCAAGTTATGTCAAAAGTATAAACCACATTTACAAAATCTGCAAAGTCCATCAATGCTTGTGAAGATAGTTAATTGCTGACCTTTAAGGTTTTCAATGATTGAAAGTGTTGCTTGGGAAAAGACATTCCGGTCAGGGGATGGTAATGTTGAAATCGGTGTACCTGGACTTGAAGGGAATGGCAGGGGAAGCTTCATGGCTCTATCGTAAATTGTGAGCTGAAAATCAGTCAGAAAAAAAACATGAATGTAAATGCAAAATACAGTGTAGAGATGAGATAGCATTTTCCTATAATGTTCAAAGAGGACTGTACCGACTGAACTCTAAATTAGAATCTAGATTTAGGTCAGAGCTAGAAAGAAATCAAGTCCTCTGTCTATAGCACGAAATAGCTCTACAGTTTGACACATCTGCAACTTACAGAATAGCAGTGCTATAAATTAAGTTTGATATTCATCAATCTGCAGCTTTTTGGGGAGTTGCGCATCACATTTGCTCACAGTCCGAACAGTTTGCTTACCTGAGATGCACACCCTCTCCTTGCCTATATGTGGAGGGCTGCTATTTGGCCGTCATGCTTCTCTACAGCCTGGTTTTATTATCTTTTCCAACACACAGGAAAACCTATCGTCTTCCTGAAGATTTGGGAAGGAGTGGTCTTTTTAATAAGTTATTGTTAATGTGCTATCAATCATGAAGGTTGTTTTGTAACCTGCTTCTTATTTCATGTGTTTGCATGCTACATGAGAAAGAGAAATGTGTTGTAAGATATTTTATAACGGAACCAATTGCGTGAATATAATGTCCTTGTGGTGGGACCTTCTTTATAGTTTAAAAAATTTTAAAAAAATCAATGGGTTAAAAAAGCTATTAACCTTCGGTTTCATAAGTATTGAATGCCCCAGGATAAAAGATAGTGGAAATAGTTACCTCAGGTAGCTTGAGGACCACATCGCAGGTTCTTGGAGATGTCAGAGCCATAACCAAGGTTGCCTGGTGAGAGGGACCATGCTGTTGCCTTTGGGAATACCCAAGCACATATGCAGCTCCTGGAAGAAATGAGTAGAACCTGGAAAAGGAAGTGATTAAAATGATCTGTCTTTGAAAAAATTGGTTATCATTTGTTCAGAATAAAATACCCCCATAAAGCAATATGCATTCTGTGTTAGACGTCTTTTGTATCAGGATTTGGTAATACATGATGTTGTGTATGGGAGGAGGGGCAGGCAGGTTTCAACTGTTAATGGGTGAAACAGTCTTCAAGAGACTGGATGGCAGAATGACACGAGAAGAAAAGTATAGCCAACTTGTTTTAAACACATTCAGAGTTAAAAATAGGCACCGATTACATAAAAACTAAAATACTAACATGTTAAAAAATAGATGACCTCATATTAATGTGTCAGTCCTGCAGTGGTAATTTTTAGCACTGTCAATGAGTTGGGTTCCCTTACAGGCTTGGGACTCAAGTAGGGAAATACAGAAAATATTCCTTTAAAAAAAAGGCATAGTCTAAGAGCAGAAAAAAGCTGAGTTCTGTGGCTTTGCTCCGGGATAGTCAATTGGATGGTTGCATCCCCTCTAATAAGGGCAGATAACAGCACTTCAGGTAATTCAGTCTAATACAAAAAAATATCATCTTAGTAGACATTTGTTAACCAAATCACCTGTATGCCTTTAGTGTGAAAGCTTGTGTTGCATGCATATTTAGAGAACTGAGTTGTTGTATGTGTCTGTATTTTGGTAGCACTATGAAAAAAGGTTAGGCTTTGATATGGATCTATATGTTATTGTGGGCAAATGCATGTATGAATACAATGAATGAATGAATACGATAGATGCTATATGTATATGGATAGACACATATGTGAACTGAATCCAGCAGCTGCAGTTTTCTTACACTAAGCATCACACAACGTTTGCTATTTAGTGTGCAATAAGCCTTATGGGAAGTATTTGTATGGCCGCCTTCAGATGCCGGAGGTAAGGTACCTACGTTAGGAAATTACTCTCCCTGTACAGTCAGTAAGAGACAGGCTCCTTCGGAGAACCAAGGTTAGGCTCCTGCTCTGAGCCTCTATCAATTAGGAAGCATCAGGAGACCAATTTCCTAATTCAGGCACTTTAAATTAAAAGTCTACAATAGATTAGGTGAATCCCATCATCCCCTTTGTTTCAAGTGTTTTTCCTGCAAACTAAAATGCACTATGCTTTGAGGGAATGAATACACAGAAAAAACAGACATATGTAATCTGATTTTATAATATCATACTGATTAAGGGGAATTTTTCCAGCTCAGAAATTGCAGAACTGAATCTGTAATTATCTGGAGCATTGACATGGGTGAATTTTTCAAAAACTAAAGTAAAATCTCACCATCTTGCAGTTGTTCGGACTATTGAAGGTACTTTTGGCCACTCCAGCTTCATCTGCATAGCTGGATAAGCAGCAAATTGCCCTGTTGCAATCTCAGCAGCAATCTGGTAGTCCTGGCAATCTTCACCCCATTTAAGAGAACCCTAGTAGAGGGGAATATATATATTTTTGTATAAAATATAGTAAGATCATTATATTTCATTTACATTTGAGCCGATCATTATTTTAAACTTACCGATACTTTATGGGAATTTATTACTGAAGCATCAGCACAGAGTTTCCATCTACTTGATCCTGTGATGCTTGAAACAAACATCTGTATCCTCGATCTCGTGGGTTGTGTATCAGTGTACAGTACAAGCTGTAATCCTGTCAGCTGCTTGTTTCTGTGGATGGCACGAAGGACCGCAGCCAGTATTGGTGGCTTGGTGTCTCCCAAGAATTTAGGCTTAAGTCAGTAGAGAGGAAATAGAGACCAAAGACATAAACAAAGCATTAAAATTAGTGTATTAAAACTACAGATAAAAAATATTTGTAATGGAAAAGTTTCATTCAAAAAGTCTTTTTATGTGAAGTATGGGACAGCATCATAGATCATCGCTCAATCTATTCAGTTCGTATGTATTTTCCCACAGTCTTTCAAGGGAGAGCTGTCGCGACCTATGTAAGTAAAACAGTAGTGTTGTTGGGAATCTTTTTGTAAAGTAATTTCAGTGTACAAAAGGAAGCATGGAGTCGGACCCTACTGTATAAGGAGCCCAGCTCACCACTGCTCTCTTACCAACCTGTAGTTTAGCTAATAGTATTTTTGATAAAATTCGTCTAACCACCTGTTTAAAACCGTGATAACTGTGTTGACAGAGGGATCTGTTCAGTGCAGTCCAACGTGCGGTGCTTGCACGAGGAGCAGCACGTGGCCCTGTTCAAAGCCGGAGCCTTGTGCCCGGCAGCAGCATCCGCTCTGGCTGTGACTGCCCTACCTGAGCTGTGGGGCAGGAGTCCCTGCCTGGCCAGGGGAGAGCTGCCGGTGGGGTGGGCTGTGGGGCAGCGGGTCCTCCCTGTGCTGCCAGGCCCGAGTGACAGAGACCCACAGAAGGATTAGGTGAGACAGAGCTGGCGAGGGCTTAGGGGGAAATGAGGGAAGAGCAAGGCTGTGGCTGAGGAAGAAGGTGTATGTGGTGAGAGCATTGGGGAAGACTGCGAAGAGTTCAGGGAAGTAGTAATGTGGTGAAAAGACAGACAAGAGAGGTGAATCCAGTTACACGGAAATGGGTGGGGGAGAAGGTAGATCTGGTTGCCTTTTTTCAGCGAGCTACTTGCACTAACAGCTGGGAGCTGCTGGTGCAGAGGGGGTGCCTCAGCAAAGTAGGATTTGCTATTTTGTAGGCATGTAGGTCATTGTCTGAAATGTGTGAGATTTTCCTGTGACGAAATCTGCTCCAGATTCCATCAGTTCTTAAAACAGTTCTTGCAGAAGGACCATTGGCTGTGTACATTGCAGTCATTCCTGAATAAACACCTGGATTGCTCTCAAAGTTGGAGCATTACTGCAAAATCAAGGTCTTTTCAAAGGCCTTGTATGGTCCTGCTGACATGAACAGAAGTACTTGGCAGTGAAGACCTAATGAACAAAAGAGTGGCACAGTCAAGTCCTGAACTTTTACAGAGAGCTATGCAATAAAAAATATACCTGAAGCCAGTTTCTGATCAAGCAGGTCAGCACTTCTAAAGTGTTCTCATTTTTGTAGTGAATTATTTACCGAGTAACACAAATTTCAACATATACAGCAATACATTCCAGTTTCATTTAAAAATGTAGCCTGTATTGAGTGAATATTAAAAAACATTCAATGGCTATCCAATGTGCTCACCTTTCTAAAACAGGAAACAATTCATTTTCTTTCTATATATATTATCTAATGCTAAATCACCATATTTTTCCTATTCTGTTATAAACATACAATAACTGGAAATCCGAAGTAAATGTTTTTATTTCTTGTAGGTTAAGACACTCACCTGAGACGTGGCTCTAGAGATGCCTTCATCACTAGCTGAAGAAGAGGAGGAGCTGATGCTGCTGTTGAGGACTTCCCTTCCTGGGTCCTGCAAAAACAGAGAATCACCTTGAAGCAAGTTGTTTACTATTGGAAGTTGTTGCAGAATTAATTTCTCATATTTTTATTCTCAGAGAACTAAGCTCTAATTGCAGCAAATCTAGCGAGAGCATTTGTAGTCCCTGCTCACAGTATAAGCAGTAAATGTACCTGTTCATCTGCTGGCTTGAACCAAAACTGGTAGACGGGTAGATTTGCCTGTGAAAATAGATAGCATGTAAGAAGATCTAAGAGAAGACAAAGAACTAACTTTTGACAAATGCATTAAAAAGTTCAGTATTGGGTATGGAAAAAAAGGTAAAACAAAATTAAATTTTTTAAACATTTTAAACTGAAATCGTCTGAAATGTGCAACTTCTGAACTAAAATGCTTCAGAGAACCAGAGAGGTTAAAAAGGGGAAGAAGCTCTGCTAGGTGGTTACCTCGTCCATCCTGCAGCAAACAGCCACCCTCAACAGTCTGTTTTCTTTCTTTGGTCCATGCTCTATGGGCACAATTTCCTGATGTACAAAAACGTTCACTACAAGAAATGTAAACTTGGGTGAATTACCTGTTGGTTGGAATATTCACTGTCCCCGCTGCAGTGCCTGTCTCCAGGGTGGTCTTCTCTGTTGCTGCTGCAGATTTTACTGCTAGCAGAGCTGACACTGCTGCTGCTGCTTCTCCTGCCACTGCCGCTCCTGCTGCTGCTGCTCTTGCTGCTGCTGCCATGCTTCTTCCCAGATTGCCTTATTTCATCTTTCTTGTGTTCATTTCCACGCTCTTTACCATCAGCAGAGGAAGCAGTGGAGGAAGAGGATGAACTGGAGAGGGGGGTTGCCCTGGGCTCTGCCCAGAGGTCTGTAACTGCACTCTTGTCTTTTCTGTGAATCCGTTTCTTACGGTGCCGTGTTTTATTTGTGACCTCCAAAAACAGTTCAAAGCGTTATGAATTTATAGCTTGTTCTGTAACATTTCTCTGGGTGTTAGACAAGCTGCTCACCACAGGCTTTCAAGGAAATACAAGCTCCTGGCCCCACACACTGTAGAAGCTGCACCAGAACTCACCTAGACCCATTCCTCCCAGCCAAAATCCTTGCTTTCCCATGCTGGTTTTCCACACTGGAAACCCTTGGTTTCATTTATAGGAAAATATTTCCCTCTCCGATGCTCAAAGTGTCTTACCTTGAACACATTTTCGATGCCTAGAATCTTCTTCAGTTTAGCTTGAATGTCCTCGTACAGAGATGTCTCATCTTCTTCCTTAGGCCCTGAGCTTGCTACATCAGTTATTTTGGAAGCTGCTTTGGATCCTGCCTGAATCTCCAGCTGTATTTTGTCAATATCAGCATCTGTATGAACTAAAGTCAAGATACTTACATTCCAGGGTTGTGCTGCTTGAGCAGCATTTACAGAGATTGACAGAAAAGCTTGTTGTCATGACTGTACCTGGCTTCAAAACTATTCTGGCTTCAAGTTGTCCAACTAATTTGTGCACATAGGTATTTCTTAAGAAAGCAGAATTTCGTGACTTCAGGTTGAGACAAGCAGAACATCCCAAACTCTCAAATTTTCTGCAGAAGATGTGTACGTAAAATCTTCCTCCTACACTGTGGTTATGTGCCTCTTCTGAACCTTGCTGGTATCCTTTGGATATCACACTAGGAATATTGCTTTGCTGCATTAAACAAAAATATGGCAAATAAAGATATTTTCCACAAAGAAATTGTCACAGCTCCTAAAATCTTTCCTCCTATTAATGACAAGAATGATGACAGTCCTGCCTAAGTAAGGAAGCACTGCTTAAAATCAGAGATCCAGGCACTGGAAGCAGTGCTCCAAAGTGCTCCGTGGAGGAGGACAGCTCACCTGCCCAGCCTTTCCCAGGCAGCATTTCACAAACACACGTCCCAGTGAGAACCTGCAGGACTCTTTGGAGGGGCTATTTCTCTGCATCAGTTTTGGGCTACTAGCCCTCCTGTTGCAAGTCAACCTAGCCTTCCCACACCAGCCTCAGAAGCTGAAGAGCACATAAGAGAATGGGCTTCTGCAATCCACTGCAGGGATTACCTCAGGATTTGGTAAGAAAAATGTATATGCTGCCCAAGAGCCATCTTTTCCACTTTGCTCTGGCTTGGGAAAAAAGGGATATTGTACAAAGGGTATGAATTTCACACACCCTCCCCATGACTGTAAAGAAATAGGAAGACATGCTGTCAAAGCAACCCTACCTGCATGAGATGATAGGAGTGAGCAGACTGTGAATGATCATGTCTTGAAGCCATTGGGACTTATGTTAGGCTTGGTTTGGGATATGTCAGGCACCTGTTGAATCTCACAGGTTCTGTGTTTGTGATCAGGTTAGCCAGCTGCTGTGTTGGGGGTGCTCAGCCCCTCTGAGGAGCTGTCTGTTCTCTACCTGTCTGCAATACAGATGGTGAGAGGCCTCCTTACCTTCCAGCTGCCAGGTCTTGAAGACCTTTCTGATGGCTGTAATGGCTGGTCAGAGATACTTGGTACTTCTCCTTCGGGGAGAAGCTGGGATTTCTTTTCGGAATCTACTTCTGCCATGTTCCTTGAAATAGCATAAACTTCACTCCTGTGGAGGTGATAAATGGCACACACGTAACATCTTCTGATTTTGCTTACCTGTCTTTGCTGGTGCAAAAAAGACAATAGTAAGGTTTATGTGGCTGTCAAGGTACAGCAGAGCCTAACAAGGAGTTGTATGTTCATGATTTTGTAACAGGGAGCTCACAATCAGTAACATATAACAAGCAAAAGGCAACAAGTTTTTCTGTACCTCACAGCTGCGAGCTCAACCTCCTGGCGGCAGGGAGGGGTTTCAATCTTCAAATTTTTCTCTTTCATATTTATCCTGGCATCAAATTTCATTGTAGTGTTGGCACTGAACTCTGCATGAAACTCAAGACCACTCTGAAAGTATTGTGTATTAATTCCCATCATTGCAATCATATGAAAATATGCCCTGAAAGAGTGGAAATAAAAACATGTATAATTACAGATTAATATGCACGTATTTAACTTTTTGAAATGCAAAATTACATTTTCACGCTGTTCTGTTTATTGTAAGAACCACTACTGATGGATGAAGAGATGTATCGTAACAGGATAAAAAAAAAGCTGAAGTGCTTTTTTGAAAGGTGAAGGGATTTATCTGATGAACAAAGCTAACATGGACCCTCTCACTGAATTGTCACTGATACATTGCTTAAGGACAAGCTAACGCCAGAATCTGCTAGCTTCAGATTGTGCCTAGTTTATTATTATTATCACTATTATAATTATTACTATTATCGTTATTAGTAGTGTTGCTTTTGCTTTTGGTTTTGTGGATCCAGAAGCATTTCCGTTTCCCCCTGAAATCCCCCCAGCTTGTGCCAGGTGGTGATGCGATCCTATGATGAACTTGTAAAAACCTGTTCATACGTAAGCAAATACATCTTCACAGCTTAGTATCTTTAGTCACTGAACAGGTACAAATGTAAGCATTTGTAGCAATGGCAGACCAGCACAGCATCCTGTGGGATACAGTGCACATATTGCTACGTTTGCAGGGTCGTAAAGCATCAGATGATTGTGTTGCTTTCTCACAACTTCACTGCTCTGGACTAGCACAGCCGTCCCAAATCTGGGACAAGCAAGACCCCTATATAACAACATGCAATCACATATCTATTTCAAATATAAATATAAATGATTGTGTGTGTATGTGAAAATATATGTTATTTTTACTTTGGCTTGATGTCAGCACGTATATCCATGTTGGTTTCCAACAACTGTGAAGGTCTAAAATTGTCAGACAATGGTGGTGATATCTGTATATTCACTGCAAAGACAGACAGGAATTATATGAACAGAGAAACAATAAATGCTGAAGATACAATGTTTTCAATAAGCATGGTAGTTAACACATGGGCAGTGCTTTTACATTTTGAAATACTTTACGTGATTATTTAAAGATTGCTACTCCAAACCAGAGTTACACAAATATGTCCCAGGAGAAACATGCTAATTACTTCTCAAACCCTTTGGAGGTAGCTGAACAATAATGTTTCCACATTACCAGAGTATTTTTCAAGATTATAGAGGAATTTAATTTCAGCAGAGGGATTGGACCCACAATTATTGTGGGGAAACTGCTCAGTTTGGCATCCCAAGCTCACCGTCGGCTGCAGCCCGGGCCAGCGTGGCGCCGCACAGACTGAGCTCCAGCGGCATGCCAACCACCGTGGGGACAATGTGCCGCAGCTCGCCCACCATTGCCGGCAGGGTCCATCGGCCTGAAATGCCTCGCTGGACCTCTTCCACCACTTTTTTCACCACTGGCTGCCAATTTGATGATCCAGTTAGACTCTGAAAACAGAGAAATAGGTTAGGTAAGTAGGTAAGAAGAGACAGGGAAGGGAAATTATTCAGCATCGCAGACAAAAAAGACAACAGCCTTGTCAGTACCATCATGGTCTGCTGAATGGCATCTTTATCAACGTCAACGAAGGCGATCTCTTGGCCCCATACTTTGACGTAAGCGGACACCAGAGGGTCTTCGGGAGGCAGTTCTTTCCATCCCAGAAGCTGTGGTGTTAAGGAGAGATGGGGAGAAAGGGAAGAAGCAGATAATGTCACTTAAAATACAGTAACGTATTAGCAAAGAGTAGATCCCATCTGAAGGATGCTAACCATGGTTCCTTAGCCAAAAAACTAATAGACATCTTACAGGTCTGAAGCAATGTGGCCTTTCTTATGTTGCATAACTGACTTCAGTGGGAGTTTCCCCACGTAAGGATGAGGTAAGGACTTGGTAATTGCTGCTGCTGTAAGTAGTGGGTGACACCCGAGGACTCATGAACAAAAATCTTATTCAATAATCATTTTAAAAGAGAAAGGCAACCACTTACTGTGTTTTAACATACACTTTAAAACACATGAACTTTGGCTACCATCATCATCATCATCTTTTGTACTGTACATTAAGGGCTGATGCATGTTGAGTGAACAGGTGGCATCTGTTGACAGCGTAAGTACAATGTAAGTTCATCTTTCTATGAGCAAACGGGACGACTGACCCCTTTCTCACTGAAACATCAAAGGGACAGCTCGGTGGCTGGGTGGGTGATGCAACCCCGGCGCTGGTGGGAACTGTGTATTGCAAACAGATTAGAAGGCTGCATAGAGGCATACCGTTTTCCCGAGCTCCTTCAGTGTCTTGTATGTATCATACTCCGCAAAGGGAATATTCTGCTTCCTGATAAGCTTGGTTAGGCTTTGTGACCGGAGAGCTACCTGTAGGAAACAGAGTCAGGCGTCGCAGCCCAAGTACAAGACAGCCCAGGAAAACCTTTGTACCTAATATTACACTTACTGAGGCCGCTCTAAATACATACTTCGTGAAGCCATTGCACTTATAAGGAAGGCTATGTCTACCTGGCCGATGACTGCAGGCTATGGATGCAGATGCTGAGGACATGCTGAGCCAGCTTTGAATTAGTCAGCAGGGATAATTTTAGGGCAGCGCAGAGCTCAGCCCAGGCTGCAAAGCTTGCCCAAGAAGCCGAGTAAATGCCTGCACGCTGTTACATGGAGCTTCATGCTGCCCTGGCTGCACTGCTGGCTGAAATTTAATTTCAGATACTATTTCCCTGTACTTATGCAAAATACCCTAGATACCATGTGACTTTAGGTAAGCAGATGAATGTTCTGCTGCGTAAGCTTTCCTCTGCTCTCCTAGATTTTCATGGCTATACTGAATGTGTTCATTGCTGAATGTATGTGTCAAGAAGCCCAAATAAAGGAAGAAGCCTAAGTAAAATCATAATCATTATCTAAATTTTCTCTTCCACATCTGCCCTCACAGCCAGAGATGGAGTTAAACACTACATCACAGTCCAAATGGCTTAACAAGTAATACTATCTGTAGCTGGCTTGCATCTAGCTGGCTGTTTTAAGGAAATACTTACCTCAATAATATCCGTTGCAGTATTTGCATAATATCCTCTTACTTTTGTGATTATATCGGATGGAAACATGGTGCTGGGACTGTTCATTAGATAGACCCTCCAAATGGCACCAGCCTGATATTCAGCTATCACAGGAATAAAAAGCAGCAGAGGTTTTGTTTAGGGTCTCTGAGGTGTCTGGTGCATGTAAGCCACCTCAGGTACGTGCTGTAGTAGATCAGAAGGGGTTCTGCCAGAATTCAGTCCCACAGGTCCTCAAGTTTACAACCTCAAGAGGAGAACTTTGTTCTAGGGCAAAGTCAACACAACCACAGTGACTGAAGAAGGAGGCCTAAATCCACGTGCAGGAACCACTTTCCCCAGCAGATACCCAGAGAGTAGCAAAATCCCCCCGCAGGGGATTTTGCATGTTAGGAGGCTCTTGTGCTTTTTCTATATTTCAAGAGCGCACTAAACTCAGAGCCCGTGATTGGATTTTGGATGAAAATCACAGAACACAATAGAGGCATTTGGCTACATAAGCTGAAGCAGTGAACGCAGCACCTAGTACTCACAGGAATAATCGCCGACATGAATGACCTTGCTGTAACGATAGCTCAGCCTGTCAAGTCTGGGGCTCAGTAGTTTAATGGCAATGTTGCAAGCAGCAGATCTGAGTAATAAAGAATTAAAATCATATGAAGATAGTCAACTTGACCAAAGTCTTAGAAAACAGCAAGAAAAAAATCACCATTTGCTACTAAAAATGTACTTCTTCCTCTACTTACAGATGATAGAGCTGTGGGATCCTGCCTACTGCCAAAGCCTTCATGTGTGAGTATGTGAAACTGGCTACTTGTAAGCTGGGCTCCGTCAGCAGCGAGCTGGCCATAGCTGTTACAGTTGGAAGAGCAGGCTTAGTTTCGAAGAGGACGACACAAGCCACCATTCGGACGTTAGGAGCAAGTGTGTTATCCATAAAGACCTGGAGAGAGATCTCCCTTACCTAGAGTAGGAAGATACAATCTGTAAGTACCTCATAACTTCTCAGTGAGAAGTGGTTCCTAAACCGTGCATGTGTGATCTGCAGTGAATGGAGAACAAAACCCTAAACAGAGACCTGAGCATGGGACCTGTCACTGAAAATGAAGATATTGCTGGGTGCACAGTGAACAGGGCTGGAAGAAACAGCCATTAGTAATGGGCCCAGTGTTACAGCAACTAAAGCAACCTCTTTCCCAGGATATCAGCAAGGACAGGGTGATGTCAGGAATTTGCAGTGTGGGCAAGAGGAAGACCACTAACTGAGAAAGCTGCCCAGAGTTGCTAACATTACCTGATGGCTTTATTATTCCTGAGTCACTAAGTCAACCCAAATCATACCCTCTAAGACATTTGTTTAAATAATAATTTCAGTTACTTTTGCAGTGTCTTTTCTGGCAATTTTCCTCAAGGCCAACACGGCATCCGCATGAATTCTGTTTGGTAATGAAGCTGCAGCCAGGGAGAATGTTGGCAAAAACTTCAGGATGCGTTTGATACTGGCCGGCTCCCCTGCATTGCCAATGGCTTTCAGGGCCAAGGCCATGTCTTTGGCATCACCTTTGCTGGTGGCTTCAGTAGCAAGGTCATGGAGAGGCTGAAAACAGAGCAGACTGTGTTAATCTTATCAGGTAACGATCTTGTAATAATGCATAAAAATATGCATTGCCATGGCAAGCAAAACAACTACTGGTGCAAAGCCCAGAATAAAGCTGTTCAGATTTTTTCTCCCAGGAAAAATCTGACCATCATTATCAGGATGCCAGTCGTGGAACACACAAGCAAACTTGGTTTTCTCCTTACACAGTGTTGAAGCTGATTTTAAATTGTGCCTGAGCCTGAGCATAGGAAGTAATCCTAGGTGGATGCCTGCACCAGAGAGTCTGTTGCAAGTTCAAGAGCAGCCCCGAGCTGACGCCGGGTTCAGTCGTTCCCTGGGGCACCTCCACCAGCGCTGCCAGCCTGCAGCCCCCAGAGTCTGCGCAGCTGCAGGATTACACTTGCATATTTTTCACTTCCTATAGCGATAGCAAGTTTACTTGAACAGTTTTGCTGTTCTGAGAAGACAAATTACCCTTCTGGTGGCTTGGCTTTGCTGCACTCTTTTTTGGAAGATTTAAACACATTTCAAACACCAGCAGGCCATCTCAGTGCTGTGGTCCTTCTGAGTAAGGAGCCAGAGCTGCACAGTCCGAGGACAATGTCCTGAATATTTCTGACAGTGATATGCAATTATGTAGCAGGGCCTCTTTGGAAGCCCTAACCTATAACATATCTAGAGCTTTGCTTATATTCACACTTCAGTGCCTTTTTAATAGATTTTTTAAGTACACTCTACCTAATGTAAAAGTAGAGAGAAGAATCATAATTATTTTGCTTTAATCCTAAATTTGTCATACCTAAACTCAGTTTCGGGTTGTTTACAGGATCCATTATCCCCATGGGCTTCTACCACTTACATTTGAAATTCTGAACTGGTAGGACCAGATTTTTCAAAGGCATCAGCTCAGTTTTTCATTCTGTCTTTGCAATTTTACAGGCAATCACAGCTAAGAGTAAGGCACGTAAACAGCAAGTTACCTAATTGCCAGCATTGTGAGAGCTAAATTAGAGGTATTTTAAAAATTTCTTCACCCCTCATGAATAAGAAATGAGAGTCACCTACCTGAAGAAGTTCATTTGGACAAAGTGAAGTCTGAGCACAGTATTTATTTACCATGCTACCGTATCCCAGGTAAACAATTATTCGATGCATTGGTGCTTTCTGGATTTGGGGACAGGTCAGAAAAGTCTGCAGAACAAAGAAGTAGCAGTCTTTAATGTTTCTAGTGATTAGAGCTGGTATTTAGTGAAAATTACATTTGAGAAATAAATAGATAAAATTGCTTTGGATTTTTCCTGAATATTTTCAGAAGTTAAATCAAATGCTAGTCATTCAGCTACAATAAAAGTAAATAGACTCTCTCCAGTTATACTGTATGTACTTTAGATTTTGTTTACATGATATTATTTTCTTGAGTTTGTCTATTTTTAAAAAAATTTTTATTTTGGCAAAAAGAAACCAATAACAATTTTCTTAGGATTTGTGGGTTTTAACATCAAATATCAAAGCCATTAAAAAAAATTGGCAACAAGTGTTTGGAAACATTTTCTAAAGCATTCCCTATTTTTGTTAATACCTTGCATTTTACAAATTGAGAAGGAAATATGTTCCATCTTTCACTTATAATCCTGTGAATTCACCTTTAAAAAGGAGTCAGAGGGAAATAGAAGGAAGAATGATCTGTACTCACTGAGGCGACTTCTAGGGTTTGCTTGTTGGGTGTAACGAAATGGAAGGCGAGAGGGAGAGTCGCAGCTGCTTCCCAGATGTTCAGCTTCTCATCATGAATTTTTTGCTTCAGGAATCTGAATGTGTCAGTAGCTCCAGCAGCACAGATGGCACTCAGGAACCAGTGCCTGCCAGGGAGAGGAGGATTCATTATTCCCATTGCCCAGTATGCCTCTGATTGGAAATCCTGGCTGGAGGCAATACAGTTACCTGTAGGGAAGGTCATTGGCAAACTGCACCCACAAAGACTCAATTTGATCAAGGGTCACTATACGAAAAAGCTGGACCATTTGTAAGAACTTGGCTGAGGCTTCTTTAGTGGCTCCTTCCTCGTTATTCTGAACTAATTGCCGCAGTGTTTCTGTTAACTGTGAGAAAAAACAGACAGTTGGAAGGATCCGTGTCTAAAATAATTATGTGATGACCTGTTAACCTTATAAATAATGAAAGAGTATGACAAGTAAGCCTCTAATACCTGTAAATCTGGATTTTTAATCCTTATTAGAGGAATTGGCATCTGGACTAGCTCTCCTGAGAAATGATAACGAAGACTCCCCTGGTTTTGCAGCTGAGTTTTTGGTGCACTGATGCGAGTCCTTTTAATGTCAACCAAAGACAGTTCTTGTCTTCAAGGGAGAGAAAGAAATGCATCAGTAGCCTTTAACCACCCTGCGTGCGTGGAGGACACATACAGCGGTTGGAGCAGACTGAGGGGTGTCCAGCAGGACCCTTGCATTGACCACAAATGGATCGTGCACTTCTCAGTTTGTGCATTGCTCAGGATTATCTGGAAATGTCATAGGACTGGTGAGAGCTTTCATTAGTGTTTGCCAAAGTCTCTGAGAGGTTGGACAAATGTTGTAGGTGGCCCAGCAAAACCCCCAAATGGCAGGACACGGGACCTGGCTGGACATCCCAAGGGATGTACAGTGCCTTGGCCCTTCGCACCTCACAGGCCAGATGCTTCTTGTTAACACACAAATCAACACTAAATATGTTTTAGGCATCTCCTACTGGCTATGATAATCATAGCTACGCTAAGGACACGCATGGCGCCTACCTTGCCTCCATGATTGCTGCCCCGTTGGGTTCATTGAAGGGTGAGATCTGGTACACCTGCTCGGACGTAGCAGACGTCATCAAGGCCCCACTGCCATCATACTTCATCTTGTAAGTGAACATCACTGTGCCCTTAATGTTTCTGGCTTTCTAGAAGTGCAAAGAGACCCACTCACAGATACGAAGGGGCGGTAGTTAATTGAGCACAGACGAGCCAAACTCCCTACTAGCATCAGTGTGATGCGTGAGTGTTTGGCAGTGGCTTATGCCTGAGCGTGGCAGCAGGACTCCACGCTGCTCGTACCAGGGGGCAGGTGGGGCAGAGGCGGATGTACGCCATTCCCATGTTCTTCACCGCTTTCTCCTGGCAGTTCGTCAAGTCCTTGCTTTTGGAAATGGTGGCACGGTTATTCTTGCCGTCGTCCTGTATAACGTATCTGGTTTGGCAGATGCCTTCAATTCCAGCCTGTGAGTATTGATTAAACAGAATGAACTTTCTACTTGAAACAGCAATAAAAAGGTCAAAGAAAATTGCCTGGGAAGTGTATGTACAGACAACTTACTATATAACAGTAAAATGAGAATAAAAGTAAAATCAGAATGGAAAAAACAAACCTCCTGTAGTTCATACACATTTTGTGACTTTTTGATGGTTATCTGGATCATGTTCAGAATCCCTCTCACTAGGTTAGTGCATAGGATGGGACAGTCCTCAGGGGCAAAAATACTTCCAACCCTTCCCTCAGTGTATTCAAACTTAAAGGCTTGGCTGAAACATGCAGTGATGGTCTCTGTGAGCCTTGAAGATGGAGTGAAGGTGTCCGTGGGCCAGAAGCCATTGTATTCCTCCAGCTTTGGTGATCGAATCTGTGAACAAAATTAGGAAAACATTCATCCTGTTCATTCAATTTGAAACAGTGCAACAACAGGGAAACTGGGCACTTCCAGTCCATGGCTGGACACAAGCGACTTGTCCAACACCACAGGAAATGTTTTCTTCCTCAGACTCTTGTGCTGGGCCTAGGAAACATCCTTGAAAACGCAATTTGCCTGAAGGATTTCTGCCAGAAAAATAAGATCGTGCAAGCAGCATTCAAAACTTCAGCAAGTCTGGTGAAGGTTGCTGGGTGAGCGAAACACTGGCTGCCAGCAATCTGTACGGAAAGGATACTTGCCCATTTTCCCCAGATGTCCGGTGAGATCTCCCTTCAGTCTGCAAGGCAGCCAAGCCATTGCTCAAGCTGCCTGCCTAAACACATGGGGACTGTTTTGGCTGCTGCTCCAGGTCCAGCACATTCCAGAGCGCCAAAGCCTTGGCATAGCTGATAGGGAAGCAGAGATGACCGCAAGACCTTGCACAGGAGATGGCCCAGCAGGAGCTGACATCTCTTTCTTTGGAAGTGACTGTCATCATTTTAAGTTTATCAAGCTGTAAAGCTTGCACACAAGTCCTTGACTGCTACCTAGTGGGAAATACAAGCCTGCATGCACATACGTATGTAGTCACATACATATGCATGCGCACCTCCCACCCTCGTACATAAAAGTACATGTTCCTGCGTAGAGGGAAATGGTGTGATTTTAGTGCTCTGTTTTATTTTAGGCATTTATAATCAATGCTGCAAGAGTGGCTTGCCTCTTGTCATGTTTTCTCAAATTAATCATAGAATCATAGAACCATAGAATGGTTTGGGTTGGAAGGGACCTTAAAGATCATCTAGTTCCAACCCCCCTGCCGTGGGCAGGGACACCTTCCACTAGACCAGGTTGCTCAAAGCCCCATCCAACCTGGCCTTGAACACTTCCAGGGAGGGGGCATCCACAACCTCTCTGGGCAACCTGTTCCAGTGCCTCACCACTCTCATAGTGAAGAACTTCTTCCTTACATCTAATCTAAATCTACCCTCTTTCAGTTTAAAGCCATTACCCCTTGTCCTATCGCTACGTGCCCTTGTAAAAAGTCCCTCTCCGGCTTTCTTGTAGGCCCCCTTTAAGTACTGGAAGGCTGCTATAAGGTCTCCCCGGAGCCTCCTCTTCTCCAGGCTGAACAACCCCAACTCTCTCAGCCTGTCTTCATAGGAGAGGTGCTCCAGCCCTCTGATCATCTTCGTGGCCCTCCTCTGGACTTGCTCCAACAGGCCCATGTCCTTCTCACGTTGGGGGCCCCAGAGCTGAACGCAGTACTCCAGGTGGGGTCTCATGAGAGTGGAGTAAGGGCAAGAATCACCTCCCTCGACCTGCTGGTTATGCTGCTTTCGATGCAGCCCAGGATACGGTTGGCTTTCTGGGCTGCAAATGCGCATTGCCGGGTCACACTGAGCTTCTTGTCAACCAATACCCCCAAGTCCTTCTCCTCGGGGCTGCTCTCAATCCACTTGTCACTCAGCCTGTATTTGTGCTTTGGATTGCCCTGACCCATGTGTAGGACCTTGCACTTGGCCTTGTTGAACTTCATGAGGTTCGCACGGACCCACCTCTCAAGCCTGTCAAGGTCCCTCTGGATGGCATCCCTTCCTCCAGCATGTTGACTGCACCACACAGCTTGGTGTCATCAGCAAACTTGCTGAGGGTGCACTCAATCCCACTGTCCATGTCACTGACAAAGATGTCAAACAGCGCCAGACCCAATACCGACCCCTGAGGAACACCACTCATCACTGGTCTCCTTAAATTAAATCCTACTCAAGACTATTGTCTGCAATTGCTAAAGTTATAGCAGTTCTAGCAAGGTTACACAGAGCCTGCAATTGCAGCAGTGTGTAAAGTTTGATTAAAGGTATTCCTTCATGCTGTTTCAGTAATATATGCACAGGATTACAGAAGATCCCTTTTCTGTGGTCTTTCATTCTATGCCAGTATTTTAAGCTGTTTCGTTTAATCTTTTCAATGAGTAACAGCGCTTCCAGATCTGATGTCATCATTATGCCAAGCAGAAGCATTACCATTAGAATTCCTCACATTTGAATTAATGCCTATGTGAAGAATATCTAAAGGAAGACAATGGAGACAGGTGGGACTTTCTCATGTGATATCTGAATTCCAGTGTCGAGCTTTTCTCAGGCTATGGACCAGGTTGAAAAACATGGATATTTCATGCTTGAATTCTGATTTTCATACTCAAACTTAGTGTTGCCTTAGTAAAACTATCTTAAGGACATCTCTTTAAAGTAGCTGCCTGCCATATTTCCACATGGAGATGAACCTAAGGCAGCTTTAGTCAAGGGGGCTCAGGTACTGATGGCAGCAGAGCTGGAGCAGCTCTGGCTCTCTCCCGCAGAGGTGCGGGCTGTGAGGAAGCCTGTGGTGCTGTCTGTAGGTCCCTACCAGTGACCCAAAGCAGTTTGGCTACAGCTGCAGACACTCCAGTGGTGCCCTCAGCTCTCCCCCAGCTCGGGGGTATGGGATGCAAAGCTCAGTGCCCATGACTGCACCTCTGCCCGCGCTGGGGAAATCATCACTGCCTGAGCGAAGCTGCTTGGTCTGACATTGGGCTTACAGGGTCATCTTGGCACTGGGAAGGGCCCTAAGCTTTCATGTGAGTTCTGCATCTTTTTGTCGTTTATTTTACCAGCCTGGAGGTATGAACCGAACGTCTGTAGCTGCATGATGCGGGTGGGTGGGTGGGTTCCCACGCCCATGGTGATTTACCTGGAGAAGGTGGTTGCTGTGAGACGCATGGCTGATCTCCAGCTTGCAGGTCAGCCTCACCCCCGCCATTGCCAGGCCTCTGCTGGGCAGCCCGTGCAGGATGAAGCTCTCGTAGCCATACAGGTAGGTCTTGCCGGTATGAAAAACAGGCTCTACTGAAAAAAAAATTACAACGGAAGTACCTCCTTCGCTATGACTGTTGTGATGTTACTCGCAAGAACCATCCCAGCAAAGAAGGGTGAGGCTGCTACTGCCAAAAAATAGGTGCAAGCAGTGGGCAAGGCACAGGCGTAGGGGAGGGCAGTGTGGGAACCGCTCGCTGGCGGTGGGAGCGCACTTACCGAGGTCCTGCTTCTGGCCCCCTGTGTAGGAGGAAAGAGAAGGATGCGTGAGAAACCCCCCATCTCTGTGGATCCTTTCATTTATTATTCATTTACTCAGTGTGCTAATGGTTGGCAAACAACCAGTTATGGGCTCCCAGGGTGCACCCCACACCCCTGAGACACCAAGCCCGCTGCTTGCTCGGCTTCTCCCCTGCTGCTAAGCTGAGGCACAGAAATCTAATAGTTTACAGCCAAAGTCATAAAAGGACTTCAGCAAATTAAGCTGTAAATAACCCTGAAAGGCCCCGAGGAGATGCAGTTTACTCAGGACTGCAGTGGCCATCACGGCTCAGCAGTGCTGGTAAAGCTTCAACTTACCCACAAGGGCGAGCACCAGGGCCAGGATGAGTCCCTTCATGCTAAAAGCGACTGAAGACTGTGGCAGAAAATGTGCAGCTTTTATAGAAGAATTATTAACAGGCTCAGTGAATTTTGTTGAGTTATCAACTTTTTATCAACCACTCAAACCCTTTGAGGGAGAGGGGGTTGGGGACAAGGTGCTGGCTGTTATTGCTGAGCCAAAACCATCACAAGCACTTTTTTTCTCACTTTATCAACTGAATGCACTGGAAATACCTTTTGAAACAAGTGCTTAAAAGTATTAAAATGTAGTTAAAGTCAAAATATTTATTGTGTAAGAAAAACTACTAATTATCCTTATTCACTGGAAGCACTCAGTGCTATTGCAGTCAGTGCTGACTTTGCCCAGGTTATCCTGACCTGACCACAAGGCACACAGCTTATCTAACTGATTGTGCCCCAGCAGGATTGTGCAAAATCCCTGGGCAGCCCCCCTGTGACACCGTGCCGACAGCGAGCAGGACAGGCTGTCACCCACAGCCCTGCTCTCTGGGGATGGGGACTTCACCCAGTAACACAAACCTCCTGTCATTGTCACAAAGGCCATGGCTATATGCCGCTGACGTTCATGCTTCCCTCACCTGCCTTCTCTGACAGGGCTAATGCATCAGCCCCTTTCACCGGTGTGATTAGCCGTAGAGGGGTGTCGGTGAGGGTTGCCCCCGCGAGGTGGAACGGGTGAGGCTGACAGGTGTTACAGACACAAACCTCCTGGTTTACAAAGTGTGGTTCACCCAAACTCATTTCACATCACGCAACAAGGGGCGGCATCTTCACCCCACGGTGGAGCCGCCTTCTCCCATCGGTAGGCGTTTTCCCTGTCCCTTTGGAGGCAGCCCCACAGGTCCCTCAGGCTGCTCTTGGCTCCAGGGTTTGGCCTGGTCCCTGGGTCCCCTCGTCCCCCGCAGCCGGGGTGTGGAGCTGGGCTCAGCTGGAGCAGACGGAGCCACGTCCACCACTCCCATCAGGAACCTGCACGAGGAGGGTTATGGCAGCCCTGGGACCGAGGGGTTCACATTGGCACCACGCGGCCGCCGTTTGCCCACCAACCTTCTCCTCCGTGGGTGGGGAACCAAAGCTGCTGCCCAGCTCACTGTGGGAAGGAACTGGATTCAGTTTCTCATCAACAGATCAGTGGCTCCTATCCAAGACAGCTTAGTTTTCATAATGCTCTTTAGCTGATGTTTTTTTATAATTGGCAGTTGGGATATAATCTATAATGTCTGACAAACTGTGGATTTTGTTCCGTGATCAAAGATTGCATCTGTAGGGTAAAAAACCCAATAATTTGGAAGCATGGCAAATACTTCACTGTGTTTTTACCAGCACTATATTCTGGTCCTGTTTGTTTTAACCCCTTCCCTTGTAAAACTGATGGCACATGATAGAAAAGCCAAACCATTCACTAGTGAGTTGTGTCATGTCTTTGGAGATTTGGTAAATGGTAAATGTAGCTAAAGGATTTGAGTATACAGCTACTGGCAACTGGTAATTGAGGCTCAAAAGCTAATACATTATGGCATAACTATATGCAGCTGCACATGGTTTTTTTTTTTAAAAAAACACCTTGCAGACAGTGAGGACTTGAGGTCAGTGGCAGTGCAAGCAGAAGAGTGCTGCTGTGATGACAGATGAAATGCAACAACGCTTGTATTCAGTGTCTCAAAATTATAGCACTATATTGCTAAAACACCACACTGTAACAGTGACACCATGAACCATAACACTCCTCAAAATAAGGGTCCTCCCTGGGGGCTGTATGGGCTGTGCCCGGCTGCAAGGGCAGGGTCTCCCCAAAACCCCCAGCCCCCCCAGCCTGGGGCTTGCAGAGTCTCGCCCCCACCCCACTCCCTGCTTTGGGCAGCAAACGCTGCATCCCTGGTCACCCCGGCTGTGCTGCTGCTACAGGGCAGGATCATCTATGCTTCTGCTCCAGGTGTAGGCAAAACCTCTTGGTGGGGGCTTCACCTTTGGGGGTTTCTTTATAGAACTGAACCCTCTTATTTTCTATATAATTGCTCCGGTACATCAAGAACGATTTCAACTCCCAGCCTGTCCCTCCATACACTCATAACACTTTCACGCTTCTTATTTCTCCGAAGGATATAACCTGAATTAAAAAGAGAAGGGAAAAAAAAAATCGTAAGAAAATTGTGAGGGTGACGAACAACTTTGCTGTGCCCAGGACCTGCCCTGGACAGCATTTCCTTCGAGCTGTGCTCAGCTGTCTCTGCAATGGCAGTGGGTGAGAGGGGCAAAGGCTGGCTGAGGCATCCCCACAGCCCTTCGCAAGGTAGACACCCACAGCCCTCATCCCCCCACAGTCTCATGGGTGCTCCGGCTGCCATGGTGGTTGGGTGATGCTCAGCCACAGGTTTCCTGCCAGTGTGTTACTGCTGAGCTCATTGCACCCCTCACATGTGAGCATGGGGGCTGGAAGATGAGAGTCCCCCCAAAACTCTGCTCCAGCCTTGGCAGACTGGGAAGAGAGGAGCCCCATGGGGTGGCCCCACCAGAGTTGGGAGCTCATGCCAGAGCCCCCTGTGGATCCCAGCTCCGGGGGTCATGCAAAGCCCCAGCTTCTGCTGGATTCAGCCTCAGGGGTTACCCGGGAACTCTCTGCTTCCCATCACTGCTCCATGTGACTTCCAGGCAAGCAGCAAACCCACCAGCTCACCACTTTACTGCTGCTGCCGGGTAGTGCACAAACACTGCCTGCTGTCAGCTCCCCATCACTTTGCAGCACAAGGTACCATGACAGCATTTAAACTGTATATAACTGTATATTTATGCCTGTCTTTCAAACATACTCCTTTCAGTACTAAGGACATTACCTTTCCAAACTATAAAACTCACATACAAACAATAAAACTCACATATGTGCATCCATGGAACGTACCAAAGCTGCTGGGGAAAGCAAAACGACACAATTTTTACAGAATGTTCTCAAGTGTTTTCAAAAACTAGCCAGTGATTACCTCTCCACCCAACATAGTCATAGGTAAGTGCCATTTTTCTTCATT
Source organism: Gymnogyps californianus (assembly GCF_018139145.2). Lineage (NCBI taxonomy): Eukaryota > Metazoa > Chordata > Aves > Accipitriformes > Cathartidae > Gymnogyps > Gymnogyps californianus. The sequence goes on along the minus strand of NC_059478.1, from coordinate 20,322,444 downwards.
GGTTTCTACTGATTTTAAGAACCAAATAACTTGCTTCTCTTTTAATTAATTTACTGAAGATCTAGATTTTTAACAATTCAGTAGGATCACATTCTGCTTTGCATTAACAAACGTCAATATAAAAAATGAATGTGTGTTCAGTCAGTAATAAAAATGGCTGGATGTGTGTGTATTAATTGGGAGAACGCTGATGAATAAAGGCAGATAAACTTAAGAAAGTACAATACCATTTCTATTGAAATTTGTGGAAAACTCCTGATGACTTAAGCTGCCAACAATCTCATTGACATCAATGGATATGTCTACACCATCTCCTAAGGCAATTCTCTGAAGAACAAATTCACCCAGCGTGCATACTTGGCCTGCAAGCACAGCCTTAGGGGCAAGCAGAAAATATGTTCCAGATCTGCTGGAATGCTTTGGGCTGCAGCGCTCACGGCCCACGCAGACCTGCAGCGGTTGGGCAGGAGGCAGAGCCCACCTGCTGATGGTGGCCACAGCTAGGGCTCATGCTGGGCATGGAGGCTGGGACATCTCACCCAAAGTGCAAAGGCCTGGCTCTGCTTCGGACCCTTTGGCAGGTGGTATACTTGGGTAACGCCACCGTGTCCTGTTCGAAGACCCCTGATTCGCACTAGCTTCTGCATGTGGTGCATCAGGAACGTAATGTGTTCTTGACTCCCTCAGAGCAGCCTTGTCCAGTGGCATGAGATGCAGGCTTATTCCCTGATCTTGCTGTTCCCTACAGCAGCACTGGCACATCACGTAGTTATTGCAGAGCACCACGGCTGCGTTGCTGCTGCAGAGGGTGCTGCATCACACAGAGGTGGTCAGTTCCTGCTCCGGGTGCAGAGGATCCCAGCACCAGGAAGAAAGCACGAGAGGAAACAAGCAGGAGCCTGGTACCACAGCTACCCAACCCATATCCCTGATGGGGCCTGGCACAGACACATGCCTGGTGCACAGATGATGATCACAGACTCAAGAAGTCTACAAAATGGGGGGTGAGGAGAAGCAACACAGACCTCCTCTTTCCATAACCAGTGAAATAAGGATGCCTTCATAATCTTTTCCATGCGTGGATTTATTACGAAATCAGATATTTATGGGCAATCGTAACAGTTTCTACAATAATAAAGTTTAATACTTTAAATTACTTGGGAAGATTCCACACGTCCTCAAACACTTAATTTAGTATCTCTATTGTTCCTTGAGTTTTCTTACACCACAAAATAAAAACATTAAAGTGTTTCTGGTTTTTTCTGTGCTGCAATGTACAGCTTCATACACTGCAGTCTTCGTTCTCACAAGAACATGCTATGTGTGCATCAACAGTGTCCTGCATATCCTCTGACTTCTGGTCGAACTTTGTCTGTTTGTCCGTCAGGCTGGTAGCCGAATCTGATGGGGAACAAGAAATGAAAAGTAAACAGTATACTTTAGAAGCAGTTTTGCAAGGTACAGCATTTACCATGCACTAGTCATTAATTACAGCAGGCTTGGCTTCTCCTCACTGGCTTACATATTTATATTTGTCTAAGTCACACAGAGATGTTCCAGGAAACCCACTTAATTACCAGTTCTACCTTGAAAACTACTACTTCCATGTAGAATTTTATTAATAATACATTGAGGAAAGGATATTATGGTCATAAAGGAAAAACAAACTTGGAAAACAGACGTGAACCTATCATCTATATAATCTATATCTACCTTATCTCATCTCTTATAATCTACAATATACCTATAAAAAAGACATCCTCCTATATCACTGCACCTGTGTGCAGGAATCCCGTCCACACCTGCCCTTCTATTGCCTAAATCAGCTCAGTGAGATAGGATCACGCCCAAAGGCAGCGATATATAAAAATATACAAGGTGAGGATCCCCGTTTCAGGGTGCTGCACATGATCAGATGTGACTGAATCCTCACAGGCTGCAATACACAGTTTTTCAGCTGAATCACAATGTTGACTGTGCTGTTACCCTGCCCTTACCTTGTTAGCTCAAAGCACCATGAAGGGGAGTTCAGTTTAGATTCCGGTATAACGAAAAACATAGTAAAATTACAACAGAAAATCATCTCTCTCGCTAAAGGAAGTTTTATGTATTAATGAAGACAGGGACAGGTCTTCAGTCAATACCACAGTAAGCCCATCCCAGACTGTGGATATGTTAGATTATTCATACATTTCAAGTGGAATAACTGAGTCAAGGCGCAATCTACTTAGACTTTTGTGCAGCTCCTATTCAGTAGGATTTCTGTTGACTTACCAGCTGGGAGACAGTGGAAACCAACAGTGACTGGAGTAGTCTTGGTGGCAGAGCACCCTTTCATACAGCGCAGCACAGGCTCTGTAGAATAGCACTTGGACTCTACACCCGCAAGCTGAACTGTCTTCTCAAGCTTCAGAAATGAGCGTCGCAGTTTGCAGGCTGTAACACAATCATTGGTGATAGTTTACGTGCTTACGTTCAAAATCTTCAGATCTCCCCAGAAGGACCCATCTGTCAACACTGCCAATTTGCAAACAACTTTCCTCTATGAAAACTGTATTTTGATCATAAGTGAAGCAGCATCACTGACTGATAAGCTTTTCAAATCAGCTAATCAGATATGGAGCTACGGAAAGTTAATTTCAAATACAACTGGTTTATTTCTAGATTAGCATGTAGAAACATAGTCTGATGTACTTTCTAATAAACATTTTTCAAAGTAAACTGGCTTATTGAATAGGTGCAAAACCACATTTGAAAGTGTTGAATACTCAGCAGTGGAAATAAAGGGGGGATTTCTGACCAAATAAAAATAATCACTAAAGAATTACACTATTGCCACTGTCATTCAGACACAGAATTGCTGCAGAGAGAGACCAGAAGTCATTGCTGCCAGCCAGTAATATTGATCTCATTTTGGATTCCCAGGACAAGCAGTTACAAGTGTGTGAGAAGCTAAATGGACCACAATTTACTCCTGACTATAAGCATTATTCTCTAAAATTCCAGCCATTTCCACCATATGTTAAATAGAAACACAATATGTGGTCACTACCAACCATGGGAATACCATGGTGTACATGCATGTGGACTCCGTATCCATCTAAAGCAAGTTTGATGCCCAGTATTCTTGACAAAGACATAGAAGAATAACAGATAATGCACAGCTAAGCATGTAGAAGCCATCTCCAGGGACCGAGGAAGTCCTTCCCACCAGGACAAGTCTTCTTTACAAAGGCAACGTGCCTGTTCTCCTCACAGCACTATGGTAGGCTGTTGCATCATAACCTCAGCTGAGAGCATCAGCACACCATAAGATCCTAATCTACTGAAACATTTAAAATACAGCTTTTTTATTTCAACCATGTAATTAAGTCCTTGGAACTGCTCATGCACTTGAATGCTTTGCTTGACAGGTTGCACTGGTTCAAAAATCAGGTGGTCAGCCATGGTAATAACTACTAATCCCCATCTGATTTTTTGATGAGTCAAATGCTGGAAATTGATGTCTGGAAAATGCTGTTGTGCTTAAATCAAAGCATTCCGTGTGAATTTATCCTCTTACATTTTTTTCTGATCTTGTTCTAAAACACTTCAAAACTGAAACAAAGATTTTGTTTCAACTTGGTTATTTAATTTCAACTGACGTGTATTTTGGCTTGTCTGTTTAACTTGTAATTTCTTATTTCTTTCTAAAGTGGCAAATAATTTTAATACTTAATATATAACTTAATAATGAATCCTTTTAAAATGCTTTTTATTTCCAAAATGTTTACAGATTTTAAATTTTCTAAACAGATTCTACATTTTCTAAACAACTGCAGCAATATTATATTAAATTTATTAGAGCTTGCATACCTCCTGTACAAGGCTTTTCTTCCAAAATCCAAGAATGCCCAAAGCTCACTGCATCTTTAGCTAGATATCCGTTGGGCATCCGATATTCCTGTTCACATTCTGCATCATATTTTCCACATATTCCACACATTTTCCCTGCCATCCATAAAGCAATTTGAATCTTTGAGAAAAAAAGTCAAAACCATTTCAAGTTAAAAAAAGTAATACCTATGGAGCAGATTTTTGCTGTGCAGGTCCCTTCCAGTGTAAGTTAATGCACAAGCATTTAAAATCTCTGGTAAGAATTCAAAAGGGTCTGACAGTCAGATGCCAAACTCCTGTGGTGCTGCAGCGTCTTTACCGGTTTCAGCCTTTAAAACCTACTGTGCCAGTCTAGTATGTTAAGTTATTAATAGTCTAGACTATTAATATGCTGAAGCTTTTGTCTGATGGATGTTTTCATAGTATAGGTGATAGATACAGTACGGTTTACCGATTTCTTACATTCCCTTTTCATATTATTTTTAGTGCAGCCTTTAAAGCATTCATTCATCTTAAAAGAATGGCTGCATTTTTGCTGATGTGAAGAATTATACAGCTGTAAGAACAGTGGACAGGAGCTGAAAACTCATTTTTCTTGCAAATGCACTGCTGGCTCAGTGTGTGTACGCTCACAGGCCCATTTCCCAACACACACCTGCACTGCAAGAGTAAGGTATTTTTGTCGGTGAAAGATTCTCACTTCTCCCCCTCAGAAATAAAGAGCGGGACTGTGCAATCCTGTAGTGTCATCTTCCCTTTTGGGTTTTTTGGGCCCTGCACGCATTTGGCTTTGCCACTGTATACTCTTGCACTCATACATACAGATTTAAGGGAATCCTATGGAAATTTCTCAACACCCAAGCTTATGAAGAGGAAGAACGATACCCTGAATGTGTATCCATCAAAGTACAATTTATCAATGCCGTAGGCTGGGGCAACAAGTACAAGCCCTTGCTTTTCACTGTGGATCCACAGAGAAGCACCTAGAAGAAAACAAAATAAAACATCTTCTTTAAGAAAGAAAAAAGCAACTGTCATGTTTCTAAAATGTTCTTTTCCTTGAAATTCCTCAATTGTTCTATTCAAGAAACAAAAGATAGAGCAAAACAATGTAGAAATGTGTATATATAGAAAGTAGGTGTTTGTAAAAATTTGGAAAACAATTTTAATGATCACAGATTTATTAATTTTTCTTTGGGTTATTAACATATTCATATTTATTTCTATAAATGATTACAGAGTTGTCTATAATATCTGTATAGGCCCTGAGTACACTATATTGCAGTAAGGAAATACAAAGAACACCGTGACTGTCACTGGAGCCATTTCTAGCACAATTATCACTTCCCAAGTATGTAACAAATAGGACAGAGCTCAGCACTGGCAGATGCTAATCCAGTTTCAGCAAGATTTAGCCTGATTCATATACTACAGCTCTACAGTCAGGAAATAATTGCATTGTATATATCTCCTGACTGCATAGCACAGAATGAAACAAGGTCCTCCTGTACCTTTCACAGAAGAAAACTTCCTGCTTTGAGAGAAGCAAGCAGGCTATTTTACCAGTTCTCCGTATTTGTTCCTAGCAGATTTCAGAACGCTAGCCAAATTTATACCTAAAAAATCAAATTAGGAAAAACATTGATATAAAATTGTGGTGAATTTTAGAAAAGCTCTATTTCAAAAAGCTTTAGTCAAGCAAGATTTTGTAGTGTAACTGAAACACTTCTCAAATTTGGAACTCCAGTGGGAGTTGCAGTAAAGTATGAAAAGGAGGGATCTTCATGTTAGTTATATCTTGCTTAGTATGGCCACTTCAAGAGTTTCACACTCTAATCAGTCTTTCTAAATGTTCCTATGCAAGTGAGTAAAATACATGTTCTTAAATATTAACCTTACAACCAAAGGTAGAAATACTTATTGAATACAAACTGATGGCATCTCTTTGATTTTTTTTTTTGTCTGTCTTTCTTTATTTCTCCTAAAACATACGTGAAAATGAAACAACTGATGCTGCATCACTTACCAGCAGATATGTATGAAACATTCGTTGTGGGGCTTTCAACCCCATCTACCAGCATTTTCACCTGTCCGTTCACAGGATGCATATCAATTTCACTGTTAAGGAGAAGAGCGTTCATACCCTGTTTGTATCACATTCACACGCATACAGTGACAAAGGCATTTTCCTGCTCACTGAATATCACATAAGCTCATTTTAACTACTTAAATTACGTCAAGGGTGGTGGTGTCACCTAAGATGCAGGATAACGTTATCAGCATCCCATTCAATATGCATGGAAAGTAAAAAAGGGAAATGCTGAAATCCCATGGGCTGCTAACCTTTGCAGTAAAGCTCAGATCTAAGCTCCTCTCATGTTAAATGTGGACAATGTAGTCCCTCATGCTCCCAGCATCTGGCAGGAGTTACTTACTGACTGCCAAGCTTGATGTTGATTGCTTTCAGGTTCATAGCTTCTTCAGCATTCCTCATCATCACCAGGAACTTAAGGTCAGAGCTGCAATCCTGAGCCAAGATGTGGTAGCAGTTTGCCGGCATTGTGTAGTTAAACTGAACTTCGTTAAAGGTTGTGATCTTGTTGTGGGAAACTGAGCAGCGAGCTGGTTAAATAAAATGCCAGTGAGTATTTGCTTTTCCATAAAAGAAAGTCATTAAATGGCATATATTATTTTTAGTGCTATATTATTTTAGCTTTATATTTTTTTCCACTACGTGATATTTTTGTATGGATTACAGGGGCTTTTGGCTATTAAGCACCCATAAATTCTAAAAAAGGCATGGAAAATATACTTCTCTATTTAACAAAAAATAATTGCCAGAAAGTTTAAGTGTTATCAATTCAGTTAATTAGTATCTTGATCCCTGAAATGCTGACAAGTTCTGTACTATATGCACAATATCCTCTCCTAGTTGAACCATCCTCGCATTATTACAGCACATTTCCTAATTAGCTGGAGACAAATAATGCCAGAAAAATTCAGAAGGTGCTCAAGTAATTTGGGAGACTGAGGATGTCATGCTTCTGAACCCGATTAGACCCTGACCTTTCAAATTCTCAAGCACTGCAGTGGGGGCTTCAGCAAAGACATTCCAGATGGGAGGCTGTAGCTCTGAAGCTGATATCCTCGGACCTACAGGGAGTGACAGGGGAAGCCTCATGGCTTTTTCATAGAGAATCATCTGAAAAGAAATTCAAAAGCACATTCAAAATACACTTGTGCCAGGTATTCACAGCGACCAGCTGAGATCAGCTTTTTCTCCTATTTGGAATTTGATTTCAATTTCTTCTGCTTGGGTTGACAAAGACTTTATGTGAACACAACTCATCTGACTCACTGTCCATGAGCTTTTTGCTTTTGCTTCCAGTTTTCTCTCATGGTGTGGGTCATCATTCAGATATTATTTGGAGGAGAATGAATTACTGCCCTTCAACGGCAGTTAGGCGAACACTTACGGAGCTACTACAGATGGAAACGCATGTCATTATGAGTACCCACGGCACTTGCTTTTTCCATGAACAAAAATCACTCTATGAATATTCTTGGATGTAATATAAAAAGGTTGAAAATAAACAAAAGTTGGTTTCATCATTTGCACCCAAAGTGATGCTTACTTAATTTTTCTTTCTCACAATTGACCCACTGTAATTAAAATGCAACAGTCTCACTTTTCTACTAGGAAAAAATAGGAGAGTGATAATAATATTTCATAATTACATCAGGAAGCTTGATAACAACATCACATGTCCTTGGAGAAGTTAGAGCCACGATCATCCTGGCTTGTCGAGAAGGATTCTTGTCCGTTTTTTCAGAGAACCCCAGCATAAACGCAGCCCCAGGGACAAACTTGTAAAACCTTCAAAAATTCAAATCAGAAAGATCTGGTGAAATAGAGAGGCAAAAAGCAGCACACATGCCAACCAGGTTGTCTCACATCTGTGTGTAAGTAGCATACAGAGTCTTCAGAATCATTGGTTAGGTCCCCATGACCAGTCTCTGCTTTACTGATCAAGTGTTCAGTGAAAGGAAGGATCTATTCCTCAGTTTTCAGTAATTATGTCCACTATAATTACTGTACAGTACAATAGGATGGCTATGATCTCCCACTCAGCTTTTATGTCCAGAGGCAGTACTCGGACAGATCAGAGAATAATAGCTGGTACTTTAACCACTAGAACCTCATGGGTGGATGCTGATTTTTCCCAGTTGACCAATATTATGAACGAGTGTCACTAAACCTCACCATTCTGCTATGGATCTGACACTTGAAGGAACTTTAGGCCACTCCAGTTTCACTTGTACAGCAGGGTGGGCAGCAAACCGCCCAGTTACCAGCTCAGTTGAAATCTTGTAGTCCTGGCAATTCCGGCCCCATTTCAGGTAAGCCTGTAATGGAGAGAGAAATGGTCCATTTTTAAATGCACGGAGCATGGTTCTCCTGTGATGCATACAGCTGTATATAACTACTTTTGAGCCTTACCGCTGCCTTGTGAGCATTGAGGACTGAAGCATCAGCACAGAGTTTCCACTTGCTTGAATCTGTAAGGTTTGACACAAATACCTGCATCCGGGGCCTGATGGAGTCAATATCAGCATATACCACAAGCTGGAGGCCTCCTGTCTTCTTATCGTTACGAATGCCACGAAGAAAAACAGCTAATACCGGTGTTTTAACATCTCCCAAAAACTTAGGCTAAGAAGAAGGGGGAGAAAGTATGCAAAGAATATAATTATAAAAGAGTTACCATGGAACATTTTAGATGCAAGATCTAGATGAATAAATGAAAAACAAGCAACTGAACTGCAAATATATACCAGCATATGTACCACACATATATACACGCCTATAAACTCTCATGCATATGTCTTTAATGTGCATGTGCCTCTGAATGCACAGATGGATTTTATCACTATATTTTACATGAGCCAAAATTTGTGCCATTTCCTGAGCTACAGCTGATACCGTGGAAATATTCATATCATTGGGATACAGTAATGACTATATGATTTGAGCTTCATTGTTAATACCCATATATTTGCCTGTGAATGAAAGAAGGTGGTTCAGTTTGACTAACAACATCGGCTGTCAGTTGTACTCATCATTCATTCTCACAACAATAACATCCTCCAGCTAGCGTCCTCCTGTTTACCTGTCTGGTTGGTCTGTTGGCTTTCACCTCACACTTCAGCTATGAGTTCTGTGGGGCAGGCAGGTTTTGTGTTTGCACAGCACCCTAGCACAAAATGTAATCCAGGATGTTATCTTCAACATCAAGAACCTCCCCCGTTGACAGCAGGGCCTTAAGCGCACTATGACCTGCAATTTCTTCTCTCCATCATTAGACTTCACTTCATCACTTGCCCCAGAGAGCAGGCCTGCACGCATCAGACTGGGTGGTGGTGAGGAGCCAAGGCGCTACCTGTCACCTCTGGAGCATGCCTTCTGCTGAGGCTCCTCTTAGCCTTGGCCTCCACCACCAACATCCTTGCACTGGCACTGCAGCACCTCAACTTCCCTCCTGGTTGCAGAGGTCACAAGATCAGTCTCTGCAGGCATCTGTTGGGTGGGATTCCCATGAGGGAAGGGTCGTGGTACAAGTAAGAAGGATCCTCACCTCACTGCAGAGGAAAGTGTGTGTGTGAACTATGGTGTGTGTCTCACTCTTGATTGATACCTGAGACTTGAGAGGTTGATATTTCTCTCTTCCCATTGTCCTAGCTGTCCAATTACTGCAAGTGCATGGCCACCCTGCCATTCTTCCAAGCTGTCAAAAATGCCCCCAAATTATGCAACTAACCCAGGAAGCAGCTCGAGATGAGGCGTGACTGGATCTGGTAGAGGAGTACGTGCTGCTAAGTCGGTCAGCTGGGAATTTCCTTTTTGGGAACTGCAAGAAGAAAACACATCATGCTCAAGAGGGTAACTTAAAAGCATGCTTGAAGAAATTGTACTAGGCAGTGCTGCAGAATACTCTCTGTCATGACACTTGGTATTGGTAAACTTGTGTTCCAACCCTGAGCAGCTCAATGACTTGCAGTATGCTTTGTCCTGCTTAATACGTGTGATCTAGCTCTGAAAAATCTTGTTTACCCAAATATATCTGACCCCTCAGAAGAGACAAATAAGGAACATGTCTAGATGAGAATTCCCTGTGTGAAAAAACAATGGATGAGAGCAAGTCAAATTGAACCAGCCTCTCAATGCAATCTGAAAGACCAGAACTGATTCATTTTACTTCTGGAAGGGCCTGATCAACTGGAGGACACACTGAATGGACCAACTGAATGGAAAGGATCAACTGAATGGACACACACAGCTGAACTTTCTACTGTTTGAGGAACACTAATATCAAGTACACTGCTCCTGGCTGGCTCACGCCCTAGTAAGAATCTTCTGTTGAACTAAATTACCATAAAATAAAGTATCCTCCCACGTTTGTCAGCATCACTATCCCGGTGTGTATCAACAGTGATTCCAACCCAAGAAACCAAGTGATCAAAGCCAGTCAAATGACCCAAGCTCTTGATGGTAGGATCTTTTTTCCTCCAAAGTGTGCATCCTCAGTCCCTTGTACTGCTTTGGTAGAGCTTTGCATCTACTTTGCAGAGCCACAAATGGCATCATGTGCACAACACAAAGGAGAACATAGCTCTCTGTCTTTACGCATCTCAGAAGAACCACCACAGTTGATTTGGTGTTCTAAATGTTATCAGTACTGTAATTTTCCTCAACAAAGACAACAAGTTGCCTTTAAGGTTTTCATTTGACTCATGACAGATTCTATACTTAATTTACTGAGGAAAGAAAAACTCACCTCTTGTCTATGCGCTGATCTAAAGCGATACTGATAAATCTCATGATCCTCCTTTGATAAAAACAAGAAGATGAAAAGTCTCAGAAGAAATGAAATGCTGCAATTACATTGAAAGCTGAGCACTGGGAATTAAGTAATGATTTTACTAATTATCATTCATACATAGTTCTCTATGCTTAGTCACAAGCAGATAATGCAAGACTTGAAGTAGGTTATATAAAGCATTAATGTTCCTACTGCAAAATTAAGACAGAAACATGCAACGTATATTGACAGAAAGTAGTGAATTGGCAAAAAATGGTTCCCTGCCTATAACAAAAGTTTCAACAAACTTGTGGAAACTTTTGAGACGCTTTGAAGTACACATCTGAGCCAATGATTGCAGGTGTGTTTGCAGAACAAATTTTGCAATTTTATGTTGCTAAAATTTACTGTGTCAACTCATAATTTCCCGACTTATGATGCAAAGCCAGCTGCGATCAGGAATGGGATTCACAAACATTACCAGCATCAGTCAATTTACTGACAAAGTTACCCATATTTTGGAATATCTGCTGCTGCTGCTGCTGCTGCTGCTGCTGCTACCTTCCAGATGTCCTGAATGATGACCATGGTTACGGTGACTCAATGACTTGCTGCTGCTGCTACTGCTGCTGCTACTGCTGCCATTCAGATGCCTTGAGTGATGTCCACGGCTGTGGTGACTCAATGACTTCCTGCTGCTACTGCTCCTCCTCCTGCTACTACTGCTACCTTTGCTACTGCTGCTGCTGCTACTCTTGCTGCTGCTACTCTTGCTGCTGCTGCTACTGCTGCTCTTGCTGCTACTGCTACTGCTGCTCTTGCTGCTACTGCTACTGCTCCTGCTGCTACTGCTCTTACTACTTCTGCCACTACTGCTACTGCTGCTGCTCTTGCTGCTTGCATCTTTGTTTCTTGCTTGCTTTACTTGATCATTCTTATCTTCATCCATGGCCTTTTTATGATCAGGAGAAGCAGCAGATGATGAGGAAGAAGAGGAGATAGTTGAGGAGGCAGAAGATGAGCTGGAGGGATTTTTTGCATTGGGGTCGGTCCCAAGCTCTGTTAGCATAGTGTTTCCTTTCTCAGAAGGTTGCTTCTTGTGGTGTCGGGTTTTATTTGCAACCTGCAAAAACAGTTCAAAGAGAAGTGCAAGAGAGGGGATACATCTGGTTCTGTATTTACAAAGTAAAGCTTCTCTGGGTGTCAGACAAGCTGCTCACACCAGCCTTTCAAGGAACAACTTCCCTGCCTCACTACTGCAGAAGCTGCAGAACTCCCTTAGATCCACTCCACCCAGCTGAAATCTAGCCCAGCATGGAGGACCAGCCCCAGCGGGATGTGCCCCTTAGGATCAATCCCTCCAGATGTGGCACCGGCTGACAGGCCTGGCACTGGCACCTTTCAAACTAGCCCCATCTTTGCTTTCCCATGCCAGCTTTCCACAACGAACTTCAAATTCTTGGCTTAATTTATGGGAAAATATTCCTCCCTCCCATGCTCATGTTCTCTTACCTTGAACACATTTTCAATGCCTAGAATCTTCTTCAGTTTAGCTTGAATGTCCTCATACGGAGATGACTCATCCTCTTCCTCAGACTCTGAGTTTACCACATGAATTATTTTGGAAGCTGCTCTGGATCCTGCCTGAATCTCCAGCTGAATTTTGTCAATATCAGCATCTGTTTGAACTACACACCAATTGCACACATTAGAAGTTATACTGCTTCAAATAGCACCGACAAACCTCAGATGACAAGGCTTATGCTCAATATTGTACCTGGCATCAAGACTATTTTAGCTTCATGTTCTCCAATTAATCGGTGCAAATAGGTATTTTTTAGGAAACTGGCATCTCGTGACCTTCTGGAAAAGCAGAGCTGACAACCAAGACGATGCAGTTTGATGCAAATGTCTCGTTTATGAGTTTTTCTTCCTGTGCCATGGTGAAGATCCTCTTGAGAGCTATAGGCATGTTTCCTTGGCATGCTGTCAGCTCCTTGCTGCATTGGAGATGAGTATGTGAATACCACTGGGAGCATATCATAGGCAAGAGTAAAACTGCAGACATGTGCGTCACAGAGAGGGTAAATATTACTATATTAGCAAAAAGGAATAAGTTACCATTGTGAAAGCTTCACTGGAAGCTCTCTCTGATGGTTTGAAAGGTTCTTCCACAATATTTGATGAAGCATCTCCTGGGAGAATTGAGGTCCTCTTTTCAACACCTAGTTCTCCTATATTTCTTGATACAGCAAAAGCCTTATGTCTGTTGAGATATGCGCAAAAAATGGTGAATTATTCCGACCCCTTGTCTTTGGATTAAATGAAATACATCCCTGTCAGTATCATGTGACAGCACAGAGATATGTTGTTTGAATATAGGGATTGTATATCCAACTCTAAGTATAAATATTATTAAAGACAAATAAGAGCTCATTGACAAACATCAGTTCCTTATATCACAGGAAGTTTTCAAAATCTGGATAAATTTAAACAAATTTCCAAAACATGAAAGGCATTAATTTAAAAATAAAAATTAAAACCCCTAAAAGACAATAAAATAATAAACAAATAAAAATTAAAACACAAAATAATAAACAAAATAAAAATTAAACTTCTAAATAATTTAGGTATCTTTTGACTTTTAACTCTCCTACTTCTCTTCCTTGATCTTTACCCCAAAGGTTCTGCTACACACTGAAAAGTCACTCTGCCTGTCTAGAAACCTCTGTAGGAGGTCAGTGAATAATGAATGAACTTCGTAAGGTTTCAGCAACAGGAAGTATTCTGAAGTAATGCTACCGTACCTTCCGACCACTATCTCAGTTTCCTCATGGCATGGATTTGTTTCAATCTTAATATTTTTCAGTTTCATGTCTATCTTGGCGTCAAACTTCATTGGCACTCTTGTCAGGACCTTGCCTTGAATTTCAACAGCATGTTGAAAGTATTCTGTGTTGACACCCATTGTTGCGACTGTATGTACGTATAAGCTGAAACAGAGCGAAGCGGTCAGTAAGAAAGGTGTTCTTTTTTAACATGTGGTTCTGCCTTTTCATAAAAAACCTCCATCATCTGTAAAGCCTTAGAAACCTGCCATACCTTGGGTTTATGTCAGACCGAATCTGCATGGTGGATTCAAGCAACTGGGAAGGTCTAAAATCTCCAGTTAAAGGGGGGGTCATCTTTCCATCAACTGCAAACAACAGAACAACATTTCAACATGGTAAAAGTGAAAGAAATGATTTGAATTCAAGCAAGACACAGTTTTCAGGAAGAGGTAATATTTTTGTTAATACAACAAATATGGCTGAAAAACAAGACAGACGTTGGGGTACGTGAGATCTTTTATGAGTCTGAAAAATACTGAAAATATACAGAAAGCTTGTTCTGTAGGCAAAGGTTCTGATGCAACATATTGAAAATGGAAATAAAAATATAGTAAGAAAATAAAGAGCTGACCCAAATTGAAAGTTTCTTAATTAGTATAACATTAAAATTTCAGAAACACGAGGAGCCAGAAGACAGAGTGAATGGCGGGCAACCAGGCTAAACAAACCCTGCTCTCCAATCTTTCCTCATATCAAGTGTGAACATCTTTCTTGTACTGCAGACCCAAAAGTGGACATTGTACTCCAGATGCAGCCTCAGATGTGCTAAATAGAGGGGGAAAATCATTTTCATGCTAGCTCTGCTCTTGCCTTTGCAGCCAATGATGCAGTTGGCCTTCATCACCACAAGAGCACACTGCTGATTCACTATACCAGCTTGTCCTCCAGGCCTCCCTGGCCCTTTTCTGCAAAGCTGCTTTCTCTCTGGGTGATGCCCAGCCTATACGCTTGCATGGGTTACTCCATCCCAGGTGAAGGACTTTGCATTGCCTTCGTCAAATTTCATCACACTTCTGTCAGGCCATCCCCCCCAGCCTGTCAGGTTCCCCTGGGGTGGCAACCTGACCCCCCAGTGCAGTGACTGCTCCCACCAATTCAATGTCATCATTGACACAGATTTGCTGAGGGTGCTGCCTTTTCCAAAGTTCAGGTATTGTTAAAACAGACAACGAACAAGTACTAACAATGGAGGAACATTGCCCATAACAAGCCACCAATTAGACTTTCATCTGTTGACTACTCTTGGAGATCAGCAGTCCAGACAGCCTTCACTCACTTTATAGTCCATTCATCCAATCCATACCTCCCCAACTTGACCACAAGGATGTTATTTAAAATAAATTAAAAAAAAAAATTAAAAACACCCACAAAACAATGGGCAGGGGTTCAAAGCTGTTATTAAATCAAACTAACAAATCAAAAACCAAGAGCAGTGAAGAGTGGGCACATGTGAGACTTCTATAAAGAGCACAAGTACATGTACTTCACCCTTCATTCCTTATGTGGTGTCAGCAAAAGAAAGGGTCAGTTTTGCCTAAATTAAAAGTCTGCTGCACAACAAACAGTATGATCACTGAATTAACTTCTTGATAAGTATTCGTACTTGCATATTTATTCTTTTAAAACAGAGCTCTCTGTCTCTTCTCACAAGCCCTCTTCTCTTCCTGCCTTCTCTAATGTTATTGGTAGTTCTCTTTTGATTGTCTTCCATTTTCTTCTCTGTTTAAATCACCATTGAATCCTGCTTAGCTTGTGTATGCATCTCTCAGGAGCCACCCCCTTCTGCCCATGTCTGCGTCAGCTCCCCAAGCAGCTCTTGTTTTTTCTGGCCTTGAATGCTGTGACCTTTCTCTCTCTGGTTTCCCAGATCCTCACCTCACCTTCTCCATCTTCAATCCATTCAAAGATGAGGCAGAAATCAGCTGTGTCCAGCTTCTCTTCAAACATCTTCACTGCCTCCCCTCCACTACAAAAATTAGTTCTTTTTCTAACTTCCTGTTTTTCCACTTCTTTCTCCAGCTCCTCTTAGCTTGTCGCTCTCATCCCCTGCTCAGAACTCGCACAGTTGATCTCATACTTCCCAACTCACCGTTGACCGCCGCACGTGCCAGAGCAGTTGTGTACAACCCGTACTCCAGCGGCAGACCGGTGCAGGTAGGAACGACGTATCGCAGCTCTCCCAGCCACACTGGCTGTGTCCATTGTCCTGCAATGCCATTGCGGATTTGGCTGGTGATTCTCTTCATCACTGAGTTCCTGTCAGCAGGTTCTAACACAGTCTGCAGTAAAACAGAGATCCAAGAGGTTGGGATATGAAAGTACAATGGTGTCAAACCTTGCAAAGAAAAGTAGGGGTCCCTGGTACCTTCATAGCCTGATGCAGGACTTCCTTATTGATGTTGACATAGGCCAGCTCTTGGCCAAATAGTTTCAAGTAGGCTGATATCAAGGGGGTTTCTGTTGGCAGCTCCTTCCATCCCAGCAACTAGGGAACAGATAAAGAAACAAGCAAAGTTCCGTAATGCAACAGTTTACAAATGGTAGTTCAGCAAGGTGATCAAACCCATCGCTGACCAAGCTGCAATTTTCCATTGCTGCTTGCGTTTCTTTGCTGCTTTGTAAATAGCACAGTGTCACTAAATCAGACTTGCTCCCTGTCATTGAGATGCCGATGAATAGCCTCCTGTCCAGTGGTTTGTATTCCGATGCAATAACATTTACACAGAGGGTCTGGGCCATTAGAACCACTAAACCCAGTTTGAAAGCACAGCAACAAATCACCTTTTCTCTTGAAGACAAAGGTATATTCTTGTAAATTAAGTGAGGTAGATGAAGGGAGGGAGGAGGAAGCCTGCCAGGCATGAGACACACACCATGGTGCAATGCCCATCTCCCCCCTCTCCTCCCGTGCTCCTTCTGCAGCCATACATGAGGTGGGGAGGAGGCAGGGCCAGAGTGAGACTTTGCAGAAGCTATCGCAACGATTGAGGGAGTGATGTCCCCTGCCATCCCACTGCAGATGTCACTTTCACAGAAATACTTGGCCTGACTGCTAGGCGAGTAGTTTACCTTCTGAGACAGGGCTTAGCTAGTACAAGAAGCCTCACTAAATACCCTTTCTTATAACCCACACATTGCATTACTGAAAATACCTACAGCTTTTCCAATCTCCTTTATCTTTTTGTATGTGGGATATTCAGCAAACGGGATATTTCGTTTCATGATGACGTCTGTGAGGCCTTCCACGCGGACACCAACCTACCAAAACAGCATGAAAAGGAGCAGTCTGAAACATACTTACAGAGACGAAACTTTGTGATCAATTTTAATTTTAATTTGCCTTATTATTGATTTAGGTAAATATTTACCTCCACCAAATCAGCCACTGACCCTGCAGAATACGCCATCAGCTTGGAAATTACTGCTGACGGGAACATCGTTCCTGGGCTGTTCATAACAAAGACATCTCCAGCAGCACCAACTTTATAGTTATCTATGGCAGAAGTAAACAAAAGACATCTTTTTTCTAGCTATTCTGCTTATCATTGAAGATCATATTTCTGCAGCTTTTTCCATTGCCAACTCTAAGATATATCATTACATAAATTTTAACTGTTTAGTCCCAAATTAATAAATGGCTACTCGTGCACTTTTAAATATGTGACTGTCACATTTAATTCGATTTCTTATTGAAAGGCAGAATGCCATATGCCTCCAAAGGACTTAATGTCTCTTAAGAATGGATTTCTGAAGTGAAAGTTTCCTGGTCATTGAAATGCTTTTACTCACCAAAGTAACCACCAATATGCATGACCTTGCTATACCGATAGCTCAGCCTGTCCAATTTGGGGGCCAGCAGCTTAAGGGCGATATTGCAAGCTGAAGATCTAAACAAAATGAGAAAGGTAGTAATATCCAGAAATAAGCTGCACCCCATCACAATATAAACTGAATTCAGTTTGTCAGCACATGCAGTGCTCACTAACGAGAAAGTAACAGAACTTACTATTTGCAGAAGATCGCCCACTTCGTTCCTGTCTCTACTTACATGTTGTACATGTACGGCAATCTGCTCTTCGACAAAGCCTTCATGTGGGAATACACGAAACTGGCCACTTGCAAATTGCTCTCTTTCATTGCCACATTAGCTATTGTTGTTATTAAAGGAAGGGCAGGCCTTGTCTCAAAGATGACAGCACAAGCCATCATTCGCACCTCGGGGGGAAGCGACTGATCTGCAAGGATCTGGATGAGATATCCCTGCACCTGCAGAGAGAAAACAGTGTCTGGAATTACCAATAATTGAGACTTTTTTTGCAGATTGGATCCACATGTAACCTGCAAGAAATATGGGAGAGGGGGTCATTGTCCCTGCAGAAAGGTTTCCTGATCTTTTTTACTGCATGGTTCCACATCATTTTATTAAGCCAACTGAAGGGACCATGGAGGAACAGCCGCATGGAGAAGGGCTGGCACTGAATCTGAAATAAATGTCCATGTATCAATGCATTGGGTCAACCCACCACAATCAAAAAGACATCAGCATAGCTTTTTGCATTACTGACGTTCAAAGATCCGTGAATAACTTCAGAAGAAACAACTGCAGATAATAAGACAGATTCATTCTTTGGAGTAACTCCACTGACTCGGTGCGCATGCTTCTCTATTTTAGACCACTTTTAAAAAGGGAGCTTCAGCAGCTCACCAAAGACAGTCTGAGTGGATGCTGTCTCATATAGCTCCTATATCTAAACCATCTGAAAGGCAGGAGTCTTGCCTACACTCACCGCGCCAGCAACCTCAGGGGGAGGTCAGAGGTGACTCATCCAGCCTTAAGGGAAGGGTCTGAAAGAGGCAGAGCAATGTTGACATTTTGCCTAGGAGGTCAATAGAAAGTGTCTGTCTCTCTCCTCCTGACTATCGAGGCAGTTTAAATTATATCTCTGACTTTTAGGTGGCTAAATTTCCACCGTATATAACTAGCACAGGATTTAATTGGTTATGACAGATGACTAAAGAAATACTGCTGATATCCTTCTGGAGGCTTCCTACTGACTAATAATTACTATGGCTTAGCAGAAAACATCAGTTGAAATATAAAACTGTATTGTGGTGGTGTTAAGAATAATCCTTTTTTTTTTTAAATGTGGTGAATCCACACACACAATACCATTAAATTCATTACCCTTACAGTATATATTCTCTAATTCACTAAGTAAAGAAATCCCTGATAGATCCTACTTACTGTTTTGGGGTCCTTCCAAGCTATTTTTCTCAAGGCCATTATGGCATCAATCTGAATGTGGATGGGGATACCGGAAGCACTGGATGAAGATATGGGAAGGAACTTCAGGATGCGCTTGATGCTGGCTGGTTCTCCCATGTTGCCAATGCACTTCAGAGCTAATTTCATTTTGTCTTCACGGCCCCTGCTGATCGCTTCTTCTGCCAGGTCATGGATGGGCTATAGACAAAGCACAGTTCAGTCTTCTCTTCCTAATGTATAGATTGTCCACAGTGTTCCCCTTACCCACTGAAAAGTCTATCATAATAAAGTCACTGGTTTTAATAAAATCACTCAGTGATGGCTTCCCTCAGGATTTTACCTTACGGTGTGAAAACTGTGTTTTCATTGATGAAGCAAATATCTACATTAATAAAATGGTTCATTGCCTTTGTTCTGAAGGAGACCTATGAAATGTGTATTTGTAAGTCCAATTGCCATTTTTATATTGTATCTTAAAAGAATTAAGCTAATGTAATGAACATTACGAAGCTGTTAAGAACAACCTGACAAAAAGCCGCCCACCTGAAGAGCTTCTTTAGGACAAGCTGAGGTCTGAGAACAGTATCTATTGACCACAGAACTGTATCCCAAGCAGGCAGCTTGCTGAAGCATGGGACTTTTCTGGATTCGAGAACTGGTCATTAAATCCTGTGGGGAAAAAAAAGGAAAAAAATATTAATTTGATATTTAATACAGTGCTTCACATAGCTTTCAGAGCAGGAAAATCATGAGAGCTTATCCGAGGGGAGCAATTTCAGAATGATTATTGTTCACATCCAAACAAATTAAATCAGCTTGTAGACATTTTATTTGCAAGCTTCACTCAGGAGCTTAATTCCCCACTAGTTTCAATATATATAAGTTTACATAGCACCATTTTGATTTTCCTCAACTGAGCATAACACTGAAAATACAAAGATTATGGGTAAACATCAAGCTATAAATGGAATATCCTTAGAACAATGTGCAACTCAATTATATTAATGATGCATTCTCACATCATATCCTTTTTTCCTGTTTAAGAAGAATATTGACTAGAGATGGCAAAAATCCTGTTGAGAATAAATGATTCATTATAGTGTCAAAATATTTGACGTTTGCACTAATACTTTCACTTGCAGCACTTTCCAGTTCATAGGAATAGTTTGCAATTAAAAGAGCTATTCAAATGACATAACACACAAATCACCATCTGTTTCAGAAGTAAGAGATTGAAGTGGACAAAGTTTTGTCTGTAGAAGGCACGACATGTGATCCCAGAAAACTAAAATGGGAATTATTCTCAGAAGCTGTTAGGGGAGAAGGGCTTTTATATCCATGTAGCAAAATGAAGACACAGGACTGAACTCTCCTCTCATATATGTAATGCCAAAAGAAATTCATGGTTCAACATTTGCACAAAATTGGTGTACATGAGAGGAGAATCCAGTCTCTAATGTACTTAATAATCAAAGGTTGGCATCAATTATCATTCCTTTTGTTATCACATAGGAAAGATTCACACAGATTTACTCACTGCTGCTATTGGAACAGTGTGTTCATCAGCGTTCATTAAATGAAGAGCAAAAGAAACACTTAGAAGAGTCTGAAGGTAGTTAAGGTCATCATTGCGAATTCTGGTCTTAATGAATTTGAGTGCTTCTGTGGTGCCTGTCGCAGAAACTGCGCTCAGCAGCCATCGTCTGCAAGCACGTTAAAAAAAAATCCTTAATTTTAGCTCTCAATTCTCCAAAAATGGAAAAGTTTCTTATAAGTTGATACAATGACATACCTGTAGCGGGGTTTATCTGAAAATTGTCTCCAGATGGACTCAAGAGTATCAGCGCTTGCTATCCGGCAGAGCTGGATGAGCTCCAGGAATCTATATGGAACATCATCGTGGAAATCTTGTTGGTTATTCAGGACTATGTGTTGCAGTGTTTCTACTATCTGTTAGAAAACACGAGAGAGAGAGGGCATACATAATTAAAGCCTTTGGAAGTTATGATCATTACTCTTTTATTAATTTTTTGATGAGGAAAGCAATTTGAAGACCTAAAAATACTATACCCGCTGCTCGGGGTTTTTCATCTTGATTAGCTGCAGTGGCATCTGTGGCAATACTGATGGGAAGTCGTAACGAAGGCCTCCGCAGCTCTGCATGGAAGTGTCCGGGGCGCTGCCCCGTTCGCTTCCTACTTCAAGCAAAGTGAGTTGTTGTCTGTCAAGAGACAAGTGTCACGGGAGGGATGAATTAGCTCTCTTCCTCCATCTGCCTTGGCTGTTCGTTGGTTCAGTGATACTGTGATGGTATCAGTTTTACTCTTTAATAATTTTTCTTATCATGGTAAGGTCTTACAGTTTGCTAATAGATAAAGCCTTCTAATTGGAACAAAATAGTATTAGAGTTATCTACAATGAAATCGTTGCTGAGGAGGAGCTAAACTGCTGTCTTCTGAAGGAGAGCTACCGACTCAATGTAATCAATGATCTTATTTCTATGTGCACCACCTTCCTCCTGACACTATAAATTAGCTCTTTTTCAGGACAGAGTAGTGAAGTTGCATTCTTATGGTATAAACGAGCAAAAGAGCTTTTCTCCTTTTCTTCCGTGTAATTGTAGTGCCAAGTTCACTAGGGTACAAATACAGAATGGTTCACTGAATTTTTAGGAGTGTGGAAACCCCAAGTATGAGTACTCGCAGCTTTACCCAACTGCTGGAGCTCAATTCTCTTTTCACTTCAATTGGGAGTGCAAGGGACTGCCAGAATCTATAATTATTCTCCCTTTGTAAAGCAAGCCCATGTCCCACTTACCTTGCTTCCATGACGGCAACACCAGTAGGTTCACTGAGTGGTGAGATCTGATACACCTGCTGCGACACCACTTCTGTGATGAGGGTACCGCTGTCCGACTGCTTCAGTTTGTAGGAGAAAGCCGCAGTCCCTTTTATGAGCCTTGCTTTCTGGAGGAGGACAGAGAAACCCAAAGAGTGAATGGGAACAGAATGGCCGTGCTTGTAAAGAGGAAGATCTTTTCACATCTCACGCACCATCATGTCAACAGGACAAGGATAGATGTAAGCCATTCCAACACTCTTCATCACTTTTTCCTGGCAATTATTTTGGTCTACGGTTTTGGTAACAGAGACTCGGCTGTTCTTCTTGTCTTCCTGGATGACATACCTTGTATGGCAAACACCTCCAATTCCAGCCTGTGCACATCAATACAGATAATGAGACTTCCCAATTATATCAGGATTTCACTGCGTGAGAAGAAGTTTCACTGAACAAATATTCTGAAGGAGCAGTATGAGGGTAAGGACCTACTGAACAGTCTTAATTAGGTTTTGAAACTTGTTACCATTACACACAATTAATCCTATTGAACTAAAAAATAGACATGTGAACAGTAGTCAGTCAGGAGATGGAGTTTAAAATGAAAAAGTAAACAATTAATTAATATCAACAATGAACAAATAAAACAGATCAAGTAGCTGTATCAGGGAAGCCATATAACAAATACATTCATAGCTAATAATTCTTTTTTTTTTTTAAAGGACTGTATGTTAAGTCTTAAAGACAGATGTCTTAAAAAGAATCCAGCCCAGATAATTTGTTCAACACATACGCACACATTTTCTTCTATGTGAATGAAAATCGTCTTTTTTTGATGATGAACATTTGAAAGTAGACGCAAATAAACAGAAACTTGAAGGAAGAGCACCTAAAGAGAACACATCCTTTCAGTAAAGTAGTTTTAGAATGGAAAAAACAAACCTCTTGCAATTCATACACATTCTGTGACTTTTTAATGGTTATTTGCATCATGTTCAGTATTCCTCTCACTATGTTAATACATATATTGGGGCAGTCTTCTGGGCCATAAATGTTTCCAATCCGTCCACTATTGTATTCAAACTTGAAGGGCCGGGTAAAACATGAAGAAACTATCTGGGTGATTTTGGAAGATCGAGTAAATGGGTCCCTGGGCCAGATGCCATTGTATTCCTCGAATTGTGGAGAGCGGATCTGGGAGGAAATTAAGAAAAGATACTTATGTGAATAAAATTACTTTGGTACTAAATATGCAAACAGATTAGAAGAAATTAACATAATCACTAGTTATGTACTCTTTCCTTCCAAATGTAGGCTTAGAAATTCATACAGCAGTTTATTCTTTTGTCTCTTGCTTACACTATTGTAAAACCAGTACAAACCCTGTGGGCTCAGCAGTGTTATTTTATCGTACAGAAGCAGTCAATGTATCGCTATTATCTCCCAGGGACATTTTAAACATTTTACTTGCATTAACTCTATAGGGAGAAAGGCTGATTCAAAAAGTAATTAAAAAAATTGAAATAAAATTCTCCCTATTTTTTCAGCCTTAAAATAAATATTCTGCCTTAGGTGAAATTTAGCATTTAAAAAGTTTATATCATTCTAAATGTCAAAAAAATATAGTTTTAGAACGTTTCATTTTAACTCGTCCCCTTCCAAATTTTTTTTTTACTAAACTAGTTGCTGTATTTGATCCATATTTGTGAATTGCTTAAATCAACCCGATTTTTTTTTTTAATAATGAACAATGTATTTCTAAACCTTTTTTTCCCCCCATACTGAGACACAATGTGAATCAGAAGCAATTTCAGTAACTTTGGCAAAGTTACTGCCAGTTTAGGTGCCCACCATCTAAGAGTTTCAGGGTGAAGACTATAGTGCGAAATGCAATCCCTAGCCCATAATTTTGACATCTTGCCCTCATCAATGAAAGAACATCTCAGCTCAACTACAACCAGTGAGAGCTCTGTCACTGAACCCAGTGCCCAAAAAAGCAGCTCTGATTTGTAACTAAATTAAACAGACAAATAAAAGTATTTTTCTGAAACATTTATTTCAGATGGGTCAGGTCCTATCTCTATTGATGGCAGCAGAGGCATGATTTCACATGTACAGAACTTTTACTGCATTATCCAAACACTAAATATTATTACATGCTCCTTTTTGATGCCTTTCACTTTTTAATCTTTCTTTTATCACTTATCACTTTTTATCTTTAGTTTTTATCACTTTTTAAGTCTACGTTTATTAATTGCCTGTATGACAATGATTTTATATACCCAAGTCCTGGCTTCCCACAGAAGTTGGAAATGTATGTTGAGACTAGAATCAAATATTAAACTCAGAGCAGGCTTGAGTGCCTTGAGTTAGAAATAATCATTTTCTAACAGAACCCCTGATTTTGGCACCTCTATTTCCGACACAAAGTCTTGAGGAACACCTGCTACGAACAATTTCCACAACAAATACCGGTAAGTGACTGGATGCCAAATCACTCGTCACTTCCGAAACTTTAGCTCACAGATCATTCTGATGTCTCCAGCACTAAGTCTCCAGCTGTGTTTCCTACAGCTTTCCTAAACCACAGATTAGCCAGATGCAATTACGACTGTGATTTATAGTTCACTGTTGCATGGTACGTTTGGAAGAAGACACAGTACCTTGAGGAGGTAGGTGTTCTCTGAGAGCCCACTGATCTCTAGTTTGCTGCTCAAGCGCACACCAACTTTGGCTAAACTTTTTTCTTGAAGCCCGTTCAACACCCAGCCTTCATAGCTGTACAAGTGGCTCTTTCTGCTACTGAATCCAGGGTCTGTGGGGAATAATAGCCATTTTCACAATACTTGCACGCATGTTCTAATAAATAGAAATCACAACAAAGTCACCGAAAGAAGGTTATAGAAGGAAATTTACTTACCAATGTCAAACTTCTGGCTACCTGCAAAAAGACATGGAAAACCACATGAGTAACATTCAGTCTAGATCCAGTTGTTGCCACTGAACTGAAGGAAGTTTTGGGAAAGAGATATGAAGAAGGTACATGTAGGCTTACCTACAAGGGTGAGCGCTAGTGCAAGTATTATTCCCCTCATAGTGAAGGTGAATGATGCTCTGCTGGACATGGTGAGACTTTTATGGAAGAAAGCTCAGGAACACGTGGCTGTGTTCTGCTGAATTCTCAAGTTTTTTATCAGTTTAGGTAAACACCTCCCTTTTTGCAATCATACTTTCTCTTCAGATGGAATAATGGAAATCAAGTCATACCTTGGCATCTCACTGACTTTCTCATATAAGCCCTTTGCTGGATTGTTTAAAAGTTTCTACTTATCCTAGTAGAACAATTTTACTAGGTCGTTTACAATAAATTTACAATAAACATATTACTTAATTTCATAGGTTGTGTCACAGCTGGCTGCTGGTATTTGATCCTGCCACACATTAGGTTGGTTTTGCCCAGGTTATGCTGACCTGGCGTCTGACCCAAACTGTTACCTAACTGACAGTGGCCCAATTAACAAAGTAGAGTCAGTGTCGCACATGTTAACGGTGTTCTTTCTCTTCCCTCAGCATTGGTTTACAGCCACCCCTGTAGACAGGAGACGAGGACAGCTAAACCCTAACTATTCTTATATTCATATGTGCACCAAAGCATATTTAACACCTTACTGAAAACCCGTATATATGGAATATATATATTTATTTAAATAAATCAGAAGATCAGTGTGTCCTCTCAGCTCCGGTCACACTGACCAGGAATATTTTTTAAATGAACAAAGATTTCATAAGCAATCTGTAAATATTTTATCTTCCAAGGTAAATGACAGCTAAATGTGAACAATTAAAAGCTGCAGAGACTCTTAGTGGCGAAGCAGGGGGAACGGGAGTGCAGGTCAGCTAGAACTTTTGCATTTCCTAAGGAGCCAAATACAAAATGCAGCCAAGTACCTGAACTGATGTAGGCTTGCAGCCAGCTTCATCACTGATTTACACTGACAGCCCAAAAACATTCACACAAGTGTTCTGTTCTAGAAATGTCAGGGGCATGGAGATGAGTGGAGACACACAAAACACGCTTGCCCTTTTTGAGCATGGCAATAGATTAATAATCACAAAAAGGGAGGAATGAGTTCTGGTCAACCCCCCCAAAAAGTTACACAGTCTTCCAAAGTGAGCTGGGTGGCAACTGGATCAACAAAAAAAGGCAAGAAAAATGCACAGGGGTTTCTGAGTTGGAGGGCATTTCTGGAGGGGTAACTTCAGGCAATGCAATAAACCATGGGCTTTAAGTCACACAAAAACCGTGAATCCAATTCTAATTCAACATCTATGACATACTGGTTATTCAGTCACTTTGTTTCTGTTCCCACAATACCTATGGTTATAAGATTAACCACAGCAGTGTGATTTCTGGCAAACGCTATTTTAACGACCACAAATGAAAATTTATTTTCTGTTCCAGCAGTTTCTACAGTCTCCCACTAGCAACCGCTCTTCCTGGGTTGTCAGTCGCACAAGTCTTGACTTTTTCAAACAGACTTCATCTGGGCTGTGAATCCACCTGGGGTTGTGTAACCTCTATTTTGGGAGCTGCCATCCAGCTCACTGCAGACGACTATATTTTATGGGGGGACATCAGCAAGAACCGTCTCCTTTTTCATGATTATCAATCTATTATTATGTTCAAGGGAACAAGCATGTTTTGTGCCTCAGGTGACAAACTTTTCACTATGATGTTAGCAAGCTCTTCCATACAATTGTAATTAATTTTTTATCACTTAATATTTCTTTAAAACAAACTTACCTGTTATGCATTCCAGTTAGTTGTACATCTTGTACAACTCAAAACTTGAATAAAGGAACATGAATACTGTGTTAGTGTGAAAACTACAACACAGTGTATACCATGGGATTTTTTTTTAAATTATTATTATTTTTTTTAATTACAGTGCAACTTTGCTGGGCATAATGAACATTAGAGGTCAGATGTATTGTCTGAAAGCAATAAATAAATCATCAGATAATTTGAACATCTATTTTGGGATCAGTTTTTGGATCCAACTATATCAACCTTTTATATTTTGTCATCTACTTCTCTCACAAATTAGATGGGGGTGGAAGGGAAGAAAGTAAAAGCAAGATGTCTGACGTCTTCACACACAAAAGCTTTGTGGTAACTGCAAATTAAAAAAAAAAAAAAGAAAAAGAAAGCAGCACAAGTAGTAGCTAAGGTAATTCAGCATATACAGCATTGCCATTACCCTGTAAATACTTCTATTTTCCTTTCAAGAATACCAACTTTCAAGTTGGTATTATCTTGGGGATTTATTAGTTACCTTGGCCTGGTTGAAGTGTACATAGAATAATCCCCGAGAAAAAGCTAGGATATGGTCTGATTTTTTTTTTCCATACACATGGGAATATTTTTGTCCTGCTGCAACTGAGATAGAGCAAGCCTGCAGAAGCTTGTGGAAGCTGTTCTTCAAATTAGGAAGAGGGCTGTTTTGTAGGGAGAAAGTTTTCTTAAGTAAAGTTTTCATTTATTAATTTTCTGCCATAGTCTGTTTTGCAAAACCTATATTGTATCATCCTCAACCACTGGGGATGTAAAGGGGAAAAAATTAACAGCTGTAATCTAATCCTGCAAAGTAAGTTCTCATACCTAATCAGACTGGTATTTACGGTAAAAGCACTCTCATCATGTAGACTGAAAAAGAAGCAATGCATATCGTATTTGAAGATTTTGTGAAATAAAACACCATAGTTTAAGAGAACCGCTCATCTTTTCAATATCATGCATAGGTAGCTCATAATAACTGTATGCTAATCAGTCACAGGTAGTCAGTACTTCTTGTTCCTTCTTAAGTAGGCCACTTGCTCTGTTATCTCAAATATGCACCTGTGTGTAGTGACACACCTGTATTACATTCCTGCAAGCAGTCTCCCCCTTTGCTCTTCAACAGTCTCTGAGTAAGGAAGATCCTGAAGTTGTTTCCAACACAGTGAAGTATTACAATGTCACCATACTACCAACCAGACCATCTGCAGTATTCACACCATTATTAGCAGTAGCTTCAGATTTAAAAGCTTCCTGACCACTGCATGTAGAGCAATCCAAAAACTCTAGGCATGTTTTCTTTCTTTACAGAGACAGGACTGAATCTATACTCCAGACTTCTAGACCAGGTCTAAGAGGTCAGCTCGGGACTCAGCTGCATAGACGCTTCTAGCACAGTTGGTTCTTCCATGGAGCAATTCAAATGAATTTCCACTTCTATAAGACGAGTTACAGAATGTTAAAGCAAAAAATTAGTACAAAATGTTTATTAATTGCTAATCATTCAATAGGCACAAACAAAAGATTAAATAGGTAAATTATTTTGTTCCTCAAAGGCATTATTATCCTAAAAATTACTGCCATGAAGAAGTTTACTGTCTAGTAAAAAAGTCCAACTAAACCGCATGCAGGTAAGCGTCCCAAGGCAGCACCAGGGAGCACACCTTAGGTACTTCCGAGCAGCAGCAGCAGCAGCCCCTAGTGGCACACTGGTGTTGCCTCACCACGGCCTCACAGGCCTGCAACAACCTGCTAGCTTGACAATAAGGTTCCCACATGTAAAGTACTCTTCTCCCACTTAATTGCCAATATATTAAGTTTTTCCCTTTACATCTTTAAATATGTTTTTTGAACAAGCATATTTATTCTTCCATAACTAAAATTCAGGCAAGAAGCGTACAACATGTTGTGGGGAAGGTGTAAGCCCAACAGTAACTATATGCTGCTAAACCCTTTCAGCAGACGACATGACTATGATCACCCATTTATTGAGGGGGAACTGGAGAAATAAATAAGAAAAGAAATATGAAGTTATTCGTATTGTCTTTCCAACCTGACTACCTATGCAGCAGAAAGCTGACCAAGAATATCGTTACACACGCTTCTGCTTCCGTAAGGGTGCTATGCGAAAACCATACAAGTATCCTCTGCGGTTTGCATTGGCTACTACTTCATCTCAAGCTGTAACTCAATGTACTGAACTATCAGCAGAAACAGCAGTTTTCTGTCTTAGCTTCTTGGAGAACTCCAGTTTCTTCTCTTTCCTATGTTATTCTATTGGTATTTTTCCAGGTAGTCCAATCACTCCATTACATCCAATTCTGAAGATAACAGGCAGAGCAGCAATGCATTTTCAGTGAAGGATTCGAAGCTTCAGAGTTAATTTCCTTCCTATGACCCTGAGAAAGGCAGAAGTTTCTTAGACATCCTCCAAAGGGTCAATTACACTAGGATCAGCACTATACACATGCGTTCACAGATGCATGAAAACCCAACAAGAGACGAGATGGATTTGTAATGGGCAAGGAAAAGTGCATGCTCTGAGTCAGGTGACGGAGACTTTGAAACATCTTACCTCTACTTGGCTATTTTTATTACATTATAAACAAAACAGTTTTCCCAAAGACTACACCAAAGATGATCCTGGAGTCAATTAAAGGGAAAAACAAACAAAATACAAAACCAGCATCAGATTTGTTGACATAGTGTACAGCCCTACAACCGTGACAGTTTAAAGGTCTAGTGCACACAAAACACAGAACCAGGGTTTCTTAGAATAGAATTACACATTTATTGTTCACCTTTGAAATAATTTGGCTCCTGACTGAACCATTGAAAGTCCTAATGCATCTGTAAACTGAGTATCACTATAAAACAATTTAAAATGTCATGTAAAATAATATTATGTATGCATGTGTTTCATTTCATGGTTTCTCAGCATAATCACTTTATCTATTTACAAATATATAAAGATTTTGCGCTTTAAGTCATCTGAAATATCAAAGAGGTATTTTCAAATCACACAATAAATATAGAACCTGTTTTGTTAAAAATCTACAGTATACTGTACATTCAAGTTGAGGCAAAAGAAGTTTTAATGCCAGTTACACTTGAGACAAATGAATGTTTCCAATAATTAAACAATTTCTAAAAGTGCTATCTCTGCCTGTGATGAAAGGTAACATTAGGATCCAATATTTCGTTACAGTCAAAAGTTGCAGACCATTGCTTCATTCACAGAATCAGAGCTTCTGTTACTAGAAAAATATCAAAGCTTTTTTATATTTTTAAATTATCTTCTTTCAAGAGTTGCAAGAAAAAGAGGCAAAAAATGGTCTAAAAAATAAAAGCCATGTGCACACACATACGCACAACGCCACAATTCAGATCACCACATAATCCTCTAGAAGAATGATCAAACTCACAGCATTCTGTTTCACTTTAGAAGGATAAGTTTATGAACAAATCTCTAACAAAAAACCCAGCAGGCAACCCTAGGAAGTCTAAGGCAGGTGTTCTATGTGCAAGTTTCTACATAGCAGAGTGCCAGCTCCAGAGTCTGCCCGTGACTTTGTGCATTACTCGGTTTCTTCTTTGTCACCTTCCACCCACTGATTCGGCTTGCTGTCTCCAGCAGGTTTTTTTGATGCAGCACTGGAACTGGGAAAAAAAGAGAATGCTACAATGCAAATAAATTATGCTTCAAATAGAAACACAATACTGGTTTTATGTTACAATGTTTAATAGGTTTTGCTATATATCAATCATAAGCCTTAAGTTAGGCTTTCTGTAAGTTATCACAACTTAGTCTCTGTGCTCTACCTAGAGTTTAGCACTATAAAAATAACCATCTGCAACATCATTTCAGATACCTGTTACGTGTCATATACTGAGATGTCTGGCAAGGTTCTGCTGAAACAGGACCACTCAACATACAGTGAGGTTTTCTTTGCTGAGATGTAGATTTCACTAACCGATTGTCTTGGTCAGAACCTAAGAGATAAACATATCATCAGTTAAACTACAGCACAACCAAAGACATTTGAAGGACTTGGTTCTTTATGCCTTCTGCTTTAAAAAAACCACACCAAACATCTTACAGCATGTCTATAATAATAAATCTTATTGTTACAGATCTTTTATCTTATAGATAAAATTTTTGTAAGTACACTTAATGCTATTCCATGAAGTTATGTTAAAATTAGGATTCTAAATTTGAAAGTGAAGCATTTACATACCCAACCACCACTGCAAGTAGTCATATTGAAGTCAAGTTTGAAGTCGCTCAAACAAAGTTTCTCGCTTTACAATTGATAAAGCTTTTTTACTCCTTAAGTAAAAACTTCTCCAGCATGCATAAACAGTAATTAACACCAACATGAGAACTTGCAAACTTGTCAGAGTATAGAAAAAAAAAATTAAAAGCAGTAAGTTAGATGCCTTAGCATTTATATGAACTTAACCATCACTGAAGTCAATTGAAAGACATGGCCAAACTTGGCAGATCAATCCCCACTAACTCTTCCTCACATTTAGATTTCAAAGCTTTCACATGAAGTGGAAAAAAATAGAATGATTCTGTATTCTACAGTATTCATCATAGCACTACAAAATTAAGAACTTTTGGACAAGTGTTGTGAAAAAGGAAAAGTTAACGTTAAAACAATTCTAATGATAACCTGTGGAGTAACAATCAAAGGGAGTATGATTCTCTGTGTGGCAGACATATTTTTGTTTTTATTACTATATCCTAATCTTAAGCTACTGGATCATAAGATTGAAGAATGCCATTTAGAAGAGAAAATATGACATTAAATACATCCAGAAACACTAGAATTTGGAAAAAGGCAATTACAAATCAAAAGCTTTAGTGTACAATGAATGTTAAACAGATCTTAAGTTGCTTACAGATCACTAAATCAAGTCATTCTCCATGAGCAACAGCTAAAAAAATCTCAATTCTGTTCCTAAAAGTTTTCCTACTGTGGGAGATCATTTCATTTCACACTTACAGAAGCGCTACAGGAATTGCACAGAGGAGAAACAAGGAGAACCCAGAATACGCGAGGCAGGCTACTTTATCTAACAAGACTACAAATTCAAGCTATCTTTACTTGCCAGATGTTTCACAGGTTTATCTTTAAATGTTGGCTGCCACAACAAGAATCTATTTAACAGAGATTGTTGTTACTTTTTCCTCCCCTGTCCCTTTTTTTTTTGTCTCACCCCCCCACCCCCCCCACCCCTTAGAAAGTATTAAAGGCTCAGCAGTGAAGACCAAAACACTGCACATGCATATTCAGGCATGAGGGCATGGGAAATAAACTTACCAACTTGAAAGAAAAAAAAAAATTGTAGAAGAAAGGAAGTAAAAAAATACTTTCAATAAAAACAATATTCCAACCTATATGTCATATAGCCATATTTTCATTATCTTTTCTGAAGAATTTATTCCTTTATGAAGATTTGAATTTTAAGATTCAGTTGTTTATTGCTTAACTTTATTTTCGTTATCATTATGCTCTTTTCACTATTTCTTTTCCTAAAGGATTCTTTTTTTACTGAATATGTATGTGTACGCATGTTTAATATTACCTCATCTCAAATAATTAATGCTGCCATCACCACATTATGATGCTCGTTTCCAAAACTTGTTTCTAATCTATACAGATCTCTATAGGTCATGATTTCTTCAACTGCCTTAGCAATTAATATGCCCACATTTAATTTAATAATTCTAAAAGTACCCTGTTCTTAACAGCTGTGCTGTCAGGTGCTTGACATTCACCAGATCGCTTCACAAATACAAATTCACTACGTAAGTAATTATCAGGGAGGGAGTTATCACGATTCCCTTTTTAAAAGGAGATTTTGAGCCATCAGTTACCCTGACAGGTAGAGGCATACAGATACATGGTAAAATTTGTCTTGGGAAGTTTTGGGTTTTTAATAAGTTTTGTTCATATTTGCATCTTCTAGTTGAAAGGGGGAAAGAGAAACACATTACAAGAACATAATTTGAACCAAATACTTGCTTCCTAAGAAGGCACTTGGAGTTGTCACATTTTCAGAGTGCTTGTAATCAGTAGACATACTTAAGAACTGTTGCTTCAGCCACGCTCCTCTATCTTCTTCAAATGCCTTTCTCTAGGAAAAGAGAGTTTACACTTATGACCACAGGAACAAGCTTAGTCCACATTAAATTGATGCTTCTATCTAAGAAAGCAAAAGTTGTAACATGTCCATGTAATTAAGGAGAGTCAGCAGTTTAACACAGAATTACAGTCATGTGAGCAAGCTTTTGAATCCAACAAGGATTAGCTGAGGAGGTATTTATTTACAAGCCAAATCCCACAGGTTTTTTTCACAGAGATCTGACTAATCTTTTCATTTTACTGTTCTCCACTCCAGTGACACAATCCCCTATCACCGCCTCCTATGCTCCCCTTCCCCCTCAGTGTAGCTACTACCTCTTGGAGGTAGCCCTCACTTCTGGGCAGCTGCCAGTAAGGATTACTGCTTAAACATCAACCCTGAGCCTTCTCCTAAACAGATAAAAATGACATTGAAAATAGCACTGATTACTTCCATCCAAAACTGTGGGAGGAAGAAAGGGGTTGTTTCATTTTCCAATCACTCTGAGCACAGAAAAGGAAAATAATGGCTAAAAGACAACCTCCAAAAGATCCAATGGCTCTGGAATCAAGCAACAAGCTATTTCATCTCCAAAAACCATCAGTGAAACAGGACATCACCATTATATAAAATTATTTCTACTACGTCAGTAGAAAATAAAAGCAAGCTGAACTCCAATGCAAACTTTCACAAACACCTACAAAGCTTACAGCATTGCTTCTCTTTTCATACTTAAGCATTTTAACAAGCAGAAGCATGGGTAGTTATGCTTATGCTACAATGTAGTCCTAAACATTTCTGGACAAACAATTATCATTCATTATCACTCAAGACTTTTAAAGCCAAATTCAAGGTCCAACATGAAATTAACGAACTCATTAAAATGCAAATAAAATTAAATGTAAAAGTTGAAGAACACATATCTATATGTAGTGGTCTGAGTCAATATTTGTCACCAAGTGAACTACTGTTGTGCCAGTATCTCAAGAAAAATCTAAAGTATTTTATGTTCTTTACAATAAATTTTACAGCATAAGAATAAAAAAAAAGCTGCCTTGAGTCAGAGAAGTTGTCCATCTAGCTCAGTATTCTGTCTCCAACAGTGGCCACAAGAGATGCTATTTATGAGATCACACAAACCTGGCCACTTTCTGCAGTGCATTCCCTCAGAGGTTGCCAGCCCTAAAAGTCATTTGATTAGAGATGTTGGAAGGCACCCTCTTGTCCCTCCCTTTTAGTATCCATCTGTGGATGTGCTGTTCATGAGCTTAGGTAACTGCTTTTTGAACCTGCTGGTATTGATTGCCTTCACAATTTCCTGTGGCAGCAAAATCCAGAAGTCAACTACCTGATATATAAAAACGTACTTTTCTGGATGTTTTAGACTTAATTTCAAGCAGTTTCTGTGAGTTCCCTCTAGTCCTAATCTTGAGGGATTTGGTGAACAACAGTACTGCTTTCATCTGACCAACTGAATCCACAGTTTTATAAATTTTAGTCACATCCCACTCCAACTTTCTCCTCTGCATGTCAAATCAAGCAGTTCTGTAAGCAATAAATCTAAAGTCCATTTCTTTTTTCCTTCAACGGCTGAACCATCAGTACCTTCAACTATGTACCATCATAGTTTCACGACCACATCATTGTGACCTCCTTTCCCTGCTAAACTTGTAAGCCCCTTCATGTTCTTGGCCCTAACTATTGGCTAGACTCAAAGGACACACATGCTAGAGCTCATTTAGAGACACATCCACCCTGACTGCTTTCCAGTATGTGTGCTTACTGGCCGGCTTAACTACAAGAACAGAACAGATAATGACCCTGCTAAGGGAAACGCAGCAGTAACTTTGCGTTTCTGCAATATTCACTGGTTTTCACAAAAGTTTAGGAATCGAGTACCTTTGAGAATTCAACCCTGCAGCCAAATCTGACTGAAATTTGCATAGGCCTTGCTTTCATAGGAAACCAAACTGCAGCAGCATCTAATAATGGATTTAGTGAATGAGTGGACTGATTTTTGGAAGTACTTAGATATTTCAAAAGCTGAGGCAAAATGGGTCATTCCAGTTGCAGCAACTGTATTTTCTAATACAATCGAAAAACTTTTTTGAAATGCTAACAGAATGATCTCCTATGATGACCAAACATATG
The DNA here is from genome assembly GCF_018139145.2 of Gymnogyps californianus. Lineage (NCBI taxonomy): Eukaryota > Metazoa > Chordata > Aves > Accipitriformes > Cathartidae > Gymnogyps > Gymnogyps californianus. The sequence continues at coordinate 20,287,590 of NC_059478.1, read as the reverse complement.
TTTTATACAGTATGGGAATGATCTTTCTCTATAGATGTTAGCAAACAGATATTGTTGGATGGCTGCACTTCAGTGTGTATAACAGTAAAACTACTTAACAATTGTAACCCATCTTCCATAGGAGTTCCCTTTTCTAATGCCTTTCCACTTTTCTAATACCTCAAGTCCTAATCTAATAGCAGCTTCTGTAAAACTTCTTCGTTCCTTCTCAAAATTCTTTTTTTGTTCTTGAAATAGTCTCCATTCTTCCTGAAGACGCTCTCTTTCTTCCAACAAATAGCAGTCCTGTAGTAACAGAGTGGTGTCATCATCACATGGAGACATAAGCTGCTGCTGCAGATACAAAGCAACAAAAGACACAAACATTAATTTGGGAGCGACTGTTAAGAGGTGCAGTATTTCCACAGCTTCAGTTTTACCAGAAAAATGGTTGAAGTTTAATATGGAAAAAACGTAGTAAGTATCAACTTGGTGGCTGGTGGGGGCACAGTTTCAGATGGCAAGCAAAAAGTCTCTGTTCAGGCAGCTGACCTCATCAGCCTTCCTCACCTTTGTTTATCCCCCAAAATTATTCCTACCAGGATTACAAGCTCATTAAATTACTAACCAATCTACTAGCACACCTATACTTGGACCAACCATTAAGATATTTTATTTAAAAAGCATTATCAAAGAATGGAGAAAGGCTCAGAGGTGAGAAAGGTGGCACATTAAAAACCAAAAAAGCTTAGATTCAGTTGAGAAAAATAAGAAAAATTAAAGCCTACTACCTGTAAGAGCTGTTGCTGAGTTTTGATCATTTCTTTACACTGCTGAATCTCTAACTCTAGCTTTTCAGTTTCCAGCTCATGGTCTTCTCTTGAAATGACATCTTTTTCATTCAAAGCTTCTGAATGTACACGTGACACTAAGGGGGGAAAAAAGCTACTTAAAAACAAAACAAAAAAATCCCTCACATCAGGGACTCAGAGCAATAGCAAAAGGTTTTAGACTGTATTTGTTTCATCCTGAAAGACAGATACACAGTGTATTCAAAAGCACTTCTATTGGAGACAAGAGATGCAGAATTGGTGCTACACATGTAATTATGCACAAAATCCAGTTCAGAAAAAAATAGCAATGAAAACATAGCTGTTTCACATTCTCCAAGGTAAACCAAGTGTCTGCACTGCCATAAGTGTCACAAAACACCCACTTGTTTCAGCACTTATTTAAAAGAAAAATCAAGACAACTGAAGACTTCTTTTCACTGACATGCTGTTAGCCTCTTCTTCTGAGCCGATTTTTGAAGAGCTTGTGTGTTCATAAAAATATGACAGTAACTATATTTATCACAGATATAAAAAGAAAGCCTTTTCCTTCAAGTCCTGTGAAGGAGAAACAGCTAACAAACATTGTGTGCACATTTTCATCCCAGTAAGGGAATGAATTAGAGAGGAATAAAATGTGTTTTGTATAACTACATACTACTTTATTTAATTTCATGCATAGCTATCACAATGATTGTAATGAGCCAAGTTTTGATCCCCTGATGCCACTGTTTGATTGAATCCTAAAGGACTAGACTATCGTCATCTCTATAAATCCAAAAAACAAAAAGGTGACTCCAAGAAAACAGCAAATACATGAAAAATTTTTCCTGATGTTCATAACTATTTTTTCAGTTAGTTACACCAAATCAAGTATTACTCAGAACAAGTGTTCTTAAAGTCCTTTCTATGGTATAAACATATTCTCATAGACCATCTGCTCTTTTATTTGCAATTGCATGTGTGACCTTCTCAGTCTTATTCTTGACTGCAAACATCCCTGTGGTAGCAGCAGCATTTGCTTGCATGGGAAAATAATACTAGGAAAGAATTTTATATATTTTTAGCTGTCTTTTAATGCTGTTTAACAGCTGGAAATGATGAGAGTCTGGCACCATACCATCAGCCAGTTCACTTTAGAATGCTGCAAGAAGCCTCAGAGGTATGGATGTGGCAAACCTAGACTCTTGAGAAGGATTTACATATTTTGCATCCAATTACTTCAAATTGTTACATCTGCATTACTTGAACATCTCAAAAAGGTGGGGAAAGGCAACAAACATTACTACGGGGCATGTACTTTCAAAAGAAAAATAATTATTTCTGCAGAAAGTTGCTGTTTACTGTGTCAAACTATAATTGTGTCCTTTCTCATGATAACAGGCTTAGTATGCAATTGCTTCCCTAACTATCTACAATTAAAACTCACACAGAAAAATGCCAGTCTCAAGCCCTTTCAGAAAGTCTGCCCGGTCACAATTCCTTCCATTTTAGCTTCCTTTTAGCTTAGACAGTCAGTAAAGCAAATCCTAAGAGCACGATACCAAATGGAATTATCAGTAGCATTTTATATGTACATGTAATACAATTAAACATCACCTTGGTTATCCAGCTTTTCAACATGATTTTTCAACATTCTCCATTGTTTTCTAATGCTGTTGGTAAGCTGCTCTCGCACAGTTTCACAAGACAGTTCCCACATATTCTCTTTATTTAACTCTCCAATATCTTCCTCCAGGTCTGACAGCACCTGTAGAAGCAGAAACAAGAAGCTACAAACCACTCCACTGCTCCAAATACGTGTATTTGTTTATTTAAATATGTATATGGATTTAATTTACTGAAGATAAGGAAGACCCTTACATACAGGAAAGATTTTTCCATCCAGGGAAATTTGACTGTCAGGGAGTTCAGTTCCCAGAGAGCATAATGCTGAAGAGACAGAAGTGACCTGGCAGTCCCCAGAACCCCACCACAGAGAGAAAGTATCAGCTAGCAGGACTCACTCACTCTCACACATCTTCAAGCTAGAGAAGTTCAGACAGCTGAGTTCTGCTGTCAAACTTAAGCAGTAGCTGCCCATAAACTCACTACGCAGCACGAACAGGACTTAAGACAAAGATTTTCTCCTGTTGAGAATTAAGTAATTTGTCCCTCCCATATTTTTCTCCATGATAAAAAAACCCCACAACACACTGAAGGTAGAGTGGAACTAACACCTCCCTCTCCCATTTTACACTACTGTTCAAACATCAAACCTGAATGCTATCTCAAAAAGCTAAGACATAAAGTCTAAATGGTCGAGAGAAGACTAGCCCAGGACAATTTAGTAGATTTAAATTGAAAAGCTATAGCCGTTTGAATACCTGGTATGAATACCACTCTTCTCAAGCATCTAAACCATTCTATACAATCCCCTTTATCTACAAGTAGATACTAAAAATGGGATGGGAAGTACAAAACCAGGAAGTCCAAAGGCATCAAAGTAATTCATTTACATATGCAGTAAGCATTTGCTTTCAAACCTGGATCACAGGAGATCTTAAGGAGCAAAACAACAGCTGTAAAAAAAAGCAGGTTTTTGGTTTGTTTGTTTTGTTTCAGTTTTGGGGGGTTTTTTTGGTTGGTTGGTTGAAGAGTTTTATGTCACTTCATAAAGAAACATCTTATTGCTTTACTTATATTTATATACGCTAACACAATGAAAACCCAGTCTGGAGTAGGTCTCTGGACAGTGCTGTGATAATATGACAGTCTGGCTGGTTTCATGGCTGTTATTTTGTGATGGGAAGAAAAATGATAAATGATGCGACTACATCACTAGCTGCCACACTCCAAGGTATATGTTTCCTTCTAAGAATTAATATGAATTAGCATTTCTAAGTAGAATTGCAAAGTTCAGGGTTTTTTTTATTCTGCAAGGGATTCAATAAGAGTTCAGATTTCATACCAAAATGTTAAAAGAGCCACAAACAGCATGAACTATCAGACACAATGTTTTAAATAGAAATTTATTTTCTGACATTCACAAAGCAAACCAGTACTTCTAAACAAAAACCTAATCCATGTAAAATACACATTGTGGGATAGACTAAGTCTTAGATACATAATTTATTTCTGCAAAACCATAATTTTTGGCAACATTCTTCCTGTTTATATTAATTTGACAAATGTAAAAAAAAAAAAAAAAAAGCAGTGTCCCTATCATGACAAAAACTATCTCCAGTTCTAGAGTGGCATGAAATTAGAGAAGGCATGAAATAGATTAAATGGAAAAAAACACCAAACCAAAACAACTAACCCCCCACACAACAAACCAAAACCCCCACACTACCCTACAACCCTGCTGAAATAACTCCACTTGAGACTTGCATCTGCTAAGTACTTCTATTATTATCCTGCTAATAGAAATTACTGTTGTCTAGTAAGTAGTTGTTCTGCTTAATTTGGTTAATTAGTACTATTACAAGAGAACTAATCAGAAGTTTCAGTGCAGGCTTTTAATATTTTGTTAGTAGTTTATTAATGCTACAACAGTTAACAAATACTTGTCTAATCACCCAAGAATGGTGAATTTCAGAGCACTAAGTGCCAGTTTTTCCTCAAGTTTGTTTCAATGTGCGAGATCACAAAGACCCCATTTCCTCAGCTGGATTTTCACCAGTGCACTCAAGTTTGTACCAAACACTCCTGGCCTCACTGGAATCCTAAAAGCAGAAGGACCATTTACAGAACCGGTACCCGATTATGCTTTATACTATAAATTACACTCGACACCCATTACTGAAGATCAACTTCTTGTTGCTGAGCTATAGTAATAATTAGTAATGATTTCCTACATGATGAACTTTTAAGGTAAACACACTGCACATTACTGACTACTTCACTAAACACACAGGGGAGTCATTCTGTATGGTATAGGGGGCAAGTCATTCAGTGAAGTTAAAAAGAGTTTATTCACATCTTACAAAGAAGTGGCCAGAGAGAGTCTAGTGCTTTTCTAGGGCCTGTACACAGCGCATTCTGGGCCTGTACAAAGGCACCTGAGATGGCTCAGAAATAAAGGAAGTAGTACAGCAACTTCAGCAGGACAGGGGACCTTCTGAAATGGCAAGTACTGGATTCCACAGAAACAGCACACTCCGGAGGGCTCCATCTACACATTCTTATGTACTAACATGTACTATTTACTGTAACAGGACATACTTCATACTTTGTTCTGGAGAGTATCCATATTCTCTTAATATCCTATTACTAGTACACGATCAATCTTGAATGATTCCTGGAATCTAGCCTTTATGCCTGTTTTCTGTATTTCAACTCTTTCTTCTGCCCAGGGATACTCTTTCTCTTATTGCTAAGAGAAAGCTCAGTTAACCTTCTAGATTATTCCCTACTTCACTCTGACATCAAAACAGAACTGCAACTTCTAGCAAGGAATCAGCAAAAGGAATAAACAAACTCTCTGATAAACAATGAATGTGCAGTGTGCTGTTCCATAAAAACAAAGTATCTGTGTAAATAAAGAAATACTTAAAACCTGGAAACAAACAAACAAAAAACCCCACAGACCATTTTACTTGGAAATTAAACATTTTCCTTGAACATACCAGCAGCTCTGTAAAAGGAACTAACAGCTACTCTAACCCACGTACTATAGGAGCACACCCTAATTACATTTCCTCCACCCCCATGGATTTTATGGGAAGCCTGAAGCACCTTGAAAGCTAGCACCAACATCTTACTATGGAAGGCAGACAAAATCCAAAATGCATCATTATATAGAATTACATACAGGTACCTACTGCATTTAAAATTATTTCAAAGTATACTTTCAAGCTTTCCATTGACTGACTGGGAAGAATACACTGGGTATTGTTCACAGACAGTAGAACATTTAAACATGGGTGAATTTCAAGCACAGTACAAGATGTGCAATCCACTGCAAGTTCCACAAGAAGTTTAGCTTTTTTTTTCCTTAATGATCAAATTACTCCAGCACTATACCAAACTACCACACAGATTTAATTTTAACTGAAGAATACTTACTGGCCCATCTTCAGACCTTTCTTTAGGTTTCTGTTTCTGTGGTGGGAGAAGTGAAATAATCTCTTTCTTCATTTGCTGAAGAACTTTTTTCAGCTCAGCATTTTCCACTAAAAGCTGTTTTTGGCGTTGTTCATAATCACTTAGCAGAACTTTGTACATTTCTTCTTCATTTCTGGAAGAAGAAATCTTACAGTAACAACATAATAGCCATAATATATGCTTCAATTAATGCTGTTCTAAGACAACTACCTGGCTTCTGTCTTATCAGTCCTCCATGCACCTCTCTTCCCATCAGCTCTACCAACATAATTTAGAACTTCCATAGCTACAAATGAAAAGGATATTTCAAAGCGTGAAACAACATGCAAATATATAAATATTCAGATGACATTGCATTAACCTATTTGCATTTACATGTAGTTATTGTCAAGAGACCACATTACCCAAATATCCCCCTCAATCTTCAGACCCATATGAAAACACATTGCCCTGCTTAACAAAGTAAGAATAAGATAATCAAGGAAAGAAGACAATTTTTGTGTTTGGAAACTCAGAGGGATGTATTCTCATCCTGTCTTATCTTTTTTATGCATTTCTTAATGGCAGCTTCATCCCTATTTCAGCCTTTATATCAATGAGGTATCAACTCTAACCTCTCTTCTGGCAATAATGCCAGTTTTATCTCCAGTTTAGAATAAGCAACTTCCTGATGTTTCACAAGGTGTTCCTCAAAACAAAGAAACTCCTCTGTCCACTTTTGAAATTAAAAAAAAAAAAAACAAAACCAAAACCACCCACACAACAAAAACCCCCAAACAATGCATCACTACAGATTAGCGGTCCAAGTTCCATTCTAGTTAGCTATCAAGCAAACAGTAACTAGATTTAAAACCCTGTTATTTTGACCTCACTGATACTTGAGCTAGTGTTAGCCAACTGGAGTCAAGAACATGCCACAAGTAAGTTTTGCTGACCTCAAGGTGAGGCTTCTAGAGATTACTGAGACGATACCTAAAGACTTTCTGTAGCCAAAATAGGTGTTCCTGCTACAGTGTCCTAACCTGGTTTGGCTTACCCACAAGCACTTTCAGAAAACTAAATCAGCAGAAAACCTACTTGGCAACATGAATCGTTTTCTTCTGGTTTAGTGAACTAAACCAGCTTACTAAAACACAACATGCACTACAGTTGGCAAACAGCCGAGTGTTTTGGGGGTGGCAGGAGAGAAGAGAGGAAAAGCAGAACTTCCCTTCCACTGGAGAAAAATTATACAAATACTCTAAGGCCAGATATATGAACCAAAAGGTGCAGATATTTTTATCAATTACATAGCACTGATACCTATTTTCAGCAACACACCACAAAAAACTATATGCATGCTAAACAGCACTGATGAATATCTTGAACACAATTTTTGGACAGCACAACATACAAGTACTCATGTGATAAAGGAGATCTCTTTTGTCCTCATTTCACATAGCACTAGATGCTATGTCTATCTTATGTTACTTCCTCTCTAAAATTTCTCATCGCTTATTGTTAACACAAGTAGACTGTAGTATCTCAAGGGGGAAAAAAAGCTCATGCAGTGTTCCTTCCCAATTGTAACTGGTGGGCATAATACAGTGTTTATGACACTATCCGAAGTCCTGTGACGGTAGCAGTAGCAAGAAAGTAGAGGAGACACAGCTCTAGCTTAGGAATCAGCTCCAAGTAATTCTCCCTAGTAAAACACTCCTTTTGTAAAGATCTCCATCTTGGTTTGTGCTTTGTAAACAATCTGATGGAACACAGTATAAAAGTTTATTAGCCTTACACAGTCAGCTGACATGAAATATTAAATCTTTTATGTAAGATTTTAACATCTAAATAAAGATCTTCAAGAGGAGGACCATATTGACTTTAAAGATACACAGAACCAAATTTAAACATTTTTAACATACAGAATATGCTATTTTGCTGTAGTAAAATTCATGGAGCTACTTACCTATCTTTTTGTCCTTTTTGTTCATGACTAACTGATGTAAGCGTTCCTTTAATTTGTTATATTCTCTCTCTTTCCTCTTCATATCATGATTGTACTGTGTAGCTCTACTTGAAATTATGTTCTGTAACTTCTGTACCTAAAAGCAACCCCACAAAAACTGTATTTCTTCAACTAAAGCATAAGCACATAAATTTCTTCAGGAAAACAAAACAAATACATGAAGCAAAATGACACTTCCATTAAACTGTATTTCTGGTGAAAGGAAGTGACAAAAGGAATCAGGAGAACTCTCCCAAACCATGGATTCTGACCTCAGACTTATCTCAGGGAATTTAGCTTCTTTTCTGCAGAAACCAACACCATAAGCAACATATTATAATACTATAGCTCCTCTGAGGTATAACTGAACTCATGTTCTGGCAATTCACGTAACCTTCTTTAACACCTTTACTGAACAGAGCCGAGAAAGACATATTTTTGGTTTCAGTAATTAATGTTCAGGATCTAGTTCAACTCTAAAGTGTGCTTGTTAGGTTCACACATAAAAAAATAATAAACTCCTCTTCTTTTGGGCAGCAGGATGCTGAAAGACAGACTATTCCATTTGGTCTAAAAGAACATTAAAACATATCATAAAGCACATTCTTGGCCTGTACTGTCAATACCTGAGGGGTTTTTTTTTAATCATCAGTTTTAACCTTACAAACATACAGCACATTCAATATTTTAAGCTGGAACTTTAGGATGTTCACTATATACAGATAGTACTGTGATTGCTAACTGTATGAATATGTTTATGAACACTGAGAACACTCACAGAAACTTAGGAGCCATGTGAAGTACAGTAGGGGGGAAGGAGCACACTGGAAACAAATTCCAAACTAAGTAGTGTCTTGGATTTCAAAGTGTTTTCTGATCTTGGTTCTTCCAAGACTCTGAAGTTTAATGAGACTGTGCTTTTGGGCTGGGTTCCCCCCCTACCTCCCTTCTTTTTGGTCTTTTGCTCTCCTCTACAATATCACAAAAAAAAAAAAACCACAACCAAAAAACAAAACCCCAAAACAACAACAAAAAAAAACCAAACAAAGAAAAGCTCCTATACATATACATTTGAGGATGTGACTGAATCCCGTTGCCCCCTCCTACTTTTTGGTCTTTTGAAATGTTCTAAGATAAAGCTATGCTGAAAAGTATAGAAAGCCTCAGAAAACTGCACATGTGCATTTCTGCAGTACTGTCTACCATTGTTATAACTTGGACCTATCCCTTACAGAACCTATTTATCCATATCCAACATGTCAATTTCACTTTGGTGAGAGACAACATTTACCAACAAAAAAAAGCATTCACAGTGAACAATTATGAGACTCCTTGCAAAAAATCATATTATTGAATATCTATGTAATGACTTGTGTTAATGTACAAGACAACTCACTTCATCCTTTTCATTTTTAAGTAACTGGTGCAAATTTCTGTTCTTGCTTTGCAGTTGTCTGTCTCTTTCCTGAAGTCCAACTATTTCCCTTTTAGATAATTCCAGCTGTTCCTAGAAAAAGTGTTGATAGTTCAGTATCAATAAGAATTAATAGCAAAGGATTAAAAAAAAAAAACAAACCAAAAAAAAAACAACACACACAAACCACAAAACCAACAACACCCAAACCAAACTGCCAAACCACCTCACTTGAAGCAAGTTAGCCTATATATTTGATCTCTGATGTTTTGGGGATGATCTTGCATTCTCAATGACAAGTTAATTCTATTTTCTGGAGCATGAAGTATGATTCTCCAGTACAAGAAACACTCCTGCTCACAAGAAACAAAAATTTAGCTTGGTATTTAACAGATATTATCTTATAGAGTTATTACTTTTTCATTAAGTCAGGATTCTGTAAGCATATCTATACTGTGATAGTGAGGTGGATACTAAGCAACCTGTATGACTTCGGGACTACAGTATTACTGGAATGCTTCTGTTAAATAATCAAGAGAACTATTAACACAAATATGCAGACTGTGACCATAGCAAAGCAAACGGGACATTTCACATATACAGAGTAAGGCTAGACAGATGATCTCATTATAACAGATTATGCAAAACTAGCATTTTAGAAATCTTTTTCCACAAATACGAGACTCAAACAAACCTGAAATTGCCAACTTAAATGACAGAGCCAAACACTACATACAAGCTCTTTTTCTTCATGTATGTAGTGAGCTACAAATGTGTAGAGATATTTAAGCAATAAGAACTAAGCAAACCACATCAGAATATAGGTAACACAATAGTGGAATTCAAGAGGATGGCTGCGTGGTATCTGAAAGAATTTGCATGAGAAACCTTACAAGCTGACAGCTAAATTAAATGTCCTGGGATTGAAGTGGTACTAACAAGTTCCTCCCCCCACAAACCTTAAAGCCATTTGTCTAGGAAAAGTAACTGCAGTGTTCTGGAACCTAACACTATATAAGTGTTTGTATAAGAATGAGTGCAGTTACACATGATTTTTAATGTCACATCAAAATGCTTCTACATGGATGACCAACCTCAGCAGAAGGACTACTATGATTTTGAGAACCTACGGCAGTTATTTGTCAACGAGATAGTGCTGGCCAGCCCTAGTGAAAAGCAAGCCTAAAAGGCCCCGAATCATGCACTGACATTTTTTATTTATTTATTTATTTTCTTGACAGAATCAAGGGGAAGACAACACTGACTGCACATACAAGAACCCATGAAGTAGCATAGGCTGTGAACTTCCAATATATCAGCTACTCCACAGTGACTGGCCTTGTGCATGTATTTATCCTGTGTTAAAGCGTAGTAACTTCAGTTTTGACAATAGCTTCTGAGTAATTCTTACAAGGAGACTTTGTAGTCGGCTACCCAAGGAATACAACAACAACAAAAAAAATACACGGAAAAAGCTACAGATATGAAGAAAGACAGTAACAACCCTGTGACACACACTAGAAATGCCACCTACACTTCTACTTGTTACAATTATACTGGGAATTTATCTTTTAGAGCTGGGCATATCCTTTTAAGTGATACTGAGTGGTATGAACTGAAGTGTTTAACATTTTCACCTACAGCATGCATTACCACTTCCAATCCGAACAGTCTTCCCTCTTCCTTGATTAAAGAGGCCATAATTCTCAGTAAGTTTTCAGTTCTCTCATTAATTCATATTTTGTTAACTTTAAGGAATTTTCAACTGGAAAAAGACTTCAAAAAACCCAAAAATGCACATAAAAATACAATTGCAGATTAGTACTGGGGAGAAAAAAAAAAAGCACTCACTGTTAAAAATGTACAGTATCTGTTAAACATAAGTGCTGCATAACATTGGTGGAATTATCTTGTTTTCTACCTTTAATTTAGCATAGCAGTTCTGTAAGTGATCCATATCACTACCCAGTTTCAGATGCTGCATTTCTACTTCTTCCTGAGCTCGAAGGTTCTTGTGCTGCAGTACAAGCAATTCATTCATGCAATTTATGATAGATATTAAATTTAATTCTTTTCCTTTGGACTCCGCATAAATAGAAGGAAAGCCCAATGTTGTCAATTCCTGGTAAAAGACAAGGTGGGGGGAGGAATAAATAACTGGATCAATCTCTCACAATTCTCCAAAAGAGAGAAACAGTATCAGGTTAAATCCTAGACAAAGGGGGGGGGACGGGACACGACAATCTTATTCCCCACCAACTTTGGCTTCTGAGCATTGCGAAAGAAGCCTTCTTAATCCAGTGAATCTTTACTACCACAATTGATTTAATGTCACCTTCACACAACCTCCAATAAACAAGATCTGGCTTACCCTATTAAGATAGGATATACTCTGTTCAATATTCTCTTCTGTGCAGAAGGCACTGAAAAAGCTGTGCATGCTTTTGGATGAAGGCAGTGGCAAGCGTAGCACTTGTGAGTTCATGCTTAGGGGAGATATCTTTTTTTCTGAGGTATATTGAAAAATATTTTTGCTATCTAAAAGTTAAAAACATTAAGAAACAAGTCAGAGCGAATAGGACACAACACATACAAAAAAATCAAATCCCCAACTACTCAAATTATTATTTACAGAAATTTACAAGTCTAGAGCTTAGAATTTCATCTAGAATGACATATATTAAACAGTTCACAATGAAAAAAAAATGGATAAACTTCCACTGAAGATTTAAAGACTCAATAACATTTTAAGGTATTATATCTTTCAAATTTTACTCCTCTGCCAAGGAAAAAACTGCCCAACCTTCCTTCCTAATTGGCTTGCTACAACACAATTATTTATTTATTTTAACACAGGTGCAAAAGCTGTGCATTTAGTGAAAATTCTTATAGAATGTGTGATATCCTTATTCATATTAAGTGTATGCTGTAATTTACTCTTCCACTAGGTAGAAGCAGGCAAGAAAATATTTACTCCTTCAATGAATTTGTAATCAATTTATGAGGCAATAGAATTTAGAACAAGTAAAGAAACCTCTGAAAACGCAACATATCCCAGAAGGTATGACTGAAAAAAAGAGTGTGACTGAAAAGTCTTAGAATCTTTATTTTTTTTATATATATGTGTGTGTGAAAGGGCAGTATTTCACAGCAGCATTTCTGTAAGGTCTATCCAAAACAAAGCACTGTATGTACTACACATCATTTAACATTCTGCTTAACTAGTCAAGTATGTCATGCACAAAACTCCAATCTCTCTCTCTTTAGCAGCTATAACATCACTGGTAAAGTTAGCAAATCCACTAAATTCAAAATATTACCAGTTTACCTGATGACAGCACTGGCACAGCAATAGTCTTCCAATCTCCCATAGCAACAAAGACAGGCAGGGTACCTGAGCAACTGGTTCAGCAGTGAAGTGTTTAGTACAATTACTGGCAACGTGCGTTACGTAGGCATCTCCTAAAATAGCAAGAGCATTTTAGATTAATCTTCTAGCTGTATTAGCTGCTATTGTTAAAGCAGGCACAGGAGAGTGACTATTGGACTTGAGCCACATGAAATTTTTCTACTTCTTTACACAGCATTTGGAAGACAGTAAGCGCAGCAAATATTATGCTGTAAAAATGATGAACCTATCTATATTTAGTTAGCCTTAAACTTAACTAAGTCTTGTAACCCATTAACTAAAGCTAAAATGCCATGCACACATGAAAATAATAAAGACTCACACTGTAGATAACTCAGTTGTTTCTGCTGACATACAGCAGAGAAAACACAGCAAGCCAAATGCTGAATATTTTCCTGCCATATAACCAGGAAGCAATTTTATTAAGATAAACTTAGGTGAAGTTTTAACATAAATCTGTCTGAGTGGGATTATTACTTAAAGAGAAGGATAATAAAGGCTCTAGAGAAGATCTATTGGCAGAGAGAGGGCAAAGGATCTTCTAATAAATATTTAACCATTTAAATTTAACTTAACCTATACATTTAGTTATACTGCCTTTCCCTGGCAAGTTGCTTGCTTCTTTGAAGAATCTCTAAAATTGTTGAAGAAAACAAACAGAAGAAGCCTTACCCTGTTGGCACAGCCACTCAGTACAGCACTGGCCCTCTGGAAACCAAAGGAAAGTCACACACTCGTAAGAAAGAACAAACAGATTGTCCCCTCACCCTACCTCCACCGCCCAGTAAGAAGACACATAATAGCATTAGAGTTACCACACTGCTGGAAACTTAAAATCCAGCTTGGATGCTTAAGATTCGGACAGCATAACCCATCAGCTGTTACGTGAACAATGATACTTCAGGGAAACAAACTTTCCACCTTTTTTCAATTAGCACTTGGGAACAAAATCTCAAGTCAGTTTTAGATGGACTCTGTAGACTTTTAGAGCACTGAGATGTTTCCCCCTCATCCCCCGCTAATGTTCCAATAAATGCACTCTGGATAAGCAATTCAAAATTTCTGACACCAAAACCTTGTATTTTTATCACTATGGAAAAAGCTATCATTTGGGGGAAAAAAAAAGGGGGGGGGGGGGGGGGGGAAGCGTGCTCTGTTATCCATAAGGTCTCTTGAGAACACAGAGACAGTAAGAATCCTTATCAACACTTCAAAGCGCAGAACACAGTGCCCAAAGTAACACCAACTTTAAGATATCATACTGGTGCACCGCCATGTTACAGAATGCTCAGCACTAGAAAATAAAATATCCAGCTGGATGAATATTTCTCCAGGTTCATAAATTTATTTGGAAAAGAGGTAAACAGTTACTCCTCAGATTAGTTGAAAGCTTGCTGGAACTGCTAAATTACATATCAGAAAGTACATGTAAGGCAGCAAGAAAAACACAGTCAATGCAACAATCTAGTGGCTGTTCTTGTTTAAGAAATGGGTTTTTCTGCTTTCTCTCTGCCCATATTCATTTATGCACATTTTTCAATTTTTTTCCATGTAAAACCAAGATGTCCAGAAACAAACAAAGTGAAGGTTCAGATTCTAAAGACAAGAACTGACTTCACAGCAGAAATCTGCAAGGCAATCTTTCTTTTTTTTCACCCACCCAAAACAACTGTGCTTTTAAAAATGGAATTCAAAGTCAAACTAAGGATTAAGAGCACACACTTCTCACATGTTAGTTTCGTTTCTGTTGGATCCATCAGATAGAGAAACCTGCAAATGTGAGGGAAAAAGAAGGCAAATTAAGCTACAAGTATATTCTCATTACTGGCATCGCAATCCTGCATTCTAACAAGGTATTTCAAAGGATTGTTAAGAAACTCAAGACACATAAATTCCATTAAGGACTATTGGAAAGTCCACAAAAATACTACTCACATTTCAGATATGCCATTACTTTCAAACAAACTGGCTTTTATTCTTCAAGAGGCTGCATACCCTAATGAGATCTTATCACCCAAATTCCCTCAATGTACAGTATTACCAACCCACAGGTCTCTCTACACTGACAATACTATTCTGACACAGCATCTATCACCCCAAACAATGTTTGACTGGAAGCAGAAACAGGATTAGTCCAGGTGTGGGAATGCAATGATTCTCTAAATTTAAGCCCTGCAAGCCACATGCAGATTCATTCAGTGCAGATGCTTTAACAAGACTACTCTCTAGTGACACACTGTTCCTCGGTACACCAACAAGAGGACACAAAGAAAATTAACACACAAACTCAGGCTCAGAAGGATGTCTAGCAAAGACAGAGAAAGCAAGAACACATAGGCAGTACAATAAAGTCCAGATAATGCAACTATATTCTTCTCACATTAATCAACCTTGAAGGCTCTAGAGCCTTTTGTCTTGAAAAGACCACCTGCAGTACGCTGCACACTGTTTAACAGATCAGATTAAAAGCCACCCTCAGCAATTTCACGATTTGGAAAGTGCCAAACTCAAAAATTTCCTTCAACTGTTAAACCACTACCTCAAAGTATCTTAAATTGTTATGTGTCAAACAAGTGCAGTAGCTTTGAAGCAGTAATCATTTCAGGGAGTGGTCAGCATTTTGTATTTGAATCATCTTTACATACTGTATTTAGAATTAAAGTCAGATGTGCAGAACGAGACAATCCCATGTCAGCTGCAAAAGGGAATGCTACAAGCCTTTAGTCCCCTGCTAAGATCATCTCATCAGTTCCACGTGGCTTCTACTGCCAGTTCAGGACCTTACTCATGACTTCTAAAGCTATCTAGTGATTAAGATCCATCAGATACATTTCCTCCGCACTCTAGGCAGTTCCTCTGGAGCACCAGGGCTCAAAATAGCCTCACTGAAGTATGCAAGAGCTAAAGATGAGCATTCCTGATGAAGACAGTGTGGATGCAAAATTAATTTAGATAGACTGTATTCAGAAGGGACTCTTCACGTTTAGTATGCTACAACGCTCTCTTTAACCACTGTAACATGCCAGGGAACATATTAATGTAGAGGACGAAAATGTGTAACTCTGAAGCAGTATTTTGTGTAATTATGGAAGAATAATAAAATAATACATAAGATTGAAAAGTACTTTAGGGATCTCCCTAGGCTATCCTAGTTAACACAAAGGCTTTAACCAAACAAAAGTAGTAAGAAGGTTTTGTGGTTTGGGGGGGGGGGGTGTCCCCCCTCCTCAAATCCTGGTTGGGAAAACATGCAGTAGGAAGCAAAAGTCAAATTTTGCTCTTTCCCAGCATCTCATACTAATGTCAAAAATGTGACTGACTGCAGGTGGGAGAGAAAAGAACCACTGAACAGCCAAAACTGCTGTAACTACTTAATGATTTTCCTTCTGTGCCCATTCTCTGTACACAGGGATTTGTTGCAGTTACTTCACCAACAGGTTCAATGACTTGCCCAAAAACCTGTAACAACCCAGTTCTTGCTAGATGTAATTCTGACAATTGGCAGTGTCACTTCCTGTCCCAAGCAAGAAATTCCTGGACAAGACCTAGGTGGACTGTCAAAAAATGAGCCTCTGGGACCCCATTTCAAATGCGTGAACATAACAGCAGAGCCATCTCACTGCAAATAGAAATCTGAAAACCAAACAAACAAAAAACCCCAAACACAACACCTCCCCAAAATACTTACATAAAATCACAGAGAGCTTGATTAATACCAAGGAAGCAGTAATCAAACCAAGGCATTCAAGTGCTTGTCGGAACAAGTGAACTACAAAAAAACTCAAAGAAATTAAAAAAAAAAAAAGCTGTCATGGTAATAACATACCGGAACTTGATTCTTAGAAAGGCACCTGGGGAATTTTTTGACAAAAACCTACAGTTCCACAACCTCCTACATGATTCACCAATACATCTTTCTCTTCAAGAACAAGTTTAGATTAATCTTCAAAAATAGCACATTTCACAAACCCAGAGAGCTGAAAGGAGCTGTTCTTAAAATTACTGTTTTGTGGTTTGGGGGACAAGGGAGGGATTGACAATGAATGTGCCAATATTCAAGAAAGAAATCTGATTAAGTAAGCCTGAGTTCAGACCATATCACACCTCTAAGATCACAAGCAGTAAAAAGTAGGATTATAAACTTTATACAACACAGCATACTTAGAATTTCTTAATATCATGCTTAAACTTGAAAATGAGTAGTTGTAACTGGGTTTGTGAAACTCATTCAGACAATCAGAAGAGAATCACTTGTCACAGCACTGTGCTGTGATCATATTACACCATCTGGTCATCTCTAACCTACACAGGGTGTGACACAAATGGGAAATGCAGTATCTGGTAACCCAGAAAACTTTTTTCCCCCCAAGGTAGAGAGGATAGGGAAAGGCAATTTTTGGAGTGGTGGTTTCTACCTGCCTCCAATATCTCAATGTCTTAGAAAAAAGTTTAAAAAGTCAGTATCAACCAGAAATTGTCAAACAAACATCCCTTCTCTGTATATTTCAAATAATACTACAAGTTGTGACATGTATATGTTTCAACTTGTAAAACTGGGGGGGGGGGGTAGGGCATAGTTAGCATTTACTTAAAGGACAATATGATTCCTTCTACTAAAATTATATTCCAAAAGGAGCTGTGAATCTGCTTAAAGCTTTTACATTTGTCTAGTAATCCACAGATGCCACACAGATGGCTTTTATCTGGATAGACACAAAGACACATCAGTCTATGTAAATTTAGGGTACACTCCAGTCCTGACATTGTAGGTTTACAAATACATTCCTGATAATGTCATGAGACATATACTTGTTTTAATTCATGTAATCACCATGAAAGTCTATGCATTTCCGCCCTAGAGTTTTGACACTTATTCTCTCTCTACAGCTGTTTTAATAACAGTCTACAATTAGCACTAAAATATTCACATCATATCCAGTGATAACTGTATAGTTGAAAGAATTCCTTCCTCTAAAAATCTATTACAGTTTTAGTGACCTTTATTTAATATTGTAATTTTAATGATGAGTCTTGCAATGAAAGCAGACCCCAGATCTTTCCTCTCACATTTACAAGATTGTGGCAATTTAATCGTTATTCTATTAACTGCAAAATGGGGGTAGGGGAATCCCTCCACTTATCCACATTCTATGGGAGCTTTAAGTAATGTCAAATTTCCAACTAAACTTCTCAGTATTGTCCAAAGTAATGTGAAAAGGCAAGTCAAACCACCCAGCCTGCAGGTATTGAGTCTCCACTTCATTCTGAGCGTATTGTACTCAGAAAATCCCAACTACACTTCTCTGTTCCATTTTACTTAAAAAACAAACAAATTAAAAACAAATAAGAGTTTTAAGAAAATAAATGTTTTAAGAAAATAAATGATCTTCTCAACACATATAACCACACAAGAATATACCCTCACATCTGATGAAATTCAATGTTTGATGACTGTTCTGTCATGGTCTTTGCCTCAAACACTCGGGTTACAAGGAATATAATCTGATCTACTACCTCAAGATTCAACTCTACCTTTTACATACACAGATGACTGAAATTCTGTTAATGCAATCACTGAAAAAATTGAAACACATGGAAATGTTTTATCTGGCTCCCAAATTCCTACCCCATTTTGAACTAACACTATGGATCTTCACATTAGCATTTTCCTATTACTAAACAATAGCACTATTTTTGTTAATCTTCAAAATTGTATTCCTCTGTTTGCATTCCAAACCTCCCCACGTTACAGATACCCAAGAGGAAAACCTCAGGAACTGTCTTCTGCAGTTCCTCCTTTTCCTGAGATCAGCTTTAGCCAAACTTTATAGCTTGGCTGTCTCTGCAAGCAGATGACTTTTTAAAAGAAAGAAAGGGCGGGGGGGAACAAAACCAACAACAACAAAAAAACCAACCAAACAAACCACCCAACAAACCAGAACCTTACTAGTTCTTAAAGTTGGTAATATTTACTGGGCAGAGCCAGAACTAGCATTCTAGATCTCAGAAATGATGAAACTCGCAAGTTTCACTAGCATATAACCTGTAAGTTAAATCAGGCATGGAATGGAAGATGGTAACTGTAACTAATTTCTCTAAAGATTGCCAGGGAATTCAAGGAATGGTTCTCATGTAAATTTTAGGTTTCTATTGAGCAAAACAGAAGTGTCACAGAACAGACTTGGTAACTGCAAACAAATAGGACTGGTGAAATGTCAGCATACCTTCTGTGGAAAGAAGGAACCCTAACAAGTCTGCCACAGTGCTCTGGAAGAAGGAATGAACCAACATACCTGGGCAAGACAGCGTAACTGGATTTCCAAAAAGCTTTTCACAATGTTTCCTACCAAAAGCTCTTAAACTAAGATGTCAGGGGATTTATTAATGACTGATTATTGATGGGGAAGGGCAAAGTGTAAGAATAAGTTAAAGAAGGGTGAGGAGAGGGTATGAAAGTGTATCATACAAAGTCCCAAAGAGACAAAAATTAGAGTCCCAAAGGGGTCTGTGCAGGCATCTCTGTTGTTCAGTAAATGTAAAAAGATGATGAGCAGGTAAGTGAGAAAGCTCATGTACTGTACAGAGTTATTCAGAAAAATAAACACCCAGATTGAATGACAAGAACTGCAGAAGGTTGTCCTCATACTAAGCAAATGGATGATAAAAATCAGCAGCTGAAATTCCATGTTCATAAATGCAACCTAACACAATGAAAAAGACAACTCTGCTACGTACTTAAACCAACAGCCTCTAGTTAGGTATTATGCAGGAAGAGATCCCAGGGTCACTATGATTAGTCCTCTGGAAATAACAGCTCACAGGCAGTTAACAGAACACTAGAGCAGAGGACAGAAAAGAGATCATCATAATGTCTCTGTATGAACACTAAGCTTCCCCAGCTTAAATATCACACGCAGGTACAACCTTCCCTGTATAAAAGACAGAACAGACCTGAAAATGGTGCAAGAAGGTCAACCGACACTTTCATACAAGAAACTAATAAGCTCTGACTTTTCAGCTAGAAGAGGAAACAGCTAGAGAAATAGGACAAACGTACAGAAAATAATTATTCATTGCTTCTTTTAACACAACAGTTATGCAGAATAAAACGAAACATTCAGCACAAAAGCTGGAAAATAGGAGCCTTTTTTCCATATAAAACAGTTAAATTGTGGACTCACATCACCATGAGGTGCTGTGAATGCTAAGTATATAAACTGGCTCCAATTCATTGAAAAACATCCATCAGCAGCTATTAAATTTAAAAAGAGAGATACAACCTCTGCTCAGAAATCCTTTAGCGCCAGACTGCAGTATACTGGGAGGATACACGGATAAAAGCATTGCTGTACAACCAACCTATACTTACAATCTTTTCCTTAGCATCTGCTGCCAGCCACTTTCAGAGACAACATATTGACCCCAATGAGCCTGGTATTACTCTCTCCTATGCTCTCTCCAGTCCAGACGATAACTGTTATTAGTACCACAGCTGTCCCCCCACAAAAACCAGAAAAACATCTTCCCCCCTTAATACTTATAACCTGAAACCTCCATCAATGGTATCAAATAATTTCTCTAGGTCTCCTTTCTAAGTTCACTATTAAAATTTACCTAATACATTCACATTTTACTTCACATGCCTATTTTAAGTCATTGCCCTGAAATTCCTGTCATACCTTTGTAGCATACAGAGCCCCGTATAACTATTTCATTGACAGCACAGAAAGCAGCAGTGTTCTACTAAATAGGGGACGCAGTAATACAAACTGATCTTGCATTATGATTTGATCTTCAAATTGAAATGGGCTTTGCTGCAAACAAAGGGAAAAAAAAGTATTTTTAAACAAAATTTAAGAAAAAGCCAAAATCCTTTATGGAACCTCTACTCTTACATCACATGAAACTACCAGCTAAACCCGAGCCGTCACAAATTCACTGACTCAGTAGAAAGCTTTACGGCTCTCACCTCTTCGAGCATCCGCCGCTTGTAGCTTCACAGAGATCAACAAAACGCCGGGCCTTCCAGCGGGGGGGATAGCCGGCAAAGCCAAGCCGCTAACCTCGCTCTCCCTCGTCCCTGCGGATCAGCCGGAGCCTGACAAGGAGGAGCACATGTCAAGATCCACAACATCGCCGCGGCCATAGAGGCTACCCCCCGCACGCAGCCCTCCCCCAGCCCGGGCGACGGAGCGCCCCAAGGCGAGCCCAGACCGCGGAAACGCCGTTCCCCTCAGCCACCCCACTCCGGGCTCCAGGGCAGAGCCCAGCGCAGCCCCGGTACCTCAGCGCTGCGGCGCGCTCCAGCTCCAGCTCCCTCACCGGCCCCGGCCGCGCCGCCCGCCTCCTCCCCCCCCCGCGCGTGCCTCGCTAACGGCCGCAGAGCGCCCGTTACCCGCCGCGCCTCACAGGCGGGACACAGCCCCGGCGGAACCCTCTTCCCGAGCCGCCGGTGAGGAAGAGGAGGAGGAGGAGGAGGAGCCTCGCACACCCATCCGCGTAGCACCACCTGCTGCGGCTGCTGCCGTCGCGGCGAGGGAGGAGGAGGAGGAGGAGGAAGAGGAGGAGGAGGAGAGAGGCGGCTCCCGAGCGAGCTCCGCTCCGCTCCGCTCCGCTCCGCTCCGCTCCGCGCCCCGCAACTGCCGACGCCACCGCTCCGGCCCGTCGCCGGGCCCCGCGGGGTTAACCCTCCCTCCCCTCCCGCCCCCGCCGCCCGCACACCCCCTCCCCAGCGCCGCTCCCATTGGCCGAGCTGTTGCTAGGAGACCTTCAACAAGGGCCTGCAACCGCCCCGGCGGGCCACCGGCCGCGGCCCGCCGGTGAGGCGGAGTACGGCCCGGGCACGCTAGCTGAGCGTTTGGCACCTGTGGGCAGGTCCTGCGGGGGGGGGGAGGAGCAGGTAGCGGCGCAGGCCCCGCTGTTGCGGCGCCCGTGAGGGGAAGAGAAGGCAGAGGGCTGTTAGTTTGGCTGCGAGAAGTCCCCGTGGGGCTTGGGCCCCTCCGCTGCTGCGCCGGAGCACTGCAAGTAAATAGAGTTATGTCTCCTTACCTAATGCTCGGCTCAGAATGTCATCGCCTGTCACAGAGGACAGAGCAGTCACAAGTTTTGAAAAAATCTGTCATTAAACATTAGTCCTTACGTTTGACTATATGTTGCTGCTTTTTTTCTCCTGCCAGGCAATTTCAGCAGCTGTACACAAAAGCGTAAGAAGTCCTTCTCTGTGTTATGTTGTTATTCAGCTAGACTAAAATCACATTTCCGTAGAATACACTTTAAAGAAGACAGCTTCGTAGTTGATCTCAAGAATCGTTCGGTGCTGTCTGAAACAAAGGTATTGCTGATCTGAGCAATTAGCTTACACCGGGAATTCCTGGCACTCACCAAGAGCAAGTTTTGCCCAGACATTACAAAAATGCCTCCCTGTGGGAGACCTCACACATCTGACAGCCCTCTCTGTGGCTGGGAGTGGTGGCGGAGGAGCACCAACACACCCAGTCTGGCACATGCCTTATTGCCCAGAGAACATCAGTTAAATTGTCTAGCATTACCTCACTAAATATGTGAGGCTTTTAATAACATTACCCAATAGAACTCAGTAAAATTGAGTCATCATGATCCATGGGATCTGATTACTTTCATTATTGGGGTTTGCAAGACTGCAGCCTTCACTGACTCAGTGACATCCTCATTGATTGTTCTTGATACCTACCACCTTCATACCCAAGTACATCAAATTCTGCAATCATGCGTATGTATACCTGCAATACCTAATTCTCGGTCCTGCGTGTTGCTGTGAGTTTGTTGACATCTCACATCTCTTTATGCTTATATTTCGGTACAGGAGAAGAGGTCAGTTTTTATTTTGCCTTTCATAATTTGAAATTTTCATCCTAATTTCTTTCCAGGTTAATAAACAGTAATTTTCAATATTATCAACGTTATTCTGGTTTTGTTTTTAAAGATGAGGTTACCAGAACAGGTTCTGCTGAGTAAAATAACATTTTTAATACAGTAAACATTTTAATTTCTAGTGACTAATGAGTCTTTAAAGAAAAATCAGCTCCATTCTCTGTAAATTTAATTGGTCCAATATTCTCTTTACATTTGGCTTTGAGGAGAGTATCCTGTTGGAGGACTCAGTGCAAATAATCGCAAACGTCTAAACACAAGCCAAGTGAAGAGATTGAGGATCATTTTTGTCAATTTGTCAAAAGCTAGGTTGTTATAGTCCAGGTCAAGAAATAACAAAACTATTACTGACAGAAGAGAGGCTTAAAATGCAGTAGACAGGATGGCTGTTATGACTGGAAAGCCACCATCACAGAGAAATAGCAGCAACTGGGATATAAAATATTTATTTTTAATAGATTATATACTTATATACCCTTTCACAAATTCAGTTATTCACCCAAGTTTGCAAATTTTTTATTATTTTTCTGTATTTTCAGTGTAAGAAGGTGGTAACACAGGATACAGGCTGTACATAAGCATTTTCACTGTTAGGGTCACCAAGTAGACAGAGCGATGCACTGTGGCATGCAACAAGGGATGGAATCGCTAAAGAAAATGAGTCTTGTAGGTTTTCCTGCCACAAACATAGCTGTGATAAACCTCCTTACATCTCTTACATGCTGCTTGCTCTGCTTCCAGATTCTTTTTTCATTCAACATTCCTGGTTTTCAAAGGTCAGCTTGAGAATGGAAAAATGCCGAATAGGGTCAAAATCAGCCTTTCAAAATTCTCACCAAAATTTGACTCCCAGGAATGAAATATACTCCCGTCACCAGGACTGGAAGTAAAGCTATTTCTCTCATTTATGGACGGACCATTATTATTTCTCCAGGCAGATGAAAAAGATTTATACAGGGCTAGTAAACTGACCAGTTTTTGCTGTGTAGGAAGCACACTCCGGCAGCTTGCAGAAATACTGATTATAGTTTTGGCTTTTAGTACTTTTGCAGTAACAGTAATAAATATTTTTAATAACAATACGTTCTTTTTAGAGTTATTTAGCTCATAGGAAATCATTCCTCACAGCGCAGAAGAAATGTTTCATTTTATGACTCGGGTTAATTGCAGAGACTTTGGACCTTCATACCATAGCTTTGCTGCAGGTGCACTCTTAGGAGGAAACAGACTTACACAGAATATAATATGTTAGTGGTAATGGCAAGCGGGACAACAGGCTTTGTTCACAGGAAGTATTGAGCTCCTGGAGCTTTAAAAGATAATACATGGGGTGGGTGGTGCTGAATTCCCTTTGTCCATTTGATCTTAGCAGCTGTTCCTGAAGTTGACGCTGTTCAAAAGAGAACTCCCCAAGCACTTTGCTGTGCATCATGGGTTGGGCTGGTTTGGTTTATGGTTTTTTTAAAGGGCTGGCCAGGAAAGAAGTCTTTGTGGGATGCATTCAGGCAAGAGTGTCAGAGGAAATTTTACCTTATGAAAAACTGTAGCCCAACACAGTTCTTTATTGATAATGCACCAATTTGGTATAACATAGTCTTCATAAGCCACAGTGAGAATTAAAACACACCTTTCTAAAGTGGTTCATAACAAGGTGGCATATAGGTAGGATTTTGGTGTAGGGAAAGGGTGGTGTCATTGGAGGTTTTGGTTCCTAAGGGATACAGTAGAGGATAACATCAAGTATTTCTTGTGCTGTCTTGAGTAACATCACAAATATCCTGTAATGGATGTCAGGTCTTTGACAGTAACACAAATTTTAAGAGTACAACTCCTTAAAGAGTTTTTTCCTTCTTTACTTGGGTTTGCTTGAATCTCATTGATGGAATTATCTGAAGACTCACTTTATTTTGCTTTATAATTCAGCAGTTTAGAAAAAAACTTTTCTTATTTCATAGCCGTTCCTCTCTGTGATATAGACCATTATCCCTAAAATTAATTTTAGTCCCATTTCTTTTATAAACATAGTTTATAGAATAAATGATTAGAGAAATTTTGAAAATGTGTTTATCATTTCTTTTTTGTAATCCTTTGCTAAAAAGTGGGATTAAGAATTGTAATGGGAAAAATATTAAAGAACCAGAGGAAATTAAATGCTTTGGGAAATGAGATATAGAAAATACCTCTAAAAACTTAAATTCAAGCTGGATTAAACTGTAACATGGACAGGAGGGCAAACAGGCTCCTACAATTCAGAAAGAGATGGGCTGATCCACAGTTTGTTTGCATTTCAATTCAAACTCATCTTCTTAAGTACATTCAAAAATGCTGTTTGCTGGAGTGGTTTCTATAGCAGTGTCCTGCTTCATTACAAATCAGCAGGGCTGACAAACCATGGACTAGCAGAAGCTCATTAAAATGTCTGATCCTGTTATGCAGTAGGCCAGTGGCAGCCTGTGACTCCTTTATTGTCTCTTGATGTAAGAACTGCGTCTCGACAAAGCCCAGCTCATAGGGCTTTCATGTCTCTTTGTGGAGATGCATAAAAATAACCTCATAAGCCAGTCTGTGGGTTGTGCTATGCACTGCTAAGCGCTTTAAGGTCTGTTCTCGGTTCCAGCTCACACATTAGAAGCTCCAGTCATGCAGTTATCTTAACAGATACCTCTGGAGCCCATTGGAGGCTCCAAAGATGCAGAGACCTACAGGAGGATTTAGGTGGCCTTTACACACTTAAGCCCACCTGTGTGATCCAGTCCCTCCTCTCTCCCCCTGCCCCACTACGTGAGAGTCACTTAGCTCAGCATCTAAAAGACATTCAACTTTTGTCTGAGAGTTCCCTCTGTTCTTGCACTTGGACTGTGAGATTTCAGGCTAATCCCTGTTAGATTACAAAAAGTAGAGAAAAAGATGCCTATCTTTCCCCAGGGGTTTGACCAAGCATACCAACAGTCACAAAAATATCCCTGGGATGAGATGGTGTTGCTGCCTGGTCAGAGCATCCCCCACCCAAGTCTTTGTGCCGAACCAGTGCCACAGAAAGCAAACTGAGCATCAGGGATCCGAGGCGATGCAACACAAAAAGGATACTGATTCCACCGCAAAGAAACTACAGCCAAAACTTTTGAACAAGAGCACCTCAGGGTGAGTGACAAGATGCCAACAAAACCATGGGCTATCACTGTTGTACTGCTCCTCCCCAAACTTGTCTACACTGTTATGCTTTTGCACAGGCCCTGGTTTTTATTGCACCCTCGTCTGAGTCAGTTCAGCTCACTAATTCTATTTATTTTATTTTTTTGTCGGGCTAGTGTTCCAACAGCTTAGCAAGTGAATTGGCTCACAGGGAGTTCCACATATGCTAGAGCCAGTACAAGACAATCCCGGGGAGGAGAGAGGGAAAAGAAAGAATGGGGAGAGGAATGGGACTTCCCAATTTTAGTGTCAATGAGGCATTAGATCACTCATCCCTTTCATGGAGCTACACCCTCACATTTCTGCCTCTGCAACCTTATTTCTGGTTAAAGATGGGAGCAGATATTCACTTCATTTAACTATCTCCACACATGATACAGGCACCATAGGCACCCAAATTTTCCTTTCCGTTCTGGGAGGCAGGCACCAGGTAAGCCGTTATTGGATTTACCCCAAAGACCTTTGGAGGAAGGTAAAACATCAGATGGCTACAATGCCTGCAGCAACTCAGGTTCACTTCTGAAATCTTTTGGACTACTATTAGTTCAAGGGACTCCTTCCATGAGGTAAGGAGCAGCGCAGAAAATGCCATTTAATTCAACTGTGTTGAAGGGTTTCAGTGATGCGGATACTTCATGAAAAATTTTGATCTTAGTAGCTATAGCAACTTGTGCCATAAAACAGTTGTTCTTCTTCCCATCTCGTCCTGTGCTACACATATACCATCTTCAGAGAATATGTGCAATATTTTGCATGTCTGCTTCAACCTCCCTCTGAAAAAGCGTCACAAAAATTTGTTCAACATCTCACAGTCGTGAAATATCACTATAGTCAGGGCTAAACATCACTGAATCTCATGCATTTAACTGCTCTCCTTCATTCAGACAGCTGCTGAGATAGTTGGGCAAATGTCATTACCAAACACTAAGGCGCTCAAAAGTGTTTGAAATTGTTGTAATGTGTTTGTAAAGGAGGAGGAGCAAAAAGTAGCATCAGGGAAATGAAGAGAAGCTCCCACAGCTTGTGAAAAGCAGCAAAATAGCATTTCAGGGGAAAGTGGTGAATGAAGAGTGTTAGTGCGGTGTCTGCAGAAACAGTCTCTGGTTTATCTGACCTCTCCCCAGTCATGAAAACAAGACTTTTTTTATAGTCAGCAAATAAACATCTGTGTCATTGTTCAGCACTCCAAAATAACACACAGAAGCCCAAACTCTGAAGGGTTATCAGATAAAAAGGAGCCGGAGTGGTATAATTTTAAACATGTGGGAACTGAGGCACCAAAGTATTAAGTGTGTTTTCAGGGAAGTCCATTCCACAACCAAGGACTCTAATTTATTTTCTTAGCTCCAATTTCAGATCATTAGGACATTAAATCTCAATAGAAATATGCCCCTGACTCTCTCACATGAGTTTACCATTCATTTTACACTCGTATGGAGCAGCATGGGCCTCAGAGCTACCAAGAGTGATGCTGCATGCAAGTACAAATCTTCTCCTTCCATGAGAAAATTTACTGCAGCATCATTTATTGGCTGTAAAAAGAATTATACACATGTCAGAAGAGAAGAATTAAAGCTTCTACCTAGTGCCACTATGAACCATACAGTGAAATATTTAGGAAAATAAAATTTCTAGAATCATATTTTACCACAGTACAGTCCTTTCAGTCCGAGGCCCACAAAGTAACACTAAGTGTCAGAAAAGCAACATAACGTAATGTTTCAATCCTGTCTCTCTCTAGCTGGTCTGTGACTAGCTTGCAGAGCAATTAAACTACAGTTATCCACGGTGAACACAGCTGATACTCCAGTTTTTAAGCGTCCTCAGCTGCAACTAGTTTCAAACGATGCCTCTCCCTAGAGAGGTGCTTCATGTCACGCCACTGGAATATAGTCTGAGCTAGGGTGAGTTTACTGCTTAAAGACACTTAAATCAAAATCCTTTCTTTTTTGTCTTAGGATGAGCTTAGCAAAAGCATAAGGAAACAATTGTGTACGTGATTCTATATCACCCCTCCATCTGGCAAGTGCTGGTGCATGAGTGCCTACGTACAACTTAAACGTCCTGTGCACAAGTACCATTACCTGTTAAAAAAAAAAAAAAGTCAAAACAGATTACCAGCTGAAAGGAAACTATTTTGCAAAAATGCAATATTCAAGTTAATATCTTAAAAATAAAATCAAATGCTGTTTAAAATAAATTTTAAGGGCAACAATATGGAAGTGAGCAGTATCTCTCAGCTCTGCCAAGACATGCTGTCTCTGCAGATATCTGGCATGCCTCCTGCACACTGCGCCTGCAACAGGAAAGCAAAGACAAAACCAGAAAAGAAGAAAATATTTTAAAATCTAAACATTTAAAGATAATGAGAAAATCTTGGTAACGTGAGTTGTTTTCTCCTTAGTTCTTAATCTGAAACCTGCACAAAGAAACTTCTCATTCACTCGCACACACAGTTTCAACGTGACAAATACAGCTAGCATAATAGCTCTCTGTCCAGAACTGGAAAGACAATGATGACTAACTTGTTCTTACCGGTCTCTAGGGTAATAGTTTAAGAAAGGTTTTCTGTTATTTGAAGAAATAAAGTGAGCTGCTTTAAAAACAGATTGAGGCCAACAAATGGATCTTTAAAAATGTCCTTAAGTGAAATAATTTTTGTAAAATTGTTATAAGGGGTTGCATTCCAGCAAACACCTGAATGTCCCACTCTGTAAGCTTAGGTTATTTCTTTGAATGTCTGTAGAAACAACATCTGATGTTGTAATGCTGTGGGCATGGTAACAACTGTGTTACACACCTCTTCAGTCACTGTCTAGGCTGTGACATGTGCTACTAGGGCACAGATTATTATTATATCAGGTCCCTTTTAAAGGAAAACTGATTTTCTACATTGTACACTTGGGTTTACAAGAAGTTAAAAAGTGCCATTTTGAAATGAAGCCAAAGAAATCTTTTTAAACAGCTGGGGTAGAGCATAAAAGGAACGCACAGTAAAAAAAAAAAAAAAAAAAGGCCTTTTTCAAATAAATAGTATCAGGAAGCACGGTGGAAAAGGTTTGTTGTCATATTGAAATCACTTCAACTGCTGAAAATTGCAAAAGAAAAAATACGAGCCATGGAGAAGATTTGTTTTAGGTTCGATCATAAATTATACTGTCATTTTTGTCTCCATATCCACATAGATAACAGTCACCTTTCTGTGGTGACTAAAGTACACTTTTGAAAGGCAGTTACAAAATGAGGTTAGGGATCCCTTAGCTAGAATAAAGCAATCTTGATTTTAATTTCAAACATCCAGTATATCGTGTGTGTGTGAAATTGCCAGTAGAAGAAGGAATGTGTGTGTGTTTCATAAGAAAAAAAGCACCTATATTTCCCTTTTATACTATCTATAGGATAGGAAAGGGAAAAACTTTTTAGTGCTACAGTTAGGTGCCATAATTATCCAATTTAGTGCAAAGTTTTAGAGCAGAGGATTTAAGACATTACTGCCTGCAGTTGTCGTCTTCACCTCTTGCTGGAGGTGATTGCCTCTGGAATATCAACTAGAGCAGCTAAGAGGGGAACATCTATTCCTTCGTGACAGAGTTGTCTCCTGGAAAGGAAAAAAACCACAGTATGGCTGCACGGCACAGTCAGTGAGGGATGAACGCTGCTGGTGTGTAGAGAGCTTGCACAGGAGAATGCCTGAAGAAAAGCTGGGGGCAGAGGGGCTCACAAGCAGCATCGTTGCTCACGCTTTCTATTACTAAAGCAGGGCTCAGTGCCAGCTCCAAGTGGGAATTTAATCATGGAAAGCACCAGTGTGAAATAATACACAGATCCGGTGTCACGGGATGCAAGTGGGGGGGGGCTTTGGGGCAGCGCTACACTCTGTGGCTTATCACAGAGGTGAAAGGAAAGCCCTTCCTTTTCAGGGGGGAAGGCTGCAGAGCCACAGTGCGATCCTGGGAACACCTCAGCACTGCACCATGTCCTGAGAGCTGCAGGGTTTTCCTGTGGGCTTCAAGAGATCCTAGATCTTGGGGAGCTGCACACGCAGACCTGAGGATGGTGAGAAATATGGCAATCCACATCCCATGATTCTGCAGACAGAGTCAGAATTGGTCTGGTTTCAAATACATATATACATTTTTAAATGTTAAAAACAGTAAAAAGCTTTTAAAAGCGAGATAACATAAAAACACTCATTTAGGGAAAATTTTGCATTTTTTTAACATTATTTTCTTCCACTCTTAAGGTCTCTCTGACATTCAACTCTGTGCTTACTACTGAAAGAGGCTCTGAGCTCCACTGCAACCTCTGTCAACTGGGGACCACAGTACCATGGGGCAGATGGAGGATGAGCCACTCACTAGCAGTCTCCCTGACCAGCTCCCCAGTTCGGGTCTCCAATTTGTTGGGGGCCAAGGTTAGGTCATTCATCTCTTCCCCTTTTCCTAAATAATGCCTAAATATTCTGCATGACCAGAATGCAGATTTGAAATTGCTTCTCTTGAGTCAAAAGATGGAGGTAGCCTGCCAGGGCCTTTGAAGGGAGAGACTGGTGCTGTGATTCCTGCTGAGAAGGGGCTCTGAGCAAGGAGGAAAGTCAAATGTCTAAACACAGTAAAAGCCATTAATAATTTCAAATCTAACTGCTTATTTTCTGCAGAAAATTGCACATACCGGTGCTATTTAAACTCCCCTCTTCAGGGGTAGTAAGCCAGTCAGAAGATAACATGACACTTTAATTTCGGTGGAACAATAGTGGCATCCAGTGGTCAGTCAGCAAAATTCAAAGCACTCCTTCCCCAGGGTTTCACTGGGATACTGTGGGCTGCTCAGGCACCTCATATTCTGTCCTTGATTGCTTTTTTTTCTGGGTGGTGGGAAATAATACTTCTCCTTGAAAATGGGGTGTATTGGCACCTCAGTGGAAAGAGTAAAATACATTTTCTGAAGTCCAATAATTAAAAAGTTAATTCTCTGAGGCCCTATTGCAGTTGGCAAGTGATTGTAGGGAGGGCAGAGTCGGCCTTGGCGCCGCCACATTTGATCTAAAGGCCCCGTTCTTGTGACAAATGAGGTCAAACAACCTCATTGTTTCGCATCGTTGCAGCTATGTTCTGTTTGGTTCCTCTGATTGTCTAGAGGAAGATCTGTGTGCGGCTTTATAAATCACCAAAAGTAATACTCTGGTTGCTATAAATCCTTGGAAACTTATTTTTGCCATGTCACTGAAGTGAGTTGCATCATGTCTCCTTACTAGCCATCATTTATATTATGACAAGATATTTGCATTGTGTAGCTTTATACCATTTCTTCCTAGACTGAAAGTAAGTTTGAAGAGGAGAATATGATTTGTCATACTTGGTTTTAGAGTCTCACCTTTAAATTGTGGATGGAGAGCTTCCATTCACACCAGGCTGATCATCTCAATGCCCATCGCCTCTCCTCCTGCACTGAAAAGAAAGGGGATGTTTACTCCACCAGACCTCTGAGTGACTCATTTACATCCATCTTCTGCTATTCCATTTAGATTTCAGCTAAAGCAATGAATCTAACCCTGACTTGGTAATGACAAAAGTGTCTGCTGCAGTCTCATTTCTGCAGGAAACAAAATGCTGTAAATGAGATGCTGCGATACCTCAGGGAAAAAAATGCAATAAAATTACACTAAAATCTTGTAACAAGCATAATATTTTTTCCCCTCAGATATACTCCTGACAACTTAAAAGTTTAAAGATTCATCCAGGGCACTTGGTTTTGAGTCATACATCTTCACAGTCATTATATATTTGCACATCAACCGAGAGGAAAACTAAGTATTTATAATCCTGGATTCGGATCTCTGCAGTGTAGATATTGATACATCATCCACGATTCTCACAAGTAATTGTGAATGCTCCAAATAGTTTATCTTTCCAATTTCCACCTTAAAAACTAAATACAGTTTTTACTCTCAATCAAAGTAACATCATCAAATATATAGCAAAGCTTTCTGTTTCGATAGCATTTATGTCTGGCCTAAATATAGGTTATATACAAGTTCTATAGGGTTTAGCCTGTTACAGGTTTATACACTGCCTTAATGACAACATTTGTGCTATTTGTCAAATACAGAAATACAATGAATTAAAATTATGTGTTGTGACATCTGACAGAAAGAAACTGAGTGAACTTCTTTGAGAAGTTCAGAAAAGTTTACTACCCTTTAATTTAATTATATGGCTGTCGAGTGACAGAAGGGGCACTGTATGGAGGGGAGGGGGGAATCTTGTTCTGTTGTGATTAGTAGATGCTTTCTGCCTAACAGAAGATATCTGCTATCATCTGAAATGTTTTGTGTATTTTATGTAGACTTTATGAAATTCCCAGTTCTAATTTTGTACAGGTTTGCCCCCCCCTTCTTTTTCCCTCCGTCTCTTCAAATGTATAAGGTCCCAACTCAGTCCCCATTGAAGTAAATGTAAAGACTCCCACTGACTGCAGTGGGAATTGGATTAAATCTCTAAAACAACAATTACATGCCTAATTGCTTTTTACTGCTCACTTAAAAATGCATTCTTTGAAACACTACCAATATTTGTAAAGGCTGAGAGTTTAATGTGCCAAACTATTTAGGTTATTTGAAGACCTATTTTCCACCAGTGCCTGGAGATTTAAATAAAAGCTGTAAAAGAGTGTTATTTACATTCTGCATTTATAACAGAAGTGTTTATATTGCATCGTTATTCTTCATAGTGATTTTCCTCTAAATGCCAAGACTTTGCTGCTTTGAAGTCAGTGGGAGATCTGCCATTGACTTCATTTGAACTGAAACTGGGAGCTAACATGAGGAAAAGGCAGGTTTCAGATCATTCTGAAGGAGAGACAAGTTCTGTGAAAGACTCTTCCTAGAGCTCTGTACTGACTGTCTCTTCTGGAGATCACCCTTACCCTGTCCACTCCAGTCCTCAGTGTCTCCTGAGCATCAAAAGACCGCATGTTAGTTTAGCAGTGCCTGTAAATAGTACCTAAAGTGACTGTGCTGATTTGACAGTGGCATGGAGAACTTTAACCCTATTCTGCAAGTGGCAGTCTGCACCAGCTCAGCCTCCTAAATCACAATCCTGACTCTAAAATACAAGCCCCATACAAAAGTGGGTGTGAGAAGATTCTGCAGAAATTAACTAACCATCAGAGATCCTTTACTTGGCCTCCGAGATTGGAAAAAAGTAGTCACTGAAGGAAAACTGTGCAATTTTCTTCCTATAAAATCTGTTTGAAAGAAACAATATAATTAAAATAACCCCGAGTCTTACAAGCATGGCCTGGAGGAAGACTATAAGATCTGAATTTGGCTGCATGCCTAATGACTTTTACAACAGAAGCGCTAGCTTCCTTCATTACCAGCATCCCCTCTGAATGTGCAAACCCAGTCTCTGCCACAGAGCTCCTTCTACCTATAATGGACAAAGTTGAGGCATCTTTTTAAACAAATATAGCAGGAACTCTCTGCACAGGCTTGGAAATAATTCTGAGTAATGCTGTTAGGCACCATACAGAGGCAAGTCAGATTTTGGGAAATGGATTAAAATGGTTACAGAATTTTCTCTTTAACTTGACAGAGGATTGACGAAGGACATGTTGAAAGCAAATAGCCTCAAAATCCATTTATATACCCACAAAACAGCTGATCAGTAAATAAAAAAAAGCACGCCATGAGTATACAAATTAAGGTGGAGAGTACCTACACACTGTTAATTTCAGCATTATTTCAGTGTAAGATGTTTGCAGATCCTCTGAGAGGGCCAGATTTTTCCAGGAATTTAAAGCATACATCTCATTTTGCTATAATGTATTGATATGCTCACTGCTCAGATTTAAAAGCATTTCAAGATCATATCTTAATAAGCTGCAGTAATAAAAAACCACAATAGTTTCGGGTGTACCATACTCTTTCTCAAGAGCTGATATTAGAATAAAAAATTACTCTTCTGCTAATTCGATAAAGGTAAATAATTTAAGAGCAACCTATTAAAATATCTCAAGGTTAAGACTGGCATATGAGCACTTTGTTTTTGCAGGACTCTTGGTAAGTGTAGAAGGTTTCTCCACAAAAACATAGGTTGAGAAGACGGCTTCTAACTCTTATTTTCTTTGTTTGCAGCCCTGCATTTCACCTTGTGACTACAGCCACAGATTTTCCCTAAAAGCATTCATTTTTTTACAGTTTAAATTCTCACTGTCAAGTTTATCTGCATCACATAATTTTCCTTGCCAGTATTGTTTGATTAGTAAGATGTTATTATGATGCTAGAGGCAAACATTTTCAGTACAGCTAAGAACCCTGTGAAACTAGGACAAAGCTGGAGATTGCTGAACACAGCAAAATGAAAGGACGTTAATGTGGGACATAATTATATTGAACTTTTTCATATATTGTAATGGCAATGGATCAAGCAAACACTTCTGGACTAATGGAAAGTGGTTGTGCAACAGGATAGCCGTGATAAAAGAAATGGTCAGTTGTGTCCATATGCCTGGTTAGTTAAAGCAAACAATCCTCCTCAAATCCATTTTCTCGGTGATGTTCTCCTTGTTGCTGGGTCTGGGCAGTATCTAACCGCTGCAACACTGTGGTCAGTAAGTGCAATACAAGTGGGAGGGTGTCCTGGTTTCAGCTGGGATAAAGTTAATTCTCTTCCTAGTAGCTGGTACAGTGCTGTGTTTTGGATTAAGGATGAGAATAATGTTGATAACACACTGATGTTTTAGTTGTTGCTGAGCAGTGCTTACACTGAGTCAAGGACTTTTCAGCTTCTCATACTGCCCTGCCAGCGAGGAGGCTGGAGGTGCACAAGAAGTTTGGAGGGGACACAGCCAGGACAGCTGACCCAAACTGGCCAAAGGGGTATTCCATACGGTATGATGTCGCGCTGAACAATAAAACTAGGGTGAGTCGGCCGGGGGGTGGCGGCTCGCTGCTTGGGGTCTGGCTGGGCATCGGTCAGCAGGTGGTGAGCATTGCATTGTGCATCACTTGTTTTGTATATTCTCTTATCATTATTATTATTTTCCCTTCCTTTTCTCTCTTATTAAACTGTCTTTATCTTAACCGATGAGTTTTAGATTTTTTCCGATTCTCTCCCCCATCCCACTGTGCGGGAGTAAGCGAGCGGCTGCGTGGTGTTTAGCTGCTTGCCAGGTTAAACCACAACAGAGGGTTATATTTGATCAGATAATTCAAATACAAATATGAACATAACACTGCTATAAAATAAAACCAACAAAGACTATATTCCACAAGCTGAGACATTATTATTATTATTATTATTACTACTACTACTACCTAATGTCACCCCAGCATTTTTTCAATATAAGGAGTGATGATTTTAGAGCCCATTACCCAGCTTTCAGTGAGCTCAGGTCCATTTCCATGGCAACAGGAGATGCAGCCATCCGCAAAGTTGTCAGAAGGCTGTGACGTTCGGTTCCTGTGCTGAGCATGGCTGATGGCAATCCAACAGCGGCAATCCACACATTTTTAGGCACTAGTCTCCACTGCAGTGCTTTTAGCTAAGTGAAACAGAGAAATAAATATCCTATTAATGGGCTGTGGGGCTTTTTTTGTTGCACAATTTCTCTTTTTAAAGATTTCGTAAAAAAAGTCTTTTTAAGGAATGTTTATTGACTAGGAAATTCCAATACCTGCATTTTAATTATAGCACAAGCCTTTGCAGTCAGAAAAGTCACCTGATTTTTATTTTATTTTTTTTTTAAATGAAGTGCTTTCTCCCTTTCTCCTCAGCTCTGACTTGCTCCCGGCCTTTGGCAGGGGGCAACAGCCCATGTAACACCGCACACGCAGTGCAAGGTGCAGTTGTTTGGCCAGGTTTATACACTGGGATGTGGTGACTGACAGTAGTTTGAATAGGCTGAGGATGTGATGGGTCGGATGATCTAAGGAAGCATTTGTTCAATTTAATAAAGTTTGTATGAGAAAAATACTCAAACCTCTAGAAGATTCGTATGTGTTCAACTAATCAAAGAGTAAGTACAGCCCTCTGAAGGTACACACTCTGCACATGCTGGTTATGGGCTGAACAGCAGCTGGATGTAGCTGTGGCCCTTGGAGCTGTGGCTGCCGCAGGGGTATGTCCTGTCCCTTCCCTGACAGCCGAACAGCTACCATAGCCCACGAGCCTGCATATTAACCCAAGTGGAAACCCTTTAAGGTCTAGGTTAACACACCAGGCTGCAAAACGTGGTGGCCAGGGTGCAGCTGTGCATCCCCTTCAGCCACATCTCCCACAAAGACATTTGTCCACGGCATGAGCAAGGCGGTCGCCCAGGGGCTGCGGTTTCACTGCTGCAGTAAACCCCCGCCTCTGAACTGTGGCCATGAACCCTGCCGGCACTGCTCTTTGCCAAAACGCTTCTGGCACACTCGCACCTTCCCCAGCTGCCACGGCATGGCCGTGATTGATGGCGCCGAGCATGCAACAAGCAATAGATGGGTTAGGCAGCTTTATGCTCCTAACAGGGTTTTCTACTTGCACAAGTGCCAAAAACACAGCACAGCCTGCCCCTACTTTGAGCATATTGAATTATAAGGAACTAACTAGAAAAGTACAGGGGGAGGGTGGCATAATACTGTGCAGCATATGGATGTTCTGGTTTGCCATGCCCAAATTCTGTCTAGCATAAATAGGCTCATTTCCCATTGACATCAAGAGATGTTATCTTATATTATTCCATACTGAAATCCTAAAGTGGATCATGATCATCTCCTACATTATCAGACAAAAACTAGTTGTCCAAAGCCAGGCAACAATCCCATAACAGCTCTAGCATATGCCATCAATCTTGCCCTGAAAAGTGATTTTCCTCTCATTGCACTGACTGTTCTCTGATTCAGCAGAAGGTTATTAGCAGGACAATGTGGAGAACATGCCTCTTCCAAATCCACACAGCAAGAAATAACTCAATCCTGGCTTGCAGCTTGGTCCAAATGATGCCAGAGCTGCCCCACACCCTGACCAGCTCCCCTCCAGGTGAGAGAGAAGAAAACTGATGTTTAAGGGAGGCTGAAACTTGCCTCCTAAGTCGCTCCCAGGCACCCTGCTCTCCAAGAGTAGCCATGGTAGGATTCGGCTCATGGTAGACATCCACCACCTCCAGCTGACAGCTGTGTGTGATGCCACTGACCTGCAAGCACATTTTGGGGATGCATAGCCATGCTGACCACCTTTGTGCAATCGGCAGTGCCTCTGTTCCTCCAGTTATTCATGTTCTGCCTCCAGATAAGGGACTATGCTTGCTCCTCTGGCATGGACGGTCTCCCCAGGGCGCGAGGAGCCCAAGATGGCAGGGAGACACAACA
The DNA here is from genome assembly GCF_018139145.2 of Gymnogyps californianus. Classification (NCBI taxonomy): domain Eukaryota; kingdom Metazoa; phylum Chordata; class Aves; order Accipitriformes; family Cathartidae; genus Gymnogyps; species Gymnogyps californianus. Next base: position 20,250,429 of record NC_059478.1, on the reverse strand, counting down.
GCGTTTGGGCCGCAGGATGCTCTGCAGCACAGCCTGGCTGTAGCACAGAGCCTCACAAGCTCTGCTTTGCCATCAGACCACAGCGCCACATGAACACCCATGTTTTTTCATGGCAGAAGGAAGTTTCTCCAGGAAACGCCACACTCAGGCATTCATATTTTGTGCACACAGCTTCTCCTGTGGAGTAAGAGAGAAGCTACATAAGCTGTCAGTGAAATGCCCTTTGCACTGATGTTTTTCAAGTGGCCTGCTGTGTCGAATCCCTAATTGCACTAATGGACCTAACAAACCAAGCCTCCTGGGGGAAGCACGGAAAGCCACAGTGAGAGAGTAATTTAAAATTAAACCGAACAAAGTGCTTGGGAATATACTGCCGGGAACAGCTCTGTCTCAGAGGTGGCAGTGGTCCATAGGTCCTATTCACCCTCTGCCCATTTTAATCTCCAAGAGCGCTTGCGTTCCCCTTGGTGGGCAAATGCAGACCCACCTCACTCGGGGCTGTGGAGAGCAGCAAGGAGACAGCTCTGCACCGCCAGAGCCACAGCGCCCACGCTCTCCCAGGGTGCAGGAAGGGTTTCCTGCACTAACACCCTCTCCTTCCAGGGTGTTCCTTGTAGCTTCATCCCATTCCACCCCACCTCACCCCACCTATGAGGTGCTGGTGAAAGAGCAGGGCACTCCAGGGCTCTACAGGATTTGCTACGGGCAGTCATGAATCTCTGCAGGTTTCCCAGCACAGCCTCGCACTAGCAGTGCTCTCAGCCCTGAAGAGGAGAGGCTTACAAACTATGTGGTTTCTTCATGCCAAAAAACTGCAAATAAACAGGCAAACCTCTTATTTCCTAATGTACCCAAGCCTGATGGTTATTAACCGGATGTCTGCTATTTTTAGGATCTGTTTTAAGCTGTTTTCTATAATTGTTCTGCCTGAAATGGGAGTGTATAGCACACAGCTTGCTTTATGGTCCTGAGGTGATTTTTAATTGATGAATGGCCTAGCACTCGTTGGATGCTCAGAGCTATCTTTTAACGATAAAACAGGTTCTTTCTGTATATCCCTTGTTGTAACTGCCTGGTATTCATTTCCATAATTTTTTTTAAACGTGGGCAAAGAAAGAAGCAGGACCCAGCTCCTGCAGACTTGTGCTTTGGCTAAAATGCCAGCGACCATCGAGACGCAGTGACCAACCTGCATTTCAGTGCTGGTCAAAGTAACCGAGTGGAAGAGGATGTGGAGTTTGTTGTGCTGTGGTTGCCATGGAATTATTTAAAAGGTATTTCATCCCAGGAAAGCAAACTTTAAAAGATGACAGAAAATCATGAGTCTTTCACATTTTTCTCCAGTTACTCTGCTCCTGTTGGTAACTGCAAATATTTATATGTGAGCCACGATTGTTTATCCCTCATGCCTTCTTAACACCAATGTAATGTTACTTGCAGATCTTTAGCCCCACTCACACAGAGACCTCAGCCTGCTTCAGGAAAGTGAGTTTAGCTGTTAACCCTTTCAAGAAGGGCTGGAACTGTAATCTTGTTACCTGCAGATAACACTGCTCAGGACCGGCAGCGGAACCAGGAGTGGAGTTTGGGAACAGTGGTTGTGAGGGCTTGTGCTGTGGCTGCCAGCCTGCCTTCCTCCCACCTCATCCTGCAAAACAAGAAGGGTGAAAGTTTTACAGCCCCAACCGGGTGTCTGCAATAACACAGGAAAACCCCAGAACACAGCACTGGAAGAAACCTAAGATTATTCTGTCTAAATCGATATACCTAACCATGCCTGGAGTCTCCCACATACACGCTCATCTCCTCTCTTTTTAAAACACTCAGTAACGGTGTTTATCTCGCCTAATGAGACAGGTCTAGTGCCCAGCTCAATTCCTTCAGCCTTTCCTCAGTGGTCATATTTTCTACAACTGCCAGGTGTGTTGCTGTCCTCTGGACACCTCCCAATCTGTCCAGAAAGTTCAACCCAGTGTCCTGGATGTGGCCTCCCGCTGTCGAGCAAAACAAGATACCTGCCCCCCATGCTGCTGGTGCAATCATCCCATTAATGTATCTCAGAACAAGACTTGCATTTCTTTTCTCTGCTTGCAACAGCCCAACACTAGTGTTTTATATCCGGTTTGAGACCCAGTATTTTTCACTGGTTTGTTTTTGTGATGGCCCTTTCTATTTTTGCACTTGATTCTTCTTCCAAATGCAAGGCTTTCCTCATCTGGACCATATGCCCAAAGCTGTTGGGGTGGCTAGCACAGGCAGGAATCTGAGGCAGGCGAAGAGATGTGTGTTGAGGAAGGATAGGGCTGCATGAAAATATGATGATGGGAACAGAAAAAGCAGAGTCTGATGGAAAGAAATCAGAAAAGGAAAAAGAAAGCCTACAGAAGAAATTAAAAACATGTCATGGGAAAGAAAAGAAGAAAGAGAAAGAAATGAATAAAAGAAAAAGGTACAGAGAATGGCACTGAAAATAATGTAGAAAAGTTACACGGGGATCTTTGAGAGAACAATGTAGGCAAGAAGGGAGACATGAAGTCTTACAGAACAAGAACTTTGTCCAATTTTAAGCTGTTATCAATCATCAACTCCAAACTGAATGAATGTTTATATCCCATAAACAGCTGCTAGCTAGGTATGATCTGCCCTGGGTAGTAGAATGAGTCCTAACAGTAAGATGTATTGTCATGCAGGTTTGAAAAGCATTCAAAGCTGTGAATCATAGCTCAGCATGCAATATTTTAATTCTTGCAGAGAGGACAGAAAATGGCCTGGAAATGTGCTTTGCCACCAGCCTTGAAAAAAATAAATTTAGCCCCTCTCAGATCTCTGCAAGCCACCAGAGAACACTGTTCTCCCAGATGAAAGCTTGGGTGGTCCTTGCTTTTCTTTATGAAAAGAACAAAATTTTGGGGCTATTTTCTCTAGAAAATATGGCAAAATTACTGAGAGCAAAGGCTCAAAGATAAGACCTCTGTATATACAGTAAAACGTAAAGATATCTGTGCAAGTCAGGGCTCAGGATTAGCAGGCACCCATAGCCTTCAGGAGCAGGGATTTCCCAAGCAGTGCGATATTTGGTGGCTAAGAAGAGTGCTGAAAGCTAACAGTGCAGATGGAGCGCTAACAGGCTGGACAGATGCTACTCGATATAAACATTGGACAGGCCAACAATTTCTCAAAATTCTTTCTGTGTGTTTTTGTGGCCTTATTTTCCCTGTAAACTGAAAGGCGACTGCACTCAACTTTCTCTAGGTCTGCAACAGCAGCAGTGCTTAGAAGCTGTGGCCATAATCTCATACAACAGAAGGAACCCTCAAGAGAGATGCATAGCTAGTTCAAGGATTGTGTGCATCACAGAGCACCTTAAATAAGCTTTCTTATGAGTTTTATGCAGTGTCAAATGCATTTTGATAGCCTGTGTACAGATGCTATCTCCTCCTGTGCAGATAATGCGGTGGGGTGACTCTAAAGCAGCAGCTCTGTGAGGCCCTGTGTGCAAAGCAAAAGGTGAGTGCTGTACCTTGCCTCCAACAAACACCTTGTGGCTTTGCCTTTTTTTTTTTTGCCATTTTGAAACTGTTCTTTGGCTCTGGACAGCTCCTCCATGCACTACTTGGATTTCCCCACTCAAGGACAATCTGGAGTTGCTCTTCATAGGAGGCAATTTGTCTGCCTAGGTAGTTTATGCAGCCTTTGATGGTGCTATGCACTGGGTAGACTTGCTCTGATGCTGTTGGTGGATTCATCCCTCGTTTCTCCTCCCACGTGCAGACAAAGGAAGCAACAGATAAACACCAACCTTTCCCAGGTCTGCTGTAATGCACTCCTTTCGCCCTTGACTTGCAACTGCTGCTCCATCAGGCAGCATTTTCTCCCCCATGCTTAGCAATCTTATGCCTTGCTCACCATCCCAGACTTCACCTCTTCCCCAAGATTACCAGTGCTGAAGGTCTATGCAACATGACTTGTTGCTGTAAAGGATTAGCTGGGGAGGCACCTCTGCAAGCTTTGCAGCAAAGGTGCATTAAAAGCAGCCACACAGCCAGTGAGGGTGTCGCAAAGGGTTGCTCAGTGAAATGGGAAACAATTCGGAAGACAAAAGAAAAGAATTAATTTTCCCAGGCCAGCAATGCTGCAACTCTGAGAGGGGCCAGTAGACATTTACACTCCAATGGGGAAGTGACTAAAAGACCTTTGGCAGTCAGAAGAAAGGAACATTTAGCAAACACTGGTGGTTTCAGTCCCTCCTGATTAACTTCAGCCTCCTGCTTATAGGATTCAGGTTTTGAGGTGCCTCATTAACCGTACCAAAGCATTGTCCCTGCGGATTGACGGCAAAATTTACACACGCCCTTAGCTCAAAATGTACAGCAGCAGTCCCAAAGTCAACATTTCCACACTTTACTAGCAGCATCCTCAGGATTTCCTATTCAGTGTGAGCCCTCTGCAGTAACTCACAGCAGCTACTGTTTCTTTTTCAAGGACGTGTTCAGTTGTAGGCACATGTGATACTTCACAAGCACTGAAGGAGAATGTAAAATTAGCTAAGACAATCCTGATGAGATATAGTTTTATATAGGTTACAGTTTTCTAATTGGAAACGAGCCCTTTTATTTTTACTTTCCCCTTCACTAACATTATAAAAAACTCCCCGCTCCCAGCCATTAGCTATTTCAGTTTAGTTAAAAATATCTGCTATTTTCAAATACAGAACTAAAGTCGATTTAGGCAGGACCATTGGCCCACAAACCCCTCTAAAGCTCTGGCCCCACAGCCTGGGAAGTGACTCAAGGCAGCAGCACAGCAGACAGCTGGGCTGGGCATGCCTGTTTTGAGCCGATGTTTGATGTTCACCCTTCCTGCCCCTTTCATTACCGTCTCCTTGAGGCAGGCACATGCGGTGACTGTGACTTACCCCCACACCACAGCTTTACATCCCCTCCGCTAATTCACATGGAGAAACAAGCAGCAGGAGAAGGAGGACCCTTGGCATTTGTGTTGCGCCCCGATCTCCTCCAAAACCTGGGGCACGGCGAGGCCGCAAGGCAGCCCCGCTCTGGGGCGACGGCCGCTGCCGGAGGAGGAGAGGCGCCTGGGCCACGCCGTCCCGCCGGACGTCAGTGCTGCGTTAACCATTGCCGGGGGGACGAAGGCAGACCAAACCTGCAGCTGCCTGCCCTCACCGAGAGCTTAATCATTTTTAAATGGGGAGAATGGATGCCACGACCTGCAATTATTCACCTTTTGTGTTGTTAGCTACAGCTCCCCGCGCTGTGCCAAATCACACGGTTTCAGACTGGTTCGGTGGTTGGAACCTTATCAACAGCCCCATCTTCCCACTCCTCTGCCTGCCCTCCCCCTAAACCACCCCGTCATCCCCCTGCCCAGCCCCCAGTGAGGGGCTTCGAGGGGCTGGGCAGGATCAGCGCTGCATAGGAAAGCCCCCAGGGTGGTGAGGGAGTCCTCGGGGTGGCACACGGCCAGCGGGCACCAAACAATGATGCCACCGAGGCGCTGGGCCGTCCCAGCGGGCCCCAGGCGAGGGGGGGCCCCAGGAGCACCGTGTACCACGCAGGGAACATGCTGTGCCACCCCCCGGAGTAGCTCCCACCAGCCGCCCCATGGCAGCACCAAGGGTGCTAGCGCTGTCGGGAAAAAGAAAAAAAAAAAACAAAACACCCCACACCAAAAATATGCCTTACCTGACAGCAGGTTGCAGTTGTTGCCCCCAGAAAGAGCCTGGGCCCCAGCACAACCCCCTCCTACATCTGGTTTTAGCTCTAAAACATGCATTTCTCCAATGCCTTATTTACACATCCCTGGTCTTGAGCAAGGTGATGCCGGTGCAATGCCAGGAGAGCCGCTGGTGCTGCCGCTGTGTCTTCCAGCTGTCGTGGAACCAGGAGCTGCCGTAAGGCACCTCTCACCTCTGTGCCTCCCCATGGGGCAGACCCAACCCCGAGAGCAGCTGGTGGCCATCACAGCATCGCCCCTGTCCCTGCTGGGCTGCGCTCAGGAGAACTGTGCTCTTCAGTAATTTTCCAGGCAGGTTGAAGGACCAGCAGATGCTGAGCCCACGGGGACAGAGGTTTTAGAGCAGCCAGGACCAGAGATGAGGTGCCTGAGCCTCCTGCAGACATGCAGCTTGTCTGTGTGCAGCACCGTGGAGCTGCAGTGTTCCAGAACCTCTTTGGTTGTTTCCTTGTGCCGGGCCGAGTCTGTGAGGCTCCCCGGGGAAATACAGTCCATTAGGTGATGCTTATTAATGGGACACCTGACTTCAATTAATATAAACAGTGATTCATTTAATTTGTTGTCCCAATTATCACTCATATTTAAGTGCACTTTTCACTACGGAATTGTAATTTTCACTTCTAAGTAAGTGATATACAGGACTTGGTTCAGGTCATCTCCTGCTTCACAAGCTATGCTCATAACTTGACTTTTGGTTTGGCCCAAGCGATACTTTTTTATCCTGTGTGAAGCAGCCTAGTCATAGGTGCCATCTCCCAGGGTTGGGGAACAACCACGCAGAATGCTGAGGCCAGATTTACACAGAGGGTTGTATATTTGTACATGGGTTATAAATAATAATGTAACATTGTTGAAACCAGGAATAAGCAAATAATTGTACTTAAAATTATAGATGTGTACAACCTCCCTCCTATGCAGGAGTAAAAATCCAGAGGTGCTATAAATAGTAACATTCCTAAAATCACATCCAAAGAAAGTTTTATTGTAACAAAACTTGGCTTATCTTTAGTGGTATCAGGTTTTATTACTTTTTGAAGAAGTCTAAATAAGACCTTTGACAGCTGCTACTGTCAGACAGTGGTATTTTTGCTGCTGAAACCATGGCATTTAACAGATGGAAAAGCAGATAATGTAATAATATAGCATTCGTAAGTAACATTTCAGAAGTGGTAGTCATGGCCTTTAAATAAAACTGGGCAAAGCAGAGCTGAGTCAACTTCGCTCCTGGATCAAAGAAAGCTCCAGTAGCTTCAACATTGACAAGGTCAAAAATGTTCCTTAAAAACTAAAGGGACAAAAATTTAAATCCCATAATTGGACAGATGCATTAGTGCCTGCGGGCTCTCCAGGGAGAGTGGTGGTGCAGAACCTGCGAAGACCCCACATGCGGGTGGCAACTGGCTGCTGCACGCAGACTGACCGGGACCACCAGGACTCTGTCAGCAAGGCCCCCCACCGACTCTCCTCGTTGCTTCCAAAATGTGGCAGGAATTGTAAGGAGTTCCCAGCTGCATTTGGTGGGCAGGCAGTCTCAGTCACAGCAGCATCTCAGGAAGCCCAAGGTCCTCATCCTTACAGTGACGTCTCCCACTTTAACCTATGCAGAAGAGAGGTGCACAGAAATCAAGTGAGCAGAACACAGCAGTGCCACCCCCTCAAAGAGAATGTTTTTTGTTTACTGCTCATAAAGATAACACATCACAAGAGCATTGCTTGTCTCCCAGCCAAACATGGAGACCAAATAAAGCATTAGCAAAAACCCACTTTGCTGGGCTGGGTGAGGCACTGGTTGTGTCATCTTTGGCTTGTTGATACAAATACATGCTGGATCCAGCTTGCCTTTTGAAATAATAGTTCACTCAATCTTCATTGTGGGACTAAATGAATCAACAACCCTTCAGGGCAGCTCCTGATGGAGCCTGTTGCTACCATTTGTATCAAATCAGTGGATATCAGCCTGCAGGAAATTATTGTAGCAAGTCAAAATATTCGGTGTGACTGCCACAGGGGAGGACGAACTGCTCATGCCAAATCCAAGTGTTATCTCATCCCTTGCACCTCTTCTAATCAACGTTTGGCTTTGCTCGCTGAAAGCTCTTTGCACTTCAACTCTGAAGCTCACGCTGCTGCTGCAAAGGGTGAGAAGGGACAGAGGGCAAGAGAATAGGGGACAGAGAGAAGCGAATTGTCATCCAGCAGAGACTCCTGTCTGGCAACCCTCAGCAAGTCATTTGGGCTTAAATCCCTTGAGATATTGAGGTGTCACATCTTACTATTTGTTTAAGCTTCCTACCCTCATGTCTGGGCGCTGAATGCCAGTACCTGGTCCTGCTGGCCCTGAACACAGCAGCTGAGGCTGTGAACACCCACAGCACCACTGGGATGGCCCATTCCTACTCAGACAACAAGGGCTTACAACCATAGCTGTTAGTTGAACAGCCCAATGAAGAGTCAACAGCATCAGGTTTAGTTAATAAGAGGACTAGCCCTCTGCACTGGGAATCTCCTGTGACCGTCTGCATCCCTTGAGGCTCCCTCATGTCAATCAGTTTGTGATCTCTGGCTCATTTGAACCACTCCCACCGGACACAAAGGTCTCCGGATTCACACACAGAGGCAAATCCTCAAGCCGCTTTGCAAAACGTCTGAAACTCAGCCATCACAAAGCGAACAGACCATGCACAAGCTGAGCGAGCATGGGAGCCTGATTTTCCTTCATTTGTAACTGTGTGTTTACAGATGGAGTCACAGCTCTTTGCAAGTCATCCTGCTACCTTCTGGAGAACCACAAGCCATATTCATACTCCTGCAGAGAGAGGGAGTCAAAGCTACCCCACCTCAATAATTCCTTAACAATTTTGCTGGCTATATAATGGGATAAAGATGGCAGATTCCGATGTTTTCCTGGCACTGACTGGGTGAGAAGATGAGTAGAGGCACAGTACTGGTGGGACATCAGGGTGCTGGGGATTTGCTGTGAAGCAGCTTTGGGGGTTACCTTCATCCTCCCCCAGGGAGTCCTCACCTATGCACAGGCAAGCATAAAATTGCATCCATAACTTACATAGCTTGAACCAGAAAAGAATTTTATCCTGATTTCTGAATGGAATGAGGCATGTGCAGCTGTATTCCTTTTAGCCTGACTAGTCCCTCATAATTTCTGAAATCACCAATCACTTTCAATAAAACTTGGCTGAGAGGAAGAGATCTAAAGGTATTGCCTCACCCACAGGTTTTGGGAAAACAGGCAGTTGGGTAGAGGAGAGTCTCCTCCTGTCTCCACAGAAGGAAGGACCATGATGCGACCTCAGCCACCGCTGGGGACAGGGGGCACAAGCACTTGCCAGCAGGTCTCCAGCCAGAGCTCACACTGTGTTCAGTGGAAGTTCCTCCATCCTTGGGCTTGGTTTCGTTTCCGTGAATCAGCAAAGCTCCTAGTGCCCATGGAGACAGAAATGCAGGCTGGAGCTTTGCTGGGCAAAGGGGTTCAGGAGATCACTCTCCTGCCTGGATCCCCTCGTGCCAGGAAGGAGCTGAATGCACGTGGCAGCTTTGCTCCAGTTCAGAGAAGTCGTCAATCAGAAAACAGATTTCTTCGGTTCTGCTGTTCAGAAAACTCACCGGTTAACAGTCTAGGACTCCCAACTCACATTTCAATTGCAAAAATCAGTCATAAGCTTAGGGTCTACTTTTCTTTTACCAAAGTATTATTGTCCAACACTTTTAACTAATACATGCAAACATAACTTTTTTTTGTTATTGTTGGTATTCTGACCTTGCAAAAACCCAAGACTAAAATCTCTGCTCAACCATATTTACTTCTTTTTGTGGCTCTCTGGTCTGTGAAATTGGAGGGTTGCTCTAGGACCCAATACTGCTGGAATTTATCTGTTTAGAGAAAAGTGTGGTTTAATCTATGCTTTGAAGAACAAAGCAGAACACACAAAAAATTACATGGACTGTGCAAAGAGATTATAAAGGAGAAAATAGGACAAAACAACATAGGCCAATTTTGGGACATAATCCAACATTGTAAATTTGTGCTTATGGGCCCAAATGTTTCCTCTTTAAAATCAACAATTGTGTCTGTGAGGGACTGGTGTGTGAAGGAAGCCAGTCTGCTGCAGCTGCGCCTCTTGGTAAAGGGATAGTTTCCCATATAGCAGAAACTTACAGTCTAAATTGCAACATTAAATATCTTCGTCTCACAAACGTCAACACACGCGGGACTCCTTTCACAGAAAAGGGTCTACTGAAAGCAACGCAACTGTGCAGAAAGTTAAAGCTAAGCATGTGGGTGAGCAATTGCAAGTTCACAGTCTATGGGCCCTTTATCCCTATAGGCACAAAACCTTATGATTCTAATTAAATTAACTCATTTATACCTGTGGGAAATTCCCAGCCTAGTATCACAGAGTATGCTGCACAAACAAATATACTGACATTCATAACAACTGATGCGTTAACCAGGATTTGAACAGAATCATTTAAGCATTAATAACATTTCCATCTCTGGAGGTCAAGCCTTTTCACTCCTGTGCATTTTGACATCCATTAGTAACTGAACATATTCTTAATAGAAAGCTAATTAAAGCCAACACACTAAGCGTTTGTTTGCATAAATATAAATGGAAGCTGGAGATAAAATTAACCCTACAGTACTGTGAGAGTCTAGCATATGCAAGAGAATCTTTACATTTCGGGTCAAGACAGTAGATGTATATTCTTAACTATTACACATACAAAATGCAATACTGGGTGAGATCAACAACGGTGCTCCCAGGCCAGTATCCCATCTCCTTCCACAGCAGCTTTAGGAGGAAAGCTAAAGAACCTCTCTAGACGAGAAGCACATCCCCAGGAGATCACTTACTGAAACCCCAAGCAATTACTTGTGCTCAGAAACATGACTTCCTTATTTTCATATATATCAAAGCAAGTCAAGTAAAATAAAGGTCAGGGAAGATAAGTATGCTTACTTACTCCTGGCCTACAGATATGCAGAATTGTTTTTTCGGGTTTTTTGTTTGTTTTGTCATGGGGTTTTTTAATGGGAATTTTTGTTCATTTGTTTTGGTATTTTTAGAAAATTTAGACCATATCTATGGTTTCAATGAAATTAACATTTAAGTTAAAACACAGCTATTGGTAAGAACAGATTAATAAGTGATTTGTGCTTTTCTTATTCTGCATGTTGATTTTCCTATAGGGCTATACATCAGAGTCCTAAGTGCACAACTGGGATACTAGTACAGGCTAGTTCAGAAAAAAAAAAAAGCTGTTCCTACCACAGTTGTCTGTGGTAGACATAGCAGAGGTTAGTTTGAAAATTCATTTATTTCAACATACACAGGAGAAGATGCATAGATGCATATACAAGACAATTCAAAATAGCATACCTATGGGCTGCAAAATAGCACTTCTAAGTAGGTTGGAAGAAAACGGATGCTTCTGCCTGTTGCAGTGAAAAGACACCCTCCATATTATAAAAAGATGTATAAAAGCAGCCCAGGGACTAATTACTACTCGAAAGATAAGCAGGATGTTTTGAAGAGTGGGTCAAAGCATAGAAGTGTCTAAATTCCTTATCTTCCAAAAGACCTTGGGGTAGGGGGGTGGGGGGGAGACTATCATGACCTAATTCCTTGTTTCCAAATGGATTTTTTTTCCTTTTCCCCCTGATAGAAGCGTGCCTAGTCACTGCAAAGTGTAGCATTCAAGGAGGACTGTATTTTACAAAGATTTCTAGAAAACAAATCATCTGTGTTTTGGTGATCTCTATATAACAAACCAAGGAAATAATGCAGCTGCTAGCTCATGACAAGTGGAAAATCTTCTCTAGTTACTAGCAACATATATCATCCAGGGTTATTTTTCAGACCCACTACAGGTCACCATATGGTCTCACAAATGGCTGCACCAGCGTAAGGAAGGAGTGGGTGCAAGGCGGAAAGTGGGATCACTTCTTTCAAGTGATTTAAAATATTCATTAGAATTATAGGCTAGGATAAGTAACAGAATTTCCCTGCCTTCTTCTTTTCAACATTTCCATGTATTTTCACTTTTTGGCTCTAATCTTGCAAGCAGCAGTTGCTTTGGACCAGACCAAAGGCTGACCCTGCACTGCATCTGCTAGGATAGCAGCCAATAGCCAGAACTATACGGAAAGAGCATAAGAAATACGACAAGTTTAAAATGACCCTTCCTCCATCAGCTTCCAATAACCAGTAGTTTAGAGATCTTAATGCAGAGTTCACTAAAACCGTGAAAAAATCTTAGTAGAAGTATTGCTCCTATAGTTAACTGCTACTTGGCAGAGAGTTTTAAGTTAAAAAAAAAAAGTATAAATATGTATAAAATATAGATCTGATCAGAGAAAGACACCATCACATCACATAGCTGCAATAATTATTGCAGTTCACAAATACGTGCACTAGCTGTCATATGCACAAATACATATGTATTTCACCAGTCTGCAGTAACTACTAAAAAAAACCCCCAAAACCTATACTGAGGGAAAAGTAGTCATGGTAAAGCAGCCCTAAAGCAGTGGAGAAGCCATGCTTCAGAGCCACTCAAGCTGTAGCAATTTGGTTGCTCTCCCAGAGGGACTCATCACCCACACCACCTAGGTCAAACTGACAGTACAGATATTAGAGAAACTTCTCTCCCACGCACACAGTTATTAAACAATGATCAGTCTAGCTGCTCATCCAGAAAGATTCAAAAGATCTACCATGTAAAATAAAACCCCATTGTTCCCAGATTTTAATAATAATTTTCTGAAAAGCATCTCTAATGATCGTGACCACACAGGCTTCATGGGAGAGCTAATCATGGAGGACAGACCATACATCTTTGCCCTGGGAAAAGCCATGGAGCGTTTCTTCCCGGACCCACTGATCAACTGGAAGAGCAGTTTTGGTTTGGGAGACAAGCAGCTGGAGAAGGGAAAAGGAAGAGAATATCACAAAGGTTTTCAAACCATAATTGCTGTGAAGATGTTGTATTAGAAGTATCTGCCTGCTACTTACTGCAATACAGCAGCTCTCAAGGCATTCTCAGACACAGAAAGGCCTCCAGCATCACCAGGTACATGCAAAACTTTATAAATATCCAACTTAATGGTAACTCTACCCTTGCTTTCCTCTGCCTCCTAAGAATTAATGTCCTTGGGTTTCTGTGGGTGTTCACCCTAAAGCTTTCGCCAAAATAATGAATTTCGCCTCACACATCAGTACGCTGGCATACATAAATAGGAGCAGGCACATGCAAAGTCAACAGATACTGATATCTGTTATTCTGGGATATTAGTGAAAAAAGCAGCAGGGAAACCCTGTAGAACTTGCCTTCACCAACTGTCCTTTTCTTTTTTCTTTTTTTTTTTCCCCTCTCAAGTACAAATAGTGCTTTAATGTTTTCCTTGAGACAAACTATTCTGATAAATGTTTATGGAGTTAAAACGAAATTCCCCACGACGTAAGTAGCTGGATGTTTAGACAGTTTGATATAGGAAACATTATACAGTCTCTGCTGTAGCAGTTTGTAGGAAAGTTTGATGGAAGATCAGTTTTCTGTTCCAGGCATGTCACATTGTAATTTATAGTAGCAGACAATGAAGTAGCAGCTCTGAGGGAAGCATCATGCTGAAATAGAGGGCATGACACTGCAAATAATACCATTCACAGAGCATGAGTTTGCAAGCTTTTGGGGGTTGGTTGGTTTGTTTTGTTGGCTTTTTTTTTTTTTTTTTTAATGAGACAACCGAAAGAATAAGAGTGCAGACCTCAAATCCTCCTGCTTACTTGTAGCAGAATGATTGATAATACCTCTCAGATCTTAATCCAGACCAGGAGTCCACTGTATGAGGTGCTCTACAAACAATGCAGTCCTTTACCTTTACACGAGTCACCTTTTCCTGCTTACCTGCAAAAATCATCCACATGTGGTTATTTTGCAGCCCGAATCCCAAGCTCTGCAGGAGAGACCTAGTGTTTTCTCCAGTGCTGCAGATGTTCCAGATCTTCATCCAAGCTCTCTTCAGGGCCTGATTCAACCAAGTATTACACTGCCTAGTATTGCTAGTAAACATGAAAATTTTATTAAAACAACACACACACACCCCCTCCCTGTGGTAATCATGAAATGAAGTTTCCCCATCTTCATTTTTATCTGCAGTTTGATCAGTTTTAGCTTGGATGGATCTGAGGAAACGAGTAAGAGTAACAGCAGCCATTTACTGCTGACGGTAGTGCCAGGTAATGTTCAATCACCATCCAAACAGGAAACAAAACAAGTATTTTATTTTGAAGTAGCATTTTATTTTCTGTTAGCTTCGTATATGGAGCTTCAGCCTAGTTAACACAAACTGTGCACTGCAGGTAGCTGTAGGGACAGGAATGCTTGCATGCTATGCCTTTACAATGCCACCAGCTCTAGAAAGCATCACTTTTTACATACTTTTCAAAACACCAAACTAACGAAGTAGTATTTGCACAAGAACATTGCATTATAATGGCAAAAAACATGTGTAAACCTTTCCAGCATTACTCATAAATACAGCATTTACCTTGAAAGGTTAGGCCATGTACCTACAAGGCAACTTGTGTTATGGGAGAGCTCTCTGAACAAGGCCTTGCTGTGTTCATAAGCTAAGGCCTGCTATGAAATCCCCCAGTGCCTTCTACAAAACTGCAACTTGGCCTTTGAGCCAAGTGCTGGTTCTGCTTTGACCAACACAGTCCAGATATCCACATGCAAGTTGCACCAAAGGAAGAATCTGCCCAAACCACAGCTGATCTTTGTCTTTCAGCCTCGTACAATATGCTCATGGTGGTGTTTTCCAACAATTCCGAGTGGTCAAAACTTCCAAAACTTTCCAAAGTGACCTCTGGTCGTGGTCAACTGCTTTAATACCAGAGATAAGACTTTCTCTAGGACACAACACAGGTACCTCCTCTTGAAATTAAGACAGGTAGCAGGGAGCTCACTGCTGCTGAAACCAGACAGCAGGAGCCAGGTTTTTAGAGTACTGAGAAATCTACGTTCCAATTTTTAACTTAAAAGTTTAAATTTAAAAACTTTACCCTAGAGCTTTACATTGCTGAATCCTCCATTAAAGCATACTCCATAAGTCAAAACTTCAGCTTTTTGGGCTGTGGCTGCATTGACACTAGACTTGATTAGTCACAATGCTGAAAGCCCTTCATTGCTTGCTCTTTCATGGCCTCTTCCTCAAGTACCTTCCAGTAAGATCTGCTTGCAAATCAGAGGTTAAATGTGGTCCAGACAAGCACAATCAATGCATACTGTACTCTTGTAGGGGTTTAGGTTGGTTTCAAGCTTTTTTCCTGTAAATTAATTTCTATTTTAAATAGCTTGATTGAACCTGTATATATGTATATTTAAAACTTCCCTTAAAAGTTCACCCTCGTAAAACAGAGTTTTGGATTTCATTTCTCTCAGTGGCATAGCAGTTAAAGAGGGGTGAGCACACCCATTTGATGTTATCTGGGGAAGTAAGAAATGAGCATGATGAACACAGCCGCACTGCTCTTCTGTTAATCCACCCTCAATGTCTGCCTACACAACAGCAGCAGAGAGTGCGATGTACCTCATTGCAGCATTCACCCCACTATGGAAGTAATAATGGCTTTTGTGCTTTTTGTACTCTCGGATCCTGACAATCCACAGTCGGACGTACTCACGCACACTGGTGTCTGGTCTGGGCTTCCCATCACAGCCAGGTTTCTGGCATAGCTTTAATGAACCATCAAACTACCTATTGTGAAAGCAAGATAAGGAGGAGGAAGAGAGAAGGTAAGTATGAACTGTTTCATGAACTTCGTAAACCGAGAAAACAGGTCACAATTCTGTCCGACCAAGCCTACAATCCTCCTCAAGATGCACAGAAACTGTTCAAAGCATAAATACTCAATGAATGCTGAGCCTGCACAGCGAGGCAGGTTTGGTCTCTCTGTAGGAGCTTAAGGAGGATCTCACTACGTTGCTTACATTTTGTTTCCATGCACAAAAAGTCTCTGAGATGTATTTATTCCATTCATATGAAAAAACAATTTCATGTACTTAAAAGAAAAAAAGGAGAAAGACGGCAGCACAGAAAGTTTTCTTCATTACAAAGTGTTTTTCCACCAGGCAATTATTTATAAGAACTTTTGTTAACACTGGAGTTTAGGCTCTGGAACGAAGTGGATATATTGTTTACTAGCTTTGCCAGTCAATCTTCTCTTACAAAACCTCTCCCTTCCCCCTCTCCTTTTCCAGCCAAGTCAGTCCCTTGAATAGCTCAGGAGTTTCCTTTGTCACCAAGATCTCCTTTTCCACAAATTGTCCCTTGAATAATGCCATCTTCAATGTAGTGCCCCGAAGTATCCGTGCTCCTGCAGAGAACTGTCGAGGGGATCCGCGATGAGCGTCTGTCCTGGCTCTTATCCTCAGAAGAGCAGCAAATCATCCTTTTCATGGTACCCCACATTTCATCATCTTTGTATGAATAAATTATTGGATTCATGACAGAGTTCAACAGGGCCAGGAGAAGAAACCACCTTTTAACATTCTGAATCCCACAGTAAGTGCAGTTCAGACCATCAAGCAGTAAGACGACCAGGCCAGGGGTCCAGCAGACAACAAAAGCACCTAGAAATAAAGGAGACAAAAAAAAAAAAAAAAGACTTCAAACTGCTAGGAGTTTGGGGTTTTTGTGCATCTTACAAGATTATTGGGTTCATCAAAATTCTACATAAAAAAGATAAAAGCAGGACAAGACAAAATTCTAATGACAGTAGCAAAATTATATCTACTACAGTGTCTCTGCCAAGGCCCGAGCTCGAGGCAGGGCAGCTCTCAGAAGTCTGCAGGGAGCAAGAATCCAGCTGCTGACAGCATCAGCTCAAACACAAGTGGGGAAAGGTCATCACAACAGTGATTTTTCCACGCTGATAAATAAACAAGAGCTCTGGAGCATTAACAAGCAGAGAACTGGCGCTTTGAACGCAGACTTCCTCTCCATCTTTCGTATGCTGGAGGAGAAGATACCAGGTGGCCCACTTCTACCACTGCCGCAATATGATCCAAAGAAAAGATGTATCTTCTGTGACACTACAGCTGACTCTGCAAAGCTATGGGCTTACTGCCCAATTCATAAAACAAGAGTCACATCATTTGAACACATCCCGGCTGGAAAGCCCGCAGCTACTGTAGGATGCACGCCGTTGTCTGCGACACACCAGCACTGCCGGCTCCCCGGTCACAGCAGCAGCCCATCTCTCTCCACTGCTCTCTCCTGGGCTGTGCGTGCTGGCTACTTGAGACCCAACAACTCAGATCCAGGAAACAATTTAAGTTGTAAATGAAAAGACAGAAAGAAACAAATAGATGAGTTAGTGAAGATGAACCAAAAATGTAGCAGTCAGGGCAAAGAACTGAAGTAAAGAACAGAATAGAAAGCAAAAAAAAAGACAAAAAGGATAAGAAAGTATGAGAGCAGTGATGGGGGAACAAGAAAACTCTGCAAGAAAGGCATTTCCCCAAAAGATAGCAAGAAACGGCAGGACAAGACCAGGAGCAGCAGGGTTCTCGTGTTTCAGCTGGGAGACAGGAATGACAACAGCCCCTCTGAGGAAGAAGTAAGACACAAGGTGATAATAAAAGACGAAAGAGGCAAAGTAGGACAACACACTCCTCTCCCACTGGTCCCTTAAAAAAAAAAAAAATTAAAGAAAAGGGGGAATAAGGGAGAAGACATTACACAAAGTGAAAACAACATGAAAGCATAGAAATGACAGCTTAGAAGGAAGTTCAATATCGTGTTTGCATCTTTCCATGTTATTGCACATCCCCACCATAAAGGCAGGGGTGTGGGCAGGACTGGTGGGGAGGGGGAACATCACGGCCGAACGCAGGCCTCAGCCACCAGCTTGGGAGGGGCCCTGAGCTGCCCCATCTGCCCTCCTGCCTCCCCCCAGCACCGCAGCCTGTCATGCCTTGCCTGGAGCCCAAGGAAGGAGTAGCCATATGCATGATAATACTAACTTAGCACAAGCCACAATTGCTGTCTGACATACAGAAATAGATAATTACAACTCTGCACAACAGTCACAGTTTGAACAACTTACTGAGGAAATTCCAATCATTTATAACAGCAGAGTTTCCCCTTTTTTGGGCTTAGAAAAAATAATCAAACAAATAAGGATGATAGCAGCTACATGCTAAAAAGCTCTCCTGGGGGTGTTGGTATCTGTTCAACAATTTTGGTAGGGAAAGCAAGTCCAGCTCATTTTTTTAAAGCCGCTGGTTTTCCCATATCTGAGCTGTGCAAGCAAGCAGTGGGAGGGAAGCCTGGCTCATGGCAGGACCCGGGCAGTGCCGGAGCCAGCACTCGGCAGCACCTCAGGCATGCCGTCGGCCATGCTGTGCACACGGGCTGGTTTCAGCAGCACTGGACACTCCTCCCCACCCAGGATTTTAATGGACACTGTGCCCATCTGATGGGCAGGCCATAATGGTATATAAAGTGAATTCATGTGATTTAGTAAGCATTAGGTTTGCTGAAAAATGTATCCAGGACAAGGTACCACAGATCTTGCTGCAAATCTATGCTCCTGGCGTCCAGACAACATTCAACCAACTGATTTACTATGTTCCAGGCATTATTGTACAGAACAGAAAGGCAAGAGACCACCTCCTTCAGAAACTGCATTTTCTGCTCTGCTGTACCAAGATTCTTGTGATGCTAAGTACCAATTTCATGGTGTTAGTTTTGAGATACTGGTTAACATCAGTAACATTCCTCCATCGCCCACTGGCATCAGAAGCTGCAAGCTGCTACCACAACACATGTTTTCTCTGGTCAGTCTCTATACTACACACTGGTTTGTCTCCAGCGCGCTGAGTAAGCAGTTGTGACACCAACTCTCTCTTACAGTCTACAATGGAGAAAACACTGTACTGATTTATAGCCCCGGGGTTCACCAGCAAATCCCATCCATTTTAACAAGCACTGGAACCAGACCACCCAGACAACGCTACTGGGTCTAGTTGAGTGTCTCGGTAAGTATTTGGACAGAGAGCTTTCGCTAGCCACCAAGGATCACTGGCAAAGTCGCCAACACACCAGCTCCATGCAGAAATTAAGATGGTAACAAACCCTCCTTAGAACAAGCACTGAAAGCATTTTGACCGCTTGTACCACAAAGCATGCAAGGTCCAACCCTGCTTTCATGGAAGTCAGTAGCAGAGGAAACAGACCCCAAAGCCGCATTTAACAAAAGACACAGAAATCTCTCCTTCAAACAAAACCCCAAGACTGCAGGCAGGATTAGTCCGTGAACTCCTAGGATACGTCCCTGTCTATCTATACAGGCAAAACCCTAAAAGGTTTCAGTGGCAAAAGGGAAGATAAAAAGACATCTGCAGACATCTCTCTGCACTTTTCCGCTGCCCCACGACTGAAGACAAGGACAGGGGGAAATGCAGTGACAGTGTCGAATTTACTGGCTAATGCTTTCATGGGGCTGTTGCTTTGACTCCATCAAAAATACATTTTGCTGCGTATGAAGACAACACAAGCAATTCACGCCCTGCCTTTAGCACCGCAGAGATGAAAGCGAGGCATGGCTCACACTTGCAGCCTTGCTCGGATTTTGCTATTTTTACCACAGAGCTTTCAGAGGGAACCATGGTTAAGCATAAATATACACCTTTGTCTTGGCCTTCCGGTGATTTTCTTGTTTGCAGACTTTTTATCCCATAGAAGCTCCTCTCCCTGATAAAGTGCCACACTCCAAGAAGAATTTAATTTCTGGGACTCTCTAAAATTCACAGAAGTGACATGAAACGTAGCCTGGCTGCAACACGGATCAGAAGAATTGTGGGAGGTCAGGTGTCACAATGCCTCAAGGTTAGTTTGAGGATTTTTCCATTAGACTTAAACATGGATTTTCTTGTAGATTACATCATCTCTGCTGAAAATGAGTTCCTGTGTACCTGAAAGCACCACTGATGCTTTGGCAGCATCATGTCATAAAACTCTGCACATCAAAGCTGTCCCTGAGCATGCCAACGCTGAGAAAAAAGAAGAGTGCAGTAGCTTCCAGTTGCCTTTGCCACATGTGCACCCAAGTTAAAACAGCAAGTTACCAATTAAACTATAAATTCACTGAAACTGAAAATCATCCACCCCAAAGCTGCTATTTCAGCAGGAATCTCACTGCCAAGTTCAGATGAGCTACCACATACACACCACCTGAAAGTCACGTACCCGCACACCTGCAGCCACCCTTCTTCAAAGCTACAGTCACAGGCTTAGCTAGGACTATGCCACAAGGTCAGCCTAAGAGGATTTCAGCCCCTTTTTGCTAGGTTTCACATCTTCCAGTTTCAACCAGATAACTTCCTATGGTTTAGCATGCCAAAGGGAAAGCCTTGCTCCTATCCTGTGATGGACCTTTTTAGGGGTTATGGTAGAAAAAGGTAGATGACAGGGACCTAAGCCACAGCCTCTGGAAGGGGCCATCCAAGCCCAAAGGGTGGTGCAAAAAGCCACCTGCACCTGTGATCACCATGAATCCATGAAGTCACACTTGAAACCCAGATTCCCCCGACTCTTTACTGTAGGGCCACAGGAGGAGAACACCCAGAGAGGACCGTGATGTTTTGCTGGAGTGGCAGCCAGCCACAGGCCCAGCCTCCCCAAGAAGGGAGGTGGAGGCAGACGGGAGGAGCAGCACGCCAGCAGCACCCAGCTACATGCAGCCTCCTTCCACGCAGCAGTGGGGCAGCAGGATTTTGTCCTGAACCTCCCATGAAACCAACAGAGCACATTAACGAGAACTCTGGTTCTCGTCATGCTTCATCTAGCAACAGAGCATCTTGGAATCGCTTTTAGTTAAGACTGTATCAGGCATGTACTCCAAAGCATTTTCAAATGTTTTGGAACAAGCCATTAAAAATAACTGCCTTGGGCAAAATCCACGTGCTGCATATAGCTGTAGGTTGTTCCATCAGCAGATGTAAGCAGAATTTTGGAAGAATCACTTTGGTCACTTGGTGACTCCTTTGGTAATTGGAAAGCCCAGAAAACGTGCTATTCAGTTTCTAATACATTTTGAACAGCGTGCTTGAATGACTTGGCCAGGAACACACATTTCAAACTGTTTTAAAAAATAAATTCTCATTCCTAGAAATAAGTGTTTATAAAAAACCTCTCAGAATCAAAGTTTGGAGAATTGATATGAAGGAACATGCCAAGATACACTTCCTCTGAGACAGGAGTTTGGGATAGATCTTGCACACAGCAACACATGCACTAACTCGACTTCTTTGGGAGCAGGCTCTGTTTTGATTTTGTTTCTGACTGACAAAGTAAATACACAAAAGTATGATCTCTAAAGTAGCACTCAGGCTTTCTAAATTAAATTTGCCTGGCCCAGCATACAATATCATTAAACGCTTTGCCCAAATTATAGTTTAATCTGGTGGCTGAAAAGCCGTATCTTGCAGGTAAGAGAAAGCTAATGCTGATCTTTAAATCAACCCATAGTCCTAAGGCCCCTCTCCCTAGTAAAAGAAAGAATAAGTTGAAAATGAAGTTTGAAGTGGGGTTTATTTCCACGCAGCAGCATGGCTGTGGTGAGCACTGAAGACCTGCCACAGGCTAAAGGACCGCGAGGGATTAGCAAACAGCAGCCACCATCACTGTCCTTCCAACTCCCGCATCAGCCGGCCGGGCGTCCTCTCCCCGGCACACAGACCACCTCTCTGCTCTGACCTGCAAACACGCACGGGTGGCACCAAGAGCTAACAGTGTTATTCCAACACTCACTATGCACTCTCCAACTTTGGCTTATACAAAACCAAAGAAATATTAACTATACAATATACATATAAATTAGACAAGGCTATGCATGATGATTTATTTTTATGTGACTTCCTAGGAAGCAGCCTGCAGTTCTGCCTTCAATAGAAATGTTCAGAGAACTGCTTCTTAAAAGTGCTTTTCTTTTTGTCTCTTTCCAATGCAGCAGTTAACTACAGTCTACCTTATGCATTAGAGCAGGACCATATTTGGAGCAATTCAGAGTTTTTCTGCAGGGATTTTCTCCTTCCAAGTGGATGGTTTAAGTTTCACTGCATGAGAGCTTCAGGCAGGGCAAAAGATTGAATCTTGCCCCTGCAAGTCAAGAGGGGGGACAGGAACATCCACCACATTGTCTCTCCATAGGTGCCATAAAATCAAGGGATAAAAAGGAAGGACAACTGGGGAGGGATTTAGAAGGGAAAGGCTCTGGCAGTGGACAAGACAACTTCAGAAGACACAGGGTATAAGTGAGAACCTTGTACTTGCTTGAACCATCAGTCCACTTTCTTTTCCAAGGTGATGCACTGTAA
The DNA here is from genome assembly GCF_018139145.2 of Gymnogyps californianus. Taxonomy (NCBI): domain Eukaryota; kingdom Metazoa; phylum Chordata; class Aves; order Accipitriformes; family Cathartidae; genus Gymnogyps; species Gymnogyps californianus. The sequence continues at coordinate 20,228,268 of NC_059478.1, read as the reverse complement.
AGTTTAACTGATCTCAGCTTCTAAAGCATTTTAAAACATCATTTGGTAGACAAAGGTGTTGTGTCTGTACAAACAGCATCCATAGACCACAAGGGGAAGAAAGTGTCCTCAGCCTGAACTTCCTACCCTGGCAACTCCTACCTCCATGAAAAGTGACACTTTCCTCCCAGAGCTCTCTAGTACTACTATGCTGCAGTACTACACAGCTGTGTCCCAGGTATACATGGACACCAGCTTTCCCAAAAGCTCCAGCTTTCTTGTGCTGGCTCATACAACATCAGAACAGTTGTCAGAGCAGTAAAGCCATATCTGTGGTTTCAGAGTCCACCACCACCTGAACCCAGCTTCACATGTGTCCTGCTGTCTCCCCAGTTCCACCCACAGTGAGCTGCATGAGCCATGCTCACGTGATGCCTGGCTTCCAGAAAATGTCTCGCTCAGATTCAAGTCTTCCTAGGGAAAATTGACTGCTACAACTAGTATTTTGTTCCAAGGATCAATCATCCGCTCTGTGCATCTCTAATTTAATAAGCAGCTACATCACAACTAGCTGATGAAGTGATCTGATCTGCCCAAATATCAACAGTGTCTCTAGGGCAGAATCCAGGTCAAATCTCATGTTATCATCTAGAGATCCAAGGCCACACTGTGTCATCATCTGAAAGTATTTTGCGCTATGCAATCTTCACAGAATGAAGGTTAATTCTTCCCTTGCAAAGCAAATCTCTGTCGAAGTCACAGACCCATCAGGCATCGTCTCCTTTCCCCAGGGAAGGTGGGTTCCCAGGGGGAAGAAGTTAGTATGTTTAGGAAACAGCCAAGAGGAAGAAGTGCAAAGAAAACTATCCACATCCAGCCATAGGATTCATAGCCTTGTGCAGATAATAAAGAACATTATTTTGAAAATGTTCTACTAGGTAGTTGAGAATCTTCACAAGCCTTCCTCCAAAGTGATTTTGTATTCCCCCCCGCCCCCCAAAAACACCCTGTAGATAATTTGTGTTTTGTAACAAGCTGCCTACAAAATAGAGACGCTTTTCTTCTACATGTTGACCGGTCCTCTACTTCGCATTTCTGCACGGTGTAATGCTTATTTCACTATCTAAAGCAGACAGAAGTCTAAATGCCTCCAGCACTTAAAAGTTCAGTGAGGGTTTTTTGGTTTTGTTTTGGTTTAGGGGGTTGGGGTTTTTTTGTTTCGTTTTAAAAAAAAAAAAAGGGGCAAAAACAAACCAACACACAAACCCATTCATTGGCACTGCCAGCCTTGCATGCCATGGTTTTTAGTCTCTTACCTAAAAGAGTCATGACAGTCTTCATAAGCTTCACAGGGGTTCTCCTACGGCTAATGGATCCACTAGTGTGCGACGACAAGACATTAGTTTTCCTCTGGACGTACATGTAGATTCTTATGTAAACCACCACCATAATGAAGAAGACGACCAGGTTTAAGACACTCCAGAACACCAGGTAACTTCTGCTGTAAATAGGTGCCAGGGATGAGCAGGCGGTAATGTCACAGAGGCAGTTCCAACCCAGGGTAGGAACAGCACCCATGAAAATAGCAATAGCCCAAATTGATATAATTAAAAAGGTGACTCTCTTCTTCGTGAGATTACTGTGGATCTTCATCCGCATTATTGACATGTGCCGCTCAACAGCTATAACAAGAAGATTTACCAGGGAAGCTGTCAGGCTGGTGTCCAGAAGACCCTGACGCAAAAACCAGCGGTTAACAGTTAATGTCTTAGACACTGGGCCAGTGTTGAACATCAAGAAGACATAGGCAATTCCAGCAAAAAAGTCTGCAGCAGCTAAGTTGGCCAGGAGATAGTAAAAGGGAAAATGAAATCTCTTGTTCTTGACCACAGCTGCTATGACCAATGAATTTGAAATGAAAATGAAGAAGCAGAAAAATGTCCCAAAACACAGAACAACAATAAGCTTTGGCCCTGTCCACTCATCTACTGTGTCAGTGTTTGTCTTGTTATAGAAAAAGTCCATGCGCTTATCATAGTAGCATTCGTTCATCCTGGATTAAAGCCCCTGCATCCTAGGAAGGGTGGAAGGGAAAAAAGAAAGAAGGATTAAAAAAGTCAACTATCGGTCCTCGCTTCAATCACCATGCTTACCAGCTTTTTTGGGGAGGGAGAAGGGGATGGGTCAGGGACATGAGAGGGTGTACATTTGGAGGCCTTAAGTAAAAATTCATGTCGTACAGAATCAATGCAGAAGATATTCTGTCCACTGGAGGAATACAGGGCATGAATCAGGAATTTTTAAAAGACTCACCTGCTTACAAAACCCCAGAACAGTCCCTTTGCACTAGCAGTCATACTGTACAGGCAAAGAAGTGGAAGTTAAGAGGTTAAAAGTGACTTTCTGAAGGTTACAAAGAAAATGTGAGCAACAGCCAAGCCATTCTTGCTGTGAAATCCCATGTTTGAGCCACAGCCCCATCATTATTTCCATTTTTCAATGTATCCAGTCAGGACAGGGAAGCATAAATCATAACTCTTCCATTTTACTGACTAAGCAATAGAAGGCCTATTACTGGAAAAATATTTTTTGGTTTTTCAATTATATATTAATAAATGTAAAAATGTATGTATATAAGATGCTACAGGCATATATATTCTGAGCATATGCCTGTTATTTACTGCTACAGGATTTAAGTAAGTGTGCTGAAAAGGGAAAAATGTATTCTACATATTTGACTACTTTAAAGCCAGGGATCATTTTATTGGGCTGTCAGTCCAGAGCCCTGTGAGCACCACACAGCCCAATTATCTTCAAAACCAAAACACAGTTCCCTACCCAGCCACAGGACAAAGCAAGCCCCAGCAACAGCAGTAGTGCTGGGGTTTTTTTCTTGTACCCACTCAGCACTATTTTGGACACGGGGCTATTAAACATGATGGAAGGGGGAGTCTGTGTGCCAGATTACATCACACTTCAGCTACTCTAGTGAGGTCAATGTCAGCTGCCTTGGCAATTTTACTGCCTTTATTACGAACCAAACTGAACTCAACCTAATTTACACAGACAGATCCAACAGCAATTACTTGTAGTGACCAGACCTCGTGCAGGGTCTCAGAGCCTAGTAGGGAGAGTTTGTGTCTGATCATCACTAGCCCTCACATTCGCTGTCAGTATCTGAATAAGGGTTTTAACAATGACTTCATTAATAGATATTGTATAGTTTTAGCAAAACTTAGGAACTCAACCATGGCACAAGATCCTAATCACTTTAGATATTATACAGAGTGGCAAACCTGTACCTGACTCTAAGGACAGAGAGGAGGAAGTATCGGGATACAAAGCTGCAGGAGAGGCAGCAATGCTAATAGCTTTTGTAAAGCTCCTTGTGAGCCTCAGGCTGTCACGAGTGCCAGAGAGATAGACTGAGTGGGGCTGAAAAGAAAAAAACACCTAGAAGAAGCGGTTACAGGCAGAAAGATACAAAAAAGCATAAGCTTTTCACCTCTACAGCTAAATTGATCACAGATAAAGATCAGGTTCACTTAGTCTATTATTACCCTGTGGTTACTTAACAGTCACATCTCTTCTCTCCAGGCACTGGGAAGCAAATTAAACAATCCCCAGCAGGCTGGCTAACAAGCCGCATTTATAGCAAAGGTTCCTTCTGAGTTTTAAGATAAAAAGGTTCATCTTCTGTCATTTAAGTTATGCTACTTGTGTTATTTCTCTCATGCAATATTTGTGTTCTCTAATTTTAAATCATCTTGCACTATTCCATGATTAATATTTTCAGCAAAGTGATTTTTTTTTTTTTTTTAATATTTCGTTTTTCTGAACTAGCTCCTTGGCCTTTTTTTCTTGGTTCCCACCCTACATATAGTAGTCAACATGAAAGCAGGCCACTTGACATTGTTGTCCATTTTATTACCCTCAAGAACCTAGGCAGCCACTTCTTTTATAAAAGAACGTATTACTTAAAGCACCAAATTCAAGTACATAGTCAGAACTAAGAACAATTACTTAAGGACAAGAAGTGGAAGGAAACAAGTAAATCACCCCTTGTGCTGAAATATTACAGAGCATCCCTTCATCTAAAAATAAAAGAGCCTCAGCAACTCAGATCCACTGTAAGGAGTCAACTGGAATTCAATGGCTCCCTGTTCAGGGCAATATGGTAGAATTGGGCAGTCAGTACATTCCCTATTCTCACCTAGGAAGTACTCAAAAGTCAAATTAAGTCTGTAAGTGACCAGAAGTCCCTGAGGAGCTGCAGACAACAGCTACTCAAGCAGCCAAGTGCTGGGAACACTGCCAGCTGAGATGGCTCTGCCTTTACCCACCAAGGCAGTAAAGGACTTGCTGAGCTTGACATGAAGCTCTTACAGAACAGCCCAAATGCCTGCAAACAAAAGCAGCATTTTGGGCAAGAATGGCAGGAAAAAAAAAAAAACCAAACCACAACTGTGAAAATTATAGGGAACGTTTTCTGAACACGTTGTATCTTACTGTGTAGTTATCTCAACAGATGAATCTCTTTTACTTGCAGTGACAAGAGAGTAAAGAGATCTGCTAATACTTTTTGCGTCTCATCTGGAGAACAAGCTTAAAGAAATCCAAAATATCAACTATGAACTTATTCTAAATACTTCAGCTTATTGAGATCCCATTCTCATTTGAAGTAGTACCCCCCCCCAAAAAAAATAAAAATCCTCCACCGAAATAATCACACTACAAACACTCACTGTCACACAGCAGAGCTCAAATGACAAATGATTTTGAAAGAGATGTCTTGAGGTGTTGAGATAAGGCAGGAGGGAGTAGAAAAGCATCCAGTTGAGGTCTCAGGGCAGACTCTGAAGATGTCCAAATGGAAGCTGCATCAAAGCAGTAGCCAAACTAGAGCTAGTTTGCATCCCAGTCCTCCAGAGCAGAGATGTAGCACTGGGCTGGCCGTACCAGCCTATGTACAAAAAGCACTTGTCACGCCAGGATCCTTCCAGACAGTGGTTTATTTCACACCTTCATTTTATTTTAAGTCCTCCCAGCAGAACTAGCCTGGCCTCAGGGGAGCTGTGCAGCTGTGACAGAACTACGCAGCTGTATCCTCAGTGGTCCTGCCCCAGTCCACACCAGGCACAAGAGATATGCGATAGGATATCCCATATTTCCTGGCATGTCACGGTTTAACACATTGCAGGACTTTATTCTCCAGGTCTTCTCTTCTGCAGCCAAATCAGAGATGTTTATCTTAATCAGGGCACGTTTAAACTTAAAAAGAAAAAAAAAACCAACCTTAAATATTACATATTTCAGATTTGTTTATTAAGTACACACAAATTTGAAGATCCAGGCAAAATATTGTTCGTCAAAGTTTTAAAAATAATAGAAACTGAAATAGTAGAAAAATAGCTAAACTGGTCAGCCCAGCCTTATAAAGACAACAGAGAGTCTTCTAGAGTCTGCAGCAGAGCGCTCCCCAGTTCTGCTACTCACTTCATGAAGAATTGCCTTCTTTTGCTTTGAAAGTGGCTCTTATGAGCTTGATACTTCTTGGTTTTTATGGGAAAGGACAGCAAACAATCTCCATTCACCTCTTCTATGGCACTCAGTATTTTATAGCCCTCCATATAGACCTCCAAAAGCTTGACGGCAGTAACCACGTATTGCATATTCTACAGATGGGTTGAGCTATTAGCTTGCCACAAGTCACTCGCAAGCAAATACATCAAAACTTTGCAAGTACCAAAAGCATACCCTTGTCAAAAAGGTTCTTTTCCTTATTTCAATCTATTTAATTACTTCAGTTCAACCAATAGTAGCTACAAAGATCAGAAACTGATGGACTGTGAAGTGTGTTTTCCTCTACCACTCTGAGTAAACATAAGCTTTGAGTGGGAGAAATCATCTATTCTAAAAATCTCAAAGGATTTTGTTCAGTTAAACTGCTTTCAAATGCAAAAGCGCACATTAAGAATTCTTCCCAATCCAGCACATCTTGAGCTCTGTTTGTCTTAAAGACAGCTTGTATATTTGAATTGATTTTAAGTTCCTCTATGTAAGTGCAACTTGTATCAAGTCACAATATGTTCTTCACCATTCTTAAAATAAAAGTCAAGAATTTGCATGTATATATAGGAATATATTACACTAGCTACTTCAATAGTTAGTGAAATAAAACATCACCCAAGTAATGTTTTGGACAAAAGCTTCAGCTAGTTGCTTTAACAGTTGTTATTCAGTAAGAATCTAATTTGCTTCAAGAAAGTTCCTAAAAATCTGTATATTTATAATGAAATTTAATATCAGTTATTTAAATCAAGGATTTTGCCGATTCAAGCTGTGATTAAAATCACCTTTTAAGTCACTTTGATTCAAAATTAAATTTGGCCTGTAAATCAGCTCTAAGTTGAGTTACTCATTATTAATGCAGACATTTCTGAAGGAAAACTGAAATAGTATTTTAATGAGAAGGTAATTACAAAATTTAGCCTGCAAGCCATAATGTGATTCATGCCACACTCCACTGGTTTTCTGCCTCTTTCCTGTCCATTAAAAACCAAGCTGTTTCAATACATTGGCCACAACCTTGTTGAAGAGTTGGCATCAGTTTGGGGGACTTTGATGGCTTCTGCCCTGCTCCTGTATAAATGCAACAGGGAGGGAGCAGACAGGCACAGGGTGGCACAGTGAGCTACTGTGAGGGGATTCAAGCCACGTTTGCAGCTGGACTGAAAAGTCCATAGAGTGGGACTGAACCTATAGGAGGACTATAGCAGTGAAGTCCTACAGCAGGACTGAAAGTTAGCTTGGGTGAGAGGTGAGGGAAGTTTGACCAGGCAGAACCCCAGCCTGGTTTACTGCTGGTTTTCCTGAGCTGGCACAGGGATTTCCGTGCAGAAATTCAGGGTGGTTCAGCATCCAAAATGATACACTCTGGAACAGAAGGAGAGACAGCGAAGCCAGTACAGTCCGGGCAGGTCCATGGGACAGCACAGAGGAGCAAGCTGTGCCCAGGCTCAGCCTGCAAAGACGGCAGGCTACCAGCTGATGCCGGAGCACTTCACATCCCTGCCTGCCCTTGTCCATTAGCAAAGACAAGGTATTAAATACAGATCTCTCAGATATTTTGAAACTTATTACAAAAGTCGCTCTTCAGAAAGCAGAGTTTATCACGCTGACTGATAACAGGCATTGGTAGCAGAGCAAGGCGGCACATCACTTGAAATACTCTTTTTGCATTCGAACTGTTACTGCAGAGAAATATTAAGTAGCACTAATTGCCTATCTGCACATACTGCTTAGGCTTTTTAAACTTATCCTACAAGCAGCAGGCAGCCCTTGATACAGTACCACAAAAGGAGTGCGTGGAGGCTTGCAGACTACACAACCCCTGGCAAGGGCTCCCCGCAGCAGCGCTCTTGCTTGCCCGCACCCTGTGCCACGGGCAGACACGAACACCTTCTGTCCCTTCCTCTTCTTCTGGATAAACCACCGGTGCTGCTGCTTTGATTTTTCTTGTTACTGAAAAGCTCTCTCTCACCTCGTTCCCAAGAGGAAGGTGCAGGCAGCAGCGGGACGCCGGGGCGCTGGGCAGCCAAGCTATACATACAAGAAGTACCAGTTCAGAGAGGGAATCAGTTCCTTGTTCACCTCCACACCCTGCATACACATATGGCTGTGGAGGAAAACACAGCCAAATGATTGCACGGTAATCCAAGAAACCCATTCAGGTTACCTCAGCTTAGAAAGAAATACCAGTGCAGAAAAGGGTGTGTAACACAGAAGAGGCCAAAAATGTTAATATGTAACTGTAAGAAGGAGTTTTGTGAGGTAAGTACTCTGGTTCACTTTTAATTGTCTTTAATAGTTAATTGATATTATAACAAAAGTCAATTTAGAGAAACAAACTGAAAGGAAGCACATAAAGAACACAAAGTTATGCCCAAATATCGCAACCTAAACTAAAGCTTTTTTATCTGGTACTATTAGAGGATGCAATGGAAGCCAACATTTGTTTAACAGGTTTTACAGAGACAAATTATCTCAGAAGTAACCATTTTACATTTTGTTTATTAAGGAAATTCTGTGGGCACTGCCTGTACTTGGAACAGTATGCTACATGGTCCACTTTAAGGAACTGAGAATATACTTTTTAAAAGCCATTTTTAAAATTCAGCTTTACAAATTGGAAGAGAGTTATTATTAAAGAACTATAAGGCTCAATAAGTAAGTTTTTAATCCGGAATACTTATTTATTAGCAAGGGATTCTACTTCTGGTTGTGTTTGGCTATATTTTTTCTCTGTAACTTAAGTACCACTAATTTCAGATAATTGGCTGAACTCAAATCAAGCATGCACAAGCAGCACTATCCCAATATCTTGGTCTTCAATGCCTTTTAGAATAAGGAGAGCAGAGTGCCACATCCATTTCCACTCCAAGCCTGCTTCATCTACATAATGTTAACTTGATGAAAAGTACAGCAGCACTCATGCTTCCACCATGGTTCTGGTCATTTCCAGTAATAGTCCATTTTAATGGCATTACCTTTTGGACTGAAAAGGGAAGGGAGTGGGATGAAGGGAATCAAGATGATTCTCTGGCAACTCTTACGTATCGGTGATGGAAACATTAAGGTCGTATTATTTATCATATATCCTGCATAAAATACCAAGGCTATATAGTACAAACAAAGGGTCTTAAGAAAAGTATTAAAACTACCAAAAATGTAGAACCTCAAGACTAAATATTTAAGTTGCAGAGAGAGGAAGTAGTACCGCCAGCCACGGACCACAGCGCTCTGTACACACAGACTGATAAGAGGCTTAAAAATCACTGTCGGGGCACAGAAGTGTCACCCTGTGCATGTACGCGACAGTGCTGTTCCTCTGCGAGCCGCTGCAGACTGGCACGGGCAGTTGAACTGTGAAGCACAGAGATACACGGGCACCTACACCAAGGTACTACAAAACTCAGGCTCCAGCTCCTGAAGTCCCTTTAGTACAAAGCTGCTCTACCGCACTAAATTGCTTTTTAAAGCTCTGATCCACTGCAGACAGTTGTTAGGGGCAGATACTAAGTAACTCGCTAGTTACCACAAGTTTAGACTTCAGACTTTGGTAATTTAAGACTTTCTGGAATTATGGTTTACTAAATCTATATATGGAGTTCAAACTAAAAACTTCACTGCAAAGCTTTCATTTAGTCTCCTTTAAGTGTGGTTCTTGAAGGAGCTGGCAGGTCATCCTATAATGCGGAAACAGACACAGCATTTAAAGTATTTAAAAGCCATTCAAACAGCCTGTACATTGTGAAACATGCCTAGAAGAAAATACCTGTTCTGCTTCTAAACTAAGTTTTCCATTTCTGCAGAACTTGAAGGTTCGCTCATCGATCACTATCAGCTCTATTTTACAGTTCAACAAATTAGCTTTCTTTCACAAAATCTACAGAACATGAATACAGACTATTTCAGCACAGTCATAACCAAGTGAACTTTTATTGTTTATTTTCAGCACATAGCTGATAAGGACCTGAATCACGCCACTGCTGATTAAAACAAGCCACCTGACTGCATCCGATCTGTTAACAGATGCAGAGCTCGGGTTTGCAAGCAAGTATTTCAGTGAAACTGGTAGAAATGGTGGGCTCCAAGAAATAATTGCTAGAGACATAGAAGTGGACCTAACGGCTTAAAAGTAGAATCCAGGTATGTGAATCTTTAAGACTAATATCCAAGGGGAATATATTCTCTACAATGCCAAACCTTACACTTCAGAGATTTTATTTCATTATCTGATAGCATAAAGACTATGCTGAAGGATGTTCCACAATGGTTAACGGTCATAGTAGCACAGGAGGATAAGGATACAGACAATTCAATTTGTCTGAAACTATAGTCTGGCATTCTGCAAAAAGCCAAATACATCTTTCAGCTTTACTTGCTGATAAAAGCTGCTGCTTCTTTACTGATTGTGCAAGTTCGTTTTGGTTTTTGGGTTTTTTTTAATTTCACTTCATTGTCAGTATGCAGATAAACTTAGTGAAATCAGATTTTTCACCATATAACTGGATTTGAGTTGTGCTTCCTACTACACCTCTTAGAAGGCCCTAAGAACATGCAAGAAATCACATACCCTGCACAGCTTAAAGAACAAAGCTACAGCAATGCACCTTACCAATCTGTAGCAAGAAACGTCTTTTTCTAGATACCTATTACGGAAGGGAGAACAGAGCTCCCTACATGACCTCTGGAAACACAAAGGTACAAAAGTGCATTTTTTTTTCCTTAAGAAAAAAAAACAATCAAAAGATATAATGCAAAATAATATCATTGTATTTTTCAGTGTATCGCATAGGTTAAGATGATACCGTATAAAAAACTTCATAAAAGAATCTGTGCCAGCCTCCCATGTGGTATATACTTACTACCAGTGCCTCAGCAGGACACAATACACACGCAGATCCAGAGATGTGCAAACGAAGCTGCAAATATATAGAAACTCACATGTGTACATGTAGGAAGTATCTGTATTTTTATACACGCATTATATATTTATATACACAGAGACGTGCATATGATGTAGAGCTGCAGCCCCTACGTTAACCAGGGCTATGCCTCGGTTGGAGTCACGGCAAGCGTACCCGCTGCCGGAGGGCGGCCCTCAAGGCGACCGAGCGCGACTCCGCTTTCTGCTCAGCGGCGAGGGCAGGAGCTCGCGCCGGGGACCCCAGCGGCAGCGACAAGGACTTTCACCAAATCGCAGAAAGTTTTGCTCTGCCCGACTCCTGGGGAAATAGCTGGCAAATCGCGAAGCGCACGCATCAAGCCCGCGATAGAGGTGTTCCAAGCCGCCGCCGGCCCCGGGACGCGCCCGCCCCACCGCCCCGGCCCCGCTGTCGGTGCCGGGGGGCGCTGCCCCGTCCCCGCGGCCCCACTCACCGGCAGCCTCCGGAGCGCCGCGCCGCCGCCGCCGCGCAGAGCGGGCCCGCCCGCGCCGCCCGCTCCCCGCCCCAGCCCGCGTTAACCCGTCCGGCGCTGCCCGGCCCCGGCGCCGCCCGGCCCGCGCCTCGGCCGCTCCGCACCCGCCCCCGGCCCTGCGCCCGGTGCCGCGCTGCGCCCCGCAGCCTGCGCGGGAGCGCACGGAAAGGCGTTTTTTGACGCGTTTGTTCTCTCCCAGGTGCGGGGGTCTGGCTCCTCCAAGACGCGGGCAGAGACGAGGCACGCAAGCGAGGCCTTCGAGCAACCGGGAGCTGCAGGAGTCTAAAGGGTTGTGCTGCCCGAAAAGCCCATCAGAAGGTCCATCATCATCCACGTTTTGGGAATCAAAAGCAAACCCCAACTTCCGTGAGCAGATCAGGACGGTACAGACAGATATCTGTGCTGCTTCCTTCCAGCATCACATGTAGCTCTTTTAAACATAGTATAAAAAGCAAACACGAACCACCTCACACCCAACACACTGATACAGAAACCTTGAGGCTCGTGCCAGCTCCAAAGGGCAGGAACAAGCACACACAGCTTTGCCATGAAGGACAAGCCGAACTCAAATGTAGGAGGTGGTACAAGATCAAATTTATCTGAAGATAGTGATCAGATGGATCTGAACCATTGCTACCTACCCGAATCATTTACAGAGACCAGCCATATATCCAAGGAGTACAGAGCTACTCACAGGTCTGCTCAGAGCCAGAGAACTGACAAAAGAAGATCTCAGCAGTGTCTCTGCTCCACTTCTCAGAAATCCTGGTAGTGATTACAGCATGAAACCTAGACAGGGCGCTAAAGACTAGGTAGAACCTTGCACGTGAACGTTATATATGAAGTACCAAACAGCCTCCACTCCAGCAGCTCTTTCCTGTGCTATCCATAAATGGAAGGCCCCAAAATAAGAGCTGAAACTCTTACCCACCCTGTCCCCCTCACTTCAGTGCTCACCTTGAAGATGGCTCAGGAAGCTATCTTCTCCTTCCTACCTGTTTCTTTCTAATGCAACCTTCTCACTGTCTTTCCACCCATTTCTCTCCTCCTTTTGTTAAGTCCCATAAAACAATTAGCAAAAGCTTCTTATTCGCAGGGAACAAGACAACCAAAAGTAACAGCTTATTTTCAGAACACTTCGCAAAAGCTTATGCTCCAGTTCTGCTTCCATTACGGTGCATCCCCTCCTTAGCAGTTGGAGGGGGACCACCTATCAGTCAGCAACTGTATTCAAATCTGTATTAACGCACAGAATTAAGAGTCAACATATGCCAGATTTCCTGTTAAGTTTAACCTCCATGGAACAGAGAGCCAATGAGAAGCTCCAGCAACTGGCTCTTGGCGTTTTTCCAAGAGAACACACCACCACACAGGTGAAGACACAAATTGGTTTCTACAATACATTAGTGACCTGCTCTAATATGGTAGGGCTGCAGTGGTAGTCTAGCTAGCAAGCAGCTCATATGATTTAAAAAAAAAAAAAAAAAAAAAAAAAAAAAATCAATACTCGACAAGAAAGCTTCATGATTCCATTATAGAAATCAAGTGTTAAAATCAGTAAGAACTATAAGTATTTTCTACATTCCTTTGGTTGACAATTCTTTCCCTCATTCCCTGAGGATTCTCTCACAAACAAGTATTTATCTGAGCAATGACTTTGGCAGGTCACACTTGATGTCCTACTAAATTGGAAAGCAGCAGCTTGAATCAGAGCTTAGGGGCTCCTGCACTGTGGCTCACAGTGCCAAGGGTACGGGATGTACCTCACCTGCTTTAGGGAAGAGAGGCACTAGACCTCAGAAGGTGATGAGCCTGTCACACTGTTTGTAAAATAGAAAGTACTTCCACAACTTGCTATCCTACCTCAGACAGCACTGCAAAAAAATTAAAGAGATAAAAGAAAAAAAAAATCCAAGCCCAAGGACTTACCCTGCTGCAGTCAGGTTTCATAGCTATCGGCAACAACATCTCACAGTCACAAGAGATGCAGAACTCACACCCTCAGGCAAGAGCCCTTGGAAGCATGTACTGCCCAACATATTTGTATGCCCCATCAGGGCAACACATACTGGAACATGTTATATGACTAATTATCCACTAACATAGCATTAATTATCTGCTTTTTCTAGGTTCGTGTCTCTAATCTAAGGTTTCCATAAGTACTGGCAGAAGGTAGAGCAGTAAGGAAAATACAATTCATTTTCAGACGTGCTGGATTTTGGTCCTGTTTCCTAGGGAACTGTTTGATTTAGAAAGAGACATTCCAGAAAGCTACCAGTAAAATAGCAGCAAATACAGAAAACACCAGCACCTTACCCATAACAAAGTCAAGACCGCACACTGTATGGGCCAAGAAACTCTGCTAGCAATCAGTTCATGCTGATCACTTCTGCACTCTGCAGAAGAGCACTTGGATCATCCAGGGCCCCAAAGCATACACTAGAAGACTAACACTGACCCCAACAAGTTCTACACATGAACACTAGGAGAAAAGTTGACCCTTCTGTCCTGAGTGGAAGACAGTAGTCCTCTGTTCTAGTCACGCAATTAGCATGTTTGATGAAAAGACAATTACGGAAAATCTTTGCTAACACTGTGAAGTCTTGGTTATTGGTAGCAATTTAATTTTTATCCACAAGCTGTAGTGACAGTGGAGGCCACAGCAAGGCATTGCTCAGATTAGGATGGGGAGAAGATTCTCTGTCCCAAAGACATTTCAGCAAGAGAAGCATTAAAATCTGCAGAGCCTGGATGCATGGAAATACTGACATGAAAACCATCTCTTCTAGACATCTAGCTGCAGCCTAAGCAAGACAAAATGGCATTCACTTCCAACAAAAAAAGTACTCATTGTCAGGAAGGCAAATACTAGGCAGGAAAGATTTGAACAACAGCACATCTTTCCAGACCTCAGTCACTACTGCTCTTACCTGATGGCCAGAAACACTGCTGGAGAAGCTGCAGTTATTAACCTCTCCTCTTTAAACATCCCAGAGGAAAGGCAGACAATGAAGACAGGCTTGTTAGAAAAATGTTTTTCAACGTACCAAAAAAGGTGTGAATTCAGCACTGGTTTTTCCCACTCTCCAGCTTCTCAGAAAAGAAGGGGGGGGGAAAAACCCAAACAAAACCCAGGAAGCTGCCACTCACTCATACAAGGGCAGCACTTCAAATTGCCTTTGCCATTTGAAACACTAACGAGACAGAACTTGCAGAGTCCACCATTAGTAGGTAAGAACACGTATCAAGACCAAGTCCTAGCCAACACACTCTGACTGAAGTGAACACCATCTGCTACAGGCAGTTTTTTTAGGGAGCAGATAGCCCCATTCAGACAAAGTGGAGCATCCAATACAATAGTCCACCCACCCCAGGGGCAGTCAGTACCACTGAAAGTTTTCAGAAGCACCTGGTAACACCTATGCAGTACTATACTGGAAGTGCTTTAAAGCTACAGAAAGCGCTCTGTTCTCACTGAAAAAAGTACAGTACTTTACAGATGACCATCACAAAAACACCTAGAAAAATCATCTGAACAAACCAACTGCCAGAGTCAGTTGTTACATGTTTTCTTCCAATTAACATGTGCTTGAAATAGAAGTAATTAGGCAAGTCAACTCCATGGCATTGTTTTTGCCTGAATTTGTCCTCCAGGTTATGGCAACACAACAGTGCAATACTTAAAAAAAAAAAAAAAAGGCAACAATCTTTTCATCATCCTTCATATGATGCTTGCCATGGAAGTTTCCCACCATGCAAAAAAAGTATTTACCTATAGCTAAAGTAGTAAGCTTGATTTGGACACAGTACACATCAAATATTGTGGGTATAATAGAAAAGACTCACAGCCAAAAAAAGGATAACAAACTGCTTTTTTTTTTAGTAAAGCTGTTGAAGAAAGGACCATGATCTATAGATGATATACAAGCGGGAGAACAGCAATTATTTTGCACTTTTGTGCAGCTTTGTAGTTTTACATAAATTTATTTCAAGGAAATGAAGTGTGCCAAGTAGAAATTACAGGCTGAATGCATCACTTTATGTGATGCACTTCCTTCTTCTTGACTACCTTTTATTTAATACTTTTGAACATGGAATTATTTTTTTAAAATTATTTTCATATAATTCTTTTTCTTATTAACAACAACAGCTGATTCAGGGCCACTTTCCTTCCTCCTAGAGGTGACTAGCAAACAGAGCTCCCATGGACAATGCTCAAGGATCAGCCTTCTTTAACATGACAGAACTTGGGGCAAGAATACAGAGTTCTTCACAGCTCTCCTCCAGACACAGCTTCTGGGCTCTCCTCCTGGTCAGCCAGCTGATGTCACATTAGCAGCTTTTCTCCCCCAACACCTTAATTAGGTAAGATTAGTCTGTTCACAACGAGGCAGGTCCAGACAGTGGGTTTCATTGCAATTTGGAGAATTATTCTTCTCCATACAACTATGCTTTCTTTGCATATATTAGTGGTGAGTTTCAACGTGTAATCATCAATTAATAAGTATCAAGTTGTCATCACTCTGTTGTCTGCAAGAGAAAAAATTAAAATTTTTCATTCAGCAAGAAATGCAATAGGAAGCATTTACCCATACAAAAGTAAGTTGAGTTTTGATCCTTCTCTTCCGTGCTCTCCCAATTCAGCATACAGCTCCAACACCTGCACTGGGACAATCAAGCAGAAACTGCTATCGTAGCAAAAGCTCTAGATTTTCACTCCAGCTACCAGGCTTGTGCCCTCAATACTCTGCAGCATATTACAGTAAAGCTTATTTATTATGCTCAGGCAGACAAAAATCTCTTATCCTGCACAACAACTTGGATGTGAAACCTGAAGCTGTACCTGGCTGAAGTTCTTATTAACCAGTTGGCTTTCAAGTGTCCACAGCAACTGCTGGGATACCTGCCCCTCATCATCTCACATGCTCCTTTTTGGCTATGAGGCTTCCCTTTGCCAGAGTACATCAAAAGTATAAAGTTGCATTTCACAAAAGCCTCAGTATATAAGTAGACAAGTATCCTACTGCTAAAATAGGATTTGTTACACCAGCTGGGATTGAATAAGCGTTCACATTCGGCTCTATTCCTTCTCCCATAGCCTGGCTTCCTTGCATGGTGCCCACAACCATTCTGTGCACAAGCATGAATTCTCCCGGACTGCCTAGGGACAGTGACAAGATCTCTCCTCTCTCAGTAAGGGATTCAGAGGTGTGTTAGGTTTCCTCAGAAACAGAATTCAAAGAATTGACTTCCAGACTGGCAAGCACCAGGTGAGACGTTCATCTCTCACCAACACCAGGTTAAAAAGGACCACTGCTAAGACCTCCAAAGGCTTGAGTTTGGTGGCAACCAGACTTTACAAGTGTGTTTCCAATATTCTGACAGATGGTATTGAACCAGTTTGCCTCACAGGAACAGCACAGCTTTGGGATTAAGTACTGGTCCCTGGCTGAATCACATTCTCTTGCTTCCTGCTACTGCTCCCAGCCTAGTGGAAAAGCTTTTTAGAAACAGAAGACTTGCAAAACCCTAAGAAGCAGAGACTTAGTTTTCTCCTGACTCCTTGGCAGTTCCATGTTATACTCCGCAGTCCTCCCATCAACTTCCACCAGTTTCTGCATGGTAGTTTTCATAAGAGCAAAACACTTAAAACATGCATTTAAGCTCAGAATTGCCACCCCTGCACCATCAGCAGACTAAAGATCTGGCACCAAGTAAAGCACAAGAGGAACAACAGCGTCCAAATACTCCACTGGCTGAATTCTGGGTGTTCCAGCATTTGTGAAACAGCACTTTGCAGTGAGAAGCTAACTGGTGTACTTCTGAGAAAAAGCACTCATTAAAAACACCCTACTGACCTCCTACAGCAGCAGATGAATGGCATGGAAGTCTGTTCTTTTCTGTAACCAACATTGCCATGGTCTTTTAGAAATTCATGTAGATCTGTTACTGGAAACCCACTTTGTTGGTATTTCTGAAAAAGAAAGCATTTTATTTACAACACATGAGAAGTTACTGGGCATGAATTGTTCTAAAATTTCCTCTAGAGTGTGATAGCCAAAACCAGACTGTTTGGTTCATTTGTTCAGTATTGCTGTAGGAATAAAAAAAAATACAATCCCATCCTAGAAACACCACATATGTAGTTGGTGGAACAAAGCAATCTATGTGACATAAAACTCATATTGTTCACAGATTCTCTTACATTTTGTTTGCTGTCCGTAAGACCAAGCAAGTGATCTCAAGTCATACTGGCATTGATTCTTCCTTGTTCACATCAGCTGCTGTGCTCACTGTGAGTGCCCTGGGCTCACTTCCCCTAGGAACCCCAATGCTGGATTTGAAGGGCCCTAACATGGATATTCAGCACTGCCATGCTGAAGAAATGCTCTGCAAAACACCAGTTCAGCACACTGAAGCGGCTCCCCATTGATCCACGTGAAGTGCTCCGAGGGAAGAGTAACAGTAAAACACTATTTTGCAGGTCAGACCATCAATACACTCAGAAGCACAGACAAGTAAGTGGTATTTTGAGATGCTTAGAAAGTGGAACTCTTGCTCGGTCTGGAAGTAGTGGTTCATGTCAGACTAGCCTTGTTCTGCTGGCCTGTTTATCTGACACTAAGACAAGAAAGGGATGACAGCTAGACAGCATGACCCACATTGCCTTCCCACTGGTTACTGCAGCTACCCGGAGCATGAAGGGGAAACAGCACTAGAGGACAAGAACAAAAGGTAATTACCAAAAACTTCGTTTCACTTTCAGCCAGTTTATACTGGAAATGGATGGTGCAATTTTTGCAATTTTAACTTGAACAAGAAGTAGTGGGTCTTTCTGAAGATGTTTCCTTTTAACCACACATTTCCAAGCAGCACATTAAGCAAGCCTGGACACCTAAATGAGTTTAGAGTTATCTGCTTGGCCCTTGCCACACTCCTGCCAAGGGGATAGTCTCTGAGATGCCAGCAAACCCTTCCTGACCTCAGCTTCTGGTGCCACGAGAAGAAACGTTCACTCTAAACAAGACTTATCTGGCTCTGCGTAACTATACTTAAAAACTGACTCTTTCCATTCATCCTTCCACTTATGTTTCCATTAGCTGTTATCTTTTTGAAGCCAGGTGAAGCAGCAGAAAATACAAGACAGGGACACACACTAAGGATGATTTTCCAAACAAATTATTGCTTAGTCGTTTGGATGACTACCCAGTCATCCTCCCAATTTCAACACAGACTAAGCTAAAAGATTTTAATAGTCTCACAGTCATCATAAATAATGCTAGATAGTATGGTGTTGAGTGATTAACAAGAATGAGTACAAAACTGATTAGAAGTGTAGCAGAAAACAAACATTTTACCTTTATGGTGTCATAGGAGTCGGTAATGAGTGCAATAAAAAGGCTGAGGATCATGTATATAAACAGACTAATGAAGGAGTACAGATATAACCGACTGAACACCCACACCAGCGTGCTCTTCTGCTGGATTTGAGCAAATGTTGCAAACATATCATCACCGTTGACCAAAGAAAACAGACACTCAGCCACCGTGTTCAGATCTTCAAACTAGGAAGTAATGAGTACAAATTATTAATAGAATGTGAAGATCAATCATCCAGATTAAAGGGAAAGTGAAAAGTGTTATAAAAACGAAAGTGGGTTTGGTTTTTTGGGGTTTTTTTTTGTTTTTTTAGAGTTTTACTCATAGCAGAAGAAGAAAGCCAACCCAGTCAATCAAATGCTACCACACTTTCTTTCCTGTACATTCAGGCCAAAACATACATGTCAGTAATAGAGCTGTGCAGAAATATAATCTTGGCTAAGCATTATATATTGACATCAGAAATAAGAAGATTTATTACCAAGAAATAAGAAGATTTATTACCAAGAAATAACCTTGTGATGCTCAACAGGCAAAACAGTCAATAACTGACCACCGCAGAAAGTTTAAGTTACTGAATTTTAAGCAATTTTAGACCTGCAGGGAAATATTATTCCATTTGCCAAAGCACAGATAAAGTGATTTCACAGAATCTATACAGTAAATCAGTGGTGGTATGCTGGGAACAGAATCCACATCCTCTGGTTTCCCAGCTCTGCAGCATTACTCGAGCATGGGTAATTAATCAATATTGTATTAAGGAGTTAGAGATAGCATTAGACTTCAAGAGCTCAAATGGTCTAAACTAGACTTGTCTTGCATCTATCTGTCATTCAGAAAGCGCTCTCTGAGCTGTAGGTACAAGCTATTGCTGTATTGTGAAGCTACTGAAGCACACCCCGGACAAAATCATGCTTTCCTTTCAAGGACATTCTCTTAAATCCCTAACTCCATTTCCTCAAGCTGGAACATGCGCTGAGGCTAAATTCCATTCAGCCACCAGGTAAGCACACTTCCCCCTCTTGCTCTGCCCCTCCAAATAACTGGATATGTTAACTATACTTTATCGGACAATATGAATTAATGCACAATGTTTTAATGCAGCTATTATCAATGAAGTAACATTGATAATACTCACTCAGCAGAACTACACTCACTTGAATTGTGGTCCTATATTGAAGACAAGATGTCAAGAGGCATGTGCTTGTAAGGAGAATATACTGTTGCACAGGAACAGCAGGTCTGGTTTTACCTATGGCTTATTTTTTTATTATTATTATTTTTATTTATTTTTAAAGCCATTATGAAACCCAGCAGTACATTATCTGGGAAGAAGGGGGGCATGGCATGGGTAATTTTTGAGCAATCCACAAGTTTTGATGCACTGGCACAGAGAGAGACCTGCTAAGGACTGCTCACCTATAAGCCCCTGGACTGACATAACACAAAATGCAGAATTCCCACTCCCTCTCTCTGGCTGTAGCAGAGGAAGGAAAAGCAACATACGTATTTCTATGTTTCTGAGCATAAGGACCTCTCTCCTGCGTACCTGCACAGCAGGGAAGGCTCTTCCCATTTCTTACCAGGGATGGCTTGTGCAGCCGGAGAGCCCTGGGAAGCCAGCCCTGGGCTCCGCCGGCTCTGCAGTGCCACACTGCCTTCCACTGGGGTACTGGGGAACTGCCAGAAACAGGAGCCCCCCAGACAACTACAGCTGCTTTCCTTGACGTTGATCTGTGATACTTAGCAAGAGACAACATTTTCATAGATAAGCATATTATTGACTACACTTCCTTTTGCTCAGATAATTAATGTACTTGCTGCAGGGAAGTTACAACAGTATTTATGCTGTGCCTGTTATAAACAATTGAGCCTCTAGTACAACAGAGGATCCCACAGCACCCAGCATCCCACGGAGAAATGTATTGTCATCAACTTAAAATATGTGCAGACTGAATACCTACATTCCTCAAAGGAGAGAATTACATCATGTCAGAGGAATCCGAGCTCTGGGGGCACAAGAAGCTGAAGCAAGCACTGTAGCATGCGTCTCTGTTACAATATATACTGTGTGTAACCAGAGATCAAGAATGAGAAATCATACATTTGGTACTCCATTAATGGACATCTAGAATTTATCACAAGAGGAATCTGCCTTTTTTCAAACTGTCACATAGAGCATCCGCCAAGGAAAAAAACAAGCAAGCTTTACTGTTGTTTTTGCTTGTGTTTTGGAATATACAAAGCCCTACTTCTGTACCCAGGTTTCAGACAAGACGACATACCAGGCACACACTTTGATATCAACCTTAAAAAAACCAAACAAACAAAACCAACAAAAACCCCACAACACACGCCCACATAGGAAGCAAAGTAAACAGGACAAGCATTCATCCACCCCTTTACGAGTCAAGATTTAGGAGCTGAAGTTACATGGCACAGGAAAGATTTGGGAAAACGAAATCAGAGCCAAGGAGATTCCCAGAAATGGTAATTGTGAACTAGTTAGTACCTCGTCAACCCAACTGAACTGGGATTGCCAGAAGAGGGCGAAAGAGAGCTACACCAATGCACCTCTAGCCTCCAGCCAGACATTGCCTGGATAAACCATCCACTCATCACAAACACAGCCTTGTGTTGGAGATTACACTGAGTTCAAGCACACAATGAAAGCAAGAACACAGTTATTTTGTTAAAAGGAGCAGGTGGCAGGAGGTATGCATGGAAGGAGAAACACTCCCATGTTCTTCATGTTACAGCTTTTAAACAGAAACATGAATTTAAGACCCATTTCTGTTGTTATAACTAAAAGCTATACACACACAGATATTCACATGCCGTTAGACCAGAAAAGGAATAATACTGCTGACGTACCTTTTCATGATAAGGTCCCAGGACAATCCAACCACAGAAAGTATAGCCAAGATAAATCATCCCAGCACAACAACAAAACCTTAGCACTTTGGGCAATGACGCCTGCATAGTTAAAATGAGCACCTACAAGTCAGTGTGGAGGAAAGGAGAAAGGGAAAAAATCCACAAGTTAGAGACCTGAATAAGAGTGACAGATATAAATATATGCTTTAATTGTTAAATATATGATTCCTGCCTTACATTGTAGGTTTGAAAATATCCCAGGTATCTGATGACTCCAACCCAGACAAACAAAGTTGATGTTCCAAGTAAAATGCTGCAGACATCATAACTTGTGAGGTTCTGAGGGATTCAAACAGAGCAGGTGGTCAAGTTACAAAGCAGTAGGTATGTCAGCTTGACAGCTATCCAAGTTCCAACAATTCAAACAAACAAAGCAGGGCAGTCCAATATTGAAAGGATGTTGCTACATCACAAAAATCAGACCAAAGTGAACTGCAGTTATTATTGCAATAGTGCTGCAAATGAAAGCACATCTATGCTGATATTCTTGACATTCTGCATGAACTCTGGAAGAACTAAAGCCCTTACTTTGGTGTTAAAACATGGTTTTAAAATTAGATTGAATCCCTCCAAATTTTTGTTTAAAAAAAGGTTAATATATACTATTGTTAGGCAAACAAGCTCTCATTCGCTATTTAGAAAAACATGAGCCATCATTTAAATGAAAAGCGAGCCTCAGGACTACAACCCTTTCCATGCTACGTGCATTTACATCTCTGAACAGGTTGCCAGCTGTTCGGAGCCTGAACATCATTTTTACTACCAGTGAAGTTTATAACCAGTTCTACTTGCATTTTACTCTAGAAGGCTAGACCTGGTTGCAATAAGCATGAGATAACCATCTAGCTCAAGATTTCCTACCCTCATCCCCCACCTTGCCATGCAGCTGGAGGTTCTCAAGTGTTTCCTCTGAAGGCCACTCTAGGCATCTGCCCTTTGAGCCTTAGTACACATGAAGCAGGAGCAGCACACTACCTACCCTGTTTCTCCCAGAATACAAAGTTTTGTGAACACATGAATTGTTGACATAGAGCTCTATTGAAGAAAAAACAAATGAACAAAAAAACAAACCAAAATTCCCCCTGAAGAGCTGCCAGCTGGACAAAACATAGATTTCAGCAAGCCTAGACTGGGAGGTCAAGGACTAGCAGGTGACACTGTCTGTGCCTGTTGTTCGGACAGGCCAGGAAAGCAAGTTATAACAGCCATGTTTCCAGTCCCACAAGCCATCAAGACCCCTGTTTTGTCCAAGGGGATAACTCTTGGTTTCCCTGTACAGTATGTACTAGTACTTCTTACAGAAATAAGAACCCAAGTTGTTGGGGTTTTTTTTGTTAGTAACTGTCTACCCACAGGTCCTATACCAGGGATTAGGGGTCTTAGCACTGTGGAAATAAGATGTTCAAATAGCTTACATGGTCTTACTGAAAGACTTAGGGGAAAAGGGACCAAAATCAGTTATTACTCAAACTAGCACTAGGAAATGAAGAAATAAGAATTAGCAAAAGTAAACAAGATTACTAGTGACTGTGATAGCTCACTTTCATTTGTCCCCAAGTTAAAACGCATTACACGTGGTTGTAACAAGACTACTATTTTATCTGAATTATCAACTCTCACCTTGGCTTTTATTTCCATTTTTAGGATTGACCCAATGATTGTCATCACATCACTGATAATTACCAGGACATACCATCCATTTATGAACTCCAGACGATCAGCATGACAGACATGGCGCTTATATTTCTCCAAGAAGTAGTTCACAAATCTCTATTGACAAGCATTTAGATGTTTGGTTACAGGTCACCTTAGACGAAAAATATGTACAGATGCCCCAGTAGTGTAGCAGTGCTCAAGTTTCACATACCCCCTTTTCCTATAGTATTTGCTGGAATAATAGCTTAAAACCTCAATCTCAATAGCAACAGAAATAAATAGGAAAAAAATTAAGATTGGTTTAGGCCAGTGAAACCAACTTTCCACAGAACAGCTGACTTCATAACCAGTCCCCACTAGCCTAACCATGGCTTGTTATCTCCTTTTTAGCCCCCTTCACAAGAGTTTCTATCCACCTCCAACAGAGCAAGGCCACCCAACTAAAGCAGCGAAGAGGAGAATTAATAACTCAAATACAACTATAAGGCATGAGCTCTCATTTCCAACAGAGCTGACAAAATCACTTCCCACACCCAACACCGCCTATTTGCTTTCACTTGCTCTTTTTGCTCATGCATAAATGCTGATGTCCCTATTCCTGACAGCAGTTTGACAATGCCTTTGCTGAACTGTGTCCTCTTCACCCTTGTCTTGTTTACAAGCTACAAAAGGATATATGGAACAAGATAAACAAGTATCTGTGCTTTCATATCCTACCTATCCTGAACTCTTCTTCCAACTCTCATAAGCCACATGCTTGCAAAGCTTGTGTCAATTAATGGTTATAAGCTGGCACACCTCAGGGCCCAGCCTGTGTTTCTGCATCAGTATTTGGACCAGAAGAGCTGAGTCTGCTTACATGAAGCTCTGCAAGCAGCTTGAGATGAAGTTGGACAGGGCTAGTCTCAGTCTACAAAGGAGGATGAGCAGGGAAGGTGACAGCAGATGGTGATCAGGGGTTGGGGAGGGAGAAGAAGGAAAGAAGAACTGAAAAAAGGGCGGTTCCAGCCCCAGAAAGACCAAAAAAAACCAGCCAGAGTTAGAGTATATGCTATGCTTTACATTTTCTCTGGTTAGAGCTGGCTTTAAGAGATGTTCATTAAAGCATTAATTTATGACAAGACCTCTATGGGAATTCTACGCTGAAGCCAGGGAACGAAGAATTCATGTTTTGAAGGTGCAGAATGTGTTGTTGGCTGTTAGCAGCACAAAGACTCAAGTCTTTTTTTGCGTAAAGTCCTGGACAAAAAAAAAAGTCGTCTTCTTTTGCCCTTGAGAGATTCAATAAAATACTTCATATTACAGCACTACACAAAACAGAAGTAACATCCATTCAGCTAGCAACTGTTCATCACAGACATCTACACATCCTTTCTAGAGACAGAGATACCAGCAAGAGAGCAACATCCTGCAACAGATTTACTACTCAATGTTTCAAAACATATCACTTCACAAGACTAGCAGTAAACAAGACAGAGACAAAATAAGCATTGAGATTATGAGCACTGTACTTACCTTTTGTAGTCTCAAGGCAAGAACAATGGATCGTGTGCAGAGGATGAGAGAAGCAAAGCAACTTAAAATGACAAATCCATCGAAGACCAGGATATACTGAGTGTTCTTCTGGAGAACTGTAAAGAGTCAAGGAAAGGAAGTAGAGTTAGCCTTTTCACATCTCTGAGCACAAATTGTTACAAAATGTCACGTATTTTGCATTTAAACACTCTCACCCCATAAACAGATGGGTTGTAAGAAATACTCTTCCTGCAAGCGTATCTTGAGCACAACTGTCCAGAGAATTACATCAAGACAGCTATGGAGATTGGGCCACAAGAACGAAAAGCATGTTCAAGTTCTTCAAAATAAAATCAAAAATGGGTGTATTAATACAGGTGTCCCCTTTTTCCACTGTTTACCTGTCCATCTGTGCTCCAACAGTGTTACAACTATACAGGGTAAAGGAAACGCATACTTTGGCCTGTATCAACACTATTAAACTAAAAACCAAAAAATCCTGTCTTATTTCTCATTCCCTGACCTCCAATCAGAAACTTGTTTGACTTTCTGTACTGTATTCTTTTCATCCACAGGTTTAGAAGCCATCATGTGAACCCAAATCAGGTGTTTTCCTTTGCTTACTCACATCAATTGTCCCTACCTTTTTCACAACATAGCTTTTCACTATATGAAAAACAGGCAAACACTCATTTTTAATTGTTGCAGTAGCACTTCAGCTCACCTTTGTTACAGAATTATGCATGCTCCCTCAGCTGGTTATTACATGCAAAATAACCTACTCAAGAATAGCTGGTTGGAAGACAGCCGCAAGAAATTATTGTACATAGACGCAAGCCAAAGCACTTTGTGGTTATTCAGAACATACTATAAGATACCACTTTAATATCAGTACAACATGGCATTATCAGAGAAAAGTTGGCTTTGCCCAGGCAAAAGGCAGGCCATTGACCTGTCTGTTAATTGAGATCCTATATAGCACACTGAAAACTATTACTCCGCTACAGTTCTTTACAGCAAGTCAACACATGAGAGAAGCAGTTGCACAGTGCTCAGTCACAGCTACTATTCCTCCGAAGGGGCCTTTAGTGCACATTCCCTAGCTGTCAGACCAAGCTTTAACACTAGAAATACAAGGCAGATGCCACCCTTTGCTCACGCACATCATTACATCTAGCAGCAGTGGCAAAAAAAAAAATCTCTACTTTCAGAAATAGTACGCTTCAATTAGAGGGAAAAAAAATTGAAAGCTGTAGAAGGTTTGAGTTGGGAATTTACCATTGTTAGTGCATTAAATTATTTGAGTAATCTCAGAGCAGCAGAACAATTAAAATCTGTAGAACAAACATTCATCCTCCTTCCAGATAGAGCTTGCTGCTAACACACATCATTATACAGAGATGCCCATGTCATCTCACCTCAATACCCTCACAAAAAGGAATTATTTCCCAGCTCTCAATTACAAAGAGGTAATGAGTTGCATTAGGCAAGGGGGGAGGGGGTGCGGTTTGTCTTGTTTTAAGGACAGGAGGAGGATGAACAGGATGGGGAATGTCTTGCTGGACAGACTGTTACAGAGCAGGGGAAGTGACGGGAGATGCATAACACTGCTATCATGCAAACACACATGCACCATACTTACCAGAGCTAAATACGTGCCAGTCTTTGCATTCTTGAATATCAGTGTCACTATCAAGATAGATTTTGATTTTTCCACTGTGGGCTCCATTATTGAAAGTTATCTGGAAACACAGAAGTATATCAGAAACAAGACTAGCAAAACTTCATTCCAGAAAACAAATCCTGCTAAATGCTTTGACATAGTATGCATTAATATTTGTTGGTCAGGTAAGCTTTAAGAAAGCTGTCACCATAAATGGTGGTGTAGACATAATTTGAGAACATGTCACGTACTGCATAAAAAAACAGTACTCCAAGAAGCCAAACTTCAAGTTTAACCTTTAGAAGAATAACAATTACTTATCCCTTTCTCAGGTTATGAAGTTACCAGCTGGAATATGTTACTAAACAACATTGTCCCATGGCAACACCATTTCAGCAGCCTTTGGGAAGGAGGGGTAATGGCCAGGACATGCTCAACTGGTTCTCCCTTGCAGTCTAGACATGAGGATCATGCCTACCCCTTAGCTTAAGCTCTTGTTTATATATACAGTGTTGGAAGTGTCATACTCCATATTCACTTACAGTATTTTGAAATGCATAGCAGTCAGGCAATTCACGGGCATGGATTGTCTGTAGAGCAATGCCTTTCAGCTTGAAGGAGATTTCAACCTGTATAAGCCTGGATGTTTTAAAAAGCGTATAAATATATTTAAATACACACAAAAAACCACACACATACAAACTGCAAAAATCAGAATCCACGATATTCATATGAAATGACAAGTTCAAATTAAAAAAAAAGTCCCCACCACCATTTTACCTGTAAAATTCAAGATTGAAAAAAGAGGAGTTCAGCTTCAGTTCAGCCTTCTTACCAGCTAACTCCTGTGGCTTTAAAAAGATACATTCTGGAAAGAGATGAGGAAAAGCTGTAATCTTAAAAACTTCACATACAAAGCAGCATAAAACTGAGATAATCAGGTTGAATGGCAAGTCCTAATCAGGCAAAATGTTAATTTTGAGCAAACCTATTTGTACAGAGGCCAAGCTAGTGGGATCAGAAGCAGGTTCACGTACTAACTCTTGAGCAGCTAGCAGCCAGGACTCAGCTCTGAGAGGCAATAAGGACACTCACCCACTGAAGGTACAGACTGACCAGCATCCAGAATTCTGTATTTGAACCTTCTGCATGGAGGGGAGGGGGAAGAAAAAAAACAAAACAAAACACCAGCCACAAACAAAGACCTCCACAACCCACTAATGACAGCAGTTGAAAAGAGCTTCCTATAGTCTACACAGCTGTCATTTCTAGGCAGGTACTAAAAACCAAGAGGGAAATAGGCAAGAGGCACGGTAATGTTCCTGTGATTGCCACGCAAAAAGCTATTGATTTTAAGCCTTACTGATTTAGCATTAGAATATAAGTACTCCACAGCAAGACATTTTTAGTACAACAGTACCTTACCTGTTTCAGTAGAAACATCTATGTTCAGCGTATCATTGGAAGGAAGCATTGCGCCTTTCTTGTACTGTTGTTTACAGATTTTTAAACCTGATCCTTCATGTTCATAACCAAGCGTCCCTAGGGATATGTTCTTTAATTGCCTGTACTAGTTTAAAAACAAAACAGAAGCAGAAGTTACAGAGATAGTCATCTCTTTTGCATTAGATAGTAACTTGCAATCTCAGTTATGTGTATCAATATAGCATTTTACATTTAAAAAAACCAACGAAACAAAAAATCTTTACTTTCACATAAAGTCTGTAAATTGAGGGTGGATATCTCATGGAAAGCTCAGAGGGCTGCTGGCCACCAATTAGTAGTGACTAGCATCCTGGTGACACGGTGACTGGGAGCCCTGTACCTACTGGGCTGCCTGCAAATGATTACCTGTGTGCCAGACAGCAAGTCAGCAGACAGCTTTTCATTAGATGCCTGGCAGCGACTTCAATGCAGTATTGCTACTAACCATGCACACTCCAAGGCTATCTTATGTATTTATCTCATGAATGTGTTAGTTTTCACATCAGTTGAAACTTGATTGCTTTACGTACAATCCAAGTCACAGTTCTTATCAAATCCACCCCAAGAGCAAAACCAAAGCTGCTCCCTGTGCAACTATAGAAGAGGGAAGCCACACATTCACTATATAACCAGCAATCAAGGAACATACACAGAGCTTGGGCAGCCTCCAAAAGTAATTTAACCTGCCTGCTTTACACAAGCACAGAAGCAACTGAAAACATGCCTGTGAGGAAGGTATTTTCTTTTTCCACTTACTCTAAATACAGCACAAGTCACCTTCTTCATATGCAAGATATGCTTGAAAACAAAGACTAGATGTGGAAGTAAACAAAGCTATGCCAAGCCAAGCATTGTCCACACACGGATCAGCCCCACTGAAGAACTCCATTCAAGCCCAGTCCTCTCCTGACTTGCCTTCCACATGTCCTCGGTGTCTGCTGGAAGCAAGATACATCCTCTGATCCCTGGAGTCCCACCTTCCAG
Organism: Gymnogyps californianus; assembly: GCF_018139145.2. Lineage (NCBI taxonomy): Eukaryota > Metazoa > Chordata > Aves > Accipitriformes > Cathartidae > Gymnogyps > Gymnogyps californianus. The sequence continues at coordinate 20,199,686 of NC_059478.1, read as the reverse complement.
TCCTGCACAAGCGAGGCAAACCCCTGGGGCACAGCTCTCCCTGTGGTTCTTGGCTCCTCAACGGCTGAGGAGATCAATGACTAACCATGAAGGCAGCTGCCTGCCAGCTCAGCTTAGCACCAGCTAACATCGTCCAAGAGAAGCCAGAGAGACCCATGGCCCTTTGAGGAAGAAGGCATAAACATCTAGCAATATCGTTATCATTTTATCATTACCTCACCTACTGAAAGAGCTCAGGGCAATGTACAGCACTGGTCTGCTCTGAAGGAAGCATTTAGCTTCCCAGGAGGCCTGAAGTAAATAAACATGGGAAGTCAGACAAGGCTTCCCATTCCTTAAAAAAAATTGTTCAGCTGGCTTTGATACAGATTAGACCCTTTTCCCCTTAAACACAGATTTTGTTATTATGCATCATTCATTGTCATCCTATTTCCTCCTTCCTGTGGGCATTATGACCACTAGCCCATCTTGTGGGGCACAAAATTCCAGCAGTCATTAACAACCACATGCTCCATGTCCAAAAGAAACTGCAACAGGAACTACCGCATTTCCATCCAAAGCTCTGCCTCACAGTGCTGCTTCGAGTCCTCACAGCTGAGCCTGCAACAAGTTTAGACAGCCCAGGAGAAAAGCACAGCCTCCGTACCCTGTCAGAATGTTATCTTCACTCAGAGTAAACTAAGGAAGCCAAGTCTGACTAAGGCAGGTCAAGTGAGTGGAAACAGTAGTTAGTCACAACGCCACATCCCTCTGAGGACACCTCCAGATCACTGCATCTAACAGCTGTTGCTCCGTCCACATATGCTTTCAGGCTCTGCCCTCCTGACAGCGTAACATGTGGCTCTGGGTTACTCACATGCCACTTTCAAACAACACTATGAAACAGTAAAAGCAAGATTCCCGTTTAGACATTTCTAAGCAGCCTCAGACAGAGCAGCCAGCAGAACATTCTGGTCCTACAGACTCTGCTGCAGGGCAGGGTACAAGTGCAATAACTCCGCACAGCTTCTTCGTAATAGAAGCTTCCAAATTGGACCCAGGAGAGGAGTAAGGAAAAGCTGTGTACTCTTTCAAGTGGAAAAGTATGTTTGAGGGGGTTTTTTTGTTGTTGGTTTGGGGTGGGGTTTTTTTTTTTTTTTTCCAAAGTGTGAAAATATCGCAGTGGTACATTACACAAAGCCCAAAATTCAGTTTTTACAACTCCAGTTTTGCTGTGCACTATTACCATCTTCTGTAATATCATATCCTTCTGCTTGCCCCACCCCTGCAACCCAACCACACATTTTAAACTAAAACTCAAAACAAAACACCAAAACCTATGGCTTCCAGCTGCCTATCTCAAAATAAAAAAAACTTTGCTTTTAGCTTAGGAGTCACCTGGCTTGACTTTTCCTAGAAGGCATCCTTTAAAAAACAAACAAAAAACCCCCAAAAAGCAACACCAGTCATAATGTTCACCTGGAGGCACACTTTTTGTAGTCTTACATGTGATAAAAAAGCCTCAGGAACTCCATACAACACTAAAGAACCCGGATTACACAAGTTTAATCTCCTTAAAGGATATGTCTACATTTATACAACATAGACATTTTATGAAGAGACCTTTTTCTGATGCCTGCACCACACATTGGCTCATTCTTGAGGATATAAAGCTATTATTTCTCTACTGTCTTCTATTTGGACTTCACCTCAGCCTTAGTGCCTACAAAAGAAGGAAAGTGAGACAAAGCAAGCAAGAAAGAAAAAAAGCACCGTTTATAGCAGAAACAGTGGTAATATTGAGAGTTCAAAGGAAGACTGAGAAAACTACTTCAATGCTCATTTAACACACCAGGAGTGAGAGTCTTGGCCTTGTCCAGCACAGCAGAGACAGCACGTTTGATATGTTGATGGCTCTGCTGTAGCTTAGAGGAGATGGCAGGGGAGCAGCAAGCCCCGACATGAGTGCCTGTTTAAGAAGGAGGTATAGCCTTTGCACCACTGCGACTCCCAGATGCCTGCTCGGCGTAACTGATGGCAGCAAAACTGCTTTAAACCAAGCGTCAGAGCTGATGTCCCAAGGTCAGGGAAAATGAAAGGTGGTTTAAAGCCACTTTCCGTTCACCCAGTGTGAATCGTTTCTGGGCTTATCGTCATCCCCAAACACAAGAGATGTTTCATTTTCCACACACACACTCTTTCATCTCGTGACTTTTGAATGTATTAATTTTAAATACAAAAATGTTTACTGAATTTTCTTCCTAGATTTATTCACTTTCCTCCCATGGTTGTAAAGGGACCGTTCTTTAAAATACCATCCCTAACCAGGGCGAGTGCCCCTACATTCCTGGAAGTACCGTATTCCCCATTTTGGGGCCTCTGGCACTCACTACAAAGCTGCAATTCAGTATAACTGTAAGCACAAATTTTTTGAATACCATGCATAGGTATATTCAGGCCCATAGCTCTTCAAAGTAAGACCTAAACAAAGGTTCCAGTTCATGCAAGATGACCGATTTTCAAACTTTCTGGATTTCAATACTACACACTACCCAAGTAAAATTTTGGTTTAGATTCATCTCCAATAGATAAAAATGCAGACATTTACAGGAACTTCAGGACATCCCACCTACACTGATTCGCTGAAATATCAAAATTGAAATCCAAGAATGGAGACAGAAAACCAGAACCTTAGCAGAAGTTTATAGCTATAGCTTCAGCTTTAACACTGTTCATTATAAAACACACACACTTACCTGATTAATAACATAAAAAATGCTATCATAAGCATCCTGTTGTGTATATATACTGCAGCTGTAGTCATCTTCATCAACTCCAGAATAGCCTTTCAGGAATAGGTGTTTAAAAGCAATAGTGTTTTCCTCTTTGAATGAGACCACCAACTGGTTACTCAAACCAAAAAAAATAAGCTGACAAGAAAAAGAAAAAAAACAAATTTGAATTTTGAACACTGGTCAAGCAGCAACATTTTGGAAACAGCTTTGAATTATAATAAATACAAAACAGAAAGGTGCCTGTTGCTGTAACCCTGCTACAATAGGAGCAAAGAATCTGTTAACCAATGCCATAAGACTGCTAAAGTTAAGGTTACCACATGCAGGGTAAGAGAAACAGAAATCTAAGTCTCTTACTGATTCCAAAGCTTCCAGTGCAGCAACTAAACAGACAGCTAGATCACTGCCACCTTTCACACATCCTGGACCAACAAATCTAACTGGAATTTGCCAAAACTTTTGTTGAGGATGCAAATAGCAGAAGAGCTAACCTAACAGCACAGCCTGCTACCCCGGAAATGCCCTGCCTTGCTATGGGACAAACTCCTGCACCTTATTCCTACCTCTGGCATGGCACAGGATTAGAGCAAACCTAGGTGGGACCCCACAGCAACAAAAAGCATCACCTGCCTGACCCAGGTGCTGGTTAAGGAGGCTATAATAAGAAGCAGCAGCAGACAGCAGAGTTACTACTCAGAATTTGTGTTGCCCTACCATATGGATGCTCCCAGTCCCACCACCACCAAGGAAAACATATATGGAGCCCAGAAGCTGAAAAATCAAGCAACAAGAGTTTCTTCACAGGCATAGTAGCAGGAGGATATCCCAAGCCCCAAACAGCTAACCCTTCATCCTAGGTTTAAACTGCTTACTAACAGCAAATGTGAAACTGTCTCTTTACTGCGTGGAGTTTCCAAGCCCCACAAGAAACTGGCAGAAGTAGGGAAGAAGCAAGAGTGAGAAACTGCAAGCAAAAGAACTGTGAACTTAGAAATCCCCCAAAGCAAACAGGCAGGCTCCACTAACATCCAAATTCCTTCATTCAAAACAATGGAAACTGGAAGGCACACCTATTTTTTTCCCTCTTCACTGGAAAAGATCATCTTTTGTCCTAGAAAGCAATTGCTTAGATCTGGGCCAGGCTAAAAGAATACATGCAGCAGGACTATTTAGTGCAAGGCTGTTTGGTTGTACAGCAAAGTCACAGCCAGGACAAAGAAAAGGGGATATCAGCTCTGCTGGGTATGTACAGTCTTCAGATTAAGAACTGAATCTTCATACTTTTAGCCAAGTTTTAAATCAACTATTTACATCTTCAGTTGACTGAAAAAAAAAAAAAAAATCACTAACTGAATGCTACAAATAAATCTGCAGCACTCTAGTTAGTATCTCTAAAAAAATCAGGGATCTTCCAGCTGTGATACAAAGACATAAAACATACTCAGCAGGGTTTCCTTCGGGGACTCCCTAGGGGATTTCAGCACAGCACTGGAGTAAAACTTACACCCCATGCTGGGACAGAAGCCTCTTCTGCTTTTCAGTCAGGCACAGACACCTCAGCTGCTGCACCACACCAAAGAAGCCACAAGTGTCATGACTAGCAGGCTGGCATCAGGCAGAAGCAGCTACAAGGCAGCTTAACTTATTCCTAGGTTGTCCTTCAAGGGTCTTGCCCTCACTCTGAAATACAGAGATGCTTGTTGAACCTGTCCATTTACTATTAGCTCACATTTGAGACCTCCCTGCAGAACAGCAACACATTTTCCTTCAGAAACTCTATTTTCCTTTTCTTGCCGACTACCTGCTTGGCATCTGAGCAAGACCCAGGACTGACAAGAAAAATATTAAGCAGCAACCCAGAAAATCTTGTGGCCTTTGAAAGCCAAGCAGCAGAGCACCCCTTCTGCTCACAAAAGATCGCAGGAGACTGGGACAGCAGACAGAAAAATTACATGTTCAGTGATTCCTCCAAGAATTTAAGTCAGTAGGTTAGGATACATTGAAAGTACTGAACCTTTTCAGAGCCACACAAAGTGTCTTATTACTCACACACAAAGATTACTGCCCTGTCTTCGAAGGGAGGGCAATAACCCACATCTGAGGTGCAGCTGCCAGTAAAGAAAGACGGGGCACCCTTTCCTCTTATAGCTTACACTGTGCTTGCACTGCCCGCCCCCTCCTTCCCCCCCCCACCTTAATACGCTCCCTGTTCTCAGCAGCTCTGTCACTATGGGTCGCAATTGTGCGGCACTAGTGTAAATAGCTTATTTTAGCTAGTCTTGCCTAGACAGACTGACCATTGCATCCCACTCCTGCCTGCAGACAGAGCCCCGTCAGGACTCTGGCAGGGCACGGCAGTAGCAGAGGCCGGACCCTCTGCCAAGCTGGGCCAGAGAGCCTGCCACGTCTTTCCAGCGGGGCGATGAAGAATGAGAGCAGTCAATAAAACGCAGGGACATGTAAGCCAGGGTTATGCTTCATTCTAGCGGGCAAGTCAAACACAAACCTGGAATCCTGCAACTCAGCATGTTTTTAGGACTTGTATATTTAGCTGTACTTGCAAAGTGTCAGATGTCAGAGTCCTGCATTTCAAAGGTCCAGAAAAATAATTTCTACTTATACATGTGTCCCGTTTTGCTTCCCTCGACCTCCAGTCACCATTTCTTAGTGGACTGTAAATTAACCAACTACACTGTGATACCAGTGCAGTTTAAAAACTGCCCTCTTCTTTGCCTCTACCTATCTACGCACCCGACTGTTTGAAACGCATCATTTGATGACAGAAGCAAGGGGCACGTCCGATTCCTGTAGCCCAGTCATCCCCATCATCACCAGAGACTGTAGCATTTTCACATTGAACATGCCCTTTTCAAGCTACTGACTAGATTCCAAGAAATATCACTTTTGAAACGGTCCAGTGAAACTATAATCTATGAACGTAACAGGAAGCAGAACATAGAGCAGTACTGTGACAGTAAGCCTGAAGACAGTGTTGGATTTAGTGGTAAGAGTAATTTGCTTTAAAGTGTTATCTTAAAAACAGCAAAATACCTGGTCAAATACTGCCCCAAAATCTCCAGGAGGCTTTTGTAATTTAGTTTATGTTATTCTTCCCCCTCAACACACCTTTCATAGTATTTTTTCTTTCTGGACAAAAGCAGGACGTTCAAGTCAGTAACAAACACCCAGGGGATGGCAAAGGCCCAGAACCACAGACCTGCTTCTCCTGCACATCATTGCTACACTTTCTAAGAATAAAAACAGAAGAAGGATTACCTGTGTAGTAACCATAAGTATCTTCAAAATCTGCAGAGCCAGTTTCCATGGTATTTGACGTCTTGCTCTGTATTTTTCACATGGGTTCATGAAGTAAAACTTCAAATCCTCTTTCAGAGCCATCTCTTTTAGATCTAAATCTGACTGAGCCATCCTATTTCTGCCATAAATAATATGTTAATTAGAAACCAACAGAATGCTTTGGCAGACAATTTCCTCATATTGCAGTTTCACCTCAGATCACCACACGACATAAAAGGTCTGCAATAGTTTTCTGTTTGTTTGTTTTACAGCAAAATGCAAGAAATATTTCCCTACAATCACATCATTAAAAATCATTCAATCACATTACATTATCAAAACACAACATTTACACAAATATTTCTCAGGAAACAGGCATTAAATAAGAGGATCTATAATAGTAATAGCAAGTCTACATTTATCTCTTTCTTAAAACTAAATATTTGAAATAAAGAGAGGCCACTGTTAACATATTTCTCTGAATAACCCACATTCTACCACCAGAAAAAGGTGTCTTAAAGACTAAACAACCAAAGCAGGCTTCACAGCACGCTTCTGTTATGAACATGCAGTTTAAGGGCTAAACTCATAGGCATTTATTTATTTAAATATCTGGGCATGTAAAAATCAGAGGAACAAGCACAGAGGACTGTTGTTGTAGGTGTCTTAAATCACTCTAAGTTTCTCCCTCTCAACTGAATAGGACATTGAAAACTTTCCCCTTCCCCTAATCTTTTTAACCCTGTTTTCCAGTACTGTAATTGTCAAAACTTTCCTACTTCACACAAAGATCAGAACCAAACTTATAATTTTTTCTCCCTCCATGTGTTAAGGTAGAGCAATCATATCTGAAACTGGCTACATAAGCCAATTATCAGTCCATTTACCATCCAGAAAGTTACTCCCCATGTTCTGCATTTTATAAAGGATAACATTTTCTCTCAAGGTCAAAACAGAAAGCATCATTTCGAAGTTTTCAGATGCATTCTTACCTCTTTTGTCCTCACCTGTCTGAAGCGTACAGGTATTTAAGCCCAAACTGTAGACCACAAAGCACATTTGATTTGCTAGAACCAGCTATCTCTTAAGAGAGATGAAAGTTAAAAAACACAGCAAAGTCGACACTGTGGTGTTTCCTCATAAGAGGAAGTGGGGGTGGGGTGGGGGGGTGTTTAAAAAAAAAAAAAAAAATCTTTTTTTAACATTAGAAGCTCAAAGGTTATCTTTATTACACAGCCTTAATCAGTCACTCATGAAGATGATGGGAGGTAGGCTGATTTTGGCTTTGAGACATGAAAAACACAGGAAGGTTTTTAAGAAAAAGAAACTGTGGAGTACATCCCTATTTAAATTTGTAATAAAAGCATACTGGACTAGTTTTAATGATGTTTAAGATATAAAAACTTTGAAAAATTTAAACACATCTGACAGAAAAGCATATGATAATTATAGCCATGAGTATTGTCTAAGGAAACAGGTATATATGTACTTCAGTCCTGCACTGACACCTAAAGACATTGCTACTCCTGTACCAGCTTCTCTTGAACAGGCAGCAGCATTTGTGCGGGTACACAATGAACAAGACCAAACCCAGAGTAAAAGTCATAGGAGTATGTGGGACAGAAAGATGAAACAGAGCAGGTTTAAGCTGGATCTGGTCAAGACTTAAAGCATGAAGATATGACATAAGAACCACTCGAAGACTTCAGCAAAATCCTCCCCTAAGCTTCCAGTAAAAGCATATCTGAAGTGACATATCTTAAAAATCAAACAGCAAACCTTGTAAGAAACGCTATTTCCTTTCATATTCAAACACATACCATGGAAGGCATGGTGGTTTTTTCCAAAGTTGTCTTTCAAGCCCTTACAGCTATTCTAAAACTTGATGTCGACTAATAACAATACTTTCACTTTTACACAACCCTCCACTGGCTAGGGATTATTTTCACTGATACCTTTAGCTTCCTTTATTAATTAGCTGTAGAAATTGTGAGCAGGAAATTCAGCCAAGGAAAGCAACATACTTTTTCAGCTTAAGAGGAAGAGATGAGATTCAAGCCTATATCACTGTTGGGCTTTGTCTGCCAATAAAGAACAGGCATTCTCTGGTGTAATATTCAAGAAATAATTCATTTGGCAATAGGTGAAATACAGCAATTGTTTTCTAACCCATTCGTTTCTAGAATAGATTAAAAATAACATCCAAATAAACCACATTAAATCTGCAGAACTAGAACCTTGAACTGAAGCATTAAGAAAGTTAAAAAGCTCCAAGGGATTAATAGTGACTTACTACATTTAAAACAAATCATCTAATGCTACCAAATGTCTATTAGCCTAATAATCTAAAAATAATCCAAACAAAGCACCTAGCTCAAGCCAGAGTAACAGAACAATTCAATTCAGACACAGTAGTGTAATTAACACCGGTCCATGGGTTTCTATAGTATGTTTTGTAAAGCACTGATACAAGCAAGTTTTGTGAATGAAGACTAACTCTACTATGCATATCTAAGTGTCGTTAAGTGTCATGCATCACAAATAATAATTCTTACTAATTCAAAGGCTGCATTAGGATAGCCACCATTGCAATGCTGTATCTGGTAGGACAATCTGTTGTTTGGATAATGTTTTGTAGTGAGGCACTTTAAAGCTCAGTGTTCTATTCGACAAAAAGGTTTCAACAGTAATGACTACCATTTACAGCTACCTACTTATGAAATAAGCGTTTAATATGTAGCTCTTCATCTAGCAGAAAAAGCACCATTGAATCAAGCAGCTAAAAAGCTATAGAGCACAGATTCACTTTTTTTTGTTTTTAATGAGTAATTCACTACAGGAACAACACTAACACTGTCCATCAGAGATCCACATCAGGAACTTCTAGCTACTTGAGATATCATCTTGAAGAGGTATTAACGAGATGGGGGGGGAGGGCGGCGGGCTGCGGAGAAATTACAAGGGGGGGGGGGGGGGGAATCACTGAGTTGGGTTCTACGTATCAGACTGGGCAACCCCAGCTTCACCTTCATGATCTTTTACTAAGTTCACAACTAGCCCAGAGGAGGGCATCCCCTAGCACTTCTCAGGAAAGCAAGCTCCAAGAAATTGAGAAAAAAACCCTCCTTTTACAGAGCTGCCAACGTTACCAATCGCTAAGCTACCGCAGGAGGAGCGCCAACACTATCAAAAGCAGCTAGAGCAAGGGGCACACACAACATACCCTGCAACTCCTCTTCGTGACCGCAGCACACCGGCAACATGACAAGCAGGGCAGTTTCATAGCTGCTGAACAGCAGGACAAAACAAAGCCCGGGGGGTAAGGCGGAGACACCCTACCTTGTGCAGCACACTGAAAACACGAGTTTGGAGTCACACCTCCGTCTGTTGGCCCAGCTGCTGCCCGAGCGCTGCAGTGCGCGACAGCACGAGCGCTCCTCTCCCGAGCCCCCCCCGGGAGCCCCGCCGCCGGCCGCCCCCGCCCTCCCCCGTTGCTGGTGCAGCGGGGCACGCCCGTTATCGCGGTCCCACACGGCCGCCGTGCCCCGAGGGCGGGCGGGGGCTCGGCCCGCGCCCCGGGGCGCTTCGCTCCCTCCCGCAGCCGTTGGCGAAAGAGCGCCCTGATCCCCGCTCCCCGCCGCCTGCCCTGCCCCGCCGCGCCAGGCGGCGCGACCCGAGCGGGCAGCGCCGCGCCCAGCCCCGTCCCGTCCCGTCCCGCTCACCGGCCGGTGGCGGCCCGTCCGCCGGGCAGGTACTTGAGGGAGATCTCCATGGGGCCGCAGGGCTCGGCCGCTGCCCGGGCAGAGCGGGGCAGAGCGGCGCGGCGCTCCGGCGGCCCTCGGCGGCGGCCGGGGGGAGCCGGCGCCGCGACCCGAGCGGCCTGGGCCGCGCAGCCCCGTCCCGCCAGCGAGCCCCGCGTCCTGTCCTGTCCTGCCCCGCCGGCCGCGCCGCCTTTATGGGGCCCCGGGCGGAGGAGGGCGCCCCGCCGCCCACGTGCCCTGCGGCCGCCCGGCCGGACCGGCGGCAGATGGAGCTCCCTCTGCCCCGCCACCTCTGCCGCTTCCCTTCACGGCAAAGTCACCGGTGCTCAGGCTCTCGCCGAGTACAGTAAGGCTCGGTAGCTGCTGTTGTAGGCAAGGAGGCGACACGCAGGGCCGGCTGTCAGGTTAGATTAGCTATTACAGAGCTGGTCGTTTTGCAGCTGAAAAGTTACTTCGTTCCTCTGAGGATGTGGTTTAATGTGGTTACTCCAAGCTAGGGTGTTCAATGCAGACGTGTAAGAAGCTTCATTGCAGCAACTGTGAGCTCCCCGTGTGCCCACACGGTGGGGATGGGCAGTGTAGGACTCTTACATAATGCTCTCAGATGATGCTGTGTTTGGTTACAGTCACACTGCTTAAGGGAGAAGAAGGAACAAAAGCCCAGGCAAACATCTATGTGCAGTTACTCAAAATTAGCTGCAAGAGCATTATGTCAGCTCATGCATGAAAGTTTTCTTAAGGTGCCCTCTGAAGCATCTGATATTAGCTACTGCCTCAGGTAGGAAGATGCTCCTGACGGATGCAATCACAGGTTTGGTCTTTTACAGCAGCATCTGTTTTTCCCCCCATCTGCCAGAGATCAATTATGCCTTTACACAATTTTTTATTGTAAAGGTATGAGCATATCTGGATTTGATTTCTTCCTCTTTTGCATGCATACTGCTTACCATCCCTTGAGAATATGCTTCGATCCAACATGGAAACTCGTACTTAGAAACAAGTATGGCCCCCACCTCTCTCTTCCCCTTGGTGTAACTTCATTCTGTTAAGAGATCTGAGCTCTGCTGAAAACAAGAAGTTCCCACCACCTGAGCATATGCAAAACATTGGCATTGAAATGAGCCTCGGTATGAAAACAGCTGTTACCCAAGGTTAGCACCCTGCAACTCACTTTCATGAGGAAATACTATCAGTGTTTTTCAGGCAACTCTTTGCAGAGTCCAGTGAGAATCAGAACAAAGGAACTCTCTTACCCCCACACACCTTCTTGAACAGCATTGAAAGCCCTGTTTTCCTTAGGATGGCATTTTTAAGCGTAATGAGTTTATCATCTGATGCCTTATCTGCTTCTTTGCTCTCCCCACCTGCATTTTACAGTTCTCTCTGTGCCTGCTTGATTGTATCAGCATAAAGATACCAATGTCTCCAGGATGCAGCTTTACGTGTGTTACTAGCATTGCTAATGTTGAGATCACTGATACTGTTGAAGTCACAAGGGTTTTTTTAGAATAAGATCATTGTCACACTTCTTGGCTCTGCAAGGCCATAACCAGCACATCATATATTGATATAAGATTAAAAAGCCCTGCCACACATGCAACAGCAGCAGCCACAGATCTCCTGGCAGAGCTGCACTTCATCTCAAATGCAGCCAGTAGGCTAGAAAACACAGCATTGACTGGCTTCTTCTCAGGTGAGCAAAATACTCAGGCAGATGAAGATCCTGAACACCAAGGATCAAGCAGGTCAGAAATCTGGACAGCACACACTTAGATTGCCAGCAGCACTACCAAGGCAAACAATACATTTTTGAGTGTCTGGTTTTCTTAAAAAACAAAATACAGATAGATATCAGATATGTAATACAAGCAGCATTTACTTTTCCAGCCAGGACTGGACATTTTGAGCAGGTGTAAGCTAGTAACCTTTCAGGGTACTGTTGTTCTTTCCCCTGGGTAACAGCCTGCGCCCATGGCCAGAAATACGCAATTGCTGCTTTGCTAACTTCATAAGCAATCGTCCCTTCTTTTCCTCCCACCCCATCCTATCCTTTGCTTTACACATCCTTCTACTTCTAGATAGCTGTCCCCTCTGGCTTCACACTGTGACCCTGCCCATTACTGTTTGGAGGCAAGCTGCCTTTCATCAACTCTTTCCTCCCCAAACCCACACAACTGCCAGCAATGCTAAATTAAAAGCTGCGTAGTCCAGCAGAAATAACAGAGCATGGTTTTCCACTGAATTTCTGCATCTCAGTTGATTGACTCTTTAGCTGTAGCACAAGCACGGGTCATTACTTAAAGACTCTAACAGGGATTTCACTGCCAAACAAACTTCACAGTGAAGTTTGCCCTTCAGGCACCAGAAACCAGTCTTCAGTGGAAGATTTCTCCTATTAGGAATTCAAAGAATCTATATACGATATCTTTTCCTGCTTTGGGGTCAGCCATTGTAGCTTTCCATGCCTTATGCTCATACTGCAGGCTTCTATTAATATGATTTCTCCCTGCTTCTATAAAACTTTGTAAGAATTTGATATTTTAGAGCTCTGTCAAATTTTGTTGAAATTTGTTGCCAGTTTCCTAAGTTAACAGTGATGAAGCATACGCTCTGCCCCATTTCTAAATGAAATCAAACTACTACTTGTCTTGTAACTGTATTGGCAAACAAAGTATTCCACAGCTGTTTACAAAATGCACCTGCATTTCAAGCAAATTATTAATCTTAGCTTTCTCTTAACTCTATTAAAAAGCCTTGCTAAGTCAGCCTTCTGCATTTCAGTGATCTTAAAGTGCTTGCCATCCTTGTCAGAATTCCTTGCACAAACTATTTTATACAAGTGATGTGCACATTATATAGTGTGTTCTTGAAGATCCATAAGAAGTTTAATGTGTCAACAGAAAACACGGTCACTTAATATTTGCTTTTCGAGGCAAGATTGCCTTGAATCTCTTTGAAAAGCTTCAAAAGTCTTCAATCTTAGGTGACTGTTGGCAGACAAGGACCTCAATACAGGAAACTTTCAGATACTGTGAATAATCTGTTCTCCCTACACCTTGCATTTGGTTTGCCTTTGCTGAATTTGAACTTCATGTAATGTACAGGAGCATTTTTACTGTAAGGTTTAATACTTGCTTATTTGTTTCTATGGCAAACTCCGAAATGCTGTTAAACAGAATCAACTGGGAACAGGTCCTCACCAGGGTCCACAAGAACTATCTTGACTACAAGAAATGCAAGTTCACATGTTCCACACACTGTTTCATGTCAGAAATTGCATATTGCTGTTAAAAAAAAAAAAAAAGCTCCTATATTAACCTGGCAACATATTTACTCTTAAGATGAATACTGACACACCCAATACTTACTGCAGCTGGAAATGTTTATTGTAGCGCATTTACAATGTGTAAACATTCAGACAGAACATGTTTAGTGTCCTCCACCTTAGTGCACAGCATTATACATTGTCACACATGGCTACAGGAATGTTGCTCACAAATGCAAGTTATCTAAAATACACTTCCCTTTGGTTTTCTATTCTGCTCCCAGAGTGAATAGACTATAGAAAATAAGGCATCCGTTAAATGGTGTCACAATCAACAAAGCATATAAACTAAGTTGTCAAAACTGAACTTTTGTACGATCTAATGTTTCAGACAGCCATTGACAGTACCAGGTTATTAGGTTGGTAGGAAACATCCAGTTTCTAAAGTGTGGAGATATATGACTCTCAGAGACGTATCTTCTGTGTATTTAACTTAGTTTAGACTTCAGGTTTACAGACTTGTGTACCAGAGGAAGATTTCAAATAAAAAAATAGATATTTTGAAAGTGCTTTTGTCTGACTCTTCCTTTAAAACCATAAGGTCAGCACACTGCGAAGCTGAAGACTGTAACTGATCCTACCCAGTGCTGGATATAAGAGAACATCTACGTTTCTCCACTCAGCTCACCCCTCAAACTTCAGTTCTGGCCTGGCATATCCCCAGCCTCTCTGAGAAGAGACTGCCTCTGACGTCAAGTGGTACTTATGTTTATAGAAATATTTGGTTTATGCTCTCAGCCATATTTGAATGGCTTGTGCATCAATTCACTGTAATGTCTCCAGAAACAAATTACACCAAATTTCATAGTTTTAGTTTATTTTTACTATGAGTACAGATAAACAAAAAATGCTGAGGGCTCTAGAGTGAGCTTTCGTTCATCCAGCGACGGGTCAGCCATAGCTAGATAATGCCTGCAGTACTGAGGGCTAGGCTGGTGTTCAAAGTTGCAGTTGTCCAGCACTACTACTACTTATAGTTGAAAGTTACTGCATTTCTAGTCTACTCACACAATCTAGCCAAGTCTCTGAACACAGACAGCTTTTTAATGCCCTTTGCATTGTAGCACAATTTAACTGAGGAAACAAATAGACAAAGCTAATAAAAAACCAAACCCCCAAACCCCCTGAACTAGCAGTGAGAGTGCCTAATCAGAAAGACTAAGTTTATCACAAGCTTCTGCCACAGGCTTACACTGTTTTTCGAGAAAAGCAAATTCAGGCTTTAGGTATAAGGTTTTCCACCAGCTCCACTGTCCAGTTCTTGCAATGTGTGCTGCTTTAAAGCCTCCATGATACACTCCCACAATCCATTAAATATGTTCATTACAACCTGTACAGGAGAAGGGGAAAAAGTTGTCAGGTGCATGCATCAAAATAATACTTTCATTGTACAAGGAGCCTTAAAAATGCATCTGAACTATTTAATTACTAATTTGACATACACTGGTAAGAAACTGCTATGAACTACCATAAAACATTTTGAACATGTGAAAGAATTAAGAGAAGCCTTGTGTGTCCTGTAGGACCATATGACTATTTAAGGAGCAGAAGCCATAGAACTGATAAAGCAACATCCCGCTCAAAATACTTATTTATCCCTACAGATCATTTGTTTCAAAGTAAAACCAGAAGGCCACAGTACAGAGCTGATGTCCAGTACTGCAACTGCAAAGTCAGTCCCTGGACTAGCTTCTACAGAAAGAAACACACTATTTCCAGGAAAAAAACCAGTTTGTAACACTAACATGCATGGTATGAGGCAGGCATGTGGATCAAGACATTTGGCACCAGGATAAAATCATTAAAGAGTAGGTAATCCATTTAGAAAACAAGGCTCTGAAACAAGGCACTTAAATGCCTACAGCTCCGTTCGAGTCCAGCGTGCTGCTGGCTGCCCAACACTCCTAAAAAACAAGTTGCTTGAGAGTAACCAAGTTTTCCTTTTCGAATGCTCTTCTAGAGTCCTGATCCCCGCCTCACAGTTCGTGGGAAAAGTATTACATCCCCGCCCTGTCCTGCCTCACGTTGGGTTTCTTGTCGGTTAAACTGAGGTGTGCGTGCAGAAAAGGAAATATTAACGTGTCCTTGCCCTTTACCCAGGGGCAAGATGCCCTGCTCTGCTTCATCCCACACTTTCATCTCCAGTAAGGCTCTGGACTGGCTCACTGCAGGCTCTGTTGTCTCCCTGCTCTGAAATATGTCCCCCATCTCCTCCCCCTCATAAATATATTCTATCTATCTGGCATATAACCATATAGCACACCAGAAAAGCCCAATACCATGGAGCTGCAAACACCTTTGATCTTTTTAATCAAGCTGCAAATATTTTAAGGCTCCCCCACCAAGGGACCCTTCAGCAAGCAAGACTCAGAGTTGCTGCCAGCCAGGTTAAATATAAACCACATATCCTGCAATCAGTATTCCTGAAGAAACAAAACTTCAAATAACTGAAGCATTAAGCTCTCCATAGTGGAAGTTAGGCAATGCTTTTCCAAGTGCTGTGATAGTATCTTAAACTGCATGCTGTCTTAAAACCTTGTCAAGCTGATTTTCTCCCTAAGTTTCAGGCCTGTTACCGTTTAAGTTAGGACACCTTACTGCACAAGGTATCATTAAAAAGTGGATAAGAAGACACTGAAGGAGTTCTGTAAGTCCTGCCTATTGCAGTGAGTACAGGAAATGTTAATGCTTGCACATTATACATACAGGGTTCCCAAGTTACTGTATATATTATCTAACTTTCTGTACTATTTTTCCTGTGTTAAGTGATTCTTAATTTAAAAGTTCCCTCACCTCTCCTAAGGAGTTTGTTGGCTGCAGACATTTCACTAAAGTGCTCCATTCTAGAGCATTAGAAATAGTTTGCGATTTTTGTGGGGTTTTTTTCCCCTCCACCCACAAAAATTTAAGTACTCTTCATAAACATTATACCAGGAACACTTCGTGGTGTGTTGCTTTTGCATATGTATATAATATATATATTAACATATATGTATATATAACATATGTATATAACATATATTAATGTATAATTTTAATGTACGTACATACCGTTACAACAACAGAAGAGAGATGCAGAACTCTCCTCCTCTAACCTGTACCTGCCAGAGTTTGGTAAGTCTTTGCACTGTGATATAAATCTCTGAAGTTCTGTCTCTGGAAAGCCATCTTGCTGGTAGTGCTAAAAATTGATATTTAGTTAAACATTTAACAAGGCTAAAACATACAATGACCCAAATCCTCCCCAGACCACTTTTCAGACATTGGTGAAGTCTGAAACTAGAAAATTCACAGAACCGAACATGAAATTACTGCTTTTTAGTAGATATTTAGCTTCCATTGGAGCAGGAAATCAGACAGGCTTGTAAGAAACCTAAAGTAGGGAGGGATTAAAAATCTCTCGTCATCACTCTACACCCTCAAAAGTAGCCATTATATTTATTCTTTAAATTGGCATGCACTGCAAGTCAAAATACCGAGGGAGATGAGAGTCTCGATAGCACCAATCTTGCATTTTTATTCCAAAGGAAGAGTAAGAGTCCATGCTTACCTTGACAGTTTCATATGTATCTGTAATGAGTGCAATGAAGAGACTCAGCACCATATAGATGAACAGACTGATGAAGGAGTAGAGGTAGATCCTACTGAATAACCAAACCAAGTAACTTTTCTGCTGCATTTTTGCAAAGGTGGCAAACATGTCATCTCCATTGATCAATGAAAAAAGGCATTCAGAAACCACGTTCAGAGAGCGAAACTAGAGAGGAGGGAAGAAGACAAGGACATCCATCGCTGCTTTATTTGGATCCAAAGACTTTACACAACAGAAGAAGATACACAGCTGATACCTGGCTGCCTCAAATCTCTTTGTACACCCAGGGTATGACAAGGTGCAAACAGTAAAACATTTGAGGAATGAGCAAAGTTTGTCGCCTCCTGTACACATACACATTCAATTCAGATAAGCCAATTTCACTTTTAGAAGGGATAAGGATAAAGTGTCCAAAGGTTTGGTCTGACACTGGTGCTCTGCAAGATGAAAATTATTTCTCAAAATACCAGCATGTGATTGGGAGTCACGGCAGCTTCCACTTCTGACTCGGAGCTTTCATAACTCGAGGAAAGGCTGATTGAGTCATGGAAGTCAGACTCCTCAAACAGAGCAGCATCATGTTGAAGATGCACTATTTTTATATTAAGGGAAGCCTTGACATGGAAACTTAGAAGACAACAGTAGTAATCTCTCATTTGTTTGGAATCTATTCTGTTATTCAAGTTGTCTTTTTTCATGTTAAGTATATCACCTTCACATGGTATGGTCCCAGTACAATCCATCCACAGAAACAATAGCCCAGGTAGATCATAGCAGCACAACAGCAGAACCTCATTACGTTGGGTAATGCTGCTCGCAGTGTTAGGATGAGAAGCTGCACAAAGCAATGCAAACAGTTAGAATTCAACCAGGCATTTCTTCCAGTCCTCTTATAGCAACAAACAGAATAAATACCAACAGCACGAAGATCCCAGGAGATCCTTACATTATACTTCTGAAAGAAACCTAGGTAGCGAATAACTCCAAGCCACACAAGCATAGTGGATGTTCCTAGGAGTATGCTACAGACATCGTAACTTGTCAGACTCTAAAAAAAAGAAGAAAGAAAGAAAAAAATCAAGTACTATAACAACCGACAGGTTCTAAATTGCAATTCTCATTACTACAAAGATCTGTCAAGAAACATTGTTTTCCTTGACAATCTCTCCCATTAAAAATTAGTTTGGTGCAATATGCATTAGAGAGCAGAAGTCCCACCAAAGAGCAAGGGCACTTTCAAGTGTAACTCATTTCACATGCCTTTACGTACGGCTGTTTGTAAAAGAGATTCTGACAAGACAGGCTTCATTTGCAAGGCCAAGAGCGCGGCTGCACCGCAGGTCCAGAGACACCCCCTCTGTACCTGGCTCACTAAGACCTGCAGAGTGGCACTGCAAGCATTTTTATGCTGCTTCCAGACCTGCAGCAACTGCTTCTGGAATCTGCACCGACAGATTCCCCAGAGCAGCTTGGGAATCTCTCCACTGCATCCCAATGGACAGTGTAGATGTGACTTTAGAACCGCAGAGCAAAGAAGGTTCTTCTAGTATGCAGGCAAATCAGTTTTTAAAAAATAGCATGACTTTTCAGCAGAGCTCAGATAAATACTAAGGAGGATCTTGTTAGGTAGCTGGGAACTGTGAGGTGTAGAAAGCTATCAAGGAGAAGGCTAATTAGCTTCTAATTAACTCTAACCGGAACTTCATTTATATTTTATTGGCAGTTCACTGTTTTTTTCCACCTATATATACTGGCCTGTTTTCATCCAAGTTAGCATATACCCTGTGCCCTGAACTGCAGCTCTACTCTGAAATGGATCATGACAGCTTACTTGAATAAGAAGTTTTCACTATTTTCTGTTTTTATTTCTCTAAGAGTTGGCTAATCTTTTATATTACCATAATTCATTTACAGCTTGACAAAAAACAAATTTAGGCTACTTTAATGTGAACTTGTTATTCAGCCATTAACTTTCACACAGTAACACTGAACAAGGTCTTGCTATTATGGTCCACAGGCTTGAAAAATGAAGTGAAATGTACCTGTAGAGAAGAGTTTTAGTAAAATACTCTCTTAGAAAAGAAACATATGTAAATAGATGTATTTTTATATATAAGATACCAGAATCCCAAATGCAAGATCTTACTCCAATCTTGTTCTTGTCTTCGCTTCTCCCAAAGCAGGATGGAGTTATCTCTTATGTTAGCCAACTTCCTCATAGCTTCTTTCTACTCCTAAGAACTGAGTTTCTAGTTCCTAAGGTAAGATAGGGCAATTTGTACAGGGGGTTTATGATAGTCAAGCTGTCACCAGATGGATTTCAGACCCATCCTTTCATCACTACTGTCCAAAGTCTGTTGTGTTGCAATGTCACAATTCAAAGCCTGCTACAGATTTGGTGAAGAGCAACATTATCTGAATATTAGAGTGCTTCAGGATAGCATATTGTAGTAATTTTTCTTCCCTAATTCTGGCTGCACATAATATAGAAAAAAAAAACTTTTAAAAACATATCAAGTTTATTTTAGAAATTGAAGGCCTAGAACCTGGCTGTGGCTGACTTATGTACATGCTGGAAACCAGAAGCTGGGAAAGTAGCAAAGTGATATTTAAGGAGTGAGTCTCTGTGCTAGTTAACAGCTGCACTGTTAAATGGGGAACAGAAAGTTAAATGCTAACTTTAAAAAAATCCATCAAATAAGCAAATATAAGTGGTCCTAAATGGAGAAGAGAGGAATTCAACTGTCTTAACTTTCAGAGATTAAGTTCATTGTATTCCTTGGAGTCACAAAGGAGCAAAGATAATTAGAAACATAATATCTAGTGATATTTGGAGTTTTTAAGTCTCGCAACTGGGAACAACACATCTCAGTTATAATTCCAGAGGAGAACATAGAGTTTTAAAATTTCATGCCACTCAGAATCAAGTATAGCCAGCCTAAAGTCCTCCAAGAGATTTAAACCTAGCTGGGACAGAAACAATCAGTTTTGCTTCCACCTGACACTTTAAAAAGGTTACCTTGGCTTGTATCTCCATCTTTAGAGTTGATCCAACAATAGTTAAGACATCGCTAACCATAATCAGGATGTACCATCCGTTGACAAATTCCATTTGATCACTGAAAGATACTTCTTTCTTATAATAATATAGGAAAAAGCTTACAAATTCCTAGGGGAAAGGAGGAAAGAAAAAAGTTAATCAGACTTACACAAGACATGAAGACTTTCTAAGGAAAGAGTTATACCCACTCTTTGGAGCTGAATTCCTTTAACCACTGATCGTGTGCAAAGGATCAATGAGGCCAGACAAGTCAATATAACAAAAGCATCGAAGATCATCATGTAATGAGTGTTCTTCTGTACTGCAAGAACAAAAATGTACATGTTTATAATCAGATGCATTTCATCTTGTTGACCATCTGGAGTATTGAAGAAAGAATCAAATTTTGATGTTAACTATGTTTATACAACTGAATTAAGAAAAATCTTAGTGTTTTTCCCACAAAAGTTTATCATCTGACATATTTTCACAAGAGACACAAGTGCATCTGCACTACAGATACTACTTCAGTTAATTTAGGAAGGTTGATGATACCACATCAAAAATATACCAGAGCACGAGTGCTTCTTACAGCCCTGCAGAATTAGAGGTGGGAGTTGTCCATTTTACAAGCACTGGAATGGCCTTTGGAGTGACAGAACTTGTCAAAAAAAAAGACATCCCAGGAACTTTACAGTACGTATCTTCTCTTCCAGACCAGTATTTGACTATATCAGATAGGTTTTCTGTCCTAGAGCAGTGCAGATAATTTGCACTGCTGCTCAGCTAGCTAAGACCAACATTGAGCTAGACACGAGTTCTCCATCTCTTACGTTACTAAAATTCACATTCTTGATCAACTAAGGTCAAATTTTGCACCAAATCTACCACTAGACCTCTTTTTGGTTTTTATACCTATCACGCAGCTGAAACTAGATGAGATAGTGTAAAGATTAGATTTTTAATGCTAAAAGAGTGGTTGTTTGAGAAAAAGATTGAAACAAATTAATGCTAAATTTGCAAGAAGATGCAGCAATTCTCCAAAATGGGATACTGAAGTTCTAGTTGACTTCACAAACTGCACTACTCAGAAAAAGCCCACCTAATTCTTGCTTATACCAAAGTCATTAACACATGTACTGTTGCCATTTAAGTTGGTTTTGCAGCATAGTCCAGAACAGCAACAACTAGTTATCATCCAATTGCAATCATTACCTTTGCATTTTTCCTTGGCTTTCAGAAAATAATACGGGGTACTCCAGGAGATGATTTTTAAAACTGTTACAGAGGCAATCTACGTAGGTATCAATGGATTATTACAGAAGCCTGGTATCAAAACCTTCTTGTACTGCTGCACTAGCAATCTGTTAGAGGTAGCATGCCATCTGGTGTGCATTTGTAACATAGCAGCTAGCAAAGCTAGTTGATAAAGAGTGTTTAGTGGAATATGCGTTTGCGTAAGTGGTGTGTTTTGTACTCTGTGATGCATTTCATTAAATTCCCCAAAATTAATTCCAATCTGGATCTTTAAAAAAAAACCTTCTCTTTTTTCACTACCAGCTCTTCATTTGCTAATGTAGGCGTAGCGAAGGGGAAAGTGGCAAAGTAGAAAAATGGACCCGATTCATCCTATTGCTTACTTCAGCAAAAAATTAAAAAGTAAGTGGAATTTAGAGTCCTGGAAAGCTTCTGACTTTCAAAGAGATTATTTTCTCTAATCAAAAAAGATCTCAGACAATGTTTTGACCAGGCCCAATAGCTGCCAACAGAGGGTGCTCTTGTGAGTAACTATTTAAGATAATTTAACCATACTGTGCATCTCAGTTACACCCAAATACATGCCAAACAACATTTAAGCAGCAGTAAGAAGTGTTTCCAGCCATTCCACTCTAGCAAGCCTTAGCAACAGTGCTTCCTTATCTTTCCTGGTGCTAAGTCCTGAAATAAGAGTGAATCAGTTTCAACTTTCCACCACTATCATGTGTCCTTCTGTTGCCTGGTGCTAGAAGAACGGTTCACGGCTTTACCTTAAGGAATGAGCAGCATAAGTTCAGTAGCCAAAGCTAGAAGGATGCACAGTGAGGTGTGGAAAAATTTTGGTTTGACTGTATCAATGGAGCAAGGTTTGAGAACTGCTAAGGAAAGTAATGGTGTGGCTGGCTTCCCAGGATTTCAGATCTGAGGCTGAAGAACAACAGTTCCTTAGAAAATCAGGATTTAGAGCACACCAACTTGAGAATGCATGTCAATAGTGCCTCATCTTTTAATAAAAAGGTTAACAAACATTGTGCTAGTGTGGCAAAATTTTAGCATGAAAATTTGAACACATTTATGTCACTTACTTGATCCAGAAACATGCCAGTCTTTACATTCCCTGATTGCTATGTCGTTGTCTAGACTTATTTTAATTCTTCCACTATGTGCTTTATTATCAAACACTATCTGTATTAACAAAAAAAAAAAAAAAGTGCATGTCTTTTTAAAGTTAAACTATTACAGATGTAGCACACTGTATTGCTAAGCTTGCATAATGATTCAGAATAATTCTCCTAGGGGAGAAGTTACGGAAGTTGTGTAAGCTTAAGGTAATTCCAGTTTATTCAAATAAATGCTGTCAAAGTGAAAGACAAATCCGGTGAACCACGTATTTGCCACAAATTGTTTGATCAACTAGATACTAGGTGAAATTCTTTTAAACTACAGGCTCATTCCTCTATGATCTGAAAACAACCTTTCCTAGAAGCATCTCTCTAAAAACGTTTACGTTTTTGTTATACTTCAGATGCATTAGAGCACAAAAGGCTGTAAGCCAAGCAAGTGCTTCAGGACCACGTCACGAGCACTCATAGCTTAACCTCCCACAGTCACACCTGGCGGTTATTTACAGGGTACACGAAGCTATGACAGAGTAATCCAGACACCACTGGGGACCAGTCAGCGGTGCCCAACACTCTTCAGAAAACATCTGCACTGACTGTGTACGGTAAACCAGCAAGAACAATTTCTCGTTTTGAACAGAAAGACATGTGGCAGGCTTCCACGTACCGTCAGAGTGAAATCGTAACAGTCAGGGAGCTCGTGGTGACGAACAGTCTGGAGGTTGATTGCCTTCAGATTGAACATGAGCTGCACCGTCACCAGTCTGCAATAGAGCTTCGTATTAGCTTTTCACAGGGAAAATACATGAATACCCCAATACAGGAGGTGCTGATTCCCCCTCACCTGTGGAAATCCAGAGTGAAATTCAAATTGTGCTTTCCCACTGTTGTGTTGTCTAACGGCACCATTGGCTCAATGTACAAGCAGTCTGCAATGGATAAATACTCACAACAATATGTCATGGGTTATCACGCTCTTCAACTGTAATCTGCCTTTCCCACTCCCGAGGCTGTAAAGAGCTGTTGACTATACCAGACAAGATAGCACGCTTAAGTGAGGAGTTATTTGGGAAGCTAGTTGACAAATACATTGGCTTCCCTGAACACCAGCCACGTTATTCATCATGAATTCACAGGGAAGGCTCCTGAGATTAGCCCAAAATACTTGTATTAAATGGCCATCAGTGCTAACGGCTCATCACTTGTTTTGTGGCAGTAGACATAAAAGACTGTTACCTTGGAGGTGAGGGCTAGAGGTTAGTTACACAGTAGTTTTCTCACCAGTTTTGGCTGGTAGTAAGTTCAATACAGATCACGTGACAGGACTATACGGTACTGTGGGGTTTTTTTAAGAATTTATCATAAATGTAGGGTCCCTCCTCCCAAAGAACTGATACAATAGATTAGGTTCATCACCAGTCACAATCTCTGGGTCTATATCAAAGGTGTCGTTTCCAGGACAGATAGTTCCTCGCTTGTAGAACTGCTGACACACGGCCAGAGCTGTCTCTTCTGCTCCCTTCTTCTCATAAGCATGGTTTCCAACAGAGATGTTGGGCAGCTGTAAGTACTAAAGTTGAGAACAGACAAACCAACTTAGACGGCACCAAAACTGTTAGTCTCGGAGGAAAAAAAAACAAAAAACCCACAAACCCAGAAGTGTTTGGATCTGTGCCATAACCCATCTTTTTTATTTAAAAGGTCACCTAAAGAACTCAGAAACCTACACCACACTACAGCTGAGTCCTCAAATACTTTAAGGTATTTGACAAAAACAGTGGGTGCAGGATTTGCATCTAAAATACTTTTGGCTTATTATTTTTTTCTCTTCACAATCCTTACTAGAAAGCCTAATTTGTTACTTGCAAAGAACTCTGGCTCAAATCCAAGGACTACATTTAGTGCAGAATTAGTATACTGATTAGCTTTAAGGGTGTCGCCACAAGTACAATGTTCTGGCAATCACCGAAAACCTAAAGGAGTCGACACTCTAGTCTTAAGCAACTGGCACAGAAGTTCAATTTCAGACACCATCAGGGAAGGTAGAAGAAGAAAAGGCACCCCGGTAAAGAGCACATATATTGTATACATTGCAGCAACAATCCTTACCTGGTTTATTGCAAAGAATATCTGGTCATAGACATCTGTTTGTGTGTATACAGCATAGGTATCATCCATTCTGTCCATGTATCCTTTCAAGAAGAGATGTTTGAATGCAACAGTGTTCTCTTCTTTGAAGGCAACCACCATTTGATTGCTCAATCCAAAAATCACCAGCTGAAAAAGACATTTATATTTCCTGTTCAAAGACAAAGTTGGCTTCTGGATTAACATACGAATCCTGTCCTACAAACAGCCACTCTTTCGTCACGCTGGTAGACACAGCAGTTACACGCAGGCTACTCCATTTCACAGCTGGTCAAAAGAAAGTTTGTCTTCAGGAAAAAATGAGTTTCAAGAATGTTCCTTCAACATGTTTACCAGCATCGTGGCCAAGGACTCGCATTTTTACAAAGAAAAGGATACCATCTCAAATTCAAGCTACCCATATACTGTTACACATGCTTTGTTAGTTCAGCCTGACATTAATATGACTTGCCTTGGGGAATATCAGTGTACGTCAGCCAAAAAGGCAGGACAGGACTTAACCAGACCCCACTTTGAAGTCCTTACTCCAGGGCAGAAAAGGCAAATTGAGGACAACTCAGAAAAACAAACATCCCTCCCTCAGGTTTGGGTGAAAGGTGCTTTGAGAATAACTGATCAAAACTGTGCTTGTAACAGGATAACCTCTGAAGCTGTTAAAAAATATATTGTAATTGTTCATGAAAAGTTAGCATAAAACCCTGCTAGCTACTATCCAGGCTGGAAAACGTTTCTAGAAGAATGTGATGTATTGTTTGTGGGAGCTCGCAATTCTCTTTAGCAACTATTGTTTCAAATCTAGTGTCAGGAGTATTGTGAAGAAACTCATCAGAGATAAGTCTGAACCAGTAGTCTACAGGTTGATTTTATGACCACAATACAAACTGGATATGTAGGTTTTGATAAGGATAACTCAGTTACAGAGATACTAAAATGCTCTGTGGGCAAGCTCAGTGTGCTAGGCACACAGGAATACACCAGCAAATCAACAGTGCTAAGATTGAATTACCTACTGGCAGATTTTCTTTGAAAAGGCTAAATCAGCATTAGCTTCTTTCTTATTTAGGTTCTTCCACCATCAAATTTTATTTTTAATTGCAAAATGGGACAGATGACAATCAGAGGATGGTGATACATTTCAAACTAAAGCAGTAAGTAAGGGATACAAACATACTGCCAGATGTATAGCAAAAGAATTATTATTCCTGCAGTTTGTCCCATCATTCATGCAACTGTGGAAAACATTCTTCTCCGTACTTGTATTGTCATAGCACTGACACCACCATAAAAGTAAATCACATGCAGGCAACGCTGAAGGATCATCATCTGAGGTGTTAGAAAGATTTTATGAAAGACCTTCCTCCTCCTTAACCACAAAACTTTGAGACAAACAGTTGTGTTTCAGCAGCAGATAAATGTGTTACATGAAATCTGTGGTGCAAGGCTGGGTGAGAGGAAAAGTGGGGTAAAATTTCTGTTTTTTTCAATACAACAGTTTATATACCATACACAAGGCATAAGCAAACATCATGAAAAAGCTACCAATTTCAGTTCTTATCACTGTGATACTGAAACACAAGCGACTGTTCCTTCCCTCAGACACAAACACACTAAGAGTGAAGAAGGTATTGGGGGGAACAGATGTGTAAGGATGCCATCCTTGGGTGGGGGCAGGAAGGGAAAGAAAAAAAAAAAAGTAAAGTAAAAAGTAAAGTAGAGCCCTTAAACATGGTTCCTTTCACCTCCACTCTTAGGAAAGCTATCTTTCAGTCAATGGTTTTAGGAGAAAATTATGCCATCTGAGATCTAAGCTACACACATATATGTAAGAAAGATAGTTTTGCAGTCTGTCCTCTCCCTGTCTCTGCACCATACCAAGAACAGCATTTGTCACCTGCACTCCTTATTTGAATTCCCATGGGCTAAGAAGAGTCCCTGCTTCCCTAGTTACTTACCTGAATAGTAACCATTGCTATTTTGAGTAGCTGAATCCCAAGTTTCCAAGGTTTCCTGCCCCGGGCCCAGAATTTCTCACATGGGTTCATGAAGAAGAATTTTAACTTCCTTCTAAGCTGGTCTTCCAAAAGGCCCTCCTGTGATACTGACAGGTGTCGTTTGTAGCTGCAAAGATTTGCATCATCGTGACCACTGCAGCTGCTCACAGCCACTTCAGGATTTTCCATTTCTGAAATGAAAAGAAGTCCATGTCAGCTGGAAAACATGCAAGCATGAATACAGTAGCGTCAGATCAGTCTGCACTGACAACCTGGACCCCAAAGATGGTTATCTTCTGTGAAAGGCACTTGCACATTACACTGAATTTAAGACCTTCCTCATAATATTGCTCATGTTCTGCAGAACCCAAAGAAAAGTTTGGGCAAGCTCTTAAATTTGCAGATAGGCTGTCAGGACATTTATCTAGTAGCGGAATTTCTGTCCCTTTGGAATTATGGAGTCACTTGCTGAAAACTTCTTCCTCTCTCACGTGCCAACAACATCATATATGCAAGACATCCTGACTCATTTCCTTCTGTGTCCAGAAGAGTACCAAAAGCCTCTCATGAGCATTCACTCTTCTGGAAAACTTACCTACTTCTGTAGCTAGTATTTTCCACTGCTGTCAGCCTGCTGTCCAGTCCTTGAAAGAAATGGAATTTTCAAGACACACAGTGTTTTTCTTAGACATCAGTATTAGCATCGTTCGCTCTTGGAAATGGAGACCCAGCATGCCAAATTGAAATTCAGACAAACTACCTGAGCACATCAACTTGTCATTTAGCAAGATTATATCTATTTCTTCAGCCATAAAAGACTGAATGCAAACCGATGGTGATCATGAACCAGATAAAAAGGGCAAAAGGTAATTGTATTCAAGCATCATGATTAGCCAAAGAGGCTCACATTTTAGATGAGTATGAGGGGAAAGATCAGAAGAGAACCTTATAAACACAGTTTGAGACGTTACTCTCTATAGCATTCAACATGTTTAGATGTTAATCTGTTACTAACTTTACTGACTCCCAAACATTTTATAAATGCTTTATAAAGTACTTAAGAGGTAGCCAGGAATATTTATTTCAGATAAAAGATTGTTGACATTAAGAACAGAGGAGACAGCCTAGGTTGTCAATAAATTTAAAGATGTGCTTTATTAGACAAATTATTTTTAATTTGCATAAGAAGCGTTTCTTATATAACTCAAACAAAAAATCATCACCAAGATTAATTTTTAAAAATGCATAGATCACATTCACTCTCCTCAAGCAGCCGTTGCACACACCAGAACACAAGTCTGCTTTCAGATATGATTCAAGACCTTCAATTTCCGTCAGAGAGCGCAAGAAAAGTTTTGAATCAGCAGTTTAACACTAAGAATAGGGCCATAAATAGGCTTACAAAAAAGAAAATCAGCTCCTGTTTTATCAGGTCTCCATTGTCCTGCGGGATACAGTATGCCACAGCTTCCACTCATCTTTCTTACAGCTGATCAATCATTTCTAAGTTAAGCCCTACTCTGATACTGCAGTATTCCTGTCAATGAGCCGAGGTATCTGCTTGAGAAGATGTTCCAGACAAACATAACACACAGGCAGTATTTTCTCATTAACCTGCGCAGAGACAGCGTGGGCTGCGCCCACGGGCTCCACAGCGGAGGGTGTCACAGCAGCCGGCGCCGAGCGGGCAGTCCCCTTGCCACAGCGCGGCCACTGCCCGCTGCAGCCTCTCTCCCGAGCCATTACAAACCGTTCACAAACACACAGCTGGTTAGGACTCGCACAGCCTTTCAGGTCGCACAGGGGGACCGACGCGGGCCTCTCCTCCCCTCTGCAGGGCGCCGGCCATTCCCCGGGAGCCGCCGCCGCCGCTGGCCTCGCCCGCGTCCCCGGCGCCGGCGGAACGCGGCAGCCCCCTGCCCCTCCCGGGCTCGGCGTGGCCCGGCTGGGCGCTGATTTACCGTGGCATCCCAAAGGCAAAAGCTGGAGGCCGGGGGCGCACCCCCCGCCCCGCCCGGCACCGCTTCGTGCTTGTAAAGAAAAGGCTTCAGCATACCTGCCCGCTGGGTCGTGTTAGTGCCGCGAAGGTCCGGCTGCTCCCTGGCCTCCCGCCCAGGCAGGCAGCGGGGCCGGGGGCTGCCGGCACCGCGGGGGCCGCCGTGGGAGCGCGGCGCCCGGAGCCCGCTGCCGGCAGCCAGGCCGCCGCTCCCGCTCCCGCGCCCTCCCGGCCGGCGCGGCTCCGCAGGGGGCAGAGCTGGGGGGCCTCCGCCAGCCCGCCCCAGCCTCGGGGGCTGCGCTGCGCTGGGCTGGGCTGGGCTGGGCTGCGCACACAGGCACAGCCGGCGTCTGTCACCTTCTGCTTCGCATCTCCCTCCTGCCGCACGTGACTGACGGCTCCCTACGCTGTATATACTTGCTATAGGATGGTAACGCCGTCTCCAGATTTATCAACTTAGGCTTCTGCGTCAGGAGAAAAAAAAAGGTAACGCTTATGTTGTAATTAGCTGTGTCCCATCTGTAATAAAAAAACCCTTTCAGGTCATAGAATCGTAGTGATGAAGGGCAGCCAGTGGTACAGTGAACTAAGTGGAATGACTGACATGCTTAAGTCATTCCACTTACATGCAATGACTGACATGCTGAAGTCATTCCACTTACATGCAATTAAGCCATTAAAGTTATTAACTGGACTTCAAAGAAACCGTCTCCTGTCCTGGGTCTTGGCCAGTTTCACCGCACTGCAGAAACGATCACTTTGGGGTTGCTGCCTGACGGGAGGCAGTGCCCGGGATAAAGCCCGCGTTATGATAACTGCGTCCGGTCACCAGCTGCCTCATTTGCGCTGCAAGTACCCATGTGAGCACTGGTGTAAAAAGAGAAGGTAAAATCAGGACAAGGCAAAACCAAGGAGAGTAGCAGGCATTTTAAGAGAGGGAATTTCCTGGCTGTAGAGAGAGAAATGGAAGACAGCAAGGATCCCTCCTGCCTACCATGAGGTGGGTGGATGGTCCTTGGAGTGCCACCAAGGACCAGCACTGGGTGCTCCACAAACACAGAGGGAAAGATACTCCGGGGGAAAGCAAACTAAATTATTTTTATGCATCAAAAATATGAAAGATATGGAATACAAATCCTCACATTACCAAATCGCATCGAATCACCTAAACCTCCTTCCCAGCTGGAGACGCCCCCAGCACTGCCCGGCAGCTAATGGCGAGGAGATGCTGGGGCGGGGGGAGCGTGGGTGGCTTGTCTGCAGAGGTAGCTGCCACTGGCTGCCGCCTACAGACCCCATCATGCTCTGCTCCCCACTTACCCTAGGAGGCGGCAAGCCTCCCGCGCACAGCATGCTGGGACGTGTAGTTTTTATCTGAGCACCCGCTTTCCTGCGAGGCCCTCCCAATAGCGGCTTCCCCTTGCGGGGGCGGGTTTGAAAAGCAGAGCGCTGATTGCCTGTCGGAAGCGTCAATCCTGGCCCGCCCCGTTGCCCTGACAACTCCGCGGCGCCAGGGACGCGGCGGAGCCGGTGCCGCGCAGGTAGGGGCGGCCGGGCGGGAAGCGGCGAGGCGCGGCCGGCGGGCGAAGGGGACCCCGCAACGCGAGGAAGCGGCCCCGCTGCGCTAGCGGAAACGGGTGAAGAATGACAGGCTTGAGAGCACGGGCAGCAGCCGACAGGGAATAACCGTTGCGCCGGGCCGAGGCGCGGAGCCCGCGGCCTGCTCCGGGCGACCGAGACCGCCTCAGCCGCCTCTTTCACCGCGTAACCTGCCAGCGGGCTCGGCGCCTTCCTCTGCCCCCTGCTCTGTGGGAGGGGAAGGGCCCGGCGGGCCCTCGGGAGTGGCTGTGCCAAAGGCTGGAGCGGTGCTAGTGAGCGGCGCCGGGCGGCTGCAAACCCTCCCCTCAACGTGGAGCGAAGCCGCCGCAGCCCCGCCGGCAGGACCCCTGTGCTTCTGCAAATGACCTGGAAATTCATCCCCCCGTGCCAGTCTCAGTACATGACTTTGTTCCAGCAACCTAGCTCTCACATTTCAAAGATGAGACGATTATTTTTCTTACCTTTGCTTAAAAAAAAAAAAATGGATAGAGTCTTACCTAGGGTAAATCTTTACAATATAACATTGCTGGTTTAAAAGTCATAACAAGGCAACATATGCTACTGTTTGCTTCCTGACAGGATCATGTTATGACAACTTATTAACTACTGAAGTACCGACCAAATTGTTAATAAATTTTAGTAACGTAGACCTGCTGTACTGGCTCACACCAGAAGTTCTGTCTGGGCCAGTAAGAGCCTGGACAAGATTATAATAAATCCATACTTCCACTCTTTGCACCTTTTTTTCTTGGATTTATGGCTTCATTTCTATAGCCAGAGGTGGTATTATTTTTAGTGGCCCTCAATTTTTCAGCAGTCAATTTGCCCTGTTACTTTTTGAAATTGTGCACTTTTGGCAGCTATCCTGTCCACAGGCAGTACGCTCCATAATTCAACTACCTATTGTGCAATGAAATACTTCTGCACTCCTTTTGTTTGTTTTCAGTCTGTCCCTTGGTAAGCTCATGTGATGCCAGCTAGATCTTGTATTACGAAAGACCATGAATAATCATCCCCTAGTCACTTTCTCCATGCCTGTCATGATGTTATTGACTTCTATCATAGTCTCTTCAGTCCAGGCTAAAAAGAATCATAGTTTATTCCTAGTACAAAATATGTTCCGTATCTTCAATCATCCACGTTATACCTTTTCCAATTCTATTCTATTTCTCTTTGAATGGAAGAAAGGAGAGAAACAGAACACAGTATTATCCAATGTTTTAATGAAGTTTTCCATTTTGTTCTCTATGCCTTTCTTATTAATTAACCTAATTTTACATGTATTGTACTTATCATCCCAGAGCCTGTAACTACCTCTACTGGTTTCTATCAAATAACAAAATCCACACCTGATTCAAGTAGGCCTAATTTAATGAAAAGTTGTATGTGTGAAGTCAGGTACATTCAAATAGAACTATTCATATGCTGAAATGATTTGGCAGTTGCCAGGACTTCAGCTTTACTCCCTACAACTTATACAATGAAGTTGTGTCGAAATATGCACAAGCAATAATACAAACTTTAGGTGTTTGTATTATTTGCTCTTTGTGTGGAGCAAAGTAGAATAAATTTAATTAAAGGGAACATTGTATATGAATTTCTGGAGAGACTAGGTCATTCTCAATATGGTATTTTTAACAAGTTCCTAAATGTTTACAGACAGAAATGTGATTTTTAGCTTGATAGTGACACAACAACACAAAAGCAAGTAGCACATGTTTTTGATAATTTCCTTGTAGTGCTTTTCTTAAATGGAGGTGTGCTCAACTCTTCTGTCATTCCAAATTGTAGTAAATTACAGTCCTAAATTAGTAATGCACACAGGCTTGACCTTAAATCATTCAATTAGGCAACTAATGAATCATTCTGTGTCCTCA
The DNA here is from genome assembly GCF_018139145.2 of Gymnogyps californianus. Taxonomy (NCBI): domain Eukaryota; kingdom Metazoa; phylum Chordata; class Aves; order Accipitriformes; family Cathartidae; genus Gymnogyps; species Gymnogyps californianus. The sequence goes on along the minus strand of NC_059478.1, from coordinate 20,167,908 downwards.
ATTCAGACAGCATCTTTTGCGGTACTGATAGCTAATTAATTTTCCCCTTTTGCAGTACCTAGCAACTTCGTGGATTTGTTTCATAACTGTAAATGTTTCAGTACATTGAATGATTAGGAGAACACTCTGATCTTATTTTTTCTCTGGAGCCTAATGTTCAAAATATTACAGCCCTCTATAAATAAACTAGGCTACAAAATGTCAAACAAAGTTGTCAAATATTTACTTGGGCTTTACTAATTAAATAATATAACACTGTGTTCCACTGAAAAATTGCTGGAAAATTAGACTGAACATATTTAATGAAATTTTAATATTACCTACTTTTTAAAAATAAAATATATGGCAATGTTTATGACAATTGATTTTCAGGAGCTATTCTTTTTTGTAGGTTTTGCACTCTTAAATTTTTCAAATTATATTAATTTAAATATTGTTTCCAACCTCTCTTTTCACTCATAGAATCATGAATTTATATAAGCGTTAATGGTAAGGCATAATACATTTGCATGTTTCTGGACAAATACGTATATTAGAGTCCTTTCTAAATATGCAATACAGAAATATCCCTAAGAGGATAGGAACTAACCACAGAGTAAAGAAATTATCTTTTTTGTCATATTTTCAGACAGTCCTCTAGTACAGACACCATTTTTTTCCATGGTTTTCATGATAGAATTTGGTACTTTGTGTAAAAACTTAGGGAGTGAAAAAAACCAAACCCCTGAAGTAAGAGGTAACTTCTGAAAATACTAGCTTTTATCTTACACATTAAGAACCATTAGGATTTTTGTTTCTTTATGTCTTTTTTGGAAGAGGCGGGGTGCAAAAGATTGCTCTTCAGTACTTGTTTTGAAGTTCTCGGTGCATGTTTGTTTCCTGCAGGGAGCACCTGGGGGTTAGTAGTGTAATCCTGTGTGAAAAACCAAGTTTGCATACATACTTTGTAAATGGCTATGGGCTTGAATATGCTTCCAGAGAAGTTTTTAGAAGTTCTGCCTTTACATTCTTTGGAGGCCTTACAGGTTTCCTAACCGCTGACAATCATGTGCCCGCAGGATGACAAATGGGCAGAGGCGATATGGTATTAGGCATATTGTAAAAGGAGATAATTACTTTGTACTTTTCTATCTGCTTTCCAGCTGGTGAGGTTCTGTGCATCACAGATGGAACCATGAACAGTCCTATTGATTGCTGTATTCATTTGCAACCCTTAAACAGGGATACTTTTTGTATTAATGTATGTGTATACATACGCTCAGTCACCGACACCGCCTTCACCCACACTGCCCTTATCTGTATAGTGCTGTGTGCACCTCTACACCTGATTCTTTCAGTAAAGGAGGAGGAACTGGATTACTGAGAGAAAATTTTCAGAAGTTTTAACTGTTTTTATAATATACTTGAAGTCAGTCAAGGGAAAAGGGATGTTTTTACTTGCAAGTTATTGTACTAAACATAGGCATGTGACTTATCTCAGCCCTCTCAGTGTTTCCTCTACTCATGTGACTGAGGGTTTAGGTTACTTAGAAGAACGAACTCAAAATTTCCAAATTTGCTTTGTTTCAGTGCATAGTTAGGAAATGGTGAAGTAAGACAACGTGACTGTAATATATATATGATGGTTCACAGTGTCCTTCAACTAATTTCTAAAACAGCTTTTCTCTCCTCCTGTCCTGGAGGGCTGTCTCTTTTATCCAGAGGCATCAAGGTTGGTTTCAAATTAGAGTAGTCACAGAATCCATTTATAAAATGGGTCACAATTTTTTTATATAAAATATATAAGGAGATGGATAAGAAATACCTTTGTGCTTTTTTTTTTTTTTTAATAAGGGAAAATTAGCTTCTTTTAACCATCTGAATTGGCATGCACTCTAAGTTAGGTAGCCCTAAGTGTTTCAGAACTATAAATTAAGCATATTGTTCAGTGTAGAGACTCCTTTGAAAGATTATAACTGGGAAAATATATTGAATATGAGACATAAATACATTGTCAATGTTTGTAGTCCTATATTTGACAAAAAGACTGTGAGAATGAGGGCAGAGAAAACTCCTAACCTTCTGCTTACATTCATTATACATGACTTGTGGGTTTTTTTAATCTTCCAAAAACATCATCCCTTGCAAGGCAAAAGTTTCAGAATTCTGAAACATTAATCTGTTTTGCATTGGTATTATCATTGCTTTTTGGAAAAAGCAGAAGATTAAATTGCTACAGTTCTTCAGATGAATTAATGAAGGGGGTTATATTTGCCATAATGATCAAACAACAGAGAAATGCACTAACACCCCATGCATGCAGCTTGTCACCTGTGATCTGCAAGATCCAGTATGATAGAGAAAAGAGCCTAAGGATTTGTGGAGTATATTTTTCTATTTTGATTGGAGTGAGAAAGAAAAATGCATAACTATAATAAGAGTGTTAGACTCTGCTCCCATTAAAGTCAACAGTAAAATTTACCTTGAATTCCTGGGAAGTTAACATAGATCCCAAACCCAGGCTATACCACCATGCTATAATCCGTGACCTATATCTTGCCATCAGTAGTCATCTCCAAACTAAAATTCAGATTGGAAGCTAAAATTATATTGCTTGCTTCTGGAGTATTTGAGAACTGTGTTACAAAACAGAAAAACACTGTTTCTCAGCCTGGGAATGAAAGACCATCCCAAAGCCAGGATGACCACTGAAATTGCAAATGCACAGGCCACGGTGTGTTTGTTTTAACTATTTTAGGCCTTTCATTAGTCTCAAGATAGAACATTTATTTTATAAACTCACCTTTCAGCTTAAGCATCTTGACAGTAAATGGGCTGTTCACACGTGCAGGCAGACAGGCTGTAGCTCCGTAAGAGTTCATCAGAAATAGTTATGTCATGACGCAGTTATTGAAGGTTCCATCTCTTTCTGTCCTATAAGTGCATCTGCTTTCCTCTTGTTAGTCTTAAAATTATAATAGCATCCAAATACCGTAGGTGCTTTGTAGACATTTAAAAAATGGTTCTTCCCCCAGTCGGTTTACAGTCTTAAAAAAAAGTGGGAACATGGAAGAAGGAGGACACAAACAGAGAGTCCCATTGTCCTTATCCCAGTTGAGTGTCTCTAGCTGTTCAATAATAACATCAAATAATTTTCAATACTTCTAACAATTTGGACCATCCCGATTTAGTTGTTCTGTCGGCTGCTATGTGTGTACCTTCCACATGATGGTGCTGGCAGTGTATTTTGTGGTGGTGTGCTGTCCGGTCTGTACAGTGGGCAGGCTGTATTGCATTTCCTTCTTTGCAATGGAACTGAGCCTTTTCTACGCTGCTGTTCTCATCCTTATTCTAGATATTGGGAAGAAGGAGAGTAAATGAAACAAAGGTAGCCTTCGATATAATATCATCTCCAGCTATGTGGTTGCTACACGTAGTTATGCATGCAACTCCTTCCCAAGTTTGTCCTCCACAAAGCTACACTGAAAAACGAACTGGAAATAGAAAAGCACAGAAATGCTTTGTGCAGCTGAGTAATGACTTACACTTAAGGACACTGGAACAAATATTTATAACTAACTGGAGAATTTTCACCCATGCTCTTCCCACTGTAGCTCAGGTCCTTAGCTTCCTGTAAGGGAAACCCCTATCCTAATTTACCCTTTCACTGTTTTGGATAATCAGCTTCCATACTTAATCACTCTGGACAGAAGAATTATTTCCATCTATTATGTATCATATCAAAATACAGTTTATGATTTTAAATTATGGAACATACCTTTGGCTGCATATGAAAATATTACTATAATAATAAACTACATAAAGCCATGGACCAAATTTTCACTCATACATGGTGCATTCCATTGTCTGTTTAAAGTTTATTGATGATATGTATCTTTCTAGAGAAATCTGAAAAGATGTCAGAAAATCTCCTATCCGGCAAGACCTCCTTGAAAGGTCGAAAAACCTCAGCAAAGAAACAGAAAGGTGAAAACAAAGCTAAGGAATCCTCAAAAGGAAAACGAACACAGCTTGGTATGTAAAGTACAGCAGCAATGAAACAAGCAGTAATCTGGTCTCACATGACAGTTACCTTAATTATTTTGGGCCCATGCATTTAAGTAAACATAAAAGAAATTAGAATATGCTATTTTATATAAATGAGAGATCTACAGTTACTGATTATGGTTGTGTAACCAATATATGGAACATAACAAAGCTACATTGCAATATTTACACTTTGTCTTGGTAGTTTAGATTTAATAGTTTGTGGTGTCATAACAACAATATTGAATAGGAAATTGGGAGGCTTAATAATGTATTAAGTGAGGAGATTCACAAAAGCTAACAGCCCAGGGAGAGAGCATCAGGCAGAGAGAGGTGCCCCCAGAAGCAGGAGTTCAGGATCACACTGTAAAGGTACCATAATAGAGCTTGAAAATATACCAGTCTCACAATTTAATTTTGCAGTTCATTTTGTTGCATTTTTTCTGAGATGTGCTCAGATACTATCTCACTTGTGTCATTTATAAAGTGTATAGTTAATGAAATGTAAGGCTAATGAGCCTTTGCTATATACAAATATTTTTTTCCAGTGATTCATGCACATTCTCAGAAAAGGTGGGAATGTACTCTTGCTTGGGTTTTATTTGTTTTGTTTCATGGATTTTTTTTCTGCCATGACAGCCACCTTCCTGAAATTGCTTTCACCTTTTAATCACCTTTTCCCTCCCAGCTGATTAATAGCTGTTGTGCTGCAGAGAATATTCTGCACATCAGTACTAATCTCTTCCTGTCCTACCTCATTGTGAGGTTTGAAGACCCTCTCTCAGGAGCTGAAGAAAGCCCGGCTCCTGCAGCACCCTGCCACCCAGAGCAAACCTGCCCACTTCACCACTGTCAGAGGGGACTAACGTCTGCTCCTACCTGCACACCTGCCAGTTCTTCTACTGTCTGATGTTAGCAAGCTTTGCCTATTTATCTCCTCTTCACACGACACGATTTGCCTGGTAACTGCCCCAAGCAGGTGCTATCAGGTAGCAGTCAGTGCAGTTTTCAACCATGGAAACTGCAGTGTGCACCACAAGATGACAGATTTCTTACGGCTTCTCTCTTACGCAGACCACCTGCTCAAAATAAAAATGAGTTTTAAATCTCCATAGTTTCAAAATATGCTAACATCTCCTTAAGATACAGATCTATTTTAAAAGGCTTCACTCATTTCTAGTGTTAAATTTGAACTGAATAGAAATTACTTTTTGTTTCCTCTTCACCGTTTAGTTTTAAATGTAGAAAGAGATTTTAAATATTGCCCTAACAAGGAAAGGACTGTATATTTATAGTTACTTTGTTAGGAAGAAAAATTACTGATAACATCATGTCGTTATATTTCAGGTAAAAAAGATGAAGTTGATCTTTCTATGGCTGGTATAGGTAAGTGCTATAATGACTGGGCTTTAATAGTTTTGGAATACTTTAAGCATTTTGAAGCTTCGATGTTACTAATGCCATGGAATGAAAAGGAAAGATTTTTTATGAATGAGAAAAATTAGAAACTATGGAGAAATGCAGCTATTACAGTAGTGATTACAGTACCACTATCTGAGTAGCAGGCAGTGCAGAAAGGAATGCTGAAACAGGTATGGGGTTGTAGAAGATGTTTTTATCTTGGGTTGAGAGGAGCTGGGATCAGGGGAAATAAAAAGCATCACAACAGAATTATAGGGTGCAAAATGTTTGCATTTAATAATAGTTAAGCAACTGAAAGAAAAACTTGAAATATTTTAATAATTTTTTAATCTTTGATCTTTGTCAAATCATTATTAAATCTGGTGAGAAGATGATTTTAGCATATCACTTGGTTTTTTTAATCACAGGTATCAATAGACATTGATTAACATCTTTTGCTTTGTAGGGGAAAAAACCTGCCATTTAAAAGTCACAAGATATCAAGCATTTCTTTTGGCTTATGTGCAAGAGAAGTGCAGTTTTAAGTGTGGCCATAGTTAAGAGCTAAAATATGGAATTATTTGAATTGACATATATTTTTTTTTCTTAAACACCAAATAATTTTTTAATGTTTTTTCACATTTCTGATAGGATTTTTCTTCTGACCTGATTTGTGCAATTCTTCCTCAGATATAACTTAAATTGATGTCAATGTAAAATTTATCTACAGTTTACAGGAACACCCCGAAGGGTTATCATCTTAATTGGCTTTTAACAGTACAGCTTTTTTTGCTAAAAGCTAAAACAATGTGGCAAACTAGGAATACACAAACTAGGTAATTTTTGAAGAAATCATAAATCACTTGTCTTCCTACCTAGTCCTACGAGCACGCGGGTGGAAGTGAAAATTGCACTCTGATTAGCATCACCAAAATGGTTAAGCTGCAATTAATGAAAATGGACAATAAGTGATCACTCAGATGATGAAAGCATTACTTTAAAAAAAAAAAAAGTATTTTTGGTGTTCCTGGAGATACTTAGTTTTGTTAGTAAGAGAGAATTTTACCTCCACCTAGTGGCAAATAAGGTTAGAGCCATAATATCTAAACTATTGCTATTCTATAATATAGAATTTTAGTCCTTTAGACTAACAGATGTACATATTTTAATTCTGATCATTACTTTGTTTTTAATTTGGACTTACAGCAATAGATCATTGAAGAAAATACACTTAGACTATCTGTCCTATTCTGCTCCCTCTCGTAGTGATGTCTATTGTATTTTTGCTTAACTTTAATGCATGCTTGTATTGTTTCATTTAACATTGAAACCTACATCTCTTTGAAAGGATTTTTTTAGCATTAGCATTTGTGGACAAGGCTCTATGCACAATTCAGCATTTTAAAAAATAACATCATACAAGCTTCTTGAAAAAACAAGAGTTACTCCTGGCTAGAATTTTTGATTATCAAAAAAATCTAATTGTTCGAGTTTACTTTATTTGAGCCATGGGAATAATCTTCTGAAAAAATTGCACATAAGAATCAGCAAATTATAAGTTTTCTGTAGGTTCTAGCCTTCCTAATTGCACTAGCCACATAACCAACTCTGAGGACTGCGGTATGTACAAGTTTCTTGTTCCTTTGCTCTCCTGTTCATTCTGTCATGTGAGCCAGCTGTGTACGGCAGAGGATGGAAATTGCATTCTGTTTTGGTGCGCAGCTCTAGGTTTCTATCCTCTTTCCATCCTATGAAATTTAATTCGCAAAAGGAGGTCTAATTTTTTTGTTCCAATATATCGAAATGTGAAGTATATCTGTAGTGTTGCAATTTGTACTAGGTTTTGAGTCTGCTTCCTAATGACATCCTAATGAGGCCTCATGCCCTTGGCTAGGGTGACCTGGGAGTCCTGCAGATCAACTTTTGCAGTTCCTTAAAAGGATTAAATGTTTCAAATCACTCTGAAATAAACACTTTTTCTGAGCCTGGTCTTATAGCCAAACTGATAAGCAAAAGAAGAATCTAGGTCTTGGCCTCATTAGCTACAGAGAGCAGATGTCAAAAAGGCAAGCACAGGGACTCCAGAAGATAAACGAGACCTGACTTGGTCTGGTGTTACCAACAGTGAGTTTGGACCAGATGACTTTCAAAGGTCTTTCCCAATCAACATCCCTATGATTTTGTATTTTTCGGAAGCATCCACACAGAAATCCTGGAGATCTCCGAGATATCAAAAAGGAAAGTCATGCAATATTGACTACAACTTGTGAAGAAAGTGAACTAATGGACTGTGCATGCTACAAATGGATTGTGTACGCTACCAAATGACTAGTGAACGCTAAGTAAATCATACTTGGTATAGTGCAGAGTGTACCAGAAGCATCATGCATGTCATTAATTTTAGTGGATGACTATAGCAGAGCGGACGCAGCGTAGGAGCAGCACTGAAAGATTTTAGAGGATAAATGTTGGATTCATCAAACATTATGTATTATGTGATAGGCTTACGCAGAGATTTAGCTTCCCGAACGATAGAGATTAAGGAGGATTTATCATTTTGTCAGTCCTTGTTGGCTTAGGTTAGAGATGACATTTCAAAGTGTGCTGAGCCAGCTGGTCAATATCATCATTTTAGATATATCAACTTCAATTTAAGGCATACACAAAGAGAATTCCCAGCACCTGTAGTATTAAGATAAAATATTAAATAACTCAAACTAAGACAAGAGATTGAAATAAAGATGATAGAAAGTATCGGCTGTTGTCACAAAAGCCAGCCCATTTCAGTACATAAAAAGCCCATGTATACATGTCCCTAAATCTTTTACACTTTCCAGTTTATCAAAAAGATGAACATTCAAAGTGAACATCTGCTAGCCTTCTCAGACAAAAGTATAGTGGCCTTCATGAAGAATGCTCTTCCTATGGCAGCTGAGACATAGAGCATGAGTCAGCTAGCATGGCAGTATTGCAAAGGAAGAAAAGAGTCTCTTAGGCAGCAGGATTCAACTAGCTGGGCCTATAGTGATCTTAATCACTTATAGCTGTTATGTAAGCTGGAAGGCAGAATGTGTAATATGGGAAGGACCAGTGTTACGTACATACAGCTGACACACTTAACAAGAAGTGTTAAGATGTTCAGATTGAGTGTTAAGGTGTTCAGATTGAGTGTTTGCAAAGCACAGTTGACGGGTCACTTAACTGCACCTAGCTTCACTAAAACCAATGAAGATAACAGTGCCGGAGCTAGGATAAGAAATAGCTTGTTCTGAATTAACATGAATAAACGTAACAGAGGTCATGTGGGTAGAAAACAACAGCTATATATTCTCCAGCAAAGCTGAAAATAAATATCTGGCTTCAATCTTAGCGACCTTGGTTTAGTCTCACTTGCTTAGTGAGAAATAGACTCAACTGCACTCTGAACTCGATGAGAGGAAGATGAAAGTCCAAAATGAGAAAAGCATCCTCATTTGGGAGGGTACTGAAGCCTCATCTAGATTAAACATTGGCTTAACATGATACTGCTCTACAGGGAAGGACTAGAGTATATTTATACAAGGGATCTCTTAAATCAGAGCCATACACTTGTGTCCTTAATGTATTAAAAACAGTCCATTAATGACTCTTCACTAAAGCTCTTAATCACCTGTTGATCAAGAGGAGAAAAAAAAACTCATACAAGGAATAGCATATTCATAAAGTAGGAAATGTTAGGTAGAGTCTTTTCCAAGATTAACAAAATGTAATATAATTTGTATTTCATGCCTTCCAAAATACCAAAAACTAAGCTGAGAGATTCAAAGGCATTGTGCTAGGAAACAGTAAAGACCCAGAGTTATTAAACTATATGTTTAAACAACACTATGAATTTGTTTATCAAGCAATTTTGCTTTCTTTCATAGGCCACCCAGAAATCTTTCCTTTAGTTTTCACTACAAAGACCCAAGAAATTTTTAATTGCCGAGTTGATGAAGATGTCACAGAAGAAAATTGTTTCAAACTTATTAAAAAAGAGGACATCATTCAGGACCTGAAAACAAGAGCTACAATTTCCGATTTCCACCCTGTCAAAAAAGTTGTCCTAGTATGTAGCTTATTTCATTCTCACTTAAAGACTTTATGCTCTCAGAGTATATATTCTTTTAATGATAAGGTCTGTCCTTGTTTGACTCTGTAAATACACTAATGCTGTAATATCCAACAGCTATAGGTCATGGACCACTGTCAACTCGAAGTTTCTCATGGCTCGCCATACACATTTGTTTTTGGTTTTTGTTTTGTTTTGGGGGGTTTTTTTTACTAACTTTAGATTGAAAATATGCTAAAAGTAACATAAATATTATTAGTTTTGATTCTGTGAACTGGCAGAGCTTCACATATTTTGGCTTCCCCTAATTCATGGCCTATTTATTGAGAATCATTAAAACTGTTTCTTTTCTGTTTAATTCTCTGTATGAAAAGATTAGTTTTGTCCCAGACTTATTTTCATTACAAAATAAAATCCATCTGTTCTTTTCAATTAGCACATGAAATTCTGTTAAGACCACAAGATTAACCAAAGATACTGAATTTACACAAGTGGTAGCTTTGCCAGTCACAGGCTCATGTCTGTTTTGTATGTTATTTGCTTTCAGTTTTCCACTAATTGTTTTAATTAAAATAGGAATATCCAGGGGAAGAGCTTTTGGTAGTTTTTGATGCAAAGTTCCAGTACGGACAGAACTTTTACTTTGTTGCTTCTGAGGAAGCCAAGGAAAACCTTCTGAAGGTAAGAAAATCCAAGTATACCACAGCATTGTTCTATCTATGAATATTTCAGAATCTTGTCTCAAACATATACTTCAGGAACGGTATTGTATTCAGAAGCATCTGATGTGCTTGGCATGCCAGAATGTTTCTCTCAAGGTTAATCTGATCATGGAAAAATACATGTATCACTGTAAAAATATCTTCTATACTGAGAAAGACTGAATTAAATTTTTGTATTTTACTTCAGAGGGCCAGTATAACTCCCATTGCTGCATTTTTATCATAAGCGTTAATTTCCTCTGCCAAGACTCAGGCTTCTAAGTAAGACATAAAAATAAAAGATTATAATATATTGGGCATCTTCAAAGAAATAGTATACTTATTTTTCACAACATGTATGTATATATTCTTCAAATCATACTTTAAAATATATATAATATATATAAAATATGTAATATATATAAAATAAATAACTCTAGATACATAGGAGATTTCCCTTTGTGCATCACAGGAGAAGGTTTATGGATAGATTATATAATTTTTCAATGTGAGTTTGTCACCCAGCATCAGGAGAAGTAACAATTAATAGAAAAGCAAATTGCAATTCCAGGCAGGAGGGCTTAATGTAGAAAATCACTATAAATTCTTTTTACATAACAGTGATTAGCTTTCAAGACAACAGTCTCTCTTTAGTAGTTAAATATTAAATATGTAACTTTTATTGGAAAATTCTAATGCACAAATGAATGGGACCTAACCCAATCGTACCCAGGGGCACAGTATAGCCAGACTTACTGCATTGAGACAAAAGTTAAGAATGCGTGAATAAAGACTGAAAACTGGGTTTCTAGTTCATACTTACATTTCAGTAACAAATTTTTGAAAAAGTACCATTTCTCACTGTTTGATGTCGCAGCCTCCAGAAACTGCAGAAGAAAAAGATGAAGAAAAAGAAGAAGAAAATAGAGAGGAAACTCTGGAAGTCCATCCTTATAAGCCTCCTGTCCACAAACCTTGGGTTTCTTTTGGCAGTGAAAAGGAAGTTGAAGAAGAATCTGTTAAAGACACTGTTACAAAGGTCAGAATCAACAGATGTTAGTCAATCAAATAGATATCAAAAAAACAAATTTATTTTAAGTTCCTTAAAAAAAAAAAAGTCAGGAAACTGAAAGTTGCAATCCTAGTTTTGCTTGGAGTCTTTCAAGAAAACAAAAAAAGAGAGAAATAGAGAAATAGCTCAAATTTTAACAAAAACTGAAAGTGCTGCAGAAACTTTTTTTTTTTTTAACAACTCTGTTTTCTTTAAATCCTGCAAATAAGGCATGTGAGACTGCATTAGACATATCTGCTTTTTAAGCTGTAAGTTCAGAAGTCCCGATCATCTTTGGTTATTAGCATCTCTGCCACTTTTTGTTCAATTTACTCTCTGGCCAGATTACAAGATGAGTCTTTGTAATTATATTCTAAGGACCTAGTTCTGTTTCCATGGAGCCCAGTGAACTCTGTTTCATTATATGGATGGCATTTAAGTAACACGCAACACTTTTAAGGGCGCTCTACCTCAGAAGAAATGTTACTGACTACAGGTATTACAAGCTGACTTTACAGAAGGACATATTTGATTAACTACACCTACAGATGATACTGAGAAAATCATCTGTCCAAAAAGTAGATCTGCTCACAGCTGTCACCTAACTTGTGGTGTGTGGGGCATCTCCAAGCATTTAACTGTCCATCAGTGATTTTTACTCAATACCTAAATCCCTGTTCAGGGAAGACTGGCTAAGTTTTGATAGTTCTCAGCAACTGGGCATCTTGCTTATACTTAAAAAGATGCCTGATTGTTCTAAAGCTAATTCACAGTCACTAAATTTAACCCACATTCACAGTCCAAGTATTCTGTTTTCTACTTTGCTGGCAAGGTCCACTCAGAAGTATTCTCAGTGTACATTCCTTTCCAGTTCTGTGGGAGGTGCTGGGAAAAAGTACCTGGCTATGAATCCAAGACAAAGCAATACCTCTCTACTGCCTGAAATCAAGTGCCTACCTCTCTTTGTGGGTAGAAGTCAAACCACATCCCTTCTTCCTTCCTAGTTCCCACTATAAGGAAACTCCTCACTCAAATTTTTGTGGATCCTCTTCGGGGTACTTTTCTCTCCCTAGGCGCTGCAAGGGAAGCTGAAATACCTCACCCAAATTGAGAACTGCACTAAGAGGGAAGGGCTGAAAAGTTAGGTCTTGGAAGTCCAACGCAGTATTACATAAGACCTCCTGCAAATCAATCCTTTAATTAAAGGTGCAGTTTTTATATTGCATGAGTTAGATAATGTAATTCTCTTATCCTACTAGCAGTAATCCAAATGTTACCTAAAGGCAACTTCTTGTTTTAGAAATACAACGTGTTTTCTATTACATATGTAGGTTATTTATATGAGCACTTCAGAATTTCAAAATGCAGACATATAAGTAAACTCAGTACAGAAATCATCAATAGAACTAATTCTACAATTATATGAATGCTGCCATTTTACAGAACGAACTTTCCAAAAACTTTCTCCTCTGCTAACTACAGAAATATCTCTTTTCCAGATTAAGTATATGATTTCTCGAGTACGCAGGAAGTTTGGTGCACCAATTACATTTACTGATAAGAATGCTTCACTTGTAAAAGACAGTTACGTTGAATGCATGTCCTATCAAGATAAAGCTTTCAGTATTAAAATGCTTGAAAAAGATGTGGGCATACAAATGGTTCCAAAAGTACGAGAAGCTAGTACTCAGACAAAATGGTAAGTGTCAGAAAACATTTATCAGCTTATTTATTAAGCTACACACTGTTTCTGATCTCAACTAAAGTTATGTAAATTAACTCAGCTCCTCTGGAGTTACTCAGTTACAAACCAATTAAGAGAACAGAATTGGATGCTCTGTTTGCATCTTTCTTCTTTCACTTTTTTCCAAAGAATTTCTAGAAAAACTGAATATACTTAACTTTTAATTTTACACAGTACATGGGTTTCTGCCTGAAATTGTTTCTATACTTACATTCAAATTTATTCCAATTGGTCAGGACCTATCCAAAAAATGCAGCCACGCAGTATTTTCCTAGACAGTTGTCAAATGAAGAGAAAGAAGAGAGTCTGTCATCTGAGAAGCTGAAAGAATTTCTTACATCAGTACATTTAAGGTAAAATTACTGCATCAATACACATTAAAGGCTACCTGAAATAATATAGAATACATGCAAGAACTCTTGTCTGAGTGGACCATTGGTCTGGTCAAATACTGATTTTTTTTGTTTCTATATACTTTTTTGTTTTGTTTTTTTCTCTAGCTTATTATTTTAATATTAACAAATGTTCACTTAATATTTGTTTCTATGGAAATTAACATGAAGTCTATGTCATAAATATGAATGTTGGTTTAAATAGATATTAGAACTGTTAAAATTGATAGTGATACATCTTTTCGAACAAGCTGCAAAGCTGATCTTTCAGACACTGCTCACTCAAGCAGAGGCTTATGCAGAAGAGCAAAGGTGCTGTCCTACAGCCCTTTGTCATGGGACAAGTCCCACTTACTGGCACTTTTCGCACAAGAATTTGACAATTGCACTGTACTTGATCCACACAGAACTAGAGTTACATTCTTGGTACAATTAGCTATTTATATTTAAATGGAAGAGGGTTTCCTTACAGTGATGCATCACTGAGGAATTAATACTTTCTATTTTTACTACTGTGGTCATAATTTTGCATAAAACAAAAGCTGCCTCTTTACAGAGATATTTGTGATTCTACTACTGAGTAGTCACATCTGGATTATTGAAAGTGTTAACTGTTCTTTTCACAAAACAGAATGGAAATTGCATTGCAGCAAAATGAAATTATGAATGCTTTTTTTGATGACTGGAAGGCCCTAGCAGAAGATGAAAGCAGTTCTGGTGGCAAGCCAGATGTTTATCTTAAAGCATACCAATCATTTACAGATCTGCGCTATCTCAAGGACAGAACTATTAGCTGCGTTTGCTGGCATCCAACCATTTATGGTAATGCGGTTAAAATACTGATTTGAGACTTGAATGACATGTATTATATGACAGCTATAAAATATGCATCTTTCATAAAATCATCAGCTTTTAAATTTAAAAACAAATCAAAACTGATTTAGTATGTCTGTCTGAATTGCTGATTTGAGAAGAAGTGAAAAATGAGACAGACAAATTCTTTGTAGAGGTCAGACAGGCCATGCAAAGTCCCTCACACTAACGTGTAAGCGGAGATCATAGGAAAGGGAGATTTCTCCCTTATGAGGCTTATTTAAGTGGAGCTGCAACTGTGCCAGGTCCTTCTGGTGGCTCTGCATACCATTGCTGTTCTCCCCATGGCTGGTTCTTGTAGCATGCCTAATACTTGTGAGGAATGTTACAGCCACAATGGGACGCGGCTCTGCTGAGTGCCAGGGAGCATCACGAGGCATACTAAATGTCTCCTCCTGCTCCCTGCCGTGGATTATTGCTCTACACAGCCAGGCTTAAAGGCACAATTAAGTTCTATATAAATGTCCTAGCTGCACAGCACACTGGTAGCCAACACTGCAGCCTGTGTAGGAAATTAATTCAGCTACAAAAGATTTGATTTCGTGATGGGTGGCCAGGACTACATGCCTGTCACATCGTTTCAGGTGCAGTATCACACCATTCAGGAGTAGTAGCAAAAGAGTTGATTTTTTCCTGATGCTTAGGTTCTACGACTCATTGTTAAATATCTTAAAATTAAGTAAAAAAAAAAAAAATTCCTCAAAGTTGATCTGTAAAAAGAAAAATATAAGTACATAGTTTGGGGGTTTTGTGCTTTTTTTGCACTGTATTCAGGAGGTATAAGTCACTTAGAATAATCAACAGCATGTTGAAACTTGAATTGTCTCTTCTGAGAAAATTTGTTCTCTCTCTCAATCAGGGATTATAGCAGTGTCAGCAAGACAGCAGCTTTCTTACGAAGAGCAAGTTAACCTTTCTGATAAATCATTGCTGCAGCAGTCAGTAATACTTTTTTGGAGTTTTTTTGACCCTATCCACCCCCAGGTATTTAATCAGGACTTTTAAATGTGCCAAGTGTTTAAATGACAAAAGATCAAACAATCAGTGTGACTGTATTTCTCAACTATTTTGTTTTTCTTCTTTCTAGTTAATGTTGGAGTGTCCTGAAGACATTTACTGCTTTCAGTTCAGTCCAAGTGATCCAAATATCATTGCTGGTGGCTTCATCAATGGACAGGTGTTAATTCTCTGTTTAAGAATAAAATTGGATATTTCTGTATTTTCTTACAGTATAAAAATAAAGGTGAAGAGATGTACTCAACATCCATAGTAACACATAGGGTCATAAGACAGATGTCACGGAGTCTCAGAAATTCTCTGATCCTGTACTGAAGTTATGCCTGGTTATTCCATAGCTGAGCCATTACTGTACGATGCTTCTTTGTAGTACTGATAAATAGGTCAAGCTGTAAAGACTCTTTTTTTTGTTGAGACAAGTGTAGCCTTTCAACTGATTGCATCAGACTGAAGAGGCAATACTTTAAAGACTTCGTAAGTTCTAGTGCAGAGAGTGAATTTCTTATTTTTCCTCAAACCTCCATGAATTGTATTTGAAAAAATACATATTAATCTAAAGGATGAAATAATTCGTAATATACTCATTTCTCATTGTAGGTTGTACTGTGGGATATTTCTCAACATGAAGAAAAGCTGCAAAATGCAAAAACTGTTGCTGATGGAATCAAGATAACAGCTGTTAATATGGTGAGTGCTTGCATTCTAAATATATTGCAGTACATCTATATGTCTGTGGGGAAAAATGGGTGAAGGTGTCCTGACTCAAAACAGAGGCGCAGATAATCTTTGCAACGAGAGACTAGAAAGGATAAGAAATCTGATGAGTTCATGAAATAAACCCATTATTACAATACAATTTCTACCTGATTAGTCCAGCTTAATAGCTTTACTGCATTTTGTGCAGACTTAGGCTTCATAAGACTGTTCTTTAATGGGCACCAATATATGCTCAACTCTTGCCTTATGAAGCCTATCAAATACATATAGCATTTGTTGCTGAATGTAATACTGAAAATGATTCTGGAATTTTATGGACAGAAAAAAGGTAGCTTGGAAGATGAGAAGCAGATTTCAGTGGAAGGAGACTATAAAGGGAATAAGCAGAAGAGAGACCTAAGAGCAGAGGAGGAACTAATAACATAAGTGGATGTCTGTGTGCCCATGGAGGCAGTTAGAATTCTTTTTAGAGCTTCATATCCAAAGGCCTGTTTTGATGCTTTCCATTTTTTTCCCAAAGGGAAGGTATTAGACCCCTAGAAAGTTCTATAAACTGATCTGAAATATGTGAAGAAGCATTAACAGTATGTAGAGTAACCTTTTTTCTTTGACAGGTCTACTATTGTATTTTGGAAATACACTAAGATATCTCTTTTAAAAACATTTCTAGCCATCACTTATGCAAGTCCAGAAGAGTAGCACAGAGCCACCTCTAGTGAGATACTGTGCAGTCTCTTCCATACAGTATAGTCATAAAAAACCAGTAACAGATATATATTGGCTGCCAGATTATTTTGAGGTGAGTTTAAAAATTCACTTTTCTTCTTTTTATTGTTTTCCTAATCTACTACCTCAGAAATCATAGTGTAAACTCAAGATAAAATATTAAAGATTCAATTATTTATAATAGCCTTCATTATTTCTCACTGCATTTTCTAAATATTAAATAATCTGGTGCCACTTGTCCTGTTCATTGTGCTTTACAACTGTGCTGTGTTCTCAATCTGATATGAATCTACTCATACTGGAAAAAATTTCTGTAGCTTTACTGAAAATTATAATTCAAAATTATAATAAGCCTTCCATATCTAAAATATGTTGAATTTCTACTATGAGCAATCTAGCCTGCCACCAAGAATTCAGAGAAATAATTTCAATTACCTAAATATCTAGGCACCCAAGAATGGTGTTATTGTAGTTACCTTAATTCTTCTAGGTGCTGCCTGTATACTCAAAACTTACATTTTCTGTGATGGTTTTAAAGCTCCATAGTACTTAGGGTATATGTAGTTAAAGGGTCTAACACTATTACAGGAGTATTGGATGCTCATTTACTATCAAAGTACTGCAAATGGTTGCCCAAATTAATTTGAAATGCAAATGTAGTCAAATGCGAAATAATGACAGTGGAAAAGCAGGTCAAGAGGAAGAAAACTGAGATCTTTAAAAGGTTTATGCAAATTAATATATCAATAATTTTTGAAAACAAATTTTTAAGACTTCATAGATACTACAGTCCTTAGCCACATTACCAGAAAAGTGAGGAAAAGGGTGCACGCTCTACTCCGCTCTCGTGAGACCCCACCTGGAGTACTGCGTTCAGCTCTGGGGCCCCCAGCATAAGAAAGACATGGACCTGCTTGAGCAGGTCCAGAGGAGGGCCACGAAGATGATCAGAGGGCTGGAGCACCTCTCCTATGAAGACAGGCTGAGAGAGTTGGGGTTGTTCAGCCTGGAGAAGAGGAGGCTCCGGGGAGACCTTATAGCAGCCTTCCAGTACTTAAAGGGGGCCTACAAGAAAGCCGGAGAGGGACTTTTTTCAAGGGCACGTAGTGACAGGACATGGGGTAATGGCTTTAAACTGAAAGAGGGTAGATTTAGATTAGATGTAAGGAAGAAGTTCTTCACTGTGAGAGTGGTGAAGCACTGGAACAGGTTGCCCAGAGAGGTTGTGGATGTCCCGTCCCTGGAAGTGGTCAAGGCCAGGTTGGATGGGGCTTTGAGCAACCTGGTCTAGTGGAAGGTGTCCCTGCCCATGGCAGGGGGGTTGGAACTAGATGATCTTTAAGGTCCCTTCCAACCCAAACCATTCTATGATTCTATGATATATCATAAAAAGAAAGCTGATACAACTGTTCATTATTAAATTATGCTACAGTAGTACCCATGGATACTAATTGGTACCAGATGTAAAACATGAAGAAAGGGATTGGATAGCAGAATGTTGTTGTGGTTTTTGTTGTTTGAGTGGGGGTTTTTTTGCCAAGGTTTGGGCTCAGAAAGCTGTTTTCATGTTCACCGGGGATAACAGATACAGGAAACCCATGCTCAATAAATAACACTGACAAAGGAATCACTTTGTCAATATATAGCAACATGTACTGGGACATACTTTTTATTATATAAACATGGAATGTGTGTCAGCCTTTGCACAGCATTACAGTTTTTATGGCGCAGTTCCTAAAATCAGCAGTATATTATTATGTATCAATGAAAAAGTATTCAAATTTATATCCAGAACCTAATTCAGCTTTGCATGGTTGTGAGACTACCATTTTGACTCCACGTAGGCAACTCATGAATGAAAATAAGAGAAAATAGGATTTGGCCTAAAAAAAAAAAAAGTGTAGCTGAAACTTTGCCGCATGGTTAAGTACAGTTTTAGCCAAAATATATATGTTTTGCATATACTGGAAATTATATTTGATCAGGGCATAGCCTATAATCACTTGTTCCCCCCTGACACCTTTCCTTTATTTTTCTGAATAAATTAAAATAAATTTGGTATAAAACAATGACTACTTGGTAAATGATAAGTACTATAAAACCTGCAGAACCCCACATACACAAACTAAACTATTAATAATTAACATTTGAAGGCACCACTACCATTCCGCAGTGTGGTCTAGCCGAGTGATAATTTAAGAGAGATGACCCATGGTGTAGACTCAGCAAAGAGATATCACTCCCACTACACTTAACTGTTTGAGATAAATTTCTCAGTGATTTGCTATTTGGTTAAGTTGGATTTTAAAAAGTTACAAACATGGCAACCTAAGAAGGGCCTGACTTGCAGTGGTGCCAGCAAGTATTTATCCTGCTGACTTAATTTAAAATTTTAGGTGTTTAGCAGGCAAAGCTGGTATCAGTTCACTTGAAGTTTATTTGTAAAATAGCTTGACTTTATAACTACAAGTTAGTAAGTCCTGATTTTCCAACCTTACCCAAGCAGAAACAGTGACTTAATTTCTAGAAGCCCATTTTATGTGTGGAAGTACTTACTTAGCTAAGTGTAATTTTTGTCTCTCATCATCTTCTCCCCCTGTAATTTTTATTACTGTTATTTTTAGGACAACCAAATGGGTGCTACTTTTGAAAACAGAGCTGAAATTTGCGTGCAGCTTGTAACCTGCTCCCCTGATTGGTAAATACATACTCTACAAGATGTCTTCCAGTTTCCTTTGGAAAGCTTTATGGAGCATACTCCATGATTTAACTAGCACACTTCTGGATTCCTATCAGCCTATCCTGAATAGCTGAAATTCTGTATGCAGAAGACAAGCACATCAAGTTCTTGGCCAGTTAAGCCCTGTACAGTAACAGCATTAAGGGTTCGTTAACTGAAAAACCTCACATGTATACATTTATATTCTATGTATACCTTAAGAAGAGTGTTGTTCACACATGCATTGGCCTGGAGAGCCACACCCCCACACTTACATTGATTATGTGACTTGCACAAAAAGCTGTTGAAGATTTTGAGGCCACAGAAATACTGTAAACTATATTTAAACTTGGAGACTTAGCTGGCAAAATTATGCTGTGTGAATCTCCTCTTTTGTGGACTGAATAGTCATGATGGTTATAACCAAATATTATCCTGTGTGAAAGACTGGCAAGGGGCAGAATGCAAAAAGTGGAAATAAATGTTTGTCTTTCATGATGGCAAAAGGCTTAAGGCTTCAAGGCTGCATGGCTGGGCTCAATCATGTATTTGCTAGTTACATCAAAAGGAGGGTCAGAGAGAGCAGAATTTGGTAATGATACAAAGTTATTTTCCCTAATCAAATGCAGAGAAGACTTCAAAGAATTAAGTCAGAAGAATGATTGCAAATACAGTTGTTAATAAGTTTGCAGTGTAATGCAAGTAATGCACATGGAAGAAATAATTTAAACTACTCACACACCAGGGCTCCAAATTAAAAGTATTCACCTAAAGTAAGAGCAGGGAAGTCACTGTAATGTCATCCTTGAAGAGCACGGGTCCCTGAGCAACTCCTGTTAGAAAAGGGAAAGAGATGTCACCAATGAGGAAAATTATCATTGTCTGTATCAAATCTGTGAATGAATGTCCAGAGTAGAGCAACAGGAACAACCAGAGGGCTGAAAACGCCAATGAGATGATAGATTCAAGCGAGTAGGACCATTTGCCTTGAGTGTCAGCAAATAAATTGGTACACACAAGAATTGGGAATGAGGTTCGATGTGGATTACTAGATTACCTGCTACACAGTTCTGTCCAGTTCTCTCAGCCTCTAGGAATTTCACCCAGTAATATAATGCCAGTAACTTCACCTAGTAACTTTCCATAAGCAAACTGTATGAATGCTGTCTAGCTGCTTTGGTATAGTTAACAACTGATGAAATGGTGAATACAGGAATGTATGCCATCAATTACAAAAGAAGCAATTAAGTATCTAGCATTTGTCTGCTTTTCAGAGTCTCTATTGCTATGTAAAGTTTGAAGATGAAAGACTAAAAGACTAAAAAAAAAGCAACTTTAAGATGTGTGGAAAACTGCATCTGACTTTGAAACAGAAACAGGGAATGACATTATACCATCATTTTGCAGCTCAGTATTATTTTGGGATATTCCAGCCACCAAACTTCCTGAACAACCTTCATCTGAGAAAGTAAAAGAGGAGGAAATTTTTTATATGCCCCCTGATGTTCCAGATACTTCTAAGCATCTAGATCTCTGCTGGAAACCTCTCATAAAGGTACTGTACACAAATATAGAACAGAAGGATCAAGCCAAATTGTAGATGTGGCCAGAACTCCATAGGAATGTATTATTTTGCTTCCCGACTCGTTAATCTTTCCAGCAAATTGTGACTTCCTTATGAATTTTCTTCTGATTATGAAATGAAAGACTTCAGCATTCCTCTGAAACTTCAATAAAATGCATTTTGAAAAGCTAACTCACAAGAAAAAAGCATGACTGCCTCAAAAACTGCAGTAAGTGCAAAAGTAGTTGTATTAATAGTCTAAGTTCCTGTCAGCCTTTTCAACCACTGTGCTGTCTATCTCAGTGGGTCCCAAACTGTGAAACATGGTCATGGTCAACAGAACCATAATTACTGGCAACCCAACAGTCAGTCTGATGAAAATGGTCATAGGAGTTTGTGAAAAAAGTGAGGCTGAAAATAATCTGTTAGGTAAAAAAAAAAAAATAATAATTTGGGGCCTGCTGATCTGAGCTGCTCAGAATAGCTGCAGCTGGTACAGCTGTTGAACAAGCATGATCACTAGAGCTGGTTTTTTGCTAGAAACATGGAAAAATCCTTACAGGGAAGGGATAATGCAAGAGAAACCACAGGTTTGCATTTTCTCTGTGCTTGCACATGAGGCAGCAAATACTCTTTGTGGAGTATTACAAACACACTGCAAACTGAAAAGACCTGTTCCATTACAGCAGAAAGTCATTTAGTCTTGTACCTCAAAGATCTGTCAAAATGAGTTAGCAAATGCATTTTTTCTGAACAGATAAACCTGTGCGAAAGTGATACCAACACAGAGTCTGGTCCCATCAGAATTAGTTTAAGGGAACTGCATTATCACTACAAAACCTCAGGTAATATTTTTATTACACCCTATTGGGGAAAATGTTTTTAATAAGCTTGTATTTCAGCTTATTCATGTATGTATTTCAGAGCAGTTCCGTATCCGCAGTAACTCTGCCAGGTTTCACTTAATAGCCCATGCAAGTCCCCCACCCGATCTCTTTATCCCTGAAACAGTATATCCTTTTCAGCCCTTATAGAATACTATTTTTAGAAAAATAATCCTGGACTAACAGTATATATTGTAGGTATTTCCGTAGTGCTTTGGATAAAGATGTCACTCTTCACTACAGAACGTGAAGTTAACACTTCACATTCCGTAGTAGATCAGTTCTTATTATGGTACTTTGTGGTAGGGACACACTACTAATCCCTCTGTAAAGCTGGCAAGCTGACACACAGGTAGCCCAAGAGCTGGACTACCCGAGAGAGTGCAAACCATGCCAGAAAATGCTTTTCTGGCAGTTGAGCTGCTGTGGCGCAGCTGCCTCGGTGCACACTGTCGCACCACTGACTGCAGGAGGCAGGTTGTGCCCTTCCCTGCAGCAGAAATGTTAGCTCCTGGTTGCAGCAGCTAAGGGGGATACATAAGGGCAGTTCCCATGGAGACACTGATGCTGTGTAAAACTGATGAAGAACAGAACGGTGCTACCCTAAGTAGTTGTCTGGGTACGGGAAGCACTGACTTCAGAGCAGCTGCAGCAATGGGGAGATTCCACCAGGAAACAGTTAACCTACAGAACTGCTGCTTTACTTGGCAGTCTTTCTTCATCTCTCCTCTTGAAATTCCCCTTATTCATGAACTACCTTTATAAGAGAAAGGATTTGCTTGGTCTGATAAATTCCAGTGTATAATAAATAGATGTATCCATTTTGTTTCCCAGAGAAGGTGCAATCTCTGAACACACTAGAAGTACCCACCAAAGACAGCCCATATACAGGGACGAGTACTTCTTCAAGGAAAAATCTGAAAGTACTAGACAATATCTCCATCAACTTTTTTGTTGGAACTGAAGTAAGTGAAAATAATAGATTACTAATGAAAATTTTAATCCAAGATATCCGAAAGACTGAACAATTAAATAACAGAGTTTTCATAAATGTACGGACTTGCATGTTTTCTTCAGGTGTTAACTGAAAAGATCTTCCTGGACGTGCGACATTTTACTCCCATTTTAATGCATTTAGCTAAATGCTTAAAATAATAATAAAACCCCAATATTTGGTAGACTATGAACCCTTACTTCAAGGGCAGAATTAGAAGACATTTCCAAAATATGTTGAACTTAACTACCTGCTATCAGGAACCAAACAGTATTTCCCTATTCCAGAACATAAGATTAGTAATATTTTTTTAGTGTTTCCCCAAATGTCAGGTGAAAACGCTTATACAGTTTCCCCCACAACTTATTTCTACTTTAGGAAGTCCCAGCTATTCATAGCCCTCTACCTACCCTACGTATCTAAAATTCCAAAATCTTTCCCAGTTTTGAGTTCATATGGAAGTGAAAATTTGGCTTCTAGCTACATTTTTGCTTCCGGTCACCTTTTCCCCAAATACTGGAGCAAAGCATGAACTATAAAAAACAAGCACCTAATTCTGCAGGAAGGACTGCCTACATACATCATGGTAAGTAAAGCTGTTTTGACGATACATAACTGAAAAACGGTGATCCAAAATTTCAGTGTTTTTTCAGTCATTGGCTGCAAATTTAGGTTTTAATTTACTCAGAACATATTTAATGATGGTTATAATTAAGTAAAGTCACAGCTTAAAAACAAGTCACTTTGATATAAGCCACCAAGCTCTAATGTTAGCCTTTACTTGATTTTTCTGGCATCACAGGATGGAGAAATCATTTATTCTGACTGGAAAATGGAAATTGATAGTGACTCAGCAAAATCAGTTAGTAAGTTCAAGTTTCTCAATACCTGTTTAAACCTTAATATATTGCTAACTTTAAAATATTTGTACCTATACTCTGTCTTTTTAAGGTTCTTGCTCATCTGCTATAATAGTCTATCTCACTGATGACACCAGGATTTAGCAGTACACCCTCAAAAGTGCAAGCAGTTTAGCTGTCGTGACAGAATAGCAAAAACCCTCTCCAGTATCACAGGTGCATCACTAGGTACCTATTGACACAAATCATGGAAGTAACTGGATTTACGACAATTCCAATTCCTATACCTTGTAAGCAAAAAAAATGAGGCTAGTATCTTTGAAGCCTGTGCTGGATCCTGCACTCTTGTTTCCTCTTGCGTAACTCCCATTGTGAAGATGATCAGTAAAGCACTAGTTACAAGCAACTGCCTTTTTCATTCCATTAGGTCAGAAGCATGCTCAGAAATACACCATCCACACTGAAACTATCAACACCCTCCAGAGATCTCTGTTTTTTAAAGACATCGTTCTAAGCATTGGAGGCCGGAATTTTGCCATTTGGAAAGAAGAGGTTACAGTAAGTTACTTCAACACAGCTGTAACATAACTGATAGATATACAAGACAGAACTATAATAGCCTCAGAGACTGTATTTTCAGAAGTGTTTGTAAGTCACAAAGCTTCATAGTTTAGAAATAAATTGGGTATAAGAAAAGCTTTTCCTTTTTCTTCACATCAGAAAACTATTTCAGAAATAGCTTTGTAAACTTGCCTTTTACAGAAAAAATGAAGTGACCTTCTTTAACTCCAACCTTGTAAAAACTGTAGCTTCTCAACAAACTATTTCTGCTGCTAGGGAAACCGAAGAATAAAGGCAATGTGTGCTAAACAGGTCTGAAGAACTCCTATTTAGGACACAGTCTTTTCATCACGTGAAAACAAAGAAACATGGGGGTTTTTACAGTTCCTCTCATGTAGGAATCCAGGTTAGCTGCACCTGGCAAAATCTCAAGACCACAGATTTTAACACCAGATAGACAGACTACCTTAATAGACTGGAAGTGAGATATCAGGGTTTTTTACTTCCCCACAATTCTCTTTATCTGCAGAAGGTGATACCAATTTTGCCATTGATATAATTTTTGTAATAGGATCATTTAAATTGTGAATGTTCTCAAATGATAGGAGATTTGAAGTAGTGAATGGATAGTACCGTGTGATTGTTGGGTCTATCTTTTATTTGTTTTCAAAAAAAATTAAGAATGGACCAATCCTTCAGTCAAGCTGCTCTGCAGGAAGATACACTGCGGGACAATGGTCCTTAACAAGACCAGGAGTTTTCTTCATTGGCAGAGACGATGGAAATATAGAAATTTGGGACTTACTGAAGAAAACTCATGAGCCATCTCATTTCCAGAACATCTCCGAATCAATGATCACTTTCATCAGCCCCTGGACTGCCTCACGTATGTTGATGGTGATTGCACTTTACTGTGCCACCTTGTTTGCAAAATGGCCCATGACTCCAAGGCACACTAATCTTGTTACACACGATCTTATATAATAGATAAGTACATACTTCCACTAATTTAACACTGCACATACAAAAATGCATACACCAATTCTAAGTGTACTACCACAGCATAAAGCAACTGAAAACATTTAATTAAAAAAAAAAGTTTGAAAAAGTATAAACTTTAAAGGGAATTTCATTTGTTAAGAAAATAAGAGAGCAATAAGGCTGCCTTTTTGCTGCAGTGAACAATAAACCAAAAAGACCACAACAAAAATGAACCCTCTGTAGCTCCTGTTTGGGTGGAGGTATGTGTTACTGTTGGAATTCAGATTGTTTATATGTTTTTTGTCAAATATCTTTCAGCAAAGCAGCATTTTTTAGCTGTTTCTGATGATCTTGGAGTACTGCATGTTTTGGAAATCTGTCAGACACTAAGTCACCCTTCGAGGAACGAGGTTGGTAAGAATTTTTACTCATCTCTGTGACACTTTATCCTGAAAACTCCAACACAGAAACAGGCCTGCCTGGAAAAACTTGCCTTCAAATGGATGACAATTAATTTGAGATCAATACGGCCATATTCTCCAAAGATCACCTGCAGCAAAGCTTTGCACAGAGCTCAGATAGGAGGCACCCAAAGGAAACCTGGGTGGACAGTTGGCAGAATTCCACTGCTCCAACCCGGCTACACGAAAACACAGTAAAGAGTTCAGCATTTTTTGCCACATGCATAAAATGACACCTGGTTTCATGCATTAAAACAATGCTGTATAGTGCATAGTAATGTAAATATACTGAGTTTCTCTTTCTTTACACCTTTGTGTCCACATTTGCATCAACTTTTTTCCTGTAAATTTGGTACTTCAATTTGCATGTCTTAGTATCTGGTTCTAGCTTAGTTCAAGCACATTTTGCAAACTGTTACTAACATTACCACTCATTCATTCTCTTTTGAAATAAGGACTATCTGTAGCAAAGGGCCATGGGAACAATGGAAACAGTTTTAATTTCTCTTTATTTCCACATCATTTTCAGTTGTTCTTTTCCCCCACCTCCCAGCCAAAGATCAAGCTAGTGTTTTCATCTCATCCAGTCTAGCAGTCTTGCCTGCTACCTAGTCTGTTATTTTTACATCACAAAATCTTCTTCCTGTTCTATCCCAGTTTTAAGTTAAGTTTATGTATGCCCTTAAACAAACATCCCATAAAGGTTTGCTGTGTGCAGAGCTACAGTATGTAGCAATACAACACCAGGTCAGCAGCCTCATTTTAGTAAAAGTAACTTCTCCAAAACAAGGTAGGAGCTAACTAAGCACTACAACATGAGGAAACACATTGCTTCTGCCCAAATTACGTGTGTTTTGGAACTACACTATTTAGGGGACAAAATTATTAGCCCAGGAGCAGTCACTAATATTTAGGTTATGTTCATTCTAACTGAAGTATTCACTGAAAAATACTAGGTTGTTGAAGAGACTAATGAAAACTAAAACACAGAATCCCAGATAAATGCATAGTGTAATACTGAAGTATGGTATTTTATGGTTTCTTTGTGCCCGAAGTTGGGTCAGTGAGGATTTGGACTGATTTAGTGAAATCACTAACCTAAAACTCGTTTCTTTATTTCAGTGCAGGTTCCTGAAGGATGATCTACTCAGAGTCAGTGTAATAAAAGTTGTTTAACCCCATGCATATTTGTATCCAAAATCAATTGGTTTCAATCCACATCTTTATATTGTTTTGCTGCAAATTATTTGGATAAATAGAGATATCTATATTCCCAATATAGATAAACTAATAATACTGCTCAGATCATCAGCAATAATTCTGTGTCTGTGGGCATGTAATGACCCTTGTTTGTCATTGTGTTAATAGCATGCCAACGTACTTGATTATTTTGAAAGAGAAGTCAAATATCTGAAGTACTGTGAAGAAGAGTTTCAAGAGTATCAAGAGTTTCAAGCCAAAAAAGAATTGAAATGGACCTGGAGGCACAGAGGGAGAAAACAGTATGTTATACTTGGAATTAAGAAAATTTTCTTTGTTTCTTTGGGTCTTTAAAATGCACCTGTTTTGCTAGGCAGGATTTCCCATAGTATTTTCAAAAATCAGGATGGACATAATCAGAATAGCTTAGCAGCTCCTTATTTCATATTTACAATTCTTAGGAGTGGAATAGATGGTCCTAGTACACATGAGTTCAGCTCTTGGTCAAGTAAACTCCTGCAAGAGCACTAGAGCCTATGGACATTTAACAACTATGAATTTGCTTTTTTACATCAGTTGCTCTTTCAAAATTACATTTTGGCAACTTCCCTATAAACATTGCTCGTTCAAGCAAGGAGAGACTCCAGCCTTCCATTCACATAAGGATTTTGCCTATTCATTCTTTGGTGAATGGTTCAATAATACCAACTAATCAACCAAGGAAATGAGAATTCAGTTAATGTAGCCCTAGGTGATGCCTATTTTCATTAATTTGTGAGAGCACTGATACTATCCACTGGAAAGCAGTGGGGTCGCATAGAGGTTTCAAAGCTTAACAGTGCATTATTGCCTGGTATGTGTTTTTCCTTCAGAGTATGACTACCAAAAACAAAAGAAGAGATGGAAGAGCAAGAAAAATGCAGGCTGTACTATGTTTGTGGACCTGGAGAAGCAGATACTAACAGATTTAGGACAAGTAAAGGGAAAGAAATACTTTCCTCATCAGATGCTTAGAGCCCATTATCACCTTTAGAACCAGCAAGCTTTTTATTTCAGGACCTCTTTATTCAGCAGAATATGTTTAGCTTCAGAAATAAAGCACCTTGCAGTTAGACATTGTTTCATTAACTTTATCAGTTTGTTTACTCACAATGCGGTTAGAGAACAACTGTTTTGGGCACACTTCCCCCACTATCTTTCATTAATACAGTTATAATGAATGTTCTATCTGTTTAAATAATAGTTTTCAAAGTTCTGTGTCTGTCAGGACTCTATAAGCTGTAAAAATCTTAAACATGACTCCGCCAGTCAAACCAACATGCCAGTATTCACCCCTCCAATCTACATCCACCTGCTCCCACCAGAGGGGAAGCCATTCTACTCCAGTAGTTACATGCACGTAGGCCACCCGAATTCTGCTACTCAGCTCCAGCAAGCATCTCCTCCCTCATCCCCAAAGTATTCACTCCTCTTGAAAACTTAGGGACAAGCAGTAGGGTTTTTTGGAGTTGTCCAGGACATTTCCTGCTCTGGAGATACGGTGACAGAAAGCACTCCAGAGTGAAGAACGCTCACCTGAGACTTGTGCAGCCCCACGTCCCCGAGCTGCCGTTGAAGGGAGAAGGGGAGGCATGCAGGCACACGGGCACCTCGGATGACCACAACAATCACAGTAACACAGGAGATGGAAGGAACAATTCCTCATGCAAAGGCTCCACTCTTACCTAAGGGATGTAAAGACCAAAACCAGACCCTGAATTGCTTTTATAAATCAATGAGCCATTGCAGCTCATGAAGCATAGGAACAAAGATTTTTTTTTTACACTAAAGATGATTTCATCATTAGCTAGTTTTACCCACTGCAACTTCCACAAGCAATTGTTTCCCCAAATAGCATGTGCAGTCACCTGGATTACAGCAGGGAAGAGAGGTGGCCATCGCTGCTACAAGAGGATTTATCTCAAGAAGATTGTCACAACGCTCAAAAGGCATCATATAATGCTGCTGCTTAATGCAGTCAACATCAGTGCTCCCTCAACAGCAGCAACCTGGTTCTGTTCCCTTAAATGCAGCCACAACAAATATTCACCATGCTATAAAGTCTTCTATTTATTACTTACTACACTGAATCCATACGTTGATACACTAAGGGAGGACCATATAAATTATTAAACAAACTTCAGGGGCTGCTGAACCAAAAGCATAGATTGGTGACCACACTATTCATAAACCCTTCAAACTTCACAGGCTGAACCACTTTTACTTGCCATCATCAGATTAGAAAATGATTGTTACTTAAGGCTGGCAAATGCTTACAAGCAGAAAACCAAAGCCATTAAAATATATTGTTCCCTCAAAGAAATCAGTATTATTTAGAACAAACAGCTTTTACCAAGCACACTGTGGTTGTCGAGTGTGTGCATTTCTGTCAAAAGAAAATTACTCTTGAGAGAGATTGAACGGTGTTATACAGAATTTTTAATATTTACCAGTGTAAATGAGTAACAGCTCATGAATATTAATGTTCATCCTCCATCCACAGAGATGACTCTTTACACTAAGTGGTGTTCTGCTGCTTGCTCGGTTTCAATAGCCACGTCAAACGCCATGTAACTGAGCAGAGCCTGTCAAGCAGAAATTAAATCTAAAAGAGCAGGACAGATTAAACTCTATACGGGTGAGTTCACTCTTTCCATGACTCACCAAACTATTTGAGGGTCACAGACTCCTGTCAAACCAATGTCCATATGGTTACAGTAGACACTGAAGCACAAAAAACGACTGACACACAGGGGATTTGCAGAGACGATCTTCGGCTGACAAGCCAGAGCCAGCCCCGGTGCTCTGCTTCGTCAGAGTAAAGCATAGCCAAATACAAAACAGGAGCAGTGTGAGCCTCCTGTGTCCTGACATAAACATTGCAAATTGGTTTTAGGCAGTGTTAAAAACACGCCCCTTCAATTTTCTACAGTGAGGATCTCCTCCCCATCACGTACTTTTACCACTTTGATTGAACTTTGGTCAGATTTAAGAGAGGTTTGGTGCCACTAGGTAGGACTTGAAAAATAGTCTTTTGTTTGTTAGTTTGAAGTTTAAATATTATAGTAATATTCCTTGCCCCTCATATTAAACTACCTCTAAATTAAAACCAAGGAAAACTCAACAAGCACGTCCCTACCACCTGCAGCATGGTGTTTGCACTCAGAGCTTGAACAGGAAGAAAGACACAGCTCCTCTGCTAAATCAATATTTAACTAACAGCCTGCTCCATACAGATATGTAAATATCTCACAGCCGACTAATTAAAAAGCTCAGCTCTCTGTTATCGGGCCTCAACTTCATTAGAACACCACCTCAGATCATCTTCCACAGATTTTTGATTAACAGGGCTGCAAAGTACATATACATTAAAGTCATGGCTTACCTGGAAAGCCCAGCCATCTCCCCTCCATTGTAGCTCTGTCAGTATAACCCAGAAGAGGTGGCAGCCTCAACGTGAGCCATGTTCCCCACCACAGAGGCACTCTTGAGAGTTTTGATTAAGAAAGCATTCCAGAAGACAGCCGGATTTCCACTGGGTTTTCCTAACGGTGAGGCAGCGGATCAGGGCTCTGCTGATCAGTCCCCCTCCCTTTCCAGAGCAAAGTAGTCTGGAGAGCTGCATGAATCCCCCAAAGGAAAGGGAGCAGCCTTCCTGAGAGCCATTTTCCTCCTCATCTCTGTTTCCAAATAACACCAGAGACATGAGATTATACATCCCATCACGATCTTTTATCCTCTCTAATGCAATCCTAGACATTCAAATACCTGTAGGGTCGGCTTTGCGTTATCTCATGTCAGACTGTTCCACAGGTTAATTTTGCCTAGCAAATTTTGTTGTTAAGGCAAATTATAGGGTTTCCTGCATGGCTCTAAAAAAGTCAAACAGAATGAAATCAGTTAATTCATTGTGTAGGATGACATTTTAAAACAAATGCATCATAGTTACACTAAAGTGTAACACCAGTCGTCCCCCCACCCCAAATAACCATCTTTCAACTGTTGCTAGCTCCAGAATTTGAGATAAAGACTTCTTACATCAAAATACATTTTTACTGTTAAGAAAACCCTATACCTTGGGATGGGAGGAAGGTGAAGGGGTTAAGATCTGGCAGCAGAAATACCAGATGTGTCTCTGGCTTATCAGATTTATAGATTTATTCTGTAAAAACCCTGAATATCTGCTTCTATTGGGGATGTTTCCCTCTATTTTTAGAACATGTCTGAATAGCTGCAGCTACATTTCTTGCCTGGTGCATTAATAAACATACACATACATTACGCATTCGGAAAAGACAGATCTAAAGATCTGAAGTTTCTGGGGATGTAGGTCCCCAGCGGCTTAAGCCAGCCCAAGGTCACGCTGCCACCCCCTCTACTCCGCATCCCACACCATCCCTTCCCATCTCTTGCACGCTCCTGTAGTAAGCCACTTTGGGAAGCTGAAAAAGGGGGAGAAGTGATTCAGTGTCAGCTGGATCAGCCACACAGCCCAAGCAGCATTTGGACAATCCTGTTTAAACAAACAGCAATGGATTAAAACTCTACGAATGGGCCTAGTCCATTCCTGAACCCACCTAAGTGTATCATATCCTTAACACTTGGCAGCAAAGAGTTGCACAGACCTACAGATGCATTTCTGCTTTTCCATGGGGACTACAAACTACGATTCTTGGTTGCTACCTAGCCCAGCACATGGCCATCACTGCCCTGTACTTGGCTATAACAATCTGTATGCAATTTTGGCGCCAGTCTTGGAACTGTTTCTGTAAGAGCATCTGCATCCATTTTCTTTACCTGGGAAGCAGAGGTCACACCTGGAGGAAGTCCATACACTCCAAGGACATCTGCTCTCTGAACTCAACTGCAGGCTCTGCCCTCTACTTTTAACCTCTTCTAGCAGTGGTAAGAGCCCCTGCAGAACAGGGGCTGCTCCTGATGTCAAACTGAGTTACACCAAGCAGACAACAACAAAGGTTAGTACAGTAAGAGAAGTTCCTGGCTGTGCCCATGGGGTTCGACAGGAGCTCTGCCCTGCAAACCACACACAGCCCAAGGCTGCACTTTTGTATAAAGTATGTTCATTACTACTTTGGTAGAAGCAGGTTGTTTTAATCCCCCAATTTAGTGTTTCTAGATTAGCATAATTCCCATACTAATCCTGTTCCTTAAGAAGCTGTAACAATCGTAAGAAGGATGCAGCTTGACCAGATTATATAAATAATTATATGAAATATAATAATATCTATAAGAATATATATAAGGGACAAGATATAACAAAAATACCACTTGGGAAATGTCTCATTAAAAGAGGATTTCTAAGATACCAAACATGTTCTACAAGCTGTTATAACTAGACTAACAGCAAATGTTTCATTTGAATAATACCAACACTTTACTATATTTTAATTAGCTAATTAGATTAACATTAATACCATTTATCAAGTCATTAATTTCCCCTGTTGTAAGGTTAAAATATTAAAGCTGACAGAGCAGTGCACTGCTGCACTGAGTTACAGAACCCTCCTGTAGAAAAAGCTTACCCTTATTCAAAAGGTGCTCACTTACATCATCTGGATTATTATAAACAATGAAAGCTTAATGTATCATTTATCAAGTAACTTTAAATGCAAACATCTTTCGACTAGTGCCAATACATCTACACGCCCAGTGCAGAAGCCAGGCTATGTTCAAAAGCATCAGCATTCTGCAATAGAAGAAGAAGAAACACTGCCACAACACTGGTTTGACAACTTCCTTAGAATATTATTCCTTTTGGATTTAAATTGAGTAGTGGTTTGTTTGTTTGTTTTTCAATTATGTAACTGAAATGTTGGGTCAATCTAGAAATGACAACAGAACAAAACATCTTCTGAAAAGCTAAATGTCTTTATGGAATTAATTCACATGTGCAGCCAGTGCAAATGCATGGCATCAGCTTAGACAGGTTTAAATAATCACTAACTAGGCTTAGTCAAATTTTATTCTTAATTCAAATTTTATTAAGAATTTAAATTTATAGTTTAAAAAGTATGGACATTCTGTAGGTATAAAAGTTTAAAAAAATACATTGATTTATTGATAAATGCTTCAGGTTAAATTTACATTTTCATACATTATCATTATATTGCAATAATTGTTTTGCATCTTTTAACACTTATAAAAAATAAATTAATGAGATTGAATAAACCATTTGAAACCATGCTAAAATAATTCCTTAGAAAAGAGGGGTGAAGTTTGCCATAGCATTTCTTAATTCCTTCCTCTGTAAATAAATAACTCTTCAATTAAGCAATATAAGGAAGTACGGGTTAGCAGAAAAGCACTTACCCACAGGGTGAATGGAAAGCCGTGGCAGGATGCCAACATTGTACCAAAAAGATGAAGAGAATTAAGTTCTACGCTGCCAGCTGCCAGCGACTCGGTGTTTGACCTCTCAAAACACACAACCTTCTCGCCCCCACCCGCCCAAATCCCCCCTTCCTCACCGGGGGTGACCTGTGAAGGACAAGGAATGACTGTATCTCCTTTTGGTTAGAGGGACTATCAAA
This sequence comes from Gymnogyps californianus, assembly GCF_018139145.2. Classification (NCBI taxonomy): domain Eukaryota; kingdom Metazoa; phylum Chordata; class Aves; order Accipitriformes; family Cathartidae; genus Gymnogyps; species Gymnogyps californianus. Next base: position 20,134,356 of record NC_059478.1, on the reverse strand, counting down.
ACATCTGTATGCGATTTGGTAGCTATTTTTAATTAAACGAAGAATGTGTTTCTTTAACATGAAATTTCTAATTACTCACCATAATTACTAATGATAAAAGATGATGTGAGAGGATGGTGATAGCTGAACCTAACAGAGTCACAATGAACTGCAATCCCACCCAAACTCCCCAGGACTAACATCACTCAACCCGCTCAACCCCATGTAACAACTCAGATTTCCATTTTTGGGAGATTAATTTAACTAAAAGACTCAGAGAAAAAAGTAACTGCCTTTGTGCAGAATTTGAGTCTTGCATCTCCAGAGGCACAGCCCTTCAGAGAGGGCTCAAACACGTCTAACTACCAGCAGCCAGACAAAGGTACCTCAACAAAAATACATGAAACTCTGGAGAAAAAAAGAAGTATTGAAACATCAAGAATAAAAGTAACAGGTTACAAGGACAAACCAGAAGTATTTTTTGAAAAGTAAATACCTTCCAGACCTTCTTTACATATGAAAAAACATGGGGGGGGGGGAAGTGTGAGAGAGTTAATAGTCAACACCTGCGAACCGATGCCCCTGCAAGACACAAGGTCGTTTATATTAATCATTCACCCTGCCTTTTCTCTGGCCATGTTTCCGTGCATAAATCAAACACTGTGTTACCCAAGGGGTAACTTCATCCTGGTGTCACTGAACACATCTTCCTAGAAACGAGTCCGTTTCATAATTCTGAGAGACCTCTCCTTTCCAAAGGTGGCTACAGACACATGCACATTTATACATAGATATATACAAACAAGGTTAGAAAAATATTTAATTTTTGCTTGTTTAAATAATTACTGAAAAGTGTTAATACAGAAATACATTAATATTTGTACAATTAAAACTTTATATATAAATATTATATATATATATAAAGCATTTTTCATAGCAGCCATTGCATATATAGTAAAACCAGTCTATCTGAAGTCCATGCTGCAAAACTCAGGCCAAGCAGCATTCATCCTCTTCTGAGAGGAACATCTGTACCGGAGCCAGGATTTCAGGAATGAGGAGTTCTGCTGCCACTGACAGCAGAGATGTTCCTTTGTCTTCTGCCAGGTATTGCCCAGACCACCGAAGTGCATAGTGTTTTTAGGGAGAAATGCCACTACGTGGAATCACCTCACGGTCTCTAAGCTTGTCTCCAACACCCGAATCAGCCCAACACCTTCTTTAACAAAAGGCGGAAACATAACGGAATGGCTTAAAATTTATTAACACAAGGTGGGCCGTGGCCTTACGACAAGGCATTCTGGGGCACCGTCACTCCTCACATGGCTGTGGGAAGCCTGATGAGTGGCATGGAGGCACAAGGAGGAGGTGTCGTGCAGGACAGGATTTAATAACTCATATTTAGTTTGTTTTTGTTGAGTTCCCTTTCCAGGTTTCCTATCAGAGTATCAATACTTTCCTGCAGGTCTTTGAGGTTTGCTCTGTGATCCGCTGCAGAGTCTATTGCTTGCATTGTCAAATAGCTCTGAAATGTGTGCTCTCTGGGGATGGGGTGCGGGTGTCTTACCGGGGCATCCGACTCCTCGGCTTTGCTGCTGTCATCCCCGCTCTCCGTATCTTCTGAAGGGACATCATCATAGTCTGCTTCACTCAGGCAGTCTTTTGGGTTTAAGTAGTTCTCCCCACAACTACTCCAGTCTCCAGCATAGCGGTTGCTCGACGGGCTGTCTAGACCTGCTGGCTTTGGTCTGAGTACCCCAGACATCTCAGTACCGCTCAGATTCAGCATCTGAGGTCTCTGCCTCTTGGGTCTCAGGTAATTCAGGGAGGATGGGTGCTCAGGAAGTGCATTCAGATGTGCTGGTTCTTTGGCCGGCGAGTGATGTACTAGAAGAGAGGAGAAGTTAAACGAGTCAGGACTGAATCCATGCTGCAACAAGAAAAGCCCACGACAGATGCCCACTGTCCTCCCTCAATGTCACACGCTAACAGCATGCATGAATACATGCAAGCTTACAGCCAACACATTCCACTATTACGTTTTCTGCCACTGTTTGATATAAAATAATTAGAAAAACTACTGTAAAAGCTCAGTTTTGAAGATTCATGCCAGATTCAAACTGCAACAGAGAAGCCTATCTAGAAGTAGAAACTCCCAGAGCACTGATTAAATTCACTGTGTGAGTTAACCACCATCCGACTCTGGGTCAAAGAAAAGCAAACAGCTCAGCTCACACACTTCGTCCAGGCTACAGGAGTAACAGAAAGCAGGCACAGCAAAAGATGTTAAAACACAACAAAAATACCACCGCTGAGAAACACCTAGAGAAGCTGAAGACACACCAAGAGTTGAACTCTTGTGCTTCTCTTTCGCCCTAGTGTTCTGCGCTATTAAAGAAGCTCATTTGCATTAATTTTTCTAAGCAGCCACAACCCCATGTCAGACATACACTCAAACAGGTTTGATGGCAATGTTACCTGAGCTCATGATTATACAGCTTAAGTTACTAAGTCTCCTCCACTGTTACAGGCTTCCTACGGTAAACAGCACAAATATTTTTACTGACCTGTGCCTATTAAGCGTCTGAGCTGCAAAACTTCTTTTGGTTTTATACAGACCATTACCTCTTGTAATTAGCAGCAGAGACTTTCTATTCCCATTCACCATTGAAAACGCGGCGCGCACAAACCCATGCAGTTCACAATCTCACCCACTCCTTGTTAGACTCCTCACACACAAGCACAAAGGCTCTGTCCCAAGATGCGCTCAATGCTTCTCTTCCTGGGTCCGCATTACAGGTCTCTCCAGGGGATTTTAGTCTTACTTTACGTCTTGCACAGTAACATGCAATAACTATCACTGCTTCCCCCCCCCCCTTACTATAACAAAAGCCCTTCTGTTTAGACTATGCTCCATTAAGACGAAGGGCCATGGGTTAACAATAACTTGCCAGTATTACATGGTCTAACCGAACAAGGACTATTTGTTTTCGGTTGGAAAAATACGGAAATTGAAGTATTGCACAACATGTTGATTATCAAGCTGTCTCAATCTACAGAAGATTAAATGCAAGGGACCAGACTGCGATCATTCCGTTGGGTCCAACTGTTCTGTTTACACTGTATGGTGTTGCCTGCTCAGGTCTCTGCATTCGTGTTTTACCTCCCTTTTAGCACAATGTCCTGCACACTTATTGCAAGCCAAGGGATAGTGTTCCACTTTCTCTTCAAGGTGAGGGAAAAACTCTACTACTTATCCTACTCCTGCCCCCTTTACAGCAATGCACGCTCCTACGGACAGAGCTACATCTTTGCACTTTTGTTTCCCACAGCAGCCATGCCATAAGCCATCCCCAGGGTTTCATGATGAGCTCCTGCACAGCATTTGCTGCCCAAACAGCTCTTGGTCTCCCTCTTCCTCCACCCATGTTTCCCATCTCTCCTGCGCGGGCTCACTGACCTGACTGAAAGCTTCTTTTCATTTTTGGTGGTCAGCAGCTTTGGGGCTGCCCAGCTGCAGCTGACAAGGGAGCAGAAGTGTCCTCAGTTGCCTCAAGCCCATCATGAAGCTGCACCACATGTCAAACTAACTCTCCTCTTGCTCTTATCTTCAGGCAGAGAAGGTTTCCATGAGGCTGTAGCGAGCAGAGCCAACAGCCGGCAGCCTCCTGGCAGTGTTGACCCAGAGCGTGGTGAGCGTGTACTTGCTATAGCTGCAGGGTCAGCTGTCACTGGAGGCCACTCTGGGGCACAGCCACTATCAAGTCAGCAGAGTATGAAAAAAATGTAAAAAGCACTGCCATTTACATCGTCCACAAGCAGCTCTTCAAGCTGCCCAGCTAGTGACATCCTTTCAGCGCCTGCGCCTGAGCCGCTGCAAAGGAACTCACCCACTTAGCTGAAAATCAGGGCAGAGTGGCCAGCAATGTATGTCTAATGCAAGCAAACTATTATAAATCAGACTTACAGGGGGGGAAAAATTAGACAACACAACTAAGACTATACTTGTTGGGGTTTTTTTCCCCTCCAGTACATTAGTAGTCTGCATTGACTTTTCTTCCAAACTCATCTTTCCCATTGCTAAGAGATAAAGGCAAGGCGCAGGGGCTCACTGACCGCTACAGCCCACACAGCAGCAACACACCCCGATTCACAGCGGCTCTTGCCAGCAAAGTTTGTGGCAGTAGGAAGGAGCCTAGCGATACTCCCCGGGTGGAAACTGTTGTAAGAGGAATGAAGAAGTAGCCCATGATGGCTGAAATCACTGTCTCACCCAGAATATTCTTTATACTAATCAGTATCTGATATACCACAAGAAACGTTCGAGCACTTGAAAGACCTCAGTGGGCTATTCACAAACCTGGCAATTACGCTGTGCTGGTCAAGTGAGCTTACCGTCAACTCTCTTCTTTTGCATTTGCTTCACTTGTCCTGACACTTCATATTCTTACCCAAGAAAGGATTAAACCTTCCCCGAAAACTCTTTCTCTCATAATTAAAATAAAAAACAAAGCAAAAAAGACCCCCCAAAAAACCACCTTATGAATTTAAAATAAATTTCTAGATAAAAACTTAAGTGTTACTGGCTAAGTAGAGCAGAGACTGTTTAAGATGACCTGCGTAATAACAATACAGTGTAGATGCCTATACGTTTTTTGTAATCAAAAAAACCCCTTTAATTAACAGCAAGATCATACATCTTACATAGTTTGATTATGAACTACTAAGACAAAGACTACACATTCATGTGCCTATCCTGCACTTTGTCTGCTAGCACACATTCATTTATACCTCATGTCTAGGAATAGACAACAAATCCAGACACTGTTTGTTTTTTTTTTTTTTACTTATTGTATAGAATCTGCCAGACATAGGTCTTTGCCAACCCATGCTTACATGTCAGGAGCCCTTCCTGGGCTCTCCAGAATAAAATGCTTCAAGAACCACCTAGCTAGGAACAGCAATTTCTCTTTATAATGTTTACAATGGGGGGAGATGACAGGGAAAAAAAAGAGGGGGGGGGGGGGGGGGGAAAAGCCTTTTCCCAAACACTCCTTAAATGAGTTGGGGAATATTTTGTATCCTGAACACAGAGCAGCAGAGTCCACCTGGCTGGCTCAAATGCAGCCACAGCATCTGTAATTCAGTATTGCCAAGTCAGGCCCTTCATGACCCTCCACATTTCCCAGGTGACCCCAAGTCTCCCATAAAAAGCAGACCTTCAAATAAAAATAAAGTAAATTTAAAAACAAACCAAATCAGACATATTATTCATTTAGATTAACTGTAATTCCATTTCATGTTTCAATTGGTGCAGAAATTCAGCAGTTTCCCAAGAGCAATTATTGTGTTCTAAAAGGGAACAATTAAGAAGCTATTTAGATGAGCTGAATCTTCTCTTAGCCTTGAGAATTAAAGAGTTTACACTGCACAAATTTGAGAAGTAGATATTAAATTATTCAAGTTAACAAACAGATCAGTTCTCCACACTGTTAGCCAGACCACTGTGAAAAAGGAAGATACTACAGCACAGCACAACGGACCCATCTTCTGCATGGTTAGGTAGCTTTCAACAACTGCTTGGCCAAAGACCATCCGAAAACAAAACTAAACTCATCAGATCCAATGTTAAGTTGTTTCACAGTATTACGCTCAGACTCTCCCTGTTTCACTGAAAAGCTGCAATACCTTTGTCCGCTCCTGACTTCGGGCAGTACTTGTGCAAGAGAAGGCTGCGGTTCAGCAGCAGCAAGGCACAGGAATTCACCACAGGCTGAAACCCAGGGCGCCAGATGTCATCCTGGCTATTTCCACTGGCTTATGCCTCTCTGAATGCCAGGGGAAACGTGAACACTGTGCAATCATTTCCCATTTGAAAGGCAGATCTTAGCAGAAATAGTTACCTTCATGTCTACTTTGGTAGTTTATTAGGAAGATTAGAATTTCACCTCCCTTCTTATTGAGAATTGACCCCAAATTGTGCAAAAGCATATGACCTCTTAAGTTTGGAAGTGGGAGCTAAAAGGCACTTAGGATGTTTTGGTTTGGGGGTTTTTTTGTGTTTTAAAAACATTTTTCCTTACGCAAAGCTCTGCAAAAACAACTAGAAGTTGCACAGCTCTTACTGTAAGGATGTTCCCAACTCTATTTCTGCCCTTGTAATTTGACAAAGTAACCCTTTGGGTATCTCAGAGACCAAACATCTAATGAATTCCATACACAGATAATCCTGAATAGTCAAAGCAGGAGAGCAGAAGAAAAAAAAAAGAAAAAAAGAAAACCCAACAACAAAACACCCCACCATCCCAAAACCCGCTAATTCAGATGTGGAAACCTTACTGTCACTGGGTTTGTTTTTTCTAGTGTCTTTACTCACATAAAGCACTCTGCCACTTCTTACATTATACTCAAACTCTGCCATCTGGTAACAAAGCAATTAAAACAACAAACTTCCCATTAAACAAAGTGACTGAATACAAAGAACAGATTATAAAATTGTCATGATTTCTGTATATTATTACGTGATGCCATAGTACCTTGTGTTTTAAGAATTCTGATGCTGCTCAGTCATCCTGTGAATTAACGTACTCTGTCACACAGTAAAAACATACAGCAATGGTTTGACATTTTCCCTTGATCAGATTCATGAAACAGTACCTGGCCACAGCTGGAGTAAATAGTGAAGAACCTCTATGTGTTTTTTGAAGTCCAGGGCACTAGCAAGCTCTTCTGAGTCTGTGAAGACTCTGTTGTTATGGTTGGTGGTCTCCTGCCTCTGGCTCAGCAACACGGGCCCAAAACATACAGCTAAATTCTGACACGTCATCTTATTTACTTCATGGTAAGAAGCCACCAGTTTCAGGTGATCCAACAGCATCTTCAGAGTAGCCTAAAAGAACAAAATACTGCTCAGGAAACAAAACACTAGACGAAGGTGGTGGTGACATCCTAACGTCGCTGCTCTAGAGGGATAAGGCCAAGGCTGATAGCTATGGTTTTTCCACCAACACCCATCAATGGAACATCTAAGTGCTGAATTAGAAAAGCTGTATTAGATTATCAGAGAGCAGACTAGTTAAGACAGACTTTCTGGTAAAATTCAGCTTGTTTCTTACCTGATCTCAGTTTTATATGGATGAGTTTTCTTACAGTGGAAAGGGGACATCAGGGAGGGGAGAGAAGCTGCAGAAGCAGTACGGATGATCCAGGTATATCAGAAAACAAAGAAACCTTCAATATGACCTCGGCATCAGAACAAGCTTCCAGGTAACTTCCAGATACTGTGCAGGCCACTCACTCTCTCCCATGGGCTAACTGTGGTTTTCTACAGAGGTGAATTTGGCAGGTAATGGCACACACTGCACAGTATGGGAAGCGAAGGCTTTATTGCACATGCTTAGGAAAGAGGAATGCATTTGCCCACATAATTACGACATACAGATCAGAGAGCTCCACAGAAATGGAGCAGGACACCACATGGGAATAACCTTTGATCTAACCACGTAAAAGTAGCAATCATAGCTTTTCCTTCAGTTTTACAGAGAAAATATAAAATGCAAACTAGAATACATCCAGCAATGCAGACCCTCCAATTAATCACAGCATGAAAGTATTTTCAAAGATGTGGAGCATCAAAAATCCAAGTGGACCATTAAGTCAGGAAACAGCTGTACACATTTTGACACATTTTATATCCAGTGTGAAAATGTTCTTTTATTTTCTGAAGCATGCAATTTACTTGAACCTGCAAACACTGCTCACCTTCTCAACATCTGGCAGGCAATCCAGAAGGGCTGCTGTGTGCTCAGAGTCACTCAGGTCATTCTCGCAACCGCTTGCTGTCATTTTCAAGGGATTTTTCACCATGGCATCCAACACTGCTTCGTAGAGCTGCTTGGTTATCAGGGGAGAGGGTAGCTCTCGCAGATAATCCTTTAGGACGCCTTCACAAGAGACACAAGAACAGCTGCCTTTAACAAGCTGCAGATACACTTTCCAGCGATTTTTGGGAGCACTAAGGCACACCAGCTTCACCCGTCCCATGAGAAAATCCTCTGTGCCAGTGACAAACCTTCCACTCGGGAGCGAGGGATGGGAGGACGACAGCAAAAGGGCACACTGAACCATGGGTACATGAGGGCTCCCCACAGGGTCAGCTAAGAGGCAGGAGGTATCTCTGCAACGTCCCCACGAGGCCAGGGGCACCAGCACCCCTGTCCCCGCGGTCCCGGCACCTTCTCCAAGCCCACACAAGGCAGCTCATCACAAACTAAGGAGCGAAACCAGGGCAGGAAGGTGCACTGCCTCCAGAGAAGAGGGGTGCGTGCAGGGGCTGCTGCGCGCGCAGGAGTGGGTACGCCTGGCGCAGGGTGAGCATCTCTCCAGGTCCCCCTCCTGATTGGGGCGAGGGAGAGGCAAGGAAAGGGCTCTTAGCAGTCCACCTCCTATCCAAGGAAAGGAGCTCATACAAACACCAAAGTCTTCAGCTTGATGACACCTCCTCCTTTATATACAACCAGCAGTTGATTTTTTTGTTCAGTTTATTTTCAGCTGTAAAATTAGCAGCAAACATCCCAGTGCCAGTGGCACGTTTGGTGAAGCACACAGCGTTTTCTCACCTACCAAAGCACAAACCAAACAGATGTCCTCAAGAGGGAAACACCAACTCCCCTCTGCCTCTGGGTACTCTGTACCCCCCAGCACACCACTCGCTTCTGCTGTGACAAACATAATTCACATCCACAGCAGACACTGGCTAAAATACCCAGGCACTGAGCCCTCCCAGTTGCAGAGGCATACTGCACCGTTTCAGCAGCTGGGGACATGCTGGAGGAGAGGCTGTTTCTAGGGGATGCAACAACCAGGCAAGCGCCTCATTAACCCCTATTCCTTCCACAGAAGCAAACAAACAAAAAGGAATTGAGCATTTGCATTCTTGTAAGCTGGCTTTAGAGGCTGGCTGATACTTCAGTTTGAGTGGGGTTTCAGTGATTGTAAGAATAGTAATTAAAAACCCAAAACATTAAGACTTCTAACAGGAGCCCCCTGGAAAGGACACAGCAGGATGCTATCCAGGAGCAACATATCCAGTACAACTCACACAGAACACTTTGAAAGAAACAAGCCTGCCTCCCAGCAGCTTTTATTTTCCTTAAAAAATGCATTCTGTGCCACAAATATCTACCCATTTTAGCTAGATCACAACTGAATTTAAATACCTTGTCAAGAAGAAATGGTGGATTAAAAAAAAAAAAAAACCACAACTTTTTGAAAGCGGGTACTGTAATTACCAAAGCAGCCTGTCCTCCAAAAAGGCAAAGCTGGAAAGGTAGAAGATTTTTTAGTATGCACTCCTCATAGCCTTGTAAAATCCCAAATCACAGCAAATATCATCACACTGTGCTATTTAAGAAAGCAATGTTTTTTATAAACTCAACCTTTGTAACCTAGCTGTAAACTGAACTGTATAGCAGTGGGCTTTGTTATGAGGTTGTTTCTAAAAAAATAAAGGGAACGAAAGTTAGCATTTTCCCCTTCATAGCCATGTTCACATGCAGAATGCAAGTAAAAGTTGGCTTCCACCCGTATAAATATTTTTATTTTAAAACGAATACTGCACCTAGCAGTAATGCAGCTATTGAAGCCATGTTGCACAAGCAGCGCTAACTGAAGCAGTGTCACCCCCTGGAGCTGCCAGACCATCTCTCTCCGCAGCATAAGGCATGAGGCAGCCAGGCAAACCTTCTGTCTCTGCAGACCACCACACAGCATCTAACAGCTCACTCTGTGCTTAAAATGAGAATACCCCATCAGGACTATAAAATATGTGAACAACCACCCACATATTTCCCTGAAAACATATTCCCTCTGGTGGTTCAGTGTTTTTTGTTTGTTTTAAAAACAATATGCCACTTCTGTTACTGCTCCACTTAAGTGGCTAGTTTTTGTTTTTCAAGTTTGTTATTCATTTTATATGAATAACTTATTCATATTCCTCCCTCCCCACCAAATTTTATTTCTTCCCCAGCCCATGTTCCACACATGGATTAGCTGGTTAAAATATCTGTGAGACAAATGTGGCAGAGGCTGGTGCTGTACAACACGGTTTGGGATATTTTCCTTTTTCCGTAAGCAAAACACTTGCAAGAGATGCTGACTTTTATCAGGATCTTTGTTTCAGCTGTGCTTTTTTGGAGGGGAAGGCTGAAATCAGAATCAGCTTACAGTAGGAAATGGTATGTCATAACCAAATCAGCTTATACTGTTGAAACACTCACAGCCGTCTATTAATAATCATTTAGTAGACAGTCATAGGACTACCACCTGCCAAAGGACTTTCTCCTGTTTAGCCCTGAATTACAGGATAGTTTGGGAGCCATGAATGCCCCTTGACCTTTCTAAATCCTTTTGCTATTCACTCAGCTAAATTAGCCCTGTAAGAGGCTGCTGTTATTTTTTTCCACGAATCTACGCTTCCTGCTGCTGCCAGCCCACTAGCACATTCCCCTTGACACAACCACACACAACAAATTTAGACAGCGAGCAGAAATTGCCATCCACTTCATTAATTCCTCATTTTTCTGACCCACTGAACTGTTAACAGTATTGCATGCTTTATGCAGAGATATGAATTCACGTGGATGCAAACAGACACGGTGCACCAACATGACTACTGGTCAGTTCCGAAAATTGGCTGCATGCTCCAGTTTGAGCCACGAGCACACTTAATTGTGTGCAAGCCTGTGCCAATCCCAAGAGCATTTCTCAGTCAAGATTTAATCATTAAATGTTCATTCTTTAGTCTTTGGAGAGCTGTCAAAAATAAACATCTTTCTAATCTTTTTGAAAAGGAGTGCTACTCAAATTTCAAAAAGGACACAAGGCGGCACTTCTCTTCAAATCAGCCAAGATTTATGCTGAGGATTCATATTTTATGGAACACATGTTTTGGCTGATAAAAGTATGATTCATGTGCATCAGCCTTAGCATTGCAAATACAGCAGTAAAATGTCTGGGGAAACATTCCCCCTCAACCCAACTCCCTAAGCATATGCAAGAAAGGTTTGTGGGCTCTTTTATTCCTAACACTAAGCATGGTGGGTACCTCAGGTCTGTCAGCAAAAATTGCAGGTTCCCCTTTCAATCCAGACCACACTGTTTACAATAATTAGAGAGTGGGCTGCATTTTGGTCAGCGGAAGTTATGGGTGCAAACAGCCCTTCCCCTCCCTGCACTCAGTCCTTTCAACACAACACTAACGCAGCCACTACAGGCAATCATACAGCACAGCTGCAGGGGTACCAGGAGAAAGAATTTTTTTTTTAAATGTCATTTCTTAAAACTATTTTTTCCTTCCTAAGGAAAGCAGCACGTAAGTAAACTCTTGCAATATAACGCATACAAAAGCATACTCAGTCATCTTTCTGTAAGACAGACACCAAGGCTGTAGCCTTTTCACTCTCACATCTGGATGCAAAAAATTATCCTTCAGTAGTACAATCAAAAAAGGACCAAGACTCCAGCAGGACCTGCCCAGTCACCAAGAGTTCACCATCACCAATGAGGCTTGCAGCAATGTATATTGAAAAACTGAAGTACACTTTTCTATTTAACCACTGCAACATAAACTTGTGATGGAAGGATCAGTCAGACTGCGCCACTGCCCATCCAGGGCTTTGCATCAGTACTGAGCTCTCCTGCAGTTCAGACTTCGGTTTCAACCAGTTCTGGTTGGTTCTGAGTGTACAATGTACTCAGGAAAATCAAAAAGCTTTTGGAATGTTCTTTTGTATGGGTGCATGTATTCTCATCCATGTATGGATGAGAATTAAGTTCCTATACCCTTTCCCATGATATTCCTGAACCATTTCTGCAAATACTGTTTTATTGTAATGATTACTTGTAGCATGGGAGCGCAATGCCATTTGTATTATTCCAAAATTTAAAAAAATACAAAGTTTTACATTAGCCAAAAGTTTACATTAGCCAAATAGCAGTTTGCCATTTGTCTGCTTACAAGTCAATATCAGACAGTTTCTGCTGTTTGGCAGAATGCACCAGAGGGGTTTTTTTCCCCCCTTCTGAATTGATTTACAAAAATCGGGAAGAAAACAGGACTTCAATAATTTCATGGAACAATTTGATCTTAGAATCACTTTTTCTTATTAATTTTTAAAGAGAACAAAATTATCCAGTTTAAAAGATCTTTTACACTATTTACTTTTACTGTTCACTTCCTCTTTATAAAGGGTATATCCCATCAGACTGAAACATAAACACAAGTTTCTGCTGCTGAGAACGCCAGTACTTGGGAGCAACACTGAACCCAACAGGGACACCAGCCAAGGCAAGCAAGACGAACCGACTAGCTGCACATTCTGAACCAAAAGGTTTATTTAACCCAGTAAATGTCACCGAGTAGTATCTTCTGATATCACTTTGTATAATTATAAAGTGTAATGAACAAAATTCATTCCCAATACACTGAAATGAAATAAACCACCAAAGAGGGTAGAACTATCCCATACAGCTGGATGTTGGATGTTACAGAAAAGGCTTTGGCACAGAAAATTTATACCCTGACTACTGTTGTTACATTTTCCATCCCTGGATACGTAGAAAATGAATGCTCCCAACTAATTTCCTGGAGCAATAGGTTTACTCGGTGATGCCTGAAATTAGATCAACTTTGGCTGACATAACAAGTATCAATAGTTATAAAACTGTTCCACTTTTAAGCAAACCAAAAAAACCTCAACAACTTACTTCAGTTGTGCAGTGCAACTCCTGTGAAGACAGGCATGTAAAGAGCCGATGCAGATGCAAACTGGCTTCCTAAGACCTCCTGTTCCTGTACTCCCAGCCCTTCTCACCTTTGCCAGGAGCTTGCTGTGTGACAGCAAGTAGAGGGCCACTCCAGTGAGCAGGAGAAAGCCACTATTTAATTGTTTTAAAAGCAGCAATGATCAAATGAAGGCACTTTCCCTGCAGCTCTAGCTAACCTGCACAAGATGACGGGAAATCTGTTTCCAAAAATCCTGCAATCTCCCAGCATAAAGGGAGGACAACGGGTTGATCCGAGATGGCCCTTGGATCACATGTTGTAGAGCAACCAGCACAGCCGATGTGCCTGGTCACAGCCAAGTTTTTCAAGATCTGCTACAATACAAATCAACAGCAGAGGTTTAACCGGCTCCGGGAACCCCGGCTCCTTTCAGACTTCCACTGCCCTCTAACTGGTAGAGCAGCTACTGAAAGTGGCTCCTTCCGTACCCTCCTCCCTCCAAATCACTGCTGCTTCATATTTACACATCCCCAAGGTTACTGCACTCATTCTCACCTAACCTTTAGCGTATGTTAGGAACATGGCACAATTCTATATTAAAAGAAAAGCAAGTAAAAGTATTACCTGTTATGACATTAATATCTGGGTACTGGCTTTCACAGAGAGTAACAGCCTTGCTGTCCCTCTCAAACGCCTCTCGAAGCTCTTTCTTAACCGCTGCTGAGCCACATAACCGATACAGGCCTACCACCTAGAAGCAAAAACAATGGCCCCACATCAGTCATTTTCTTGCAGAGGGGACTAATAATTGACATCACGTGTTGTCTCATTCGGGAAGTGCAACAAAAACAATTGTTTGGAAATGTATGTTAAGGAAACTTAAACAGTGCAACGTGTTAACGTCAAATGGTCACGTACGGTATCAAACATTTCACCAGACACACAGTTGGGACTGTTAAGTGAATAACACTAATGTCTTCCATAACAGTGAACATGCTGAGCAGTATTTTATTGACAGAACATGAGTTTTAAATTGGAATCATTTAGTGCTTTGCTTTTATGCAAATTCAGGAAACAAAGAAATACAGATGAAACGTCTATTCTCTTCTTATCCTATTCATTCAGATCACCACTATTTTTCCTAGTATAATTGTTAATTATACAAGATAGAACTGGAACTTCAGCAAAAAGAAATTATGAGAAAAAGCATTTTGAGCTTTATGTATACAAAATTACAGTATACCAAAATACAGTTATTAATCATTAGCAGAAAAAAAAAGCAGTCATACAACTACCTACTAAAAATAAGAAATGCTATAAGCCAATTAAAAAAACCATTTTTCCTACAAGATTAACTTATATAATAAACAAAATTTAAATTTTATTTTATACCAGCAACCAGAGTTTCAAGCAAATCATGAATACTCCATTATTACACCTATAATATGCTATTTTAAAGATGACAAGCTGCTGACTTCCATGTGTTTCAAGTTATATGAGAATTTTTATGCAAAACAGGGGTTATTTAACATGCTGAAGGTGATAGGAATGAAACCCACAACAGTCTTGGACTGAATTACCAGGTAAATCATGTGCTTTCATGCACTTAAATTTTGCATTTTACCATTATTTACTTTTTATTTTCATCAACACCATTTATACAAGCACTCCTATGATCTTAAGGAACTAAATCTTAAACATATTCATTTTATTTTAATGAACTTTATAGGCAGCTGTACTGAGCAGTAAATGGTTAGTCCAAAACTACCATGGACTCAAAAGACAAACACCACCCCCAAAACCCCTGACTTAGACTGTAGTGACTTAGACCATGTGAATCTAGGTTTGCAAACAAGAGTATTTGTCTGGCCATATATTAATTCCTGTTTAAATAAATGGAAAGTTACCCAATGGAATTTGTACTCTTTCCCAAGACTGAATATGATCTAGTATTTGCCTAAGACAACTTCTTTTAAAGTTTTCTAATGCCACATCTGAAATTCAGGTGGAGATAACACACCATGACAGTAGACTACAATCTATAGGAAAGTAAAAAATGTCAGACAAGCACGTGGTTAAAACAAGAAGTTAACTGTATATTTTGCATTTTTGTTTCTCCCTGTGCAAATACACAAATTAGATTTCATGCTCAAAAGCACCAGGTACATTCAGATATTTCAGATCCCAATCGCTTCATTACCAGTGTTGCCTTGATTACCCAATATCATTTGCATGACTAGGTGCTAATAAGCCCAAAATAAAATGCTGAAACCATGGAACACATACATTAGAAAGAATAAAACTTCTCTTTTCCACTGATTTGCATAATGTTAGGAGAAGAATCATGCAGTTGTTATCAGTAGTGACTTCCAGCAAAGTAATTACAACCTAGGTTATGACCTAGGTTATAAATAGCAGAGTTAATCTCATAACACCTGGAACTACATCCAACCTGTCAGCAATTTAAAATAGTTACAGTGGTAGGTGTGATTCCTTCTCAATTTCACCTGAGCAAGAACAGGTGTAGAAGAAACCGAGGGCTCACACATGCTGCGGAACAGCATGCAAGAATCTTGCCACCAGTTTCAAATTAATTGCCAAGGGCAACATCCGACCTTAGGACTGTGCGTAGTCCTTCCTAACAGACTTCTTGTCTAGCATCTGTAACTGGTGATTTGCTTCCATACCTTGTTTCTCATACGTATTTTTTGTCCGTTAGGTTACATCAACCAATAAACTGTATTAGGATGAAGAGAAGACACTGGGCACTGCTGCTTTACAGCATTCATTTCCTGTCCTGGTTTTGAAAACAACCTGAAGAAAGGCAAGGAGCAGTGGCATGGGGAAACAACTAATTCAGCCCCTCAGGGTCTCCTCCTCATCTTAATGCTGTGCACAAAGCGATGGCAGAGACGAGTCTTTGGCATGTTGGCTTGAGACTGCACACGTGTAAGTAAAGTTTTGTCAAAAGACCTGTCCTCATCACTTTGTGTCACTGTACATGATGCCTCGGTTTTGGGTAGGAGGGAACATTATACTCATTTTTGCATTTAGATACATGTCCTTACAGAGTGATCCGTGTCTCAGGAATCAAGCATTTTCAAGTTCTCATATCAGCTCTGCTTCTTGAGGGTGACTCTACATGCTGGGGGCTGCAGGTTCAGTTCGCTATCCCTAGTCCTAAAGCACTACTGTATGCTTGCTCACAGGAGATGCTCACATCTCCTCTACAAAGGCCAAGTTGGAAGCACTGATTTCACACACTCCTGTTATTCTTCCCGCATTACAATGACTGTTGTTCACCAAACAGGAGCAGCAAAGCAAAAAAAATTGACATGTAAAGGTGTTTTTAATTTCCCCTTTCCCACTCACTGCTCACACTCTGCAACAACAGCTATCCCAACGTAGAAACATTAACAAAACAGATTAAAATAGGCACAGTACCTGACAGCCTCTCTTTTCAATCTCCAGAATGCATTTCTGCATCAAAAGTGGCACCATCAAGCCCGCATTTTCCTTCTCTACAACTTTTCGAGGATCTACTCCAAACATCACGGGCTCCCGATCTGCATCGATGCCATCGAGGGAGTTCTCCCACTGCTCCATAAGCGACAGCTTGACGTAAATAAGTCCCCTCGGTTCCAGTTTGACAGCCAGCTGATGCGTCTTTGTCACTCGGAAGAGAGTGGGAAGAGCCACGGTTCCATGACAACACACTCGATTTTTCCGCGGGGTGGGTTCCCAGCTGAACACCACGAGCTTTAAGTGCTGAGCGTTTTCAATTTCTATGTTGAACGTGTGGTCCATATCTAGAAATGTTGTCCTACATGTAAGCAGGGCTGTTCTTGCTTTGTTTACTGAGTCAACCTGTATTGCACAAAAGACATCTTTTGAGTCTATTCTCGGTGGTTTTAAGTCTTCAGCACCATAAAAGTGAATGCTCATGAGTCCAGAGATGTACTGAGAGCACTTGGGTTGATCAGTAAAGTTGTAGTGTCTGAAAGCATCAATATCTATTTCAGTTTTACCACTGTTACTTGGAAGGCTCTCCTTTCCCTTCCCACACTTGGTTTCATGCCCATGTTTACCTGATTTTGTTATAAGTTCAGGAGAGTCGCCATCACTGAGGTAACCGCCTTTGTTGAAGGATTTGGAGCTCCTTGAGCTTTTCTTTTTGTAGGTGTGCTGTGACAACACACTACTGTCTAGATGGTAACGACTTATCACATTCCTGCTGGCAGCTGTGGTTGAGTTTCCAGAAGATGGCAAAGACACTGTATGGCTTGTAACCCAGCAGCTACCTTTCAGCAGGGAAGGAGGAGTATCTGAACTAGTATGGCTTGAAGTTCCCTTGACACTCAGCTTCCTGCTCAGCTCTGGCAGCTTTTTCATTTTCATGGAAAGCTTCCTCACAGTCCTGGGAGATTTAATTCTATCAGGGAAAGGCCAGTTGATTGATCCGCTTTTTTTCAGAGGACTGGGACTTGGAGGAGAAACCTCTGTTGAGGGGGTGTCAGCCTTGTGTGCAAGTACAACTCCAGACCCTTTAGAAGAAAAGAGAAGAAATAATAATTTTCAAACCACTCAGTAACTGCAGTTTGCAGCAATGAAAAAATAAATTTTGACCTAGGGGAAAACATGTTGATTTGTCATAACTTGATAAACGCAATCCATTTAGACAACCATCATTCATTCATCAGTCATATGTTCATGAGCGTTCAGAAAGCTGTGCTCTGCTGACTCGTTCCGCCAAATTTGGCAGTTTATAGTCAAAAGCCAGATTTGTTCTGCTTTATGGAGATGAAAGGGCCAGAAACTACACATCATAAACAAATGAGCTCTCTCACCCGCTGCATTCAGCTCGATCCATTTGTGCTGTATCCCCCATACAAGCAGACATGGCTGCATTCCTGGGGCACAGGTGCAATGAAACCAGTCTTAAATGCGAAAACACTGGAATATGGCAAATGCACCCTTGTCTATGAAGCAGTTAGCTATGTAGCCAACACATCAGCGTTGCCCACTCCTCTTAAGTCTAGAGGATAGACACTCATCTCTGGTGGAGAATACGGCTATACTCTTGTGCATATCCCTCTGTTACCCAAAAGAGCCCTAAATCCCTCCCACGTAGACGCAGGCAGTGTCTCACACCTTTTCTTCCATTTCTCTCAGCTCCTCCTTTCCATCACAGGACAGGGGAGGAGGAACACAACAAGGATTTATTCCTTCCAAAAGCTGCATCCTGCACTGCCTCATTCCTGCCAGCAACATTCCATCTTTCCTGGCACAACCATCCCATGACAGGGCTTAAAGTTATACAGTTCCCAAGTGACATCCTCGTGGGAAATCACCCACCTTTCAAGGTACCAAAAAAAACAAATAAAAAAATCATAACAGTAGGCACTGATGCTAAAGAGGGAAAAAGAAAAAGACAAAAAGACTCCCTCAATTTAGCCGTAAAAGACAACTAATTAAGGAACACGATCAGACATAAGCCAGTACTGCACACAGTCAGGAACCTGCGGTTCACCTCACGCTCCAATACTCGAGGAAATCCAAATACCAACTTACAGCTCAAGCTTTTCTCACTTTCACCAGCATGAGGCAGTAATGACTGTCGGAAAGGCAATGAATTTACACAAGTTAATGAAGCGTGCAAGAGGGGAACTGAGGCCAGAATGATAGATATTAATAAAATTACGTGAGTACTTTCACTTAGAGTCACTTTCGTATCCCTTGAGAAACCAATAGTGGTTCTTGCTAGCAATAACCACCCCATTCACCCATCGCTGCAAATTTTAGCAGCTCCCAAAAGGATTTGTGTAGCCTTGCCTGTGCAGGCTAGGGTCCTACGGAGCCCCTAAGCATGCTAACCCTGTGTGGTGCAATTAGCCCGAGCAGCTCACAGAGACTCAAACACCTATATCCGTCATCCCCCCCTTGCTAGCCAGGGAAAGGGAGAGTCTATTTACAGCATAGAAAAAGAAAGAAAGAAGCGTTGTTTTCATGAGATACTCAGCAAATCTTACTTTACAGAGGTTTCTCTTACAGATTTCTCAAAGGCTACTGCTTTAATTCGAAACTAATCCATTCGAGTCCAAATCACCATACAGCTAGTGATTTTTACAAGTCCCCTGTTTGTCCAAATTAATTTTCACCATTTAACTATAACTTACTTTTTATACTTCACTTTGCCTGACTTAACTCTTTAAGCTATCTGGTCTTTGACCAAAGTGATTTGTTGCGGTTTTGGTCGTGTGTGTGTCCCCCGCCCCAAACCCTACAAAGACTAGTTCTAGTCCCAACAGAAGTTTGGCTTTAATAACTTTTGCAGATAGTTGCTTAAAAGAGTATCTTTATAAAAGAAAGTTTCAGTTATGAAGAATAACACATAGAATCTGTTTTCCAGAGCGACAGAGGAAAATTCATTTAGCCCTGCATCTCATGGAAGTAGTTCCCTCGCAGGGGAAGGGCTATTTCTAGCACGCCTGCTGTGCTTTTCTGGCAAGCAGCTAGTTAGAAATGTGGTGTTTGATAAAAGTGGACAAAGCCTTCCCTTGTACTGCAAATCACAGCACGGTCCCACTGGTGGGCTGGCCTGGAGCGCTCTATAGCAATCGGTGCCATACTGCAGCCTGCTAACATTAATCTTCCCTTTCTGTCAAAAGTCTCTGGCACAGGCTTGGAAAAGCAGGCCAGCAAATTAAACTTCCCCCCAGCTCATTAAAACTGAAGAGTCAATCTAACACTCCGACTTTTATGTGTCCAACTTCTGCTGTGTTCAGCACCAAACAGTTAAAATGAAATATGCGGCTGGAAGAAACTTAACAGTCGAGTATTATGCAGGATGGTATTCCCATCAGCATTGGGCCACATGTTGTTCCATTAAAGCCAGCAACATGCTGAGGTATGCACGCAATTTTAAAGAGTGTACATGACACAGCTCTGAACAAGCTGCAAAAGGAGCTGTAGCACAGTCTGGTAACACTTCACTTCCCAGCTTACCCATCTGATACAGCTCTCTCACAAGGGTGCCAGAGGAACTGAGCTGCGCCTCATTCCTTTTACTAAGTTACAAGGCTGTGCTGCAAACAGGCTCCTCTCTGCCCCTGTCCCAGCTCGCTCTGCCACCACACATCCTATATCTCAGCAGTTAAACTTTAAAAATATCCTCACGGAAGGACAGTAGGAGGAGATGGCACTTGTGGATAAGAGGCACTTGTCACGTAAATAACTACCAGGGCGGCAAGAGGATGGTCAGTGTTATGTATGCAGCTTATATATACGTGTATATATGTAATTTATTTATTTTTTACAGTGAGAACACTCAATCACTGGAAGAATGTCCCCAGGGACAAGGTAGAGTCCCCATCACTGGAGGTTTTCAAGGTGCGACTGGACAGGGTGCTAGGTAATCTCATCTAGGCTGCTTTTCCCACCAAAGGGCGGACCAGATGATCTTCTGAGGTCCTTTCCAACCTGGGCTGTTCTATGATTTACTGCCTTTACTACATTTACCTTACGCTTTCTGGAAGCTTTAGCAGTATGAGGAATACAGAAAAAAATAGCTTTTGAAGGACAATGCAATCCGAGTCAAAGTGACTTGACATCATAAGTGACTGCTTCCATCAGCTATTTGTTCAGCTTGACTAGTAAAGCCACCTTTTACTTTGCTCAGCGATATGGCTGCGTGAAAGCATAAAGCCTTTTCGTGACCAAAGAGACACAACTGGAGAGACACGAACAGTCCACGGTGCTTCATGAACCCCGACCCCCCTCTCCCACCCCATCTGGCCAGGTGGCCATGGGGCAAATGCTACTGTCCCCTCAGTCGAGCAGGCTGGCACTGACAGACCGTACCCCTACGCAACGCTGCCCCAAGGTAAGAGAGGACTCAAACTATCTTAAGCACTTACAACGCAGCCCCTGCCAGACACATGCAGTGATTTAGCACAGCAAAAACGCTCGTCCGACCTTGCCTAACACTGTTTACATGTGCTTGGGCACATGTATCACTGTGATACCCATTGCCAGCAATGCATCCTATTTTACAGGCACATTTGATTACCCTATTATACATGTAACATTCCTCATCGCTTAAGGTAGGGTTTCTGAGTTATTTTAAAGCTCCTCAGAAAACCTGTAATTTATTTTTGGGACAAGAAGTTGAGGTGAATGAGTAAGTCAGAAAACTATCAGTTCCTTATTACAGCAAGCTACTGAAGTATCAAACGGCCACTCTCATAGCTAATGGAAATGCTGAGTTCCCACCAAACTAAACCTGATAGGTAATTTCATTTTTCCTACTGTTCTCCAGACATACTTAATAAGTACACTACATCTAACACTGAAAGCATCTCTCTAGAATAATGGCATTAGTGTTGAAGATCTAAGCCATTTCATTTTGAAAAGAGAAAAAAATACAGCTAAGTGGTTATAACTTTCAAAACCAAAGTCTCCCTTCTGCCTACATTTTTCATGCTTTTTTATTATTTTTATTATTCCTAAAATCAACCCAAGGACTTATTGGGAAAATGTATTAAAAATGAAAAAGCAGCAAATCAAAATAGAAAAGCCCCAATATCTCAAAATTGTTCTTGTAGCAAACAATGGGTGAGTGAAAAAGGGCTACTGTTTTTCTGTGCTAGATTCCACACAAAATACTTATCTGGATCCTCAACTGACACAAATGGCACAGTGCTACTGATGTCAAAGGCTGTTAACTTACTCAGGTGCAGGCAAACTATGTTTTTTCATCCTCAGATAGTTCCAGACCTGTTCTCATACAGAACTTCAGAGTAGAACTGTAAATGGCATTACGAGAAGAATTCATGCTATATCAAATTCAAGCAACTTCAATTAAGATATAAGGAAAGCGTCACCTCTATCCACATCAGCAACTGGGAAAAAAAAAAACCCAAACTTAAAACAACCTAAAAATAACGTTTTAAAATTGAGATAGAATGGAATTATTTCTATGTCATATCTTAATTAATTACCTAAATAAATGGAAGAATCTCCTCTTTTAACCTGGGGGGGAAGGTTTTTTTACCCCTATAGAAATTACTCCTTTGACCAATGCAGTCTCTGAGTTCTGTCCCACATAATGCTTCAGAGTCAAGGAATGGAGACATTACTAAAAAGGTAAAAAAAACAAACAAACAAACAAAAAAACCCCACCAAAACAAACAAACCTCTCAGAAGTCTGTAAAGATAGTTTGTTTTCTTCAAATACTATACATACTGACATTAATTAAGCTGTGATAAACCCATTAACCCAGGGATAACTTTTACAGAAGCAAAAGATATAAAATAAATTGCTTTAAATAGCCCACTAATTAAAAAGGGAAGCGATTACAGCATAACCCCCCAAGGCTCATGCACGCCAAGAGGTGAAGGGGCTGACCACTGCCTGCTCTTCATCACGGCAGCAATCCTCAGAGCATCCTTGACAGCAGTATCTCATTAGAGAGAGGAACAAGAACGTGTAACAGCACTTTAGATCTCTGACCAGACTTAAAGAGTTCAGCATCTACAAACAAGCATGAGTTTGTTGCAGATATTTTAAACATTAATGATTCTGCGATGCACGTAAACCACAGTCAGCTCTATTCAGATGCTGGCATCACACCAAGACACAAGCGGCAGCACCGCGGCTGATGCCAAGGACTGTCTGTTTGGGCTGCTCTCACGAAGATTTCCTCCCCTCACTGTCTTTCACGGCATGAAAAGCAGCTTTGCCCCTATTTCCCCAGTCAGAGGATATAAACAGTTACTCAGTACAAATCAGAAACTGAAAAAGGCAATAGCTATTTTAAATTAACTGCTTCCACTCCACAGCTGCTACATCCCTTTGCCTCTTTCACCAGCAGGTCTTTATGGCATTGTCACCCCATGGATCAAAGACACATGCATGAATAAGCCCTCGACCTTCAAAAGCATGTGCACAAACTCCCCAAAAGCCCACCGACAAACTGGCTTCAGCTCTGCAGGAGAAAGAGGGAGCAGAGGGACCTTTCTGCCACACACTAAACCACTTTGGTATCTCAAGCGTTATGCAAATATTTCGTACGAATGCTCTTCTGCCTCATGCAACCAAAGCTCCTCGCACTTGGAAAACAGTTAAATCACAAAGCATCTTCCATCTGGAAAAAGAAAATTAAAATTAAGCAAACAGTATTTGCAACATGTGGAAAGAAACTGGTAGATAGGATTGGCTGCCCAGTATACTCTATGTATATTCCTGGAAGCTTATTTGCAACATCTAAGCATGCAAAATATTCGCCTGCATTGGCCCCAAAACATGTATTTGGAAATCAGGATAGTGGTCACGGTCTTAGTGGAGAAAGAGCACTGTAATTTTAATGTGATTTAAGCCAAGCTGCAGTTGGCATGTACTGGGGTTAAGTGGGAATATGGTATCAACGTTCTCTTCCTACAACGTTGAAAAGAAATCTGTTTACGGTGATTCCTACCAGGATTTTCCATCCAGACAGCTAACACATGTACATTTCCAGTAGCAAAAGCACAGTCCAGACGCTGGCAACCTACAATGCGCAAGTCCTACCAGGATGTCTCCGAGATACAGACACATGTGAGATGATTCCACTGATTAGGTGGACACTAATCCTCCCCAAAAGCAAAAATATTACAAATTCTTCAGAAGGCACTATTCAGAGCTCCACGATGTAAATCTATCGCAGGAGCTGACATTATAAAGGGGTGTTTTTCTTCAACATTTTGCAGGCGATACACACATCTATAAAAACACACAGAGTTCAATCCTAAACAGTTGTAAAGAAAATTTACGTCAACATTTTATATATGCAAAAAACTATATATAGAATTTTTCATATTGCATTTATAACAAGAGATATTCCTGTTTTCCAATCATAACCATTTTGCCTGTGCAAAGAGACATCAAATTAAAACAGCCTCCAGGGTCCCTTCCACTTAAACTCTTCTCCCACAGACCTAAGAGCACAAGCTGGCGCTATGTTTCTACATTACTAACCCAGAACCAAGTTATCTGCTTACTCTTACCTTTTGTGTACTTGTTATAAACAAAATACATGAATTATTTTCTCAAGCTCTGCTATAGGGACGCCTTATTTTTAATCAGTTTCTTTTAAAAAGCCAGCATGGCTAGAATTATTCACTAAGGAATTACCTGACAAATCCTATTAACATAAATGGCATTTACTGTAGAAAGTAACCAGATTAACACCAAGAACTAACGGCGTAAATTAAGACTATGGGGCCAATTAGCATCTCTACAACTATGATCCATTTTATTGATAACATTTACAGGAAATACCTATTTGCTGCTGTGTTTGGACAGACTCCCAATAACTGAATTCTATCGTTTATTTTTTCTTAATCTTCTGTCTAATTAAGACACTCTCAAAAAAATAACAAAAAGAAAAAGAAAAAAGAACCACGACCATTTTCTCTCTACAAAGTTGGAAATCCAAATAAGGCAGTAATGTTTAAAGTTTTAAAGGTAAAATTGATTCCATTATCCAAAGAAGAAAACAGCAAATGACAAAATGAACAACTATGTATTTTGTTGGCTTTTATAGCGCCCCACTTTTTTCTGTCTATGCTTCTCAAAATCTAATACTTTAGACTCTAATGCTAACCAATAGTGACATATATAAAATCATATCAATAAGAAAGGTATGCAGACTTTTCCCCAAAGCAGTAATTGCTTATTTGTCAGGAGTTACTGCTTAATGTACCCAGCTCTCTAAGAATACAGACATCTATTTCATAGCAGTTGTATAACTCAAACAAGGACCTAACACAAATAAAGTTAAATTGGCCATGTTGCCCTTCATGCAGTAATTTTGTGTGGATGAGCTGTCATTTTAAATTTGACTGAAAATAACTGTAGACACCTTAACTGGATTAAAAAGAACTAAGCCACTTCTCCATAATAAAGCCAATTACTGAGCAGCAGGGACGCACTTCATCATCAATTAATCTATTCAATGTGATCACTATTCAATACATGCAGAAGGCGACCTGCATTTAAAGTACCTTAATTAACTCAATGCATAACAAACCAACCAGGGGAAATTCATAACACTTTTCTTCTGGTTTCATGAGACACTTTAAATGGGCAATTTTGCATTCAGAAATAAACGTTTCTTCAGTATGAAAACAATTTTGACTTTTTTCTTCTTACATAAAGGGATTTTTTTTTTTTTTTTACAAAAGAAATAGTCACCTATATATTGAGAGATTAACCACCTAAATGGGGGTCAAACAGTTTGCAGGACACACACGGCTTTCCTACATAACCATGCTTACTGACCTCTCCAAAGCACCTAGAGCTCCAACGATGACAAAAAACTACCTAAGAACATGATATTTCATCTATCTTGCAAGCACATATAACTGGTCAAAGTATTTAAAGCAGCTATAAAGTGAGCTATTTCTAAATAAATGCCCGATAACTTTCACACACTTTGCAACTAAAAATACACTTGTATCTGCAGCATTTCCACAAAAAGAACAAAATGTGAGCTCCCAGAAGAGAAGATCACGTGTTTTTTCTTCCACTGTTTACAGCAGTTGCTTTGGTGCCTTTGAAAACAAGCCCTGTTCCCAGAAGCAATCTCCGCACTGGGAATCCGGGCACAGCAGCTCCCAGCACACAGGGACGTGGGGCCAGAAGCCTGCCGGGATGGCGAGGCTGGAGGGGGGCAACCTGGATGGGGGGCTCCTCCGGAGGGCAGTGCACACCTGGGCTCTGATGCCGGTGTTTCAGGTCCTCTCTGCTGAGCTGGGCAGAAATACAGGCTCTTAAATGTCAGTGCAAAGACAGTGTGAACTTTCTCCAAAGAGAGGAACCTGGAGTTCCCTGTCTCCTGAACTTTACACTAACTCTCAACAGAATACTAGAGTTAAGGTCAAGATAATGTAAGACACATCAGTAATTAAAAATAATACCTTTTTGGAAAGGCTGTGGGGAGGGGTTCTGCTTACTTTTGTTTGGTGTGGGTTTATTTTTGTTTGGGTTTTGTTGGGGTTTTTTTAATAGACTGGGAAAAATCTTTAATAAGATGCTGAATTCACACACTAACAGAATTATGGAAATGAGACTATCAAACACTCAGCCAAAGATAACAAGGAACAAAGAGGCTGGCTTCTGAAAGTGAAAACCCCTCCTCTCCAGTCTATTAGATTAGCCTGAGACAGTCAACAAGACAGCAATTACAGAAAGCAATGTGATGAATAGCTTTTATATGGTCTTCCAAAAAGTCTTTATTAAAAAGTCCCACACAGCAAGTTAAAGACACTTCTGCAGACATTAAGTAGCTTCGAGGCTGGAGTCTAAGGCCAGGGTGAGACACTAGCTAACAAAGCAAACCCAGAGCGTCCTCACATTACCAGGCTTTAGCAAGCTCACTTTGTAAAACTTTTGTCTTCAGCAAGGTGGGGGCCAAAGAGCACAGAGGACAACCACAACTGGACATGCCATGAACAAACTGACTGAGAAACAACCATGCAGCTCTACATTTAGTAAGTATCAGTCTCACAGTTTTGGTTTTTTTGTTGGGTTTTTTTTTTTTTTTTATGAACTTGACATGCGTTTCCACCAGTAATTTGCTTGATAAAAGGAGGAGAAAGAGAAGAGAGAGACCTAAGAAGGGTTTATTATTCCTCTAGAAGAAAACAGAGGACATAACACTTACGTTCCTGAACCCTCTTACCTGTTGAAGGGCACTTAAAGGCAGGATTGTCCTCTACTGCCAGCACATTGGGAGCCTTGCAGGCAAACCTCTGCCGGTGCTGCTGCACTTGCTCCCCGGGATGTGCGGCATCAGCCTGACTTGCTTCGCTGGGCTGAGCCGTCCGACTGCTCCCTGCGCTCTCCATGGAGCATGGGGGACCCTCGTGGGGACCCGTGGCCATCCCAGAGTCACCCCCAGGGGGAGGTTTGTACCGAACTGCCGGGGAGCCCACAGCAACAGGGCTATTCACAGCAGAAGGGCAGACTCTCGGCAAGTCGAGCTCATCATCTTCAGGGATCGGGTTGTACCATATTTCTCCTTCGTCATCTGCGTCGTTGTCCTCACCGAAGTCCAAAGCAGCGCTCCTCAGTGCAGCAGGGCTTGCGGTGCTTGGCAGGGCACCGACACGAGCGCAGCTTCGCGCAGGGCGCTCCCGGCCCGCCGGTGACGTGAAAGAAGCCCGCGGCACTGTGGGTTCAGGCAGTGGGATGGGAGATTTGGGTACCAGGATAACAGCCCCGTGAGTTTCCTTACAGGCATTTTCTTTTTGCAGAGGAGGAGGTCGGTGCGTGCTCTGCTGCAGCCAGCTGCGTTTCTTAGAAACGGTAATGCTGTTCATCTGCGGCCTGTGCTCGGGGACCTCGCTGGCCTGGGGGGACTTGGGCTCCTTCCTGCTTCTCGAAGCTATGTAAACATTTTCTATTAAATCTGTTCCCAGAAAGAAAGGCAAAAAGAGAGGGAAAGACACATGTTTAGAATATCGTTCTGCTTTTGACAGATGAACACATATGCTGTCGTACGACATTTGCATTAGACCTCCTCCAAAAGGACAAAAGATAAGTTGATGTGATCATAAAATTAGATTTCAGCCTGTCAAAGCAGAATGTGCACATAATTAATAAAGAGTCAGACTTGTTTGGCTGTATTTTTAACACCATGTAATTTAGATAAATGGCAGTGAGACAGCTCTGCTGAAAGTTCACACATACTTACATAGAAATGGCTGCTTTTTTTCTGCCAAGTTCAGGTACAATTGGTTTGAAAAGTTGCTACGTAGTATTTCTCCAGTTTACTTATGCCAATGAAGAAATGGCCCCTGCTTTTGGTATGATGTACTGCTTAAATGGCTACAAAAACCCCACATAGATTCACCTTGAGATTTATATATAAATAAAGGTGAGGATCTCTCTTGCACAAAAACCTCCAGAAAGGACTGTCCTTACCAGCTTTATCCTATAATTAAGACAGAAGCACCCCCTGATTTGTGGGGAATAAAATGAAACACACCATCACGACAGGAAGGAAGGAGGAAGAAGAAATGTAGAAAAGTTCTTAAATATCTCGTTACCCAACAAAAATTTCATGCAACACCTAATCAAATTCCACTGACTGCTCCCAAAACTTGACACAATTTCTTTAAAGCAAGGGCCAACCATTTAATTATGCATCGAAAAACCCTCTTGCACTTGAGCCTCTTGTCATAGCACGTCCAAGCAGCCCACTCGGCAGCACTGCCATACCCCTGGCAGGCAGCAGGGCATCGCAGCAGCGCATCCCGTCCAGGGAGGTGGGACCACGCAAGGAGTGACCACCTCACCCCCGAGCAAGCACCAGCCCCTTTGCTAGGACTGGAAGGAAAGCTGCAAATACATCCAAATTAAAAACAGGGAATGGAGGTCAGATAATCCTCACGCTTCTCTGCGGAGGAGGACAACCCAGACAGGGTTTGCTCAGTCACTAAGACTGAATGGGGTAACTGGGTTCTCATAAATACTGCTTGAACATTATTCTCAGCAAAAAAATTATTTACACACCAATAACGGATGTCAAAATACGGACACCTCTCTGGAGGACTCAAGGAGCAGCTCTGTAAATCCAGCTAAGTTCGCTGTAGACAAGGAGACAGGAGAAACACTGTCACTTGGACACCTTCCCTTCAACCCTCTTTTTAGGTTTGTACATTAATGACAGAAGACACCCATGATAAGATCTGAAACACCACCATTTCATTTGATGAAAGATTCATCATTTGGTGATTTTTTAAAAAAAGTGAAGTTTACTTGTTTAGCTAAACTGCAATATGAACACTGTGATTTGAAGAATTAACTTGGTTCAAAGAATTAACAAAGTTAACTGTGCTCATTTTGAAGCCTGTGCACACCTCCATTGAAGTGCTTTGCTACACTGGGGCCTAAGTCAGTCAATTAACAGAATTTGAGGAAAACGTGAAAGCAGGGCTGAGGACGTAGATCCCTGGCAAAGTTTCAGTGATTTGGCAGCAATCGTATTCCTTCCCCCACCCATAGCCTGGAAATGTAAGCGTGCCATTGTAAAGGTTCCCCTTTACACAATTTCACTACTATTTCAAGTAAGAACTAACCAAAAGGACAGGGAACTAATCTGCAGCGGGCATAGGGCTATGCCTGCATTTCCAAGAAGTCAGTTGGGATCGGGGGCTTCTTGGGCAGACATCCTCCTGCCGGTGATGACCACCTCAAAGCCTTTCACTTCTGCATGGACAGCCCAAGGAGCGGTCCCTGCTCCAGTGACATAAATAGATGGAGCATCCGAGAGCTGTATTTCCACAAACAAAAATATCTGCTACTTCCTGCTTCACTGTAGAAATGCAGGCCCTTCCGCGCTGGTTAAGACAGCCCACAATTCCCAAAACAGCGGGCTCCTAAGTACAGTGTGCCTAAATATACACCCAGCAACACATCTGGCATCAGCCTCAGGCCGCCCTTCGGTCCTAGCGGCAAGAAACGCACAGAGCAAACTCAACTTTGTTTTCAACATCCATCCGGGTATCTCAATAACAAACCATCTGCAAAAGCTTACCACAGAAACATTAATAATCAAGTACCTCCAGCATACCCTAATAACCCTACTGCTTGCAGAGACATGCCACCTATCACACGGATTCAAAACTACCCCTTCTCCGTCTTCAAATTAGCCAACATGCTGCCAGAGGTCATTGATTGTAAATGTTCACTGGATCTCATCCAGATGATACACTTACATGTACATCTTCCAACTGCAGTTTTTGCAATTGATAGCAGTATTTGCAAGAACTGCTTCCCCTTTATTCGAACTTGGCCCTGATCCTGAAAGCCCTTATGCCTGTGTTTATTTTAGTAACAAACTGTTTCACATGCAAGTATCTGCACAACCAGTGGTTCAGTATCACAGAGCAAGTTTTCAATGTCGTTAGCTGTTATAGTAACGAGCCAATTTTAAATAAATACAAAGCTTTCACAGATATACAGGTCAGGCACGTACTTTTTGTTCTAGAGCAAAGTTTCATTCAGAAGAACGCTGCCTACTCTCTATTAGTACTTTAATATATTTAATATATGCTCAAAACCAGACCAGGCCTCCACACAAATACAGAACATGACAATGGTTCCTTCTCAAAAGGCTTCAATATGGTGTTTAAGGAAAAAAAAAGAAAAAAAAAGTCAGGTGTTCCCTTCACCTTCCACTCTATCTACAAAAAATTAAATAAATCAGTATTTAAAGTTAAGCCATTATGTTAACAACACATCCATGTTCAAAAACCAAAGCTTCAATGTTTCAGCTCAACAAAGGTCAAAATTGATATTCTGCCTACTACGTAGGCATATAAAATATTTCAACATGATACTGTGCGCTGCTTTTCAGATTGTACTGAAGAGGGGAACAGCTTTTTCCAGCCTCTCCATATATGGATCAAACAATTCACAGTTCTCCTGGTTGCTATCTAAACACGTTTTCTTTCACTAAGTTTCCCAGTAAAACTATAAAATACAATAATTACGTATTTAAATGGAACAACAGCAAGACTAAAAATTGATTTGTAAGCTTCCAAGCGCACCTTTAAAAAAAAAAAAAAAAGGGCAGCAAACAGAAGCCAAAGAATGACAAACAGTCATATGATAAGAAAACGTGCAGGGATTCACACAAAGCAGTGGTCTAAATTCAAGAACCTCTAATTCTAAAGAGGAATTTTTATTCCCGAGAAGAAGAGGAATTACCGATCTGAAGATGCTACCGCTGAGAATTGATTCAAGACCCAAATTCAAGACCGGCACCCACCCCCGGCCCCCTCCCGCGGCCCTCCGGGGAGCGGGCACGGCGCATCCCCGCCGCCCACGGGACTCCTCGCCCCCCTCGCCCGGCGGGGAACCGGCCGCCCGCCGCCGTCCCGGCGCTCCCCGCCGCCCGCGCCCGGCAGGTGGAGAAGCGGCCACGGGCGGCCGGAGCCCCGCGGCCGAGCCCCGGCCCGCCCCGCCCGCAGACACTTACCCTGCGGGGCGCAGACCCCGCCGTGGCGGTGCCCGGCGCCCGCCGCCGCCGCCCCTCGCTGGGACCTCCTGCCCCGCAGCTTGGAGAGCGTCCTGCGGAGCGGGTCAGCCATGCCCGGGCGCTGCCTCCCTGCCGCCTTCAGCGGGCGCTGCCTCCCGGCCCGCGGGAGCCGGCAGCCCCCCTCCGCGGCGGCGGCAGCGGCGGCGGCGGCAGCCCTGGGCCGCGCTGCCCCATGGCGGCGTGGCTCCGCGCGCCCGGCCCCGGCTCCGCCGCGCACATACTTGGCATAGCTGAGCGGGGTGAGAGGGCGCCCCGCAGTGCGCATGCCCGCGCCGCACCGCCCGCACGGGGGGCGCCGCCGCCCGCCCCCGCCCCGCCTCGGGCCGCCGCGCCCGCCGCTCCCCACGGGGCCGTGGGGGGCGCCGCCGAGCGCCGCCCGCTGCCGGGGCCGGGACCGGGACCGGGACCGGGGCTGGGGCTGGACGGCCAGGCCTGGCCCGGCCCGGCCCGTGAAGCGGGGAAGGGGTGTCGTCCCCGGCCCGCCTGAGGGAAGCCGGTCCCTGCGGTGCGGGGCGAGGTGGCCCGGGCTCCTAGGGCTATCGCAGGTGGGTGGCCGGCCCGCCCCCCCGGCCCCGGGGCTCCGTCCTGCTCGGGCACAGGCTCCCCACCAATACCCGGAGTTGGACACGGAGCGTTTCTCACTACAGCTCTGAGTATCATCTTCTCCGCCAGCTGTGTGCGTAGCATTTCTTGCCGAAGACCAAAGGATTCACAGCATATTTTAAATACTTATTTTCCCTTGATGTTAATTCCCCCCCCCCCCCCCCCAAAGAAACAGATCTGTAGGCTGCAAACTTATTTTTCCCCTCTGGGCTCAGGCCGTGCATGTGGCAGTTCTTGCTTCCTGGCAGGTTTTTAGGCAGTTTCGCTGCAGTCCTGGCCACGTGGGGAAGAGCAGCTCGCTCTCTTGAAAAGCCTTTGCACACTCCTCAGCAGAGTAACGCCAGCGAAGCGGGGATGAAATTGGCCTTGGTGTTAGTAGCCTTTAGTATTCCAGCCAAAATGCCACATAGGTAGAAGACAAACAGCATTAGGACAGAGCAAATAACGTACTGAGGCTGCTGAAGTGGGCAAAAATTTGGTTTTGGTGTATGTGTTGCTCAGCTGCACAGTGCATTAGTTCCATTAGCAAGTGCACAGCCCTTCGAAACAGATCTTGGGAAATGGTAAGTCATTGATTTTTTACCAAGATAAAGCACTGAGACAGCTTTCATTGGTTAACATCTACATGTACATCTCCTGCATCTCATTTCATTATAAACAGCTTCAGGAATATATTTTGCAGCTTTTCATATGACATATCTTACAAACGATCTGCAATACACCTATCTTGTGGTGGGTGAGAGCAGAGGAGCCATCGCTGTCTCCTACCCATTGGCGGTGGGCTGGATGTCGCCTCCCCACGGAAGGCAGCCGGGAGCAGGCAGGCATTCCACGCGTTCTGCATGCCAAGCACAGCACTGCCTTGGTACATAACAAACCCCCAAATACTGGGCCAAAGGAAGTGCTCATTTGGTTCTGGAGAAAACATCCGCAGCTCATGAACATCGCACATATTCATAGATTTCCTCTCTTACCAAATTTTGAGGAGGATTAATAATTTGATCATTTGAAACTAAATCTTCCTGAAGAACAAAATTAGATTAAAATTTTGAATCTTTATATGTGAGACACTAACAGTAGTAACCCAGTAATACCTGTATTTCTACAACGTAAAAAAAAACATTACAGAGTAGTTATGATTTGTCTTCATCTAAAATCTCACAGTAGTTATCATATGTCACACTGCAACAACTTGAAATGCCATTTTGCCATCCTGTCTTTTGAAACCATTTGCATTCCTTTAAATACATGTATTGGGAAATATCTGTGTATGAGTTTCAGAGCAAGAATGCCTTTGGTTGGGAAAAATCACAGACGAGACGGCGGTGGCTGGGACGGTCCCGATGCTTACTGCTGTGCGGGTGAGGAGCTGCGAGTCCCGAGGGGTCTGCCTGGCCTCTGTCCCTGCGGGGGTCAGATCCTGCCCCCTCTGACAGCCGCGTTGCAGCACCCGTGGGCTGGGTTAGGAACAGCATCTTGGGCAAAGTAGCATGCAATAAACACATAAAACCAAAACTATCAGTGCTTTTCTGACAGTGCACTCACTGTGCGCAATTAATGCATCTATCTCCAGCAGATTAATTCATAATTACATTTTTGTCATTACCTATGGGCCCAAGTAAAGGAAAAGCCCAATGCCACCTCCCCTAACCTGATCTTATCTGTTTGAGTGGTTAAGCTTTCATTCCCAACAAAAACTTTGATTTCCAGGCTGGAATCAGTATGTAAAACTAAGCCTTTTGCTATACCTTCCAGAACTGTGGTCCTGATCTGTAAGGACACAGTCGAAGAAGAAAGGTATAAACATATTTGATGGCATTTTTTTGTTGTTCCTCTCATAGCTGGGTGCTGAAACAGGTTACCCAGAAAAGCTGTGGGAACTCCATCCTGGAGACACTGAAAACTTGGCTGGCCCTGGCTAAGCTCCCTTATGCGGCTCCTGCTCTGCGTTGGGGCTGACCAGAGGACCTCCAGAGGTCCCATCCAACCTAAATTACTCTCCCAACTCTAAACCTTTCCTTGTACCAGAGCTGCCATCCTCCCTAGCTGAGACATGGCTCGGATAGAAGGAATGAAGTCCAGCCGAGCAGAACACCAGCAACAAAATCCCCGATAAAATTCTGCACGGGCACCACAGCTCGACTGCACTGACCTTACTGATGCTATCAGGAGGTTAGCCGTGCCACCAGCATATGTATGCCTGAAGCAAAGGGCATGCGTTTGAAGTCTGGAAGAGGGGATCTGCCCCATTAGAAAACACTGAAAAGATGCAAAACAGCTAGCAGATGAACTCTGGGCTTTTTCTGCAAGAAAAAGTTGTTGCAACCATTTCAAATTGAGCAAACAAAAGAAGTCTACACCTACCTTGACTGCCATCTTCACACCTGCAGATTTCCCACCTGTTCTAATGGGAAATCAGATTCCTCCTGTCTACCTGTGCCTTAGATTGTCTGAGTTAGTTCGCTAATGAGTAACAACTTACTGCACTTAAAGTAACTGTATGTAACTTTCAGCAAGTTCCTCTTATTTAGGTGGTATTTTTGGAAATTTTTGTTACTTGGATATTTCCTTTTGGCAATTAAAACAATATTAGTATAAAGTAGGTATTAGCCAGAGTAAGGACCAAATCCTGCAAAGAACTGGAGTACTGACGTTTGGTGTGCAGTACTGCTTTCTCCCATGAGTATTAGCTATGGAAACAAAAGAAAATTCAGAATCATTGTGTTTTCCATGCTGCTTCACACAGTATTTTCTTCATGTTCTGTATGGTTTTAAATGTTAGCTTAAGCATTTAGATTATTCCTCTATGCAATAGGCACACAGGAAATAGCTCGGTGAAAAGCTGCCAATAGTTGAGTCTATAAACACAGTTTGATCTGTATCTTAGAAAATTGTTTCCATTCCAAACTGTGGTTACAAAGCACTTTTTCTTGTTGGCAGCTGGATTTTTTTTAAATCCTTGTGCATCCTGTATTTGCCCAACAGAGTTGGCATTGATCACACAGAAAAAACCCTGCAGATAAAATAACATTAAGGATCTGGCTGGAACTAACTTGAGCCAGTGGAGTAAGAGTCAAAGCTGAGCTTTTGTTTTCAGCTCAGCCTGTTTTGTTCAGGAGCTGCAAAGCACGCAGTGCTGAACGTGAGTCCTTTTACTCGGCCTTCTACAAAAAGTAAAAGCTACTTCAAGAGGATGGGACTAGAGCTTGCATCGACTTGAAGAGGCTTCTTATTAGGAGACTGGCAAATATTTAGGACCGGTTACACAATGTGACTTTAAACAAATAGAAAGCAGTATTCTTCTGAAGGTACAAAGAGAAATGTTTTAAAAAGTTTTTTTCATTAGCAGACTGAGATTTCACCAATTACTTAATCTTTTCTGCGTTGATGAGACGAGAATTGTAAATGACTGCACAAGCAAAAAAGTCAAACTTAAGTCGGAAAAAAAATGCATTGATGAGAAGGATATCTCTGCTGAAGAAGCTGATGCATAGGTGGCAATGTTTGGGCACTGATATAGCTGAATGATGAAATTACGCAGATAAATAGTTCCTAATAAAAGACTGACAAATAACCTTTACAGCTTTGCTGACAGTGTCAGAGATCAGCTCTGCCTCAGCAGATAGGCTGAAGAAGCTGTGCTTTCCTAAGTACACAGGCTTTCGTTTCTGTACACCCTCAGGGACTGGTTTTGAACTGCTCCGGTCTGACTTTGGAAAATTCCATCCCTCATAGCATATAAGACCTCCTCAGATGTATCTGAAATAGAAGTTACATGTTAATTTAGGATGTAACTGTGCAAAGATATACTTTATTTTATTTCAGTGGGATTCATTTGTGTGAGTAAAACTAAAAGTGTCTGGAAATGTGAATGAGTCTTCTTTTCATTAAAGCTTAGAAAATCGGTATCTTTCTTCTCTCAAGACCTGTCGCAAACAGGGGGATAAAGTGACAACTATAGGACTAAAGCGGAGCTGATGACAGCTGGGAACTGGAAGCATTTGAATGCCCCAATAAAATCTATGAGCACTCTTTTTATTGAAAGCGCCTGCCTTCCTGACATCGAAATGGACTGAAATAAGAGTCCCATGAAACTCTATCAGGCAGCTAATAGCTGTGTGCATTATCTCCAGCCTGCCAAACGACTGATCTCTCTCAGATGCAGACACCACTACAGTCATCCATACCTTTGTTACCCCCAGACCCTATTTTGAACCGGCCAGCCGAGGCACCCCAGAGGCCCAGAGGGTCCGGAATACAGCTGCTTATCTTCTTAGGAAGACAAACCAATGGGAGAATAAAACATTTATATTCTAAACCTGAGGAGGTTGCTAGACAACAGGCTGGACAAAGCTGAAGGTGTTCATTACCAAAATGGCTCCACCATCTGCTCCCTGATCTCTGGAACCATTTGCAGTTGGGGTTGCACTTTTTAAAAGCAAATTTTAGAGACTCCAAGAGCAGTCAAGTGTTTGGCTCAGACCACTGACTCCCTTATAGAGCGCATTCTTGCCAGAAACCTCCTTAATCCAAAACTGTTTTAAGAGGCGCCGCTGCCGAGGTCTTACACCCATTGCACCACACCTGCATTGCTGTTGCTTGGCCATGTCCAACCAAACTTGGTGCCTTCTCACAAGGAGCTAACGGACCTCTGAGAAGCCACTGCCACCATCAGTTCCTCTGTGACTCCTGTGGCATGGGCCACCTGGGCTCTGGCGATGTGACTTGCAGCATCAGGATGGTGGCTACCCTGCTTGTATGTGAAGTGCTGAGCCCATTGCTCCCAGTGGCATGGTCTACTGGTCCTGTTAAGCAGTAATTAAAATTAAACAGGAAAGGATTTTAAGACCCATGTAAGGTTAACCTAGATTCAGATGAGCAGTGTGATGGAAATACTTCTGTTCATAGCTATTAGCTAAGTTAAGCAGCAGGAGCATTCACAGCTCTGCCTTCTGTGCTTTGTTTAAACAGAAATAAGACAGTAATTCATGCTCTTTTTAGTATCTTGCACTTATTTTTTTAAGTTGGTATTTGTGTTTTAGGGAATGCAAGCTAACATCTCTATGAGCTTTTCAAAACATGTCATTGAACTTCAGGGCTGTCATTACCACCTCTGACTGCAATCTTACAGCACGCCAGTGCTGTGGTAGGATGCCAGTCTCACTGAAGATATGCTAAAAATACCAAAGTATTTTGGATACAAAGAAGCCAAAGCATTACCCATACAGTAAAAATAGATGGTATCATGACCATTACCTTCTCCTAACATGGAGACAAAACCAGCAGATTGGTGACACTCCACCTTGGTTGAAGTGAAAGTAAACACCAACAAAGAGTGTAATATGTTCGGGCAAAAGAAAAACAGATTCAACTTTATGTTCAAAACATTAGGAGATCCTCTACGAAGGAACTGAAACCACTAAATAAGCATTTCTCTGTCTATTTTGTCCTATCTCTTTAGGCCAGGACCACATTTGTGGTCCTGCTGTTTCTGCCCCAGGAGGGCAGGGAAGAAGCAGAGCTCTCACCTACGTCCACCCGTGGTCCATCTTTCTCCTCAGCCTCATGCCTTCACAAAGTCTCCGCTATCATTCAGTCTCTCACAGTATTTGGCTGTTAATCCAAATTTAGATTCAATGTAACATTTGTGAATCTCATTCCCTAACTAGCTGGAGCCGTAAGGTTTTTGAGCTGTGTCCTCTAGCAGCCCCTGTTAATATTGTACGGGAGTGCTGCCCTGACTGACGGACCCTTAGCACAGCCAAGGGTCTGCCAGTCCGCACAAGAGAGTCCAGGAGATGTTGCAAGGTACATCTACCACAAATCCCAATATGCACAGGGTCCTAAAACCTGCTGCATATGCAAAATTTATTTGTTAAAAATCCTGCAAAACTTAAACACTGTAAGAAGAATATCTTGAATGGCTTCCAATTACCTACTAACAGCCAACAAAATGCCAGAATGGGGGAACACATTTAATGAACATGTTCTTAGGGGAATCCACTTTCTTAAAGTTCTGTTCTTCCACTTCTACCATTAGAAATAGCAAATATTTTTTTTATTCATCAGCCTCAAAACTCTGAGTTTCAAGTCAGAGCAAAGTATAGAGGACTTCTAAATGCTGTAAAAGGAAAAGCAATATTTAAAAAAAGAAGTGGAAAGGTCCTTAAATTGGAAGATGGATCCTTTTTAAGAACTGTATATAGTGTGCTGTACTCAAAGTACTTGACTTAAGATAATCACAAGGATTCCTTAAAGATGTGTTCTTATAATCTTAAATTTTAAGCAACAGATGTTGTTTCTGTAGGCAAAATCTGCCAATGACTTTCACATGTTGAAAGGATCTAGTCTATTTTTCTCTTTTATGTAAGCTAAATAATTTTATTACTCAAATAACTTTATATGTATGTATATATGATCATTTCATGATAATCATCCTCTATGTTACAAAGCCAAAAAAATGGCAAAAAAAAGCCAGAGAAACCCAGCATATCCCCTCAGGCTGCTGAGAGACCTGCGGAATTTCATATGTGAAATATTCTCTTCTTTCTCTCTCCTGTGTGTGTGTCAAACAGAGCAATCGGAGAAGTTAATGATAAGCAACTATGACAATGAAGTCTGTGCATGCATTAGCGTGCTCACACCCAGCTTGTTTGCAGAATCTGAACAACACTGCTTCAGTACAGTGGCTGAAAACTAGAAAAGCATTCTTATAGAGCTACCTAGGTGAACCCTGGAGGTTTTTTGCATTTCCTGGAATGCACCTATCAAGTAGAATAGAATAAAACTGTGTTTCACCAGAGAAAAAAGTTTTCCTGCTTAGGCCAGGCACTATGGAGCACATGTTTTGACCTGATGAGCTTTCTTGACTTGTCAAGAACAATGCAGCAAGGAGAAGACTAGTACTTGATCCTGCTGGCTCCAGCAGGGAAAGTCCCTCATTTGCAAACTTGCCAGGGGTGCTGCCTACCATCTGCTGACAGCTTGCTCCCAACACTCACTCACTCCTGTGATAACAAGGAATGACAAAAGCACAGCAGCTCATGGGAAGGTGGCATGGTAAAGCTTCTTTTAATTATTAATGTCCACCATAACATTCAGTTACCCCTGGGAGACACAACAGAATCCAAGAAAACGAAGGTGAAAAAATAGATTTATAATCTCATTTGTGCTCTCTTAATCACACATCTCCTCATTTGCTCATATTCAGACCAATCTTGTTTTAAATATCTCAAGTTATATGGTCCTACCATTATCCCAACAATCTAACCAGTCGTGTGGTTAGGAAGCATTTCCAAATATTTAACCCAAATGTTAGTCAGCTATTCTATCTAGTCATGTCTCATGTGATGTATTAGTGTAATGTCCTGCTAGTCTTCTGTGGCTGCTGTAGACTATGGCACGTGGTCCTAGGTGGCATCTCTTCCAACCCAGCCTAACAGACCGCACAGCTGGTAGCAGCCCAACAGGCAGAGGTGACACCAGACGCCAGCACAGGGACTGTCAGCCAGTCCTGCATGGATTCCTCTGCATTTCCAGGAATATTACCTGGATAATAAAATATGTATTTAAATGCAATTTAATCTTTCAAATAGTTGAAAATCAATTTACTTTTCACTTTGAAATATTTTCTGAGTGAGAGTGGAAAGTCCATGTATCTCAGCTGATTTCAAGTAGACGGGAAAGGCTACAAAGGCTTCTGTGCTTTCTCTAGTGGGCCCTCACAGTAAGGGCACTCTTCAGAAGAGATCTGTTATTGAGAAGTGTGAGCTATTGAAAACATTCAAAATATTTACATTCTTTAGTGGATAGAAGCACTACTTTATCCTAATCTCTTCTCTAATTACTTGAGTTTCCAGCCGTGCCACAGCATGATCTGTGTAACGTCCACAGCAAAGACCCACAGCACTTTAATACAACAAATTTCAGACGGATATCACAATGGTGGGGATTCTGAAAGACCGTGTACTAGATTACATCCATTTTTCAAAGTAGATTTTTCCTTGTTTAACCCCCCCCAACCTTCCTTCTCATTGCTAAAATCTGTCTCCTAAATGCCATATTCTTCTCCAGAATAAAAAGACTCAACAGTATGTAAAAAACAAGTATTTAAAGTTAAACTTCTGGGTTTTTTACATTGAGCTGTAAGATCTAAAATGACTGATTTTTTTAAATCTATTTTTGGATGGGTTTAACTTTGTGTGTTTCCAAACACCGGTTTCTGCTCTGAAACATCATGCACGAGGTCATTTTCAGTGTTCTTCCACTTTTGTCTGGCAAATTCCCCTGTTGTCTACGTAGAAAAGAAACACAGCTAAACCGGATATACTGAGTGTAAAAACAGAATTTGCATGGGAGGGACAAGGGCAGAGGGAAGTCTGAAACTAAAATTACTCCAACCGGCTTTTTCAAACTGTGTTTCCAAGGTGACAGAAACCCCTTTATTGCAAGGTTGCTCATTTATCTTGAGCAGTTGCCAGGATTTTGATCTAATTTTTAGTTCTGAAGAACTAAAATTATCCCGCTCCTTCTCAGATAAAACTCGACCAACCAAACACAACAAAACAGATTTTAACCGCGTAATGCCTTCTATCTTTACAACCAACAACAAAGAAAAATCAGGTCAAATTGTAAAGCTGCCAATTTTAGCATCCCTTTGGAAGACGTATCCCCAAATAGCACATTCTAATCACGCATATAGTTCATCAGGTATCACAGGCTAAATTATGCACTAAGACCCCGTTACAAGTTTGCAGCCTTTCTGAGCTGATGCGTTGCACACTTATGTGACAGACAGGACCCTGTCTGGGCAACTATTGGCAGGTCAAAGCCTGCAGGCTGTGAAAGGAAAACCTTGGACACACACACACACACACAGAATGCGTTTCTTCAGATCTTCATACATGTTCACTACTAAGTATTTAGAGAAAAAAGAACCCTAAGGAAACACCAAAGACTGCCTCCTGCATTGCTCTATAAACAACCCCAAAACTGATGGTTCATTTCAGCAACACTACCGATGCAGTAAAGCTGATGCTTTGTTAACTACAGTATCAAGTCTCAGAGCTTTAACACCTAGATATCATTAACACCTTGTCTTAGGATTCAACGCCCTCTTTTGCACAGCATGTTTTCCTTCTTTATGGACAAAAACTGTAATGTACCTTTTTCTTCCCCAGTCCTGCCCCTTCCTCCTACCAACATCCTGCTCTCATAGAAAACACTCAAAAAATTTGGCTCAAGATTCATCTTCCCCCTCTACTTTGCCTGCTTCTGAAACACAAATGAATTAATGCTCTAAGCCAGCATTTTTTTCCTTTCTGAACAGCAAATGGGCTTAATGAAGACCCTTAGGTATTTACCTGCTTTACGTGAACAACCCCAGAGAAGGACGCCCCTAGTTTTACTTCCTCTCTTCCCCTCATCACTTCCTTACCCTCACTTACTCTGTCACAGCTGAGCTTACTGCAGGGTTTGGGGACAAGTGCCATGACACAGCTCCATAGAAGATTCGTTTCCTGAAGTGAGACTTTACCATCTCTAGACCTCACATCCGCTGCAGTCCTCACACACCTCTTTCTTTGGCCTTGGAAGGGCTTTGCCCGTAACGCTCCCAGGGCCCTGAGCTTTGCCACGCACAGGAGCAGAGCCCTCTCTAGATAGCAAAATATGTTTATCAGTCTTTTTGACAGTCAGTTAGTTAAAACAGTTTTAACAGTCAGCAGCCTCTGAATGGAGACAGATTTAGTGATCATTTCGACAGAAACCCGTGTCTCCAGGATTCAATGTGCACAAGCAGGCAACACGCATGGTTGGTCCCACTGACTGCCCCCACCTCCTCTGCCCACCCAGTGAAAACCAGCTTGTGACTCACAAAGGCACCCTGGTCTCCAGTGGCATTTCTGGTTCCACACATATTTGAGAAGGACAACAGTTGTTATGGATGGACATTAGGAAGGACAGCTTCCCAAGGAGGCATTTCCTTTGCCACTGACAGGCGTGAGCCCCGTTACTTCCCGTGCTCAGCGCCGCGGCTGCTGTTGCCTTAGAGACCAGCACCAACTGAAGAAGAATCTGCTCTTCCCAGGTATCAGGGTCTCCTACAGAACTGGTTGATGTTCGGCTTTCACCATTAAGAAGTCCTCACGTTGTAGTCATTAGAGACTACTGCCAGGCAAGGGAGCCAATATCAAAGTAAGCATCGATTTCTTGTGCAGAGGCAAAAGCGGTAGTGACTGCAGCTGCCAATACTGGGGTGCTGCTTGTGCTCTGCGGGGAAGCAAGACAGAGTGCATGGCGAGCAGGATACGAATGCACAATCTCTCTCTCCAACTGGCTCTCTTCTCAGATAATACGTAAGAAGACACCAGCTCTCCCTGCTTCTCTAATTCAGGGTACTCCCCAGAA
Organism: Gymnogyps californianus; assembly: GCF_018139145.2. Classification (NCBI taxonomy): domain Eukaryota; kingdom Metazoa; phylum Chordata; class Aves; order Accipitriformes; family Cathartidae; genus Gymnogyps; species Gymnogyps californianus. The sequence goes on along the minus strand of NC_059478.1, from coordinate 20,092,497 downwards.
GCCCAAAGTCCAACTACTTGTCGTTCACCTTGCCAAGTCTTGCCAGCACTTAGTGTGCAACGTTTAGGAATCCCATTAGGAAATGTACCCAAAGCATCAAAGAAAAGTGATGTATTTTTATATGTCTGATTCAGCAAGCACTGCTGAGTCAGTTGTCTACTGCGAAGCATGCTGAACGTGGCCTCTGTATTTCTATCTGTCTGAAAAATACATCCATCTCCTCTGCTTGTCCATAGGAGATACAGAGAGGGAAGTTCCAAAGGCTTTTAGCCAGTCAGCAGGGGCAAGCCCCATCTTATTAATGCAGCTATGACAATGCAAATCTATGCATCTCAGGCACTTCTAAGACGCCTGTTGTACTGGCTTACACTCTCCCTGTCAGATTTGCATACAAAATATATATTTTTAAAATATATTCACAAATGTTAACCTGAAGCAGAATTTTTCTTTGCCTGTCAGCAAAGAGCATCTGGAAATGATCAATCTCTCTCTCTACCTTGCCCAAATGTCCTCAGGGAGAAATTAATCTTTTAAGACAACTATATTGAAATGAAAAAATGCTTTTGTAAGCTTGCTAAATTCAGATGCTAGTTAAGTTTTCCTGAAAAGAAAGCATAGGGAGGGGAAAGGGATCCATTCTTTCTAGGAGTAAAAAACCACAAATCATTTTCCTTATTCTACTGTTAGGTGCACAACAAGGCTTCAGCCCCTATCAAGAATCAGAGGCTCAATGCTATGGCCCCTGGCAGTGTAAATTCACATGTGTGATTAGCTTCATATACAACAGACTTTCCATTGCCTATAGTGGGATTCATACACAGCTGAGCTTCATACACACAAATAGATTCTTGCAGGAATGAATGCAGCATCTCTACAGAGAAATGTTACCGGTCTGGGAACAGATAAACAATGATCAGTGCTGCGATTTACTCTCGCTCTCATTCTCCACCACCCCTTAATATAAGAACCAGCGAATTAATTAATAGGAAAAAAAAAATCTAAGGGGAGGAAAAAACTAAGTTTAGAAGGTGATACTGGCGCGTTACCAAGAGCACAAACCTTGAATACAGTTGTGTTTTTCCCAGCAAGGCATATTTTGGGCACGAAGGCGTGTCCCGGAGACACTCAGGTTCTGCGCGTGCAGTGCTGCTCGCACAGGCAGGGTGTGACTGCAGAAGTATTTTAGTTTGGATCAGGAAGCTGCTTTTGAAGTGACTCTCCCTATCAGCCCGGCAGATGCTGCTTTGGTTTTCAGAGTGCACCGGCTGGATTCCTTTCAGATGAAACTCCAGCCAGAAGATGCACTCCAGGAGTGCATTTAATGCCCTTGGACTGCTGCTGGGTGTTGAGCCTGTGGGAGCAACGCAGAGCTAGCCCACAGCACGGACTAGTTCACATTACAGGCACTCTCCTATTGTGCCAAATGACGTACTAATGTAAATGTAGCCACAGATTAAAAAGCATCCTTTAGCATGATATCAGAAATAGAACTGAAGTGATTATATCACATATAGCTTCCCAACAACCCTACAGCATTAACTAGGAGAGTCAGTAAACCTGCTTATTCTTATAAAAACAGAAGAGCTACTTATTTAACAAACAAAAGCCATATGCAATATAATTGAGAAAAACAAATATTCAAGATAGAACTGACCTTCTGAAATGGATTGTTTCCCAAGTATGAGGAGAGCGAATTTCCCAGCCACTTTTATTTCTGGTTCTTAATGCTCAAGTGTGTATGCACAATCTGGGATATAAACACAGCTCTGATGGAAAATCCTGTAGAGTTTCCCGGGAATTAGTGCTGTTACTAAATGTGATAGTTTTTCAGGTCAATTTCTGCAGAATACTATTAAAATCTATGGGACCTTTGCAGAATGAGAAGGAAGAACAAAAATCAGGGTCTGCAAAATATTCCCGACATAAAAAGACTGCTTCATTTAAGGCCCTTCATGTTACTTACTAACTCTGAATTTCAGAGCAATCAATGAAGACAACTGTGCAGCCCCCAGCATTACTGTTTCGCTGTAGACAAAGCAGGCATCAAGTGAAGTTTCCACCTACCATGGGGCATACTCAGCCCCTGGCAACATTTGCCCTTTAAGCAAATCACATTAGGTATTTCCACAGGAAACAAGACCATTAACTTTCAGCTTTGTATGTTGCCAAAATCCTGTGAAAAATTAAATGAGGTCTTTTTAATTAAAAACCTAAACACATGCAGTGGGTCAGTTCCATCCCTAGGACCCCTATTTCTTCTCTCAAGTATAATGGGAGTTTCTTTTCATTCCTTCTAAAGAGTCTTGAGGAAAAAGTTAGTTTTAAGGGCTAACTTAACTTCTGAGTGAACTGCAGGGCCTGACTGTTAAATCCTGTCTGGAGTTACCCCAGTACAGCAGCAACACAATCCACAGCAGAAGTCTGCTCCAAGGAAACTTGGACGCAGTGCACTGGAGCAGGTTCTATGACCAGACAAACTGCCCTCAGAAATTATGTCTTTTGCTATAATTCTGTCATTTAGCTTAGAATTAGTTAATTTTTTTTTAAATTACATAAAATGTTTTTTCCCTTGGCTATGCCACAACCAAAGAACGAAGGCAAAACCTGAGATAAATCACATTTTATAACTCCAAATATGTCATCCTGAGCCATTTACACCTGTGCTTACACAGGAGTCCTTGCTCTGTATGAACAGAAAACTACAAACCATAGAGCTGCTGAGAGGGTTATATGCTTCCCCAAAATGGAGAAGAAAGTTATAAACTCTCTTGTTCAACTGCATGTTTTTGCTGATTTCTACCAATTCATTAATGCACTGAGTTGCCAACATTGGAAGAAGGGCTGGCGGTGCTCGTTGCATTGCTGTCTTCCCTTCAAGCATTGTTTTAAAGCTGAGAGGTCTGCCAGGAATGGCGTGGGTCCGGCTGGCCAGCCTGGGGCAGGCAATGGGCTGGGTCACCTTGGGGAAGGCGCATTCCAGCCTTATTTTTGTAACTTTCTATGAAAGAAGCTTATGAGTCCACAGGAGATCACATAAATGCAACTTTTCAAAGCCAATTCTTCCTCACTTTCTTATTTTGCAGAAATAAGGGGGGGGTTTGAGTGTTCTTAAATTTAAACCAAGCATTACTCTTTCAGTCACAAGATGATAAAACCCTTGTTCTTGGGCTTTTCTCTACCAAGTTAGAAACTTTGAAACTGAATAATTAGTTTGTCCAAAACAGAAGTTTAGTGTGACATTTAACCATTCATTATTTTCATACTGGTTTTCACTGCTTTGTTGCAGACAAACACACTTGACTAAAGTTGTATTTGCCAAATAATTTTTTTATTGTGATCCATCAATGTAAGAATTATTTTTAAAAGAGAAAAGATTACGGTAACTCTCCCCAGACAGCATTCAAAAATTATGTGAAATTTACAGTGCAAAAGCTGTTTAAAAAGCCTTCGTAGTACTAAGAAAATCTAGAGCAAGATATCAAGAAAGCAACCAAAATAGATGTGTACTGTTTCAAGAGACACTTAATCAAGTATTAGAAAACTGATTTTCTTCTAATTTTCTTTCTGATTCTTTTTTAAACTAATCCTATAGTTTAAAGTAGTACTGCAAATTCAAACAGGCATTATGCCAGCAAATTCAAAGAGGCATTATGCCAGCAGTTAACAAAAGCACCCTCTTCTGGAGTAGCACGGCTGAAAAGCCAGCAAATGTAGAATATAAGAGCTAAATTATTGCAGGGCTTCATTTGCCCAGTGGTCTGTTGGATGATTTTGCCGATGGAGCAGTGCATCCTTCTGCCAGCTATGTGATACTTTACTGACTCAACAGCTGTCCCAAGAAGGCTGAGAAAAGGCAGGGAAATAGGGGATCCCCAGCAGGAGGGTGGGAATGATACACGCCTGGGATCCTCACAAGGTCAGACCAGAATTTGTTTGCTGCTGGCTCTCGAGCATTCAAGGAACCCTGAATTTAGATATATGCAGTCTGTATCAGGCAAGTCTCCCTGTTTCATCAGCACTGGAATCACTTAATGACATGGATTCTACTTATTTTCGTATTGCTAGCTTGAGGTGTCAATTATGCTTCTGTGGGGAAATAATGCACTGAATCTATTAATGTTACAATAATGTAATAATTCTATAGCATATAACTCTCTGTGCTGTCTTACAAGTCTATCTGTTCCTTTATATAGATACTTTGAAAAATTTAAGTTTGTAACATGTAAGCAGTATTTCATTACTATGTCAAAGATCATGGCGACACGGCTTATTTAAACTGTCAGAGATACAGCTTATTTACAACTATCCAAGAGGCATGCACAAAGGTTCCTGTAAGAACAAGTCACTAATGGTAAGCAAAACCTTACATCTTGTATAAAAATCAGTATTCCTAACTATTGAAACAGTATGTTTTCAAACAAGCCTTTGCCATTGCCAACCTTATAATTTCATTAAATAATACAACTCTTTGAAACATTTCAGACAATATATAAGGTCTTAGTCTCACAAAATACAATTTTATCATTCCTAAGGAAGGGATTTGTGCATTTCTCTTAAGCATCTTCTAATTACAACAGAAAGTGACACTTTTTCTAGACCAGAAGCCTAATAGAGAAACATTTTTTGTAAAACCCTTCTTTAGGTCTTTGTTAAGTAGTTGTGATCCTTCCTACGAAAGAAGTGAAATTAGTTTCTCACATTACCTGGTCTGGTTCCTCAAGGCATCCCTTACCACCCTGTGTCAGAGAAGTTACTTGTTGAACAAAACCGGACCATGTTCTGCTTCCCAACAGAAAGGCTCCCCAATTACTTTTGCTGGGAGCCTGCTGCTGGCAGGCGAGGGCAGGTGTGTGTTTAGTTGGTTGGGTTGGTTTGGTTTGAGGAGAGTATGTTAATCCTCTCCTGATAAATCCTGTGGTTTAGGTTTAACTCCCCATTACACTTTCCTGGGGTTACCCTGTATTAATCCTGTATTTGTTTTCATATCAGTCCATCTACAGCAAGAAACAGATGGTGGGAGAAGTTAAGAAAAGGGATGAGAAATCAGTGTTTGCTCCAAAGAGTAAGTTCACCTTGTTAGAAGACAGCAAAACACAGAGTCCTTGTGTTGCTGCTCACAGCTACAGCAAAGGAAAGATGTGATCATCTTTTGAAGCCACCAAGACAAAAGCATTCTAAAGATGAAGAGCACTTCATCTTCTAAATGAAGAGCACTGATAAAATTATTTGATAACGGCCAAAAATGCTTATCTCCATTCATTGAATTCATTGCATTCTTCTGTCAATCCAGCTCCACAGGTCCTGGCTTCCCTGAAAATTCCTGTTTTTTTCAGAAGTGCCCTGAAGAAAATAGTTCAAAGGAACCAGCAGCACAAACCCATTCCAATCTCTGGTGCGACTCTGCCTTCCAGGTCCAACTGATCTTTGCACATTTCTATCAGCGACACAAATTCTGTGAACTCCTCTGAAGACGACGTTGTTCCCTTCAGTCTGTGATACTCTATGCATGAAGAACTAGCTCACTGGAATCTCTGTCCCTCTGTTATTCCCACTATTTCTTGGTTCCTGATTATGTGACTTACAAGCTTTTAGAAAGCAGTCCACTGCTACCAACATGTTTGTCTCAGGAACAGAACCGTTCCCTGAGATTCCCATGTCCCACGGGAAGCCTCCTGTACAATGAAAATGCTGTATTTCTTTCAGCAATTTTCTGTATTTTGCCAACATTTTACTCTACAGAAATCCTGCTTTTGTTTCAGTCTTGACATTGTGAGACAGTTGCAGACTGCCTAGCTAATCGCCGCCTCTTGTTGCGTCATTCTTTAGGCTTCACCTTAGTCAATGCATCCAGAAAACGCCTTTGGCAGTAATGGAATCGGATTTCTTAGCAAGGTGCCTCCATTTGCTCAAGGGTTTTCTAAACACATCCCATGCTAGTCTTCTTTTTGAGAAGTTTTTTCCTCTGTAACGTTTGCCCTCCTGTGCACTGTCGAGAGAGGAGTCGGTGTCTCCTCCTGAGCACGCCTGGGCAGCCATTTCCACTCTGTTGCTGCTAGAGCAACTAGCCTGTCAACAAGCTCACCTCCATAGGGCACCAGTACAACCATGCTTGTGCCCAGGCCTGATGGTGCTGGGATTTTTCCAGCTATTTGGAAACTAACCTTTCACATTTTTCCAATCTAACGAGTAATTGTGGGTGTCCTTAAACATTTTCTCTCAAAATGGAAATGCTGCACAGGTGTAGCCATTGCCAGGGGTCCCCTTCAACTGGTACAGCCATTTATCCTTGAAGAATGCACACTTCAGCTGTAATCAGCTTCCACACTTTTAAGACAGTCCTGCGTTGTTCTCACATCAAACCCACGCCCAAAGCAAAAGCACAAACATCTGTAACCAGTAGTCAAAGGGGTTTGGAAAAAATCAGCAAGCTAAGACAGAAACAGGCACAAGAGCCTTTCAAGCCTGAAAAGAAAACCCAAATTGTATCCTGCTGGTGACTGAAAGCATTATATCTTTTCATCCAAATTCTGCCATGATTTTGCAAGATTAGCAAGCTGGCAAATGAGCCTCCTGTCACCAGACAGTCAGCCAGCACCGCATAGCTTCTGTTTCTCTCCATTGATAAAAAATCCTTCTCCTGTGCCGATTCCACGTTCATGATAAACTACTCTTTGTGGAACACACTGCATCTCCCTGGATTCGCTTACAGATTGGCAGCCTTAAGCTTATCACAAACCATTTGTAAATGAATCAGTTCTTCAGTAGCGTTAGCATGCATCAAGCTGTCGCATCGGAATAGCGGAGGGATGCCTTGCAACAACCTCTCCACTAGCATTTCTGGGAGGAAGCACTGCCTGCCATGAAAGCCATTAGCTTCAACAGCTGTACTTCTATACTGATGTGAATTCTTCTTTTCCAGATCATCCCGCCTTTCTTGGAAATCCATGTAGCTGCTATTGTGCCAGCATCTGGAGGCAACACAATGTGTTCATTGCAAATTAATTGCCTTCCAGCCACCGTTTTTCTAATCTTGACAAATTTTTAAGAGAATTTTCTCAAATCAAACTTGTACGCATTTTTTACTGCCTTTTTTCCCTGTTACACGTAATGATCATCATCACATTTGATTCATCATAAAAACAGTGCAATGATGAGTTAATAGAGGGCTAATTTTCAGAGCCAATCTTCCCCATTTATCAGCGGGGGTGTATGTTAGCTGTCACTATCTCCTTTTAAAAGACAATCCAGGATAAACTGTTCTCTAGTGAGAGATTTTTTTTAACATCTGAGCTATCAGTTTAAGTTTCGTAAGTGTTCACTCACACATTTCATAGATCCTGATGCACAGAGTAGCCAATTTTTCATTATTAGCTGCCCAAACCTGAAGAAAATCTAGAAGTCTGTTTCTTGCTCCATCAAGCTTTGTCCTTCAGCTTATTCAGAGTCTTTCCCTCTTCTACTTTCAAAACAAATGAGAAAATCTTCTTATTGCTCACTTCACACTTACCTGATCTGCTTCCTTTAAGCACTGCATCAGTATCAGTTTTTCTCGGTTTGTGCATCTGTGTCACTTCTCCTAATCATGCAAAAAAGGGGATGGAGAAGACTTGAATCCCCTTTTGGGGACTGTTGGACGCACTCCTATAATTGTAAGGCTTATCGTGACCGCATCTTTCCTGGTCATGCTTTCTCTAGTGACTTATTGAGGAACTTGAATGATAGCTGGTAATTTTACAGCTTCATAGCTATGAATGCCATGGACACATTATCAGTAATCTTGATCTAGAAGCCCAACTCCAGATAAGCATTTGTAATTTAGCCTATTGCCCATTTTTCTTAGCAGCTTTTTATGGTATCTGAATAAGACCTTACAGATCCTTGGCAAAATCAGTGGGCTTTCTCTCCTTTTCTTCCTCTCCTGGCTAGTAGCTACGTTCTATCTAGCTCAGTCCAGCTGTTTCCAAACAGCCTCTTTGCACCACCCCGCAGAAGTAAGTACTGCTTAGTAAGTATCATATTATCAAAGCTGATCACTGGAAATATTTTGTGCCTTTCCGTCCGTTTTCTCACCACAGTTAGGACTCTAGCATTTTTTCCACTATGAGGAGTTCTGTAGTTGTTTGCATTACAAGTCAATGATGATACAAGCATAACATTTCTTTCATGCAATCATCTCATTTACTTACAATAAAACGCACATGCTGTTATCTCTGAACTCAGAAAGGTCAGTCCCCTCCCTGCTCTGGGCTTTTTTGTATGCCCTGTATGTCAAGAAATCTTCTGAGTTGCTTCAGAAGCTGCAGCACTAGCACTTCCCTCATCATCTTCTCCTGAAGATGATGCACTGAAGCATTTCTACCAAAAAAACTTCCAGCAGCAGAACCAGTCCACCCAGACAACTCAGCTTCAGACAGGCTCTCACAGCCTTCTTTCAGATGTCTTACTTAAGAAAAAGAAGCATAGTTGCTTTTGCCATTTCTCCTGAATAGGGAAGCTGCCATAGTCACTGCTTACAATGAAGATTTCCTCAACCTGTAAATAATACAATTAATCATTCTTCTCCCAGATTAGCCACGCTGGTTTTCTCCTTGGAAACCGAGTATCAGATGGTGTTAACTCGAAGACAACTGGATACCATGTATACCGTATGATCTGAAAACAAAAGGAGTGATTAGCATGGTAACTTCCTGAGCTGCTCCATAGAATAGCAGAGCAAACAATACAAGGACAAAAGCCTCCTTGGTCACAGCAGTCGTGGGAATGCATCCTATTTCCAGAGCTGGTGACATTAACCTTCAGCTGTAACACTCTTCAAGAAGCACTTCAGTAGCAAACAGAACTGTTCTAAGACTTGAGAATTAGGCAGTCCATTGAACCGTGTACTTCATGTCAAATCCTTCAAATCTCAAGAAATGGTACCATTCATCCCACGTAACCCTGGAATACATTCTGTACATATGGGATAGCAGAGGCAGATTTCTCAAAAAGTGTCCTGCTAGACATACTATAATCTGCAACTCGCTGCCTGGACACAAACTGAACCCTTGGTTAACTGATCAAACATCTGATGTTCATCTCTGAACAGGAGCTTGCTGCTATTCCCTACCCTCAGCTCTCTATGCCAGCTATAGTATAAACACATTCCTGTTAAAATTAGGTGTTAGGTTTGCAGCTGGACTCAATGATCTTAAAGGTCTTTTCCAACCTAAATGATTCTATGATTCTAAAAAAGGAGCATAAGCAGTCTTTTTTTCTACCACATTCTCTGAAGATTAGCACCTTCAACCTAGCTACGTTAAGAGAGCAGATACAGGAAAAAAAACCAGATCAGAGTGAGCCTTTTCATTCAGAGACTTCATGTTCAGCACTTCAAGAAAAACATCCTTCATTTCTTTGTAAGCAAAGCTCACAGAAACCATTGGATCTCGGACGACCAGGACCTAGAGACCAGCTACCCGAGTAGCTTGTGACAATCCACATCCTGAAGTGGATGATGTAAGGCTGCATTACCTGCATGGAGACAGCTATTCCTGTAACAGAACCGGTCTGCATTAGATGATAATTTTTAGTGCAAGTTTCACACACTATTACTAGGACGAGGGAGAATTTACATTAGCATTCTAGACAAAGCGACGTACAGGCATTTATAGTCTCTCAACTCAACAAAATGCAGATATCCACAGTTCCTGAATTGTCATGCTACACTGGCTGTCCACCTAGTAAAAGCCCCATTTCAGCAAGCAGTCGTATTTGACTGCTGCGAAGGGGTCTTTATCCCAGCTGGAACTTAGCAGGGTTGTCCTTACGGGCACAGGAGGCTTCCCCTTGCAACCCGGAGGCCAGCTCTGCTCCCTGTTAGCCCAGTCCCTGCTCTAGCCCAGCCATCGGAACCTGAGATGGAGTCTTTTGAGAAACTGTACACAGATCTGCACTTCATAAACTTCGCCTACGACACTGTCCCTCATCTTGGAGCTTGCTACGACAGTGTCAGATATTTGGGTTTGTGCTAGGAGAGCTGGGGCACGGGGAACCCTCAGCTGTGTACAAGTACCATTTTTTGAATCGTTTCCAGACTGGCAGCACAGAAGGGGTGGAATATATCACGGATTTGGCCCGACAGCCTGTGAAATTGGCAAGGAGTGGTTGCAGAGTCTGCAGGTAGAGAAGGATCCAGAGAAAGCATTATCACGCTGCCAAGGCTAGAGTTGCATAACTTGTTGCTAACTTCGTATACTCGCTAAAAATGAATACATTTTTCTATATATTGAGGTTCAAAAGAATTTTTTTAAAAATCACTTTTAAAAATATTAACATCATATTAGCACATATGCATACAGAAGCTGTTCTGCCAAATTAAAGCTCGTCCAAGACAGAAGGAAAATAAAAATTATGAATGTTTACATTAATAGTTCAATTAAATAAACTTCTATTAGTGGGCCTAATCTCACTGCAGATTTCCTAAGGCACAGAAGCTTTATTTGAAAATAAACCTAGAGCAACCCTCCCTCCAACCCAAAAATCCATGCAGCAGCATATCACAAATGCAACATATACTGACTAGCACTTTGAGAAGATTACCAACTGTTTGTACTGAGATAAATACAATTTGGCAGTAAGGACTCTGTCACAGCTTTGTCATAATTTTTTTCCACATAAATATCTAGATTCTATTTTCAATTTTAGGAAGAATATGTTAAATGCTTCAATTTTTCCTGCATCAGTTAGTCTGATGTTTCACTGATGCAGATCACATAACATCAAAACTAATTATCAAATATTAAACTCCATTATTAGCTCCATGTTTTTTCAGTTTGCAGTTATATATTTATTACAAACAAAACCCTGAGGAATCTGTTGTGTCATAAGAAATACATCACTGAAATGCATACAGTACAGAATTCATCCCTCCTATGCACTAAGCATGCAATGCAATATTTATACCGCAGATGTTTTCAAATGTAGTTTTATTCCAGTGACCTATTTGCAGTCTTCACATACATTTCAAAATAACATTATGCAAACATATCACAGGACAGTACTTAAAGAATCTTTAGTATATACTCCTTTATAAAAGGTTTTGACACGATGGAAAAGTCAGTCCAGAAAAGCTCACGTTACCAGGTTTCTTGATAAACAAAATACCATGAAGCCCTGTAACCTGCAGGAGCACAAGTATCCATCACAATGGATCCCTTTTCTAAATCCCTCTTTCAAATAAACAGGTTTAAATTTTGTTCAGTAGGCGAGTTTCTGTCACGACACTGTCCATTTAACTTTGTGCTTTCCAAAAGGCAAGCATACTACAGAAATAAAATTCCCTACCCGACAGGAGAGAGAAATTCCGTAAACATGTATTTGTTTCCCATTCCAGCAGAGGAATCCAAGTTCATTGAAATTCTCATTATGGCTAAATCCAGCACGCCCTGCTTATAACTTCTTCTTCTTTGTCCGCTCCCCAGAGTCTAGTTTACGTTTCTTAGCGGAAGCTGGTTCATCATCTTTTTCACCATCTTTAAATAAAAACCAGAGTTAATCAAAGTCAGCAAAGCCAGCATCTTTGTCTTAAACACCATCCTCATCTCAGAACAACTGACTTATCCCCATCTGCGATGCCTGGAAAAAAGACAGTGGTATTAACTGATAACATCCTCATTTTTGGAATGTGGACAATATGTGGACAGAATAGGAATGATTACTTGTTATTACTACCACAGACCATTGAGGATAACTAAGAGGAGGCCTTGTTATGCTACCGTACAGTACTTATTCTAAAAAAAAATATTTGAATAGATAAGACAAAAAGCTAGAAAATGACATTTTAGAAGCAGGAAGTAATGTCAAGGTCAATTAACAGTTTATCTTCTTAGTCTTTGCATGAAGGCTGACTAAGAGAAATGTGTAGGGGAAAAAAAAAAGCATACAGAACAAATGGAGCAAGACAGAGACAGAAAAACTGCCACTGGGGAAGGAACACCCAGAACAAAAAAGGGAACAAGACAGCAAAACCCCCTTGCTTTTGAAAAGGTTTGCTGACAACTTTACTGGTGAACCAAAACATTATCGTGTGTTCTGAAAGCCCAGAATTTCTTCTGGTTTTGTTCTCTTGGTTGTTACTGGCTATTCTCTTTCTCCAGTAATTTAAAAAAAAAAAAAAAAATTCCTCCCTCCTGTCAAATATTTCTTTACTTCCTAGATTACCATTACAGCTTGTACCATGATTAAAAGTGAAGAGGATAGTAAGTATTTTCTTCAGTAATCTTGCACATGGACATTTTATTTAATTCCCCTCTCGGCCTCCAAGTTTTGCAAACATTATAAAAATAATCTGACCTACATCTACACCTAGGGTCAAGACAGCAGCGCTTAAAAAAGCTCTCATACCACTTTCTGGTTTAACGGTACCATGACTGAACCTGTTAGTTTCATATAACTACAGTTCTACAGACTCTTTAATCATTCCCTGCTTCCGCTAATGACAACGGAAGGGGAGCAGAGAGATTGCTGGAGAGTCTCAATTAATTCTAGGAAAACCAGAACACACGCACTGAAGCCTAACCATCCCTGCAGCCAACTACTGCTCTGCCCTTGAGCAGCAGTGGATGTAGAAGAGGCCAGCAGAACTTCCTCCGAGTTGTGGGCAGGGAGGTCTCCAGTCACAGACCACTCACAGAGCCCAGCCACCCACCCAATTCGCACCCATCCCTACGCACACGGAGCTGGAACACACACGCCTGTGCAAAGCACAGCTGCCTTACGCCAGGACCTCACCCGATTCTAGGGGTTCCTGCTCCTCATCCGGCAGAAACCTGGCTTTGCTGGCCTGCCGGGGCGCGTCGTCGCCGTTGTCCTCGTAGATGTTGGACCACTTTATGGCCATGTCGAGGGCAGGGGGCGGCGGGGGCTTCTTCTCGGGCGGGCTGTAGGTCTCCGGCGGGGGCACGGCGTTGCTCTTCCACACCTTGAACTCCTTGGGGGGCTGCAGGAGAGAGCAGGGCACCCGTCACACCGGGCCTCGGCGGCCGGGAGGCGGCGCGGCCCGGCCCCACGCGGCCCCGGCGGCCGCCTCGGGCTGCCCCCCGCGCCCCACCGGCCCCACGGCCCCCGCACCTCCTCGGGCGCCCGCAGGACGCGGCTCTCCCAGTCGATCTGCTTGTTGAGCGGGTTGTAGAGGAAGGCGGGCGGCTGCGACACCCTACGGAAGAGCTCGTCGGGCGGCGGCAGCCGCGGCCGCCGCCCCGGGCTGCCCCCCGCCGCCGCGCCGCCCCCCGCCTGGCGCTCGTCGGGCTGGGGCTCGTCAGCCTCCGAGTCGGAGCTGGAGCTGCCGTAGGCCGCGAAATAGCCCAGAGGGTCCTCTCCCTCCGCCGCCATGGCGGGGCCTGCCGGCGCGACACCGCCCGCACGGAAACCGGGCCCGCGCCGAGGGTTCCGGCCTGCCGCCGCACCGACGGGAGCCAGAGCCCCCGGAGCCCCGCCGCGGCGGCCCCTGCTGCCGCCTGCCCCGGGCCGGGCTCCGCGCTGGCCCTCGGAAGGCGAAACCCACTGTTGTTTTCGTGTGGGTGGGGTCCCAGTTTGTACATGGCGAACGGGATCCAGCAGAAGGAGGAGGTGGAAAAAGCTGACCTTTCTGCGTCCACCCTGGGGTACGCAGGGTTCACCCCCAGTAACTCGGGGATTTTTTCCCCTCTAAGTGACCATAGACAGATACAGAAAAATCAGACACGAAACTGAGACGACCTCCATTTCTCCTTTTTTACACCTGCAGGCTTAAGTAGAGAGAAAACACGTTTTCCTTAGTGTTTGAGCGTTAGCTAACCCAGGGCAGATAAAGCTGTGAACATCACCTATCCAGTGCTTAAGCAGTCACAGAGGCTATCTTTACCAAAACAGATTTTTCAGATCTGTTGGAAAAAGTTTGTACCGGACTTCAGTTGTCAACAAGGCCCATAGATCTGTTATTGCATCAGCTAAAATACTTACTAGCACTGTTCAGGTTACTTATACTACACCACAGAAGCAGGATAAGGTCTAAGGAAGGGGCTTTGGTTATACTATGATCAATTCCTGTACTGTAAAGATACTAAACCTGTCCGGCTGATCTCTCATAATCAATACTATAGTCATTATTTTGAAAGAAACCCTACGCACAAAGTATGATGAAAACAACCACTGAAGTGAGCCTCCACGGTCCCTGCAACATTTGCAAATCCTTTTTTGAGTCATGCTCCTCAGCACTCAAAGGTTTTGTTTCTCCCCCACTATTAAGATTTTTAGTTTTATTAATTTAAGAATGAAGTCAATATATGCATGGCTGGAAGCAACACTTCTCACATCTTTAAGAAGTTGAGCAATTGAGCCATTTGAAAAAAAAGCAAGAATCAGGTTAGCAATACTAGTCATGAACCCCAGAAAGTGTAGGTAAGCAGCCGAGGTCTTAATTTCACATGCATGTTTTCCCTATACACTGCTCTTGAATGCAGTCCTACAGGCACAGGTGTTTCACATTAAGTCAGTCTTTCCACCAAAGACAAACTTCTCTAACAAGACAACGAGAACAAAAGCCTCCCGCACACACAAAACCAAAACCACACATGCAGATACTGGCATGAACTCCTCTTACAACCTACGCATGTTAATAAAGACAGAGACAGACAGGAAAACCGGCAATTATACAAAAGAATTTATTCCAAAAGTTGTGATAAAAATATTTCAAATCTAAAAAAAATGTCTGTTATAAACGTCTGGTAAGATAATACATTCATTTAAAGTCTCAGGTTCATAGGCTCCACTGCAGGAGTGATCCCTGCACAGGCAGGCTTCCTGCAGACTGTGCGGCACACCGTGGCAGGCAGCAGACCTCGTGTGTTCGGATTTCGATCTGCCAGGCAGTCTTCACCAGTCTACCCTTAATTTCATGTTAGAGAGCAAAATTTTGCTTGCATATTTAGGCACTTAACTTCCAGAGCGCCTTCTGAATCAAGCAGTTTTGTCGAAAAGCATTTTCACAGTCCTGACAGTCTACAACCTTAGATGTATACAAGAAAAACAAGGATTTTTATAAACACTAAACAGAAGCCCCCATCTTTATCGAATGTAAGCTATTCGTATACTAAGTATGGAGTGTAGTTGAACATTGCAGCTTCTTTTAACCTACTTCCAAAACCAGAGTAAACACGAAAAAAAAATTAGAGACTTTACTGAGGTCCTGCAGATGGCCTGTCTCCACAAAAGGAGAACACAGTTTAGGAATATTACCTGGGTTTGCATTTGAATGGAATTACATGGCTATAGCACTGTATGAGAGCCAAAATAATTTAAAGCCTTAAATACAAACCTACTCTTTGATATACTGAAAACACCCCATCACTTTAAAGTGTAGTACTGCAGAACACAACTGTACACATTTCCAAGTAAGAGTTTGTCTTTGGCTAGTAATTTTAAAGTGATTATAGGCCAACTTCATAAAAAGTAGATTACAACTCGAGTAGAGTAGGAGAGGAATACAGCATGTTACATTGTGTCAAGAAATGAGAACCTTCCCATGTCGAAATAGTTTAAAATGCATTTGGCTCTAAACAATTTGAAATGTAAACCTATCTGCTTTGAAGAGTAGGTATCTGGAGTGCAACATTTCCAAGAGTCCTTCAGGTATGGATACTTTCTTGCCACAGGACGCCTCCTCTACTTACCTACTGGGACAAAACATACAAGCTTTGCTCCTTAATAGCATTATACAACAACATTTTCTTACAGCCCACATGATGCTGTTACAGCAGTTTACATTCCTTTTCCAGTATTAATGAGAAATTATATTTAAAGTGCATCTCAAATCAGAAATCTCTAACTAATACACAATAATAATATGCTAAGACTTGTGGAAGTATATTTGCTAACTCAAATCACTGCAATACAGAGTGCCTTTTGATTTACTGGTAGGACAGAGAACAAAGTTCATATAATTAAGAGACTTCTTGCAAATAAGCATAGCTACAGATTTGGGTTGGGTTTTTTGGTTTGGTTTTTTTTTTTTTTTTGCAAATGGAGCTGCACACACATACATAGGGGGCAGAATTTATCCTACAGGGAAACATTTAATTTGGTAAATGAGTTTAAGCTTTTTGTAAGTGAGCTTACGCTTTTAGTTCAGAAAGTTATTTTTCAATACTCAATACTTTTCCTAACCATCTTTCCCAACTGACCCGTCACACAAACATTAAGAAAAACAGATTTGTTAGTTTCCGTAGGAAGAAAAAACCCATTTGTTCTATAACAGCAGCTTCAATATCTGCAACTAAATGTGAAATTTTAAACATATTGGTTTAAAAAACAAACCTTTGCTGGTGTAATACCATGATCTTTTGAAAAAAGCTCCCTAAAGAACATAAAATTAAGCAGCTCCAGAGTCACCCAATTACAAAAAAAAAAAAAAGACTCCTTAAAAAACAGTAAATAGCATAGATCGTTTCCTCTGATTTTGCTAGTTAACAGTTTGAAAACTTTTTTTTAACCCTTGTAAGACATCACACAAAGTTTCAATACCATTTGGATGAACAGACAAAAGTCGCTACGTTCACTGTAGTTGAAGAGAACGTGATCTTAAAGGCAAAAAGCAATTGTCACTTGAACTAGTACACGGTTCTTGCTGCTCTGACTGGAGCTCTGGGGGGAGCGGAGGTGCACCAGGGTCTCCAGGCCCTGGAAGGGTGGCTGAGAAAACAGCACACTCTGCATTTCCCATCTCTGCAATTGGCAAATTCATTGAGTGAAGAGAGACAGCAGACACAAATGCGGCGGTGCTATAATCTTCTTCTGGATGATGTATCTGGGTAGATTCTTTGTCTTTTGTTTTATCAAAAAAATTAGATTCATCAGAATATGATCTAGAAAGATTATTTGTTCCTCCATACAGTGAGGTCATACAGGTGCTGCAGCTTAGACCTAAGACAAAAAACAGAGACTGGATTTAATTACAATATGGTGCACTCTTAAAACTGTACTCTGATTTAGTATCAGTAAGATCATCGAAGATCAACTGTCTGTATTTTTAACAGACTAATCTCTTCATCTCACCTGTGATATCCCAATATTCATGACAAATTAAAACACACATGCAGGTTATCTAGGCTGATGTGAATGACTTCTCTATATCTCTGTATCAGCTACTATTTGACAAAGATGCATCATAATTTAAGCTCCATTTTAGGAAGTCATTTTAGCCCTTTGACCCATCTTTTGACAGATTTTTCTCGCTGTGTTCTTCAAACTTTTTAAAAGCTTCAGCTACATGGGTCTACTCCGAAGTGGACTGCATTTGAAGGCTGTTTTACCCGAAGCCAGAGAAAACTTCAGGCCTTTCCTCTCTAGGGTTAAAAATGTAGTTTGTTCCTTCTTTATTTCTCTTTTGATGGGTGTGGAAGGGGAAGTAAGGTTTTTGGTTTAGAAGGCTTATATTTTCTTTATCTGCCTTAAAATATGAGTACATACAGTCACTTCAAGCTTTGTGTGTGAACAAAACCTCTCTACCTGTATGATGCAACACATGCATACATTTACAATGTCTAATTTTAAGTTTTGGCATTGAAGGCATGCGGGAGAATTCCCCTCAGGTTGCATTTGCTGGCTTATCTTCTGCAGAGGTGCAAAGTTGAACAAAACAAGAGCATCCTGCCACTGCAGTAAATAACTTCAAGACAAATGCAAGATGGAAGATAACCACGTATTTTAAGTTCTAAATTAGAACCTCATAGAAAGCAAAACTGAAATGTGAAGACAGACTTATCCATCATAACAACACATGATAGGATTTTTTGCAATTTGTTATTTATGACGTGTTCAAATAGTAAAAAGGCAAAGCCAGGATACATGCACTAGGATCTTAGACCCAAACTGGTGATATTTCCAAGAATGTTGTCCCCAACACTAGAGGACGCAAAAAAAAAAAAAAAAAAAAAAAAATCTAAGAAACTACTAAGAAACACGATTTAAAGAATTGTTGGAGTTTAATTTTGCCTATCCTCAAAAGAAAACTTATGGCTTACAAAATATTATTATAAACTTCTCACCTTTGAGAGCTTCAATTTTTTCATTTTTCACTTTCAACACTACGTCAGTTATCTTTTGTAACAGGAAATTTTGTGTTCTTTCTCGTCTGATAGATTCAATCAAAGCGTCTAGTCCCTTTGGGTTTTCTGCTAAGTAGTCCAATAACTTCCCAGTTTTTTTCCTACTGGAAGATCGAGAAGAAATTTCTTCTGTGTCCTCTCTAGTGAGTATTTTCTTTGAACGTAGGTAATCAAAGTGTCTCTCAGCTATGATTTTATCACACAGGTAAGGACGCATCCTTTCTAAAGCCTGAAAAACAAAACAAACTACTATTAGCCAATTGCTCAATTTATTTAGAAGCCTGTATTTGAAACCTATAAGATTTTGATACAGGTTAATGAAAAAATTTTTAAAGCTGCCACCGTGTTACCTAGCAGAGATTTTTCTCAGCGTAAAAAAAAAAAAATTTTTTTTAAAAACATTATCTAATTTACTTATCCCTTTCATTAGTTTTCTTTGAGCAAACTCAGGAGTTTTAATGCATGTTAAGTAATAAGGTGAATACTTACTGAAAATATTAGTTACATCAAGTCTGTGGTTATCACATTTCAGAACATTCACCAAGTAAAAATGAAAAGAAATGATACCAACAAAACATAACAGCACCTACTCACTTTGTCTACAGACATACTCATTCTCACTGACTACCTAATTGCCACATTTCCATACTATTTGTATCTATGAGGCACAACTGCAAAATATTGCAATTATTGATGTTTTCTGTACATTGAATAAAAGCAGTGTCAGAGCAACAGTATGAATATACTCACTGTTTAAAAGGTTTGTTAAATAAACACCACTATTTACAAGTTCAACAGATTACTGGCATCTAAAATACATGCACCTTCATCCACAAACGTACCTACTCTCAATAACTTCACTGGCTGCTTTTTGTCTTCATCAAGCTGCCTTATTTTAGTTTAAGATTTTATATTAAACACCTGAAGCAACTTGCACACCTCTAACATGCTGCACAGACCACTGAGAATGAGTGCAACTCTGATGACTGGCAAAAGCAAAATGACTCTACCCTCTGCAGCACAGCTTCAGCTGGCAAGGGTAAGCTGGTTGCTGAAGTCCTCTCTATAACCAGCAAAAAGAAAGAGGTGGAACAATCTGCCCGTGGGAGGGGACTCCATCCATCGTCTAAAGACCCTAACATACAGTCAGTCAACATTAACATTGGGTATGATGAAGCAGAGACATCTGTATTGAGCACTTCAGCAGCAGTGCCACTTTGCATCTTCAGGAACTGTAACACCTAGTATCACATCACATTCCCTCAGAGATCTTCTTCCTGGGGAAACATGCCATCTTTTGTAACCATATTCTATTCTAACCTGACTACCAATTTATTTGAGGTAATTTTATAGGAGCAATGTCAGAACTAAAGACTGCCATGTCACCACTTTGATTTCCTCCTTGGAAGATCAAGTGTCCTCTCCCATACTGATCAATTTATTTTTACAGTTATCAAAACAAAAAACAATCTTCCTCCCCCTTGTTCAGAGGGTACATACAAGCAGAAACATCGCCAAAATGTAAATGATATTCATCTTATTTCAATCTGTACATTAACAAGCCTGCTTGATATCAACATCGAAACAGAATTAATGCATGTGTTCACAACTCTCTGGTTTCAATATCTACTACTCTATAAAGATGAGAGTCACAAATGACATCTCTGTGCTTGAAAAACAAGCTCTCACTTTATATAATACTACAAAATTGACAGTTTCTCCCACTCACATTTTTCACTGTGCAGAATTACACAAGAAGTCAGATACCCACTAGCTGAATATTACTGATGTGAAAAAACTAATGCCCCCCCAGTCTCATTTGATTCAAAAAAAGGAAAAAAAAAAAAAAAAAAAAGATTTGAGAGCCAGAAGTAAAAGCACCTTTACATACAAGACATGTGAAGAGATGGAAAGAAACAAAACTTTTTTCCCGAAGAAAGTTTTCAAATATCCTCCTGCTTTTTGAGATTAGATTGCACAACAGCAGCATTTAAAAATTAATATTTTAAAATGACTGTTTGCCTTATAGCCATTTACTAGCTCAGTAAATACTAGCAGAGGAAAAGCTAGATACATAGATGCACTTTAAGACAGATTATTTCAAACAGCAAAATGCTGTCTGGCATACTGGTGCTAGGGAAAGCACCAGTAACTCAAAGAAAAAAACTTCCTGGACTGCTCCACTAAGTATAGCAGAAGATAAATGTGTTCTAGTTGCTCTTTAGGATCCAACAAATACTAAGCTATCAATAAGCAGCCTGTGGTTACACAGTTGTTAAAGAAAACATCAGATGAGCATGCATGGAAGATAAAGGAAGGCTTCTGGCAGTAGACTATCACCACTAGATTGAATACAATGTAAAACCAAAAATGTAAGGGTGCAGCTCCATGGTGGCCAATTTAAGTGCAAGGAACACTCCCCCCGGCATGGCAGCTGCATGTTCCTACCCTTTCCCTTGTACTGGTGGATGAGAAGATCCAGTCAAGAAACTGAATTGGTGCTTTTTGCCCCCTGCCCACAGCCAGATTAATTACCCGATCCAGTTTAATGTGCAGTCACATTGGCACTAGTGGTGGCATAACAACTATGATAAGAGCAGAAAAGCGCAACAGTACAGCTTATAACAATTTGTGCAGCTCTGGAATACATCTCAAGTATCCAACCGCAACAAGTCCATGCCTGAATGGTTATGAATGTAGTAGGCAATACAGATTTCTTCAGTTCTCATGGAAATCTCATCCTACCACCAGAAGGATCAATCAAACTCTGAAACTTAAGTCAGTCAATGTTTCAACATTAAAAGAATAGAGTTGTTATTGAATAGAAAGCCTATTGTGTTTTGACTAACATCTTCCTGTAATGAGTCTTTCACTCTATAAAGTGTATCAGTTCTGAATTCCCCTCTGCATTGTCCTCATAGGTTAACAGTTTATGAGGGACAGAAAGAGTAAACACATTAGAACAGAAGCTTTAAATATACTTTGCTCCATATCCATGATTTTGTACAGCTCACTGCCTCCTTCCCAGCTCTTGAATGTAAGACTCCAAACTTTATAATTCCTCCTCAAGACAAGTTTACCCAAACCAAGTCATCCTTGCAAGTTAGCTTTCTGAGGTATGCTGTCACATAATATACACAGAACTTCTGGTAATGCTGCACTTCTGTTTGAAGCGATCCTATCAAAGTTGCTTGAACAGCTTTGAAACAGCTAAGTGAGTTTACACTGAACCAGCACTTCGTATCGTGAAGCCACAACATTTAAAATCTGAGAGAAGAAGCTCTGAAGTCAGATTTATTGGATTGTATTTTGATGATAAAAATAATGTTATTTCTTTCTACATATTAGGTTTCCCTCAAGTCCTCCAATTACTACGGGAGACCCTGTAAGATTAAGGGCTGAAGTGACATACACACACTTCTGTGAGATGCAGCTGTGAATTCAGTCACTGACACAGATTAACATACATACCATGTTATACATAGAGTTTCATTTAAGTAGTTCTTATCTTTTTTTGGTGTAACTACCGGATACTAACTATTGCAGTATTACCCTGTGGTTCCACAGAAGCAAGTAATAACTTGAAAAACATGCCTCACAAAACTATGACAAAGCATTTAAAGAAAATTATGTATGCATAAAGCTAGTAAGAAACCAAAACCAAACTCCAAACATTCTTTATTGTACTTTAAAGGAACATAAAAAACCAAATAAGTCAAATATAAGACACTGTAAATTACAAACAGAAGCATGGATGGTCAATAAATAACTGATAAACTGTGATTTAATTTTTTTTTTTTAAATTAACCAATCACTTGTTGAGGTTGGTTAGCACATTGCTTGCTTCCCAGTCTAGCAAACAGATAAGTAAATCCAGACTAAATCAGGACGAAGTCTTCTGTCAGATTCCAGACATCATGGAATAAATATGGGGAAGAAAACCCACAGGAAAATATAGAACAACAAGCCTCAAAAAAAGTTATCGATATTTAATCCAAATATCAATAGTCTATAAGAGAGAATCTTATTAATACTAAGAGAACCTTATACGTTTGCAGCTAACCTTTGGATATTAATCCCTCATCACTTCTGCTCTGCCTCCTATGCCACAGAGACACCATGAAAACCAAACCCTTGCTACTCTGGCCTTAAAACGCGACGAAGGCGCAGACCGCTTAGAGGAAAACAAAAGAAAACGGAACTTTCGGGTGAATACCTGGCCCCAGGGTTCAGTTTTTGCAAGTCATTATCAGCCCCATACAGGGAAGCCCCCCGGAGGCCAGAGGCGCGGGCTGCCGCTCCCGGCGAGCTCCGGGCAGGACGCCCCGGGGCCCCAGCCCGGCGCCGCGGAGCCCAGGGCCAGGCCCGCCGCCCTCGCCTTGCCGCGCCGCACGTGACCTGCCCGCCCCCGCGGGCGCCCTCCGGGAAAGCGGCGGGGAATTCCGGGCGCCGCGGCACGGGGGCCGCTGACGGCCCTCCCGCCTCCGCGCCGGCCTTCCCTCTCGGACGCCCGCTCTGACAGGGCTTCTGCTTTCCCCGCCCGGGCCCGGGCCCCGGCCCCGCCCCGCCCCACCCCACCCCAGCCCGCCGCTCCGCGCCCCGGCCCCGGGTACTCCGGCCTCTCGGCCCACCCCACCACTTACATCCTTCTTCACCTCAGCCATCTCGTCCTCCGTTAGCAGCCGCCCCGCAGCCCCCGAGCCCGAGCTCGAGCTCGGGCCCGGGCCTTCCATAGCGGAAACCCCTCCGCCGGCGCCGCCACCGCTGGGGAAAACCGCTCAGGCCAGCGCTTCCGGCCCGGGCCCCGCCCCCCACCAATGGGCCCTCAGGGAAGGCACTCCGCCCCCACGGCGGCACCGCCCGGCGCCGGCCGGCGCGTGGCCCCACCCAGTGGCGCGTGCGCGGAGGGGCGCCGCCCCCTCCGCCCCCTCCGCCCCCTCCCCCCCCCCCCCCCCCCCCCCCCCCCCCCCCCCCCCCCCCCCCCCCCCGTGTGGTGCCGCCGCCGCCCCGTGTCGCGGTGGTCTGGCTCCGCCGGGAGCCTGAGCTGAGCGGAGCCGCGCCGGCCTCCCCGCCTTCGCCTGAGGCGCGGGGCTCGGCTGGGCTGGGCCGGGCCGGGGAGCCGCCCTGGGCAAGGGCTTCCTTCCTTCCCTCCTGCCGGCCGGGCCCGCGGCCTTCGGCGGCGCAGGGAGCGACGAACCGCCGGGCCTGGCGGCGGGGCTCCCGCCTCCCCTGCAGAGGCGCAGGGAGCGGCTCCCTTCACGGGTTAAACCCTGCCCTTCTCCGGAACTGTCAGCAGACTGTGGCAGTCGTCTGTGTCTGCAGCTGGCGACTGCCTCCCGAGGACATGTAACCCCCCCTCCGTGAAAACAGGTGTTTGGAAATGATGAGTGGGTGCGGGCGCCTCTGGCCCGTGGCTCCTGGCGTTACTAGCATTCGACGACGCTGTAGTGAAAGGCTGCGGCTTACCTGGGCGGTGACATATGCGTTACAGCGTTTTTCAGTTAAGTGATTGATGACTGGAGGACATGGGGACTTACAACAGATTTTAGGGACTGACAGTTTTCAAAAACCCACCGCTGTAAAGGGCTTTCTTCCAAGGCTGCTGCAGGTCCGAGAACGAGCCAAGCTGTACGCGATGGAGCTGTCGGTAGCTCCCATTTTACCCCTCCGAAGGCCGGGCAGCCCCACGCTCAGGCTCGGCACTAGAGGGTGCCGCTGCCCCGCCGGCAGACGCCGCTGCCGCCGCCGCCGCCGCCGCTCCCGCTCCCCCCGGCCCGGCCCGGCCCCGCGCAGGAGCAAACTCTTAAAGAAAGGACAGAAGACAAAACTTAATTAATCGGTATTTTTTCAGCTGTCAAAGGTAAAACCCTGGCTATTGCTGCAGTCTTGACAACTTCCTTTCCAGCAGTTAAACGTGAAAGCGTATAGAAGAATCAATACTGGGTTTTGCTGTCAGTAAGGCAAAACTACCAGGTTTACGTAGGTATTTTGCAAAGTCCTTTTGCTTGATATGCCTTGTTAATGCAATCGTACTTCAAATATTAACTGCAATGACATCTATTTTACAGTGCTAGCATTCGCAGCTTTTCAATAGACACATTGGATAGCAAAGGTCCTGCCCAGAACATTTGAAAATAAAGGACTAGTCACCGTTCTTACCTGGTGATGGCTGATTTCTGTAAAGCTGGGTGTTAAAATCACAGCCAGTCCCCAAACTGATTGCCAGAAAACACCCAACCAGCTCTGCTCCCTGCCACTCCTATGAAGGACACTTCTGCCCAGTGACTTCAGACTCGCCCTCACCATCCAGCCCTGCAGACCTGATCGCTGGTAATTTGGCAGCACACCTCTGCTCACAACCCAAATCCTTCTGTGGTGTTATTCCCACCCCAAGAAGCCTTTGTTTGCTGTAGTGCATTTGAGTTTCTCAAAGCTGTCTGTTTATCTCCGGATTAAACATCTGAAATACAAAGTAAATGAGTATTTATCTCCTGTTTTCCCGCTCAGAGGGCTGCAGGGCAGGCCATATTTTTCAATGCCAAGTGCCTACGTTGATCCTCCCTAATCTGTGCTAGGCACCCAAATACATGGAAAGGTTTCAGATTCTCTGATGCTCCCAGCGAGCCGATTGTGGCACTTCTGAGACAGAGCCAGGCGTCTTCCCAGCTCCTGACTCCCATCCTTGTTCATTAAACCACATGCCTTCCAGCTCCTCCTCTTCAAGGTGAATTATATTGTAGACTTTGCTGGCTCTGTACAATACTGCTGATAAAAATAGCTATTGTGCATTCTGGACTTAGAGTATTTGTTAATAACCTTGCTCAGTGAGAGGCGCAGTTCAAAGCCACGTGATGTCTGGAGGGTTAGGCTTCTGGATTCCTGAGCCATCTAGGAGACAAACTGAAACGAATTAACTTCAGCAATCAGGAAAAGAAGGTGGTTAGAGAATACAAGAATAGAATATATTTTAGCAGACAATGCCGATAAACCCTAACAGGATTTAATGGTCCAGGCAGCTGGAAGAAGACTACTGTCAGCATGAAACTCGTTTCAGGAGGTTAACATCACTTCAATATTAAGAAGCGAGCCTCAATGAAGAGCGAGTTAAAGATAATTTCTTTCAAGGGAGAAGATTTTTGGACACTGCATTGATTTTATGAGTATGTACATATGTAATGTCCATCTAGAATAAATTTCTAGAGTAAATTTCCAAATAAGTTTTGGAAACTGCTTACAACCCAGAGCTGTTCAAATCTTTCACAATATTGGTCCTAGAAAATGTGGTAACGCTGTCACAGTTTGTGAGAAGAGGTCGGTCAGCTTTTCAGAGCTGTGACTGGCTCCAGGTTTTCTTCCCCCTCTGCCCTCATTGATCAACCCCTCTCCAGGCAGCCTGTCCTTACTGCAGAGCAGGGGCCTCTACCTGGGAGCTTCATGTGCTCCCATCCCATTCTGCCTCCTGGTCCTTACTCAAGAGTCTGGGTCCTGCCTCAGGATAACCCCTTTTTTGGAGCTGGCAGGACGCCCCTGACCCCTGTGAGAGTGGTGGGGCTCTACACCCACAAATCCCTAGGGAGGAGGAGGAAAGCTGCCAGGCAGAGAGAAGGGAAAGAGAGTTTGGTTCAGTTACAAATCCAGATTAAGATCGAGGGCCTTGCCCAAACTGAATGGATATCTGCAGCTAGCAATGGCAAGTTTTCAACTACAAGCCCACAGCAATCAACCTACAGCTCATGAATTTTTGGGGGGGAGGTTGCTGCAAACATCAGAGTGTCTGGACTTTATGATGCAGAGATTGTGACTGATGCTTTTTCGGCAGGATGTACTTACAGTGGAGAGTGAATTCGTACACCCAAGTGCAGCAGTCTCTACTTGCTGAAGTGATATTCTACAGCTACATTTTGCAAAGGGCACTCCTTTTTGAAAGACTATCATGCTTTTGCTTTTGAAGGTTTTGATATTCTATGAGGAACTTCTTAATGTGGCAAGTGGGAGTGGCTTGTATAGCTTTTGTTATTTTTAATTATTGCCGTTTAGAAACGAATTCAAGTAAATTGGTACCAACTCTCTCCTGTAGATATGGGTACAAAGATGCATGTAAATGCAGTAGTTTACTATATTAATTGCACCAAGCTAAATGTATCCACATTAGACGTAGCACTGATTTAAATACATTAGTATAAAAATCATACTTTTAACCAGTGTAGTTAAATTAGTACAAAGGCTGTATTTAGATCAGCCCTAATGAAATCTTTCCTTCTCCCTGCTTCTCCAGCAAGAAGAGTATTAGATTATGGTTTGTTTAAAGTCCTATGACTAGCAAAGCTGTACAGTTTGGAAGTGATTTAATTCTTTTGCTACAGTACTGTTAATTTATGTTGGGTTTCTTAAAAAGTTGAAGCAACAGTATTGAGGCCTCGAACAATTGAATCTTGGATTGCCGCAAGGTGGCACTGAAGGCCCATGAGCACTTACACACGTCCATGAAGCCTGGAGTAACTGCACTGTCTCCTGAGATCGTTAATCCTAATATCATAACCTAATGATATTGGAGCACAAGGGTACAAGCAGAGATTAGCCCCACATGCAGTATTTCTAGCACACAACAAGTAGTATTTAGATATAAAACATGCGACCATCTGTCATGTTACCACAAAGCAATGTCTGAAATGTAGACACCTCTCTTGACATCCTGGGGGAGAAAATACAAGAGCTACGTGAATAATTTAACCATAACGGTCATGCCACTAAACCTTTGTAACTTCACCTTTTGTAACTTACAGTAAATACAGAAACTACAGACAAAATACTATACTACAGTAACATCTGTTTAGTTTTCTTGGACAATAATAAAATTTAATCACAACCATTGTATCTAGAACACATAAGTAATATCCCCTCTCTATACATTATTCTTAAGAGTCTGAAATCATGATTTGTTTTTAAAGAGTCAAGATTTCTTCTAACAGGTTTAAAGGTTTTAGCACTAGTGTCTATAATTGGCTTTATTTCTAGGCATGTAACAAGCTTCCAAATAAAAAGATGGCATGAAACAGTATTGAATTAAATGCATATGCTTTCAGTTTCAAAACAAGAGGCAAAAACTACACAGTGCACAGTACAACTGACACTTTATTCCTTCGTGATGGGGATATATAGTATTGGAACTGCAAGAGTCACAAAAAAAAGTGCAAACCTCTATTAGAACAGATTATGGAATGTATTGATGTTTTTGGCACAAAAAGGGGGGAACTATATACTGCAACAAGATTAAGTTTAATGAAATGTAACACTTCTGTGTTCAGTAGTCATATTTGTGCACTGCAGAACAATACAATGTAAAACAGTGACTAACACGATTCACATGCAACTCTATACAAGTTACATCATACATCCAGTTAAAACTTTTCTGAAAATACATGTGAGGTCCAATGATACTTTGTTCACAATCACTTAACAAATACCATTCTTTAAGCAGTCTTATCTTTTCAGCTTCCTTATTGATAAAAGCAAAAATAGAGAATCTGAAATAGTAAATTATTTTCCCCAAATGTTTCCATGTGAATGTTGATGTTTTCTATCACAGTAATTTGGCTCTGACTTCATTGATATAATGTATAAGAAGCTGAATGAAATCAAAAGCTCATTTTTTTTTCATATTTCATCCCTAATTTGCTGTGAACAAACAGCATTCTGTGCAGTGACTTTTTGCTTTTAAAACTGGACATAGTGTTGCCTGTGAGCTCTGTACCTATCACATGGAAATCACCAAAAAAATCAGAGCATAGCTTCATACAGTGGCATCTATTTAAGACTGAAAAGGAGTATATTAGCATTGAAAAGACAAAAATGCAGAAATGGAAGAATTCAAGTTTATCTTATAAGGTACAGTATGCATTCACATTTTCATTGTGGAGAGAGACACTGTATTCACATTCTGGTGAAGAAACCAACCCACATATCACAGCTCTCCCTAAACTCTTAGCAAAGATAACATCCATGAAAAATCTATAATGCACATTGTAGCTCTCTGATTTGAACTGAGCTAAACTGATTGCTCAAAGGAAAAAAAAAAAAAAAACCTTTGATGAGTAATTCAAGCCCCATCGCTGAGCTATTAACCACAAGAACTTCTGCACTGGCCTGCTATGTCATATAGCCTGACAGTTGTTATCAAGTGTTTTATGTGGGCAGCTAGTGTTCAGTGTCTTATCTCCTTTTTTGGTTTGGGATTTTGTTTTATTATTTATATTAATCAAGGATGATTATTTATATCAGGCATCTGAGAAATCTTCTGGTGACAAGATGTACAGGATGCCCATTAGATGCATATGTATCACAGCAGAAATGTCCTCGCAACTGAATTCTTCGTTCGGGCCAGCAAACAGCAAGAACAAGAAGCATTTGGCATGATTTTAGTTCTTAGTACCATACTGCAAATGCACAAACTGAAGTGCTCTTAATGCTTTTGCTTTATAATGCCAGAATAAAGAATAACGATAAAAGCGGAGAGGTGAGGGCAATCCCACTAACCAGCTTAGGTAACTTTTGGCATCAGGCTAAGATGTAATTTAAAGCATCTACGTTAGGAGGCTATGATAGCTACTGAGACCAACAGAGAGAAAGCAGGTGTGATTCAGAGCACCTAAATTCTGTGCCTGAAGTTAGACAGTTTGAATACAACTTGAAATCATCACCTGAGGGAATTCAGTCCCTCAGCCACTCCCTTGCTCTTTCTGTATACCAAAATGCAGCCTTGAAGCCAAGGAAATCTAAATGGCAATAGATGAAAGACCAACCTCTCTGTCAACACAGATGTTTCTCAGCTCTGAGATCCCAACTCCCCCTCTCTCTCCCTTGGGGAGCCAGGGGAATTCATTGTCACCTATTCTATTGCTTTCAGGGACACAAAATAACAACCATGTCCACCACAAATGTTTCTCTTTTCTGGAGTAATCCTAAAGAAGAGTCACCCTTGTCACCCTCTGGATCTATAGCTCCTGTTGACAGTCATCGTTCCAGCTCGAGAGAAGTCGCTCAGAGCCAAAGTGGACCCCTCAGTTTCTCCTCCCTCCTGGCACCTGCTCAAGGAGGGAGTGAGTTTAGGATAGTCCACTGTGGGCTGGGATACTTTGGAGTGAACAGTGAAGAGGGAGGAGTACAGAAAAAGAAGACTCAAGCAGGAGAACTGAGGCAAGAGAAGGCAAAATCACTTGGGGTTAAAAGAGAAAAGTGCTCATCGTGCCATAAACTAGAAGTGAGAGTCTGAGGGAGAGAGAGAGACAGGTGAAAGGTGAGGGGGGGACGGGACCAACAGAAAGTTTGAGAGAGAAATTGAATAGAAATCCCACAGCCTAATGCTGTCCCAGTGTAGCTAGATGCTCGGGCTCCCTAGCGAGAGGAGGGAAGAGGGACTGAAGGACATGGATGGGGGCCAGGCCCCAGGAGGTGCACGGACAGGTCAGGGGGATTCTGTTCTGGCTTTGTACGACAGCTCCCATGGCTGCATACATTTTTAAACAGAGTACAGTTTGCCTCTAGAAGGTCACAGTTAAATACTGCAGGGTTACTTTTTGGCACAAAATCTTTGTTCAATGTCAGGTCATTTTAAAATGCAAGATGCTTTATCAGAGATTTAAAAAGCACCAAGGGAAGGTAGAAAAAGACATTCCCCACTACAATGTTTACATCCTTAGAGCCTGATCACCTGGGTCAGGCTTAAATGATGGCGCATGGGAATGGAGGAGACAAAGGGGAAATGTTAGGAGAACCCTTTGGGACAGCATACAGCCATAAAAACAGCACTTGCCATTTGGCTGGCTAAAGACTTCCTTTGGAACATACTGTCTTTTCACATACATTATATTCGCTTGTCATTGCTCTCTCCCTCGTGATACCTCGTGTCATCACAACATACAGTGTGCCCACAAAGCATCAGATGTATTCTGGTAGCTGCCAGGAGGTTTCCTTCTCATTAGCCACTGAGATGAAGTGAGAGATATGCTGAGGAGTACCCACGGATATGAGTACTTGTGTTTCCTCCCTTATGACTGCACAAAAAAGCACGCAGGTTTCCAAAGGATATCCAAGTGTGCGCTCGGTTAATACTGTTTGCATTCCTGCAGACCACCTTGCCTGAGCCCCCCCTCCTCGCTTCCAACTGTACTTTAGCAACACTCCACAAGTGGTTCAGGAAAGGCGGAGGAGATGTCTAGGAAGTTGATAACATGTTCAGACTATTTGTCAGTCTCTGGAGAGTTCCCACTACTGCCTCTGTTTGGGAATTTCTCCATCCTTAGTTTACAAATGATTTAACAAGAAGCATGTGAATACAATGGGGTATGCTTCACTTTACTGTGATGAAAAAAAAGTATGACTCAGTGGGTAAACATGTTGTGGAATTTGCTACAAAAATTATATTTGTTTTAACTGAATACCACAGTAAATATTCATGCAATTAAAAAAAAAATAAGATGGTTATTGTTCCAAGGAAAACAGCCCCAAGGGCAGATAAAGTACAAATGCCAATCTTTCAGGAAAAAATAGCTTCCCTTATTCATGAGCATAATCCAGGAATAGCTGTCCTTCAACTCCTTCTATCACCCTTTTCTTTTGAATTTTGCCAGTAAGTGGCCTCCAAAAGAGGAGAAAACAGAAAGGAGAGACAGAAAAAAATTTTAAAAGTAAACAAAAAGAATTTAAACCCCCCATATTTTAGATTACTTTTGTAGGTTTAACTTTTCCAAAAGCATCTCAGTCTTTCATTTTTGTGGTCCGGGTGCTCCATGGGATCTGGCCTTTTTAAAAACTCCTATTCTCAGCAAATTGAAAGTCACGGCACTAGCAGCAAACTGGAACCTGAACTTGCAGGACAGATCTTGTGTGGCTGCACTACTCCCTCTTTTTCTGTCATTCAGGTTTCCCAGGCATACGTTGCCCTTGAACGCTCCCGTCGGAGGAAGCTTTTTCCAAATTTGCTACCTGGCATCTGAAACTGATTCCAGCCACAACTCTGCCCAGCAGCAGCAACGTGATATGGCCGAGACAGCGAGCACAGTCCATTGCTCACTGTTCCAGCTACTATACGGAAAGCTTCCCTACCACACAAGATACCAAGTTCATGAGCCCGCTGAGTTTTCTTCAGTCCCCCTGATATCTTGCATCACTGAAAGTAAAGAGGACCGAGAAAGGAAAAAGATGCAGAGCAAGGAAGCAAGAGAAAAAAAGACAGAAGGGAACAGTGTCAAGACAGAGGTGCTTGACACGTTGAGAATTAGTTGGTTTTCATAAAATTTTCACACAGATATGTTAAATCACTAAAGCTAGGGGTTAGCCATTATAATTGTCTTCCGCTAGCCCATGAGACTAACATACTTCAAGTTATGTGCCCCCCAACAAACCGTACATCCACCTTAAATACCATCTGCAAGGACATAATAAAAATACACAAAGCAAAAGATTTGTAAACAAGGGTTAGTAGCACAGTGGTACAGTAGATTGTCAATAAAAACAATAAAAGTGTGGATACAGATTCGTCTACCTTGTGTGTAACATTATTGCCAGTTACAAGGGAGGGACTCTGTAAACTCATAATTCTGAAGTTTTGTTAATAAGCACAGAGCAACAGGTGAGTGCCCCATCTACTTTCTCCAGTTCTGTGGTGGCTATTGGGATCAGCATGTGGTCCTTCAGTTTTTCAAATACCTGTTTAGGAAAGAAAACAGAACAGAAATCATTACACTTTATGCCTCTCTATTTTCCCTCTTCTCTAAGTATCTACAGAATGAACAGGCATGGATTTATCAGCGGGTGCTAAGCCGTCTTGTCATTTGTAATCAACACTAACATTTACAGTGTACGTGGCCTTCTGGCTATGGGATTCACACACATCAATACTGCAGTGAGGGGAACTGTTGCTTCGTCCAGTTATGCAGAAGAAGCACCAGGGGCACAAGAGACAAAGTAATTACATCAGTAGTGGAGATGAGAACAAAGCCCAGGCCTCCCACCTTTCGCCATCTGATATTTCCTTGACAGGATACAACAGCCCATTCTGGAAAGCACCCGATTTCAATTCCCACCGACTTCCCCGTGAGGCCGGGATGCTGGGGGTCTCCCAGGCACCCTCAGTGCGGCGCTCACCTTTGCACTCTCCGGGTACTCCTCGGGGGCTCGGTGCAGCAGGACGTGGCCTTTGCTGGGAATGTTTAAGTAGATGCAGTTTGCTGCAGCATCGTCAGGCACCGTCAGCTTGTCGTAGCGGTGGTCGCTCATCTGTTGCATGGTCTGCCAGTAGACACAAAGCACAGCTATTTAGACCAAACACATTAGCAGCCCCAAACAAATGGGAGAACAGAGCCTTCAAAAAATATCTAATTGTGATTGCCAAGTCAGCCAAGGGCCATTTTGGTATGCAGCAAGTAAGGAGATCTCTTTTCATCTCTGCCCTTCAAGGAAGAATCTACTAACCCTAACTGAAATGAGCAGTAGAAAACCTTTGTGAAATGGTTCCTGCAAGCAGCAGGATTAAGCAGGGCACTCAGTAAGCATCCTCCGTGGGGTCTTTTCCTCAAGGAATGTGCATTGAGTATGCAAAACTCCTGCTCACATTGATGGAAACTATAGGTGCTCAGCACCTTCAAAGAAAGCAGCCATCATTCAATATTTATAAAATGAGTGTGAATTAAACACAAACAGGATAGGAATAGTTCCCAGCCTGGATATCAGCCCAATCTTAATTCTTTTCAAGGACCTCCTTTCTGCTTTCCAAGCAGTTACTCTTTCACTAAGCACCTGTGCTGGGGAGCGAGAAGGCACGTCTGCACTAATCCTCGTTCCCAAGGGGACAACACAATAACCTCCTCAGAACAGTAGAGCTGGTGGGTTTCAGAGGTTTGGTTTGTAAATATAGGGCTCATACACAAATTTAGATCCTGGCTGGAATTTCAGAGACGGAGACTCAGCACACGAGAAGCCTGAGATCCCATGTTTTGGATCAGGCTCAGCTTTTTAATAAAGATGGGAAAAGCCTGGAGACAAGACGCCTGACTCCCCATTGTACCGTTCCAGCTTTACATCAGCTTCACCCTGACAGAGACCGAGAATAACACAGAAGTGAACAAAGCTCAAAGTCAAAAACTTTGGTCCTACCAAAAGCCTAAGCAAATGCAAGTGTTGCAGTTTCTCTCCTAGACCCCGGATGTTCCCACGTACATTGCAAAGATGCAAACAGAAAGAAAAGGCTTTTTTTCAGCTTTAAAATACTCACACTAATATTATCTCAAAAATAAACTGGTATTCTCTTACCAAAATTTTTCAACTAAATTCCCTTCTCAGGGAAACCCCACAGATTTACATTGCATAGCAGAGAGCAGACTTTAACTTCAGGCACAATTAAGTTTATCATTACATTATCTGCAAAGTCATTCATTGGTACTACTTCTCATTCATAAAAAAAATACTGTATAGAACTGAATTATGACAAGGATCTACAACATACTGGGAAGCAACAAAGCAACTCACGCTTGCACACACCTATAGTAAGTAATTGCTTTATCGGTCTGGATAAATTTTTCACGTTGTAGCCCGAGTCATCCACATCCCGCAGAGAACATGAAACTCACAACGAAGAATGCCATGCATTCTTGAGGAAGTGTTATCAGATTGTCATTTCTTGTTCTTTCTGAAGTTATGAAACTCTCCCGAGTTCCCAAGGTCACATCTACCTCCATAAAAGGTTAATGTGTTTTTCTGTGGAAAAATCCTTGCACCTTTACTTCACCGGATGCATTTTTATTACCGTGCTTACCATGGTTGACTTCCCTATTTATAATTTTGTTTCTGTTATGTTGCCAAGACGTATTTTATTATGCTTTCCTTGATGTTGCAGACATCTAGCAGCAGGTGACATGCCTGCACCCAGTGCAACTCTTCTCCCTGGTAATCAGAGCCAGCAGACTTGTTCTCTACCTGCAGCTTCTCTTTTCTTCCCTACATAATCTTTAAGTCTCTATTAAAGAAACATATTTATTAAATCTGCACTAAAATACACATATCAGTAGAGGAAAAGCCACCACGCCTGGATTTCACTCAGCTCCCAAACTGTTGTGCTTTCTCCAGTCCTTGTTGGAAATAGAATCCCGGTATTGTAGGTTTTCTGTAGGAACAGCTCATTCATCAGAAATATATTGTGAATCACTGTGAAACATTTCCATATGAAATTACGAATGAATTCTTAAGCAGAAGGGTACAGACACATCTCCCATTCATTTGCTTCTGCAAAATGCTGAAGTGAGAACAGCAGCAGCAAGCAGAAATGAAGAACAAGTGGCAGGGCTCTAGCTGTGCCTCAGGAACCAGCTTCAAGGAGCCTGGGAGATGATGGTGAGGGCACAGTAGGAAGATTGTTTTCAAGATTAAAAAGCACAGAAGTGGTGGCTGAATTCATTCAGAAACAAATGAGAAAAAATGAGTGGGAAAGTGAAATGAAGCAGCACAGGAGTTTGAGTACATAGCTGCGACAGTGGGAATCGGATCTCAGCTAGCTCGAACAACACAGCAAGAAAGCATTTATTAGTAACTGGAGGTTTGACAATACAAGATTAGTCTCTTCCTCGGCTCTCAAGATAAGAAGGAAATCATATTTGAAAGCTTTCAACACTGTTACAACTATGCCTGCATGTTGAAGTAAAATTTCAAAAACCACTTTCCTGAGAGAGCACCCAGGCAGTAACACCCCAAACCTGCCCCATAGGGAGGCTCTGGATGCAGCAGAAATGCACCGATACGACACAATCAGGTTATTTTAAAGACCCACGGGGTTTTCCATATTTGTATTATGTAAAGTCATTGAGCACATATGCTTGGCCAGATAGGACTCCAGGGCAGATAAAGACAAAAGCAAGGTCCTTTGGTTGTATTTTCTATCGGATACACACCAAAAATATATATTTTTTTGGAAATGACAAGTTTACAAAGACTACAGCGCTCGCACAGTGCATTTGCGGAGGGCTGGCTTTCTGCCCACAAACGTCGTACGACCAGCTCCGTTAAGGGCCAGGCATTTCCCGCATGCCTAGTTTTTCTGGGAATTTTCTTCAGCCTGAAGAGAGTAATTTTCATTGCACATTCTCTCAGCCCTTAGTCATGCTTTCCTTATGTTGAAGTCATTCGCATAGCCCAAAATGCCTTTTCTATAGTTTTTTTACAGTGTGTCCTCAGACAACTGAGGTAATGGATAAGCTAAATAATCCTAAATATGAAGCAGCATTATGCATGAAGGAAAAATGTGTATGCGTTTAGGGCCTATTATTACTGACTGAGTTAAGACGACCAGATGCACTTTTAAAACAGGCCGCGCCTAGTTACAGATTTTCCCCCTCCATGAGGAGGGCCCCAGTCGGAGCCCTGCTGCCATCCGGGACCTACTCACATCCACACTGCTGCGGGACAGACAGTGACCAAACCCACCACACCTCCAATGCGTCTTTATCTCCAACACCCCACAAGCAAAACCAAACATACAGTGAACGTTCCTCTTGCTAACATGGTAATGAACACTGCACTTAAAAATGCGCGTGTCATGTTGACAGAGCAGAAGCACAGATTTTCAGGGTCTGATTTTTGTTTTGATTAGCCCCTGCTCCCCTGGCCCCCAACATTTAAAAGAAAAATCAAACCTAAGCCCAAGTCAAATGCATGTAACCCCACACCCACAGGATCATTCCCTCACCAGATTTCAGCTACGCTTTCCTAAATCCTTCAAGTCATGGTATTCTTAACAGAAAACTATTCACTTAAAACTATTTAAGATATTTTTTCCATCCCATCTCTCTTCCTTCTTTCCAAGCACATTAAAGTTTGGCCTGTTTTACACTGATGCTTAAGTAACATTTGGCCTGGGGTACAGAGAAAATTGGAATAGTTTAATCCAAGAGACTGGAATTTGTGAGAAAAGATAAAGCTACATCAAGATTTTGGCTACAACGATGAAAATGAAGTATTTTTGTGGTGCAGGGCAACTAACACTGATGAGAAGAATAACTCAGCAGTATGCAGCCACATGCCCCCTGGTTGGCCAGGAGTTTGGAAGGACAGCACGCTTCTCTTCTGCTTGGAGGAAGGACCACTTGTCTGGGAACAACGTCAGGCTTGTGCCCTTACACTCTGAAGGCAAAACATGAGGACAGGCACCTGGCCAGTACATTGCCATCTGGAGGGAGGACTGAGAAAGGTAAATTATTGCTTGCTACCTGGAAAATACTGCTGATTACCAAACCTGCCATTTTTTAATGCTTGCAGAACCTGGAAGAGCTTCTTTTTTAGTGCTGTATGATGGGGGTCTCCAGCCCCACATGAGAGGTGATGATATCCCACTTCTGGATCCCAAGACAGGGACTGGAGGCGACTGAGATTTGGTGTGTGGATCCTGGGAACCTCAACTCATCAGCTGTCATACAGAGCGATACCGTCTACAGCACTGCCCCAGGAGTCTGTCCAGTTCACTTTTGAACCTCTAGCAAGTTAGCTTTAGAGTTCAGACACATACTGTGTGAGGAAGCATTTCTCTTCCTTTCTTTTTTGAAGTTGTGCCTTGCCTTCAGAGCTCCCTTGGTTCTTGACTGGAAGAGCCAGTGAACAATTGATCCCTGGTCACCTTTTCCACATCATTCCTGATTTTATAGGCACCTATGATCCCATCTTAGTTGTCTCTTTTTCAGGTTATAGTCATAGCTTGCTTAATTTGTCTCCTTAGGCAAGCTGTTCCAGGTATCCGTCCATCCTTATTGCACTTCTCTGAATCTTTCCAGTTCTACTCTACCTTTTTTGGAACGAAAGGATCGTGCATGCAAAGTGCACACAACAGCCAACATGCAGATGCACCACAGCTTTAATCAGTGGCATAATGATGTTCTCCATTTGGTTTTTAGCTGAGCTGGCCATTTCAACAAGCCCAGGATCTTATTTCTGTGGTAATGATCAGTCAGAGCACATTATTTCGTATGTGATGTTCACATTGTTATTCTCCCTGTCCCTGCTGCACATCACTTCACACTTATCTACACTGAATTTCATTCATTGTTTTATTGCCCTGTCTCTGTCTATTAAGTTCCTTCCTTGCTTCTTCATATTCGGAGAAACAATTGGCACTGGAGAGAGAAAACAGCAGCCTTAGGGTTCAACACAAGAAAGCGCAGGACAGAGTGGGGCTGGCAAACTATGCCATAGTGCTATGTGCCTGGGTGTGGGGACTCAGCCTGCCATACAAACCATGCTACTCAACAGCTTCTCAAAGTTTCCTTGAAATGCAGCAGTGCCAACAGTGACCATAAACAGCTGGCCAGGCTGACCAGAGGGCACAGTAGAGCAGAGCTGGAAAAGCCAGTGATCTTGCTTGAATGTCAAGATCTATCAGAAGTCTCACTCCCAAAATGCAGACAGGCGGGAGAGACAACAGCGGGGTAGACTCAGTGGGAAGGGGACAAGACAGCCACTTTGAGCAGCATAAATCACAGCAGAATGATCTAAGGCTTCTTGTCAGGTACCGAAAAGTCTGCTAGAGATATAGGATAGCATAGACTCTATGGATGCAAACTGCATTCAAGATCTGTTTGAAACTAGCAATGCCCAGGTCTGCCATGGTCAATATGCCAAATTTCTTAGTCCATACACAGCCAGAGTGTTACTTTAATTTCCACCTACCACCCACGCTCTCAGCAGCTGGGCTTTGGGCTTTTTGTCCCTGCTGCACCCTCTCAGTCACATTTTCCAGAAGGCAAAGTTCTTTAAGCAACCTCTCCCACGCTGCTCCTCGGCTTTTCCTGGCGCAGGACACCTT
Source organism: Gymnogyps californianus (assembly GCF_018139145.2). Classification (NCBI taxonomy): domain Eukaryota; kingdom Metazoa; phylum Chordata; class Aves; order Accipitriformes; family Cathartidae; genus Gymnogyps; species Gymnogyps californianus. Next base: position 20,054,541 of record NC_059478.1, on the reverse strand, counting down.
TTGCATCACCGCAGATGTGACGGGTACCACGTGCCGTTCACATGCACACCTGTGCTGCTCTGCCCCTCTGAACCACCTTGCGTCACAGCCACGCTGTCACCTGCCTGCAAGCTCTGCCCAAGGACTGCTGCAAAGAGAAACCACGACCTGAGGAGGGGAAAAGGAAGCTGCTTACATGTGTTGGTGCTTTCAGTCAAGAAGGCGAGAGGATGAACATCCTGTGTTTTGGAACAGGAACTAAGGGAGAGAATAGTCAAAGGAAAAAAAGAAGCAAAAGAATAGAAACATGAGTCCCCATTTACGCAAGTCAAATGACATCTTCTCAGTCAGCCTCTGACCCAGATCCTGTGGCTGACAGCCTTACTGGTGACGACAAATATGTATTGAAAGGGACACTTCCCTCGCCCTTTAAAAAAAATAAAACAGAATAGACTAATACAACAGTCTCTATTCTATAAATACATACTTTTGAGTCTGTATCTTCCAAAAGACTAGATTCTTCTGCATATAGGCAAACTGAACAGCACTGACACTCAGTTAAGCACAGTATGTTTATTACAACATCTAACTTTAAAAGACACTGCCTTTTCCAAGTAGCAGGTCATCTGGTGCTCAGTGAAGACCTGTGTCCTCTGAGATGCTGTACAGCTCTAATTCATAGAGTAATGGAAAATCAGAAGGAGCTAAAGGAAAGTGCATAGAATTTTATAAATTGACTAATTTTCCTATCTATAAGGCTGAGAGCAGCAAAGTCTAATTTTTAATTTTTATTTTTACAGGCAAGTTATCAATTGTTCTCTGGATTTCACTAACCTTTCTTTGTTGCTGCATTACAGAATAGTCAGCTTTCGTCTGCACTTTCTGCTAATTCCCTATCTGATGTCATCCTCTTTGGGTTATTAATATTAGTAATCATTTCCACAGCAACCCATTGTGATATCATAAATAGAGAATTATGACTTCATGTGGGGAATAAGCAGAGGCACAAATGATGAATTCTTAAGGAGGAATAGATAATGTTTTCATGCAAACTTGCACATTACTAGAAAAGACAGACACTATACAGATAATAGGAAGAGCAGATTTAGCTGAGCCTTTTCGTGCTGCCCGGGGGTATGGGCTGCTTTCTAAGAACACCAGATAGATGAAGTTTTCCCTTAGGTGCCCGTGCTGGTGCCCTGCTTCTGTGGCAGAGCTGGGAACCCCTCAGCTTTATGCAGGCACTATAATCCTGCCCTCATGCAGGGAAACAGTACTCAACTTTTTAAAGCTGGCATACTGCAGAGACTTCAGTTATACAAGATGGAATAAGAACAAAAGGCATTTAATCACAGGAATGGAGGCAACTGCCAGTGCTAGAAAAACTCCTTGTGCCCAAGTCTTTAAAAGCACTGCTCTGATCATAGCTTTGGATACAGACCAAGGGCCTAGTTGCCCAAAAGAGACTCCTTTCTATTTTATCCTTAAGACGTGGTTTCGATAAGCCTCCCTTGACCTCTGTCAAAACAGCTCCATTTGCAATAGCATCCTTCAAGGAATAATTTAGGGGATGAATAAGTAGCTCCAACTCCCAACAGAAGATATTGAATGGGAGAGTCAAGAACAAGGCACAGCAATCATGTCCAACCTTTTATCGAAAGCGGGGAAAAAGAAAGGTATTTGCTGAAGTCATGGTATCGCACTATCGTACATATTCCGATACACTCCTGACCATAATGAAATCCCATCGACTAAGGAGGTCGGAGCCTGGGATACCAAGGACTAGGTCAGAAGTGCAGATGTCACCACCGCTCTGGGTCCTGCTGGGGCAGGTCTGTCCAGGGGACACGAGGGGTTACAAGCTCAGCTGCGTTACCTGCTCTGCCTCGCCCCCTGCCTGGCAATGCCACTCAGCCCTGACATCTGCCTTGGCCACGCTGCCTCTGTATCCGTTCCTCTGAAGTGACCAACTAAAATCCCAGATGTTTCACATGCAACTCCATTATCCCAGATCGCGGAGGGAATACCCCAGACACAGCTGGCCACAGGGATTAAGCCCAGGCCATATGGTGGGATGAGTGCTCTCCACATTGCAGCCCTCACCCCTAGGCACAATGCTGGGTTCCCTACCGTCCTTCCAGGTCCCCTGCTCCCTTCTGAGACCCATCAGCAATCACCAGGCACTCGGCATTACCCCTAAGCAGCAGGTTCACACCAAGGCTTTCTCTACCAGTCCTGTGGGGAGACCCTGGGGCTAGTCCTTTGGAGAGTGCCCAACATCACAGCCTACCCAAAGACCAACCTCATTTCCCAATGGGTGAGAGAACAACTTCATTCGCAGGCACTTGCTACAAACAGAAAACATACTGCTTGCAAGGAAATAGCTGAGATTGCCAAAGCTGGGAACAACATGTGTAACCCTCAGATCCTTTGGGATTGCTACCGAGTTATCCAAAGGGTGGCAGAGAATGGTTTGACCATAGACAAAGCTGCTTAAACCAAGGACTGTGTCCACCATCATCTGCTGCTGTCCAAGTCTTCACTCATCACAGGAAGCGGAGGGGATTTGTGGTCTGTACCGACCAACACAAACAGCCAAAGGACAGAAACACAGCTTTTCAGGATTTAGTACAGAAAGGAGCATGTAACAGATGCTGTGTCACAGTTCCCATTGTCATCTTGCCTAACGTTTGCCTTTGCTGCTGGAACCTGAACTGGATTACGTTCCGGGCCAGTTCGTGCTCTTCTGCTGTCCCAGCAACACCCCAGGGCTGTGTCCCTCATTGTGGAAAAAGTGGTGCAGAGCGTTCGCCTGCAGCACTGCCCCGTCACCTCCCTGCGCCAGGGCCAGCACTGTCACAGCCTGAATTCGTCCTCATTCATGCTCACAGTAAAGGTCAGCGACTCCAGCAGTGCAGGATCAGAGCCCAAAGGTGACTTGTTTGGAGGAAATCCTGGCCTCACTGAGGGAACCGAAAAATAATCCCAGGCTTTACTGGCTCAGCAGCCATGGCCAATGTTCAACTATGGAATTACATGTACGGAATTATGAACAGGTTTAACTGCAAGAAGGAATTAAATGCATGCTGAGAACAGCAGAGGGAAGTTAAAGTTTCAGATGTGATAGCCACTACAGGCCGCAGTACTTTCTGCAGTTAATTTGTCTCTCTCTTTCACCCAGTTGCCTCAAGTGCCACTTTTCAGCTGCAGCCCAAATAAATATTCTATACTTGCCAGAGCCTGAAGAGGATTTCATGGTTAAAACGCCACTTCTGATTTATTATCTGCTTCTAGCATGTGCTCTATAATCCTAAATGCTGTGCACTCATTTCCTAGCTCACTTGCAGTGCTTTACATTACACACACCACACTAAACTCATGATCAATTGCACTCTGCCATATGTGAGCACCAGATGCAATTTCTTTTTCTATTTTTAAAGTATTGTAAGGATACATGAGTTGCACCAGTAAGAACAATCAAGAAAAATGTCTCTCAAAAAGGACTGCTGGTAGGAAGATAAATCCTATTTTAAATATAAAATGTTAGCATAGCATGACATAGCAGTTCACTTGTTGCCTAAAAAGACACACTACAGAATGAAAACAACTCAACTACCAGAGATGGTTAAAGACAGCTTAATCATCTTGCTTGTACGACTGCATTTCCAGACATGAAAAATGGCAACAACAAAGGAGAGGTTTAAAATAACAAGCTATCACAATAAAGGAGTGGCATGCTGGGCTGTGCCAGGCAAATGACTCGGTAGAAGCTCAGGGGACCGTACTGCCACACAGACTGCGATGGGTAATGAGAGAAGCAGCTCACAGCACTGCTATAGCTCAGTCGATCTGGTGAAATCCAGGGAGCAGCTTTTAATTCGGAGTATCAGTGCCTCACAGAGATCCTCTTGCAATTGCATTTCCACAAGACTGCAAGAAGCTGGTTACCAACTGAAATTTTTTTGTGAGGCAAGTGAACAAACACAAAGAAATCACTGAGGTCAAAAAGCAAGAATTCAAGTCTTAGAGGAAGCTAGTGATAAGCAGCACTGCCAGCTCTGTCATTTCCGAGATGGATGCTTTACCCATTTGTTTTCCAATAATTTCTCTGAAGAGATTTCGACTCCTGGAGGAACAGCTAGAGGTTCTCCAGGATGAGAGTGGAGTTGGATCCAATACACTGAGCAAGAAACACACTCTGGGTAGCTTCATATGTTGCTCTGACTGCAATGTGGTTGCCTGATGTAACCTGTCAGCTCGCTAGGAGCAGGGGAAGGGCACATGCTATGGCACAAAACCGCTGCTCCAGCCCAGAGTCCCTAACCTCAGCTGGCGGGGTGTGAGCAAACACGACCGTCACACACATGCAAACATGCTGCTAAACGTCCAATGCAGGGAAACACACTGAAAACTGACACAGTTGATTTATTTTTTAAAAGACCAACAATCAAAAACTACTAGATTATCTTGTTAATTACCATCATCTTTTAAAAATGTATCTGCTTTTTACTGTACCTTGATTAATGCTGGTATTTACTTGACAGCTAGTTACCAGCAACATTTAATCAGCTTATCCAAAAAATATTTTTGGCTACAATAGCTAAATTGATGCACTGCAACACGATTAGCCGAGCTGTGCAAAAGGCTTTAATCAAACTGATGAGTTCTCAGATTAGTCCTGGCTCAAGTTCAAATTGCAGCTCTGAGCAACCAGTATTGTACTTGAATTTTGCTCATGTTTATAAACACTCTATACAAGTGTAGGGATGTCTGGATATCTGCAAACTTCTTCAGGCTGCTGCTCACGATGCATTTTGAGTTTGAGCCTGAATATTTGTGATAGTGCATATTTCACAGGGAAAGATGCAGGGCACTTTCCATCCCAGACTAAATCAATCTCACAGCATCAGGAACATCAGACCTTTACAACCAAAACCATTTGTCATAAGATTCTCAGGGGAAAAGACATGGGTGATAAGCTGGGAATGCACTCCCAGAGTTTCACGTAGTGATTTCTAATGAGAGAGTAACTTTAACAGCTTGTTCAAATGAATGAGCAAACTTAAAGCCACTCCAAACTATGTGGGAAGTCAAGGGACCATCCTGTTGTTTAAGAGCTCCCCTAAGCTCATGCAGAGCAATCAGGCTGCTGTCCTATTCCCTTAATTGCTGCCAGGCTGTAAGTCTAAGCCAGCCACAACTGCACTTTCCCGGCCCCCATAATTCAATCCATGTCCAGCAGGGAAGATTCTGAGATTTGAAATGTTGGTTTTATCTTAGCTGAGGACTGAGACATTTTAAATCTTGAACTGTCACAAGATAAAAAAGAAAAAAAACCCCCACCAAATCTCTGCCAAGCTCTGACGGTAAAAATGATACTGCTGGGAAATGAAAAGTCCTAGGATTATGCCCATGAGGAAAATGTATAAGATCTGAAAAGCAAATGTGCAATGAAATATCACAGCATGGCAGTAAGGACAAGAAGTCTCTCGGGCCTCCATCTTGCAAATATTTAAGGATGTTTTAAAGTAATAAATATCACTAGCTTAATGAAGCCGAGGAGGTGTACAAGACATGCAGGACAGGTTCCTAAGCTCTTTGGGGGCCAAGGATGTTGATTTCAGAGTCACATACTATTTCTGTTGTAAATGTTCTGCCTGGCACGGATTCAGATCAGTAGCCTTGGGCACCAATAGCGGTGCTGTTCTTAAAAATAATTCATGCTTTAGAATGAGGGCAAGAGATACAAGTCAGGCTGCATAAGTTGTATTTAAACTGAGCAGATTTCAGAGAGCTTTCTCATTAGAACAGCAGAGCTATCTCCACCCCTCCTCATTTATTACAAGGGACACACAGCTGGCTTCCTCCATGCATTAGTGATGATGTTGCATCAAGGAGGCTTCTGCAAAGCCAAAGAGCAAAGCCTGCACTTAGGTTCTTATTTATTGGCAAAAGAATCAGTATAATCATAAGCTGAAAATTTAGGACTTGCTGCCATCACTGAAAAGTAAATTTTGGTTTAACCTTTGAAGGTAAGTCCCAATAAAAATGCATAAGACACTTAGCTGTAACACTTTCAGACATGCTCTGGCTTACCTGCATCTCAAACCAAACTATGCAGGATGGTAGGTCCTAATTTATCAAGGGGGTCAAACTCCCTCAAGCTTCACTTCAGGTTAAGGCTCAGTTGCACTTTGCTGTTTTGGTGCCCTAGCCAAAGTTTCTGCTGCAAAGCATCAGTGCCTGCAGCTGCGCTACCGTGCAGGAGCAGAGATGCTGATCTCTCAGGTGAGCTGTCTCATTGCCTATATGCATAATGAGATTCAGGGCTTCAGGTGCCTCTGTGCCCACATCTCTGAAAAAGCTTAGTTTGGTAGATTTGCTCTGAACACACCCAGCAGGCAGGAAAGTCACTGAGCCCTTTGCAAACCACAGCAGCAATAAACATTTCCCATGGAGGATGATGGTGGTAGTACAGCATTGACCTGCTACACAATGGATTACTGGTTTGCAAGTCTGCCAGTGAAGGGAGACCCAGATTCACAAGGCCCCTTAGCCCGAGGGTTCAAACCCACACCTCCCCCTTTAAAGGAAAATGGTCAGAGACTCAAATTATCAGCCAGGCTGGGGTGAGACTACTCCCCCTTCTTTCTGTCGAAGTCATGCTGTTATGAGACCCTCATGGGACCAGAGAGGAAAAAGCACGACCAGGAAGGAACTTGACTTTGCAGCCAGGTGATGGAGGAAGGAGGGATGGGGAGTCCTGGACTCTAGTCCCTGCAGTTGGAGTTACTTACTGATTTTATCCAGAAAGTCTACACGAAAAATGTGTACACAAGTCACCTTCGCAACAGGACCCCTCTCCCTCCTTCTTCATGCCAAAACTTTTACTTCCCCTCTGGCAATTTTAAAAGCCACATTTCCTCATGGCAACACCTGAAGTAAATATCTCCACTGCTCTGATGATATCTCCTTCCTCCCTCCTATCACCAAATTATCACCTTTTCAGTCAACAAAACTGTAAGTAATAACCTGTATAATCCATTTATTTCCTGAGGATAGCTAAAGCTAAATTAACATCACTATTCTCTTGCCTGATACAAACACTCTTTATGGTTTGCACATACAGGAGACCCTGAGATGTACTGATTTCCTCTTTCATTGATCTATATCTGTTCTAAAATTCCAGCATCTTTGAGCAGAGGCTAAAAACAAAAAAAACAAGTTTGTGGTTTAGAAAATTTTCTTATGTGCTTTACCTTGAGGGCTTTCTGTGCAGCTTCACTTGATCCGATAGCAATCAAGTTTGGTCCAGCCATGCTGCAAAAGCTCTTCAGATGCAAAGAATCATGAACAGGGACTGTGGAGACAGCATAATCCTGTATGGGAGCAAAGAATGGTTGCCATAAATATTTTTAAATTGTCCTAGTTCCATAATTAATTTTACTCTCTGCAAATTAACAACAGCAACATATCCCAGGGCACAGTGTCAACTGTTTGTGTGTGACATACCCCTCTAGACCAGGTTGTCTGGTCTGGTGCACTGGATTAAAATCCAGAACATGTTTCAAATATTACTATTGTTGCAACTGTAAAGAAATACATTAAAATGCATAATTAATCAGTATGTACATAAAACCTCTCCGGGGACCAGCAATAAGAACACATTGCTGATACATAAGAACATTAAGAACATGAGTGTTGATATGCTCTCAAATAATGTCGTGGTTTAACCCCAGCCGGCAGCTAAGCACCACGCAGCCGCTCGCTCACTGCCCCCCCACCCCTGGGATGGGGGAGAGAATCAGGAAAAAAAAAACTCGTGAGTTGAGATAAAGACAGTTTAATAGGACAGAAAGGAATGAAAAACAATGATAATGATAATAATAATAATAATATGACAATAGCAATACTAAAAGAATTAAACTATACAAAGCAAGTGGTGCACAATGCAATTGCTCACCACTCGTTGACCGATGCCCAGTTAGTTCCCGAGCCGCGATCCCCCTCCCAGTTAACTCCCCCCAGTTTATATACTGGGCATGATGTCATATGGTATGGAATAGCTCTTTGGCCAGTTTGGGTCAGCTGTCCTGATGGTGTCCCCTCCCAGCTTCTTGTGCCCCTCCAGCCTTCTTGCTGGCTGGGCACGAGAAGCTGAAAAATCCTTGACTTAGTATAAACACTACTTAGCAACAACTAAAAACATCAGTGTGTTATCAACATTCTTTTCCTACTAAATCCAAAACACAGCACTATACCAGCTACTAGGAAGAAAATTAACTCTGTCCTAGCCGAAACCAGGACATAATAATAGCCTCCCACTACCCAAGTTAGTTTTATGCAGCGATCTCACATTTCAGATCCAGCTTCAGCTTCTGTCACTTTACAGGATGCTCAAACCTTTTCAGTAACTTGTACTTTTTTTTTTTTTTTAATAAGTCCTAAATAAAGCACTTGAGTATGACAGATGCCTTGGCCAGTATAATTTTTAAACTGGTTCAGTGGATGATAGCTTATATTTCCTGTGGCATGAATGAACCTACAAACCTTGAATGTGTCAGCCAGAATTTCTGCACCACGTTGATTTGTCCGCCTGGAAAGACCCACAAAAAATTCTCTGCCTGGAATGAAAAAGTGAAGGGCAAAACAATTACAGCATTTTTTTTTTAAGCCATCCAAAAAAAATCACCACATCAGCTCCTTCATTGGAACATACACATTTTAAAAACAGACCAGCTTTAGAGACATTCTGAAGCAATCTTTCATGGATATCATTTTCTATCTTTCTTTTCTCAAGTTGAGTAGTAAAACTAAAAATTCAGCATAGAAGAATGCAACCTGCAATTGCGAGCTGATAATTTAAAGCAATTATCTTTTTCCAGAAGACCCATTTCACCAGAAGCATAAATAGCTTCCTCTTCTAAAGCTCTGCAATGGTCATTGAGTCAGGAAAGAGAACAGCTGGGCTGGATTAGTACAGCACTGATTGACCATTTCCCTCTCCCTCTGAGATTTCCTCTGATCTCAAAGGTAGCTCTGCAGCCGCCGGCATCCTCCAGCTCCAGAGGAAATCAGTGCTGGATCTGCACTGCCTTAGAAAGGCCTCTCTTCCCGGTCTGCCTCTTTGGAGACCCTTCTTTCCCCTTGGTGAACTAAGGCAAGCAGCCACTCTACTGTGATGCTGATCAAAATAAACAGGCTCATTCAGCACAGGCAAGCGTGCACGCAGCCGATGTGACAAATGCCTAATAGGTTTACTGACATAAAAAACACAGTCAGTATCTTCATCTTTGAAGTCAACCATGCATATAAGTTGTCTAGCACATGACATCTGGCAGGCAACTCTACCACTTTCTCCATAAACTAAAAATGTATTCTTTGCATTTGATTCATTGAACTAGTGACAATTGTCTGCATCAAGCTTTTACAAGTACTGAAAATGAGTCTGGTGAACATAGCTGCTTGTAATAAGAAATATGAAACAACTGGAGGCAGTTGACTACTGAAAGCATTTTTCTTATTGGCACTTTACAAGCTAAAATAAAATTTGTACGCACAGTGCTGCTCTTTGTACTGTGTGTACTGCTACTTCATTTATTCAGGCATTAGGCAGGACATCGAGGGTTGCATTGAAAATTCATCTCAGCTACCTTCGTGACATTTAGTAAACAACTGATTTAACAAACCGCACAAACAACATTTTATTATGCAGATGACAGACAACATGCAGTCTTCGAGGCAGGCAGAATATGTAAACAGCAAATTCACTACCACTATACCTGTAAATAAGACGTCTCCACCATCCAAGGTTGCATTTTCATCTACCATCTCTACTATATTGAGGTTGAGACTTTCTAGTACTCTCTTCATGGCTTCAACCTGTTTAAAAGAAAGTTGTTTAGAATATACTGTATCATTGAAAAACTTAAAAAAAACTACCCGAAATACATATCGTTAATAAGAATTAACGTGCCTTTAGCAAGACGGATGGCAGGTTCTTTGTGCTCCTGCCCATCGCAGTTCCCCAATTCTCTCCAGATGCCTTTGTGGTCTGGAGGGGATGGGGTGGCAAGCGGCAGTGATCAGGCTCTTGCCTTTGCACGAGAACCATGCAGCATCCAGGGGAGACAGATGAGGGGTCCAAAACACATGTTAATTTCAGACCCTCTGCACAGTAATATCCTCTCTTGCAAATCCTATCCCTTGGATTTGAGCAGGAAAAAGCACCAGCAGAGTAAGTGACATTCTCTCCTTCCGCACTGCTCAGACGCAAGACACGGCTCTGCCAGCCACAGAGGTGGCAGCTCTACCCCAAGCCCCTCTTCAGTCAGGGGCAAAAAAAAAAAAAAAAAAAAACCCCAAATCAGTAAATGTTCATTTTCTTTATAGTTTTGCAACTTTACTGAACACTAGTTCTCCTTGCATTTTTCAGCTACCTTGCTACAGAATTACAAGACCTTTCAGGTCTATATGTTGCGCAGCTGGCTGCTTGCCACGGAGAGCCGCACACGTGGCAGGGAGCCTGGGGCTGCCAAGCCCATTTCCTGCTGAAAGGAGCTCATGACAGGAGTGGGGAACGCAGCTTCAGTAGGTTTCCTCTTTCCCAGTGAGGGCTGCTGAGGATGCCTAGAGCAGAACCTGTTTCTATAGAGGCTCACGTCACCAGCTGTCCATAAGAGGGGCTAACGCTCGCTATGTTCAAGCACCATCATCTTGGTGCCTTGTAAGCCAAAAGAAGCACCTACACGCAACCAACCGCTCACTGAAAGCTTACGGCTACAGCTTGCAGAATGTCAATATAAATATGAGCTCATCCACAGAAACCCATGAACCTGATGCCACACACCAGCATCTTTGTGTTCGGTGAAACCTCCTCACCATGGTTAACCAGAGGTGCCCAGCAAGCATTAATGAACGTGGAAGACGCAATGAAGACCTGTTAGACAGCTCTGATTTCTGCATGTCCCACAGGTCATTTATCTATTTAATGTGATAAATTAAGCATTTCTAGAAGAAACACAGGAAGCTGAAGCAGGTATACTACTTGTCTTCCAGCACCATATACCAACAGAAGCAACTCTAGCAGCCCTACTCTTGGGCTCTGCCAAACCATACCTCTCACGGCAGAGAGAGGAGACATGATTGTGACTAGTCCTTCACCCTCACTGCAGCAGCCTCAGAGCAATAGTAGCACATGCTTTGGCTGTCGTATCTTCCCAAGAGCAGTGCTGGCTTCAGGGAATAAGGGAGGAGGCAGACGTGATCCACCTAAGCCCCCTTTTCCTGCTCATTTTCTATGACTTGGCTATGTGGCATTTGTGAGTGATCCCATTAACCCCAAAGCCCAGGCCCAAAAGGCAAGAGCAGGTCTCCATGGGCTGCCAGGACAGGTGACGTAGGTCTAAGGGATACACTGGGGGCATCATGTTATCAAAGACTGATCTGCTCTCTGGAGGTTCCTCTTTCTCTCTAGCACGTCCTCACTCTCCAGTCACTTTACAGAAAAAACCTTGGACAAGCACACTGTTAAAGTAGGTGCCTGTGCTGGTTTTGGCTGGGATAGAGTTAATTTTCTTCATAGTAGGTACTATGGGGCTATGTTTTGGATTTGTGCTGAAAACAGTGTTGATAACACAGGGATGTTTTCCCTATTGCTGAGCAGTGCTTACACACAGTCAAGGCCTTTGCCGCTTCTCACACCACCCCACCAGGGAGCACAAGCTGGGGGTGCACAAGAAGTTGGGAGGGGACACAGCCGGGACAGCTGACCCCAACTGACCAAAGGGATATTCCATACCATAGGATGTCATGCTCAGCATAGAAAGCTGGGGGAAGAAGGGGGGGGGGGGATGTTCGGAGTGATGGCATTTTGTCTTCCCAAGTAACAGTTACCCATGATGGAGCCCTGCTTTCCTGGAGATGGCTGAACACCTGCCTGCCGATGGGAAGTGGTGAATGAATTCCTTGTTTTGCTCTGCTTGCTTGTGCAGCTTTTGCTTTACCTACTAAACTGTCTTCATCTCAGCCTGTGAGTTTTCTCACTTTTAGTCTTCCAATTCTCTCCCCTATCCCAGCAGGGGGGAGTGAGTGAGCAGCTGTGTGGTGCTTAGTTGCCAGCTGGGGTTAAACCACAACAGTCCCTCAGTTTAAAGTTGAACAGGACAAAGACAGGTCTTGGGCCACCTGGAGAACACTGATGGGTTATGCTGCAAAGCAGAACTGTACCCAGGAGCTTCCCGAGATCAAGGGACTCATCCTCCCCACACAAAATCCCATCTAAGGCTTTGGCACACAGACTGGAGCGAGCCTGCAGCACGGCCTTTACAACTGTTAACGCTTCTTTTTGCTCCTCTGTCTTTCACTTGATGATAAAATGTCTTCAGGCTGAAACCTGGCACTCAAGAGTCTCCAAGCTTAGTAGTAAGGCTTCATCTTTCTTAGTCTTGTTGCTCTATCTCCAGTGATCTTTAAAATCAGGTTTATAAGGAGGACTAGACCCATGTGGTATTTTAAAAATAAATGGGAAACAGCTGAGTTAATATTGGAAAACTGACTGTTGTACAAACACAGCAACATTTCGTAACATCCGTGTGCTGATAGCCGAATGATTCCTTTTGCCTGTGAAGCCCAGTGGTTTTTACTGTGCAAGTGCTACGTGCTTAATAGCCATAAGACCCCAAAGAAGAAAACAATTGCTTAATATGGAGTAATGGAGTTGCGGCATTATGTAAGAATGTTCCCAATCCAAGAATACATAGACTCACTGTTTTGTGCCGACATGAAGCAGACAAACTCACAACTGGGACACCCTGACACACGAATACACCAGCCATAGGCAGTTGGAATAAATAAATATATCCATCAGATGGGGTTAAGGCAGAAGGCCAAACCGCAGGAAAAAACAGGATCACCCAGCCTGCTGAGTGGTCACCTGTCTCCAGTTCATCCACCACCTCCAGCAGCTCCCAAAACCAAAACACCAAGAAGAGAAAGCCCTTTCAGGAGGCATGCTGCTGATCAGGTGCTCCCAGAAGAAGCTGGCTGGGCTTGCAGAGGAAGCCAAGCCAGCAGCTGCCCTCGCCGAGCACCTGCTCCCCACGCCACTCCTGTCCTCCTCCATGATACCACGTCCCCACCAGTCTGGAGCATCAGCAGAGCTGCAGATGTTACTGTGGCAGAGGACCACCCTACCCGCTTTCTGTGCGGAGAGCCAAAAGCAAAAGCCTCTCTGGACCACAGAAGAACACCTGAGAGAGTAAAGAGGTGTAAAACCTGGGCAGCCCGCAGAGAAGACATGAAGGTACCTCATGTGTTACAAGGCTGCCTGCAGACCTAACGGGGCCAGGAACAGTGCAACAAGCATCACAAGCAAGCTAGGCACACTGGCTGGAAAATTGTGTCTGTTAATGGCTTAATAAAATTAACAGTCAGAAGGAGGCAGATCATTGAGGGGAGAAGAAAAGCAGCATGCATCTGGGCTATGTGTGGGAGGTTGGGGGGTACAAGACCCCGAAGGTGGATCTGCCTGTGAGAACATGTACCTGCAACCAGAGCAAACAAGCACCAGTCACTGAGGCAGCTGTGGGCTCCCTCTATCAGGTGGGAAACCTACTTTTTACCTGAGCATTGCAACCATGCAAAATGCTTGCACCGTCCTGAGAAGCAACTCCAATGCAGTCAGCAAAGGTGCTGCAGAGCTTCCCGGGGAGAGGCAGACAGAGAGGCAGCAGCACTTCACATCCCTGGGCCAGAATAGCCAATTAATAACACACTAGAGTACCAATTAAGTAAAGTGCCTAGCTAATGAGAATAGTGGAAGGTAGATGCTGACTTTGGATTTGTGATTTGAGTCATATGTATGTTTTAATCACCAGCTGCTGGTTACCATTTAACCACCAGGCTACATCAGAGATGCCTTGAATTAATTGTTTATTTAATTTACAAGGGTTGATGCAGCTGTAGCACAGACATTAGGGAAAGTTATCAGAACTAGAAGTTGTCCAAAATCACAGAAAACTAGTTTAATTTGCTTCGTGATTGTTCCAGGCTTTGAAGATATTTATAAGATGCTCAAGATGTTTTTCCCCAACAGTTGAGCTCATTTTAGCTTACGAAACCAAATTTAAATAAATAAAATGACTGCCTTATAAATAGCTGGATCTTTTTCCATGATGGCTGTTAATGGATTCAAGTCTACAGTTCAATGTTTTAATTGGAAAGTGCTGTTCACACATCTGGTGACATATGCTAGGATTATCTTTCAATATCCATTGCTTGTGTAAAATAGAAGTCTTAAGTTACTGTTTGTTTTCTGAGGGCAACACCAGGAACCGCATTCAGTAGAAGCAGAAATGAAAAAAGGAGCACAAACTGAGATGGAGAAGATCAGAGGGAAGACTTGACACTATTAAAAAGGCAACTGGAAAAAAAGAACTTGTAAATACAGGATTCCGCAAAAACAAACCCAAAAATGAATAGCCCATCTGCTTTTGCATATAGCCGAGTTTCCTGCACAGGGGATAGCACAGACTCGCATCACCCCCACCACATCATCTTTAAAGCCATCCCGCAGCAGTCCTGAGTAGGGTCTCTAATGTAGCACGTCCACAGTACACGTTTGACACACAGCCATCTTGGAAACAGTGTACTGCATCATCCAGAGTTTGGGTTAGCATGTGGTAAAGTCCACGCAAGCAGCTTGAGTCTGTATCTCATCATTGCAAAAGGGAATCAATAACTTGGCTCCATCCTTAAGCCCTCCCACATCAGGAAGGCTTGTGTCACTTTCCAATGGAGCTCCTACCCCAAAGAGAAAACAAGATACAATCTCTAGCTAAGGAGGGACAAGTGATTGTTTTCCTCAAGTAAGAAGTTAAAAATAGGGATGCAGCAAAGGGGTTTGATTTTACAAAGCCCTCTATCCTCCCCAAACAACTGATATCCATTTTTCTGAAGTGTGGAGTCTTAACACATACTAGTGAGATTTTATAATGAATGAAATACTAGTTCACAGAGCTAGCTTTGATGTATGAACAAATAACCACCTCTTGCTTTTTCTTCCAGGAGATAACTGAAAAAAGGTGGATGGAGAAAGTCCTCTGTGAAGCCACAGTTACACAGGAGACACCAGTAAAATACACAAAGTATTTGGACATGACCTGATTACAAGCATATTCACTATATGAAGATGACTTACTGCTTGCTTTTTTTGTAAGTAGCCAAGAGGAAAAGTCACCTTCCCTCACTTTATCTCCTTTATTTGAAAACTAAAATCCCAGGTAGTCAGAATTGTAGCACAAAGAAAACACTCATCGATATCCTTTAAGATTTCTGTATCGTATTATCTCAGGTCAGCTTAAGGGTAGTAACATGATATTGGGTTTTATTGTACATGTACCCATTAGTACATCGGTTGAGTGTTAAAGCTTGTATGCTTTGTGTAGTGATTTTTTTTCTAATAAGCACATTCCTGGTGTGAGACAGGATGTGTCTAATCCATAGCACAGCTGATTGAGAGACAATGGACTCCAGCCAGCTCAGCTCTGTTTCAAGGAAAGAGGACAATAACTGCATTTGACATTTATAAGAATCTAATTTCCTCGTGCCTTAAAAACGGAGCTCATTACCCTCCAGACTGGTGCCTTCCACCAATTACTGTAACTGATGTACGGTGATTTTTTCTTCTCTATATTAGTATTTGATGCAGTCTAAACGGAGGCTGCTTCCTAAATTATTTACTGGTCTTCTGTGCACTAACCATGTTATGGGATTTACGTTATTGACAGTGAGAAGGAAATTATCTTTTCAAAAGACAGTGGAAACAGCGAAATGATTTTGTGAGCCACAGGCTCACCCCTGCCAAGAGCAGGGCAGCTTTTCCCCCAGGGTGCCAGGGCTGGGTGGCAGGGCCACAGACAAAGCACCACTGAGGCTCCCAAATGCCCCATGGGCAGGGACACAGCTGGGGCTCCACAGAAGTTGTGGATGGTACCAAATTAGGCATCCCCTAATGACTGCAATTACCCATCCACCTTCACCTCCGAGCTCTTGGTGAAAGGGGGAAGAGGTCTGCAGACCTGTTTCGAATAAAAGGATGCAGAGAGATTTGCAGAGCAGAAGACCATCCAATGAGCCAGAGTTTAAATGAGGTTTCTAAACCAGCAGAGCTCAGCCCTCAGTGCTAACAGCTCGGTTCTCTGGAGACCGACCGCAGCCCTAACAAAAAGGACGCTCAGCCCAAGACACCACCACACTGTCTCCTGAAATTTTACATCCACCATCAATTTCTGCAGCATGGTAAATCACAATTACTGGGTTTCAGTCTCCACTTCATTGTGTTTTAAACTGTCATTCATAGCTGTGCAAAGCAAATGTCAGACTTAATATATGCAGAAGTTAGACTACGATATCTGAGGTGACTATTTCTGGACCCATTAGCTCTGAGTTCAAAGTGCCACTGTCAATATATAATGCATTTTTCAGCAAGGCTCTGAGTGAAGCCTATAAATAGAGATGGACAAATCCAGGGCCAGGAAAGGGTAGACTTCAGTTTTGCAAAACCAGATACCAGTGTTGGTCACAATCCAGGTTCTGGCCTGTCTGAATCTGCTCCAATTGGAGATGAGGAAAGTCTGTCTCCTCTTGATGATAAGCATTGCCCTTCTGGGCTTGCAGAGGCTTCAAAGAAAATAAAGCAGCACTGTAATAGTTTTGAGATTTTTAACAAGAAAAACCCACTACTGGTTTTTTTTCTTGCTTTAAGTAGGTCAGATACACACCCCCATGTATATTGATCTCGGAAATTTGTGGGATGTGGGTTGTGGCAGAGTTTCCGACTCCTGCTCCCAGTGTTGATACCAGAAAGGGCTCTGGCTCTTGAGAGGTCAGCAGGAAAGCGGTGGAAGAACAAGACACTCCAGCACTGTTATTTGATGCAGATCATGCCGTAAGAGTGTGTTTGTAAGAGTGCGTTAAGTGCAAGACAAGTAAGGTCACCTTTGTCCCACAAACAGCCACCAGCACAGCCTGGTAACGACGCCCTGTACCTGCCATTCCCCCCCCGCCAGCTGACGGACCACAGTTTGCTTCGGCAATCGATCCCCCTTTCCACCCACACGGGGCCTTTGCGTCCATCCCACTGCCTCTTTTGGGAAGGGGCGAGAAGGCGAAGACTGGCAGCAGCCTGGCCCCAAAGCGAATCGCCAGCTGCTTGGCAGTACGCTCCTGGATGGTGTGGGTGGATATGCTGCTCCCAAGGCACCCAGACAAATCGCATCCAGACTGCTCAGTTCAGAGTGATCCGAGCATGACTTCATCAAACTAGGCTGCGCATCACGACATGTGGAAAACAGTTATGTCAGAACACCCAGAAAACCCTTTTTGGAAGTTTCAGTTGATCCTACCCTGCCGCTCTCTGCCAACATGGAGCTCCAAGGCCAGGTCCTTACCCAAATGGTGGGGCAGTTGCACCGTAACATCAGACTTGTAGTGCCTCAGTGGCTGTGCCGGAGTACCCACCAGCACACGGCTGGCACCGCTCTCTGCTGGCAGACGCAGTGCTCCTTCCACCCTGCTCAGCCAGACGTGCCATCCAGCGTGCATGCAGCACGGCTCGTCCTCAACAGCTTTTCATCAAATGAGGCCATGGCCAAGAAGGAACACCAAGGTACTCCCAAGCCATGTCCTCAAGCAGAAGATAACTTGTTAGTTGTTCCCAATACACAGATCCCACACCAACACTTTCAAGTTGCAGCTCAGAGAGTTTCACCCTTACCCAACGCTTGCACCAAGCAGGCGCAGCTTTTGGCAGAGTTTGGGTAGTTATGAACCGTGGAGTTCAGAAAGGGCCACACAGATAATTACCCCATTCGTTACCGCCCACACACTGCTAATAATGGATCCAAACCCACTTACTGCCCTACTACTGAAATAATCACAAACTGTGTGCCTAGAGCTGATGTACCCAGTACCGAATGTCCATTGCCCCCAGAGAGCGACCCGAGATCGGGGTGAGTACAGCACCACTGGGGATTAATGGGGAAGGGCAACCATGGAAAGAGCTGGACCAGGGGCAGCACAGAGAGGGACTGGCACACAGAAGAGGAGCAGAAAGTGGCAGGTGGCCTCCAGGGCTTCTTGTCCCAGAAAAGCTTCTCAGCCACACAGGAGGGGAGCTCCAGTCTGGCAGGTCTCAGGAGGTCAAGCGGCAACCTCCTCTTCCAGGTACAAACAGTTAAAACCACAATTAATCTGGATGCCCTTGGAGCATGTTGTGTTTTAATAGCTACACAGAACCGAAGCACATGAGAACAACTCTACGCAGCTCACCAGCAGTAAACCACACCTGGGCTTCCCCTTCCTCTCTTCCACCACTTTGCTTTTAAAATGCAGGGACACTATTTCTCACAAACAGGAGCCAGCAACCTGCTCACTTGCTACAAAAAGTTGGGCTGAAATTTCAACCCACATCAAGTGGAAATAATTTAAATCAGGTATAAAAATTTCACAGAAAAAAAAGATGCTTAAAAAGATGGAGATTTAAAGTCACTAGAAGAAAAGGCTCCTAAGATCCACTACGCATAAAATCAGGTTAGTGGAAAACTTTAAGCAGCATGAATGCATTGTTACAGAAAAACAGTGAAGATTTTGCTGGATAAAGACGATGACATGAAATTTAAGTCGTACGCAGGCATGCTGAGAAAGTAACGTTCTAAATTCTTTCTGCTTACAATTACAAAATGATCAATTGTTAAGTGTTGGACAGAGAAAGATATTCCATTCTGCCTGGACATGCACAGCGGGCCAAGAATGCACCTGGATAAGCCAAGCATTCATTATCTCCCAGACACTCAATATCCCATAATACCCCCAGCGGCTGCCAGCTCCTTGTCCACCCTTGACCACACGCCATGTGCCCCATTTCACAGCTGAAAAGTATTTAAAATTCATGAAGCCTGTTGAAAGCTCGACTGTCACATTCTGCTCATTCCACAGGGTATGGGAAAACCGTGCAGAAGGGACATTTCAACCAGGGCTATTATGGCTCTTGAATAACCAATATTCCATTAAATTGCTAATAAACCCACTTGAAGATAAGTTGATCACAATCGAACCATACAGTAGCATTCCTTTCCTTTAACACCGAGTTGTCAGGTTTCACTCTCTACTGTACTACTGTTTCTGTGCCGTTTGTTCGTGCCTTGACACAAAGCATTCAAGATACTCACTTTGTCCCCAGTAATCTAAATACCCTATTCTAAAGAGGCTGAAAGATCTTTGGCAAGGATAATACTCTGCTTATTTCAAGGTAGAGAACTCTTAAAAAGGAAAATCGATGCTACAGAAGTGAAAAATAATTATACCTCAACCTAGATATTTGGGGTTTTGTACCTTCTTGAACAGGGTGCTCACAATTTGAACGTAATGGTAAATGGTACGAGCTCCCCCCAGCTTCCCTAGCACCCAGTCAAGCTTGGTCTGGTCTGAATTTTCATTTGAGTTTGCAGTTCAGCAACTCATTTCCTCCTCCCTCCACCAAATCTTAGTTTTATCAACCAAAATAAATATAAAAGTCATCTGAAAAACACTTTTGCATTAAAATGGATTTTGTTAGATTCTTCACAGTTAATTGTCAAGCTGCTGGCACACCTGCTGTTGCCTTCTGATCTTGCTGTTTGCACATGCCATTGTGCAAATAGGACTCCAAATTTTGTAATTTCTAACACTGAAAAGCATGTCAGTCTCCTTGGAAAGGGATTTAGAAGCTTTAATTTTATATTAACTAACCCAATACTGCTGAAAAGCAGCTCCCACACAGCTCCATCCCAGCAGGGATGCATCATCACCACCCAGCTCTGAACTCTTGCAATCGCCTCCGAGACATGTGGGAACCAACCTGCAGATTTCAGCTGCACAAATGGCCGAAGATCATCATCGGGAAGATCTGGTCCCATCTAGTCTGTCTGGTGGGGAGCCACAGACAAGACCCTGTGGTGGCCACCAGGTCCCCATTGCCACATACCAAGGACAGGCAGGGAGGAGAAGCAATTGCTCCAGCAGGCGCCTGCCCAGGGCCTCCTGGAGCCAGCCCAGCTCGAGGAGCAATGACCGTCGTCACAGGCAGCAAAGACAGTATTTTTCTTCACATTGAATTCACTCAATAACTGGCCTTTCACTGAGCAGCATCCAGTTGCTCCTGTGTTATTTTATAACAAGGGCCCCACGGGCAGAGGTTATACTAACCCAGTATTTTTTTCCCCTCTAATAATAGGTTTCATTCATGCTTTCAGAGCAGTTGACTTGTCTGTCTTATTTTAGCTATGCTAACACATCCTGCAAGAGTGCCCTAAAGTGTCTAGACATATATAACAACAATAATGGCAGAAAATGTAAATTCTGACCATTTTCTGTCTCCCAGCTAGTTCCAGTAACGTTTCCACTGCTGGGTAAGAAAAGTGTCATCCCAGTAGGATTACGGAAGTTTGCTGGTATACATGAAATGGGATTAAATACTTGAAGACACACCAACAGTTTTAAGTAGTCAAAAATACATCTCAAATAAGCATTCTGGGAGTCATCTATTGAACAAATTGGCCATCACAGTGCTAGGTGGGACACTTCAACCTGAAAATAACCTTTAGCAGTCTAATACTATACTGACAAGTTTTAATAATTCTTAAGCTTTAAAGAAAAATACGCAGTAAGCATAAGCAATTATCCATCTCTGGCTACCGTTCCTTGAACTCAAACTGACAAAAGCAAAGAAAGAGCCAGCTTTGCAAGTCCTGCTTCTGCACCAACTTGCCATTTGAGGCTTACAGTCATAAGGAGGAAATGAGAATAAAGCAGCAAGCACTAAAACATGAAGAGCACATGCAAGACACAGGAGCTGGTGCAGTCTCTCTTTAACCACACATTTTTAAGAGGTAGAAACTTTTGTATATGCAGTGCCCTGCCTTCCCTTGCAAGCTCACTAAGTGTTCAGGCAGCTACCTGCAGCGCTGGGCTGAGAAGAGCCTCTGTCCCCCCCAGACACTTGCTGTGCACCCCACAAACAGAGAGAGGGACGATGCCGCCTCTTAGGCTGCTTTGCCAGGACATCCCTCACCCTCCTGTGCCTCTAGTGACAGGAGGATTGCAGTACAAGCTCTCTTCTCACCTTTTGCATTTTTAAGCCATAAAACTCACAGACAATATTTCACTTAAAACCTTCAACTGTAGGCAAACTACCTTCATTGTAATGTACGTTACATTAACATGATACTAACAAAACACAGCTCCTACTTTTAAACCAGCCTGCTCAAACCCTGCCTCCCCTCCTTCCCTCACCATCTCGGGGGACTCAGAACACCGTTGCTTGGTAAAATTACAAGACCAGAGAGTTATAGAACGGGAAGTTTATGGTGATTAAACCTCCTACGTGACAGCATTGAGTCCTACTGCCCAAGAGGGGACAACGACCCACCAGACACAGAACCATGCCCTCAGCACCGAGGAGGGAGCATGGGAACCTTCCCAAAGCTGCTTCAAAACCTTGCCATCAGAACTGCTGTGACAGGCACCCGTCTGCCCCGTGATTGAGCACCAACTTCAGAAATAGGTGATACATCACCAAAAGTCCTGAAAAATTGTGAATTTCTTATGACAGACATCTAAATGCTTGGAAAAAGGAAATAGCCACCTGCCCTTCACACAGTGATGTTTCACCCAGACAAAAAGGGCACACATACAAACTCTGATCTATGCAACAAATATTAACGAAGTACAAGCCACAGGAACTCCTTTAAGGACTCCTTGCATTTAATTACCTTGAAGTCTCCATGAGTTTCAGTGCATTGACATTTACATAACTCCTCCAAACAATTTCCGCAATATAGGCCCAAGGATAAGAGAATTTAAAATGTTTTGTAAAGATGCAGCACAGCAACACACATCCTTTTAATACTCAATGATGGATGAGTACTGATCAAGCTTAAAACCAAAACCTAGATTAGAATACGACTTTTTTTTAAACAGAAATTCCTTAGGTGCTTATTCTAAGTTCAAGTCACAGTCATTTCAAATCTCAGAGGACACTGTTGCTTTGATCATCTGCAAGCATCATCAACACAAGTCCTCACAGATTTGCCAGGAGAGCATTTAGCTGCGAGTGGGAATTAGGAGGGTCAAACGTGAACATAGGACCTGAGCTCCATGCAGGTGGCAGAGGATGAAATCCTGGCCCCACTGAAGCCAAAAACCCCCCACCCAAGATGTCCCTTTACATTTTATACAATAAATGCAGAAATGCAAATGTCAGCACGCCTGTAAGGAAAGCACTTTAAAAGCACTAACAGGTGCAGTGTGGTTCATTGTTTTTCTCCTTTCCCTGCCAAACAAGCTGCTACACACTTTTACATATCCCAAGACCATATTCTTTCAATAGAGCTAAAAATTGTGTTCAGCTGAGAAGTACAGTGAAATTGGGGGTTGGGGTGGTGTTACATTTTCAAAAGAAATACATTTCCTTGATGCGTCTGCAACTCAGTTACTCTGCACTTTGCTACTGCGTAAACATCTTCCACTTGTACATGCATAAAATACCAGTGGATTTAAACAAAGGGAAACCAAAGGGAAGCTTGTAATGCACAGGGACAGGCAGGACAATGAAGAAAAGCAAAATAACAGTAAGTAAAAAGTAACTGTTCAACAATTCTACTCAAAGCTCTTCTAGTAGAAAGACACTTTAGATGTGAGACTCCTAACTCAATCATGCTCCTTCAGCGAGGTGTGCTTTTGCAAACTGAGCCGCCTCCCCTTCACGCACTCACCAATCCCACTGATCAGGCACTGTGCTGGAGACGCAGTTTCTTCAGTATCTTAATACTCTGTTTTGCAAACAGTTACTTTGGGAAGGGAATTATCTCTCTGCAGGCTTTTAAATGCACCTTAGAAATTAGGGTTTCACTTAAGGTATTATTTAACAAGAGCTACTCTGAAGGGGGAGTAAATCCAGTAAGAACTCTTCCCAGCTACACTGCACTGGGCTAATTGAATTTGATGACCTACATTTCCTAATTACACCTCCTGTATCTGAGGCAGCACATGCCCATGTTTCACTGCATCCAAGCCAGCGCCCTTCAGAGCAGCAGTGATGCTCCCAAGGGGTTACATACTGCAGCATCCGAGCTCTGCCCTCCTGCCCACTGCCAGCTCCGTGCACATCAGGCACTGCTTTTGGCAACAGAGTGATGCCATGATCCTCCCAACAGGTCCCATGTTTGGAGCGATACCTGCCTCGCTCGAGCCTGGCCCAAACCCACCGTTGCACAGAGCAAACAGCAGTGGCATGACTGACGGACGCAAGGCAACAACAGCCCATTTCCAGACTCACATGGGAATAGGGAGCACGTCTGCTGGAATAACAGCCAAGAGTCGATGATACAGCAGACTCCAGTATTACTTTATAGTCAGCCTAATGGCTTTTCCTTTCTCCACACAGTACTACATAACTTTGTCGCCATACAGAAATGAAGGGAAATACTGAAATTTATAAAATTATAACTAAATGGAAACTATTACCTCACCAGATGCTATCAACACCATCAGAGGTGTGGAAGTAACGTGACAGCTTGTAACTGCACTGCTCCCAGACAAAGGCAATGCCAGAGCCCGCAGGTACCTACAGGACCTGCTGCAAACAAAAAGGTGAGCTTGGGGATGGAGCGGCAGTCAGTCATGAAAAAGTTAAATTAAAACTACTTAATGCACTCCTGCCACTGCGGAGCTGAACTGTGTATTTCTTCGACAGCTGTTTTTGGTTTTGGCTGCTGGGGGCTCCTGCCCCACTGGGGAGGACATCACTGCTGCGTAGGGTGGCTGAGCCTCCCCGAGGACCACAGTCCCAGCCAGGCAAGCCTCAGCCCTACCAAGAGGGCTCAGCTGTGGACATGCCATGTCATCCAGCCTGGGAGGAGGGAAACAATGCCTGCACCACATGGCAAGTGCGGGGGAAATTGCTGTGAGCACCTGGTATATGGACAACCGCCTTTGACTGCAGCGTTGAGCCCTTAGTGCACCTTCTGCAAGCATCCTGGAGAAAATAAAGATGCCCTAAAACTTGCTAGTTATGTACCCCCATGTAAGGAAGACAGCTCAAGAGCTCCTCATTCACTCCTCATGATCACTGGGTCACACTTAGGAAGACCAGAGACAAGCATATATTGTACAGCAAGTTTTTTAGCTTCTTCAGTAAGAAGGGTCTTCTGCTGGCTCATGTAACTGCACACACTTACAGACCTGTGGGTCAAGCAATAAAGTGGAAATCTGGGAAAATAGTGACTGCTATATTCTCTGTAGATGTTAGCATTGTTTTTAAAACTTGTCTCTATCTACTGCTGAATGCTTTTGATGTCCTACAAGTGGTAAGTGCTCAAGGGGAAAGATAGAAAGCCTGTTTTCCTACCTGTTCTGGCTGGTGAAAGAAAGTTATAACTGTAGCTACACAACAGTGAAGAGAAGCTGCAGAAATGAATACAGTCTGCAAGGTCAGAGCAGAAGGAATATGATATTTTGGTTTGGCCTCTTCCACTTCAACAGAGTAATAGGTTGAAAAGAGTGTGAAGGTAGGAAGCAAGTGTCCAATGCACTGGCATACACCAAGTCTTTTCAATACTCACTTGGCTCTAAAGGAAGAAATACAGCTTCTCCTTCAGAGACAACTTGTTACAATGACCAGAAAGATGATGCTCCTGAAAAACCTAACGCATAGTTAGTTTATATTAATTTATAAAGGCATGATAATTTGTTCGGAATACACTGATACATGTCTGTATCTACACAGATAACACTCCACACTCTTTCAGTTACAGATAAAGTGGTGAAGCTAAAATGCACCAAACAAGTGACAGATTTCATAGACAAAATGGATGTCCCTATAAGTAAAAGCAGTTACATAATGAACACACAGAATTAATAATTTTCAAAAGCCTTATTTTCACAAAGCTGAAATAGTTGAGCCAAATCATTAAGCAGCTAATTCGCATGCTAAAAATAAGTGATGCCCAGGAGCAGTTTTAAGAAAATGTCATTAAATGTCCAGAAAGCCCACTCTCACATGTGAGAAAGAATGCTGTACTAGATTAAGGATCAAAGATAATGGCTAAGTTAATTGGTGTAGAGAGGAAATTAAATCAGATATAAAAACCAAAACAATTATAACAAATGAGTTTTAGTACAATATATCAGAAATTAAGAGAACTTATAAAAGCAAAAGGACCTAGTGAAAAATCTCTGGATAGCAGAATCAAAATTCACAAGGGCCTTTTTTTCCTCCTTTGCTTCCCTACCTTAGGAACAACAGGAATAGCAACAGTGGTGCTGATTCATTACTACCTAGAAAGGGTGAAATTTTCAATATTCACATCAGAAAGGTAAAAGTACTGAATAAGTATTTCTGCTCTGCATGGGGAAAAAGCCAGTTAAATATTCAGATTGTATTACAGAGAGTAA
The DNA here is from genome assembly GCF_018139145.2 of Gymnogyps californianus. Lineage (NCBI taxonomy): Eukaryota > Metazoa > Chordata > Aves > Accipitriformes > Cathartidae > Gymnogyps > Gymnogyps californianus. The sequence goes on along the minus strand of NC_059478.1, from coordinate 20,029,071 downwards.
TTTCATCCCAACCGTAACACAGGAGGACATTAAACAGAAGTTATTAAAAAGCACTTTTAAAACAGCAGGTCAGGATGATTTCCACCTAAGGAGTTCTGTAGTGTTCATAATCCTTCACAGCCTAATGGGGATGCCAGAAAAATTTGCAAAATGACTGACAGGGGAGTAATAAGGAATTGAAGGATAAAATAATTAATACCAATCAGCATGTGTTTACAGAAAGTCAGTCTTGTCTAGTTTCATACAGCTGTGGATGAAAGGATAGCTCTAGTCAATAGCAGTGATAGCACTGATGCACCAGGTTAAGATGTATACAAGTGGATACTGCTGCTGGTATGCAAATAGAACGTTTTCACACATGTCTCAAGACCTGTTGAGAATGGAAATCATTGCTGAATAGGTGTGTTTCAAACAGAAACCCATCAGTGCAAGGTCACTCAAGTTTCACACAAATAGCCTGAGAGCACACAATCATCACTGGTCAGCAACCAAAGGAGTGTTAAACCGTGAGCAAACCAGGTCACAGGCAGGGAGGACGGCACAAGAGGTACAAGTGACCAACCCACACTGCCATATGGCCACCGCAAAGCCTGCGTGGCTGGCACGAGGACCTCAGGCCACAGCCAGAGGATGGGCCATCTGTTTAGTTTTGTAAACCGAGCCACCACAGAGGATCGTCTGCACGTGGGCTCTAACCACGACCCTGTGACCAGAGAGACCTTCAGACGGACAAGTAGGGGAACACTGTGTAGGGGCAGAGAGAGCCACCATCCTGGCACGTGCTGTTGCCACAGCTGCTCTCCAGTACCACATCCACCACACAGAGAACATAAAACAGTCAAAGGCCTCAGAGAGGAGCCACCAGGAGGAAGGCATCATTTCCAAAGCCTCAATCAAAGCAGCATTCACAGAGCGCAATCTGTGTCGCTGCTCAAAGAGAGGATTATGCAGGCCTTCAATCATGTCTGCAGAGACCTACAGAAGGAATAGAAATTCAGCAACAAGCTCTGACAAAATACAGTGCCTAGCAGCTGAATCCAAACCAGGAGCCATGGTTGATGCATGGATAGTGGTTTTATTTTCAAAAGGAAGAGAATTTATCATTTAGATAACTTAGCAAGGATTGTGTTAAACTCTTTCCCTTCTTTGCAGCCCAAGCGGAGGGCACCCATGGCTTGGCAGCGGGCAGCCCACCCCCAATGCAGACAGCATGGGTCCGGGAGGTGATCATGGGCAAAAGGCTGAACCCGGGAGCCTACTGCTAAGTACAAGCACCAGAAAACACTGATGGACAAACTGTGACTTCACGAATTTTCCTCCTTGTTCCGCAAAAGGGAAGAAGATACAGAGCCTGGTGAGAAACTAAGGCACTTCTCAGACAGTGGCTAATGCCAGTGCAAATGATGTAATTTTAAGATTTTCAGACTCATCTGTTCCTGACTAAAGAACTTTTTTCTTTTACCTTTTTTTTTTTAATTGCTGCCACACATCCCCGCACAGGCAAGAGTATGCTCACAGAAACAGATGACGTACTCTGTTTACTACTGGCAAATAGATCAATTTTCTCTTTGCGAGTAGTAAAAGGCCTCCCTGGAAAAGCTTGTGGCTATTTAGGACAGACAAGGTGGTTAAAGATATCTTACAGTACCACTTACTCGCCACTTCTGCTGGTGTACTTAGCAAACAGGAACATTAAATGGTACAATCTTGAATGAAAGCACACAGCATCTGCAATATGTATTGCAGCACGTCCGAGCGATGGGATAACTGGGGAGGAACAGTGTGAACGGTAGAGTTCACTTGGGAGGGGGCGGGGGGCAAGGCAGCTTGGGAAACACTGACGTATTGTCTTTCCATTACTAAAAATTACACTTTGTGAAATAGCATTAGATCATTTTAAGAGGTTTATATAAGGACACTGAAAAACAAGTCCTTTTGCAAATTCTATTTTTTTTTAATGTCTCCCTCCCCCTTCTCTTTCCACTATGCATCAGGTTGTGAAAATCCAACATGCAATAAGTCTAGTGTTCCCAGACAGAGACCAACCTTGACCCAAGTTAAATCTTCCAGCTGTTCCCAGCTCCTTCTCTTCTCTCCATCAGACAGGCTCAGAGCACTGCCTTAATTACTTGTTTAGGAAGGATGTGACATGTTCCAATTTAATACATTTAGCCCTTCTTAGAGCAAATGTAGAATTAAGCCTCAGTATGCACTTGACAGATCTCTTAGCAACTAGAGTGCAATCAGCCAACAATGGATGATTCACAGTTTTAGCAAGAGTGTGCAGAACTGCCTGCCAAAAGTCTGAATAAACTCACATTGCTAGACACTATGGTAAAATGTACCCTGATCTCTTTTAAACTATTATATCATAGAGGAAAGTTAAACTGCATGCATTCCAGCAGATCGCCCGAGTCTGGAAATACAATTGAACTGCAACATCTCAATTTTATGATAACCGAGACTTTTCGGTGGTTATTTTCACTTAATTAGGATAATGGTACCTTTCAAGGGAAACTGCTAAAATCCATTAGTTTGTGTAAATAAGGGACAACTTCTTCTGTTTCCGTTGCTCTGAAATGGGAAAAGGAAGAGTCTGGAGGATGCTAACGGGGGTAGCCTATCCAAAGTCACATCAATTAAAAGATGGGCTTAATCTCATGCCTACTACTGCGGGGCCCACTGGCATTTAAAATATTTAGAGATCTCTGTGCAATCCATGAGTCAGAGGGGAACAGCAGGAAGCAGCACGAGAGAGTGCAAATATCCATCCTGACGCATTGCTATACTCTCTTTATCACCTTCCAAAGCCCAGTTGAGGACCAGGCTTCCACAACAGGGACAAGATTGTGTATTTCTACAGCCAAATTTCTGCCTTCATTGACCAGTTTTACTCCAAGCTTCAGATTTTGCTTTGGAGTGTCCTCTATGCTATCCATGTGGACATCTTCCTACACAAAAACAGACTCAAGCAAATCCTTTATGAAATACTATTGAAAAAAATAAACAAAACCAGAAAAGCACTGCTGGGATTAGTCCCATGCAGTGAGGGCAACAAGTGACAGAGGATAAGTCACAGACCTTTCCCTTTTGGCTACAACCATGAATCATGACCAGAGCTTTTCCTGTGGCACACTGGACACTGAGTGAAACCTCTCATAAGTAACAGGGTCTGGTCCCAGGAGATGGGGACAGCCCTCCCCCAGCATCCCAGACTCATCTTAACGTCATTACAGTGAAGAGTCCCTTTGGATCTCTGGCACAAACTTCAACTCCAAGGGTCTGACAAGCTTTTCACTCTATTTTTTGGCTATTTATCCATTGTGTCTGCTCATATCTCACATTTTGGACTCTGTTTTTCATCATCCCTTCCCTGAGACATCAATATTCACAGCAGAAGAGCGGTGACACTGTTGTCCTTTCTACTTTAATTGCCTCAAGCTGCCGCTCGCTTGGTGGCCAACTGAATGAAACCCCATTTAAAAATACAGACATCTTAGCCACCTTTTTTGCCATCTTTTCAGTAGGTCTTGTCCTCCAGCTCTCTCTCGAGGCAGGGGACAACTCAGTGGCACTTGGTGGGAGACCCACCCTTAGCTCCATCCATGTACCATGCAAGTGCTCTGACCCCGCATCACTCCCAGGAAAGAACACCACGGTCCTTACAGACCGGGTGCAGACCCAAGATGATGAAAAGCTGCAGCATGCTAAATGTGTTTACCATTTCAGCAATGCGCCCTGGCAGCTCCGTGCTGCCCCAGCCACCAGCAGCCTGGGGATCTCGCCCATTGCAGGCAGAGGCCTTGCTCTGGCAGCCTCAAGCAGCCCTTTTCCAGGTAAAGCAGATACGCTTGGCTAAATAAGTAGCTTGCTTTGGCATGGAAGAGCGGGGCGCCCAAGTCGGTTGGCAGACTTCGCCTCTGAAGAGAGGGTTGTGGTCAGGGAAAGGAATTCGAACACATTGAGCTCCACGCTGTCTTTAATACTAGGATAGTCACAGGTTTCCGCTGGTATGGGCTGATGACCCTTCAAAGCAAAATGAAGGCAGCAGGGGAGGTACAGCGAGTGTCAGGAAGATGCATTAAGTGCAAAAATACCACAGCTGAGAGTTTCTGTAAATGCACAAAGACAAAAGTTAGGCAGGTAAAGAGAGGAGCAGGTACAGAGTAGAAGGTGCTTATATACTTATTGCCTTTGTAAAGAAAGGCTACCTATTGACAACACTCTCAATAGACAAACCAGAGCCTAGGAGATTTTTCCATCTATTTCCACAAGGATTAGATCAAAGGGCTGAAAAGAATGTGAGCAGTGAGGCCGCAGGGAGCTGGGGCACAGGCACCTTGGTTGGGGAGGGAGCCACAGGTGGGAGGGGGATCCAGCATTTGACTTCAATCAAGCAGCAACATGTGATCTGTACCATGTACTACCAGCATCATCACATACCGCCAGCTAAAAAAAGTGCCATTATATGTAGAAACAAAATACACTGGGGACTGATTTTGCCTCTGCTCCGAGCAGGCTATCCTTTGCCTGGATTGAGGCAGATGGGCTGTCATTTTTTCCATCTCTGAGTTGCTCTGCTGCAGCTCTTTTGGGAGCTCTGCTACCGCCTCGGCCGCAGAGTGCGTGTGGTGGTATTTCTGCTTTGGGGAACTCGATGTTACTTAATGGCTGACGTGAATCCCCGCGTTGTATGAGGCAGCAGAGCAGAATTCCCTCACTCCCTGTTTTACCCTATAAGGGCATTCAATGATGGTGCTGCGAACCTGCGCCTTCACACAGATTTTCTGCAGCTGCTGCAGCACAGCAAAGCCAAGCCCAAGTTTGGATTCTCGCATGTTGTGATAATCAGCTGGGGTTCGGAAAATCCTTCAAAAAATCTAATGTTCTGGCAACTTAACAAGGCTTCTGAAAAAATAACAGTTTAACATCTGGAACAAAAATACTCTGAGGAAGTCCAAGACCAACACAACACAGAACATTTTCCCCCCGCAACTGTTACTGTACAGCACTTCCTTGTCCCCAGCTCAGTGAAACTGGAATGTTTGCATCAAGATGCTGAAACATTTTATTGGAAGTCATGCAGGAAGGTAGAAAGATAAAGGGCTATTCATACACTTGAACATTTTTTTAGGTTTTCTAGGTTTTGTTTATTTTTATTCCTGTCCCATGAATTTCCTCAGTCTTTTAATGCATCTTAATCTTCATCAATATTTAACTCTGCAGCAGAAATACTGTATACTTTGTTTTCCTATTTAACTTGAGAGTAGAAGGGGGAAAAAAACACATCTATGGGAAGAAGAAAAACAGCCAGTTATAAAGGAAATGACTTTTCCTTTTTCCACAAGATGTCCTGGAATAGAGTCAGGGAGAAGGATGAAAGAGAAAGGTGGGCAGCAAGAACACCATGCTATTTCAGAGAGTTAGCTAGGGTCATCGTTTAGGACACTTCTACCTACCTCTGGGTCCCAGGTTTAACACCTGCCTAAGATCAAGACCAAAAATATTTCTCAATGATGGACTTAACTCCCAGCAGACACTACCACATAAGAGCAGTTCCCCGCAGTAATAAAAAACTGCAGTATTGTTCACAATGAACAAGTAACCATATATATGATTACATACACTATGTATATATATGCACATCTACACATACATATGTATGAGAACCTTTCAACTGGGGATGGGAATGCTTAGTGAACTTTTGCAAGCTAAGGGAGATCTCTCATCATTTTCAATATTTCCTGCAATAGCAATTTCCCATCGCACACAACAGACAGGTCTGTAAGAAACTGCCCAGCACAGAGCAGAATTGATGTAACCCCATGCTAGCAGAGATGCTCCATAGGATACTACCTGGCTTACTGTACCACACTAGAGCCTCCAACAGAAAAACACTATTTTTGTGTTTCCTTTGTCTCTTACTGAAATCCGTAAGTTCAGATCGTGTCCTGCAAAGTCTCAGATCCCTGATTTTCCACCTGCCCGCTCTGCCAGGGAGCAGCACCCAGAGCAGCGCTTGTGCCTGGGACACCAGCAGTCTCCATGCATATGTTAAAAATAGAATGAAGAAAATCTCAGTTAAAATGTATGGAGGGTTAAGCTTTCTAACACAGTATTTTCAGTGTTGGCTACGAAATGCTACATGGTTTTTCCTTGGAAAAAAAAGAGTTGCTGTGTTTGGACAAGCTCATGCTCTGCCCTCTTATCAGTTACTGGGGCTTGTGCTACAGCAAATCAGACCCCACATACCAACTACTGCAGCATTAAAAACAGTGTGGAGCTCCCTGCACACTGTCATCCACCAGTGTCCAAAAGATCCTAGGGCCCCTGAAGAACCTGTGCACACCCCCAGCTCAGCCAGAGAAACCAGGTACAACAGAGCTGCTCTAAACCTTGGGTCCAACAGGAAGCAAACCCAAACCCGGAATACATTTTTATTTCCATGTATTGCACAGAGGATTTATACATTTTAATCCTGGTGCATCAAGCTCTCCTGCAAAGGGGACTTGGACCTAGCAGAGCACAGGAGCTCAGCGCTTGTATCATCCCTCCACATGATTATTTCTAAGGAATTTTGCTAACGTAACAGGACAGCAGAAATGGGCCCTGTAGTATTCAGGTTTGTGAACGCGTTTGGATGCAGTCTGGCTCAGCAAGGGGGGACGATGCCATGCAAAGCCCTGTTGTGCAGGAAGCCACAGACTGCAGTACATTGGGACACCTCTGGATTAACTGCAGAAACAGACAAATCAACCCAATAAGTCTCATGTGCAGGTACACCTCCCAAAAGTGCAGAAATACTGAGAAGAGAGGAGCCCTGACAGAGCCACCTGTGGAAGGCTCAGATTACAGAGCCACGATGTAATTGCATCTCTCCATTCCTGCTTGCAGCTGAAATCTAGACTCACATCAACAAACACTTGGCATATAAAACAACGGCTTTGAAGTGCTCTTACAGAAATTAATGACTCTTTTCCACACCTCTGCAGCTCAGGGTGTTCATTATCTGCTGTGGATGGACAGAAAATGGTGCGTCTCTGCCCAGCCAGCTTGGCCAACAGAAGCTATGGGTGCTCCTGGGAGCCCCTTTGGGAGCAGGGGAGCTCCCAGCTCCCCACTGGTGCTTTGCCACCGCCTGGGGTCCTGGCACACGGCATGGCAGTGCCAGGGCACAGCTCCCTGGTGGCACAGCTCTGCTTGAGTGGAGCTGGCAAGGGGGAGCCTGGCCACCAACCAGTTGCTGCAATGGGTAGAGAATCGAAATGCCTTCAAACGCTAAGGAACCAAGCGAGAGCCACAAAACTCAAGCTAGAGAAGAACCTGCACCCGCTGTTTTGTTGCTCTGAATATGGAAAACCCTACCCAATTAAGCAAAAAGCAAACCTGAACAGACAGAAAGAACTGGGACCAGAAGAAATAAGTGTTGGTTTTCAGCAGGCTCCTCGCAGAACGGCAGGTCTGACCAGCAATGCTAGGCTTTCTGATGGTTTATTTGTTCATTTAATATTTTCCCCTCTCGATCAGAGCAAACAAGATCAACAGGCACTTCAGAAAGAGTATAAACAAGCTTTTTAAATGTAGCCTGGAATTTTTTCCAGGCTCATGAGATTTATACTGAAATGCCCCTCTGCATCTAAGTTATTCCTCTTCTCAAATACAAATTTGACCCATCAAATCTTCTGTCATTTCAAGCAAAAAACCCCAACCCTAAACCCCCAAAAATCCAATACACAACTCTTCAACCCTGCCTTGAAGCAGAAGTTGGATCTACAACTTAATGGCCTGTGTGGATGCTCCAGTGGCACTGCTGCACCACTTGGGGGAATCATAGAAGCATTTCTCCAGTGCAGAGCTGACCGCCACCAAGGATCCTGGCATAAAAGGTTTTCAGTGTGTCTTTGAAAGTGTTTGTTGCTGAACAGCTACTTGAAAAACCACTCCTCTCCCCATACACACATGCAGTTGTGATACAGGGACAAAAAACTAAGCCAAGCAGCTGGGGTATGACCAGTGCTCCTGTCTCAAACCCAGTGCATCATTTTATGGATTTCCATTCTCTGTCTTCTGGGTTGCTGTTTCCTCATTCCCTAGTGAGACCTATATAACTGCAAACCATACAGGCTTTGCAAAAGGTTGCAAGAGTCCATCCTCTATTTTTTCTGTGCTGTCTACACTAAACCTTCTTAGAGGGCAGCAGAGGACAGCAAGAGGTCTACCCTCCTACCCACAGGCAGGATAAGTGCATCCCACAGATGCACACCTACCCTGTTCTCCAGGACTGGAAAGCCCCCAGACATCCACACAACCTATTCTAACACTTCACTATCCCTCCCATTTTCCCCTAGTATTGAACCTGTATCTTGCTCACTGCAGCTTAATCCCACAACTTCTTACCCTATTTGCCATAGCTAATCCCTCCCTTTCAGCAGCTGGCTGCCCAGGGGACACTTCTGCATTTTCACTGTTACACTATACAGAATGTAATGAATCTTTAATTAAATGGGCTTGATGAGGAAAGTCATTCAAATTAGGCTTCATCAGCAAGACAAAACCCCAGCTGTCTTTCCTAAAGGCTATAATGAAGCACAGTTTAAAATACCTGGAATCCAATTTTAGCACTGCAGAACAACAGTTCGCAAAACGAGCATTTGTTAGGTAAGCAGAGAATAGCTGAAAGAGAAAAATCTCCAAGATCTTAAACAATCAGGCCATGCAGCTTTTATGGCAATTCCTTCATAAACCAGGAGCTTCTAACAATCTAACAGGCTTAATGCAACCCGTAGCAAGAGTGCAACTGGTTTCACAGGGGTTGTCATTTGCACTTCCAATATGTTACAAAAAAATGGTGCAAATGCCCTGGAAAAGGCACCTCTGGGAAGCTTACTGTAGCTCCACGGAAATGGAGTAAACAAAGCACGCATCGTCAGCACATCCTCAACGTGCTTCTCATCCCTTTAGGATGAGCGCAACACTGGGAGCTTCTCTTGTTTAATCTGCACAAGAGGATTCATGTGCTCAGTGCTGAATGACTCTTCACATTGACTTCAGTGGGAATAAGCTACCCTGGATTTCAGAAGAAAAAAGCACTAACGGAAAGTTAATGAGGTACAAACCAGGTTATGAATGGACCAAAGAAAAAATTCTCCTGAAGCTATTTCCTGCCCTGCTGTGATCGAATACATGCCTTTTAAGGCCTCACCTTACCCCCCTCCTTTCTTTAGGCAATGCTTTATTGTACCCCGAGACTTTCTCCACTTTTCTAATCAGTTTCCATTATGTCCTTTTCCTTTAAAGTTTCCCACTGTTACAGCTCCACCAGGAGCAATAATGCTGAAAACGGCAGCATAGACTGGCTACAGCCTTTTAAATAGTCTTGAAATGGAGCCAAGGTGGAATAAGTCTACTGGACAGGGGGGTTAGCACCAGGGCTCTTACTGCAGCGCCTGCATCCCTGCTCCTGCCAAGGCAGCTCTGCACACGACAACATGGAAAGTTTTAGAGCAGAGTCTAGTGTAGGGCAAGAAAAAATTCCTGACCTACAAGTTTTAAAAAGGACGTTATGAACCAGGGGGCTGGATTTGGCCCCCTTCAAACCAGAGGGAGACCCAAAGGCAGAGCACAGAGGCAGACCAGCGCTCAACCCATACAGTGAGTTTTTCCTATTTCCTCCTCCACTGGAAGAAGGAGGGTGATGCAAGTTTGCTTCATGTACACACTTCTTGCTTTTATGTTCAAAACAGAAAACCACCACCCCCATGTACACATACTCTGCTATCACTTCTAATGAACCATTTTACCCACCTTCAAATATTTCTCTCTCAACCACATTCCCACCCCACCAGTTCACACTCACAACGAGCAACCGGGAAGGCTCAGAGCTGGCTGGCAATCTCATGAGACAGGCTCTCACAAGAATTTCCTGCTTCTGGTTCGGCCAGACATACTGCAACAACAGACGCTCTCGCAGTATTTTGGCACCTCCACTCCTTGTTCAGGCCAAGACCCAGGAATGCAAGTGAAAAAAAACACTTAATTTTTAGAATTTTAAAATAACTCAGCTCTTCCCTCTGCTGCCGTGGGTGTCTGGTTGGCTTCCACGCTAAAAGACTGCTTCCACTGAGATGAACTGAATTTGGAAACTACGGTGCTGAAGGTATCACCAAAAAATTCGCTTCCCAGAAAACAGCTTGGTAAGACACCACCACAGTAGGGCGTTGGAGCAGTTTACTCCAAAGAAGCAACTATTATGGAAAGAACAAACGACTGACCCTCCAAGTACACTGAATTAGGTTTTCCACGAGTCCTGGGGTACTTCCAGCAAATGTTTCTATCAAGATGACCTAGCTGGTGAAAACTCTGCGTAGGAGCCTCAGGCAAGACCTACAGATCATTCATGCATGTTCCTAAAAGTGCAACTCATGATGGGTTGAGGAAGCCAGAGTTTCCATGTTTTCTGGTCTCTTCTACTGAAATATCATGCAAGCCTGCACTACAGCTGAACAAGGCCATTTCTCAGTATGACTAACATCTCACAGTAAATACTTCAGATACTTGTAGGCTGCTACAGCTCACACCTGTACCTCATGGAGCATCCTTCTAGGCATCACTGCTGGGTCAATACAATTCCCACTGACAGATCATCTTGGGAAAAAGCCTTGCTGGAAATTCAGGATTTAGGCCACATACAGACAGACTCAGACAAATCCCCTCTCCTCATGCCAGGTCTCACCTCGTAGGAGAGCCTGAACGCATGCCCATGCCGCTGGCATGAAGTAAGGACTGCGCTGGATGCTGTGGAGGGTCCTGGCTCCTTTCAAGAGGGGTGACCCTTAGATGTTATTCTAGTGGTTCACTGGAAACGCAGCTTTCTACAGCCTGTGCTGATACAAGCAGCAGTCATAGCTTAAGATACTTTCAAACACACCTCTCCTATCTCCTGCATGCGATGGCACACTCCTCTGCCTCATGCTTAGCTTTCTTACAGCAGCAAAAGCAGGGGAAGTGGGGGCAAGAATACCTTTTGTGAAAAACAAAAACCCCACTCCTCGCATATAGGCAGCTCAAGTTTTAAGGATGAGTTTAGAAACAGAAGCCCAAACTTCTCAGTACAAGTGCCTATAGCTGGGTTGGGCTCCTAAATCATGCATAGGCTCAGGAGGAAAGAGCCTGCCTTTCAGAGACGCTGAGCCTGTACTTCCCATTCAGGGCTTTGGCCAGGGGTCAGAGGACACATACCACAGTGTGAGCAGTTATTCAGGCATGTTAAAATACTTTAAAAAGATTCTGCTGCTGATCTCATCTACAGGACTTATCACCTGCGCTGGTGTCTGTGCAGGGCTGGGGTTAATGCCTTGCACCAGACAGGGTACACGTGACAAGGAAAGCTGGCGTCGACGGCAGCCACCTCCCCATACTCAGCTCCTCTGGAGTACCTTCCCAAAAAGCCAAATGAGTGCATCTATTTTCTACTAGGTATAAGGGGGTAAACCTACAGAAAACCTCATTACTAGAGCAGTTAACATATACGGGAGGCACGTCAGATGCTTTATGCATCAACAATGAAGAAAGAGCTTTCCCATTCCTGGAGGAGCATGCAGAAAGCAAGGCACAAAGATTAAGTGTTCTTTAAAGACCCATGCTCCACATGGATTTAGCTTGTTCTTAAAACTCATTGCAGGATATATTTAATATTGCTACACACTGTATTTAATATTAGTATGCATGCAAGTTCTATTGTGCTATTAACCACACACTTTCACGGGCGCCACACTACTGTCCAAAATCTCCTAGTCAATATTTAAGGCTAAGAAACACTTTAAAGCTAAAGCCATATCATCTTGACAAATGTTACATTACGTCAGACTTTCCACTACTGAAAAACATGATCATGAGATCAGCTTAGAGAGACGGTAAGCAAGCAGACACAGGGCCGGAAAGAATTTAAGTGCTTTAAACTAAGAAGACTGATTACAGGCTCTGCGTTAAGCACTGGCACCTCACAGGATTGAGCCCCAGCTACTCACATACTTGCATCGCAGGCACAAGTCTTAAAAGAAAAAGTCCCTCTCCTTGAATCCTAATATAACATACAGAATGCACAGTAACTGCCTGCCTTCATCCTTTCACCCCTTCCTAGACTGAAACCATCAGCTAGATCTACATCCAGCTCCCCCACACTCCTCCCTGCTCCAGATCCCACCAGCTTCAGGCAGGCAGCCAATGCTTGCACTTCTCCAATGGACACCTCTAGGCTGTTTCCCATACTGGATGCCTCCTGCTAGTACTAAGGCTGCAGTTCATTCCATGTGTTTAAATATTTAACATGACTGTCAATATGTATTTTGTAAGGCCAATAAAATTAAAATGGGTTTTCAGTACTTTTCATACCACTCCCAAGAAGTCCAGTTTGTTACCAGCATAGCACTACATGGCAGATGTAAGTATGCAGTGAATCTGCTTTCAGGAATGCAAAACAGGTCACTATTTTTAGACGTGGTCTCAGGATTTATATAAATCTGAATAAGACCTTACACACTGTTTTATTAGCAGCCCTTTGTTTACATTCCATCCTGGAGAAATACAAACCCATTTCTTAAAAAGTTCTGGGAATACTGCTGCGCGTTGGAGGGCTGGCAGACCTTTAGAAGCACCCGTTAGGCTTCCGGTTGAGTGCACCAATCTTGTAAAGAGGGTAAGGAAACTAAGCAAAGTGGAAACTAGGTTAAAATTGGAGAAGCCTGGTGCAGAATTACAAGCAGTGCCTTTAGTTCTTAAGATGAAGCGCGGACAGAGCACATTTCAACCGCACAAAAGCTTTTGGCGGTTTCTGGTGGCTGCTGACATCTGTGCCAAGGTTCCCCTAAGGATGGAGAAATGAGAAAGATAAAGCCATGCTCAGGAAATATCAAAGCTAGGACATGAAACAGCAAGCCCTGGGAGGGACAGGACACGCTCGCAGCTAGCGGAGGGGACAGTCACAGGAGTATTTTCCCACTGGCACCACAAACCCAGCTGCCTTTGTCAGAGCCTGGACAGCAGTTGCCCTTCTTTGTATTAGTTTCACCTTCCCTGACATTTAGTTTTGCTACTCTCCAGTCATCCTGCATGGCCATGGCCAGGACACAGTGCCACAACAATCCAGGCTGCAGGGGAGCCACGGCTCCAGCTACTAGGTCAGGCAAACCCATCAGGAATGTTACTGCAACCAAGCGACTGGCACCAAAGCAAACAGAGATGCAGCACAAGAGCCCTTCTTCCCCACCCGGCAGGCTGTAACACCTACAGGTCCCAGGCTCTCAGAGCCCGTTTCATCAGGGCATCAGTGATGCCATGGGTCCACACCAGGCTTCCACGCAAAGGGCTGATGGCTTGGAGGACTTTTGGAAACACGGCCACAGAAGAGCGCTTACCATCCAACCCTGGCCATGCCAGTTCTAGTCCTGCTCCTGTAAAAGCTCTCCAGTCAGTCCTCTGTGATGCACGGCTGGTTTGATGCTCTTCTGTCAGAAATGGCTTTCAGGCTGCTCATGGCATTATCTCAGATAAGATGGATACCACTCCTGGCAGCCTGCCATTCGTCAAACCCACCTAGAAATGTCTCCTGCATCTGCCATTTGCAGGCATAAAGAGACCAGCAGCTCTGCTTTGCAAATTTTTAGTGATTCAATTAGCTGTGAAGCAGGGGCACAAGGGCAGAGAAGAGCAGTGCCTTTTCCAAAAGGTTCCTTGTGCTCTGAAAATGAACAACTACTTCCTATCACCGATGTTCGTATTTTCAGGCTCACTTGATCTAGATCAGGCTATTGAGGAAAAGCCTGTCCATCACCTCCACAGCACAAACTGGCAGGTTATCAGCTGCTATCAACTGCCCCACAACAACATAGATCCCAGGGTGCATGGGAGACCATCCTCCTCATGGCACCTTTCAGCAAAGGCTCTTCTAGGACACTGTCTTCCATAATGTTAAGCCTGGCTCTCAATTTATCAAACCTCTGTATGTCAAGTATTCATTGCTAGGCCTTTCTAAGAATCATTTTGCAAAGCTTGGATGGCAATGTTTTCACAGCTGATGTGGAAAAGCTAGAAACAACATTTATTTCCCAATGAGAAATCTCTGCTTTACAAAGTGTACACTGTTTCTTAGGGTTAATCTGACATGCTAAGGGGGGAAAAAATCCTTTTATACTGTTGACTTAAAATATCTGACTGTCTTAATGGTGGAATCATTCCATTTTCTACTATCTGTGCTAGGATGGATATATTGAGGCAGGGAAGAAAAAAAATAAATCAACATCTGACCTCAGAGCACCCATTTCTGGTACTAGTGATGGTCTATCTTATGCCATCAGACACCCTGATTAAGCCTGAACACAGGCTCCCCTTGCCTGGTGGGACAGAAACACCGGCAAGATCTCTGCAGGGTTAAAGCAGGGCAGCTGCCTCCCAAACAGCAGTCCTTGGATGACTCGTGACCTTCAATATCACAGCAACTCATTATGAGTCTGCTAAACAGCTATCAGTATTACAGCTTATTCACAATATGTGAACAGCTTAAGTGGGTCACAGAGACCTGTATATCCAAGTAGCCCGACTCCAACAGTGGTCGGTACTGGCAGCTTAAGGAAAGAATAACCAAAAGAGGACAAGTATAGAGTGCTGCTGTCTCCAGTGTATTTTCCCCAGCTTATTGTAAGAGGCAGTGTACATATCTCCAAGGCCAGATATTGCATCTGGATCAAAGTGTTAAACAGCTATTGATGGATATCTCTTTCATTAGTTGACGCCCAGCTGTACTTCTGGCCCCCGCAACATCCTGGCAATGAATCTGACAGTTCAGTTGTGCACTGCAGGACAAAGTACTTCCTTCTGCTTGAATTTGCTGCCTGGGTATTTCTCTGGATGTCATTAAGTTTCATACTATCATGCCTAGTTCATTTTCTCTGTACCATTTGAGATATTGTAGAGCTCTCCTATTTCTCCCCTCCCCAAAATCACTTTGAGCTGAAGGCATTCATCTAATTAGCATCACTTCCTACAGAAGCAGTCCTACACTACAGCAAGGTCTTCTCATCCACCCCTACCTTTTCTGCTTACACTGCATTTCCAGGACGGGTAACCAGAACCTCACACAGCATTTTGGCTCCAGAGGAATAATCAATTTAAGCCCAGTCAAAAAAAATGGCCTTTCAGCAATACTGGAGGTATACAGCATGTAAAAGTTTTGGAAATGCTCATCTAAAAGGGACTGTCCTAACCCTGAGCCCTGCAGTCCATTCAAGCTGGTTGTTTTACTGTGTGACAATAAGGTCACATCCCAGAACAGGAGGAGGATTAACAGAAACATTTGCTTTAAGGGTCATAAAAATAAGAGATTGCTGTATGGCCCTACTGAAGCTCCATTTCTTATGGATTGGAGTTTCACAGTTGGACTTGCCAGCATCAGTGAAGACGTGGCATCCACCATGATGCTTAAAGTGCTGACAAAGGCTCTCACCTACATAGACTGCCAGGTCACGCCCCCTCCTTTTCTTCATACTGGCTTTGACAGCACGTCTCCTCTACCTCAACTTCTGCCCTGAGTACTTTTCCTGCATTGGTGGGGTTTTACCTTTCAGACAGTTTCCTTCCTTAAAACCAGTTCAGAGCAGTCAAAAGGATCAAGAATTACTGGACAAGGATCAGTAAGGCCAACAGCAGAGTAGTATCTGTCTGATTTCTTCCAGAAACTACGCTAAGACCAGTTGCTCTTTGCACACATTTCGAGCTGCTGTTGCCAGGAGAAATGTGGAAGAGGGTTTACCACAACCCTGTGCCGCCTCCTCCTCCTCTAAACACCCTCTACTCCAGGAAAGCACCACATTTGGAAGTTTCTGAATACACACGGCTACAGGAGTCACCCCATAGCACCTTGCAAAAAGCATGCAAACTTGTACAGGACTTCAGTGTTTGCTGGAAAACTACAGGTATCCAATTCATATCATCCTCCATCAGTATCTATTGTTTCTATCAGTTTCTATTTGCCTCTCAACAGCACTGCCCACTTCAGCTCTTGCTACCACACTTCGCTAGCACAGGCACTAGCATTCCCATCAGAGGCTTGTAACAGATACTGAGCCATGAACTAGTGCATTGAACTTCAGTGAATACCTAGTGAATAGCAATAGCCACACCACCTCTCCTCTGTACAGTGTGGGAAGAACAGGAGATACTTGAGATTCATCACTTTTACTGTTTTAAGCAGTGATGACAGGCACATTCAGCTATCTGGGTAGGTGAAACTCTCCAAAGCACTTGTACTGTTTGCAAAATTAACTCCTGTAGGACTGGTAAATGTGTCTCACCTTTACAGAGAGGCATGGTCTGGAGTTTACTGCTAAACATTTGAAGTATTTTTAAAAAAAACGTAGTTTGCTATTTCCAGACAGCAGGCCAAAAACTAGCTCCATCTCTCAAACACTTGCCTTTCCAGCTTGGGTTTGCATGGAGATGACCATCTCCATGGCTGCTGGTCTGTGACTCAAAGGACATCGACCATACTGAAGTGCAGAGACATGCACAAGCAGGATTCTTGTCCTGTAAGATCACCCTTTCTATGAGGTATGGGATTCAGCTTCCCTGACAGCTCTTACATTAAGCCTCAGAAAAAGAAAAGAGAAATCCAAAATCAACCACAACACTGCCAATAGCGTCCAATTATGTGGCAATCTTGTTTCACTCTGCTTCAGTGGCCAGCTGGGACTGAGCTGAGACAGACAATTTCATCTTGCCAGAGAACTTCGGCTGGCATCCAGAGACAGATGTGGATAGCCAGTTCCTTTACTATTAACATACATAAACCTTCCAGAAACAAAACATCACAATTATTTTTTAAAGATAGTACCAAATACTGAATCTCTACTGAAGTGAAAGTGAGTTCTGCAAGTCTTGAACAAGCTATTTTTTAAATACTTGTTTGGTTTTGCTGTTGACTCAAAATGACAGAAAAATGGCACATTACAGTGTGGTCAGTTGACTTGTATGTTATCAGTGGCCTTGGATGAATGCAAAACCTGACTCAGGTACATCTCAGCCATAAAACATTTCATATATTTTTTCCTGAAAGAAAAATTCCTAATACTGCTACAAAAGAGGCAGCAAGAAAAGATATTGTCACCTGATGCTGTGGGTGCATCATTTATCTTCACGCTAGAACTGTGACTGCACAGACCTTATACCAAGAGTGAAGCTCTCTTACACCATAAACTTGATTGATTAGACATATGCTTCTGTAAAAAAAACATTTTTTTAAAAAGCAATTAATGATCAGCAATTACTGACAGTAATTTCTTTCTTGGTAGGAACACATTCTCTGCAGCCACCAACCTCTGCAAGCCTGCCATAAGCAATGACTTCTACACAGAAGTCTGTATGTACTGGGATAACTTACGGGCAATGAAGACTCTGCTTTGTCTAGGTGACTTGTGTTTCAGGTCAGACATTTAATAATCAGGTCTACATTTTTGATCCAGGAGACTTTTGACAAAGACAAGAAATTCTCTGAAAACTGAACAACACAGAAGCATAGACACTGTTTGCATGGGCTAATCCGAGCTATTAAGCTCACAAAATACTCACAATGAGTGGAGTATTGCAAGTTAAAGCTTGCTATATGGTCACTTCCCACAGCATCCTCGGTGGAATCATGTCATGTCTGCAGCAGAGGCTGAGTACCAGTTCCAGAGTCACTCCAGAGAAACCGGCAAGGGAAGAACAACCAGTAATATTGGTAGAAATTAAAATCTGTATGTGTTTATTTTAATAAAAAAGTCAGCGTTTAGACCAGTCATGCTTGCTGAAGAGTTGCATGCCCTGGTCACCTCACCAAGAGGCACAATTGGAGGCAGTGAGTTTAACGACACAACTGGCCTTGTTGGTCAAACGTGGTTTTGGGAGAAATAGTAACAAATGATAGGTTCTTGCCTCTGCCACATTTACGTTTCTGCATGAGAAGTATGTTTTACAGTGAACCAGCCTGTCCACCGCCAGAGCTGAGACTCATGTTCTTGAATTAGCGTCAAGGGAATCACACTGGTTTATATGCAGCATTAGGACTTCTGTATAAAATACTCAGGACCCTAGAACTGGAGGAAGCTTGGCAAGATGCAGCACTGGGGCAACAAGTGAGCACAATGAACTTGGCACCAGAATGTGGAAAGTACTGTTCTTATAAAGCCAACTGCCAGAATGGTCTGCAAAGAAACACAAACATGTAAAAGATAATGGGAATAAAAGATTAAGGAATATCTGTTCTACTGGGTTGTATACATAGCTAGACAAATAACATTGTGTGAAAACATGAGACATGTCTCTTCCTAGAAAGTGGAGTAAAGGACCTTGAAACGAGCATTGTATATCTTGTCTCAAGACAGAGTCCTTTATGACAAAAGCTCCATATCAGCTGAAAGACCTCACACCACACTGCTCAGAGGAAATGCTAGATTGCTATATAAACCCATAATGCATTAGTTACTGAAGAGTTTAGTGGAAAGGGAAATTAATTGAGTTTTGAGAACTGTAATGAAGTAACAGACAGGCACCTCCACACACTATTACCAGCAAACAGCTGCACTTACCCTCAACCACAGCCCAGCCCTGCAGAGGTGCTGTCAGAGGTGTGCCCTGCCAGTGGAGATGCCATCCCAGCTCCCATTCTTCCCATGGGAAGTACGGTACAGCCCTGCAGGGCTACAGCCCATGCTCCGCACAGGAGCATGGTGGGCAGGGCATATCAGGATCCTGGCTCAGGGGACCAGTACACAGGGGCTATGGGAAGCCAACCTGGAGACATGGAAGGCAAGAGAGGGGCCCAGGTGGAGAGACATGGGACTGGAGGTGAGTTTGCAAGCAGAAGCATGTGGGAGGCAGAAGAGGGAAAAAAGATACATGCTGCTTCTGTGCACATGTGTGTCCTGGCACAGCGCTGGCAGCAGGTGCTGCTTGTGCCATTGGTACAGCATGGGAAACCTTAGCTGGGGACTTCACTCTCCATACCAGAACATCTCAGAGGACAACAGACAGAAGCACAGCACGCAGGAGTTCTTCTGTGTCACACACTCTGCTCCGCCACTCTCCAGAGATGCTGTCAGATCCCACGATAAGCAAGACAGTACTGCAGTCTGCATACCAACCCTCTCTTTTGCAGAGAGTGCAGGGTGTTGCAGGCTTGTAGGGAGCACAGGATTAAAAAAAACAAAACCATCAGGCAACCTACACTGGGTATTTTACAAACTCTGAATCTCAGAACCAAAATTCCAGCAGTAACTGTGGTAAACTAGTTTTTACAATGCTTTTAAGCGAGGCAGTCACCAAAGAAAGAGATTTAGGTTCAATTTGAAAGTCTGGGCAGAAATCTCTTCAGGAAGGAGCAGGGTAGCTCCAAGCCATATGTATAAGTCAGAGCAGCAGAAAAGGCTCTTTTCACTTTTTTGAGGAAATGCTTACAGTTATTTGGAACCTTTAACCACTTACCATTTGCACTGAACTGTAAGCTCACCAAGGGCTATTTATCACAGCTAAAGAAACACTGATTAACAAGGTACAAAAGCCAACATCAGGCTTGCACAATAATAATCAGTGTCCACAGGAGATTAAAAAAACAGGCATTTAATTTGGGTTATGCCTTTTTTTAATCTTCTGGTCAGCAGCTTGGATATTCCTGAGAAACTGGGCATCGCAATTTAATAACAAGGTCTACATATTGCCTCTGCTAGAAAAGCATGAAATCCAAGTTGCTCCTAGACTGTCCTTACAGATTGTTTTACAGTTCTATAGATAGAAACCAATTACAATGAATACAGTCCACTTATATTGATCTGACTAGAAGCTACTTCCTAACATTTTCATTAGATCTGTGATCACAGAAGCAAAATTGAAAATGAAAAAACACAGTTCTTGGCATAGCCAATTCACCCAAAGTGTCAGCCCTATTAATGTAGGGTCAGAGCTACATCAGCAATGAACTTTAAGACCAAAGAATCACCTACCCAAACCATGAGGCAGCACTCAAACTGCAAAGCAGATGGAAGGAGCAGAGCCACAGAAACAAATCAAACTGCTTTTGAAATAGTCTGCTTTAGGAGGCTAAAACATCCCTTCTCATGTCTACTGATACTACCGTTACATAGGCTCTTGATACAGGTCTACCTGCTACTGTCCAAAGGATTTTTTTTAAACTTCTCAATACTGTTTAAGAGCAAACTTAAACAGTACTTAAGAAGATTTGCTCCTCTACTGGGGGCTTTTCAGTCAATTTATATGCTAATACCAAAACACTGAAAATGAAAGCTAATGAAATATATTAAAGAAAACATTTATGCAGATTCTGAAAAGAGTTACTTCATTGCTTTCTGTACCCTGTGATGGGCATCACCCATTTGCTCCTGGAGAAAGCCTCCAAGCAACACACACTTCATGGAAGATAATTACATTTGGTTCTGCCAACTATAGGCTCTGCAAAAGACAACCAAAAGCCATGTTAAAACTCAGGTATCTTACCTGAAGCCTGACTGGTACTTCTCAACTTGTTTTCGGTATAACTGAAAACACACTGACAATATCTTGCACACTTTCACTCTAATTTTGAGGTCAGATTGAGAAGATGGTGAAAAGGATAGGCTAAAGGAGCATGTATATGGCTCAGTGTAGAATGGGAAAGGTATTCAAGAAAAAACAATCTGACAAGAGGGTGGAAAGGCACCTAGTGCCATTCCTAATTTTTGTCAACCTTCATGTCAAGCTCTTGCCCATGTTTACTCACCTGCTGTTTTAAGCACTAAGCAATGACACAGTGGTAACCTCTGCTTTCTATCAAGCTTTCTAGGCAGAACACCAAAGCTAGTCTGTAACATCAAGGGTAAAGCACAATAAGGACATGCAAAGGGGTCAGTGCAAATGTACAAGACCTCCACAATTTGACAGTTTAAAGAACTATGCATTATTTAAAGTGGTAATAAAACATTTAATCTCTTGCCTCTGTAGTGATCAGCAAGTGCTAATCCTCCATGGAAATGAGACAGATCTTTGCCAGTTGTGCAGAGAGATGTCCGTTTAAGTGATTAGTCAGCAAATACAGGTTCTTTTGTACTAGCATGTGCTATAAAATAAAAAACTCATAACCTAATTAAGCTCAGGAGCTAGCAGAGCCTGGAATCTGTTTCTCTTGAGCCTAGCTTTTCTATTACTTTGCAGCAAACATTATCCTACAGAACTGCCTAGGTCTACAGAGAGAGTGGAATAAGTGTCTAGCATTTAGCGGTAGCTATATAGTATTACCCGAGTCTATGCAATACATACATAACTTACTAAACTCTTTTTGCCTTCTATTTTCTCAGAAGCCTCCACCAACTGGCCTGAGAATCATTCCTGCAAGCAACAAGCTGCAGCTGGGACTGCAGCCCAGCACAGAGTGCAAGCTCTAGCTTCTGCAGAAGCACTGCTGTGGACAAAGCCCTGCCACACAGCAAGCAAATTTGGGAAGAGGTACCCAGAGATGCTCAAAATGCAATTAGTAGGCTTCTCCAATGCTTGTTGAGAGGATGGGATTTGACAAACATACTCTTTTGCCGCTCATCCCCTGTCCTCACTGCTGAAGCACTGTCTATCCTCCTACACCACACAAATGCAGCTCCACAAGTTGTCCCCAGTGGGTCTTGTGGGAGTAGGGAATAACAATATCCTTGGGTGGAAGTTTCCTCTTGACAACCAAGGAAGGAACCACAGTGATCTCTTCTGCAGCAGCTCCTGAAGCTTTCCCAGCACCAGCTATTCTCCCTTCCCTATGCGGCAGCTGAGAAGAGGCCAGGTCACTGTGGGTGCATTTTGCTGAGCTTTTGGGTTTCCATCTGCCTGCATAAGCACAGAAATGGTGGAAATGCTGTTTTGTGCTATCCCAAGCACATTAAGACAACTTAGGCAGTAAGAGCAATGTGCTGATGAGGGCTCTTCTCAGCAACTAACCCTGTTGTGTTCAGAAGGTGATGTGAAGAGTTTATACTAGAGGAATAAACAATTGAGAACATACTGCTGGAACAAAAGGTGCTGGAACTGGCAATCTGATCAGCGATCACAACATTTCCATTGGAGTTACTCAACTTGAACATCGAGCACACTGGTGACTGCACACAGCTAAACAAAACACCAGCTTATCCGCATTAGCAATCACTGCTGGCTTACTTCAAAAGCCTTTACCTTTCTGCCAAATCCAAAATTCCCCAGAAACTATGAATTTTAAAATAAGTTCAGAAGTCGGTAACACAGAAACATAATGCCTTGAAATAAGTCTGACTTTTGCAAACAAACCATTAAATGCATGACTAATTTTTCTACTTTACTAAAAAAATACTGGGTTCTTTCCCAGTAATGACTGAACATGATCAAATTTAATTCAACTCTTTTTTTCTCCCTACAATAACTTGGAGCAAGAACAGACATAACCCCAGATTTTATTTTGTTTTGTTCCAGACAGACAACCAGTAAAGAATCCAATGGTGCTGGAGGGGTAAGCAATAGTGTCTATAAAGCCTGAAAGCTCAATCAATGCTATTACAAACTACTGCAGAAATTTGCCTGCTGCATACAGTGTTACAGTAATTGATGACAAGCGTTCTTAATAAGGAGTCTAGTCAGTGAAAGAACATGCTGCATCAGTTCTTAAGTATTGCATTATGGGCTTTCAGGAGCACGTAACAGGGGAGATGGAGACAGTGCTGCTCAGTTCATGCATCTGGCAGTTTATCAGGAGGCACAACACACCTGAAAGAGCACTGCTCCAGCTGTGTATTCAACCAGGCTGTTGTCTTTGGGACACACCTTGGCAGCCCCCTGTGCCCTTCAACTTTCACTGGTCTGATCAGGCTTCAGAGCCTGACCAACAGCATGCCTCTTGGCAGGTTTCCTGGACACAAGCCCTCCTTCTGTTAATTCTTTAGAGAAAGGGTACCCTACAATCCTGTTTCCCTCATCCCTTCCTTCCTCCACTGCTCCTGCCTGCTCTGTACAGAAGTCTGTTAAACAGTTAGAGATCAACAAGATAAGCCTGGCTGAGTCCTGAGCCTCCCTGTAAGGTAGGTCAGGAGTACATGCTCAGGAGTTGGGCTTTACATTAACTGGGTTAAGCCAAGCGTACGCCATCTGTACTGCTAAAATATTCATGGGTTTGTGCTTACGTTGCATAAAAAGAATAAGAGATTGCACCTTGAGAAACTGGTGCTGTACGTAGACTGCATCCACCCTCTTTCCCTCTCTGTCACCCAGTCAACTGTACAAGTGACAAGGCACTACAACAGCCTTGGATCACTCTCATACCAGGCTGACCAAGCCAGCTGAGGTATGAGTACAGTCTTCAAGGCAGTATGAAGAAACAGTTTCACAGGGCCTCATCCTTCTGATTTTCTAGCAGTAGATCCATCAGACCAGGAGCAATCCAGATTTAATGACTGCCTGCTGTCTCGACAGTGAAGATGTCATGACAGTTCAACTGACAAATGCCTGACTCCATGTATCCTAACATACAACTGGTTTCATGCTCACAGAATAATTCAGGTTGGAAGTGACCTCAGGAGGTTTCTAGGTCAACCTCCCACTCAAGGGAAGGCCAGCTATCAGAACAGACCAGGTTGCTCAGGGCTTTATCCAGCTGGGTCTTGAAAACCTCCAAGGATGACGACTGCACAGCTCCTCCGGGCCCTTGTTCCACTGCTTGGGCTGTCCCCACTGAAAAACCTTCTCCTTATACCCCATTAAAACCTCATGCTTCAATTTGTGTCTGTTGTCTCTCACCCTCCTGCCACACAACTGAACAGCCTGGCTCCATGTTCTTGATAAGACACGGTCTGCAAGTACCAACTAGAGAGGGTAATCACTTCCCTCAGTCTACTGCTTCTGCCCTTGTTAATACAGCCCAGGATCCTATTGGCCTTCTTTACCACACAGACACACTGCTAGCTCATGGCCAGCGTGCTGCCCACCAGACCACCCTAAGGGTTTTTCTGCAGAGCTGTCTTCTACCCACTCCGTCAGTCCCACCAAGGGATCCTTCCTTCCCTGTGGTAGGACTTTGCATTTGTCCCTGTTCAACTCCATAAGATCCCGATGGGTCAGCCCCTTCCTTCAGCCTGGTGAGGTCCCTCTGAACAGCATCCCAGACCTCATGGGTCTTGCCTCCCACCCTTGCCCCCCTTGCCCCAGTCTGGGGCCATTCACAGCTCGATACAGATACCCCCATCTCCTCCAGGTCACCGATAAAGACATTTAACAGGGCAGATGGTAGGACAGACCCTGCAGCAACTTCACTTGCCACCAGCCTCCAGGAACTATCTCAGAGGGGAATTCAGAGACTGAATATAAACCTCAGAAAAGACCTTGGGAGGGTGCCAACAGCCACCCACCAGGATGAACAGGAGGGTCAGGAGCAGGCGCTGGGCTCCCTCAGCTCAGGATGGCCACAGGCCTCAGTGCCTGTACTGCCTGAGCACCTGCAGCTGGTACCTCTAGAACCAGGGCTGGAGGCAGCAAGAGCAGAGAAGTTCTTGCTGCAATAGGAACCACCCTCTCGGAAGCTACAAGAAACACTGCTGCTTCTTGGGGGGGCTCTTTATGAAAGTGAGGTTATCATAGATGTTTGCCAAGATGTCCAAGGCACATGTCAAGCCCTCCACCATGGCACACAGAACTCTGGGCGAAGTAGTCATGTACACATTTCTGCTTTCTAAAGCCTTGACCATCTTACTGTTTTCAAGATGCCATCCTCGTCACTAACTACTCAAACAAAGCAGACTCACTAGCTAAACACAACTGAGTCACCATGCCAGGGAGGGGAGGCTGTCCCAGGGGATGCCTCAGAGGGGAGAGGGACCAGGAGCAGCCAGGCATCATCCTGCAGAAATGAGCATCTTCTCCCCCTCTTCACAAAGCACAGCTGTAATGATGTTCCCAGGAGGAAGAATTGTTGTAAATAATTAAGAGTTACATGTTCAGACAAGCACTACACTGCAGTGTCATGCATTGTTATAGTTTTAAGAGGATGTTTGTTCAATTATTTTTTCTTTTTTACTTCACAGAAAACTCATGGGAGGGATTGCTCCATCATTCAAGAAAACTAATAAGGTTCAAATTATGCTTCAAATCTTTTTCACTCCTCTTGATTCATGACTCTGCCTGGACAAGTCACCCATGGAAAGAAGTAAATCTGTTCTGCTGTTTCTAGTAAAAATTTACCATGTTCAGGCTTTACTTCCAATCACTTCTGAACTACTATTTCATGCAAAATAGGGAGTGCTGATCAATAAGAAACCTGTTCTCAGGGCCAGCAGGCATGGGTCAAGCAAAAAAAGCCAGAACATAAACAGAATAAGATTTTGTATTATTCTCAAACTGACAATAAACTGTGTAATTCAATGATAAATTGTTACCATATGCATCCCCTGCAGCACAATATTTTGTGGATGCTGGGAAATAACATCTAATCATAGTTTAAAACAATCTAACATATTTAGGATTACAGAAGTAAATGTGACAGCTTGTGGTTTTTTGTTAAAAGAAAAAAGCTTTGCTTTACCTGACTGGTACTTATAACAGGCAGGATACAACTAATTTGGTGCTTAATTT
The DNA here is from genome assembly GCF_018139145.2 of Gymnogyps californianus. Classification (NCBI taxonomy): domain Eukaryota; kingdom Metazoa; phylum Chordata; class Aves; order Accipitriformes; family Cathartidae; genus Gymnogyps; species Gymnogyps californianus. The sequence goes on along the minus strand of NC_059478.1, from coordinate 20,003,427 downwards.
GCTGTTTTTAACCCCAGGAGAGGGCTAATGCTGTCAGGTACTCACACCCAACACTGTTTTGCTCAAGGGTCCAGCAAACACATACACACACCCCCCCCCCCCCCCCCATTACTAACTCTCCTCTATTACTCCCACAACCTTGGGTTATGTGTCTTTGTCCACTACCTTTGCTGAGCCAGAACAACTAGAGACACTGAAGGGAGGAGGAGGAGTAACCTGCTTCTTTGTAGAGAGTAAGAAGTACCCCACATCCTTCGCTTCCTCATTTCATGCTTTTTAATTTCCTTATGGCACCTCAAATGGTACAGCAAATAGTTACAGTCACTCTCACATTCAGCTCTGCTGACATATCTTGTCTCTTGTAATTCAGTGTGCATTGGCACAATTTGAGACATCAAAATGGAAAAAAACCCATGTTGAGCGAAAGCTGATTCCCCCCCACACACTTGTGAATTTGCACAATTTCCCCTTTAGGAGAGATACCTCAGTTAGTTATTGAATTTGCACTTCATGCAAATTCAGTAACTGAGATATTTCTCTCAAAGGGGAAATTATGCAAATGGCAACGGGAGTCACATAGCTACATACCAGTGAGTCATGGGAAGGACCAGTGAAAACTCACTTGGACTCTGGCTGAGAAACAGCTGCTTCTGAGAGCAGCATGTGGCAAACACACTTTACTCTGATGCTGCCACCTTTAAGAGCATTCAGATGTGCTTCAAAGAGTAAATACACATGGGTATGCACAAGGAAGTGCACGTGTACAAGATGTGTGCAGTATCTCAGACTGTTACACTGTTGGACAAAATTCAAGTAAACTTTGTAATTGCTAAAAGAAGGGCACTATATAAGAAATAGCAAGTGGAGACACTTATCCATTGCAATCAGTGGCCAAGAGCAGCTACTGGTATACTACAGCTAGTGGCCCAGCCCTGTCCCACAGACACAACAGTATGTGCTTGTGGATCAGAAGATGACCAGTAGTTTTGCAGCTTCAAACAGGGTAAGGTTTGTTTAATTTGCTACTCACAACTCACTGAGAAGGAGATAACCGGGTGGCACTTCAATGCATGCACTGCCTGATGAGCTAGTTTATGAATGGGCTAAGCATGTTAAAGAAAGTCCTAAGAATATCTAAAGTAATGCTCCTGTGGCTGTGCATCCTTCACACCTCTCTCCAACGAGACGGCCTGCATGCCCTGTACATACACACACCTCTAGCCCACCAGGCCTGCAGTGGGTGCACAGGGAAGGCATCATCAGGTTCAAGAGCATTCAGGCTAACACCGAGTACACCAAAACAAACACCACCTCTTGCGCACAGGCCAGCGGGTACAATTACCCTAAGTATCAGTAATGCGCTACCTGGAACAAAGCTCAAGTTGAGCATGTTATGAAAACGGGGTTTGGACCGAGCAGTGCCGCACCACGGACACAAACCTGCACAACCGACTGGCGATCCATCCCGCAGGACCGAGCTGGGCAAGTTTGCACGGAGCGGGAGCCCGCAAACCCCAGAAGAGATGAGTCATAGTTCACACCGTCCACTTGTTTTCAGGAGCAGGAGAACACCGCTCTCCGATAAACCCCCAGCGCAGCCGGGCTCCGCGGCACCGGCCGCTGCCAGCCGGGGCGGCAGCGGGAGGCCGGGCAAGAGCCGCTGCCCGGGGCCCGCCGCGCCGGTCCCACCGAGGAGGGCTGCTGCTCCGTGAGCGATCCCTGCTGCCGCCGCTGCACCGCCGCCCCCCACACCACTCCCGCCGGGGCTCCGGGGCGGGCCCGGGGACACGCCCGACGGCGCGGCCGCCCCGAACCCACCTGCGCGGCGCGGGCACCGCTCCCCCCAGCCCCGGCCCCTACCGTACCTCCTTCCTGCGGCTGGGCGCGCCCGGGCGGGTGAGGAGCGCCGTCTCCTCGCAGACCACGGCCGCGTCCTCCACGAAGACGCAGTCGGGGAGGCTCTCGTCGGCCGGCAGCTCCAGCACCTGCAGCCCCAGCTTGCCCCGCAGCACGCCCACGTACAGCTGGTGCTCCCGCTCCGCGCGGGCGAAGTCCACCTCAGGGCCCGCCGCGCTGCGCAGCGCCTGCCGGCACAGCGACTCGGGCAGCGCCCGCACCACGGCGTGCGTGCAGCGCCCGAAGGCGGCGGGGCCGCCGCCCAGCCCGGCCATGCTGCACGGCGGGGACGGCGCGGCGCGGAGAAGGGAGGGAGGGAGGGACGGGCGGGCGATCGCCGCCGCCGGCCCTGGCAGCTGATAAAGCGCCGCCCGCGGCCCGGCCGCGCCCCATTGGCTCCCCACCAGGCACATTTCCATGGGGCCGCCGCCAAGCGCGCTCCCATTGGCTGGCGGCGGCGGCCGGGCCGCGCCATTGGCCGCCCCCGGCCGGGCGCCGCTTACCTGTGCGGCGGGCGGGAGCGGCGGCGCCACCCGCTCGGTCCTGAGGGGCCGGGCCGAGCCCCGGGGCTGGGGCCGTCCCCTCAGGGGCAGCGCGGCCCGGCCCGGCCGGGGAGAGGTGGTGGGGCCTCGACTCTCCGTGGGGCGGCCCCGGCGCCTGCCTCAGAGCCTGCCGCTGGGCAGGGCGTTGGGGCTACCCATGCCTGCCGTGGGGCTCCGGTACCACAACGTGGCTTGAGGGGCAGCGTGGTTTCACATAGTAATTTCACTTGGTTACGTATAAACACATAGCTACGCTGAGAGAATTCAAGCACACCTGCATCTCCTTGCATTTCTACGCTCATTCAAGCTGGGCACGGGCAGGGGGGAAGGCTGCTTACCCCTCCTGCTCAAGGACGTATCGGGCTGGCTGCCTGCATGCCCTTTGTGGCCGTCTGCTGCTTCCCCGGCAGCAGAGCAAGAGGCCGGGCGGTTTATCTGTGCGGCCAAAGGAAGAATATCCCACGACGAAGGCAGTTCCAAATACAAATCCAAAGGAAATAAGCCCAGCCACTTCCTAATGCCTCATCATGGCTTTCCACAGGGCCACCCACCAGCAGAGCGTGTCCACCTTCTTCCACTCCTTTACTCTGTCAAAGTTCCCACCTCTGCAGGGTAGAAGGGACACCAGCGTTTTGCTCCACCTCCGCCTCAGGGACTGAAACAATGAGCATTTTCCACCCCTTCCCCTAAAAGAAACCCTTACTTCCCCCCGTTTCATTTTCCCCAAGTTTTATCCTGACTTGAGGTTATCCCGGACAAGGGCCAGCCCTTTCTGGCGCACACCTCTGGCTTGCAGGCAGGAGGCGAAGGAGGCTTTGGGCCAGAACTCGCGCCATGGGCAACAACCACAGCACCAGCCCCGGGTTGCGCTGCTCCTGCTGCCGCCCTCCCAGGTACCTCCGAGGTCTCTCCTCACTGGAGCAGACAGGAAGAGAGGAGGAACACGAATTTTCCTTCCAGCTCTTCTTTTTCTGGCCAGGCTCTTCCAAGTGTCCCTCTGGTCACAGAGGGGACCTCACCAGCACACAGCTCCCTGTTCCCCCTTCAGTGCTCAGACAAAACCCGGGCAGCTGCCTTGGCCATGCTGTCACGAACATCGGCACATGTTCAGCATTTGGGAATACGGTTAATGAATGGCATGAAGGAAATACCAAAGTGTGTTTCCAAAATGGAAGCTGACTAGATTTTCATCTGCATTTTCCACACGTTCTCCAAATATCCTGTAAAGGCTGCTTTACTTAACGTGCATAGGCGCAGTTATTTGAATAACTGTCATTCACTGAATAATGTGCAAATATTATTCTCCTTAAACAAATGGACAGGTAATTGAGTTGCTATCATGTAGGACATTTCAAATTCATAGAAACCACTACAAATGGTATTATACCATCTCTGGTATAATGTGTGATCCTTCCACAGCCATTAAAGCCTTTTTTTACTTATTACAGATTTGGGATATGGCCATTGGCATGCTTTGGTTTGTTTTTTGTTAGCGTGACTTTTAGCCAGAAGAAAAAGTGCTACTATCCTTCTGTAATTTAAAAAAATTGCCAGGGTTCCTATCATCTGAAAAGGTATTGAAAATAGTTATTCTTGCGGCCAACGGATCGGAAAGTTCTAGTCAATACAGATTTTTTTGACATCCATAAATACCTTATAAATTTATAAACGATGACAATTTTTAGATCTCACTGAGATTACAGGAATATGAGATATGAGGTGATGCCACACAGTCATCTTGTACGCACATGATAGGCTAGGACAGTGAGCTTTGCCCTGGAGGCATTGTCACCGGCCCAGGCTGACCTCAGGTGGCCACGGCTGCTCCCTGGGAGCTGGCCAGGTATCACTTCTGATGGCTTCTCAATGCATTTCCACATTATGGGAGACAAGGCTGCAGGAAGGAGGATCTCTTTATGAGATGCAGTGATATGGGACAGTGGTATGCGAGGAATACAATGTGTTTTGGAAATACAAAATGTTAGCTATTTAGACAAGGTTACAGAAGTAATGACTACAGTAAAAAAAAAAGTCATCTGTATTTCCATAACTGTATAAAAAGGTGCAGTTTAAATAGAAGTGAAGATCTGTTTGCTGATTGTGATTGTTCTATTATTTATGTTGAACAGAAAGGCATGATTAACAATCTAGGAACAGATGCACCCAGAGCAAAACTGTGCATATTTATAATAAGATTAACAAAATATCAGTTTACTCACAAATTAACATTACATAATAGAATGTGTTCACACAGTCTTGCAGGAGTGATGTTAAAATTCATCATATGCAGTAATACAAAATGGGTCAGCTACAGTCATCAACATCGTATTTATTGTCTACCTTGCTCTATATCCAGTATTTTCCTGTAATTTTGTCCTGCTAGAGAGACTAGTGTAAAAGAGCAAAGCTGCCCCCCAGCAAAGAAAAAAGCTGTGTCACACTACGGAATTCATGCAGAACGATGAAAACTATGCTTGTAACAGAAGATGGACTGCAGACCGCTTAAGCAATATTACAGAAAGCTGTATTTAGAAAGGAGAAAATGCTTCATACAGAAAAGGATGCAAATCCAGGTGTTTTGTGACTGACACTACACAGAGTCATCTGCTGGCAGTGACAGTGAGAAGAAAATTGCCTTGCAAAATGTACTTGAGGATGCATATGTGAATAGCACATTCACTTTCAGGAGAAAGGAATAGATATTGAAACAGGAGATATGGTTTAAAAGTTATGACAGAGAAGTCATCAATACACAGAGTGAAATTTCATCCATTTGACAAAATCACTAGCAGCATATCGATAAGATTTTTTTTTTTTTTCCCCCACAGCTGTGACTTGAGAACAGTCTGCAGCTATGTAAAAAGCTGCCACAAAGATGAAGGGAATAATTTCCACAAGGTAGAAGGCAAGCAACGGACTTAAATTATTGCAAAGAAAATGTGGTGGGTTGACCCTGGCTGGACGCCAGGTGCCCACCAAAGCCGCTCTATCACTCCCCTCCTGAGCTGGACAGGGGAGAGAAAATATAATGAAAGGCTCATTGGTCGAGATAGGGACAGGGAGAGAGCACTCAGCAATTACCATCATGGGCAAAACAGACTCGACCGGGGGGGGGAGGGAGGAAATTAATTTATTACCAGTCAAATCAGAGTAGGATAATGAGAAATAAAACCAAATCTTAAAAACACCTTCCCCCCACCCCTCCCTTCTTCCCAGGCTTAACTTTACTCCTGATTTTCTCTACCTCCTCCCCCCGAGCAGTGCAGGGGGACGGGGAATGGGGGTTTGGGTCAGTTCATCACACGTCGTTTCTGCCGCTCCTTCCTCCTCAGGGGGAGGACTCCTCACACTCTTCCCCGGCTCCAGCGTGGGGTCCCTCCCACGGGAAACAGTCCTCCATGAACTTCTCCAACGTGAGTCCTTCCCATGGGCTACAGTTCTTCACGAACTGCTCCAGTGTGGGTCCCTTCCACGGGGTGCAGTCCTTCAGGAACAGACTGCTCCAGCATGGGTCCCCCGCGGGGTCACAAGCCCTGCCAGCAAACCTGCTCCAGCGTGGGCTCCTCTCTCCACGAGTTCACAGGTCCTGCCAGGAGCCTGCTCCAGCACGGGCTTCCCACAGGGTCACAGCCTCCTTTGGGCATCCACCTGCTCCAGCGTGGGGTCCTCCAGGGGCTGCAGGTGGATATCTGCTCCACCGTGGACCTCCATGGGCTGCAGGGGGACAGCCTGCCTCACCATGGGCTTCATCGCAGGCTGCAGGGGAATCTCTGCTCTGGCGCCTGGAGCACCTCCTCCCCCTCCTTCTTCACTGACCCTGGTGTCTGCAGAGTTGTTGCTCTCACATATTCTCACTCCTCTCTCCGGCTGCAATTGCTGCTGCGCAGTAACTTTTTCCCCTTCTTAAATATGTTATCCCAGAGGCGCTGCCATCGTCGCTGATGGGCTTGGGCTTGGCCAGTGGCGCGTCCATCCTGGAGCCGGCTGGCATTGGCTCTATCGGACACAGGGGAAGTTTCTAGCAGCTTCTCACAGAAGCCACCCCTGTAGCCCCCCTGCTACCAAAACCTTGCCACACAAACCCAATACAGAAAAGTACAGAAAACTTTCCAACAATAAGAAGCAGAGAAAAAGATTGCCTGGGAAGAATGTGCAGCCTCTATACCAGGTGTTTTTAAGAAGAAGTTAAAGAAATATCTGCCAGGAGCAGAAAGCCAGAGCTGGAGAAGAAGGATGGATGAGGAGAGGTCCCTTCCAGTCCTATGATTCTATTATCATTTTTACACTGAAAATTACTGTTTTAGTGAAAACAGCTATGTAATGATGAGTCTAACGTCCTCAGCGGCAAATGTGCAACCTTTATGTGCACCACTAGGTGACTGAAGGTCACGGCTGGTCGCTGCTGTTGAACAGTTTGTGTGAGCATGACAAAGGAGAATTTGGATCACCGCCGAATACAAATGCATACCACACGGGCTGATTGCTCGGGCGTGCTAGACGGCTGCAAAGTTTGAACACACTTCCCATCGCTTGCAGATGCTGGAACACCACCGCTGGCTCTAAAGCCTTAATGGACATCTCTCACACCATTAATGAAATGCCACTCGAAACTCAAGACAGTGAAAAGCCAGGACAAGACGGCAACTGAGCCATTCAGTCACCAGCACATCCCACTATGGCGATGGGAATCTGCACCAGAAAGATGGGGAGACACTGAATTTCACTTTTTAAAAGGAATACAGGTTTAAGAGATTTCTTCAGCTTAATAGAAAACCATGCAACTAGTGCACAGCCAAATGCCATTATTAATAGAAGCAAACACTGCTCTGCAGGAAAAGCTCCCATTATGATCAATGGGTCATTCTCTTAGTAAAGGTACAGGATCAGGTCTTACTCACAGCCATAGAAGAGAAAAACGTTACTTTAATCATGCTTTAGATACACGAAAAACAACTCAAAGGGGTTTTGACCCAGACAGTTGACAGTTTTCAATTTCTGCTCTAGTACTGTAATACAAAAAACCACAGTGATTCAGTGAAGCAGTATTTCTACTAAATAGTTAAGTGTCTGGTCTCCTCATTTAGAGGAGCTAAAGACATCAGGCAACAAGTCACTTCACCCCACTGCATGGACAAGCTCCCGAGTGTTTTTGCATTTTCCAAATGCTGAACAGATTTAGCTCACCATCTATCCTTTATGTAACAGATCACTCCTGGAAGAGGAGACCAAGCTTTTCTGGATGGCATAAATCAACAGTGCATCTGCCAGCCTGTAGAGAAATCCTTTTGGGGAGCAGCATTTTCCCTTGCCTGAGTTGAACCCGAGCTATCTCACAGAGTCTTACCAGGGTCAGATTAATTCTATATATAGCTGGTTCAGGGGAAAGACAATATTTGTTTTGTCTGCTATGGGATAATGAACTGGGCGTTTTCTCAGCTGGCATTTCGCATCCTCCGGAGAAGGAGGAATTCCCATGAGCTGACAGCTACACAGTTGTTGGGAGACAAAGCTGTCAAAGGGTGACCCTTTAAAAGGCAGCTTTGGCAGCGTTGTTGCCGTGACACCTGGACAACACGCAGAGGCACAGGGCGTTCCTCACATTTATAGTCTTCCCATGTGTTTTGTTACAATAGGTTGCACTAGTACAACCAGGATCAACTTTTGGATTCACTTGGCTGAGCAAACAGATCAGTCGGGAGAGAGCTGCAGGACCCTGACTATGTACCTCCTGTGCTCCTGTCTCCTCGCCTTCACCATGCCTTACGTCCACTTTGCCCTTCTTTCTCTGCAGGGGAAAAGTCACTTGTTGAATTTTAAGAAAAGCATTGGTTACATACCACAGGTTCAGATGACCACGACTAAAAATAAGATTAGTACTCTGTGGAACTTTATGCTGAATTACAATAGTTGACATCTCTCTTCCAGAAAAGAATAGAAAGACACCATTTGTTTCCCTGATGGACATACTTCCCAGAAATATGCCAGAAATACTGCGCCAGCCAGGAGAGACAGAGGAGACAGGGCTAGGATAAGTGCTTTGTAAATTGTTCTTGTGGTGGCTGCCCTGGGAAAATTAGACAATAAGACTTTTCCTGCTATCAGACAGCATTTTTAATAAAGTATGCTATTTTATCAGCTTGGCAAGAACGCATCAGCTCCAGCAGTAGAAGGGGGGGTGGCTCATGCCATTCACACTTAGGCAGCTATTGTTCAATGGGTCTCATGAATCCAAAACCAGCAGCTGTGAGGTGCTGCAGGTGTCCCTGTGGGCAGCACAAAAAGGCTGCCTGAGGGAAGAGTGCAACAAAGTCTTTGGTAAATCATGGCTGCTAAACTGGGCTGCACTGATACAAGAGGAATAATGCACTAGCTGGTTTTTTTCTCCCCTTCAAGTCTTCCATCAAAACTATACCTATATTCTCTAAAAAAGCAAAAGCTTAAAAATGCTCATTGATGCAGGTTAATATTTTCTAAAGGACCCAAGTCCTTTGCAATGTAACTTGAGTTGCTCTTTAATGTTTATCCTAAGTCTCCATTTCCCTTTTCTATGGAGCCAGCTGACCAGCTGGCAGCACCCTGCAGGTGTGGCAGGCTGTCCTTCCCTTTCATTGCCTGAAAAGCCCTTGCAAGCTCAGCAGTAAGATGCAATGACATTTGGCTGTAGCATTTCTTGCTTTTCTTAGTTTGCATTTCCCATTCCTTCCAGGAGCCAGCTGTCTGAGAATGAATTCCCAGCCTTTCTTATCACTTAGGCATCTTTTGCCTTGATTTGTACATGCTTGGTGCATTTAAGGTGTTGACTTGGTCAATAACTTGCAAATGCAACTATGAAACTGTATATTTACATGACACTTGTTAAAGTGGAATTAGCTTTTGTATCCACAAGAAAGAGAATATGGGGGGAGAGAAATATATATACACACATCTATATATGTATGCACACGAGTCAACCACTTTGTGGTTTCCCTTGTGTGCTTGCAAAGGGCAAGCAGTTCTTTTGCCAGCTTCCTGGGCACTAAGATTAGTGCTAGAGACAAACAGACAGATTAATACATCACAAATCAAGTTAAGAAAGTGAAAGATTTTCAATAGGCTTTTTTACAGAGTTTATTAATATGCTGTCCTAAGTGTCAGAGTTAAGAAGCTATAAAACATGAAAAGATACACAGATTAGCTTCAGTATTAATGTAGCCAGGCTGGTGGCAATAACTCTCTATAATTCATCACAGGATAGACGTGAAATGATCTTTTCTTCTTCAAAGGGAAACATTCAACAGCTGTTTGCCCCTCCACAGGGGAACAACAGGTAGGTGCTTCCACAGGTAGCAGGTAGTACACAGGGAGTGACACCAGTTGGAAGGCTTGAGGAGGCAGCGGGTGATGAGTTCATTCCGTTTGAACTTGTGCTGTCCCTTATCACTTAACCAAGAGGTTTCTGGATGCCTCTAACTCACCAGCTGAAAAAGAATGGAGAAATGGAGCAGTTAAAAGTGCAGTTCAGAAAGGGACAGAACTCCTACTCCCCCCAATTTCCAGGACAAGTAGTGCCACCACACATGACAGGGACCAGAGGCGGCGCAGAGGGCACTGCCTTCAGCAGATAAACCAGCAGGAGATGAGGCACCCTTGATACCACCTGACGTTTGATTCTGAGGGAATGCTGAGCTGAAGCATCTATGGGACTTCAAGGTCTGTTTTCCGAACGTCAATAAAGAAGATCAGAGCCTATCTCCGTGTATTCGGTGCTAGGATCATGTACCCTTGTAGTGCAAAATCTTTTCCTGATGTCCAATTAGAACCTCTCAAGGTGCAACTTCTGCCTGATTTATCCTCTGCATCTATTGAGAAGAATTTGTCTCCATTGTGTTTGCAACTGCCTTTCAAGTACCCATAGGTTGCTATTAGTTCCTTCTTAGCCTTCTCTTTTCCAAACCAAACAAGCCTAGCTCCCTAAATCTCTCCTTCTATACCACGTGCTTCAGACCCCTAATTACCTTGGTAGTCCTCTGCGGGGCAATCTCCAGTTTCTCAATCTCTCTCTTGACCAGGGAGCACTAGACTGGACACAGTGTTCCACATAACGGCCTCACCAGTATCAAGTAGAAAGGGATAGTAATTTCTCTCAGTTTACTGGCCATGATCCTCCTAGTGCAGCCCAATATACTATTTGCATATTTGGAGACTGTGAACCTGGAGGCCACAGTAACCCTCAGATCCTTTTCAGCAGGACTCCTGGTCGGCTGGTTCCTATTTTGTACAGATCCACCCATTTGCAAATCTCTGCAGTTCTCCTTGTTGACCTTCCTGAAGTTGCTGTTAGCCCAGTGCTCAGGTTTCACAGGGTTCATCTGAATTCTCCCACAGATTGGCACAACTCAAAAATGAAGATTTTCCACCTCAGCATATTCCAAACACAAAGAGCAAAAAGGTAGATCAAACTGAATTACTGCTGTTAAAAACAACAGCAACTTCCTGTACATAATACAAACCCTCCTATCCTTTCACTTGATTAGCAGGGATTCTACCAAAAATCAGCCCCTCCCATTTAGTTCTATGGAAATCACACACCTGTATTCAGCTCCAGGGAACTATGCCTAGTTACACCAGTAAAAGATCTCATTCACCTTTTCTTGTGTTGTCTTGAAACTGATGGTTACAACTGTTTTTTTTCCCCGAAATCCTGGGGACTTGTGATGACCTGTACATTACTATTTGATATGTGCTGCAGATATTCTGCAGCGATGCTCACGCTTCTGTCTGACCTGTTGATATTTCAAAATCTCTATCCTTCTACATTTGATAGCAACTTAATATTTCGTGGAAATCTAACCGCTTTAATTTTAAGCAGACATACAAACACTGCCAGCCACATTATTGGAAAGGAATGCACGTTGTCTTAATAAACTGCTAGGAGAAGTCAGTTCACATAGTGAATATGCTTGCCAATAGCTTTGCTGACCACATAAATTCAGTTCGGTTTGAAACGTGTTTCTGAAATCAAGTGAAGGGGACTAGTTATGCCTTTCACAATATAACTGCAAAGACAAAATCAGCACTGAAAGCAGATAGCTCTCATATTGATTTCTCTGAAAGCAGTAACAGAAAATTATATTTCATGCATTTTGGCAGTTCTACTCCTTACTGCTATAAATACATATAGACTAGTGCCTCAAAATGCTCATATTCTTATTTTATTCAGGATCAGAGAAGAAATACCATATAGTAATGAGCACAGTAAGTGGAGATGGAAGAAATTCTATTGTGCATCTAGATAAAATATAATTATTTAATTATTATGGTAGCAGTTTTACAGGATAGATAGATCTAAAGTATAATTATCTGCTCACTTTAACAGATGTGTTAATGGCAGGAATGGAACTGTATACTTATTTATTCCTTTCAGTTACAAGTAATTTAAAACCATTTTTTTAATAGCAGAGGGAAAAGCATTCTTTTATTTAGTTTTCACAAGAGAAAGACATATTTTTGAAGATAATTAATGGTTTCAGGCACTTCCACATATGGGTACTCTTCTTTCAAGACCTGAAAGTCAAAGGCTTGGGGAAGTACCTTGGAAAAAGCAACATCTGAAGTATCCTAAGTAGGGCACACCACACCATGAGTCATTTCTCAAAATCTCTCCAGAAACAGTGAAGATGACAAGACAGTGTCATGTGGGAAGTATTTTGTTACAAACAGTAGAACTGCTCTGCGTATAAAATGAGACTATAATCCAACACCGAATAACAAAGGGGATATATCAATAACTGTTGTATTTTAACAGCTGTCTGAGGTACCAGATGACTTTTGCTGTGTATATTGTCATCTCCTGATTAGAAAGAGAGATATATATACGTACACACAAAGTAGCACAGCAGTGACATCATGATTTAAAAATACTCTAATAGCATAAGATGGAATTCAAGATCTAACCAACCAACAGAAAATGCATCATTTTCCTATTTTAAATTTGGCAAGTATGAATCTAAAACTTGCCTTTTTTATCTCTACTATCTTGTCCACATATAACGTTTGCTTTCCACTACTGGCTATTTTAATGGGATTAGTTATTAAAGTCAATGGGAAATAAATCACTGTTTCCAAGAGGGCCTGTTTGAATTTGGAATTATTTTTTTTTTCCTACTGCATCAAGTTAAATCTTTCTTAAACAAAAACAAACCAAAAAATCGAGATATGACTAGTCAATGACCATATTAATCCACGTTAGGCATTTCTTTCCTGGTAAGCCAGATAAAGCCACTTTTAAAATATAAAACTTATTAGACAATATTACTTTTAGACGATTACTTTTTAGACATTAGTCAAGTACTGCTTTCATTTTAATTTATAAGCCATCACTTAACTTTACCACACTTACTCAACCTATAGATATCTGGAGGCTGATTCTGCCCTATTGTTGCTGTCAGTGCAGAGTCATTCTAGTAAAGTCACTCCAGATCAAAACATGAGCAAAAGGAAAACCAGCCCTGTATGCGTTTGTTTCTTCCCATTTGGTGTACAAATAATTTTGCTAGAATTGGGTACAGCTAACAATTTTTACTATTGACCATTGACTATTGATTATTTTTACTGTAGAGTGTCCAATGCCCCGGGGCACTATATGATGGAATTTCCTACATGAATAAGTTGCATCTGCTGAATATTACCATTTGACTAACTATCCATTCCTCAACAGAAGGGAATTCATTATTCTAACCTTTATTTTTTTAATTTCAGAAAACCATACACACGTCTACCCTGCACAGGCACACTGATCTCCATTATATGCACAATGTTAGATTGATTCGTTGTGTAAAAAACTGTTTGTGCCTAATGATGTTATTTGCATATTGTAAATTGCAGCAAGTCTGGTTTTTTGATAGGTCTGCAAAGGTAATTCTACCTCCTCTTTCTCTCTTCTCAACCTTTTCCCCCAAAATACCACTTAATTTTTTTTTTCTAATTAAATTGCTACACTTTGTGTCTACATATGAGTTTTCTCATTGCGTCTCTGTTTCAAGATCATGACCTGCACCAGCTATGTGCCCCTGGAACAATGAAACTGCCAATGACAGGGCAAAAATGTGGCATTTAGCCCACAAAATTTGGAAGCCGCGCACAAAAGAGATCATGTTGACTATGGACATCTGTGTCTTCAAAGAGAAATGCAAAATCCACTTCTTTGATCTAGTCCTCTGCTCAGTAACACCACATTTATAAACAAACATGCATCATATAAAATAAACATTACCTTGCTCCTGTTGAGCAGAGAGAGAAGGCGGCTCCTTCTGTGCCCATTTTATTTTTGGGAGGCAACTGGACACTACAGCAAAGAGACGCTTTATATAAGGACCTAGAGATGTGGAGATTTTCCAAAACTAACAGCACATTGTGCACTGCCAGTGTGGTAAGTGAGGCAGTTTTTACCATTAACGCCTTGCAATTCTAGCCACATATTCAACTGAACCCCCACCTGAAATCTGCTGATGAAAGCAGCTTTAGCTTGCACGCAGCAGTGACAGGGAATGAAGATACACATCAGGCTGATGAGCACTAAGAAGTAAATTGTTTGCCCAGATGGAAATCAATAGCTCTCTTCACTCTCTTCATTCTTTGGCAAGATCGGGAGCTTTGGATGGCAATTAAAGCTTACCCAGCTGCCAAGTGTCCTGATTACACACACAAGAAATCCCACATTTCTCCTTCTACCTGAAACATCCCTTGCGCCACATTCATTAAGCTCATTACAGTCAGGCCTCCTGTTGTTGCTAGCACTGATGGATTTTTTTAACAAAAAAACCCCAAATCCTTGCTTGCACCTGGCTCCACCAGTAAGCAATCCTCCCAAAGCCCCACGGATGCTCCACGATGGCCACCAGCCCCTGTGCCGCACAGGGATATTCACAAGACCCTTCCAGGCAATGTCTTCCCTCTTCCACTCCATTTTCAGTGTTTTTTCACCGCCCATCGAATTTTGCAGCCCACCCTCCCCTGCCCAGGGCATTTTCCATTAATTATTGCCCTCCTGCCTACTCGTTCATCAGCCACTTGTTTCTTTCACTGGCACCGAACTTCCCTGCACCCTCTCTAGCCATCACCCTGGCTGCTCGGGCTCTGCGTTGCCGGCCACATTTGGAGCAGCCCTTATAGACAGTGAGAAGCAGCACGGGCGGCGGCTGAGATGCAATGCTAACTAACTGCGTGTGGGATCGTGCACGCACATCACCTGCCAGTGCTGCCTTTGAATGCTCGCCTGCACGAGCAGGTAGCCAGCTTTCTAGGCAGGCACGTCATTAGCTGCGTACACCACTGAGAGCATTCAAAATGGAGCGGAGAGCGGTTTCGTTTTGACATCCATGGACTTGTCTGATTCTCTTGGAAATGAAGCCCTATCTTTTATGTATTTTGTCACTACAGGGTTCATCCATCCTTTTGTGAACTGAGGCAGGTCTGGATTCTAAGAGGAAAGAGCGGATTTTACTTCCCTTGTAAGGAACAACATAGCAAAAATTTCTCTTAGAACTTCATAATCTCTTTAATTTTCCTGGCACATTTTTGGTGCTGTATAAATAAAAGTAACTAATGGACAGCTGAGCTTGAGCGCTGCAAACAGTTTCCAGGAACTCCTCCTAATTGTCCTTGACCAAAATACGTGTTTTTTCAGAAGCCTTCAATAATTCAGGTCTGAATCTAATGCAATTAGTGAAGCTGTGCAAAGCATACTGAAGAAAAAAAGCCACTAAAAGCTCAGGCCTCTTATTTTATCATCATGATTATCACTTTATTATGAATTAAATTGGGAAAACCCATTAAGTACCCATGGATCCAAGAGCAAGGGCTCGAAAAAGCTCTAAAAAGACAAAGGTAAAATAGCATCCCACTTAGCCCAACAGCTCAAGACCACAATGCCCAAAACACTGTGCTGTATAAATCACCTTGTGTTGGCACAAAATGGTTAGATTATCTTAATTAAGTCACAAGATTAGCTGAACAGGGTTCAACTATATTCACCAAAGAACAAATAAGCTATGGGATACATTAAGGGAAAAAAGAAAGGGTAAGAGGGAATCCGTCATTCCCCTTGAGCCATCCGTAACCTTCCAATTTACATTTGAACTTCTAAGGAGGACGAAGGTTAAAAAGAGTATTATGAACATTAAAGAGTATTAACTTGTGTTATGCTTTTTTTTGGTCCCTTTAATAGCACTTTGATTCTCATTTATCCTCAGCCTCTGCTGCACTGCTCTGGAAGGGCAGAGAGGCCTTAAAGGCAGGTATAAATGAATTTACACTGCCAGAGAAGCACAAGGGTGCCTTAGAGCTAATGAAAATGATCTCCATTATCAGAGAAGGAAAAAATATTGAACAGCTGGTACTATTGTTGATGCAAGAAATAGTTAAAAATTTCACTTCATCTCGATGCATTATAGTTCGCCAATAAATGCCATATTCATTCTCTTTTAATACAAATAATTCATATGCACATAAACTGTTGCAAATAAAGCCTGATGGGAATTTCTCCTAGGAGGAGAAAAAGACCATCTGTCCTTCATCAGCCAGGCACAAAAGGGATGCCTTGCTATTTTATAAAAGCTGTCAGTCAGTTCTAGGTGTGGGATCATCTATCACAATAGGCAATGTGCCATCTCCCACACTGGTGAAGTGCTGTGTAATTTGCAGCGCTGTGAACATGGTTTGTAATTATATTTGATAGGGCCACAGGACGTAAATTACATAGTTTTTACATTTAGCTGCTACCGCAAATTCTTGCCTGGCATTAGCTCCTAGGGGTTTTCAGTAGGGATAAGGAGGAAGAGGGGAAAAAAAGACATTCTGAACTTTTTAAGATACTTTATTTTAAAAAAAGAGGTTTAGGAAAAAAATTAATAATAACTATGTGGGAATGTTTTATTATTATTATTCTTGTTTTGTTGTCAGTTCAATTGGACAACATCCCAATAGGACTAACAAGAGAAGAAAAAAGACACAATTTTTTTTTTTTTTTTGTTTTCTTTTTTTAAAGTCCAGGGCTAGCAGTATCTGTCTAGCTATGTGACAGCAAGACCAGTTTTCTTTTCCTATTTGCAATGATTTGTAAGCTCAGCTGTCAGGCAATATTCTGGTCTGGAAACCAGCTCCATAAATACGATAGCTTATAACCTGTTATGTACACGTTGGGTACAATACTTGGTCATACTTGCTGACTATCGTGACAGATACTCTCCAGGACACAAGGCTAGAAGGCCCCTCCTGCAGAGACCTTAACGATGGAATTTGAGGAGACAGATCCTAATCATAGCACAAGAATACATACTCTGTGATTCCCCGGGGTTTACTGTCATTAAGGAACCGGAGGCTGAAACGGCGGCACGGCGAGGCCATCCTCGAACACTGATCCCAGGGAAACGCTGGATGATTGAAGATTAGCAACTATTTAATCCATTTTGGCCTGGAAAGAATTTAAGAAGAATGAGAAGCTTGAATCAAAACTTGAGTAAGCCTGAAGCTATCCTGACATGTTTGTGAACTAAATTCCCTCCCGACACTTTTCTATTATTTCAGTTCTTGGATCATCATTCTTTGCATGCTGGGACCAACAATGCCTTTTATTGTAGCCTGCCCCATTTTCCTCTTGCACACAAAGGGAAAGCTGCCTTGGTGAATGCCAGAGGCAAATACTGCTTTCTCAAAAAGTTACATGGGAGAAGTATGCTTCGGCTTTTGTTTGCGTACTGTAATCTTCAGCCGCACTGAGAGCAGGCTGAGTCATTCATAAATATGGCCTTTGGACTTTAAAGGTCAGCTATGCTTTTCATAATAAAAACCTGTTAACACAGAATCATCCTGGCAAACCCAAACATCAGTTTTAAGTAACGTATCACAAATGACCCACCATGATAAACACTCCACCCAGAAACTGCTACTCTGCAGTCTATGACAAGCAGTACCAAAACAGGAAAAAGTGGTGGAGATAAGAAGGTCTTGGAAAGGTCTAGGAAAATCTGTGAAGTTTTTCACATACCATAGCTCAGTGGAGGAGTTTACAGAAATGCCTGACGCAGCTGAATATGAGAATATGTAGACTTCTGAAACAGAAGGCCAGCTTAGGAAAGAAGAAGTGACATGCAAAGGATCAGCTCATGAATGAGAAGCCTAGCAATGAAACAACAAGGGCTAGTTGTAAATAAGAGAATAACATTTGAGACATAGAAAAGAAGCACAAGCTATTTTCCAAACATAATGAAAAATTCAAACTCTTTCAGGGGCTTAAGGGTATTTAAATGTAAATGAGCTTCCTTCACCCAACTCAGAATCAAGAGCCGCTTAGAAATTGTTGCATTATTTTCTGTTGAGTAATCATAACTTTGGAGCATCCAGTGTACTCTGACAAAGAGCTGTGAGCATGGTGTCTGGGTGTGCATGGGATTGTCTCCTATTAAATAGAGGGGATGTCTATTCTAAATGGTGTAGCACCTTCACAGCAGTGCGCATCATTTCACAGGAGACCAATTCCCTTATACATGTGCCTGAACCCCAGCACTCACTGTAAACTTGTTAGTTTTATGAAAATAAGTCAGAAATATGTAGAAAGAGCGGCATGGGATTGCTTCTTTATGAGAGCCATAATATATTTTAAAATTTATGACCGGTTTTGAAGCTGATGAAAGGCTTTAGGTTGACAGACAGAAACCAAAGTCCACCACAGAAAACTCACGCGGGCGGTAGCGGGAAGCAGCTGTCCCCAGCCCCTCGCACCATGCTCTGGCCACAGCAGCAGCCGCCCCCGGGGCAGCCAGCTACCACATCCCTAATGGCCTCGTCCCTCCCCGGCCAGCGCCAGCAAGGACGCAGCTCAGTACCAATTGTCACGGAGGTGTCTGTGTCCTGGAGGCCTTCCCAATGAGATGGCAGGAGTGAGAGCAGGTAGGCAATGCTGAGCTGCACAGAGCACTCATGTACGACAGACTGAATCCTCACATTCCTCCTAACTCCCTTCCTCCCACCCCATTCATGTCAGCAGTCCCACCACCTCTCCTTCCACTCAAGCACTCGGAGTCGGATAACTTTCGGCTCCTCCATTTCCTTACTCCTTCTGTCCTCCCAAAATGTGTCTAGGCTCCAATATTTCCTTCTCTACAACTCCACTGAGAAGTCTGTGCTGACCTGGTCATGACTGCAGCGCAGTGCCCCTTCTGCCACCCTGGCACTCAGCCACCCCACCCTGCTGGCTTATAATGGTGCTTTTGAAGTCACCCAACCCTGGGATCCCTCCAAACCATAGCTCCTTATGTTCCTTCATCAGGTTCGGGCTTCTCAGAGCAAGCCTAAAGCCGGTGGGAGCCGCCCTACGTCCCTCTGGCCTCAGTATAAATGTTTTTACCATCTGCAGATCTGCTCCTTGCTCCTCCTTTGAAAATCCAGCCCTGGTCTCATCAGACTCTAATACCATCTCTTATATACACATCCCTGGTGCTCCTTTCAGGCTCACCCAGACTGCTGTTTTCTTCTCTTTTTTCTGCACCACCTCCCCATAAGGAAATGTTTTGCTAATTCTGCTCAGCTTACCACGTCTTTTCTTTTAAATCCCTCCTCCAACTCACACGCCAGCCTGCTCACAATGTAAACAAAGTAACGCCTGGTTATTTGCATTAGCTTCTCAAGAAGTTATGTCACATTGCGATACAACTTAACCCTCCTCCCGTGCGCTTGCAGGCAGGGCTGCCGAAGGAGCTGGCTCGGGGGGACAGGACAGGTTCCTGCACACGTGGGAAGGCTGAGGAGGAACAAAACACTTCCCCCAGCTGCCCTGCTCAGATGGTGGCCACCACAGTCCCCATCCAGAGCTGGTTCCCAGACCCCAGAACTGCTGTCTGTGGCTCTGGCCCCTGCTCTCCATCCCCACTTCCGTCGGAAACACTCAGCTCCTGGTCTTGCTTAAATTTGGATTATTAAGCTCTCTGGCCAGGAAACTTGTGCTGTCTCCAATAAGAGAAGTTCCCTTAAAGCACCTAGCAAATTTCTGCGCACTGCCAATTTACCAAAGGGAAAGCCATTTCTATTTCCAAATAGTATGAAAATGAATGGATTTGGCAATATTTGTTTCTAGTATTCGATAAATGTTTACTCGTGCTGATTAGGCACGACACTATTCCTATGCCCAGTTAATTCTGTGGAGTGTGATTAGCAGTATGTATCATTTCAGCTGACTGACTCTTGGACCAACTTAGAAAGCCAAAGCTGGAAGCCTTCAAGGGAGCATGTGAAGATGGAAAATGAAACAAGAAATTATACACATTTTAAAAAAACTGGGCTACTGGATTTCTGTTGCAGGTATCTAAATACTGAAATGCCTCACACCATATTGCTACCCTGTTTCCACATCCAAAAAGGCACCAGAGCTATTGTCATGGTTTCTACATTTGAGAGCTTGTTAAAGTTTGCTCTCGTAACCTCTGCAGGTTATAAAAAGGCCTGTCCCTAGTGAAATATGTATTTAATTTGTATTTAAAGTCATTTTTGGAAACTAGACCCAGACTTGTTTTATACAGAAAAGTGCAAAGGCTTACAGCTGACATTTTCCTAAGCTTCAAATTGTACTCCTATGAGCTCAGATCTTATTTTAACTAGCTTATAAGGATTTCTGTTGGTAAGTGGCTGTAATGTGTTATTTTATTTGCAGTTAATGTCTTGAAAAACAAGGTATCAAAGACAGCAATTAGAGAGCCTGTTTTCTCCTCTGGTATTGGGGCAGTAGTGAGGAGCTGTGCCGGTGACGCCTGAGTGCATTTATGAGACAAACTATCATGAAGATGGAAAATGGGGGAGGAAGTACCAGCAGAAGGAAGGTGAGCGAGGCAGTGTGGGAAGAGTGCTCAGCATCCACACAAGCCACACCATCAGGTAGCTCTGGCTAGAGTACTGTAAGACAATGTATTGCCTCAGTAATGAAGAACAAGACGAGCATCCCAACCAGGCAACAAATGAGCTGAAAATGGATAACAACAATTGGATACAAATGAAATTTATAAAGGCATGCTGTAAAGCTAAGCAGAGAGGTACTGATACCATTTAGAGACCCAGTCTAGGCAATCTGACCCAGACTAGAAACTCCTCTGAAAGCATAGGTCTGTCTTTGTATTTTAACACATCAAAGAAAAACTCTGATTTAGGCAATCACCTAAGCACATATGCTTGTATCTTCAAGCAATATTTTAAACTTGCAAAGCAAGGGTGATAGCCCAAGGATATGTCATTTGCCAAAGAGAAAAACTGAGCTTAGGGAGTGCAGATCACCTTTCTGCCTCGAGCCTACACAGCCTGGTACATGCAGGCTCCAGGGTGTGAAGCAACCCAGGAAGAACTGAGAAGGAAGGTGAGGATAAAACAACAGGCAGAAGAAAAACTGCGGGGACAGGGTGGGTATGTTTCAGATGCCAGTAGGAGAAGCGGGTTAGGGATGGGTACCTTCTCAAGCGTTAATATCTCTGCAAGAATCTGACCTGAAACGCAGAGTTCAGCATTGCACTAATGCATTTTCTGTGTGTCTGGGTCTAGGGAGGAAAGAAGTCAAATCCATTTCTGCAACAGAGCCAGAGCCTTTAGCTGGGACAGCTTTCCCACCCCTCCCACCCGCTGCCCAGGCAGTCACCTCACAGCTCAGCACACGCAGGTACAGGATGGAACTTGTTTTTAAAAGTCAGATGTCAAAAGGACACCTTTTTTTTTCCTCCCAAAATGGAAAACTCCTTATGCTGGAATCAAATAATTGAAAAGTTGCTGAAACAAGAGAGTAACAGTTAATCCTGCCCAAAGGGTAGATCTAAATTCTCCCTGGAAAGGCTACTGCATGTGGGATTATATATAGTGGTTAACCAAATATTCAAGGGACATTAGTAATTACCATAACATCCCACCACTTACTCTGTCAAATGCACAATTTATGCAACAAGCCCACAACTTCAAAAGGAATTTGTTTACTTTAAAAATAGTTGGAAATACATTTCCAAGCCACAGTTTTTTCCCCAATACCTTCCTGTCCCCACCTCAAAAAATGCCTGAAAGGCTTCTAGGTGTTTTGTGCAAACACCTTTCCCAGTGAATTTTCCCTCAGTGCCATTCATTTCTAACGCATGGCATGCCAGGGCACACAGCTCCTTCATTTCCCCGCTCTCCTGGCAGAGGTGCGTGCCGGCCACCAGTGTGAGATGGCTGCTCCTGATGCTGGCCCCCAGGTCCAGAGCCCTCCTGCCGCCCCATGCACCCGCCTTGGGGATTCCCCATTGGCTTTCACACTCATCGGAGCATGGAAGAGGGTCACAAAGAAGGTTGATGCACAGAGATCAACCTTTATGCTGCAATTTCTAAAAATCTAAGATTTATTAAAAATACACCTCTGGAAGCAGAAATACACCAGGGAGTTGTAGATGGGTCAGAGGCCAACAGTTCCCACCACTCTGCAACACCAGCACCAGCACCCTGGGCACCAGAGGTGCACTGGGATGCAGGAGAGTTCACGCTCCTCTTAGCTGCTTTGCTTCTGCCTTGAACCAAGCCGCAGCCGCAGCCCCGGGAGGGCAGCCCCTGCCCGCAGGGAGCAGCTCCTGCCCGCGGGGAGCAGCCAGCTCTTCACCGGGAGCCTGCAGATGCCAATGGGAAACCTCCCAGCCCTTATCGTTCCAGGCTGCACTGAGTCAGGACCCTAAAAATAAGAGCAGCCCGGTTCCAGCCCCCATGCTCTTTGATGTCCCGGCCCTAACACCGCACTGACCCATGGCTTCTGGAGCGCTTTGCCAGCTGGGCCGGTGGCCTGCCTAGACTTGTTGTAACCTGTAGCCCTGTCATTTCAGTGATGTGTCAAACAGTTAATTGAAAGCTTGCTCTTTAAATCTGATACGTGTTTTGGTAACTTGCTTCTTTCTTACCTACACTCTGGGAGCACCAGATGCTTTTAGGGACAAGGAATCGGGATGGGCCCCTAATAATACCATGTTTTTATAGCAGCACTTCAGTTTCTGATGGGATTTATTTAAGACTGGGGAATATTTATAGTTAAATGGAACTGAGCAATGGAATAAAAATAGACTTTATAAGTTAAGCTTATGCTATTAACTGACTCAGTACCGGTAACCAAGAAAGAAGTAGTGCTTGGTAATATAATTTTGCCTGATCAGTCTAGTTTAATAAACATGTTGAGCTGACCTTAACTGGTCTTCTGAGCTTGTGCTCACTGCCTTCCCCTGGACTTCGAATGCGATTCACAATCCCTGCCTTTCCCCAGCGCAGGCAGGGAGCTAGCTGCTCCTCGCAGCGTGGCACGCTGGCAGGAGAGGACCTTGGCAGCAAGGGAGGCAGCTCCTATGCCCGCGCGCAGCCTGCCTCCGTCCCCCTGCCCGGTCCCTGGGCACGCCGTCACCTGCAGAGCTCTCCTGGCCATCCCTCTTCCGCCCCGCTTCCCGCTTGGTTTCGCCTCTGACCTCGATGGCTTTGCAGCGGAGCCTGCGTTGGCAGAGGCTCATTACTAAGCCTTACAAGGTTATTTTTAAAAAACCTGATCTCGCAAAGATATGGGAACTGAAAGCCCCAGTTTGTTCATATTTGTCTTCCCTTGGCTCTGTGCATGCCAAAGGGCTATCATCTTGCTTCCCGGCTGAAATAGAAGTTCAGTAATGCATACTTGGGGAGTTCTGTCACTGCAGTAATCATTTAATAGTGACAAATAAGCCAGGGAATAAAACAAACAGATGGAAAATGGTCATCCCCATCCACGGACACCTGCTCTGGGATGCAGTCTGTAATGATCTATATACACTTCACAGACAAAATTACTTTACCACATGTTGAAGAATATCTGTTCAGATCTGGGAATGAGTTACAGGAAAGACATAAAGGGTACCAAAAATGGCATCAAATCAACAGTCTAAAAAGTACCTAGTTGTAGTTTTGAAAATAACAGATTATCTCATTCACAAAAAAGCTCTTGAATTGGGAAACAAAACAAGGGTAAAAATATCCCTTAAAGAAAACCAATACGAGCCCCAGCACTATTCACCCCCAGGATGAGTCACTAACACCATAAGCTTCCAGGGCTTTTTCAAATGTGGGTTACTGAACCTGATTTTGTTCAAAAGAGGCATTCCTCTGACTAGGAGCAAGGTGGAGCCTTCCATGCATTTCATTTCCAGGCTCAGGCCTTAAGGCATTTAAGCAGAAGTTAAGAATTTTAAAGATTTTTAAGGCTTCTGAAGCCCATATTGAATTTGGAAAACCTACACGCTCAATACTTCCAAAAGGCAAGGCCAACCTGATTTTATGCCTAAACAGGATTTTAGGAGCATAATAATACTGGCAAGCATCCCAGTCTGAGTATGGTTTACAGTAAAAAAGAAGAACCTTCACAAGAAGACCTTGTATCTGTTCCCTCAACAAAATTAGCTTTATTAGATTTTTTTCAAGAAATAGAGAAATGATGCAAAGAAAACATGCCTCTATTCAACAGCATGCTCCCAGCAAAAGTTTCCAGTCTCCAACCTTCTGCCAGAATGTATTTTCATTCCTGTGTTTTGAAAGTATCTCAAAATGCAGATAGCCAGAGCACTCTTACGTAATAATGATGTGACCTCATGCTACGAAGTCACTATCTGGTAAAATTTCAGCTGTTTCAGTACATAAGTATTTTAAGACTGGGATTGCTGGTCTTTATTTTTAGGGAAGCCAGATTTAGGTTTCCACAAACTGAGTAGAAAGAATTCTCTTTCCCCGCTCTACCCCTCCCCTCTTGGGTTTAAGGGGAAGCAGAGTAGGTCCTAAATATACATTCATTCATTACCTTGTCTTTCTGAGTGCATATAAATATGTTAAAATAGCTCACTAGCTTTCCCCCTCAGAGAAAAAGCCTAAGTCGATGACATAATGTGACAATTAACTTACTAAGACATCAATACTTTTGCATGAACAGAATAGATACTATTGCAGCTCTGGACTTTGAATTGAATCCTTGATGTCCAACAATGCGTTTGGAAAACTTAATAATGGGAAGGAAACAAAAGCAGATGTAAACACGGAAAGAAAATTGAAAGCAAGTGGGCTGAATTTTGGTGGCAATTACATAAAACAAGTGTGAGCACACAGAATATATATAAAAGCCTTATTGCATGCTTTAACATCAATTATAAACCATCATTCCAAAAATAACTTTCCCGGCAAAAAAACACATCCACAGGAGGAACAGAAGACTGTTATATAAAGGGAATCAGGGTCAAAAAAGAAGGTCCAGGAACAGTGATCTATTCACAAACCCTGAATTACTTCACCTCTTTCATGGAAAAATACAGGGCAAGTGTAGGCTTTCTTGCTTCATGTGGTTACAACTATAAATACATCTTCTGCTGACCTGCAGGTATTTACTGATGCCAGGCAGACTAAAGGGGAATTCTTGCCAGCCTTTTGCTCCTTTTTTTGATAACAGGTACATGTCCACAGCCCTTAGCCACAGCATGGTTCAAAAATTACTTTGGGACTCTTACCAGTGAGGGTGGCTATTTTTATAATCCACTTGTCTAAATCTGTGGGATTTTCCCCATTAGATAATTGCTATTTTAAGATTAACTTGTCAGCCAACACGAGCCAGAAAGATGAGATCCAAACTTTGCACTGTTTGTATCACCATCTTGAGTCAGTAATCGGTAATGCTGTAAACCAACTCATTTTAGGCATCTGAGGCACGTAAGCAACCTTTGGCCAAACCAGCACTGTGAGTAGACCTGGCCCCAACGGAAAACCATTCAGCGTGTTTCAGATGGTGCCCACTGCTATTTGGCAGGGAGAACTAATTAACCCTGTATGAAGATGCAGACAATATTGCTTCTAACCCACTGTATCAGCCACAGGGGCATCGAGAGCTTGGCGGCATACCCCTTGACTTACCTTTGCTCGCAAAGAGCGTCCCAACAGACGAACGTCCCTGCTGCTGCCGGCCATTATTCAAGCTTTGAGCAATGCAGATTGTGAAAGAGTTTGGCTGTATGGGAAATAAATTGTTATTTTTCTTCCTGCACAGAAAGGAATGGATTCAGCATGTGCCAGACTTGCCTCTTTTTTTTTTTTGACAACTTGCAGCCCATTGTTTATCAAATGGCACCCTGAATCTTCTGCGTCATATTTTCTTTGACTTAAATACTTTTCTTTAACTAACACAATATGTATGATGGCAAACAAACAAATAAATTTAAAAAAGCAGGACTTCTGTGGAAACAAAGTTTACCATTTCCCACACAGATTAGATGCTGATTTTCCTAATGAAATAAAACACTTGCAGATAATCCTGCTGCTCTGTACTCCAGATGAACTCAGAGCCTCACGCTGGATCTTTTCAGCATGACAGCTGATTACAAACATGTAATCACCTCACCTTCTTACCTTTTTTTTTCTTTTTTTTTTTTTGAGAGATGCTACATTTCCGTTTCCATTTGGCTTGTGACCTTTATTGTTTCCTCCAACTGGAACAAAACTGTTCCAAAAAATACCCATATCACCCTTCCCACCGGGGAGTTTTGGGGCAAGCTGACGCGGCCGAGGCAGATGACTGGCATCCCTGGCCCACACCGGGGTGATGCTCTAGCGCACGCGTTCCTGTGCTATCACCAAGCAAGGAACCTGCCAGCAACTCACTGGACATGAGAAGGTGTTGGCTAGACCCCAGCGCACTCCAGGATGGCAACTCCTACAATTTGTTAATAGCTTGAATAATTTAGCATTGATTCCCAAATCACTCCAGGGCTGCTTAACCCTCCCTGCTGTGCTGTCATTGTGGCTATCGGAACCCATCTCCTCAGTCCTCTCTGGTGAAGCCGTTTTAATTTTTGCCTTCAAACAGGGGAAGTAAACAAGAAATTCTACGTGTGGTTTGCGAGGGCAGCAGGAGAGCCCTGCGAGGGCCTGCCAAGGACAGGCAGCTACACAACGCCCTGCCGGCAACACCACCACACCACTGCCTTCTGCGCATCCCTCTCGTACCCCTCCACTCGTCCCCATTTGCAAAAAAATTTAAAAAAAATTTAAAAAAAATCAACTCCTAAACCCCCTACCTGTGAACTATCAGACTACCCCATGGGGTTTCAGATGGCTGCAGCCCTTCTAGGCTAACAGCTTTGCTGTAAAGGATTAATGCACCGAAGGGTTCAAATATTTATGAGCATCATGGAACGAGGCCAGGAGACACACAGAGGGTGCTAGGACTGTTACACTCATTTAGCATTTTTAAATGGTACCATCTTCTCCTAAAGGCAATATTGATGGGGTTTCTTTTAAAAAAACAATATTCTTTTGAACTTACTTAAAAATTTTCTTTGAAAATTTTTTTCTTCAGGCAGCCAGGTGATCTGTACTTACAGAAGGTCTACAGTGTTTTTTCTTTGTTTTTTTTTTTTTTTTAAGCAAGCTACAGTTGTAAATAAGACCTCTGATGACTAAAATGGCGTGGGATCAATGTTTTTCAGGCTGTTTATTAGAACATCTGAGAAAGCCTGGTTCACTTTTTCCTCTGCACAGGCAAGTTTCCTCTGCCTCTGTGTACAGCAACAGAGGAGAGAAAAACACTGGGAAGATGTTGGAAAATATGATAGTAAAACTGCAAACACTGACAGGTGGGCTCAGAGGAGGTAAATCTCTCCATCATTTTGTTTTTAATGGACTAGATTTGATATCGAGGCGCTGCCTTCCCTTCCCATTTAAGAAGGAGACTATTTACAAAGGCAGGAGGAAAGGACGCGGGGCAGGAGCATCGAAGGATGGCATTGGCATTTCACTCGAATTCCTCCGAGCTCTGTGGATTCACTCCAGTCACCTTTGCTCGCCTGCCTCCCAAGCCCTCCCGTCCCCAGGGAGCGCGGGGACCCCTCCTGCAAGCAGGGGTGAGCTGGCTCAGCCCTGGGGTGCGCACGGGTTCACTCCCAGAAGCAGCTCAAACGCCGTTGCCAGATGTGACGTTTCTGGGCTGCAGCTGTCCACCGAGCTGCTGGCTGCCCGTTTCAGCTGGGCACAGCGCTCAAACCAGCAGCGAGGTGGCCGGCCGGCGAGGGTGGCTCAGGCAGCGCCAGAAAGGGCGTCAATGGCACCTCCCCAGCAACAACTCGCCTTTTGGGGGACGCTGTTTATGGTGGCCGGCAGCTCCCCGCTGACCGAGTCAGGGCTGTACCCACAGCCTCGCCGTGCTCACCGACACCGCCGCCGGCCATGCAGGGCCATGGGCAAAATGAGTAGCGCAGTTTCTTGCTAGGAACATTTGAAAGCAATTTTAGAGAAATGTATCACATTTGGAAAACTCTGTGTCACAGGGCTGGTGTGTTTCTGGGGGGGTGAGATGGGAGGTGGAGATGCAGTGTTACACAGGCAGGAGGAAAAGGCTTGGCAGTGCTTTCAGCTCCACAAAATCTGAGCTGCTGTTAGCATGTACTGAACAGCAGCTGCCCAAGCATTCAGGTAATTTTTCCCTAGTGATGCTCTTGAAGGGCTATTTTTTTCTTTTAAACCGTGTGTTGTGCCGCACAGCCTCTCCCAGACACTGCGTTACCATCTCCCATCGCTCCCCTTGGGACAGCATGATGGAGTGGCGGCAACCCCCCCGACGGACGACCAACCCCAAGAGGCAGCGCCAACACTGGCAGCGCCCCTGGCCCTCTCCCCTGCCCAGCCCTGCTGCCTCGGCTCCCGGTGCGAACGCACACCCTCCCTCTGAAACGTTAATACCCCCCTGCAGTTTCTCTGCATCACGAATAGGCGGCAAAGCTGCCAGCAAGGGAAGAGGAAAGGACATCCCTTCAGACCCCCTGCCCCAGCTCCTCTTCTCTGGCAGCCAAAAGCAGGGCAGAGCCCGTCCCTCGCCCGCGGCAGCAAAGGCTGCAGCAAGAGCTCACCCAGGGGTGCTGGGAGGCATCGGGAGTGGATCCGGCCACGTCTCATGCCTGGGCTGCACGGCCAAGCTAACCAGCTGGAGTGTGGAGGAACAAGGACTGTTCAGTGGTTTTAAACAGGGAAATTATTTTTCTGCCAGACCGTCCCAGGCTTCCAGCACTCACCACACCATCTGACCATAGGCTACGTTTAAAACATGCTCTCTGGCTCTTTCTCACCGGGGAGAGGATATGAATAACAAGCTGGTACAGCCTTCTTATAATGCCACATTTTTCTGGTTAGTAAAATCTCTGGCAAAAACACGAAGAAGATCCAGATGGATTTCAATG
This sequence comes from Gymnogyps californianus, assembly GCF_018139145.2. Taxonomy (NCBI): domain Eukaryota; kingdom Metazoa; phylum Chordata; class Aves; order Accipitriformes; family Cathartidae; genus Gymnogyps; species Gymnogyps californianus. The sequence goes on along the minus strand of NC_059478.1, from coordinate 19,974,752 downwards.
CGCCAGCACACTGAACGCAGGTTGCATGCCTGTATGATGATGGACAGCTGGACATCACCTCCTCTAGCAGCACCCTGGCCTGTGAAGCACCTCAACCTTGGGGAGGTGGAAAGGCAGGGTGACTCAGGGAAGACATCTGCCCAGTTTCCAGCAGCCCTTTGACCAAACCGAACGCTTGGAAGCACTGGTGGAGCCATGAGCAAGTTGTGGGCAGTGGAACTAATGAGACCTCATTTCCTATGGATTTGTGTCTTGCGGCTGGACTTTCCGGTGTCTGAAGACCATACGAGCGCCAAGGAGGCACCTTCTGTGGTCAGGGTGTTCACGGCCTCTCCCTCTGCCTCCCCACCATGGATTCTTCCTCCAGCCTCTAACCAGAGCTGTGCTCAGGCTGCCAGCTCTCCCAGGGCATCAGCAGGGTATCCCTCCTCCCCCCGGCTGCTCGCCTTCCCGGGCTCTGCCTCCAGCTTAATCTCTCGGAAACAAATACCTTCTTTTCATGGTTGGCTGAAATTGATCCAACAGACTCAAAAATAGAGGGCAAACTAGCAGGCAAAAGTGACTAAAAAAAATGCATTTATTAAGAAAGCCAGCATAACAACGTTACAAAAGCATTATACTATAAAGCAGGAGCAGCCCAGTCTTGAGTCTAGCAGCCACAAATGAAAACTTTCTCAAGGCCAGGAGGCACTGGGCATGTACCACACACCTTCGAGTGCTGAGGACAGCGAGGGAGGAAGGGAGCCGTGACAGGGGCTCCCAGTTACCTTCCTGGGCATCAGCACAGTTACCTTCCTGGGACCCTGCTGTGTTGCTGGCAAGCCCAGCAGTGCAGTCGCTGCTCTTCCACCTCCTGCTGTGGGCGTGAGGACCAGTGAGCATCCCGACCACTGCATGGCCCTGCCACAGGTCACCCAGCACAGCAACAGATGGGTAAGTGGAAAAAAGCTGGTGAACTCCTCTGTTCGGTACACACAGCTGGGCAGGCATACATTGCATTTCCCACATTAAAAGTGGTTCTATTTTGCATATATGTTTACCCTCAATGAGACTAATTATGTAGCACCAGCAAGGAAACACCTTTGAACTTCGCTGACCTGCACGTGGTTCAGTGCCACAGATCAGCTGTTGCTGCGATAAACACCACTTCACACGTATCTTTTGCAAGAGCAGTAAGAGCAGATGTTTCTCCACGAAGATACACGACAGAACAAATGGAACAAATCAAAGGCAAAAATGAGAAGCTACCCAGCTTGATTTACCATGTTGGAGGTGTCATATGCCCTAAAGCTAGGTAATTTTTAAAAAAGATCGAGAACGAAGGCAAGCACATTCTAGTGACCACGGAGTTTGCTTTCGCAGGCAGCAGCAGGACCACAGCGCAGCCATGGCACAGCTTCGAGCACACCATCACGGTGCCTGTTAAAGGAAACCAACAATTCTCCCTCCTGCGCTCAGTGGCTGCAATAAGGGCGAAGAGTGATGAAGACACAGGCTTCCTGCGTGCACACCGGGCTTGAGCCAGCAGCGAAGACAGCCATCAGCCTGCTGGGCTGAGGGAAGGGGGCTTGGTTGCCCTGGAGAAGGGAAGGCTCCAGGGGGCCCAAGAGCAGCCCCCGGCACCTCCGGGGTGGTTATCCAGAAGGCAGAGCCAGGCTGCTCACAGTGGTGCGCACAGGAGAGACGCTGGGCATAAATGGGAGTGAGAGAGGTTTGGACTGGGTTCTAAATTCCAGCCTGAATTATCCAGTGATTTTGTATTTTCCCTGTGCCTTGGCTTCCCACGTGTAAAATGCAAAGGCACATATAGATAGCATTTCCTGCTGACAGTAGTTTCATGAGAACACATGCACTAAGAATGTACGGCACCAGAGACCACAGAGGTTTAAAAATAAATACCTTTTTAAGACAATGAAGAATAAATACCCATCACATGAACAAGTGCAAAATTAGCTGGGAGCGTGTTGTCTGTGGGACAGGAATTCACTTTGCTGTCAAGCTGGTTTGTGGCAGAGCTGACCAGCCACATGGCGTGATCCGACAGCACATCCCCCGCTGCAGGAGGCGACCAGGACAGTGGGACACAGCCTTGGTCTGTATTTACAGCTTAGTCCATGCATCCCACACCTTCTCTCTTTGCATGATAATCTGCTTCTCAAAATATTTTCCTTCCTAAAACTAACACGAAAATGAGAGCAGAAGAAACTTAGCCTCAAACTGCTGTTTAAATAGCACTGAGTTACTAAAAAGCAAAGGAAAAAAAAAAAAGGCAAGCTGAAGATGCTATCATCTGGAGTAGAAGAGAAGAGACTGACAGGCAGCAAGAGGCTTCCAGATATGCTGAGGGAAAGATGGCTTGCATTCACATCAACAGCAAAATGTCACTCAGCATCTGGATCAGGACCCCTCTGCACTGGAAATCAGCTTTCGGATGGGGGCCGGCCACTCTTTTGTATTGACTTGTCTGTGCCACAGTGACACTGCTGCTAACAATTTATTTTGTCCATTTAGGAGACATCTAGTTATCTCAATTATTTAACAATGTGTAAAATTACAAACATATTCAACTACAATATGTTCCTCTTGCGTAAACCTCTCCTCTTGGCCACATACATAATGAAAACCCTGTTGAGTCAGTAATAAAATCCAGAAAGTTTTCAAGTCTCAGAACTGAATGTTCAAATTTTGTAGCTCACTTCCTTTTCTAACCAGACAGCAGGGCTGCCAAGAGAATTTCTGGGCGTTCAGCCCCTTTTGATATACATACACATACATACACACACAAATATATATATAGCATTCTACCAGGGCTGACAGAGAGCAAACACTAATTGTTTTTAATGCAGTTATGAACAAATGCATTTTAAAAAGAAATCAGAATACTACTTGATTTCATCTGATGGAACACACAGCTCAGACCTGGACAGGGAAAACTATCAGCTCCAGCTCTGTCAATAAATAAACATTTGCATTTCACTCCAGCAGAGGAAAAATGCAGCACTGATTTTAGGAACCAACCTCAAAAATTCATGTGTGGAAATACCATGGTTCTTTATGCAAACGGACCATTTGCACATGCAAATACCTGATTTGCATGAATAACGGTGCTATATGCATGTACAGGTCAGGCATATGATCTAGCACACCACGTTTTTGGGGCTAAGCCTCACTCCCATGAAGAGCAGAGCATCCTCATCCTGCACTGAAGCCAAACAGTAATGAGTGAACTGGGCCAATCACAACTGGGAAGACTTCGATAGCTAAATACGAGAGCCTTAAGATTATATTACACAGAATAGTTGTGATTCCTGCCTGAAAGACTAAATAGCTTCTAAATCCTTTGCACTATTTATAACAACAACCACCACCACAATTACATTTATTTCTCTTCAGAAGCACTGTCTGCTTTTGTATTTATACTGTAAGCAGCATATTAAAAAGGGGACCGAACAGATTTCACATATGTCAATGCAATACAAGAGCAGGCAGCAGCCACGTGAAGGGAAGGACAAACATTCAATGAGTTTCATATGGCATGGAAATACAAAGCGAAGTTCAAGTATGAGAGTTTTCCCACACTTCGGCTAAGTACATTACCAAGAGCCACTGAGGTACTCGCTGCCATCATACGGGAGCGGGGTGACACAGGGCACGATACAGCATCCCCCCAATGCACGCAGGTACTTATACTGGTGTGGGAACGAAGAACAACTGAATGTGAGATAAACTGGCAAATAAACATTGGCTGAGGAATTAGACCCTGTGGCTCTTCACTTGACAGGCGGAGCGAGGTCATCCTAACCTACCCCGCACTCTAAACTAGGAGATTTTTCCATCGCTTTCATGATGAAATCTTTCCACTGCCAGTGGGCAATGAGTCAGAATAGGAGAGGGATGCTGTTTACTGAAAAGCTCTCAGAACTAGAGGGAGGAAAAGGGAAATACATAGGAGAGGCTAAGGATGGGTTCCAAAAACAAGATAAGAAAAATAACACACGGACAAAATGTGGGAGTGAGGATGGAGGTGGAGGCAGGAATAGTGAAACGAAGGCAGAAGTGGACACACGTGCTAGAAGAACCCGGACAGAAAGCTGAATACAGGTAAGGAATAGCAGAGGAACAGCAGAAGGAACAGCAGAAGGGTGTGAATGGGAATGAGAGACGAAAAATGGGGGGACAAAAGGCAGCGGGTTCCCACGTTGTGCACTATCAATGTGCACGTGCCATTTTTTAAAGTGAATGCATAGCCGAGATGACCTTAATATCATCAGGACACCAACGACCCTATCAGGACAGCCAGTCTGCACTGACAGAGGGTATAAAATAAAGGTGTCTGAGTAGGGAGAATCATGGCAGTGACTAAAATGACTGGGATCAAAGGGAAGACCCATCGCCCCCCACCAAAATGCCATTCCTCCGCCTGTGAGGGGTCAGCCTGTGCATTGTAGCTGCTTTGCACGTGCTCTTGTAATTCCTAAGTACCCACAGTACTCTCACTCACGCTTCAGGTATCTGAATGCCTCCTGGTCCTTAGCACACCCTCCTGACATCCCTGTGAGTCAGGAAATAACATTTATCTGCTCCCTACAGAGGGGCATTGAAGCACAGGGAGATGAATGATTTGTCCAAGACCACACTGGCAGGCTGTGGAAACCCAGAGCTTGAACCCAGCTCTCCCAAGTCCCAGGACAAAACTGCAGCTGCTAATGAGAACCAAGAAAATTCAAAAAATGCAAATGAACCATCTTGAAAGTTTTATAAGTGAAACTCCTGCTGCAGGCATGAATGGAGGAAGTGCAGACTCCAACAGGCAAATTCTTTGCCACCCCATCTCCCGAGTCCCAGAAATCCTGTTGATCTGGGCTAATAAATTTCCCCGAGCCCTAGACGTTCTCTTGGCCCTCATCCCAAGCTCACATAAGAAGCTATTTCATAGGCAAGGTTCTTATTTACAGTTACTCAACTCCCATAATATTTTATCTGAGGTGGCATTTTTAACACTCCCCTCCCCAATACTGGATGAACTGTCTCTTTCTTTGCTTTATAGGTTTGTAACTAATCTAGTTAAAATCCCATAAATATTGGGATGTTTCTGTGCTCCCCATTCAGACAGGAGGCTGGCTGAGGAAAAAGTCCATTAGCATTAAAATGATGGTGACATCCAGACTGAAGCTGACAATTCATTCATTTTTTAAGTCTACTGTCATCATGCCAGCTGCCCTTCAGGAGCTGACTGTGCATCAACTGTGTAGCCTCCTAAATGCGCAATACTCGGTCGGGTTAGAGTACCCTGCCATAAAATCCAGAGAGAGTCACAAGTCCTTGCCAGGTCACACAGTGGGTTAATGTGCTCGTTTGCTACCCCTGGGAGACCAGGGCTGGAGTCTTTGTTTTACTGCAGACCTGTGTGCCACTCTAACAGCAAGAAGGAGGTCATAAATGCAGGGGAACGGGGCGCCAGGGAGCAGCCACAGCGGAGCAGGGTGCCTCAGGCCAGCGCTGCTGCTGGAATCAATGAATCTCAGTTTGGGTCTAAGATGGCTGGGTTTGCTTGAATCGGTGCTCACAACTAATGCACAGTAAAGAGGTGCGAGCGGGCCATATTGAAACACGGCCTGTAGTTCAGCTTGCAAAGAAAGAGTTGCTTATTCTGCCATTTCTCCTGGATGTGCAATGGCCCCTAGTGCTGCTGTAGTAATACCAGCGCTCGGCATAGGAGCCCCCTTCTCTCGGAACCCTCCTTTTGTAATGCTCCCAGGTGCAATGGGATGGTCTATGCATAGTACTTGTCAGAAAAGGAGCTTGCAGACAAGGAAGCTGCGGCCAGGGCTCAAAGGCAAAGGCAGCACAGCACCCCTGGGCTGGAAGGCCCCAGTAAGGAGAGGTGCTGAGCTGCTTTTACCAGGATGATGCTGTCCTGCGCTGAGCAGGTACCCATGTGTCGTGGTTTAACCCCAGCCGGCAACTAAGCACCACACAGCCGCTCACTCACTCCCCCCCGGTGGGATGGGGGAGAGAATCGGAAGAGTAGAAGTGAGAAAACTCACGGGCTGAGATAAAGCCAGTTTAGTAGGTAAAGCAAAAGCCACACACGCAAGCAAAGCAAAACAAGGAATTCATTCACTACTTCCCATCGGCAGGCAGGTGTTCAGCCATCTCCAGGAAAGCAGGGCTCCATCATGCGTAACCGTTACTTGGGAAGACAAACACCACATCTCCAAACGTCCCCCCCCTTCCTTCTTCCCCCAGCTTTCTATGCTGAGCATGACGTCCTATGGTATGGAATATCCCTTTGGTCAGTTGGGGTCAGCTGTCCCGGCTGTGTCCCCTCCCAACTTCTTGTGCACCCCCAGCCTGCTCCCTGGTGGGGTGGTGTGAGGAGCAGCAAAGGCCTTGACTCTGTGTAAGCATTGCTCAGCAGTAACGAAAACATCCCTGTGTTATCAACACGGTTTCCAGCACAAATCCAAAACATAGCCCCATAGTAGCTACTATGAAGAAAATTAACTCTATCCCAGCCAAAACCAGCACACCATGGGATGGCCCCATCCCCTTGTGTCACCAGGATGGCAGGTCATCTGCAGTCAGGGAAAGATGTCCTCTGTAGGTGAAGCTGGTGAGAAAGCAAAACAACATCACCAGGATTCCTAGCTTTATTCACACACTGAGATGACTATTACATTTTATATATATATATACACGGCTATATTTAATCATAGAGTGCTTAGCCAGCCCTAATACAGACTTCTACTTCCTAACTCTACTTTTCTTCAATAGAAAGCTTTCCTGAGAAGTTAGTCAGCCCAAGAATCCCTTTTAAAAAGTTAATCTTTTTTCTTCAAGAGTTAAAAAGCTGCCAGCTGTTCAATCAGATTATCAAAATAAACTCACTTCTCAGCCGAGGATAACTTCTGAGGAAATCAGAGAGAGGCAGATGCAGCCACCCATTCCTTGGGACCTCTCCAGAAACTCAAATGTCAGTTGTTTCAGTTAATTAATGTGTGCTAATTAATTAATGCCATTAATTTTGACCAGATAAATCAGCTTTAACGTCAGTATAATTGAGATCAGAAGCTAGTGCTCAGATAAGACCTCAGCCAAGATCAAAGCCAACGTGTCAAAAATCTCCCTGAATGTGGAAGCAGATTTCCCACCATCCCTGTCAGCATCTCACAGGTGTGGGAGGTGCGTGCATCCTATCGCCTGGGGAAGGCTCTGCACATTTTGCTTTCCCCACAGCATCTGGTCCCTCTCATCTTTTAGGAACATGCCTGCTGATAATGTCCAGGCTCTCAGCCGTGGTCCTGAGCCCCAGCTCCTAGTCCGTGGAAAACCACAGGCACCGCACGTTTCCCCATGCACAGCGTTTGCTGCTCTGCCCTGCTCGCTCCTGAACTCTTCATTTCACACCCAACCTTCATCAGGGGCATTTCAGCAACAACCCTCTTCTCCTGCAAGAAGAACTGCCACCTTGACCGTCCCTTTCACTGGCTACGTAAGAAAGGAAATGCTTCTTACCCCACATCCTCACCAACCACCATCTAGTCCTCTATTTTTGAAATATGTAAGGCCTGAAATGTAGAATTTGGGGTTTTACACCAGCTAATATTAATAGAAACATTCTCAGGATTTTTTTCCCCCAATGTAAATGGAACACTTTTATTTTTTTTAAGCATGCCCCTGCCGTGCTCACAGGCCAAACACTGCAGCATTGTACCTGCCTGGGGAGCTCGCTATAAACACATCTGTCTAGCTGCTCTGTCAGGCCCACTGAGCTCTCTATAAACCAGGAAAAGTAAACCTGTACATTAAATATTTACTGTTTTCAGCGTGTATAAGCTAGAAGTGTTTTTAGCAGCACAGGTAAGGCACGCTTTTAATCAATTATTTTTATTTTGACATGGCACTGTTAAACACTGTATGGGTACATCCTGAGAAAGCCTGCTCCTTGAAACCGGAGGCTCTTCTTTCACAACTGGTTACATACATTATCGTGTTATCACACACTGCTCACCTGAAAGACCCATCGGATCTCTCATTTTTCTGCTCTGATCCCAAATTATCCCATAAGTCTAAAAGCTGAGCTCACGGGGAGTTTCAGAAGCAGACCCCAGGTTAGGCAGCGAGAGAGGACAGTGACAAATACGTAGCTGAATGTGTACAAAAGGATACAGACGAGTGCAAAGAATTAAAAGAATAACAACACAAAAGCAAACTTCTCTGAAAGTAAATAGCTGCCAGCCAGCACTAATTTTCTTTTATGATTAACATAACAGCTAGCTTTTACTGCTTGCTCCATGCAGAAAAGCTCCTGCTTTCATCTCAACACTGACACTAGGAGCCATAATTTCTGTACAACAACAGGAAAAGAGACGTTAATGCAGTCGTAAAAAAGTCTCCGCACCAAAGTAGTCTGCTGATAGCCCCTGCTAACCTTTTACTTCCTGAGGACATCGGTCCCTGGGAAAACAGCGGGCAGCAGACAGGCTTCCTGGCTGACTCAAAGAGATGTCCTTCTCCCCGTGGGGCTGCGCAAGCCACCGGCCCCCTCGCTCCTGGCTGCTGGATGGAGCCCATGCGAGGACCCTTTCTCAGAGCAGCCCACCAGCTCTCGCCAGCCGGCTCCTTCCAGTTTTATTTTAGCCCCCGGCAGAGGTAAGGTGAGGAAGATATTCCATTCACATAGCTGCTTCTTCACTCCCCTAGAAAAATCACCCCAACCAGCTCCACAGCGCAAGACACATCTTTCAGATTTGGATGCTAATCAAGTCTAGAGATGGTTTAGCACTTCTCCCTAATCGCAGGCACGTAACACTGGGATGGGCAGCTATTTGCACATTCTTGGATCATAACTCCGTCTCCACAAACATTCTTAAAGCACATACATGATCTGTTGGCTGCCTGCAAGTCCTCCCTATCTGCAAGGATGACATCGTGTCTACTTACTTGTCTGCTATTGATTTTTTCACTACACTATCACGGACTAGAAGCGAGGGGCACAACCCAGAGAACGGCGCAAGTAAGTGATCTCCAGCAGGAGGTTGTAGCTGGCTTCCTTGCATCGGTTAGCTCATGCGTGCCATAAAATACGCAAGCACAACAGAAGAACACAGCTAGCTGCCACCACAAGATGCTCATGTAACATACTGGTAGGCAAAGGGTAAAAGCCCAGATGGAACAGAATGGAAATGAACAGTAACGCAGCAAACACAACTAAGGTCTCACCGTGTTTTAATAAGCTTGTGTACGTAGCAGAGAATGAGTAATGATTCTGGACAAAGCCAACAGGCACCTAAGGGGATTCTGAAACTAATCCCGTGACGTTTCCAGCAGCTAGCCTGCAAAGCGCAGTAAGTGACAGAATTCACTGTGTGGCAGAGCACGTTCAGCATCCTGCCAGATCAGGCCTCCTACTTGCATGCAAAAAAAAAAAAAAAAAAATTAATCAATACTCATTTTTTTGAAGAAAAAAGCTATAAAAATATGTTCTTAAAATCAAAGGCTAGGCAAGTCCTTTGAATGTCCGTGTATCAGTGACAAGAAACTGTTCCATCAGGTCATGAACAGGGAGGGAGGGAAAGCATCAGAAGGAAGGCAGAGGGTGCCCCTAGCTTTGACACAGACAAACCTTAAGGAAATCTAGCTGTGATTACTAACTATAATGAAACAAAACACCTTTGGGGAAAGAAGAGTTTGCCATGTATTTCAAACACAGAAAAAGAAAACAAACAAGCAAACCTGAACATACCGAAGAAAGCATATTCTGGGGCACACGGTCCTGCGACACAGATAAAAGCAGGAGGCAGTTGTCTCCGAGGTGCTGTTAAGCTGCAGCCTGAGGCAGACAGCAGCTGACAACCATTACGGACCACAGCCTGGAAGTGTGCTTTGATCAAGGATTTCTCGGGCACAACCCAATTGACTGCAATCAGATTCAGCTAGCTCCAGTAACTCCTTGCGATCATGAGCAATTTTCTTTTGAGCTTGCTCATTTCATCTTAACAGATGTCAGTTTGCATGCATTGCTCCACTGGGAAATCCTGCACTCTGAGGAAAGTTAAGAAGTAGTTTCTACTGAGGTCATTTGGGATGATTAACTCTCAGCTGATGCTGGGAAAGAACCTGTGGATGCTCCTGATGCCTCAGCCTCCTTCGCAAAACTCATGAGACACAGCTGTGAAAATTTTTTTTCTAGACTATATAAAGAGATTTCAGGCTCTATTGCTACCATTTGCAAGCTGCATCACTGCATGGGATGAAAACAATAGACACAACTAAGAAATCCACGTGCATCCAGGTGCTAGCTAGGACCACCTGCTTTTTCTTTTTTTTTGTGACATGGAGAGCCAAAGCCCGTAAATAGTCTTTTCATTGCAAACTTCAGCTATAGGGATGTGCTTGATGCAAACTGCATCTTCTGAATGTAGCCTAGCGTTGAAGTACACACACATGAGAGTAGGTGAATTAAGTAATCCACCTGTCTCACCGAGGAAACAGTAGCGGCCGGTCCTAACATAAAGTTCCTTGAATGACAGGGACAAAGGTATTTTGAGTCTGTGACTGGGCAGGAGGAACTAAGCAGGAGCTGGCTGTAACTGCTTTGCATTTCTGCATCCAGCTTGGAGTGAGGAAGCCATGCAGTACGTACTGCCAGTCAGTGGTTCAACAGGAACACACTGACCGTCAGCAGGGATGCTTCTTGCCTCTGTTATGCTGCTGCATCCCTTCTATCTGTGTAAGGTACATCTGTATAGCGGTGCAGTTCACACACTGAAGCAGCAATCAGCACGACTGAATACCACATCAAATTTTCCTTCTCTGTTTCCCTGCGGGGTTAGGAGGCTCACAAGTCCCCCTTCCACTTTCACACAATGGGAACCTCTGCAACACCTTGACAGCAGCCAGAGGAAAATGCAGCGCACCTACAAAGCAAAGTGCCTCTCAGTGCACAACTACTGCAAAGCAAAACCCCCCAAATATTAGAAACCACAGGCAAGGCGCAGACTATACAAAAAACTGACAGGCATGAGCATAGCTGAAGGGAGGGCAGTAGGGAAGAGGAAGAAAACAAATAGGAAATGCCATACTCAGAAGAATTCAGCATAAACTCTGAGCAAATCAAAGCAAGAAAAAAAATCTGAACCCACTTGAATTTTAGCTGCTGAAGCCTTCTGGCTGCTCAGCCGCTCTGCCTGTGCATCGCTATGCTTAATTTGCCCCACTGGATTTGCACCTCCTGTGAGTGACTGAGAGGAGCCATTGACTCTGGGAGGACTGATTTAGTGCAGCAGGAACCAGCGGCCTGGCAGGGGCTGCGGGAGAGGCCCAGCCCAAGGTAGGTAAACACTAGAAGAGGGACGGCCACAGGGAAAAAAGACTGGAACAGGGAAAAGGAGAAGAAAGAGGAGGAGAGATGGAAGAAATGTGCGGCAAAGGATGGGCAGAGGAAAAAGAGAATGAGAAAGAGGAAATTAAACACGGTACAAAAAAGGGCTGGACGCTAGATTTAGTAAGATCTTTCTCCAGAATCCACATGGTTGTAAAACTGTGGCGTGCTCCAGTTTGGTGCTGGATACTTACTGTCCATGGGAGCACGAGCACCTGGAGGAGCCTCTGTCCTACACAGCACTTCACGCTGCTCCGCGGTCCCTCCGCACGGCCATGAAAAACTGATGCTGGGTGGAGGGAAGATAAACCAGTTATTTTTTCTTGATTTGTTTCTCTGGAAAGTCCTTTCCCTGGAGAGACACAGGCCTGTGAAAATGACAGGATATACTCAGTAAATCTGTAATACCTGCTACGTTAGCCAACTGTTTCAAATTCCTGCTTCGCATTAGCCAAGCTCCCAGCAGACTTTACCTGACAAACAGCGATTGCCTACGGCACAAAAAGTGAGGAGCCAGTAAAATACTCTTCATGACGTGAAGCAGGGAGTATTTCCCAGTTCACTTAGGACAACAAAGGTCTGGAACAGTACGTTACACTGAACAAAATCTAAAAAAGGAAGATATGCCAAGCTTTTTCCTGTTTCCTGACATACATCCAGGAGATGTAGGCACAGCCTGGAAGGTAAGTGCTGGGTCACGGTTTGTGACAGGGAAATGTGTGCAGGGAAAGCCTATGAAAGGGTCACAGTCTAACCTGAACTCCAGAGAAACTCAACCCATCTCAAGTGTTGTCAACTACTTGAAATTCAGGACAGGTTTGTTAAAAGGTGCTTCAAAGCTTTCGAAGTGACCTTTTTTTGAGCAAATGTAGGTTCAGTTACAGTTTCCCATCAAAGTTGTGTGAATGTGTGGTAAGACACGAAACCAAGCGAGAAAAGGCGCTATTCATTGACTTTTCCTGTGGCATTTGCTGAATGTTGTGAAAGTCATAGATCAAAGCAAAATGCTTGGTGCGTGTCCTTAAATTAGATGTAATTAAATAAACAAGTGTTTGCATAAATCCCTGAAAAGCAAAACTGGCCAATTTAACCATGCATTGGTGTGCCAGCTCTTTCTGTTTTTTCAAAATTTTTGAAAATTTTTCAAAATTCTCATTAATCAAGGTGTGTTGAATCACCAGCTTGTTCCTCCTGATCACAATGCTGCTGTGTAAAGAGTCGTCCTGGGAAAAAAGTACCGGTCAGACACTCCATCTAAAAGCCACTGTCAGAGTTTTAAAACTACAGTACCACAGAAAAAACATATGCCTACAAAAACCAAGGGAAGCCCAGCGTACTGGATAGCTTGAAGTCTGGAAACGGGACCGAGCCTCACTCCTCCTCGTCACCAGCTGGGGCTGAGCCAAATCAGTAGGGATGGAAAGTCATTACTACCATTACTGGCCAGCATCTAAGTTCGCCGGTGGTCCCTGTCCAATTCTTAATGGACACATAAAATACCTCCTGTCATCAGAAATGGCACTAAATGGTATATATTGGCAATCTCAGGAGATAGCCGCAGGTAACTAAAGACTGAATTTCCCTTTCGGCTATTGTCCTTTCTGGTCAACTTTTGAGGCATATGGGTGATGAAGAAAACCACCGCTGCCTTCTGTCGAGCAAGTTCTGGGCAAAGAGGGCCCCGAGCTTTCATCCCATCACCTTTCCCAAACCACAAAACCACCACAAAGTAAAACGTCAATCTAATTTACTTGAATGAAAAGAAAAACACGAAGAGAATAAATTGTGGGGGGAAAAAGCCCACAGCGGGAACCCTCCATCAGGCCTGGCCTGGGCAGGGGCCTGGCCACCGCCGGGAGGCGGGACGGCAGCGCTGGGGACATGAGCCCTTCTGCCCGGCGCGGCCACGGCCGGGGGACATCCCTGGAGGAGCAGGAGGACGGGGCCGGGCTCCGCAGCCCGGGCCGGGAGCGGCACCGGTGTCCTCTCCGGCGGGGACACCCGTCGCACTCCTCCCGGCCCCGGGGTCACGGATCCCCCTGCGGGGAGAGGCTGCCCCGTCCCGCCCCGTCCCATCCGTCCCGTCCCGTCCCGTCCCGACCCGGGGTGCCGGTGCCGCTCCCCCGGTGCTGCTGCGCGGAGCCGCGGCGGTTTCTGCGGGAGGGTCGACAGCGATGGGCTGCCTCCATCAGCCCCGCTCCGTGCCCCGGGGCTGGAGCCGCTCAGAGAAAGATGCACGTTGGAGAAGTGAAACAAAACGGGGTATGTTTTTGGAAAGTCCGCCGTAAGGCTTCACGCTGCTGCTGCTGCCGCCCGGCTGGGCCGAAGACAGGGGCCCCATTGTGCGCACCCCTTCTTGTGTCGCCTGCGCCTCCCTGGCAGGCAGCGTCCCCCCGCCGCACTCCTCCGGCCAAAGCCACGTCCAGGAGCAGCGCTCCCAAGACAACAACAAACCCCCTTTTCTGCGGCTCCGGCGAGGTCCAACAAGGCTGCCTTATTATTCCTGCTGGTATTGAACTACAAAACAAAACAACACACACACCGAGGCGCACGCACGCACACGCGTCCCCCGGCCCCTGCGCAGAGGGAGCCGCACCGGCAGCAGCACTTACCCGGAGCCATGTGCACAGTCCCCGCTCAGTCCCCGTGAAACGCTCCTTTCTGTAACCCTTTCGGCTGCGGCACCGGGCAGGCGACGAGGCGTCTGGGCTTCGCTCCTCCGAGCAGCGGGGCTGCTGCTCCTGCGTCCCCTCCCTAACTGCCCATCCTTTGCGAGCGGCGCACACAGACACTTACTGTATGGAAATGCTACCAGACAGGTTAATCACATCCCCCTCCTCTTCGCATCCCCTCCCTCTCCACTGTCTCCCTCGCCCACTCCCCCCCTCCGCTTTTCATCGGCTTTGGAGGTTTTTTTGCAAAGTTTCGCCTCTCCTCTGAATCTGCTCCTCCACCTTCCAGCCCTGAGGGCGACCGAAAAAAAAAACCAACCCCAACCCCAAACTTGTTTTAGGAACAATCATCTCATTTGCAAAGAAAAATCCCTGGAATGGGGACTTATTGTAACGCCGTTGGGTAGCAGACTCAACTGCTGGGCTTTTTTCAATAAAGGAGCAAACTGCCGTATAACGCCAGTTGGCTCCTCCAGCGCAATTCTCCTAAATCATGATAGACAGATTGCGTGAAAAACAGGAATTCCAAAGAATTTCCTGCCCTGGGAACAGAAGTTAAGGCTATATTTAACAACATCTGAAGCTGTCAAGAATGCTTTGTGGTTGGATAACAGAGCAGAAAAATGTGAAAAATGCAGGCTACTGCTATACCAAATATGGAAATATTGTTACGTCTGGTGTCTAAATCCCCATCTGGAAATACTTACAGCCATGAAAAGAAAAGACGCCACAACAGAAGCTTAAACTCTCCTCCCCAACCCCAAATCTTAAACTTCAACAAGGAAATACTATTCGAGGACGCCCCACTTGAGCGAGGGACACTAAAACCCGTGATAAACAGCCTGAAAGAGGGCTGTTTGCTGCGGGGCCCAGGATTCCCTGCGATGTCGTTCCCGGCCTGAAAACCGGGCACCTCGATGCACGCTGGGCATCGCCAGGCTCCCGGGCTCTGCGGCGACGTGAAACGTTCCGTTTTTCCCTCGAACACCAGCAGTAACGATAAAATCCCGGGCACCGCCGGGTTACCGTGCGGAAAGTGTAATGAACGTGACGCAGCCCTGCAAAGCAGTGCCGCGGTCGGTCTCGCAGCAGCTGGGGGGGGGGGGGGGGGGGGGGGGGGGGGCTGGACAGATGTGTATCAGCTCCATCGCTGCTGGCAGCGCAGGTGGCCGGGCGGCGGGGGCGGCGGGGCCGCCCGGGGCCAGCTCCTGCAGGGCACCCACCGGCACGGCCCCAGGTGCAAACAGCTCCTTATTTTAACATCCTCGTGTTTAGGTGCATCTGTAAGGATAACGGGGAAAAAACCACGCCGCATAACGGGGCACCGCCTCCGCGGCCTCGGGGCGCGCCGCGCAGCGGCGGGGCCGTGGGGCAGCCCCGGGCGCGCGCCCCGCAAGGGGAGCCCGTCCCACGCCCGGGCCTCCCACCCCCATCCCGCTCCCCCCGCGGCGTGCGGGGGAGCCCCGGCGGGGGCCCGGCGGGCGGCGGGAAGCGGCGGGCCCGGCAGGGGCGGGCGGGGGAGGGCGGGGGGCGGAGGGGGGGGGGGGGGGGAACGGGGACCCCCCGCGGCAGGGCCGCCGCCAGCGGCCGCGGTGCCGGGAGACGGGGCGGGGCGGGGCGGCCGCGCCGCGCGCCAGCCGCATTCCTGGGATGCCGCGAGCGCTGGACGCGGCCGCGGCCCGGAACGCGCGACGTCAGCGCCGCGGCGCACGCGGCGGCCCCGCGCCCCATATAAGGCGGTCGCGCCCGCCGCTGCCTCAGACCGCGCCGGCCCCGCTCCCGCTCGCCGCCTCTCGCTCCCGCACCGCCGGCGCTAGACATGGGCTCCGCGGGCACCCGCCCCGCTCTGGCGGCCGCTCTCCTCTGCCTGGCCCGCCTGGTAAGTGCCGCGGCTCTGCCCGCGGCGGGGGGGGTTGGAGGCGGCGGGTCGCTCCGCGCCGCTCCGCTCCCGGCACTCACCGGCCGCCGCTCTGCTCTGCTCCGCTCCGCAGGCTCTGGGCTCGCCCTGCCCCGCCGTCTGCCAGTGCCCGGCGGCCGTGCCGCAGTGCGCCCCGGGCGTGGGGCTGGTGCCGGACGGCTGCGGCTGCTGCAAGGTCTGCGCCAAGCAGCTGAACGAGGACTGCAGCCGGGCGCAGCCCTGCGACCACACCAAGGGGCTGGAGTGCAACTTCGGCGCCAGCCCCGCCGCGCTGAAGGGCATCTGCAGAGGTAAGCGGCTCGCCCTCCGCCTCCCCCGGGAGAAAAACCCCGGTCCCCGTAGTGCCGAAGTTTAGTAACTTCGAGCCCATGTATGGTTATGCTTTGTTGTTGGTAGCTTGGCAGAAAGGCACATGACTTCAGCAGTCTGGAATGCGATTCAGTATGTCTGGGCTCCTCTAAACGCACATAAGGAAAAGTGATTCCTGACTAAGTTATTGTTCTGGCCCCGCGTCTCCGGGGGATTGTAGGGAGCTCCACCGTAAATTGAATTTAACAGACCAGCAAATACCTGTGCTTAGACCAGCGATTCCCACCGCTGACTCCCTCCTTTCCCTCTCTCTTGATCTCTGCAGCGCAGTCCGAGGGGAGACCGTGTGAATATAACTCCAAAATCTACCAGAACGGCGAAAGCTTCCAGCCGAACTGTAAACACCAGTGTACGTGCATAGATGGAGCTGTGGGCTGCATCCCGCTCTGCCCGCAGGAGCTCTCTCTTCCTAACCTGGGCTGTCCCAGCCCCAGGCTGGTCAAAGTCCCCGGGCAGTGCTGCGAAGAGTGGGTCTGTGATGAAAGCAAGGATGCGCTGGATGAGCTGGAAGGCTTCTTCAGCAAAGAGTTTGGTCTGGATGATTCGGAAGGCGAGCTAACCAGGAACAATGAGCTAATTGCCATTGTGAAGGGAGGCCTGAAGATGCTACCTGGTGAGTAGGGGCTAAGCTGTGTGACAGTTAAGGGGAGGAGGCGGGAGGATGGCTGTACAACTCCTTAGACCTCGGTGGAGAGAACGAAACCCAGTGAGAGGATATATTTAGGCTAAGCCCTCCTTTTCTTTTCCAGTTTTTGGATCCGAGCCACAAAGCCGAGCTTTTGAGAATCCCAAATGCATTGTGCAAACAACCTCCTGGTCCCAGTGCTCAAAGACGTGTGGAACTGGCATCTCCACAAGGGTGACCAACGACAACCCCGACTGCAAGCTCATCAAAGAGACCAGGATATGTGAAGTGAGGCCATGTGGTCAGCCTAGCTACGCCTCCCTGAAGGTAAATACAGACTCTTCTGGTGCTCCTCTTCTTTCCAAACTGCTTCGGGTAGAGGGTAAAGGCTGGAGAAGAATCTCCTGCTAACGATATTATTGCCTCCCCTTTACAGAAGGGAAAAAAATGCACCAAGACTAAGAAGTCCCCATCCCCAGTGAAGTTTACTTATGCCGGATGTTCCAGCGTGAAGAAGTACCGCCCCAAGTACTGCGGCTCCTGCGTGGATGGCAGGTGCTGTACGCCCCAGCAGACCAGGACTGTCAAGATCAGGTTCCGCTGCGATGATGGGGAAGCCTTCACCAAGAGCGTCATGATGATCCAGTCCTGCCGATGCAACTACAACTGTCCGCATGCGAATGAAGCTTATCCCTACTACAGACTAGTCAATGACATTCACAAATTTAGGGACTAAGTTGTGTTGGGGGTGGGATGCTAAAAAGAATTTTGAAGTAACCAGCCATGGAGAAAGGACCTTTGATGGAAATGGTGCCTTGCCCATTTGAGGGCAACATTGAGATGTTCCAAGAGCGCACTGTGCAACTGGACACTAATGCAACAGAGATTTAAGCATACTTAAAGCTTCATAGTACTGGAGCAACTTTACTGCTTCTTTTTGGAGCACCTTACCTAATTATATACTGTTTTCTGTTTGTAAGTGATCAGATAAATGTTTTGTTCCGGTTATGAAAACTTCTTTTCTATCCTGTTCAGTTTAACACTATGCTTCTCCCCCTCCCTCCATCTTCTCCCACCCTTTCCCAACCAAGTTGGAAGTTACATTCCTTCCTGAGGTGGGCACTTGTGGGGTGTTCACAGTGGCAGCTATTATGTACCAACTGTAGTTTAATGGCAAACAGAAATCAGTTGTTTTAAAGCTGAGTATTTTATTTATCAAACTGTAGCTTTTTTTGTTTTTCTTTGAGGTTTGTTTTTTTTTTTTTTTTTACCCCTTCCAGCCCCTGTAATACTGGAATAAGTTGTAAATGATTTTAATTTTATATTCAATGAATTGAAAGAATTTATTTATGGAATTAATCATTTAATAAAGAAATATTTACCTAACTACTCTTAGTAGAGCATTCTGATAGGCAACAGACTTAAATACAGCAAATGCAAGAGCTTTCTGTGAAAACTTTGAATTCTGAAAAGCTTAGAGCTTGTTTTAATCTTCAGAGAATCTACTACAGATGCAGCAATGAACTAGAAAGCTGAGACTAATTCTTTGGGTAAATGATGTTTTTGAAGTGGTGTATGCAGTCTGCAACCCCACGCTCTAGAAAGTATATACAGAAAAAGCTTCTTGGCATTGAAAGCAAATGTTTGATAGAGAGACTGAAATGTTAATTAGACTGTCAGATTATGCAAACCATCCTGGAATTTGCAACATAAGGTACTTCATTAGAATGCAGTGCATGCATGGTGATGTTGAACATCGGGGTGGAAGTGGCTGTCAGGTCTCACCTTTTTTTGTGGCTGCTTTTTGCAAATCAATACATTTCTGTGGCAGAAGAATGTTTCCTACAGTCTGCAGGAGGTAGTTTGCTTTCACTACATTCAAATTAAATGAGCTTGAAGCAATGACTTTTGTTAATCCTAATAACCCAGTGATGAAAAGTAAACATACTGTTAACAGGAGAAGAATGTGAGGAATTTCAAGTACTTCTCCAATAGAGTAAAAGGCAAAGCAGCTACTCTCTTCTCTTCCTCACCTCCCCTTCCCACTTTTTTAACATGTAATTACACTTTATGCTGTGGGACACAGATGATATTTGGCTAACCGAGGGAGTCGTAAGATACCTAGCTGGCAGGCGGTAAGAAAATGACATTTAAAAAAATGAACTAGAGTAGGAGCCGAGAAAGCAGCATCAAACATTTGTACTATTCTGGTTAGCATAAAGCTGCACTACAGATAAGACTGACAGGAAACCTGCAACAGGGGTTTTTTTTTCTCCTCCTTGTGACTGGTTAGTTCTCTGGCAAAATATCCTCCCATAGTCTTTAGTAAGAAAGCTACTTCTCATAAAAAAGAGTCCGATGTTGAGGTTTTAGAATTGTGAAGGGCTGTCATCCAGTGTCATATAGTTAGATGCAGAAGTGGTTAAGAGTCAACTTTTTATTAATTAGACATAAATATTTCAATAAAATAAATGGCCAAATATCTCAGGAGCTCATCTCTGGCAGCTAATGCTTTGCCTGAGAAATTACAGCCATCTCTCTTCTGCTCAGTCAAGTTCTCTCCCTGAAGGCATTCAAAACTTGAGCCGTTTTGGAATTCACCACCTGGCCACCAGTCTCAGCTGTACCGAAACTTGCCTGTACAATATTTGTTGACAGTAAAAGTGTAAAATGCGGTGAAGCGCTTTTGTTTGGCTTCTGCTTACATCTAGCACTGAACGCTTCACTACATCAGCCACTCACTGAGAAATCATCAGGTTTGCATGTTAGGTTATTGCATGGAGAGAAGAAGAGGAATACGCTGCTCGCAGACACACAGCAGCTGCATGCACATTCCTCACCATCCCCAGTGTCACCTACACTTGAATGACACCCATCTTCAAACCAACGGAAGTAACAGCTCCCTAAAAAATTACATGTACGTGTAACTATACTATATGCATAGACTGTATGTCTGTAACACGCACACCATATACAAACAGAATTGGCCCTTCCAACTCCTGCCTAAAGGCCTAGTGGCTCTAGCCTTGGATTTTACAACCTGCACTTTGGGCTTTCCATATTTCATCAAGTAGAGGGGTGGTTCTGTAATCTGCTCACTAGAAAAATGTACTGTTGGGAGAGTTAGGGCTGCAGGAGCAGACCATGCAAACATAAGAGTAAAATACACTAAGTGAAATTATCCTGCTATAAAGAGAGGGAATGAACCCCACTAAAATAACTGCAAGTCTTCCAGAGCTGGGATCTCACACCAACTGATCACCGTCCATATAGCCCTCTCTTCACTTTTCGAGTTTCACAATTACATGGCAAAACTACTAAACCCCACAAATCCAAACACTGTAAAAGGAATCAGTGTCATTTTTTGTGTACCATCTTTGCACTTGCTTTGAAATCTTCATATCCTCTGTTGTTCCAGCAGAAAAAACCCCTAAATACTAGGCGTGAAAATATAAATGATAAAAGCATGGGTTCCTTTAAGTGCAACCAGCAGGGCTTAGAGGTAAGGTTAATGAGCACAACTATAATTGTATTTCTTGGTCAAAAACTAAAATATCAATATCCTTCTTCAAGATGAATACTAAAAGATGACGAATCAGGAACAGAATAAATAATGTACATGACCAGAAGCCGTCAGTTTTCAGCACGTTTCAATGCCAGGCCATCAAGCAGTTCCAACCCTGCAAATAAAGCCACCTGCGCTGCGTGGAGCTCCTCTAAGCCGGGCAGGCCCCAGGAGACCCCCGCGCTCGCCTGGGGGGGTCCCGGCACGCCAGAAGGGCGAGCAGCAGTGCCGCAGCCGCCCGCGGGCACCGGTTCCAGCACTGCCCTCCCCGCAGCAGCCGCTGCTGGAGCCGGCCCGCCGCTCCCCGCTCCCCCCCCCGCCCGGGTGCTGCGGCTGGCTGTTGCCCAGCCGCGCCGGCTCGCCCCGCCAGCCCGCCGCCAGCTGCCCTGCTGCCAGCGCGGGGGGCACCCCAGGCCGGGGCGCAGCCCAGGCCGGGGCGCGGCGGCGCGGGGCAGCTTGCTGCGGCTGGTGCTGCCGCCAGAAGGAGCGTTTGCCGAACTACACTGCTAGGACCGAAGGAAGGGGTAGTCTGGGCTTCAACGCGCTTCTTTCCAAGGGTCTGATGGTGGTAGCCACTGTAATATCAGGGTTACATATAAAATCTTTCCTACTAATGAAGGCAACACAGTGAAGACAAAGCTTCTGCTTCCTTAAGTGCGGCACCACAGGAAACAAAAGCAGGAGCATGTAGAAAACAGACTTCCATGGTTACATTAAATCCTCTCTCGTGGGATGCTGCTACCTCGCTCTCCTGAATGAGCAGCAGATGGAGGAAAAGCTAACATCTTACTGACAGCAGGACAGCCAAGCCGTTAATTAACCCTCGCTGAGCTGAGCTATGACAACCTCTGCACTCCATATATAAATTACTGCGGAGCCCACAGCAAAGCAGTCCCCACTGGGCTGCCCAGCCCTCCAGTGGACACCTTCTGGGAATCAGGCGCATCTCCCCGCTACTGGCAGGAAGTCGGTGGGCTGCACAGGAACAGGCAGAGACACCGTGGATCAGTGGGACTGCAGCAGGAGGACTTCCAGTGCTCACAGTCCACTGAACCTGCATGAATCCCCCACAGGTCCTGAGGACTGAAACAAGAAAGTTTGCAGTGGGCAGTCACTTGGGGTCGGAAGTCAAACCTACCTACCTACCCAGAAGCAGTTAAATGTGTCACACCAGAGGTTTGCTCTTGCCAGATGCTCGCCCCTCTGAGCCAATCCTGCAGAAAAGCACTTTGATGCACGTGCGCATTTTAGTTTACTCCTGTTTAATCAGTGGAACTATTTCCAGGCAGTGCCCAGAGTGCTTAGCACACAGCAAGGGAAGGCTGTGTAGTTTTACCGGCTGCTCTGCCTCAAGCCTGTTTTTTCACGTAGACATGTCCCTGTTTTCATCTTCACAATTTTTTTCTCCACGTTACATAGCCACGTATAAAATAGCACATAGAAATGTGGAGGTGCCATGGTGAAAGCAATAACATACGACTAGCTTTGGAGATACCTATAAATGCATTTCAACTCATGAACAACTGAAGTGCATTGAACTGCAGTGAGACTTGGTGTCTAGAAAATATAAATCCTGTAAAAAACAACTTCAACCAACAAAATGATACAATAAGCACCTGTCCATATTATCCTGTAAAGACCAAACACCAAGAAACTGAATAGATGGTATCCAGTATGCTATGATTTTTTCCCCCCAGAAAAACTACAGAGCTATGACTTCTACATACACAATTTATATTGGAGAAGATCCTGAAAGACCCCAGGGCACCGTTCACATAAGCAACTTCATCTGTCTTGAAGTACAACCACATATGGGATGGAATGTAGCAACCATCTAGGAGGAAAAGATTACACAAGATTTTGTAAGGTTTTCATTTACTAGGCAGAAGAAATTTACAGGTAGGGTGCATAGATTTGCCCAGATGGGAATCTAGCTAGGACACATAAAGTAACAACTTAACCTCATGATGACTGCAGTTTCAGTAAGAATGAAGGGACTCCATTATAAATATCAGTTAAACAGTCAGCAGTGTAGTCCAGCAATATTTTGAGGACACTGGTTGAATACCAGATCAAAAGAAGCCCAGTATATCGGCTGAGTCAAAGACATCAGTTTCTCTGAAGCTACTGATTTCCTCCAGCATCTCAAACCAACCAGGTTAGATCCTAATTAGTTCATGAATTTGACAAAATCAGACATCAAGATGTCACGGCTGTAAAACCAGCAAGTCTATTAATGAGAACTTAAACCAGGAAACTGTATTTTACTCTACAGAGGCAGATACTCATGCTATAGTGGAACAATCCCATTAAAACCAGTATGGATGCCCAAGCACAGCTGAAAGTAGAGGTTGGGAAAAAAGGTCAACAAAGAGATACTACTGGAGTTTAGATATGAAAGTGATGGGCACTTCTCAGGCAAGCTTTTAATGCCACCCTTGTCGGCTCTTTTTCCTGAATATCTATACCTCATCCACCAACCTCATTTTTACCTCCCTTGGGCATCTCTCTACTCCCTATTGGCACTCTTGGCAAAACGGAAAAGTTCTGGGGCTACAATACGATTCAGTAGAAAACCTGGAAGCAAGGAGTGGAAAGGCAGTAGCAGCTTTCACAGTCACTTCTTCCTCCTTCTTGAAGCAGAACTGGGAGGATAGGAAGAAAGTGGCAATGTGATTTTAAAACCGCTTTTGCTTTCTCCACCAGTGGAACCATGCTGGAACCAGCCAGCTCCCAGTGTGGTAATTCATTCTCTAAATCAAGACTCCTTCTCTCCTCTCATTTCTATCCCTGCTGCTTTGGCAGATTATTTTTAACCCATTCTGATTTGTCATGCAACCCCACAAACAGCTGTGCTGATGCAACTAATGCAAAAAGCAGCCTAATGCAAAAGGTTTAGATAA
The DNA here is from genome assembly GCF_018139145.2 of Gymnogyps californianus. Classification (NCBI taxonomy): domain Eukaryota; kingdom Metazoa; phylum Chordata; class Aves; order Accipitriformes; family Cathartidae; genus Gymnogyps; species Gymnogyps californianus. Next base: position 19,951,314 of record NC_059478.1, on the reverse strand, counting down.
ATAGGAGGACTACTGTGCCAGTTAAAAAAAAATCCACTGTTTCTATCACTAGTAGGAGCCAGTAAGTCCACAAAGACTTCCCCTTGCCCCAAAGGTAGGCAAGGCTCTAGTGGCTTTCTGTATTTTATCACTCTATTGATTTTTCCTGCCAAAAAGCCTACTACAGTAAGATAGCCTGGAAATGCTTTTCGGCAGGAAAAGTTAGCAGTGGTGAAATCAGGCCAAGCCAGTGGAACTCTGCTTCCAAAACAAAAAAATGTTACAACGCACAGAGCCAATGAGGGAAAGAAGCTCTTGCAGTAAAAGCATCAGTAGAGCTAAGTCACTGTCCGACGGGTCACCGACACCCGGCAGGACACAGTGGGAACACATTTCTGTTATCAAATCACAGACAGGCAGCAAAACAACTATCCTTGTTTTTTCCTGGTTTTACATGTCATCTGCAACTTCCCTTTCAGTTTCAGTATTTATTTCAAGTTGTTTTTGCTGCCATTTCTTGTTTGTCTTGCATACATGTGACTTCCTTCCATTTCACCACAAATTTCCACCAAATAAAACCATATGCACTGCCATAGCAACATTTTAATACAAACACAGGGTAATCTTTGTTCACTGAAGTACACGGTTCATTTTTTTTTCTCTTATTAACAGAACCTGCATCTGCATACAGTTTAACTGAATGTCATAGCAACAACATAAACACATATTCAAGGTATTTTTTCCTTTGGAGGGAGGAAGAATAAGTGTTTTCAGGAAAAGAGCGTGGGACTTAAGAAAGCAGAATGAAATGTTTGTGACCAAATACGGCCTGAAGTTACATCATCACAGCTGTATATTTACTCTTTGAAAGCCTGCTCTTGCAAGGTGTTATACATTCTCAGTTCCTACAGATGTCAACAGAGAGCAGCCGTATCTGGCAGGGCAAGGTCTGAATCACAGCTATGCCTATACACAGCACGGAGGTGGGACTTGCTATCAGCACGACGGTGAACTTAGAAATTTATGTACTTTTTTAGACGAGACTGCGTGTTCTGCACAGTAAACAGTTTTACTTCTAATGGAAAGTAAAACTGCACTGTTTGACCAGAGTAACAAAAATTGGTCCGGCATGCCTCTAAGACCTAGCGCCAACCACACGTTTTGTGGCATGACCCTCTTTTCCTCTACGGATCAACAATTCCTAATGCGGAGATAAATACAGTAAAACCTAGAATTCAGCTGTGTTCATTCAAAACGTAGCTGTTACACTGACAGGGGGTATAACGTTGTTTACCCATGACAACTCAATAACTTATGCCTCATACCGCCTGGAAGTTATACAAAAAAGGAAAAGAACCAAGTTCTCTCATATGGCTGACTCAATCCTACCTCTCAGCTACTGCTATGCGCTTAGCTATGCTCTATTTTTGTCCTTTATGGCTTGTGACAGGGATGACTTCACTAAGCTTTTAATTTTTTTAAGTAGCGTGTTCATTCAGGACAAGAGCCTTTACTCTCTGCTTTGTAAGCTGATGGTCCTTCAACTCAAGCATGCTGTGAGGATTCAGGGTTTGAAACCTGGAAAGTCTACACATTAAAAGAAATGCCGTAACAACGCTACACACAAATAGCTTGTTCCTTCTGTGACAAGTGGTTTATAGAGGAAAATAAATGAGTAAGCGTAGTAGGCATAAAATCAAGCACTCAAGGCAAGCTGGTGTTGAATGATGAAGATTAAAACAACATCACACAGTTTTCATTCACAGACATCATCTGTGCTGAATCAAGGCAGAGTCCTGTAGGGATCCTCGTATAACATGATTACAATAGTATGTTTTCAAAATGGACAGAGCTGAAGTCTTCCAGGCAGCCTCAGCTCCATGTCTTAAATTTCAAGTGCTTGACCAGAAATCTAAAAATACAGCTTTTAAAGATGCATTTTCTCTCTTCCGTTTATTACAAGATGCTCGTTCTGGGGTAAGTCACTCAGAAAGGAATTAAAAACTTCCCCTAACTGCCTATGAAAGTGTTAAAAACCACCTGCCTAGCCAAGGAGTGGTGCATAAACTTTGATTAAATCAGTAACCTCATTATTATGAAGAACTACCACTGTTGCAGGACCTGCACTGGTCACCTGTCATCAGTAAGGCTGTGCTTTTAGCCAGAGACCATCATTTTGATTCATTTTTATAAACAAAAATTGAAAAAGTTTAGCAAAACTGAATAAAAATATTTGAACTTCATCTTGGCTTGCATTTGATGATTCACCACTGTTCAAACTAGTGTAACCGTTATCAAAACTAAATAAAAATAGGTAAATAGTAACCTGGGAATGAATGGCAAATGCTAACAAGGCCTTTTACTCTCAATTTGATTGAACTCTGGAAGATGATTCCCAGCTTTGTTTGGGAAACTTCAGTTCTAGTAACCACCACAGGAATGCTCCTTAATAATTTTTTAAAACCTTCTTTAAGGTAGGAAAAGATTTAAATCTGAAGGATAGATTTAACAGCATCTCTATTTAAAAACAAATTACGGTTGCGTTTGACTCACAAGGAAGCTTAAACTAGATTTATATAAGAAAAAAACCGCAGGCAAACCCTCTCACAGAATTAATGAAAACCTCCAAGAGTGCAGGAAAGTAATGCAAATTACAAATCTGCGTTCCTCAGCCAAAGACTAATCACACACACATGCAAATCAACGCTAGTATTTCCAGCTCTCTCATTTCCACTGCGTGCTATGAATCTTAACAGAAATGCCATGCTTTTACTCCAGATGAAACATTTTCTGGCAAATGAGCTGTGGCATTTTTGCTGTTCTGCTCTTCTATCGATGTTATGATGAACGAGTTCAAGACTGGTTTAAAGTAATTTGTGGCTACCAAGTCAGCGTGCAGTAATCACTGATTAGGAAAAGCTTATTCACTTCCACTGAGCTGAAAAAATATGAAAGCAGCACCTATAGCTAAGAATGCTGGTCCTTTAAAAAGGGTTAAAAAAACAAAATTGAAACAAGAGGTGGGCAGAGGACCAACAATGACTAAAAAAGAAAATAGAGCACAGGTGGCTACTGCCAGGCAAGAAGAAAAACTTCCCTGTTTTACCAGGGGTTGCAAAACACCCAAGGGAAAGGACACGTGATACCACTGTGAGAAAAAGTGGTATGTGACTACAAAGGTCTGACGCTCTTTCCAAACTTCAGTAGCTAGATGTCGTGGTGAACAATTTTTTAATGATAATTTGTTTGCAAAGGTGTGAAAAAAAAACTTCTAAAACTTTGAACACCTCAAAAATCCTCTCCATGCAGCATGACTGGTAAGGAACCGACAGCCTGGTGCCCGGAAGCCTAGACTGAGTGTCTGGAAGCCCGAGCCCTCTCCCATATTGGTGCCACAACCTACAGTTGCCTCAACAAGTTCCTTCACTGCTTTCTGTTGTCTTTCTACCTATAATGTCAGCACTGACAGGAAGAACACTTACAGCTGAAAAAACACCTCCATGGCAGTTTAGTGTACATTCCATGCCACCAACTTTTGTCACAAAGGTGCTAGTCTCAAGCAGGAGACAAACAGACTGGGCAGCAACAACCTCACAGAGCTGTTTACAAAGTGATCATGCCCTTAAGACTTTACAAATGCTGACTTAGCTAGACCCTTGCAAACTAACCCCAAACGCCAATGCTGATTCCTGACAACTCCCTGGTGCAAGTGTGCAGAGGGGCCCACCTGTCTCACACCGCTCCCAGCACACGCTGTTCTCATCCTCCAACAGACCCCACAGACATGGGGGACTCAGATACACTGATAAGCGGTCTGGGATCTAGAAATCTTCTCAGAGGTTAACAACAGATTTCTATTGTCAGCAGATGATACAGTACAGGACTTTTTTTTTTAAGGTTTATTTGTTTTTAAGTAGGTAAATTTAGTTGATATTCCAGTAAATATTTACAATACCTGGCTTCAGTAGGTAAACTAGCAATATGAGATGCATAACATAAGCATTGTTTAGAAGTCCAATATATTAGCACTAGTGACACTCTATGTATCCATTTCTACTGATTTTAAAATCCATGCTAATTTAGAAGATCAGGGTAGAAGATTAAACATACAGCAACATGCCACCCTGAAAACATGGTTTGACCTGTCCTTAACACATTAAACAAGATGCAACCAAGGAGGAAAAAAAAAAAAAAGAAAAAAAAAGAAAAAAAAAAAGTATTGCACCAGGCACCCAAAATGTCACCACAGAAGTCAAAAGTAAAGTAAGATCATTTGCAGCAGCTCGTCATGACAAAGAAATACCCTAAAAGAAAATTAATCTAATAGTGGTTTTTTTTCAGTAAGTTTAAGCATTAAGACTCAAATCCACATATAAATACAAATATGTGATCAGATATTTAAACTTGGAAATCAGACACTGAGCTGTTAAGGTAAAAGGAAAAAATATATTGTTGAAACTAGCTTGGAAACTTTAAATTTGGGTTACTCTGATTTATTAAAGATACATGGACAAAAGCGTGCAATTAAATACCATTTTTTTCTGGAACCAGCAATTCTCTCTCCATTTACATCCCTAAATATGCATTACTAAATCCAAAAACAGGCAGCCAGTTTGGAAGTGCTGCCTTTAGTGAAGGAATCCCAACCAAACCTCTGAGAACTCAGTTGTATAAAAAAAGATTTAATTAAATTAAAAAAAAAAAAAAAAAAAAAGGCTCATTCCACCCTCTTCTCTCAAAGAACCGTCATGAACTGTCCCGAATTTCCCCTTCTTCCATAGATGAAAGGGATGAACTTTCACTGTCCGAGTTCTCTGCAGGTTCACTGGCATCTGAGGGTGTAGGACACAAACAAAAAAACAAACAAGCAATTAGTTTCAGCAATGTTGTTTGCTTATCAAACAGAAGCAGTTTTGTGTCTTCCTTTCCCTTTTAATCACACTTTCCTTGAGGACAGCTACTTCATAAGACATAACCAGTCTCATAACATGGGATAAAGCCCTAGGTAGGACCTTGTTGAAGGAGAAAGCAAGACAATGTTGAGAATTTCTTTTAGTTTTTAAATCTTGGTCTTTCAGTTAAGTAGGTAAGCAGAGTATTTATCCCACACAAAACTCTTCCTCTTCATCCACTGAGAATTTCAAATTGTTCTCTTGGCTTATTTGTTTTAAATGTTGTTTTCTGGGTTGCTACATACATATATCACAACTGTAATCAATTATATATCAATTACACTGTTATTAGCATTTCAGTTAAGATGGGGAACTACTTAGAAACTCTAAATAGAAATGGAAAACTAAGATGATGCACCTATGTGCTCCTCCCACATGTTCCAGCATCCTGAAGATGGTGTTAAGCTGTGTGAATCCATGAGCTAAGGCTGATGAGGTTAAAGCTGCACAATAACTTGTGCTTTAGGACACGACTGTTGTGCTCTGCTGAGATCATATCGTGAAGCACTCATTTCCCAAACTGGTCTTCAGCCTCACACCCCGAGACTCCTCCTTTCACAAGCACTGACCCCGGTCACCTTGTGGTGAGGTCACCAAATGCCGCTGGTCGGTGGCACTCAAGCAGCACAAAAATAAACTACAGCAAAGCAGGCCCACGATTCACACTCTGCTCTTATTGTTATTTTCAGTATTTGATCTGACTATGAATTTAAAGAAGTTTTTGAGCATTTAGTGTCAGATGCTTCATTAAGGAAATGTTACCAAAAGGGAGCTCATGAAGTATAGTTTCTGTCTTGTCAAGATAAGTTCTACAGCTAGCAAACACGGATAATACATAGGACACAGTGTGCACCTGTACAGTTTCAATGGAATTTGTTCAAGAAAATAGAAGCATTTGACCCAGAAACATCGGAGGTCACATTTTGTCTACATTAAATCTAGTGTATAATCAATTAACATTTATATGCCAGATATGTAGTGAGTAATGCACAAAGTAAGGATTGTTTTTACCCCTAAGTCCTGTGAAAGCTTCTATAATCCCCTACTATCTTCAGCCATGACTGACCTTGTATGCTGAAATCAGAGCACCTGTAGTTTTTGGTATAAGCAAGTCAAGCATCAAGACATCACATAAAAGAATGTGGCAATCTTCTGACTCACAGCGAAGCTCAACAGACAAATTTTAGCTTTATTTTAGTCTGTTACAGTAAGTTTTATTTAACAGGAGTTATAGATCGTCTTCACTCAAAAAGAACAGATTTTTATGGTGTTGATAGCACTGCCTATAAATTAAGATTGCCCAGTCCTTCCCACCATAAAACTGTCTGCAGTTTACTTATAATGTAAAATTTAAACTCTGGGTTTAAATTTTTCAGTGCCAGTTTCCTTCCACAATCCTTATTTTCCTTATTTTTTTGAAAGTTTCAGCCAAAATACTTCAGCCATTTCTGAGAACAAGGACAGGAGAAATAGGCTTTGTCCTCATTAAATTCTAGGAGTTTCTCTTCAAACATGTCCAGCTCTACCTCTCCCCCAGTCTTTGGGGGTAGTAACTTGAATCGCGGGGGGAATGGTGATCTCTCCCCAGCGTGTGCCTGTTGCTGTAGCTATGAAAACTTGCCTCTGTTCTTCCTGGGGAAGGGAGGAGATCTGAGATTGCTCAGTAAAGAAACATCATTTTAGCAATTAAATTCCCACCAGACTTTGTTTCTTGTTCTAGCCTGGGTCCTTTGCAAACAGACCCTGGAGGGCTATGGTAGCTGGAGCCCCCATGCTCCGGCAGACACCCTGCCAGACGTCCACTCATCAATGCGGCAGCTGTTTGCCTGGAATGCAAAAGGGAGGTCAGCCAGACAGGCGCTCCGAGACACGTGTCCCGAGACAAGTGCGCATGGAGAAGGCAGAAAGGAAAGGCTGTATTGGCAGAGATAGGATAAGCAAGAGCACGATGGATGGCTTAGGAGGAGCATGTAACTGATACAAAAAGCCATACATGGTGAAGAAACTGGACTGCAAGAAACACACAAGATGCTGCAGCAGAAAGGTCACTTCTAGAGAGATGGGAGTGGGCTAAAGTACCTCTCTGATTACAACAGACTTCTCCCTGGAGAGTCCGGAGGTGAACCCAAGACTTCCACTCTTAGCAATTATCTGTGAATGCAACTGGTAAAGCGAACTACTGTTTTTTCTCCTTTATTCTGTAAAGATGACACACAACAGAAGAGTACAATGATTGTGCCACACTTGAGCAAAAGTGATATTTTGTCTTCAAGTGGAATAACAGCAACAAAAAAGCCCTCTATTTTATATTCATGTTCTGAACATGCTTTTCCTGAAAGAATCTGGAGTTACCGTGGCAGGCTTCCACTCTTAACAGAAAAAGCTCCAAGAACACAGGGTCCAAACCAAACTCAAGGCTGAAGTTAAGTGTTAATATGTTAACTAAGAAGATGTACAAAAATAAATTGTGATAAAAGTTGTGAAAATCATGCTATTTTTGCCATTAGCTGTAATCTTTTGCTATGTTATACCCAAGACACATCAACAGGGAGCTATGCACTTGATTTCTGTGGAATCTACAGAAACAGTTAAAAAAAAAAAAAAAAAAAAAAAAAGAAAATTAATGGTTCCCAAAACCTGAAATAGCTGCCAGTGCTCCCTGAATACCAGCTTCAGGGATGACTGCTAACTGAATGATCCCTGCAGCACAGGAAGGTTACTGTCTTGAAGATACACACTTGCACTGCCCTGTGACAGAGCTGTCAACACTTCCCCAGCTATTATCATCTCTCTCTTGCCTTTGCCCTTCTAGTCTGCCTTTTACAGAATCAGCTAGTTGCTGCGGCAGCACAACCTCAAAACATAGTTGTTCAATCAACACTTATTTGAATCTATACCCTTAAAAGGCCAACCTCCCTACCAGCTCAGGAGACAATGACAACCACCCTATTCAGATTAAGTTTATGAGTCAATCAATTGTAATTCCCTCCTGACATCTAAATCATAGGGTAGGGCTGACTACTGAAAAGCAAGGGACCTAGATCAAGAAATAATGGATAAACTGAAAGTACCTAGTTTCCTTGGGTGAATTCACCTAGGGTGAGTATCAGTGGACCTAGTTACTAAGAGAAGACTCCTACCTTGTCCCCTGGCACGGTGCCTCACTCTCAGAAGCTCTTGGCGTGCATCGCGCAAGAAACGTTTGCATGCTGTTTCTTTGAGAGCAGACTGCTCCAATGGATCACTTAGTGTCATCTAGCCAGAACAGCCAAGATCCATGGAAGTTTGATGTCACTGGTACAATATTCTCAGTCTCATATTTATTCAGTCAAATTATATACATATAGAGCCATGACTGAGTTGCCACAGGGAAATAGCCATTGCAAACGTTTTTCAAAGCTTTTCCTCAGAAATCTGTAAAAATTACAGACTGGCCCATCACTGAAAAGTATGGAATTTGGCAACTAAGGAGACTAGCTGGGGGACTAAGAGACAAGGCAACTGATTCCCTGTATCAGCAGCTGCAGAAAGCGAAGCTGGGACACAAAGCCTTTATACTGGGGAGAAGGATGGAAATTAACTTCAAAACTAAAATACAAATTCCTGCTAGACCTGGACTCTCCTCTAAGTTAACTCTAAGATGAAAGTTTTCCCTCAACTAAGTACTTTTCAAAAGATAACATTGTGCTTTTAACCCACCTGAAAAGCTACTTTGCCATTACGATTTCTAATAACTATCCTGTAATTCAGAATTATCTGTCCAATGTTAGGAGTTATGCTAGGAAATAACAGAGAATGATTCCTTTGTATGCTTAGGAGGCTTACTTAAAACTCATCTTCCCCAGACAGCTTGACTTTTTAGAAATAATCTACTCTGTCAAACTTCGCTATATACAAAATTTAGCACAAGTCTGAACAGTTGTTTTACCTTAGTGGCTAAAAATATACAAAAAAACAATCAAGCACCAGTAAACAAAGTTAGGAAAAACACATACAATACAGCTTATGGACGTGAGCCATCAGCCAGCAGTTTTAAGACAGAGCATTCGTAACAGCTTTTTTATACCAATCTTTTAGATTCAGAGGGAAATACAAGACATACTGCACACTCCTGGCATTATTAATAGGTGTATCCTTAATTATTGTTTATTTAACTAAAATACCTAAGTATAGCATAACAGGAAATAAATATATGCTTACCTTGGCCAAGAACCACCATGTCATTCTTCAATGTTTTCAAGACCACAAATAACGTTGGATACTCAATTATTACTTTGCCTTTCAAATTGTCTAGGAGGCTTCTACTGGCATCCAGTTCATTGTACCTTAAAAATAACAGGGAAGTTTATTTTGGATTTTAATACTACCAAGGACATAATGTACACTTTCCAGGGGGGAAAAAAGGCGTGCAAAAAAAAAAAGGGGGGGGGGGGGGGGGGGGGGGGGGGGGGGGGGGGGGGGGCAAAAAAAAAAAAAAAGGCAAAGCTTTCTGGCAATTCACAGGATTTTCAGATGATATCATGTTCAGAAGAACTATCTTATGATTCAAATTACATATCCAGTCTTACTATCCAACTACATAATTTTTTTCAAACCCTCCTAACATCTAAGCATAAGAACAAGAGGAGAATCAAAGTCAAATTTTTCTAAGGGCTGAAATGTTTTGAGTTCTTAATATCTTTACCAAAATCCGATATGGACATAGGGTTATCAAAATGGATATATTTACCAAAATCAGATTCTAAATTAAAAATAACACTTAATGTTCTACTTATGGGCTTTAACACTACAGGTTTAATTTACATGGTTAGTAATGTACCTTATTTATCACGTTTGCTTATGAATTACCAGTGAATTACTGGGAAGATGAAATAAAAAGCATATCTGAACAACTACTAAAGCAGAAGTATACTGGAAGCACTTAGAGCTCTGTTTTTGTAGACGTAAGGGCTCTGATACCCAGAACGTTGGGGCAATAATTTCTAAAAGATGGTACAATATCCCCGTTTATGCCTAAGCAAATCTCTGCTTACAGCACAATCTGCGAGAAACTCCCTGTAGAAATCCCCACATGTGTGTGCTACAAGAGGCGCATGACTTGGATGCGCAGTCCTTTCCCAGAAAAGGGCTCCCCTTCACCCTGGAGGGTGAAGCCAGGTACGTAACAAGTGATGTCACAGTAATAAAAAGTAAACTGAGCATCTTCTCCACAATTATTTCCTAGAACTGTAATATTCTCTCCCAGCTCTCTAACTGGAAACCTGGACGTGGGATTTTGGGGAAAGGAAGGGATATTTCAAAGCCCTCTGAAAAGAAATCCTGTTGCTTTCACTTGCTATAACTGCGGCATCCAACAGATGCTCTGATATTATTACACTGCAATCTGAGTTATGCAATTCTTTCTGTAATCAGCATTATTAAATTACTACTAAGCTATTGTATCAGTTAAAGGCAAATGAAGTTCAAAACCAAAATACACTGTAGGCAATAAGTGAAGTATTTCTCATAGCTGCTGCACCTCCTCTGATCACTAATATATTATGCAGTTGGGTTTTCTTTTGCCAAAAACAACACTGGATGGGTGAAGGAAATGATATACTTTATGATTTACAGTAATGTGTGATTAAGAACAGTACATCAGAGGAGTCAACACACAAGAAGAATATTGAAGGTAAAATAGGATTTGAGTTCTTGGGATTTAAGGGAATAGTTTGAGCAAAAACTATTTCTCTCTCATATTCAACTTCAATCATCATGAAAATATTTGGTTTCATGTTTCTCTCAACCCAAAGTAATTATGACCTCTTCTTACTGAAACCGTTTAAAAGGGATAACAGTATATTACATTTCTTGTTGAATGAATGCATTCATAACTTGTGGATTAACACACATGAACAGAAACATATTTACTGCTTTATTTACAGTACTCTAAATGCAAAGTATGGCAATACCTTTCCTTTGGCAAGGACCTCAACACATTCTTTTCTGGTTAAGCAAACATTTACCACCAAGAGGCTAAAGTAATTCACATGCCACAATACACTTTCCATTATCTCATGTTTTAGACAAAACATCTTTAGCCTCCAGCTTGGCATAAGATAAAACATTTGTACTTAAAACTATTTTATGATAGTAAATTACTGAAGTGTTAGATCACCGAGTGAGAGCTTTATCTTTTTTGGGTTTTTAAAGTAAATTTTACTGGTTGACAGTGACAGAGAAAACATCTAAATTTTTAGTGCATAATGTGGGCTGTAAACTTCAGGGAGAATATAACAAAAAGAGCTTAATGCTTCTCTTTTTTAAACTTTGCTGTTATTGTCTATGCTATCCAAAAGACCTCAGTCTACCACATTCCCTACTTTATACACAAGTGCAAGTTGAGGTTTTCTGCTAATCCACTTGCCAACCTCTTCCTTGACTGTGCACGCTTAAAAGATCTCAAAAGAAAATTAATACTTGTCACTCAATTCCAAAGTCTAATACAGGATGGCTCCTGAGCAAGACTGATTTTTCAGGTTCTCTCTGAAAGACTTTGTCATGATAAAAACCTTCCCAATTTTATCCCAGAACTAGAACAAAGTCATACATCAGAGGATGAACAACACAGACCTATGAGCAAAAGAAGACTGTCCTGTAAGGCTTTTCCAGAAGCCTATATACACACACAACTTCAATTTTTACTTATTAAGAGGCTAGACTTGTTTGGAGAAAAATGAAAAACGCAATGAAATGGCATTTTTACAAGCCTTGTAACTTCCTGTACTGATTATTCACCAGGATGAGCTAAGGATGTAGGGTAACACTGGAATGCAGGTCCTCCCATGTATTTGCAGGGAAGTGGTCTCACCACAGGTAGGAGATGGAGCAGGGAGAACCTGGTAATCAGATATTACCAGATATTCTTTTATCACCACTTTTACCTACTTGTCCTGTATCACTGGGACTGCACAGCCTGCTCAGTAAGAACCCATAACGAGCTGCAACCTTCGTCAGGCCCTTCCTTCACTGTGCATTTCAAGTGACAACCCACTAAAATGAATGACAACCAGCGTAAGTCTGTCCTTTCACTCGGACTCTCCCAGTCCAGGGCCAGTTGCAGGAACCAACTTAACGGAGGCTGTCATCCTAAACAAGCTCCTTTAGCCCTTCATGACAGGATGGATTTGAAGATAAGCCTGGCTCCAAACGAACCGACCACTCTGACAGAACCATTGCCTTAACACCCCATCTTCACATGTTTCTTTTAAACCCTCCCCCTGCTTTCTCTTTTCTCCCACTGCCCAGTTCATACAAATTGTCTGTGCTACGGCTTCCCGATCCCTGTGTTCAGTGGGACTTCTCTTTGCACTCTTCTCTCTCAATCTTCTTTCCTCCCTGGTATTTACTTCCCACATATTTTCTCTCTCCCTTCCATACATTCCTTCAGCCTCCTTGTCCAACACCCACCATCTAATAATACACTTTCCTGATTATTTTCTTGCCCCAAGCAAGGCTTTATGCCCATGTCACGAAGCAAGAAATAGGCCTGGATTTCTTCTTAATAAGATGACTCCATTTATAAGGACCACAAAGAGACAATCTTGGCAGACAACAGCTTTTCATTTTAGCTGGAATGAAATAACAATAACTGCTTTTTAAAGGACAAAAATTAAATAAAATTTGCCTGCCAGCAGGCAGTTTAAAAGCCTACAAAAATTGTGACAATTGAGAAAATTTAACAAGATTCAGCAATCCCACATCAGTTCCCATACAAACTGTTACATTCGCTCTACGAATGGCTTTGTTACCTTTCACAAAACGCTGAAATTAATGTGGCTCTGCATTTCTGATAGCATCTACGAGTTTCTGCAAAGGCTAGTTTCACTATCTATAGTTATTCCACCACCTTCCAGGAATTCAACAATTCAGTCTCCTAATCTGTCTCCCACAGGCAGGAATGCCGTATTAGGTCACTGCATCACAACAAGCTCCCCTCAAATGGAGCCTGTGGCTATCATCGCAGTGGCGTAACTTGTCTCCATGAATTCAGACAGCAGGAAATTCCCTGCTGATCAGGTTTTCCTGAATGTCATCTACAGGAACTTTGATTTTAATAATAATAAAGAAAAATCTGCAATCTGGAATTAAAGATAAATTGTGACGATGTTATTTCTTTAGTTTAGTCCTCTAGACACTGAAAAGAGAACAAACAAGTTTTAACCATCTAAATAATTGTAAATATTACTAAAATACATAGTTGTATAGTGACGTTCATAATTTTCCTGTGAGAGATCAACTAAAACCCTTGCGTATATTTTAAACAAAGATGATTTTTCTTCCTAGAACTGAGTGGAAACATCGAGGTATTTACTTGGCATAATTCAGATACAATAAATCATGCTATCTATTTTGGGCCTAGTCCTAAAAAGCCACAATCAAACTTCTGCTAACTTATGGGAAGAATGAAGATTCCCCCCACTCCCCTCCCCCAGACAAAAGAGGGTAGCACTTGCTAGGTATGTGCATTTGCCTAGAAGAGAGCAAAGAATGGGTACAGCATTTAAAGTCTCTCCCAAGCACTCATTCTGAAGTGCTGCAGCACAGCAAAGATAATAACTAACAGATGGACTTTCATTCCTAAGTGGTGAATAACCTCTTCGTGTGGTTATGATTTGGTGAACATGGAAGTAGTGAAATGCACTCTTGAATTAGGTATGGAAGGGAAGTTACATGGCAGAAAGCAAACACAATGTATTGAAATAATGTGCGATTTTTATATTTAACTTTGTCACTAGAATTCTGACATTCTAAAAATCTGGAATGCAGTGAATTTTGTTAGTCTGTATGTGTGAAAAAGAATTAGAAAATTCAACGAGCAAAAAAGCAGAGACCTTAGAAACAAAAAAAGGAAATGACTTGCCATAACACTTCCTTTGTAACTAATTCTTATTAACAGTTGAACAATATGAAAGACTACTCTGCTTGAACACCCTTTTAAGGAAGCGGGATGGGAACCAAGTTCGAGTTAATATTTTAATATGAAAAAAAATTATACTACAGTTTACAGAAATATTTTAAAACCTGCTAGCTCCTCCTTCCACTCTTGGTCTATGGTTTTTCTCCTGGTCTAGGACCTCCATAATTTGCCTCAACAAATGTTCACTAACCTCTCATCCATACTGTCGATGCCTGCATAGCTCAACCTGTACCAATACAGACCAGATGCCTGGCCAATCCCTTTTCAAGTCAGATCCCCATCCTAAGTAACACGTCCATCACAGATGTCCTTCTTCTGAAAAAAGGAAAATTACGACAAGAAACCTCCTCTTATCAACCATTTGGCCCACAATGGTTGGTAGGAACCAACCAAAAAAGCACAGGAAGAAAAGCTGCCAGCATATCAAGAAAGCATCTCAGACATTATCACCATCTCCTAACTATACCTACATACACAGAATACATAAAGGCACTCCAAATAACAAGAAAACCACGAAGCTGTTCCTTTTCCTTGCCATATTTTGGCCATAGATCATCGTCAAACAAAGACCGTATTAAGACAAGCTGTAACAATCCGTGGTCTCCTTTCTTTTATGGGCCGTAAGAGGCCCTTCCACTAGGGAAATCTAAGAACTGCTGAAAACTAAAGTGTAAAATGGGCAAAAAACCCCCCCAAAACCAAACCACAAAAACTCTCTTCTTACAAACATATTCCAGGGAGTTAAAACATCTTGGAAGAAAAAAAAAATACCCAGGTGAAGACAGCAGGAACACCAATTGTCACCTAAATTATCTGGCACAATAGCAGGCGTCCAGAAAGATTTAATGGTTTGTTCACTTTTACTCTAGAAAATATACAAAACAGTTAATGGAAAGAAGAGAGAAGCAAAGTAAGACTACAAGTATGTCACCGTAGAAGCACAAAGGCTGTCCTTGTTTAAACCTCTTGAGAATGAGGCAATTGCACAAAGAGAAAAACACAGTAAAAGTTGTTTAATGACAATCATGGAAAAATATATCAATTGATGGCAAAACCCGTAAAGCAGATAAGGCATCTGCTGCAACAATTTAGTGGACTGAGCATTAAGAGTGATGTGGTAAAAGGATTCAGGATGCACAATAATGATCTAAAGATTAAATGAAGTACAAACCATTCCGCATCTTTTAGTTATGGGAGAAAGTACGGCAAAACAGAAGGAAAATGTGAAACTAGCAAATGTCAGTTTCTTGGATTCGGTAGAATTTGGTTCAAAGAATACAGAAGTAAAGTGATACTGGATTTCAAGAAAGCAAATAGTTTCCCCATCTCATAAGACATAATGAAAAGAAGTAACAAAATCCAGCAGCAAGTAAAGATGCTATAATTCAAGTGCATCACGGCAACAGTCCTTTACACATACAGGAATTTACTTACTTTGCAAAGCCAGGCAGCTTTACAAACTGCTCAAAAGCTCAAGGTTTACAAATCTTTAAGTGGTATAGAGCAGACATACCAAAAAAGGGTATACCACAATCGTGTAAGGCTACTATATGACTGAGATAAAGAAACAAAACAGCCAAATGAGTTAATGATAGCCAGAAGGCCTAAAGGGACTATGAAATTTCACAAGGGAAAAGCTATTAAAAGGAGAGTGGGTTGACTACTGAAGATGAATGCCTGAAGTTTCAAAAACTGAAAAGATATTAGTGGCATCTTTAGTACAAGTGAAAGCTGTGGGTGGTTCCCCAAAAACGCAGGGAAGTCAAAATATGTAACTTGTACCATTAATAAAATACTGGCACGATCATGGAGAAAAAGCGAATGTCATAAGCCCACTTTAATTACAGTACTCTGTTATGCAGCCTCATGAAACATTACTGTAAATGACTGTAGAGGTAGGGGGTGTACCAGGGAATACCAAAGGATGCAATGAAAAACTCTTAATACATCAAGTTCAGAAAACTAATAGGTCAAATCTCATTTGACAACTTAAATTAACATAAGTAAGCAGTACACTGATAAACAGAAATGTAAAACTGATGAGAAATCAGTCCTTGCAAATTGGCAATACTTTTGTTATTACACTTGGGTTAATCTAATGAACCTCCACTTCAGGAACAGGAAGAATGGATACTTCTGTAATTTCGGATCCCTAGAACTTGCTATCTAACTTCCAAATTTAGCTGACATGGAGAAAGCCTGAATACCTCTAACACTCTGTACTAAATGGTGGAAACATATCCACAAATTTATACTTACTTGCATGGGAATCACAGTGCCAAAAACCTTCCATTAAGGGGTTACTAATGCTTTACAATGAAAAGGAAAAGCTATGAAATAAAGAAAACAAATTATTTTCTTGGCAAACAAGCAGGAAGGTCAATTCCCTCCTTGGCGAGGTTGAAACAATCAGCCCTAGCTCATTTCCGTCAAGAAAGAGAAAAAACAGAGGGATTCCCCTTTGGCAGCATCAGGAGGAAATAACAGGTTTTCTCCTTCCTGACTGCAACATGAAGAGGTTCTCCTCCACTCCGCCTCTGTGAAAACGCTGATGGCTATGCTGCCATGTTTCATAGCACTGCAGCTTCCAAGTTCAGCCTATCACTTCAACTGCCCGCAAAGGAGTTTGTGTCTTTGCTCCTAGAAGCCTCTTACTCCAACCTCCCCATGCTGCCCGGTCCCCAAAATTGAGAAACTCGGCTAACTTTAAGTCAGCATCTCACTCTGTCTTTTTCTTCCAAGAAACTAGCAGCAAATCCTCTTTTTCCTTCAGAAAAATATTTTAACAGCAACCCAGACAGATACAGTTGAATTAAACCCCTCGATACATCTCACAACACTTATGCTAGACCGGAATAGGACAAATAGTTTGAACGTTATTTCTGCTCTACAGCCCATTTTTACCAGCTCCTTCCCCCAGCCGAGGGGCAACAGATTATTCAACAGGATTTTTCCAACTGCAATCTTTTCTTGGACTTCATGGCCTTTCTTCTTGCCTTCAAGTCTGCCTTGTATGTGTATGCTACACAGTACACAGACTTCCATGAAGGCATTTTCCATACTATGCGTATGTTACATAGCACATAAACACAAACAAGTTCCTCTCTGCTCCCTAGTAGAGATGGTGGGCTGGAGCAAACTGCAAGATTTGTCCTTGAATCAGCCTTTCCTAGATATACATTTCCTCGGAGAGAAAATCTGCCTGTGCATACACTGGGCATGCTGCTCCCAGGCTTCAAGCCCAGTTATGATGCAGAAAAGAGGCTACCGTGTACAGTTTTCTTTATGTTTTAGAATTTGGGGTCTGCCTACCTGCTTTGCAAGCACGAAGGGTATGCAGGTCTTCAGGTCTGCCTGTGGTGCTTACAGAATACCACTAGATGACTAGACAGGACAAACCACTGGCTGAAGCCAACACTAAAACTTTTACTGCTATCTCATCCTCCATTTCTTTAACTTACTCACATATTCCTCCTCCGTAAGTGGTCTGGATCTAACCTGCTCCAATATAGACAGCAGAATTTTGGAGCGGAGGCTATAATTTCAAATAAATCTTTGTGCAATAGATGTCTCAGCAACTCTCTAGCTGGGACACTCCAGAAACCCTAATGCAATACCATTAATTATAAAACAGTTCATCCAAAAGAATTCAGCATGGGTTACAAAACACTGGATTGTTACTTTAAAAAACAGGCGCCTACTGGTTCATAAAGGAATCCCTTTCAAGAAAAAAAATGAATGATTGCTCAAGATAGTAAGATGGACAAATTCCTGGTTTTTTTGGAATCATCCCAAAAATATTCTCAAAGGTCAAGTAACTGCAGTCAGACATCATAAACATTTAGCTATGCATGCTACAGATTCAGACCATACATACTTATACTCAGAAAAGACTAGTTTTCTGCTTTCCATCTATGTTGTGTAATACAGGATTTCAATGAAAAACGTAAGTAGATAGGAAGGAAAAGTGACTATTTTTTACAGTAAAAACTGCGTAACCTGGCATCTGTTGCTCTGCATCGCTTTTGTCAGCAGAGACTGATGTTCAGATAAAGAAGAACCATGTGAAAAATGACACTGAAATGGCTGCAGTAACAAAACTGGAAAGCTTGTAATGACCTACAAGAAAATGTAACAAAGTATTCAGTAAGAAAAGCTGAAGTTTTAATAAAAAAACCCACAAAACAAAATCCAACACTCTGGGAAAAACCAGCAGCAAGTATTAATACACAGGAGCGCTGTGTTTAAGAAACAGACTACAGACCAAATTCTATTTCCCCTTGAACAGTAAAAAGTCGCCAGAGCCTGACTACAGTTGTGCAGTGAAGAATGACTATTGTAAGCTAGCTCCCTGCTTTTGTAGAGCTGGCAGAGCTGCTTTTGTGCCAGCTGCTGTGAGCTAGAGAGGAGTAATGAATTCTACTGTCAATCTTCTGCTGGCATAGGTTAAAGCCAGCTTGGGGTCTGTTCCAACTCATGCCAAGGCCAGCAGTTCAGCCAGGGATTTGTATCCTTAATGCCTGTCTCATGGATACCACGTACTACACAAACGTGAAAAGAAATTGCTTCCTAAGTAAGACTAGAGAATCTTAAATAAACCACCCTGCACTTCTCAACATTTGCAGAAAATGCAGAGGAGGAAATAATGCTTGAAACATGCCAATTCTAGCACATTTGTTTTGCTAGATGAGGTAGTATTTTTGAAATGTGGTTGTAATATGATGATAAAAAGAACTGATCCATGCACCACACTAATAGGAGTGACTTTTTAAAGCAACTGAGTTATGTATGAAAAACAGAAAGCAAAGACTATAGGCTCTGTTGGTTTTACATGAAGTTATTCACAAATGATAATGCAGAAGGAAGCGCCCTAAGAAGATGGTATGAAAAATTAAGGAAAACACTATCAATATTTGAGGCTATCTGCAATGTATTTAAATATAACAGTTTTTGATAATCTTAAAATCACTGACAGAACAGGTATCTAATAGACATTTTTAATGACAGGAAAATAAATAATCCAATATAAATGCTACATTTAAAAAGATTTGGTTCCATTACATTTATATTACTCTTTGAATTCCAAGACAATTTTCTAAAAGTCTGTTGGCATATTTGCACACACTAAAACAAAAAACTTAATCTTCCTAAATCTATTACTGTGACTACTGCGACCTACTAGTGTGATCTAACCCTTAGTTATTTAAAAACAATAGACTACAAAAGAAAATTCTCTTTGAGCAGAGAACTCAGTCATCCAAGGAAATAACTCTCATTTCTGCCAGCTGATCTTGAGACAGGGAAGTGCTCCAAAATTACTAACATCATCCAGCCTTCTGGGAAGCAACTGCGTTGGATCAGTTAAAGCAAAATAAGTGTTCACCACCATAAAGCAATGGCATTTAGTAGAGAAGAACCTCTGATACTTGTTTAGCAGATTTTCTTCCCTGTGGTCCACAAGAATTAAGTGGCAAACATGCCAGTATTCTCATGTGCCCCAGCCAATGTCACTACAGAGAGTAAGAAGCCCCTTGATGTTGGAACTGGTACAAAAATGCTTTTGATATTTTTGGCTTTGTAATTGAAGCATGAGCTGCACCAGTACTACTGATATAAAAAACAATGCTACAACTGATTCTATACGCATCCCTGTATGGTGTGGCAGTTTTACAACAGGAAAGCTACAGGATACAGTCTGGTATTGCTCTGTGCTCCAGCTCCTTGAAGGATATGGTCCACTGAAAGCAATGCGCTTTGCAAAGCTTTTAAGGCCAACCAGACTATATTTTCCAAGCACCTAAATATTCTGTCAGTGTCTACCAATATCTTCAAATCCCAAAAAGTCTTCTACAACAACTTATTCTGAAACAATGTTCACATGCCATTCTGAATATATTAACAGGCAAAAAAGAAAATTAGTATGTAAAAGACCTAACATTGATGTTTAAGAAAGCATTATTTTTTCATTCCATTAAATTAAATGCATGTGATTAAAGACAGGCAACTGTCTAAACTAGATTCACGCAAGGTGTTACTGAACCCAGTAAGAGATACTCTGTTTGTGTGGTTCACCCTCATTAAGATTTATTTACTTAATTATCTCTTAGATTAAAATATCTACTGTAAACCGAGTCTGTTGCAGCTATTTCTCTTCTAGAAACAGGATCATCTTATACAATAAGGATGAGTAAATAACTTCTTCATTAAATATCTGTAGTTACGAAAAAACCAACAACTCTGACCATTAACTTACTTATAACAAATATCAAGGGTCTGTTGGATTTAGGAATTCTTTTTTTGGGGGGTTGGTTTGTTTGGGTTTTTTTTTTGTTGTTGTTGTTACACAAAGCCTAATAAGGCAATTCTCAGGAAAAGAAGAAGGTGTATTTCCCAAACCAGACTGTATAATTTGGCAGTTGCATCTTTCCTTTCCTTAGTGGAAAAAGCAATACTCTTACCACATGAAGTCACTTTGAAGGCATCCCAAATAAAGGACTGAAGACAGTCAGGACACTAATTTATCCTGAAGAAAGCAAAGACTACTTTATAAAAGAATGTAGACTGTAAAAATCATCCAAGAGGCAGCAGTTAAACCTTTCTTGGAATAGTTACAACCGAGGAGAGAATGGACACCAACCACCAACTAAATATTGCATAACAGGTGATAGAGGCAAGCACCACCAAATGGAAAACTATTATAACCCATTCAAAGGCAGATTTTTTCCAAACCAAGGTTTAAAGGAAGAAGAGAGTTGTGTAACACTCGTTTTTTCAAACCCTCCTTCATAACATTCCTTATAAAGTAAGTGTAGTTAATGAGAAGACTATCAAGTCGTGTAACAGTTACAGTGTTATAGAGCGTTAGGTGACAGGTAGGGAGGAGAGGACATGAGGAGAGATTATGCTTTAGGTTACTCCAAGTAATTGTGGAGTGCTACCAATTCATACCGTAAGCAATTCTTACAAGCTGGTTTTAGAGAAGACAGAAATAAGAGCTTATCACAAAGTTCTCTAAGAACTGTCACCACTGATGATAAAAGGCACCTCGCAAGAAGAAAGCAAGCACCATGCTGTTTGGCAACTACCCACGACATCTCCACACCAGTGGATTTATCCAGTTGCTTTCTGAAGTTCTGCAGAACTCCTGTGAGAAGCAGAAATCTGTACTACATGGCTAATTTATATTTCTGGAGAAAGAAAAAAAGAAAAACCAAAAAATTTAAAACATTCTGCAAAGGACCATCAAACTAAAAGGGCCATTTGCTGTGAAACACAG
The DNA here is from genome assembly GCF_018139145.2 of Gymnogyps californianus. Lineage (NCBI taxonomy): Eukaryota > Metazoa > Chordata > Aves > Accipitriformes > Cathartidae > Gymnogyps > Gymnogyps californianus. The sequence continues at coordinate 19,930,148 of NC_059478.1, read as the reverse complement.
AAAACAGCCAAACTAAACCACAAACTCCTGTTTCATAAACAATTGCAGGAAATACTAAAATCTTTCTGTAACATACTTATCTTAAAACTAGAAGACTAACATTTTATAACCCATAATAATCATACTTAGATGTTCTCTGAAACACCATTGCACTTCCTCAATAATACGTAATTGTAACTATGAAAAGCATTTTTTTCAAAAGGTTCTGCTAAGCCTAAAAACAACATCCGATTCAACAACATATATTTACAGCCTTTCTATTATCTAGTGCTTGTGGAGAAGGAATTTTTCTGGTGGGCACAGGGGAAGTTTTGGGTAACACATTCATGCAGACTTGCATGTATTAGTAGACTACACCAATCCTACTCCTCCAGTCTGCCCACAGAGCGACAGAAGCGGATTTTGCCATACAGGAACATACAGCCTAAAATCACACAGAATGAGGTGGCACAGGATGAGAAATTACTCTGAGCTGACAGTGGCACTCAAGGCTACACAAACCAGCAGTTAACAGCTCCCTACTGTTAAAGAAATGTGGATGAAGAAACGTGAGAGAGCTCTGTCTGCACTCAGCTTTTGTTCCACACTGACCACCACTAAGCAGCAAGCCAGTCCTGGTTCAATTGCACGTACTTCCACTGCAATTCCAGGTATTGACTTATATAATGAGAGCTATAAACCTCAAATTAATTTAACTGGGGGGGGTGTGGGGGGGGGTGGGTGGGCAAAAGGAGAAGAAATCAAAATAAATTCCCTCTTACTTAACTGTAATGCAAGTACAGTAAAAATTTAAATTCCCTCACAGAGCCTTTGTCACAACAACTACGCTGGCATAACTGCGCTGAGAGCGCCTGCTGGCAGAGACACAGCTTATGTCAACAGAAGATGCTTTTCTGCTGACATAGCAGTCCATCATTTCAAACAAACTTTGTTCTCTCCTTTCAGAGGAGGAATTTTCTTTCAATATGCTGCTTCCTTGACCTGTCTGCACTGCCACAGCTGAGCCTGCTCCACCAACTTACATGAACAGACTCATATAATTTCCAAGTGAGGAATTGCATTTCTCAAGTCAAAACACTTTTCTATTTTAACTTTCTACAGTTCTTTTTAAGCTTTAAACTTTACATTCACTAAGTGGGATAAACACCAATTACTGTGACTTTGATATCAACCAACATAGCCAATTCTGGGAATACAGATGAGGCTCAAACTTAAGGATATTTAAGTTAAGTTAATTTAACTTCATGAAGAAGAATTCTCTCTCAACAAATCTGTGAGCTAAGGAAGCATTATACTGACTTCAGAAGAGGAAAATGGTTAAGTAACAGAAGAACTGATGAGCACAAGAGGTAGTCCACTTCAATACCAAATTCGTTTCTTTCCCAAGCCTTCTACGCAACTTACATACTCTATTTCAAAAGATTAAAAGATGAACTTTACATGCTATTACAAAAGCAATTTTTCCTTCTTTTCTAAAAAAGGAAATGTGAAAAACCAAGCACTAAAATACCAGGGAAAAACCCACCTGTGTATAAATTACTTTATTTTTAAGATACACATGACTATTCAAGATCATTGCTTGAATACTGCCTTTCCAATCATGTACTGCAAGAAGATGTACAGCAGTAACACACTGAATGCATTTTCAGTTTTTGCTGCATCAACTTGAGTTAATTACTTGAGAAGGGGACAGAGGTTGTTCATGCTCTGGGAACGTGTCCTAAGTACCACTATTAACAGATGAGCAGAAGAGTCTGCTAAAAATATTTTAAAAATGGGAAATTGTTTCTGATCTCATTTCCCAGAGCTGAGCTCTAGAAGGGCTTCTTTACTTGGGTGCAACAGCACATACAATCTGTATGGCTAAAGTGCCTGTGCTCAATAGCCCTTCGTGAAGCACTGAGAAATACAGGAGAAAGACAGAACTGAGAAAACTTCATCAGCCCAGGTGGTTCTGCAATGAACTTTCCAGGGTAGCTCACAATACCAGCATTTCTAAATTTTACCCCTAAACACCCAGAATTTGGCTATTCTTGAACTAAATGGAAGTCAGTCCAGACACTTGTCTTTCAGAAATCTGTGTAAATGTCTGTGTAATCCCTACTGCTGGAGTCAGAGAGCACCAATAGGTCTTAAATACCTGGACCAGACTCACCTGGGACTTCCACCCACACTCCCTGCCCGGGGTCCAGGAGTAGAATAGACTAGACTATTTCAGTTGGAAGGGACCTACAATGATCATCTAGTCCAACTGCCTGACCAATTCAGGGCTGACCAAGTTAAAGCATGTTATTAAGGGCATTGTCCAAATGCCTCTTAAACACTGACAGGCTTTGGGCATCGAACACCTCTCTAGGAAGCCTGTTCCAGTGTTCGACCACCCTCTTGGTACAGAAATGCTGCCTCATGTCCAGTCTAAACCTACCCTGGTGCAGCTTTGAACCATTCCCACATGTCCTATCACTAGATACCAGGGAGAAGAGATCAGCACCTCCCTTTCCACTTTCCCTCCTCAGGAAGCTGTAGAGAGCAATGCGGTCACCCCTCAGCCTCCATTTCTCCAAACTAGACAGCCCCAAAGTCCTTAGCTGCTCCTCATAGGACATTCCTTCCAGTCCTTTCACCAGCTTTGCTGCCCTCCTCTGGACGCATTCAAGGACCTTTACATCCTTCTTAAATGGTGGGGCCCAGAACTGCACACAGTATTCAACGTGAGGACACACCAATACTAAATACAGCAGGTTAATCATCTCTTTTGACCAGCTGGTTATACTCTGCTTGATGCATCCCAGGATGTGGTTTGCCCTCTTGGCTGCCAGGGCACACTGCTGACTCCTATTGAGCCTGCTGCCGACCAGCACCCCCAGATCCCTTTCTGCAGCGCTGCTCTCCAGCCACCCCTCTCCCAATTTATACTTGTGCCTGGCATTACTCCATCCTAGGTGCAGAATCCGGCATTACGAGTTGTTAAGTTTCATCCCATTAATCATAGCCCAATGCTCCAACCTATCTAGATCCCTCTGCAAGGCCTCTTGTCCCTCAAGAGAATCAACAGAACCTCCCAGTTTGGTATCATCATCAAACTTGCTAATGGTGCATTCAACTCCTGCATCCAGATCATTGATAAATATATTGAACAGAACTGGCCCTAGAATTGAGCCCTGAAGAACATCACTGGTGACTGGTCGCCAGCCAGATGTGGCCCCATTCACTACAACCCTTTGAGCTCTGCCCTTCAGCCAGTTCTTCACCCAGCGCACCGTGAACCCACTCATCCCACAGTTGGACAACTTGTCCAGAAAGATGCTGTGAGGCACAGTATCAAAAGCCTTACTAAAATCCAGAAAAACTACATCCACCGCCTCCCCTTCATCCACTAGACGGGTGACCTTATCATAGAAGGACATCAAACTAGTTAAACAGGACTTTCCCTTTGTGAACCCATGTTGACTGCGCCTGCTGATTGCATTATTCTTTAAATGCCTTTCAATAGTACACAGTATAATCTTCTCTGTAATTTTTCCAGGAACAGAGGTTAGACTAACAGGTCTGTAGTTCCTTGGGTCTTCCCTCATGCCGTTCTTGTAAACTGGAATAACATTGGCTAGCTTCCAGTGTCCTGGGTTCAGCTGGGATAGAGTTCATTTTCTTCCTAGTAGCTGGTACAGTGCTGTGTTTTGGATTTAGGATGAGAATAATGTTGATAACACGCTGATGTTTTAGTTTTTGCTAAGCAGGGTTTACACTAAGTCAAGGACTTTTTAGCTTCTCACACCACCCCACCAGCGAGTAAGCTGGGGGGCACAAGAAGCTGGGAAGAGACACAGCCAGGACAGCTGACCCCAACTGGCCGAAGGGATATTCCATACCATATGACGTCATGCCCAGTATATAAATGAGGGGCAAAGCTGGCTGGGGGCCGCTGCTCGGGAACTGGCTGGGCATCGGTTGGTCAGTGGTGAGCAACTGCATTGTGCATCGCTTGTTTCGTATATTCTAATTCTTTTATCATTGTTATTTTCTTTTCCCTTCCTTTTCTGTCCTATTAAACTGTCTTTATCTCAACCCATGAATTTTACTTTTTTTTTCCCCCCGATTATTTCCCCCATTCCGCTGGGGGGGGGGAGTGAGCGAGTGGCTGTGTGGTGTTTAGCTGCCTGCCGGGTTAAACCACAACATCCAGTCAGCAGGGACCTCCCCAGACTCCCAAGACCTTTGGTAGATGATTGAGAAGGGTCCTGCCGCAACATCCGCTAGCTCCTTCAGTACTCTGGGATGAATCCCATCAGGCCCGATGGACTTGTGAACATTCAGCTGATACAGCTGGTCCCTTACAATTTCAGTGTCCACAAATGGAAAGTCACTGTTCCCACACTCGTAGTCCTCCGACTCAGGGGATCGGGCAGCCCAAGGTCTATCAATATTATTAAAGACTGAGGCAAAAACCACATTGAATACCTCCGCTTTTTCTTCATCCCTACTAGTCAGTTGAACATCTTCAACAGGTATCGGTCCAATGTTTTCTTTAGACCTCTTCTTGCTATTAACATCCTTAAAAAAAGCCCTTCTTGTTTTCTGAAACAACACTGGCCAGTTTGAACTCTCATTGAGCTTTGGCCTTTCACATCTTCTCCCTGCATATACGAACCATAGCTCTGTAATCTTCAATTTCACTTAAACCCAACAGGTTTCTAGCTGACAACTCTGATGGCAAATGTTACAACCATATTTCAAATAACAATTGCAAAGAGGAAAAAATTAAAAAAAAAAACAACCCAATCAAAACCATGAAGAGTTTGGTCTTGAATTTCAAAGTACGTTACACATTTTTGAATAGTACTGGGAAAAAATACAGCACAAACAGGAAGCTCAGTTGCAACTCAAATTCTTTTTATATACCTTTTTTTCCCCCCTTAGAAATAATATACCATGCTTTAGGGAAGCATATTATTTACATTTGTTACATTTGAAGAAAAGAATGTACTTTAAGAACCCTAACTAGGAATCACTGGTCAACCACAACAAGCTATGATACGAAGCTGATACATGTCCTTTTCAGTAACAATGACAACAGGGTGGAGTGTTCAAAATGGTATTTATACCAACAAAAATTATTTCTTTAAAGTTTAATTTTGAAGTTCAAGATTATTGTCTGTTCTGGAAACAATGAAAACAATTCTGCACAAGTCTGAATTGTGGAGACTTAAAAGCCCACACCCAGAAATATGGTAACATGAAGAGTGATGAGCTAGTAACTTTGAGAAAAATGTGTTATTTCAAATGCAGTGACTGGATGCTGATAAGCACATAATTTTTGCTCCAGTGATTTAAAAAGACGGCTCTCCTCAACTATCACCTCAAGTCTCTTGGGGAGGTTAACATATCCACAGAGGAACTTGCAGAAGGGAATGGATGTCTACATTTCCGTCGGTCAATACTGTAATTTAACACAAACCTGTCTTTGCTGCAGACATTGTTACATTTGCATGGACTGCTGCTGAAGCAGCTCAGGTACAGGCACGCTCGCTATTCCACCAATGTAGCTGTGAGTGCCCTGGCTTTTTAAATTGTCCTAGGATGAGTCAGCTGAATTTACTACTCAGTAATTGCACAGAAATTTCAGTGTTGACATATTAAAAGGCAAAGAAATAACATTTTTGCTGAATCATTTTTAAGATGGCTCGTAATTACTCAATGAAGTTTAATCCATGAGATTATGTAATCTCCATTCATAATATTAAAGACTAAGAAACGTATTATTTCTTTTTGATATTTTTAATTACTAAGCACACAAACTGAAGAACCTTACCTGACAGAGTTTTGCTTCCTGTTTTCTATTTTCATTAAAATTTGTACATCTGACTGAGGAGACACTGTATAGATTTTTAATCTGAAAAAAAAGAATATGCAACAGAGATGAAGAAACAATGATGTAGAATGACTCTTCTTCCTATCATCCATAAAAGATGGGTATCTTTTGCATGTCAACAGCCAAAAGTATGTACTACTTCATAAAGGCAATAATTTGCCACATACTAAATATTTCCTATAAATGAGGGCTATAATTACTAGTATGTTTTTCTAATTACTCTGAAGAAAAGGTTCACTGTCACCCCCACTGAGGTTAATTACGGTTACATTTTTTAGAATTACAGTTCCTTTATTTGATCTTTATGCTGCAAGTCAATTTCTTAATCTTTTCCTCATTTAAATTTGGTGGCTGTACTCCAGGGTTAGTTGGTTGGTGAATGTTAGGATGGTTTTCATCACAGGAATTAAAGATGTACTGCTGACTGGGAACTCAGCTCTGCATGCTGAAAGTGCGGCTAGTTTAAACCATTTATTCAGAACCGTTCCCTTCTTTTATTAGTGCATTAGATGAACTAGGCAGAAAAGTTATTCAATACACACCTTTGACAAACTACAGGATCTGACTCCACTGGATCAATGTATGGCTTAAGGATATCAGCGAGTGTTTTATCGTCAGGCACCCTTTCACCAAAAATAAAAATCAAATACATAAGACATGGTTCATCATGTACACAAAAATCTATTATCTGAGTCATCTGGAGGATGCTGTATATTTGTATGCTACAGTGGCACAACTGAGTAGTTTATGGGAGGATCATAAACGTGTATCAATACAGCATAAATAATTGACAGTTTTATCTCAATTTCAACACTAGGACTTCACTGGCATCTACAACGAGTAAACAGATGCATATCTCTAGTTTCTAACCCTGCAGCAGAAACATGCTGTTCCTACAGCCCTAGAAGTAGACAAGGGCATACTTCTCATCCCCCCTTCAGGCTAGGAAAAAAGGAGAAAGATTTGTCAACAAAAGCTTATTTTTTGGCCTTTGCAAAATGTGCTTGTGGGCTTTCCTACAAAGCAAACAATGCAACCATTTCATCCTATATGAAGGTCAGCTCCAGTATGCAGGCAAGGAGGGATGGCAAATCTTGCTGAATGTCTGCTCCATGAGAACAGAGTATGTTAGGTGTACAGGATATCGCTCACGAATATACAAGCTGCTCTGTTTACATAGAGAAAAGGACCAGCAATCAAACATTTAGCCCGATTTGAAAAGCCTGCTAGCTTTCAAAGAGGAAAGGACTACACAACTTTAAGTATTTTTTTCAATTTAAATGCCCTTTTAATTAAGACTAAAAATAATAATCGAGTTTATCTTGTATAATAGAAATAGATTAAGAACTGATCAAAATATTTTGCAGTTCAATTTCAGCAGACTAATTTAAACTTTATAAAAATCTGTTTTTCAAGCTCTGTACCCTTTTAAAGTGTATTCAGCGTGACAGTGAGGAAACACGAGCTTCAAATGCCAGTAGAACTTTTTCTCCCTGAAAAGAAAAAGAAATGCATATGCTTAATGTTAGCTGTTAACTTGTTTTTTCTATGATAAAGCTCGGTAGCCTATGGCATGGGTGCAGAAGAAAATATATAGTCAAGATTTTGAATAGCATTTTCAAAGAGTAAAAGGGGCATGCAGAGAAGCTGAGATGCACTTTGAAAGATAGAATGCTCCCAGATCCTGCTGAATTTCAAGTCCTCATGGATGAAAACCTGTTCCTTACAAATACAGGTAAGATATCACCAATTAACTGATCCACAGCATTTCACATTTTAAAAGGGAGTATCTTCCAGCTGACTTTCTATATGTGTAGCTGCTCTTTAATTTCAGAAAAGGAAACTGCTTTTTGGCATATCACCCAGGACAGATTGCCAAACCTGTGCAACAATAATAGCCAGAGGTCCCAGGTGAGGCCAGGTTCTACACAAAACAGGGGACTCGACTTTTCACAGCAGTGATGGCCTCAATAGAAAACGTGTCATGGGCAGGGAGGGAAGCTGCATTTTGGCATAACATGGATAACAGAAGTTAGAAAGAATAAATGTTTTACAGAAAGATCAGGAAGCTTTTGGTAGACACCAAAATTGATGTCATATTCTTTTCTCCAGTTTGTTAGTTTCAAGAGCCATCTTCCCTTTCCAGCTAGCATAATTAATATCTGAGAACAGAAGCTACTGAAGCATGGTTCCAGTGCAATATCATCTTAAAACAGGCAGTATTACCTAGGGGATACTTCGCTAGATTAGGAAATCTCTTTTTGCCTTTTTACTCATCTGCAGAAACGCTGCTGAAGTCAATACTGACTTAAGACAAAGCATTTTTCCTCTCATTGCTCCAAATTCTCCCACTCAGTATGGTGAGTGTAACAATATTTTTCTAAAAGAATTTCCTAAGAAAAAGCACAGTCTAAAAGGTAGGTGCATGGCCCTTTGCTCTGGTTCAGAATTCTACACTCATGACAAACAGCAAAGATTTGGAAGAGGAAGGAGGGAACTACTACCATTTAGAAATCAGAGGCCAGACATCTATGTGAAGCATAGGAACGTCTAATGGTACTTCCCCCCCCCCGCCTGTTTTTAAAAAATTTTTTCTTTTAAACACTACTTAAGACCTATGAATCATTATATCCTGGATAATCACCATCAGTTATGCAAAGATTCTAGTACTACAGTTAAAAGTAAACACAGTGTTGTTCCAACACGTTGTTTAATTTGTTTATCAGGCAGATGAAACATTATCCAGCAGGTTCTAGCTGGCTGCAGAGACAAGTGTACGTACATCCAGTAGCAAAACAGTAAACTTAGCTGCTAAGTTCAATTAATTATGATACCAATTTTTAAATGCAAGCACTTTATAAAAAGTGCTCTTATCAAATAAATACTCATTCCCTTACCTATTCCCAGGTGAAAACTGAGCTTTACAGCTGAACTATACTTCCTGCAGTATAAGTAAAATCAGAAGTGTTAGCGTTTACCAAAACAAGAGCAAGCAAGAACCCTAGCTCCAAGGAGCTAATAATGAGAATAAAAAGAACTAATGAAGGCCACCATCCCCAAAGCAACATGTGACTCAGCAGAGTAGTGCAGCATGCCTTGTGATTCTTCCCCTCTATCTGCTCATGTTTGTTAAAGCTGAGAATGAGAGCGCCTTCCTTAAATGAAAAGGTGAAGTCAGAGCATGTCAGGTCTGAAAGAGGTAAGAAGACTGTATGACCAGAGCTGGAGGATAACACAAAAAACATTATTAATTACACAGCATATATAACCAGAAGCTGGCATAGTATCTTGCCTCATGAATTTTATGTTATTTTGCATATTGGTATGATACTGTCTTAAATTACCAAACTGAAAAAGGTTTTGAAATAACTCAAAATCAGTGAGCGGAATTTTGGAAGTTTTTTGCAAGATGAGTGAAACAAGGTTTTACAATTACAAGGAAGCACCAACGCTACTGTACACACAGAGCAAACTGGAATATCAACAGGGTTATGGAACCACTTCAATTGACCTGCGATTAACAAGCTTGTAATTCCTCTCTCAGACATATGTTAATATCTGACATTTAACATGGCATGGTATTAATTCAAAGCACCTTCCCAAGGAGACTTTAGTAAAAGTTAGTAATCTTTAGACATAGAAATAGGGTCACCATCATCAGCTGCAGGAAACACTAATGATGGGCACATTTACTAAAATACTTACAAGGACTGTTCAGATGAGGTTTTTGTTACGTTATCAACTAAAATGAGGCTTTCTAGCATTTTTTCATTTAACTCACCTTTCACAATTTTTTCAAACAGGCCATGTTTATCTACTCTAAGTGACCAACCCTTATTGTGATATGGACTTACTTTCTGTCAAATTTTTAAATCAAGACAGCCAAAGCAATGGGAGTACTTCAGATCTTCCTCTCCCAGGTGGAAACAGACAAACCGTGACACAGCCCACAGAAACATGCATGTGGCCTAGAGGGCTGTCTCTAACACAGGCACTTGGAAAAGAAACGTTCCAGAAGTACTTTTAGCTATCTGCTACCTGTTGTCAGGAATACTCTTTATGTGTCTGCAGAAACGGTCGTCCCACAGCACATTCTGATTTCACATGCAAGACCAGTTCCCTGTGGGCTCACTGAGGCAGACTCAGCTCATCACTGCAGCTGTATAATCAGCTTAAGAGGGTTCTTTCAGACTTTCACCCTCCCTCCCCCTTCCAGGCACAATCTAGTCTATGGAATAGTGCACAAAAAGAGCTATGAATCAGGGATTCTGAACACTGAAGTTAAAAAGATTATTCCTTATGAAAAAGTGTCACTTTGGAAAAACAGAAATGTTGATTTTTTTTTTTTTCAGCATGCTAATACCGAAACTGCAGTTAATTACTTCATATCTCTTCAAAGTACTCTTGCCTGAAAGTAAATGGCAAGCAGAAAGAGGTAAGATAGATTAAGAACACGGTAGAAGGAGGCAAGGAAAAAAGCAGCTTAGAATTGGAATAGCCTCATACTCTTCACTGTACACTGAAGTCTTGAAAAACAACCTGCTGGATGCCTGTTATTAAAGTGAAGCATCCCTCACTATCACTGATCTCTGCCCAGTTAGAGAACTTGATGTCAACTGTAGATGCTATCAAAGCTGCTTCACAACAAGTTCTGATGAAAATTAGATATCCTGGCTCCAGATCTCACTGACTTCATTTTCCATTATGGCTCACTGGGGTAGTATTTCCTTCAAATACAACTGACATGTACTATGTTCATTTTCTAAATGAAAATGCTTAATTGAGTAAGTCATCTGCAGTTGAGTAACAGCTCACTGCATGAAGTGTTCCATGCCACTTGGCTGCCATGGAACGCCACTCCACAGTTTTCTTGAATACCAAGGCACTGACTATAAAACTATCAAACGGCAGAGATCTGGATGAGGCACAAGCACATCCTTGATGTCAGTAAAAGCAGCAACATAGCCCATCCCTGCATTGCTTGGCTTCACATCCTATTTTGGCTACTTCAGAAGCATGGAAACTGATCAGAGGGAAAAAGAGGAGCCAAGCACCTCTTCCTCTGCGTGAGATGTAGCTGCAAATTATGTTTAGAACTGCACAGGCTGTTTTGCAATTACTGTTCTTCTAAAGCAAAGTCACTGTCTCCCTTTCATTTCTCCTAAAACTTCCAAAAAATTACTTTCTATAAACAACTGTAGTTTTCACAGAACTCCATGTAAATCGTCTTTAAATTTTTCACAGCAACAACTGAAAGATTTTTATTTCTGATGTTACAAAGACAGCAGCAGTATATACAAAGTGGCTGTTACCTCCAGCTAGGTCTCAGGACAACTGCAAAAATTCTCACCATCTTTTATAGCTAATGCAGTACCTAGGAAGATGCTCCAAGTACTGCGGGTGTAGGCAGTACAGCTGCTGGGAACTAAAGGACAGATCTACAAAGGATTCTCAGACTTGGACATACCAGTTAAGTGCCTTGGCAGATTTTCAGATGTGTCCAATGTTTACATATTTCTTAAAACATTTATGAAATATCTCATAAAGCTTAACTTTCTTACCTAGGTTTCCCCTGAACAGTCAAATTTTGCCCAGATTGCAGTAGAAGGTTTTATGTACATAAAACCTTTTTAAATGTGTGTGTGTATATATATATATAAAATAAAATATATATTGACAAAAAAATTCATCACATCTTAAGATACCAACTGCAGTTCTGGCTCTGCAGTAGTACTTCACTGCCAGTCTGTCAAAGATAGTGATTCACTGATGATTTTGTTTCTATTTAGCAACTAATATTCTTAAAATGTTTTAAAAATAGTATACAGGACATCTTAAATCAAAGCACAAATACTGTAGGATTTCCTGTCTATGTTATTTTGAATTGATAAAAGAGATGAAAAGGACATAAAGAAGTTTAATGAAGGACCAGTTATCCTTTAATTTGACAACACCCAGTACTCTCACCTAATGCACTGAAGTTTAACTGAAATACTGGGTGCTCAGTATCTACACTTTTGGATAATAATGCCTTTCTCAACTCTCTTAAGCAATGAAGATTCAGTCCAAGTAAATGACTAGATTGTCTTGTGGATTAAAAAAATATAAATTTAAAATAAGAGAACATGCAGAGGTGTGATGATTTCATCCCTCCCGCCCCCGCCAAACTCTGTGTTCCTAGTGCCAAATTGACTTTGTTGCACTTCTAACAGCAGCACACAAAAGAGAATGTTTCTGTTTTCTTGAAACTTCATCAAGCTGATTCCTGGATTTGATGTATAAAGACTAAAACTGAATTATTTCTACTGAAAGTTCATATGTTTCCTAGTTCCAGTAAACAGCAAGACAATCAATGAAGAAACTGAAGTGCACTTCCTTTGTAACACATACGGTCTTCTATCAAGGGGCCTCCCAACAGCAGGAGATGTTACTAACCATATGTGTTGCAATAATCAAACATGTCGGGCTTGAACTGAGAGTCCTGTGTAAATCAAAGGGACACTGTCAAGGCCGAGTAACCCAAACTGTAATAACCTTCAAAGAGTAAAACTACTGTCCTCTTTAACTTCTGCAAATAAACAAAATTACCATCAGATTCACTATGAGAATGAAACATTTCAGTTGCTAAAAAAAAGAAAAAAAAGTATCTCAGGTGCAGAACTCAGTCAGTACTCATCTCCACATGGGGATGTTCTGAAAACCTACTGATTTACTGAAATGCATGAACATCCTGCTGTCTGATCACTACAGAGTAGCATTCCTTTGCCTGGGAACTTACTTTGGAGCGTCCTAGAAAGCAATCAAAACCATATACTAATTAACAACTTAATTCAAGTTTAACAGCTCCAACTGTAATATTAGCCTAAAACCCAGCTCAGATAACTCCTTAGTAAATTCTCAAGATCAGCAACACTTCAAACAATTAATTTTAATTATCCCTACCTAGCTAAGGATTAGAGTTGACATTTTAGGGCTTTCAGGTGTACCTCAAAGTAGCTTCTGTAACACTAATGATCTCTTAACTGATGCTAATCCCAAATTTCCACACTATATTTTGTTCTCAGAATTAAATCAGAGAGAGATAACGAAAAAGATTCTTTCTTCTCCCACACATATCATCTGATCAAATGGTCCCAAGCTGCAGGCATGCCTTCCACCAGGGAGGGGACTTGTAGCTCTCTGGCCTCTCTTGGCGGGCAGGAGAGGTAGAAAGGATTTTGTCTGGGAGGTGTTGTGAACGGAGCGGGGAGGAAGCTGGGTGGAGATGCCTATGACAGTGTAAGCAGCACGGAGGGTTGGAGCAGGGTAGCACAGACTGCAGAGCTGAGGGAGCTGCACTGCTCCATTTCAGCGTCTCACCACTATCATCTCCCGCCAGGGAACCAGGAGCCATGGAGCTGCAAGTTCCCTCCCCTCTTCCTGTTTGATCGGCTGGCTGGAGCTCCCCAGTTGCTGCCCCAGCCCTCGTCCTAACCTGGTTACATTCTCCACCCCTTTCCCAAAGGGTCCCTATCCCAGCAGGCCACCCCAACTCCATGGCAGCATGCGTCCAGAAGGGGAACTATCACTTCTATTGGAAAATAAGGGCACCACAGGAAAGGTAGGGTGAGGCAGCACATTAAAAATAATTTGCAAATAAGACGTCCTAAACCATCTAAGTCAGATGTCCCATGAGTTCACAAACTGGACTCAGACCCTACTTTCTAATGACCTTCCATTATCTAGATATTCAATATTACAAGTTAGTCTAATCCATGTGTTGCCCAGCATTGGCACGTATGCTTTCACAACACCAAATTTAGCAAACAAACTAATGGAAACCAGGAAATGAAGAGTCTGGTTAACACATCTAAACAACCACTGATCTGTCCTCCAGAGCTGGCAGGGGCAGGGGATGACACAAGAATACATCTTGTACTTCCTAGTTTTGGATTACTCGCATTCCTGCCTTGTACAGCCTAATAGCTTGGCTCGCATAGAGAGCCATGAAGAGGACATCAGAGAAGACTGTTCTCAGCTTTCCACACACGTATGTTGAGTAGCTTCCAACCTCCACCCTCTGGAGCAACCCCTCTACAAATCTCAACTGACAAACAGCATGAGAAGGGGTTCAGATCTACAGAAGAGTAGACACACCAGACCCTGACCACTGTCAGATGTTAAGCTCATACAATGCAACTATTTGCACAGCTTTACCCCATTTGAATGTAATATTCAACAAAATGTTACGGGTGTCATGAAGTCACATGGGATAGGTATTAAATGGCTGATACTCACTGGTTCGATCAAACCTGAGGTTTGATTCCTCAAGAACCCTTTTAAGGAGAGTAAGCAAAACATGCCAGTTAAAAAAACCAAACAAACCAAAACCAAAGGTTAACTTTTAATCTGCATCCCTGAATTCAAACAGCCCATTGCTGCATGAATAACAGTAGCAGTAAAAGAGAGGAAACATGTCCTTTGTGTAGTACTCACTGAGCGTATTTCCATACCGTTGGACAGCATTTACAGGAAAGAGATGGTTACTTCCTATTCTCTTAAGAACATAGAGCATTATTATGTTCTTTCTCATGGGATGTGAAAGTCCCAGAAAGGCTAGCATTCCAAAACAACAATAAAATACCCCAGGACTTTATGATTGACAAAAACCAGTAAGGCATTCTCCTAGGCAGCCTGTGAAATATTTCCATGCCTACTTGCCAGTAAGTCACCTTCCTTATCCCATCCTCTTAGTTTTTAAATGTGCTTCTGTTACACAACATAAAGCACATGATACGTGTGAAAGCGTAATCTGCTCAAAGCTTAATTTGTTCCCAACGCAATCTACATTCCAGTACATACCCAAAAAGACTTTCTAGAGAAAAAGAAATTAAAAACATGGTACATGAAGGCAAATTTCTGTCAGCACAGCATTGTAACATGCCCAAGATCTTCCCAATAGTAAAACCTCCCTGTATCTGTGCCTCTTCTGTTCTTCTGTCCTCCTCTTAGCTACTGATCCCAGCATCTCTGGGCTTTCTGCACTTGCTCTGGCTCTTAAAGACTACTTCTTACCCTGTACTCCTTAAGGGTGTTTATGTTGTTTTATTCGCAACATTAAGAAAATTCCTCAGGGAAGTTAAACTCAGCTCTAAGCCTGAGATACTTCAACAGCATGAGACTAGCACAAGATATCTGCAAAAGGTAGAGCATGTGGCCAAGGAAAAGAAAGTCAGTGCAGAGGCAGACAGCCTCTGCTCACATGACCAAAATCTGCAAGGTTTGGGGCTACCACCTGGTCTGTTCTGAGGGGAGAGCCTCACTGATGTATAAATTTGCGGTAGAGGGAGGAGAAAACACCCCAGATTTCCTTTCTTTCCATTGGTCCACCCTGGGTCTTCTCTAGCAGAACCAGTAAAACATGTAAGTTTAAAAGGTTACACTTCTACATCTATTTTATGCCTTATGTTCTGCTAAAAACTAAGATACCCGCAAAACCAAAAAACTATGCTTTTGCTGCAGAGCAGAAGATACAGGCAAGTCTGTTGAGCAGCTTTCAGGCTGGTTATTCCTTTGCCACAGAGAGACACCTGGTGGCCAGCCAGCGCCCAGCCACCGGCACCTCGCCCGGCCACCCGCCGCACGCGACATCGTGATTTGTACATCTCACAGAACAGAGGGAAATATGCGGCCTGAAAGCAGAACTTGCCACCAAAACTGAGACCATGAAGAAAACAAGCGGAGGAGCCATCAGGGCTAGCTGGCACAGCTGATTACTGTGAGAAGCTCAGAAGGCATTTCTCTTTGCTGCCAGTAGAACATCGAGCTGAACTCTAGACCCGTTTCCCGCCATAATGAAATACTTTGTAAATTTTTTTTTTTTATATTTTACTTCTACTGTGAAAATACTTTAAAGTACAAACTCTGGATATCAGAGAAAACCCACAGAGTGGATAAAGGGAAGAACATTTAAAGTCTTCTTAGCCTTTTTCCTGAATTCATATCTGTCTGTCTGCACTTGTCTCTCTAAGCTGTGCCGCATCAAGCATCCACATCCTCCAGCATAGCAACTCCTAACACGGCATGCAACAGAGATAACTGTATTGGAAGCACCTCTTCAGACTTGAGGTCAGCCCTTTCAGAGAGAGGGATTTTTGCAATCATTCTACGTCAATCCTCTATCATAAACCTTTAAAGAAGTGTTTTCTTTTTCCAGCAACAAAACTCGATGTTAATTAAAAGATGGAAAAACACAACAGCACTGATTCTTCCTCCTGTTATTCAATGTTGGTATTTTTGAAAATAAAGCATGAACTGCATAAGCTGTTAAACTGAGCTCAAAAAGCCTAAAAAATGAAAATCTGCAGCACGGAATATTAAATCTAGATAGCTTTTGTAAAAAAATCGTGCATCTGACAGGTTTTAAAAGCAAGCGTATCGGTATGAATTCAGATTCTCATCATTATGTGTTCAGTGAAAACAAAATATTGCTGACCGTAACCAACTGAAGACTCACATGCAATTGAAGGTGGTTGAATTTTCTCTTCTTTTTGTAAATCCAATGGGCAGCGTTCTCAAGTCAATATCACACCTTCGAGCTTTGTTTCTCAAGCAATACAACTAGGAAAAAAATAAAACCAATTTAAAAAAAAAATCTGAATAATATATTTAAAACTTGAAAGTTAAACAATAAAAGAGCAATGCTGACAGGAATTATGGCAAAATTGTAGAAAAGGCCACATTTAATGAAGTACTTTCTTTGACTTTTTAAAAAAACATCATGAATGAAAAAGTTAATAAAGTAAGCCTAGAAACTATCTGAAACATTTTCAAGTAAAGTTTTTCCATGGTTAAAAAACAACATGCCAATGACCTCTTTATAGTAAAAGTTCTTTAACATACCGTAAAAGCCACGGACAGCCACTGTGGGTGTAATACCACTCACGGAGCTGTATTTTGGGCTACAACCCCACTAGCAGAAGGGATGCACACGCACCATCTCAGCCACTCTGACAAATTCCCATTTGAAGGTAGCACTACGGATATCATCCCGTAAACATGCCTAGTACCACACACTAAAAACTGCTATCTATGTAGCATCTCACCATCTTCAGCGTGTTTTCAAGCCATCATGGTGATAAGTACACACACACAGAGCATGACTTCAGCCTGAGAAAAAGCCGAGTCTTCTGAATTTACTTTGTTATCAACGTGAGTTCTCTCCAACTGAGTTTAGTGCTATACTTAAAGGTATCTTCACAAGACTGGAAAACAACATGGCCCTGATGCCTTTCTGTGACATATCAATGAGTCAAAGTATTTTGGAGCAGATTTTGTTTTTCTGTTTTGGGTCGTTCCCCCCCCCCCAAACTTGGTCTTCGCAGTTTATCGTCACAGGACTTTCAAGAAATGCCATACGTTTCTGTGATCTCATTAATGCTTTACTGGAATTGGAGGAGTTTCAACAAAAATCCCTCTCACCCTTAGAAGGCTGGCTTTTACTTCATTGTTGGTTAGATTTATTCTTTGCAGAACCCTAGTTGCCTTCATTTGGTATATGGTGAAGCACGTAATAATTTTTAGGCAATTAATAAATCCATTGTTTACCTGGGAATTTTGTACTTAAAAATTCAAAGAAGTTGTGAAGGTGGAAGGAAACATTCAGGCTTTCTTAACACACAACTATCAATCATCAAACA
The DNA here is from genome assembly GCF_018139145.2 of Gymnogyps californianus. NCBI lineage: Eukaryota > Metazoa > Chordata > Aves > Accipitriformes > Cathartidae > Gymnogyps > Gymnogyps californianus. The sequence goes on along the minus strand of NC_059478.1, from coordinate 19,912,601 downwards.
GTAAAAGTGGTCATGCATCACTTTCAAGAATGCACACTGTTAGCAATCTATTCTTCTAAGCAATTGGATGTAACCATCAATACTATTATTACATAAACCTAGAGACTTCTTTTGATTTCTGGCTCTAAAATTCAGTCATTCATACCTTCACGAGAGAGGTATCAGGTCTGAAATCTGGATTGGGACTGCCTCAGTGGGAATACAAAGGTAGTCAACCCTATCTCCAACAGACCAAGCTGCTAATTTAAAACTTACAAGTTTTTTTGTGGTTGGACTATGCATAGTAGGATGTCGAGCAGCAGCATCAGCTGTCCTTCCTACATCTTCCAGGAAACGATAATCTGAAGGTAAACAAAGAACAAGGAAAAATGTAGTGCTAACCTAGTAAAAACAATGAATTTTAAAAAGCACAAGGAATATTCTTACCGCTCAAAAGGTTCAAGTCAGTAAATTCATTTACAGAGACAAACGCTGTTTTATCCCTGACTCCATTACAGCTCAGTGCAAGCTTATGCTTCTTTACACACAACAGACTGCAATGACAAAAAGAAAAACATTAACATGCCACGTTCAGCACGTGAGTGGGGAAAAAAACCAAAACAGTTTAATTCAGATAATAGATACCTGCACGAGTATTTCATGCATCGTGGACATCTGTACTTAGCTTCCTCTTTGCTACATGTTTCACATCTGAAAGAAGTAAAAAGTACCTCTTAATAAAGCGGCATCTTTGTGCCTGACTGGCCTGGGAAGGTGTCTGCTCAACAACCAGGCACTATGCCATCAATCGGTGTTTTCAGGAAAAGTTATCTGCAGCTTGAAGGAAGAAAGAGAAAATACAAATACCCTGGATCAGACAAGGTAGCAGACAAAATAATGCAAGCTATGGGGAATATCTCCAAATGCGTACAGAGGTCTTACCTATATTAAAACACAGTACAGATGCTTGAAAGAGAAAAACCCCATGTTAACTGCAGAGCTGGAAGCATAGCAAGGCTCTATCAGTTTATGCTTTGTGGCCTGGTTGCATCAGTGCTTTTCTCCATTTACATCACCTGTAACATGCATCGTACTGTGCTGGCTTATAATGCTCCCAGTTTTAGGCAGATGGGAGATAAATGTCGAGGATTCACACTAAAACCTGAACACTGCATTTCATTATTTCAATGAAACAGAAAAACCATGGCAATATTGTTAGCAAAACTTCTTCTGGCTGTTAGTAGTGCAAAGCCCAAAGTAAGGGAACCTCTCAGGCACAGTGTGTAAGCTTTATGAATATAGCTAACAAATATTATCTCATTTAAAAAAATTTCCTCTACAAATATAATCTTCTGCCTTTTAACTAGGCTATTACAACAGATGTTTCTCATATTCTCAAGAAAAAGTTCTTGATATATTAACTGAAACAATTGTCACTTTTCATTTATTTTAACTCTGACAAATGGGGAAAGGAAATAATCCTCCCACATCGGTAAAGTTTTCAAGAATAGCACAAACCCACCACTTTCAACTACTAGAAGAAAAATGTAAGCCTCAAAATATTTTTCTTCCTCTCCCCACCATGCGCTTGCTGCTAGCTGACAGCGGAGGTGTGAAGGACAAGCTCAGCAGTACCATCTCCTGATGAGAAGGTGGCTCTGTATACTGGCAGCACGAAATAGAACAAAGCATTTCCTACACTGCAAAACAGAAACAGGAATTACTCTGAACAAGGATTCCTTTCTTCTTTTTTTTAATATCACCACAGCTCCCAATGCACGTTAGTAGTTCGGCTGCAACGCCAGAGAGAACACTTCGCCACGCGTCACCCGCGGGCAGACCCCAATTAACACGCAAAAGCAGACGCTGCTACCTAGGACAAAACTCACCCCACGCCCAGCAACAGTCCCCTCACTCTCACGGAAACGAAACTGCCCCGCACCGCAGCGGTGACGCCCACCGCAGGCAAGGCGGCTCTTCCCCAAACATACAGAGGAGAAACGAGAAGGCGCGGGGGCTGCAGGGCAGAAGACAGCCATGCCGCGCACCTCGGGCACCTCCGTTCCCTGGGGCCCCGGCGCCCCCCGGGGGGGGCAGGCCCGGTCTGCAGCAGGCCCCGCGGAGCCCCCGGGGCAGGCCCACGGCGGCGGCGCTGCGTGGGGAGAGGCCGGCGCAGCCTTTCCCTTCGGCGGCCCCGAGTTTTCGCGGAGCCCGAGGAAGGCGCTCCCGCCGCCCAGCCGGCCGCGAGGCTCGGCGGCCACGGCCTTCTGCAGGAGGCCTGAGGGCGCTCCCGGGTGCGGTCCCGCACCCTGCCCTCGCCCCTACCTCTGCAGGGACATCTTCCGCCCGCCCGCCGACCGCCGAGGGCTCTCGGGGCCTTCCTGCTCCGCCATGGCTGCGCGGCGCCGCCTCCCCACGCGGTGCCCGACGGGGCCTGGCCGGGGCGGGCCCGGCCGCGGCCTTTCCTGGGCGGCGGCGCCGCCTGGCGGCCCTCGGATGGCGGTGGCCGCAGCCTGCCGCGCCGCGGGCCGGCGCTGCGGGGCCCTGCCGGCGCCGTCGGAGCCGGGCCTTGCCCCGGAGCAGGGGAGAAGGGCCGCGCTCCGGCCCGCTCCCTGCGGCGCTGAGAGCGTCCTGTAGCCTTTAGGCTTTATTGCTCCTGCTGTAGGCTGTTTCAAAGCCCCGCTTCCCAGGAGCTTTTAAATGGATTTTTAACCATGAAAAATAACAATAAAAGGGATACAAAGACTCTTGTAATCTAGCTCAGGACTTGCTCTAAAATTAAGGGTAACAAAGTACGCGACCACCTCAGAAACCATAAAAAATTAATTGCAGGGCACAGGTGCTTGTTAATATCACGGGACAAAGTTGTACGAGATCTCCTGCAAATGCCTTCAGGAGCTCGGGTAAAAACGTCTGAAAACAACAGGCTTTCCAAAACACACGCTGCACCGTATAGAAGTATACTGTCAAACAGGATGCTTTCAGCCAAATGTTTCTGGCAACCTCCAACTCAAGCGAACAACTGTCGGTGTCCTGCTCCACAAGTTCATTGTGCTGTCTGCATGGGATGTGCATTTTTGCCTCAATTACAGAAACGCACATATTTACATCTGAGCAGCCTTATGATACTTTAAGCTCTTTGTTTTTAAAATAGATAATTTCTAAGGCATGCTAATATAAACCATAACTATAGGCTATAAAGAATTCCCCAAAATAGGGCAATGAGACTAATAAAAATATACACGAAGCAGAACATTTTCTAAAAGACAACATTCTTACAAAAAAACCCAAATCCATGTCACATCATCAGCTCCACAGCCAAACTAAGAGCAAATGTTAAGTGATACTGTCAGAGTGTAATGATCTTGAAAACGCAAAAAGTGAGACATTTTCTCTAACCTTTATCATCAGTCTTTAATCTTGCTTTATCTTCAGTTTTATCAGATTTCCTCAAAGGGAACAAAACCGATGCTTCGATACAAAATGTAAAATGGGATGTACATGTACATTACCTTGTAAAAGTAAACACCGTCACTCTCACAGCATTCCACGGCATGAAGTGCGTGCATTTCCCCCTGGTAAAAGAGGCACTGCCACCTAACAAGTACCCTTCCAGAGGATTTTAATTGTTACTAAGAATGAACTATGCAATACAAAACAGAATAGTAAAAGGCAAGCAGATAGCTTGGAAGCTCATTTTATTATACTTTGGTAAGTGTGGTTTCCTGTGGATCAAGACAGTTAAACAAGTTGTTTGAACACTCCCCTGCTCCCCAGTATAGTCTCGTATCACATTGCCATGTACTACTGAGCACACTTTGGATTGGTAATAGATAGAGGCATATTATGATAAAGAGTGCCTTTCCTAATGGTAAACTTGTTCTTTTTTTAATAAAAAAAAAGATGGTTGAACATTTTATGCTTAATTTTAAAAAGCCAAAATGATCTAATAACTTTGCAAAAAAAGGAATTTCTAGGTTGATGAAATGCTGACTATAATTTAACAGCAGCCATTCAGAAGACATGCTGTAGTAGATTTTTTCCACAAGTTACAAAATATATACACAATATATCATCTTAAGATGCCTTTGGCATTAGAAATGTTAACTGAAATACAGATCTAAAACTCAAAACTACTGTAGGTAGCTCTTCTACAACAATTTTTACAATGGCTGTAAAGCTAACTGTTCTGACTATATGCACCATATACAATGTGCTGTCTCATACACCATTTCTGCAACAGTACACAAAAATATTTTAAACAAGAAATCCACATAAATAATGTTTTCATGGTAGTGAAGTATGGTGACCAACGATTTAAAATAAGTACCTTTACGACAGAGACATATCCTGATGTAACCAGCACATACAGTCTGAAAGATAAAAAGGGACTCAAATAATCTCTGCTAAGGCCACAAGCACCTTGTGTTATGAAGAGCACCAATGCAACATGGACAGAAAACACAAAAGAGGTAGTGTGCCATCTGTTAAGATGTATGTGTCCACAAAGGACTATGATAAAACAATGTTTAAGAAAAGAAGACGTATTGTACTGTGGCATAATTCACTTTTCATATATAAGCTATTGCACATTTAGGAGCATTAGCCAGTATTGCTCCTTAGTATTGTATGTCTCCAGCTTTCCTCGGGATGGTTTTTTTGCAGTGCTGTTAAAGAGATTGCTAAGAACACTAGAGGTCCTGAAAAATTCCATGTTCAGATACTCAGTTCCAGGCAATTATGCGAGAAAGCACCAACAAATTACTTTATGAAATTTGTTGTAGTCTTTTCTTTCTTTCTTTCCTTTTTCAATGTCATTTCTCCTTAGGAGGAAGTCTCTTTCTTCCTGAGGTTCTTTAACCAACACTGTTTAAAATGATTCTTCAGTTCCCTAGTCATTTCGCCTGTAATGGATCATTACTTTTGCATTCAATCAATGCAGCAATTCCATGTTGATGAAAAAAAAACTGGACAGAAACCTTAAAGGAAGCAGACTGAACCACTTTCTATGAAGTGCTGCTGTCCTGGTTTGAGATGAGGAAGTGCGTTAACTTGAACAACTGGAAGCTGATCAGTGTCCTGAGCGTGAAAAAAGAACTGTGTCTTATGCCAGCTGCCATCTTCAATCTGCAACACACAGAAGCAGAACAGCAAAGATGAGCTTCAACACACAAATGGAAATTGTCCTTATAGAGTGAGAGGAGGAGGAGAAGTATACAGAAACATTTCTTCTCCCAGCAGTTCCTAAAGAAACTATGTAATTTAACTAATGCCGTTTGACCCATGCAATACCACAGGCACTCCTGGCAAAACTGTAACTGTAAAAAAGCCCAGCCCAGAATCCAGCTGGAGCGGATGCAGACACAGTGCAACATGGCTCAGAGCAGAGCGCCTGCCACTTTGCAAGCAGTCCTGGGCTCATATAGACTCTTAGATCTTTTGCCAAATTCACCTCCAAATCTGAACAGTAGGTCTCAGGTTATGAACTCTACAGGCACCTGAATGACTTCATAGGCCCTTGAAGAATAATCATGGGGAACGAGAGCTGCATTTTTGCCATGAACTTTGTATTGTTTATTCTAATCCTTTAAAAATCTCAGTAAAAAATTGATACCTCAAAAATGATAAAATAACATTATAACGTTGTCTGAGGCTGGGAGTGTCTTGATGTTCGCAAACACTCCTTTCTTAAAAACCATCAAGTACAGTGGACACCACTGAAAAGTGAAATCCCTGCAAAGAGGGAAATGAGTGAGATTCTGCAGCAGATCTGTACAATACATAGTTTCCCACAGAAAGAGCAACAGACCTCATAGAATCTCACAGAAAGATGGCATTTCTCAATAGCCATCACTGTATGCCTTAATTTTTCTCAGGGATTAAAACAGTCCCAAACAGACTGGGAGGTGAGGAGAAGGGGGTTCAATGGCCATACCTTATCTGCATGACACAGGCTAGAGCATCTCATTAGCGTGTGCTAATAAAGGTTGGAAGCATAACAGCTTCAAAGTGCCTCAGTAAAACCACTTTCTGTCTTGAGATTGAAAATCTCACTTGACACCCCTGTATCAATATGGAACCAGTTTCACGTCTTTCATCATTGTAAATGAAAGTAGAGCTATAAAATACTGAAAGTGTAAGGTGCTTGGCTGCTATATTTCATAGTGTTCTACCAAGATGTTTACCAAACGGCTCACATCTTGGTGAGTGGAACAATCTAATAAGCATTAGAAAATTAATAAGCTCTTCCAATTTTTCCTAAATACAAATATGATTCAATATTTTAGTTAGCCATGAAGTCCATTTCCAATCATCATTATTTTATTAAATAGCAAACAATTGACTCATAGTCAATGAATTTAAAGATATCTAGTTGTCCAAAAAATAATTTCCAGCCTGTTTGAACCTGAGATTTTGTGTTAGATAACCTCAACAGAACTCTTACTGAATTTTCATTTTGAGAGTAAGTTTTCCTAAAGTTTCCTGGAGGACCTCCTTATTTCTGTTCTGATCTCTCTCCAGTGTCTTAGTAGAGTCTTGAAATACATGACACTCAATGTGAACAGCCAGTATAGATACCCTGTATTATTGCAATTGCTTTTACGTTTGGATAGATGTTGAATTCAATATCAAAAGGTTGGCATATAGAGACATATGCAGAACAATGTAAGAAGTAAGCTTCAAGGGATATGAATCTAAATGACTGTTATTTATTTGCAGAAAGTTAATAATGTCTAAACAGTAACTCCATTATGGTTTTAATAATGCTAGTGCTAAAAAGTATTTACCATGCATTCATCCATAAGCACCTTCGGTTCAAGTAGCGTATTTGCTTTAAATATTTGACCGTTCCATCCTTTGAAGCTAACAGCTGTTTTCTGGCCACCTGCTTTATTTAGTCCCCACATTGGTGTGTTCAGACAATGAACTGTGATGCTGTGGGTTGCTTCTGAGCTCAGTAAATGAAGGAAGTTCATCTGCACTTTTCCAACGCCGAACTCCAGCTAAGTTCCAAGAGAAATGCATCGTTAGACTTAGAGCTGGACTATGCTGAATGGCCACAGCAACACAAAGTGACATGCACATACATGTGTGGTGTTCAGGCATGGGAGCATGCATACATGTTTATACATTGGGATCAATGCCAAAGAGCACGATTTGTATTTTTCAGGAGAGCTGTTAGGTTCTATTATAGTGATTACTATAAACAGCAGCTTTCATAGGACATTTTCAAAGCTTAAATATAAACATTTGCTAATGCTTACGACATTGTTGAAACACAGCTGGGCAGAAAACACTGTTTTTAAGTAAGGAAACTGAAACAAATGATTTTGGGATTCAAACAAAGATATTATCAGCAGCAGTGTTTTAACTGCAGCTACATGATTCTGCTGTTTAGTCTTCTTAGACCACAGGTTCTGGCAATACGTACATCCCATTAAAAATCCAAAAATTCATAAGCATACTTTGATTTTAGACAGAAAATATAGTTACTCATTACTCAACAAGAATTTCTCCAAGACTAGATCATATTCAGGGATCTTCCAAATGTAGGAATGCGTATGGGAATTTTATGGTATTTCTGATGCTCTTCAATGACTAGAGTGTATATGCAAAACTCCACAAATATAAAATTTCTATTCCCAAGGGTTTAAGGACTAGATGTAAAGAGGATCATGGACTAATGATATAAAGGAAACCAGTCTCTGCCTAATGGCATTTAAAAGTAGCTAAGTGTTGAAAAGTAGTCATAATTTTCTTCCTTCCCACTGCAACGACCTCAGCATCTCTACACTTAGCTGCCCTGAGTGATGAGTTACTAATGTAGCTTAGAAGCATTTCAGGCTTACTTTTATGCCTTGTATAGAAAAGTATAAAGCAAAACAAAATAATTCTATCAGCATGGAAGGTGAGTAAACGAACAAAGTGAGAGTTACACTAACATATATTGTCATGTCCTTCCACAAAGATGCACATTGAAAAAAACCCTGAAATCTAACATCTTTTCATGAGTTAAGTAAATAAGCATTCATTTGTTCAGAGTTCCAGCACAGATACAGTCTCTCTGGAAGCAATGCATACCTTTGTCACAGACAGTGGCGTTAAACATGTCTGACCACCTGCAGTGAAGTTGCAGAAAACTTCAATGGCATCAGAAGGACATCCAATATTTGGGTCAATCCAGTATTTTCCTATCAGTATATAATCCCAGATGGAAAATAAAACCAGAATATAATTGTTACTAAACAATTTGCTAAAATATTCATACTTTTTGGCAAGTATTAGATACATTATCACCATAGCCTCACTAGGAAATGAAAGAAAAGGAACATGAAAGTCTTTTCACTATTATAATTCTACTAATAACAGATACTGAGCAAAATTATCATAACCATTCAATTCTGATTACATATACAATGACTTCTGAATACTGTCATAGTTTCAAAAATGTTTTCTCTTTCTACAGCTACATAGTGAGAACAAATGGTATTTCCAGTCTACTCTTTCTGTATTAAAACTTAACTTTTTTTCTTTGGGCTTGGCTTTATACAGAGAATATATTCAGCAATGTAAAATATCAATCTAAATTCTCTTGCTTTCACAGCATCTTGAAGATCCTTTCTTTCTCCACTATTTTTCTCCCACCAGACACTCCTACATGACATATCCTAGTGATGGTAATAAGGAGTATTTGCCCTTGTGAATCCATGGGATTTGGTCCAATAAAAGAAATAGGACACATGCAAATTATATCGGGATTTAGCTTCCCTTAATTTATGGTTAAATATGGATGAGCCTGTGCTCTACCATTTACACGGGTGTGTGTAATCCTCTGGAGGACTGTGTCAGTGACCTCCGTGGCCCTAAAGGACTGAGATTTATTTAGGAGAGCACAGTACTAATAAGGGTTAGGCTCATCTCTAGTAGAGTCTTAAAGAATTGATCTGTCCTTATATATGCCATAGAACAGTGATTTCCCTGTAACCTCTAACTTCATTTCCCATTTCCTCCTTAGCTTGTTAATGCTAATACTTGATAATAGGGATATTTACAGGTATTTATTATTTTATTAGCCACTCAGAAACTGAATTATGTCACAGTATTGACATTACAGGTTTAAATAATTATTTTTGATTTGAAATATTGATTCGGGATCTTCTGGGATACAACAACTGTCAGTGTATCTGACAGTGATAGTGTATTGTATACAATTTTCTCATTAGGAATCTAGAATCTGATCCACACAAAATTCATTGCAAGATTAGCTATAAATACTTGTGAAACTTTTAATCACAAAATTTGATTCAGTTTCAAATTTTCTGGACACTTTCTTTACTTGTATATCTCTAATATCTATATAATATTAGATAGCTACATACTTTCATCTTTAAAATTCAGAAATTTTTTCTTAAATAAAGATCAAGATCATTGTGACAGGCACATTGCAACAGAATATAATAAAAAAATCTACACATTAGAATTTTGATGTAGAAAGTAACATTTGGAAGCAACACTTTTCAAAGCCTAGTTGTGTTCAAGCTTTAATGAAAGTGGACACTTACCATCTGACACTTTACGTTCACAGTTAAGCAAATCCCTGCAGATGCGTGCTGGGTTATCCCGTGTGCCAAGAGGGTTCTTGATGCTGTGCAGTAAATTGCTAAGGTAGTGCAGCGTTTTGAGTATCTCTGTACTGTGATCTAGTAAAGTTACTTCAGTATTCTGGTATTTCTGCGAAGGGCCATTAGCAAATGTGTTACCACAAAGAAGTATCACAACAACAGTATATGCAGTAAAAGTCAAATGGCCATTGAATAGTCAGATAGAAGCAAAGTATTTATAATGCATGCAATCAGCCATATAAAACAGGGCAAGAGTAATATATTCCAATAAACAAATTAGTACATTTTATTAAAATTATCAGAGCAGTGAAGTTACAGGCAGGTTAAGATCATGCAGATACATCATTATGATAGGTCGACATAAAAATGTGGATACAGGAAAAAAAGGAAAAAAGAAAAAAATTAGTGCATTTTTAAAGTATACTTAGCAGTTTCAGATTTTGAACAGTGAAATCTACTCTTAGGCTTAATCTAGAAGATATAAGCAAATGTATTTGACTTCACCCATGTAAGGAATTTTCTTGCAATCAATGGGACCACACACTTGTATATATGTTAGTATTTTTTGGATCAAGGCCTAAATGCCACTATCATTATCTGTGGCTGAACAGATACAGTCCGCTATGTGTGATAGTCAGTAAATTTCCATTACTGCCAATGATGACAAAAAGGTAGAAATGCTGCTGTTTTTCTTAACTTCATTTCAATTGTATCCTATAAATCCGAGCATGTTTAATTATATTCTACAGTAATTACTTGCTATCCATGATTCATTTTAAATTAAGTCTTTGTAAAGAAGCCCTGTTCTGTCCTCAAAATATAGAATTATAATTGCATACCCTGTATGACAATGTAAATACATTGAAATATATTACTTCCATCTGCAGTGCAGCATTTGACTCAATCAAAGCTTGAACAGCAGCATTGATGTCCACTTGTTTCTGAAAAAAAGATATTTCAGAATATAAAAAGATGAACAGGAATATTCTAAAATGCAGGTGGTAAATTCTTTGAGCACTGTAGCAACATAAACGATAGCTTTGTTATTTTGTCATTTTAGAAAATAATTCATTGTAAACACTTACTTTTAAAATAGGATCCTCCCTTCCATTTCCAAAGAATGCAAGCATGCATACAGGAAAAGCATATTTGATTTTTATTAGTACCCCCATACCCAACTTAATGATCATACTCCTGGAACCTGGAAAAAAGATACTGTAATAGTTGTTACAGACTAGTGTCCCAACGTATTCCTCCCAGCCATTTGAATTTATATACTTAAGAAAACCAATCCAGGTAAGTGTGAAAAGGTGTTATTCCTTTACAGAGAAGCACACAAAGAATGTCTCAATCAGCCATCAGCAGCTGACAGATCAAAGCAGTCTTCATGATGCATGAACAAATACCAAGACTGACAAACTAGCCTCTGAAGGAGGAAGCCCATTTCTTGTGTATCTTCATTCTCTGCACTTTGTGTGACATATATACCAGACCCAGACAACAGGTTTGTTTATTTTTAAAGAATTAAGTCACCCACACAAGCATCTAGTTCTTGCAGTTTTTTCTCAGATTACACGTATCATTATAGCTTTAGGACACTTCAGTTATTGAGTCTGTCTGAACTAGCACAATCCCTTAACAAACTAAATCTGTGTGTATGTAAACATATAGGGAGAACATCTAGGCCAGAAACAGCACAAAATTTTCTGTTGCTTTCAGAGTGTTCAAATACAGAACAGGAGGAAAACCTTTTAGAGTGTGACGGAGTTAACCTGTGTCAAAAGTATGAGCATGTCCATGAGCATTGCCTGTTGAGGGCTCAACAGCGTGGCAGAACAGAACTGACAGTGTAAGATGGAAGGTTCAAAAAAATGTATTACTGTAGTGATGGAAGTTGTAGAAAAATGTATTTGCATTTGATGTGCAGTGATGGAACAAACAATGCATTTGAAGAGGATCCTGCTATTTTCACTTTCCAAAAAGGACTGTATTGTAGGTTAGGGTTGTTACAGAACTTACTCTTGGTCCTGGTGGTCCAGGTGGTCCCTGGAAAATGGGAGAAACCAGATATTAGGTGCTTCACATGTTTATATAATGCAATCACAACGGAAAAATACAGGCATGTTTTTTTATGCACTTACAGGTGGCCCTGGCTGGCCCTGAGGTCCCTGAGGCCCCTAGAAGAAATGGAGATAAAATGCAACAGTTATAGATTAACATCTCTGGTTTTACATTTATGTATTTTTTTAAATCACAAAATGTCACAATGCGTACAATGAAGAAGATGTGATACCGTTTTGGTAAAGCTGTAGATTATTAGTTACTACTGTTAAAGTACCATACTCTGTTAACATGTGAATATTCCTGTTAGAATTGCTGGGTTGTCTGGTTACTTGTTTATCCAATTACTTTTGATATTAAGGGAACATTAGAAGTCATACAAAGTATTAATATATAACATGCTATACGTTATGCCAGCATTATATACATGTTGCCAATACAAGTACTACAAGGGATGAATGATCATAAAAGCATTGTAAATAATGTTATGGGTAGTTGTAAAAAGCTAACTGATCCGCTTTACTCCATGAGTATCTGCTAGGCATTTATTAGCTCCATTTATTAGCAGTGTCAGTTTTCAGCCAGAACATGTTACGTTCATTGTTTAACAGTGATGTTGCAGGCTTCCTTCACATTCAAGAAGTTATGCCCTTATTTCCTCATCATAAGTGGCATCATTTTAGTGTGTAGGATGATGCAGTGGGGAGGAGAGGAGGAGAAGGAACAGCTGCTTTTCCCTAGCTTATAGTGCCTACAATGCACGTAGTCTTAAATCTAAGTTTTAGGCTTGCCTTAGGGTTGGACATGGACCCTCCCAAAAACAATAACCCCATCTGAATTATCCTTTCTTTGAGCAACTATTCACATTAAGATGGAATGATTATGAATATTTACTAATACACAGTGATACTTGTGTCTCTGTTAGATTCTCTTCTTCAGTCTCTATATACTCAAAGCCTCTAGGAGCTGCTGTAACATAAACAATAGCAAGAACAATGACAAGAATAGGTGGCAGTACCTTAATAAGAGCAGAAGAGAAGAAGGAAGGAAAGGCATAGGCCAGACCTGTACCATGTATTAGTAAAACCTTTTAACATAACTGAGTTAATTTAAGCAAAACATTCTTTAGCCAGTGCTGCTTGTACCAATTATTCGAGTACAACAAGCTGTTCCAGCAAAAGCCCTCTTACGCCAGTATGGTCATGCTAGTACTAAGTTTCTGCCAAAAGAGAAATAATCTTATCTGACATGGTCATGCTGACAAATGTTGCGAAACTGATCTAGTCAAAGAGGTATTAAGTTGTAAATCACTTAATATAGTAATAAGAAGTATTCCTGCTGTGAGATTTCACAGCAAGATCTATGTGAGTGTCACTGCATGCTACAACTGCTGTACTTGGGCTGTGCTTCAAACTGCCACCAGCAAGGGCAGCTGGAAATGGTTAAAGAAAGGCCAGATTCAATCTAGCATTAATTCATGTATATTTAAAAAAAGGATCTCAAAGCAGATAGGAGTGATTTACTTAAGTCACTGAGGCTCCAAATTTATCAGTTCTTAGGAGAATACCAGCTGCATTTCTTACTATCTCTAGCCAGATTCGTAAGGCAGAGCACATGGTAGTACTGGGGAATGCATCTGTCAGGGGTTACAATGACCTCCACAGCTGCACACATTAAGTGTGCCTGCATATCACCTGCCCTGGCCATGCCAGAGGGGCTCAGGTGCTGAATTATGAAAGGTGTGAAAAGTGGGGGCCTTCATGTAATTCCTAGCACCAGATCTATACCAACAAGGCTATGTCGAGCGACTGCAAATGGCTTTGAGGCCAAGACCCATGTTTTACACATGGTCTTTGGAGAACAGGGGAGAATCAAAACTGAAGCGATTTCTGGGTGTTTAGAGATGGTCTTCTGATATTTAACTAAGACAACCTTAATGGCATAAGCTCTAGGGAATGTAACTATTGTTAGCTTTTCAACTGATGCATCTTGAGCCTACTTATTTATGTTTCATCCACTTACACCTACAGAAGGGACTCTAAGCCATCTTTTAGGTAAATATTTACTGATATTTTATAATGACATTAATGATTAATGTTGGAAAATGGAAATCAAAGAATAAGGCATTTTAGCATATATAGCAGTATAGAAATCCCTGTGGGTTATGTGGCAAGTACCTAGCCTCCTTTTACTCTTCTGAGTTTGATTATTGCCCAGCTTGAAATTTTCTTTGAAATCCTATTACTATTAAATAGGCATAAAATATTATTGTTGTTATTCATTATTACAAAACTGATGAGAGATGAGTTTGCAGAGATGACATTCACTATTTTGGGGTAGTCCCTCAGCTGTTGCAAATCAACTGGGTTTCACAGAGCTACACTGTTGTATGCCAGCTGAGAAGGCTGACATCCACATTTAATTAATCAGATCAGCATCTCAGGTGCTGTTAGACTGCTCCAGGATACCTTCAATCCCATGTGGATATATTACCGGACTGTCTGATCATGCTTGGTGAAGTATGTTTAGTATAAAATGAAAGAGAAAGTGTGAAGAAGAAACTTGAGAAATGAATTTGACAGTGTAAGGATATATTTGTTTATCTTGGTTCAGGACTTCATTATGCAAATACCAAGTCAAGGCAAGGCACAAAGTCTTCAACAGTTTGTCCCTAAGTAACCACTGCTCTCTGATTAATAGATGTCCTTGTTCTGAGTGCTGAGATTTAGACATTCCAGTGGATTTTTCAGATGACTGAATGCTTCAGTTAATATTCCATGTTCTTGGCATGCGTCACAATTTTAAGACTCAAAGTCTTGGGACAAGAACAGTGCAAATTTATAGTGGTTTCTGAGATAGAACTGAATATTTTAAAAATCAAAACCTGCACTGTTCCAATGAATTTAAGGTATTTTGTGAAAGAGGAATGTGATTTGTCTTGATCCACTGTCTCCTTGCCAATAAAACCCATGTGAAAAAAAGGTAAATACTGAATGCTATTTGTTAACTATAGTGAACTACTTCTGGGGGTATTAAATTTCTTAAATGCATTAAAACTTCAGAGGGCTATAGTAATTACCTTTACAAGCCTTTAAAATATAACGAAACTGCACAGTGTGTTGAAAATCCTGAAGAGATGTTATAAATGTTCCGTCTTTCTGTTGCAGAGCAGCAAAATAAGGTTAAATTACACTTTTCATGGATTAAGTTAATTGCTAAATGTTTTACTGGAATGTACAGGATTACCTTTACAAATCTACTTAATTTATCCTTTGAACACATTAAAAATTAAGTGAGAAAAGTATAATTCCAGTTCATAATAACAAAAGCAGAGAATAGAACAGTTAGTTTTAGTGTGCTCTTTAATTCTTTAATCACCCAATTTGATTGCTAGTACAGAAGTTCAAAGGCCAAAACCTCAATCTTTTTCTAATACTGTAAGGCCCTGATTTTATATGCAATGATACATATGCTTAACTTTGAAAACATGAGCAATCCCAAGGACTTCCATATTTTCCATGACTTTTGACATTTTCCAAGAAACAGAAAGTATTTTTAACAAAAATGATTAACGTTAAGCTTTCCCTGACCACTTTTGTCATTTTGCTGTTATGTCACCATATCTCATAATGGGTAAAGCCTAATAACATCCTGCAATATAGCAGTCTGATACACAATACAGTGTAGTAGCTGCCATTAATGATTGCAAATCTAAGAGAAAAGATGATAATAGAAAATTACAGATTATCATATCATATCTTTTTTCACCTTGAGGATAGT
Source organism: Gymnogyps californianus (assembly GCF_018139145.2). Taxonomy (NCBI): domain Eukaryota; kingdom Metazoa; phylum Chordata; class Aves; order Accipitriformes; family Cathartidae; genus Gymnogyps; species Gymnogyps californianus. The sequence continues at coordinate 19,897,158 of NC_059478.1, read as the reverse complement.
CACACACTGGAACACATTGCCCAAAGAGATTATCCAATCTCCATGCCTGGAATTTTTCAAGACCAGGCTGAATAAAGCCCTGAGCAACGTGGCCTGATCTCAGAGCTGACTCTTTTAAACAGGAGGTTGGTCAAGAAATGTCTTGAGATCCCTTACAACCTGGATTATACTGTGACTCTATATTATAATTCATTATGTGACGTGCCGTGAAATAAAATTTAAAAAAAAAAATTAAGAAAATGAAAACACACTTTCAGAAATGTCAGAATTCTGAAACAATATTCCAACATGTATTCCATGTTTTTCTAAATGTTTCAATCACAGTGATATGACTATTTTGAATTGAAAAATAATTTTGATTAAAATTTTTCAACAAACTCTGTTTCTGACCCTATCAGTTTTTCTCCAGAAATAGCCTACAGGACGTGAACTTTGTTTGGTTCACCACTGACCTCAACAAAGAGACATGATTTTACATTCCATGTTTTTCAGGGGATAATAGGACATTTATTTCTAGTAATGAACACTGTATCCCTGACAGACTAAAAAGTGTAACTAAAACTTGGACTGCTACAAAAAAGTTAAAATTTTTGTGATTCTAGGAAGAATGTCAATATCAATTTTAAAGGTATAAATTCAAGCTCAGAATACACAGTTGGACAAAAATAATTTTCTCTCCTTTGTATCTGAAAATAGTTGGAAATAAATCCTTTTCTTGGCTACATAATATAAACTAATGCCACTGTGTATGATTTAAAATTAAACATTCTTCTTCTGAAGACAGTCTTAGGAGATTAATTCATCTTGATGAATTCAAGAACTTATTTAGGAAATAACTTCTTAAACACCAGCACCAATAATGGAAACGGGTGTTTCTCGTTCACCATTTTGGATGTTTTTTATTATTATTTTTTACGTGTCAGCATTTTTAGCTCTATGCTGTCATAGCAATTCTTATGAACAAACAGTAGAAAAAGACAGTTAAGATGGTTAATAGCAGCACAAATTAAGAAACTAGTTTTCCTCTTATTCTGAGATAGCAATTGCCTCAAGAGCATTAGAATCAAAGAGGAAAGTTCCCCAAGACATGTACAGCAAGCTTAGTTCCAAGCCTTAATTCTTTTAACAATTTGAATATTTCTGATTTATTTTTGAAAACTTTTGTAAAGCAGTTAGGTTAGAATTGTAGACAGGTGGCTGCTAAAAGAAAAACACAATAAGACAAGGGAAACTAAATGATTTTAAGTGAGGTGGGGTGAAAGGCAGGGTAAGAGCAACAGGAACAAGATCACATTGGCTAGTTACTGGAAAAGGAACTAAGTATAAACCTGCGATATAAAGTAATGTCATAGGTATCAACTATCATTGTATTCATATTTGCTGTAAATATGATAATTTAATGGCTTTTCACATAGCCATTATTAATCGGAGACTTTACTAGCTCTAACACAATTTTTTAAATCAAATCCAACATTTATTAATGTACAAAAACTAATGTAATATTCTTACTGAAAAATGAGAGACAGCACCTTCATAACCTATCAATGCTGCCTACTGCTGCTACAGCTGGCATACACGGCATGGACACCCATCCTTAGGTCTAGGCTTCTTCTGAACTGCTGTGCTGTGAGGCACTGGAGCATTCACAACGAATGTGACAAAGGATTTTCCTTTTAGATCTGAACTGGGACAGATTTGGAGTCTGTGACTGCTATATGATCAGGGGCCATACTGCCTGACAGCACACACCCACTGGTCATATCTACGTAAGTCAACTTGAACAAGAAAAGGTCAGACTTTTGACTCATGCTACCAGCTTTCTTGGCCAGCACTCTCCAGGAGCACAACACGACTGTCTGGCATTCAGAGCATGCAGGTGTACATTCAGCGTAACACAGGAATAGTTTTTACACAGCCAAAAAAATGAAAGCACAAAAGTTGTTTCATCTTACCATTTCACCCCTTGTGCCCTTTTCACCTCTTGGTCCCTGTAAGAAAGAGAAGCTGTTAATCCAGTATGCTTTCTAGCCACCTAGGACTGAAATAAGCAGATTAATATCCATGAGAGTTACACTGCTCACATGAAAAGTCCAGTCTCATCTGTGGAAGTATTTACAACTCTGGAGCTTTAATTTTCCTGTACTATTAGAAAACTAAATTACTTGAAAACATCTTGTAATTCCTATATGTGGAAAGCTGTTGTTTTCTTCGGATTGTAAATATGGTTTTTCTCAGTAATTTTAACTCTCAGTGTTCTCCCTGTCAATCAGCTGTATTCTCTACAATTTGATCCACTGTAACACATCAGTGCTTCACCATCTTAGGAGTACAGAATAAAACTCGTTATTCTCCACCACTGAAGAAATCCATTGGTTACATATCTGTTTTTATTACGCCATTAGTTCTCCTCTCACAGTCAGACTGGACACTGTTTTTCTGTCTCCATGGCATTTTTGGCTAGTTTTGCACCTAAACTGTGTTTCTGAACATGGTAACAATCTTACATTTCTTCTCTGGAAGAATTTTGCATCTTGATGGCAGCATTTCATAACACATAGAAGTAATCTTCAACTGTAATGCTTTTTTAATGATAATGGCAAACTATTACATTCAATATGAAGTCTATTAAAAGCCTTCATACAAGTATACACAACTGTGAAGTTTTCCTCCTGAGTGGGATTGAAAAGAGTGCAGCAAGGCTTAAAGTACTGTCTTTTTCCCAACAAGTGGAAAGGATAGTCTAATTATAGAAGGAACATTTCCCTTCTCCTTTCTTTTTCACTGGTAAATATTTGTATTTATTACTTTTATTGTATATTCCTGTTATTTTAATGATTATTATTTCAATTTTTAGACATTCTCATTCACTCCAAGTCTTGTTGATCAGACAGAGGAACTTGGGTGGTACAAAGAGCTTCTAAAACTACCTTACACGGCTGGGTCGTCTGCAGACATGAGCCAGAGGGTGCCCTTGCAGAACACTGCTCTGCCTCTGGCACAGGGAGTGTGACAAGGGATGGAAACAGGAATGAGGGCAGAGCTCCCCCACTGCAGGGAACCTGGGGTGCATTGAAGGTTGTCAGAAAGGCCAAGAAGATGAGTTGGAACGGGGACCTCACCAGCACCTGGAACACCCCAACAAAGGCTTGTGGGCACTCCCAGCATGTCTAGAGGGGCACGCTGGACAGTTCAGCCCAATCAACACACAAAAAATAAACTACATTGAAACCGAGTGTGGATACTCTCTAGATAGGTCTCAGACGTAAAGGCTGAGAAAGAATATCCAGGTGGTAGTTACTATGTGCTGTTTTACACCTTGACTCGCCCACTGCCCCTGTAGGCATGCCCTCTGTATACTGTACTTAGACAGAAGGCCATTGCAGTGACTTGTCATTGTTTTTTGTCATTTTTTTCTTTGTATTACAGATGCTGGAGTCACATACGTTAGCTTACCATCATGGTATAAGACGAAGATGGTCCTGCTAGTTGCTATTTGCAAATAGAAAAATGAGAAGGTTGCTAGTTGCAAAACAGATTATTAAAAATAAGGGTAGGTGAAATAACCAAATTATGCAAAAGAGAAGGGAAACTTACAGGCCTGCCAGTTGGGCCTGTTATGCCTTCTTGACCAACAGGGCCAATATATCCCTGTAAACAAGCAAAGAATTTATTAGTCCACCATGTTTTCAAAATGAAGAAAAATCCTCATGACGTGTCCTGGTTTAAAGTTGCTCAGCACACAGCCCTCACAAATATCCAAAAGATCAAAATATCATTTCTGAATATTGAGAGCACATTGCTACAAAATCAGCAAGGTAATTATTTTAATAATTAGTAGTAGTTGTGCTTGGAAAGCCCACACACATTCTTTTATGTGAAAGTTGATGCACTAAAACCAGTGGAAACGTAGGTACTCTGATTACCAAAGACCACATATTTATTGAGCTACAGTCAACTATATCTTGAGCTATATTACTGCCCACAAGTACTCTTGTAAGGCTGCCAGCAAGTGCTGCTAAAATGTTACTTTCCTGTTCCATTTCACTTAGAGCAAACTGCTCATTTCCAGTGTTTATCTTGTATAGTAATGTTTAGAAAAAGAAAGTAGCTATTAGAATAGGCCCCTAAAGCTGCTGCTCTGCATCTGGTTAACTGAACTAATTCAGTTCTGTGACGGCAATGGCAGCAGTGAGAGAAGAACATTTTGTAGTAAGGCCTTCCATGCTGCAACCTTTCCCCCTTTTTCACTTGATGCTGTAAGCTGCATGCACACTCCCCACTGTTACAAAATGCTAAAGATGCTTCCACATTTTTGGTGAGTAGCAAAGTAGAATGTCATGGAGAAAGTGTCATGAAGAATAAGCTAATGCAGGTTAGTAACATTACAGATAAAAAGAAAATATTTATTAAAAAAAGACTACCTATTAATCAGTAGTGCCTGAGCACCACTCTGTCTTACTGCAGGCAAAGTTTGACCCTTTTTTCTTTGTAGGACAGAGTTACACAATCAGCATTGTTGCCAGTAAGAAGAAAGAGAATGTTCAACCCCAATAGACAAAGATATGACAGCGACAAGGATACTTGTGTAGATGAAACTGTACTAGGAGAGCCGCACTTCGTCAGCAGAGCTTGCTTTTTTCTTTCAAGATTAAGAGCCCAGCTTTGCTTGTGTATCTGTACCCATGTTGCAACCAGAGCAGTGTTGCAGTACAAGCAAAGGGCTTCTAGTGGAGTCACAGCCTCAGAGAGAAAGGTTTGGTTAGAGGGTTCCGGCCTTGTTAATAAGAAAAAAGATGATTCCCTAAATTAAAAACATGCCACTTGCAAGCCATCCTGACAATCTCTTTCATGGAGTGAAACACTTACAACTTGGCCTGTTGGACCTTTTGGGCCCAGAATTCCAACTAAGCCAATGTCCCCTGCAGGACCCTGAAAATGCAAAGGAACAGTTTAATCAAACATGGACATTAGCTATCCACTTGTTTCAATCTCTTGTAATCAGTGAAAATAAGATAATTTCGAAGAGCAGTAACAGTGAAAATACCAAGTGCACTAACACAGAATGTTCGTCCTTGGACATGGAGTACACAGTTCTGCCTACAATGTTCCAACAGTTCAGACAGGTTTTGAACAAATTATTGTTAAAGCTGATTAATTCTATGCTTTCCTAATGTTCTTACTCCATAAATGGCTTAAGATCTAACAGAAAAGAATGAGCACATACTTTTGGACCTGGGAATCCTTGAAACCCCATTAAACCTTGATCTCCATCTTCTCCCTGTAATATGAGCAGGCATCCTTACTATTATTCCACGTTGGTAACTCTTGGACTACTTGTTTTGCATCAACAGCTGTGATTACGTACAGTCTGTCCTTTCAGTCCAGCGTCTCCTGCTGGTCCTTGGTCACCTTGTGATCCTGGAAGGCCTCTTTTGCCTCGCTTTCCTGGATGACCCAGAAGCCCTTTCTCACCCTGTCAATAGGAAGATAATATATCCTTTATTGTATTTATGACAGTTATAAATGTAAAGATAGGTTTCCTGGCAGAAGTGTGGAACATGCTTTCTCTCTAAGAAATAGACCTACTCTATTCATTTGATTTCCATCAGGAATGCTTTCAATAATTATACATTCACTAAAATGCAAATGTGACTTGACTGTTCCGTGACTTGGAAACATGCAAAAAACATACATGTTGGATCATTTCCAGTATGGTACCTCCCAGTGCAAGCACTAAAAGTCACAAAATGAAATACAGAAAAGGCAGGTTAGACGTAAATTTAAGTAATCCTCTGAGCAAGGCATAGTATAGTTGTGGAACTCCTTGCTGTTAGACTAAAAGTTTACATCAATTCAAATGGAAACTAGACAAGTTCATGCAAGAGAAATCCTCTGAGGACTATCAAATACATAGAAACCATGTCTAGCTCAGGAGGTTACCTAGCTGCAATTAAGGCTGTGAATATGTACCTTCCATGCTTGCTTTGCGCTTATGCTATTTCCTAGGTGTTGCCTTTCTGCTCTAACAAAGACAGACTTTTGGCCTGACTCCGTATGTCCACTGTTAATGCTTATTTTGCGCTATGTGTAACAGTTTTCCCTCACCTCATCTATTCCCTGTCTTTTTCAGATTGCAAGCACTTCTGAGCAGGAGCTACCTCCTACAGCTCATTGTCTAGACAAAGCAGTAAAATCCAGACTGGAAGCACTGGCAATAAACACTACAAATAGTGAATACAGTTTATACTAAAATATTTTCATGAAAAGATAACAAAGACAGTATTTCCCTCCCCCAGTTTTCAAGTAACTTAAGGTTTTAAAAAACTGCTTACCAATAAAATCTCACAGAGCACTGCAAATCATGATTTTAGATGAAAAATCCTATTCTAAATGAAGAAAATTATCTGTAATGTTTCCATTCTTTGCTGCTTTTACCACTGAAATGAGTCTAATTAATATGAGGATATGCTGATGTCAGGTACCTGGAACCACCTGGAAAATGGAACACTCTCAGATTTCTTTCTTTCTGACAGGGCTGAACAAGAACAATTTAAGTCCTCTGATAAATGGACATCCCAGACACACTTGTTAGCCCCCAAACTTGGGACTTAGGCTTGAAATTACAGTACTTCTCTGCTAATAGATTGCTTAGATGTTCAAATCATCCAAACCGTTCTAGTAGTTACAGAAGTTTAAAAAGAAAAATCAGGAAACATTTGGCCCTAAAGCTTTGAGTGAATAAATACAAAGTGTTTTGAATGGCTTCTGGAGTTGGGAATAGCATCCAGATGGATGGGATCTCTGTTTTCAAATTACAGTTTATAGAAATGAGGTCAGCACAACTTGCAGTCTTACCCTTCAAATAAGCTTTGATGTCAATTACTCATATGATTAACAGTAGCGTGGTGGTTCCACAATCACTGGATGCAGTATGAAGACTAAGCAATATCAGTAATACTGTACTTAAACAACAAGGTCCCATGTATGTACCTTTAGTCCGGGTGCTCCCATGGGCCCTGGCATGCCTGGCAATCCCTTGGGACCTCGAGCTCCAGGATAACCTGCCAGACCTGGTAAGCCTGAGTTTCCTTTATTACCCTTAAGAAATTGAAAATAATTGATTACAAGCAGAACAGCCAAACATGTTTTTTCATTGTATGCTAAACCAGGCATATAACATAAAATCAAAGCCACTTAATGCTTTCTGTATATATGGACACACATTGATAGTACATCAAAATATATGGAAAGACAATATCAGCAGTATCATCTGGATTTCTGCTAATATTCCAAAAGCAAAACCCCGTCATACTTAGCAACAAAGCTACATGTGCTTTAACTGTGGGGTGGATTGAGGTTTCTGAGGAGTCAAGTTATTATATTTTAACAAGTCACTGACTGTCGGCAAAGCAAATGCTAACCATTCCATAGCCCATTGCAGTTGTACAGTTCAGTGCTCATTTTAAACCTTGTTCTGTCCTACCATAAATATATCCTGATGTCATTTGTGTGGGATCACCTACCTAGACCTTGAAACACTTCTGAGAACATTCAAGAGAATCAATTACCTCTTTGGGCTTATGCAAGGCATCTTCCCTATTAGCATCCTCCTAAAGAGGAACAGTAGCCCAGTTGGATCACCAGCTTAGGTACCAGCTATCTAGAAATAGTAAGCAATCTTCTGCCCACAGTAATTGTGCATTCAAGTATATATGGAAGCACTCATGGGCATACCAGTGACTGCTTTTACCTCCCACAGGGAATTATACAGAATAGTTTATATGAGACCTAAAATTTTTCCCAGACCTGAAAATTTGCATGTTCAGATTAATAGCCTTTAGTGCTGATCCCTATTTAATTATTTTCTAACTCTATTTTGAAATATGCAGGAAGAGAGCACTAATCTCCATTAATTATAGAAGATGACTCCTTGAGATAGTTCTTGGATGAGTGTTGTGTGATGTCTGAGGATTCTGAGCTTACGATAAGGAGCTCCTTCTGATGAAAACGAGATGCTGAATTCATTCATTACAGGTGGGCTGAAAATACGGTTGAGATTCTTTTGAAGAAGGAATTACACATGAAGAAACAAAATGAGACTACCTTCCCACAGAAACATTGAAAATTCAAACATGCTTATTTATAAATATCAGACATACCGATAATGCTAGTATGATTGTGTACATTCTGTAGGGATTCATATACAATAACTTTACCACATGAAGAAAGATCAGAACATTTGTTATGAAAATGCATGAGAACATCAGACTATAAACAAAAGCAATTATTTTTAATGAAAAAACATACTACTGAGTACATGGAGTTAAGCCAATTTTGAGATGTTAAAAAATACAAAATGGAAATCTGCTACCATCCAAATGAATGTTTCTGTGATGCCATTTAGTATAAATATATACATACATATATATATATATATCTTCTTTCTTATTTCATATGACATTCGGTTAAGCATTCATAGAAATATATAAAAGGGTTATATGAAACAGGATTTTTATATTAAATGTGATTTTCAGGGCTTTTGGATATAGTACTGTGGCTTATAGCCTGATGGACTGATAAACTTATGTAGCAAAAGTTCTGTTCTTTTTATTCATTGTGGCAAAAATCAGTTACAAGCCTCTCTCTATTACAAATTGTAGTGCTACTATATATTGTTAATATGGAGTAATGGCATCTTTTTTAATATGAAAGGTGACATTTTGAGTGGAAAGGCAAAAATGTAAGAATTCTTTGGGGTGATACTCCTAAATCCAACTCCAAAGAATTTTAAGTACTTGGAAGAGGTTCAGTAGGACATGACCTGAAACTGGAGAGCCTCGAATAGGGTTCATCTGCCCCCTATGGGTAACTTGTTTAATTTTCTCTTTGTTCAACCAGCTAGGAAGTTTATACTTGTAACAGTGCCTCATTCGGCACCTTGATTAATTCCTAACACCAAATCTAACTTGGCATCCTTTTATAACAATTACTGGTCCATCTAACTAGAACTACTGAGAAATACCATACTTGAAATCAAAGTGATCAGAGTTTCAACAATGAGAATAATTAAAGGAATTTTCTCCCTCCTCTCTGGAGTGAATAAGCGAAGAGCTGTGTCACTGCTCCCAGAAGCAGCAGGTCACCACCCTTGGCCCACAGCAAAGAACAGACAGACAAAAAACCTGCTTCCAGGTACCTCAGATACCTAATACTCCTTTTCACTGGTTTTGGGCAAAGCTTCAGAATTGCTTAGGTAGAGAGACATAGGTTACAAATTCAAAGACAATAAGGAAAACGTGGGATTATCTCAGAGCCTGAGAGGAAACAGTCGCAGTTGGGGTCTATGGCTCATTTTCAGGAACAGAACTGTGAAGCCTCTCTGATTAAGAAAGCATTTTCACTTAGTTCTAGTTACTACTAACATATGCTAATGAAATAGCTCTTCTCACAGCACACTTCCCTTATGCTAACTTTACATCCTGGCCAGAATATCAGGAGCAAAAGACAAAGAAAACAAAAGAATTGGTCTAATTTTCAAGACGCACAAGGAACTGAGAATGGTTTCTTCTGTTTAAATACCCTAACCTTAGAAAATTTGTAATGCAAAATGACATAAAGAGAGGCAATGTGGAAAGCAATTTACCTTAGGGCCAGGCTTCCCTGACAGCCCAGGCTTGCCAGGGTTCCCAGGAATGCCTTCTGGTCCAGGGTACCCGACTCCTCCTTTCTGCCCTGCTGGCCCTGGTTTTCCCTTGAAACAAATTCAAATCAAATATAGCACTGTCGACTCTCTTCATCTTCACCATCACAGAACTAGATTTCAGTCACAGTATTTCCTAAACCCTACATAATAACAGACCCAGTGACACAAATGAATACTCGCAGAGGGAGCTCTGAGTTAGGATGTCTGGTTTAAAATGCTATTGGCTTAACCTTAGACTTGCTGTGTTGTTGGATCTGAGCAAATTCAGCTGAAACTATGGGGCTGACACATCTGTGTGCCAGGCCTGGAAGATGGTTGAGAGTGTTGATTCTTAAACTGAAGCAAGGAAACCTGATGAAGTCATCTATTTATCCCTGTAAAAAAAACAACCATATACTTTTTCAGCCTTCATTTTACTAGATACTCTGTACTGTACATTTGCAAATTTATGCTGTTCAAATTTGAACATATCAAAAATACATACAAACTTCTAATAAGGCAAGTTTGTGCTAACTGTTGCTATACTTGCACAAAAAAGCCTCATGTCACATCCACCAGAGGAACAGTGATGTTTTCTTTACAATTATTTCCCTTTAGACTGACATACACTATCTTAAGGGGCTTAGAGTTCTGCAATTATCTCCACATGAATGCATTTCTCAGAAATTTAAAATACGCTAACTACAACACATCTTGTTTGAAAAAGTATAGTTAAAACCAGCCATATAGAATATAAGAAGCGTGCCATCTTAATCTTATTTCTAACTTCTGGTTCCTGAAGTATCTTGCACTTGGGATGTGCTTTGAAACTTCCTCAAGTTCTAGTTTTACTGTCTTCTCCTCCTCACTTCTCCGTATGTCTTGTCTTTCCCTCTTTTCCTTTGTCTGCTGAATGATACACTCTCTGCAGTCCTCCAGAGGGAAGAGCCGAGTATTTACAAAAGACACACAGTTCCCTGCCTTCAAAAGGCTCTTCTTGCACTCTGCCCAGCAGGTACAAGCTCTGTGGAGCAGCTGCATTTCTCTGGTTACCAACAATGTTTTGATGTGAGGTAGTAAAAATTATTTACAATATGTGCTTGTGTGGTACTATTTATTAGGGGACCAAAATAGCCTTGATGCATTTTGTTCTTGGTTATGTTTACAGAACACCTACTGCTTCCGGCTCTTTCTCCTCCCTCAGGGAGAAAGGGATGCAAGTTACCTGCTCTACAGTAACTCAAGAAAGAACATTAAAAATTTCAGCTCAGGGCAAGCAAGTCAAAGAAGTAAACCTCAAGGGATCTGCCAGCTGTATCCATCATGGACATAAGGATCCGGGCTTCTGTAGGCTGCAGCTGTTCAAAGAACTGATGGGAGCCAGGAGTGAACAGTAGTACAGCTCTGTGCAATATAATGTGATAACTTGCACATGGACTACAAGCCACATGCAAAAATGATCTAATTAAGTAACTTTACAAGTGGGAAGGACCTTGTTGTTATATTAGCTGCACTTCACTTCCATGTGCTGAGTAACTAATTCAGTATAATTTAACATAGTTTCAAAAATTATTCTTATTTTCAAAGGGGTTCCTTTACACTTCCTGGATAAGAAGTTGTTTCTTTAGAGTGAGTGTAAGACTTTCTGGTACCACTGGCATGACACAATTTTGTTTTTATTAGTTATTATTTTCTTTGTTTTATAACCTGAAGATAGACTGTAGAATTTTGTTACTTACAGGAATTCCATGTTTGCCTGCCTGACCCGTTGCTCCTTTCTTCCCTGTGGGTCCCTAAAAGTAACAAATACTTGTGAACTGACAAATGTCTTAAACTCCATCCCCTGAGAACAGCTGAGAATTGTTCCCCTCTAGTACGCATGTTCACATTGCCTGGCTTTGGACCAGATTATTTCCATTTCAGGAGACACCAGAAAGTTTTTCAAGTAAAAGTGAATAAATTTTTGGTAGAATTGTATATATTGTTCCCTTTCCCGAATCAGTATAGTGTAGTTTTCAGAACTTTTTCAACAACAATAGGCATAAAAAGTTTTTCACTATGAAGCTGGCAATTCCTCCTCTATCAGCCACACCTCTGTAAGGAAGTACGCTTTTACAGCACTTCCCGTACCTTTTAAAAAGGGAAGTCATGAAAAGTAGGCAATGTAGATGCACTGAGTGTATGTGAAAGAGAATACTAGAAAACAATAGTGTCACATATGGAAACATTCTTTTTATCTAAGATGTACACAAATGATAAAATTTACCTAAAACCAGACTTTTTTTTGTCTTGACTGATCTAGGGATCTGTAGTCTTAGAAAACTGAGTGATACTGATAGCAGATAACATTCTCATAAGTGGTTTAGTGACACAGGAGGCCAAGCACCAAGGAATAAAAGTATCTCAGAGATTTGTTTATAGGATATTCTTCACAGAATATAAAGATCTATGGCATGAATTTTATCCTACCTCTAAAAGATACAACCACTCGGACAGCAGGGACAAGAATAATACTTGTTAGCATAGATCAAGTAGAAAAAAGCTTCCAAGATTTTCTGGATTAATTATTTTAAACACTATTTGTGAAGCAAAAGCGATGCTAAACTACTATGCTGCAATATTTAACATGCAATAAAGTGAAAAAGCTAAGGTCGTTGTAAGTGTAAATGTTTTATAATTAATGTAAATATGATAAAATCAGCAAAATTTTGTTCTATTCCTTAATTTAATGCCTTTTTGTTAAGAAAGGCATACAAATGTCCACCAATCAGAACTGGAACGCGTATATTCGAAGAACTTTATATTGTTTTCATTAAAATTTCTGAATGCATATAAAGTAAACGCAGATGATTCAGCATTGCAGTTTATGGGATTGGCTTTGTAAGGCTTGCTATAGCAGCACCAGTCATGCCACTGGAGTTAAGACTGTATGAATGTTTTCACTATTAACATTTTTGCTTAAACCTTTAGGCTCTTATGGGTTGCTCCAGGCTGGATATTGGTTCCATACTTGCAAATGGCAGTTTTAATCTGAGGGGCATTTGCAACACAAAGAAAACATTCTCCAAGGGAAAGACAGAGGAATGACTGATTTTATCCTATGCTGTGAGTAGTTTGTCAAAGGCAATATATCTAAGCGCATGGCTGGAGTACATACTGACAATGTCTTCACATCATGTTTCCTTTCTGCTGCTCCCCATTCCTAATCTACTACAGATTCTTGTATTTACCTAGAAAATTTTGAAACTCTAACAGACTTGTGCTATGGAACTTCTCAGACAAAATATCTCATTTAAGTTGCAATGGCAATTGGTATTGTAAGAAATCTTTTAGCCTAAATCTTTTGAAATTCAAAAGCCAATGAAATTCACCCCATGGAAGAATATAAAATACTTTTGGCAATTTTCAACACACCACCAAGATGAACTATTATTTCTAAAAGAAAAAAATTTAGTCTTTGATCTTTTTCATGACTTGCTCTGTCATTATTCCTCTACTATTCTGTAGCAAATTCCTTATTTCCCGGTCTCTGAAAATTCAGCGCAGTGCAGTACCATGACGCTTCATTTACAGATCAGAGCAGTAAAAACCTGGGTGTCTTCCAGAGCTAGTTTGCCATAAGGAACTCCATTTAAGGATATAATTGAATATCACTCAAATGTTTCCAAAAGAGCCTCTCATAATGCTTTATATTGCTCCAAAGTAAAACACTTACCTATCAAATAACACATATTTACTATCCCAGATCATTATGCAATTTTCCATTCTATATTTTTATTGTCCCTGCAGGTATGAAAAGGAAACCCAAACACTGAGTTTTAGCCTTATATAACAGTTTTCCAAGGATAGTCAATGAACAGTAAAAACATACACATTCCGATGAAGTGCAGTTTTGCTTTACTTTTTTCTACTTACTTCTGAACCTCTTTCTCCTTTTGATCCTTGCTCTCCCAATTCACCTGGCTCTCCCTTTGGAAAGAACATACATTAAATAAATAAAAAGAATCATTTGAATGCAGATGAAAATGCATTTTCAACAGCCAATAGAGAAATCTCACTTGTTTGCAACACTTACTGGAGGCCCCTGTTGTCCAATAGGTCCTCTACGCCCTGGAAGACCTATATGACCCTGGGAAGCAGAAAATATAACATATTGCAATACAAGTAACTCAGGATGTCACGCTCAGTGAGCTATAGATTTCCTTGTAAAGCCCATCTTGGGAGGTGCTGGGTGGCCCCAGCTTCACTGATGTGACCTAGATAAAGTATGCTCAGCTCTCCTGAGATCAGACGTTAGGGAGCTTTTCCTTTAAATTCTCTACCCCAACCTGCAAGTGGGAATTACATATTGTTTAAACATGTCTGCATTTCTGTAAGCATAGATCATATTCAGTTCATTGATTTATTACTATGTCTATCTGTATTATCTGTGTAACTTAAAAAGGATATTCCGTGTCAAGGACTGTCTCTTTTGTATTTCAGCAAACAAACTGCATCAGTGATTAGCATGAGTTACCATCCAATTTGTATATGCTGAAAGACTGAATACAATTAATGAATAATTATTAGGATTAGATTTACAAAGAAATAGTGCTTAAATTTCAGAGAAAAATGTTAATTCATTCAGTATTACAGAATCACAGAATTGTTTAGGTTGAAAGGGGCCTCTTGAGATCATCTAGTGCAACTCCCCCTTCTCAAGCAGGGCCAGGTAGAAAAGGTTGTCCAGGACCATGTCCAGTCAGGTTTTGAGTATTTCCATGGGTGGAGACTCCACAACCTCTCTGGGCAGCCTGTTCTGGTGCTCAGTCATCCTCACAGTAAAAAAGCATTTTCTTGTGTTCAAAAGCAATTTCATGTGTTTCAGTCTGTGCCCTTTGCCTCTTGTCCTGTCACTACTGAGATGAGTCTGGCTCCTTCATCTTCATTCCCTCCCATCAGGTATTTATACACATTAAGATCATCCAAGCCTTCTCTTCTCCAGCTCATGAGTCCCAGCTCTCCCAACTTCTCCTCATATGAAAGATGCTCCAATGTGTTCTAAGAGCTCATCAGTGCAGTGAGGCATCAGCAAGTGCATCTCTGCACACTTGTGAGAGAAGATGATACTTCTGCTACATTACTCTACATGTATGCATAGCATGCCATATTCAAATAAAAAGAATAAAAAGCAAGAGGTATTACCTTGTAGCCCTCATCACCAGGTTCTCCTCTATCTCCACGTTCACCACTAGGACCCTAGAGAGAAAACCAAAGAGCAAAATGTAACAGCTGACCTGAAATAATGCTGCAGCGAAGTACAAAAAGAAAGCTGGGATTTCTCTCAAAACAGACTAACCAACGAGATGGAACTGAGGATTACAAATATTAAAGTTAGCTTGTCTAAAGGAATAAACATGATTTTTTTCTGAACAAAATGCATTGCAGTCAGACAGTAGCCACTGTCTAAAATATTTGTAACTGAATACTAGAGGCTAAAAGATAGATCTTACATGGGCATAAACGAAACAGGAGTATTGACCTCAGTAGAAATTCTCCAGGTTTATACCCATATATATATATAATATCAGAATTAAAAATCTCCATGAATAAATGAAGAGACTTTGTTTTCAAGACATGTGAAGAAAACTCTCTTATGGTTTCTGTACAACACATGAAAAATTGGTTTCTTTTCTGAAATGACTTGCCGTACTCAGAATCTGCTTTAATTTTGAAGTTCGTCCTAATAAAAAGGCAATTTCAATCCCTCAGCATGCCTCACACATATGAGAACTGCACAGGAGCAGAGGGAATAGCATGATTTTTGAGTCATGTGGTTCTTCCTGCTGCATTCAGATACCTCACTAGCTCTACTTTAGGGAAAGGCCCCTACTCCAGTCCCACAAGAAACGGGATTTTTACCCAGAATTTTAACTCTCATTGCAGCAAATGGACCAAATCTCAGTCAAAGGAAAAATGATGGGATAGGGAATCATGCCCATAGAAAGTAAGAATGGCCAAGGCTTTCCAAAAGACATCCAGCCAATCATTAGATGAAATAATAAGGGACTGCCTTTTTCCCACCCGTCTTAAGTAGAGGCACAAAATGAAAAACTGGCCAGGCATCACTAACTGCAATGTATCTTTACAGTTCACAAATTAATAGTCACTTCTAGCGCATATCCACCAACAGATACTATTATGCAACTGCTTGTATACTCTCCAAAGTTTCAGCAGCCTCATGGCATGTTTCCTAGAGGGAATCCACAAGGTGGAAAGGCCCTGCTGGCACCGTTTGAGCAGTCAGCATTACAGAGCCAGTTTGGCCACAACAGAATTGGCTGGAGTGCCTTCTTTCATGCATTACCATAATTAAGTTAAGAACCTAGTCCAGACTCTGTCTTCTGTTACATCAGGGTCTTATAGTCCTGCCTTTTGAGGAGGTGAGATATAAATATTAAGGTTGATCTGAAGAGAAGTAGGCCGTAGAAGTATTACTTCTGGCACAATCAAAGCCTGAACATGAAACACTTTTAATAAGATTTTGAGATGGCATATTTTTTTCAGACGTGTTCATAATTGCTGCAGAGAGGTAGCCCACATATGAATTCAGTTAAAAAAAGGTTACAAAATGCAGCTCTCTCTAAATCAGCTAAATTAGCTTTGTAGCGATAATGAAATAAGTCAAAACATACTTCTGGTTAGTTAAGCAATTAGGTATAATTCAGGATAAACAGAGAGGGTAAAATTCTGTTCCAAAATGTGCTGGTCTAAACACAGACTAAAGGCATTAGTGTAATTAAACACAGGGCACATACTCTTAAGCAGGAAAGAGCACATGACTGCATTTTTCAGAGAGCGATTACCGATTAAAGGACCATCATTCTACATTTTTGTGCAAGGTGGTACTGACTCCTGAGACAGTGATATAAAGTTTCAGAAAGAACCTGCATTGTCTCTTGTCTTGAGAGGCACTAATATAATTTTTTTGAGAAAGAAAGACCTACTGGTTCACCTATGGGCCCAGGTGGTCCAAGGACTGTATTGTCTTCGCCTGGGTAACCCTAAAACAAAGATAAGCATTAAAAAAATATTAACTTGGAAATTCAACCTTATCTACAATGCACACATGTTCAATGCTAATAAACACCCAGAGAGCATACTGTATAGATGCTAGAAGTGAATATGATGCTTATGGTTTTACTACAGTGGAAATGGTAACTCCATTTTAACATGCACCTAAATGTCCCAAAGACATTTAGGACTAAAAAAACCTAAGTGTTTGCTCTATTCTCAAAGGCAGCTATAAAAAAAAAGTATTTTAACAATGTCCATGCAATCATTTCTTTATTTAATGAAAAAAAGGATAAACAGGATATTTGACAAGAGGAAAAAAAGAAAATTTCTTCCACTGTTTTGAGAAATATACTTAATACAGACAAACAAGTGTACAGAAGACTCCAACATTCAGCCTGAACTCTATTAAGTTTTAAATATGAAACAACTGCCATCCAAACTAATAGACAAAAAGTTATCTATTCCAGATGATATTTACCAATATTTAATGCAAAAAGGCTCACATTTTAAATATGATTAAGGGTTTCCAAAGTGTATCAAAGTGCTTTTTCAGAAGCGACCAAGCAAGCTAGACACCTAGGTCCCAACAATTTAGTTTTCAGTTATTGTTTCTGAAAAGTATATCACAACCTATTTATAACATCAACCACTAATTGCCTATTAGCAGTATTCATTGCAAAACTGGCCCTAATATAGGAATGTATTTCTCTGTCAGGTGCAGCTCCAAACTAATCTTCATGAAGGGAATCCCTGTACCTGCTTGGGGCCGCACAGACTTCAGTCAGCATACAAATCTGTTTGCAGCATTTGAGGCTCAAAAGAACAACAGTGAATTTGACACTAAAATGGCAGCACTGAGGCAACATCCTGCCCTTAACATTTTATATTAAGCACAGACACTTGTCCATCTTAGTTGGACTTTCAGCAAAATCCGTGGGTGTACTCACAGGCTTAAAGCTAAGTAAATACTTAGCTGGTTCTGCACTGATTATTTCTGTCAGCAGTGCTCGCTAAGGGCAGTGGTGCTATCTGATACAACAGAATGTGTTTCTTACAGTGGGTACCTTGTGTTTTAAAACCTGAAACATTTCAACTGTATAATTCGGAACTCTGCCTCTGAATGATCCATTTCCCCAGTTTTGCATTTCTTTTCATATTCTCTCACAATAGTAATAAATATTGCAAACGGTGGCTTTTGCAGCATGCTGTGGAAAACAGTCAGCATGCAGTAACATTCCCTCCCTTTATAATTACTCAAACTGTAAGACAGTATAATCTTCATACCTTTTCTCCTTTGGGTCCTGGGGGCCCTGGGGGCCCTGGAGGACCCTGGTGACCCTAAAGAAGCAAACAAAACAAAAATTAGTTCCAAAACAAATAATTAAAGAATAATTAATTCTAAACTGTCTTTCAGCTGCTTGTTACTATGATTTTTTTTTGCTGCTTGCTAATAATGCTAAATAGTGATGTGACACAAAATTAATGGGCCCAGGCAGAAAATGTATTGTGTGCAGGAAAAGCTCTGTGCACAGTGGGAAAGCAAAGGTTCTAGCAGGGCTTGACGCAGGTGAGGGGAGCCGGGCTGGTTCGCGCTTCAGGGTTAGGGCCACTGATGGAAGTTTCTGTTTGGAAAAAAGACATGGCAGTCTGGTCTGTAAGAGCAGGACTCAATCCATCTGTGATGATGATCATAATTATTTTTCAATGAAAGCCACAATATCTTTATGCCCTTCAACTAACCTTATTCGATCAGTTTCTGTTACTGATATGGAAACTGCCTGGCCAGACAGTAAGCAGAGGCTGTGGTGTTTGCTGAACTCTCTTTATAATGAATAGTTGTAGTAGTTTTATAGGAATTTTATTCACAAGGGGTGAGATACATTGGACAAACAAGGGTTTCAAATCCGTGATAAAAAACGACTGCTAGTGAACTCACAAAAACCAGTCATCGTTGCTTAAGGCTAACTTTTCTGAGTAGGCAATCATGTGTCATATAAATATATGTGAGTATCTGACACTCCTAAATATATTTGTGTGTTCTAGATACAGATCCCCATGATATTTGAAATTATTTAGAGTATCACAGACTTACCTTGGGATATGTGTGTACATAAATTCAGTATAAAACTCACCCCATAACCTGGAATTCCTGACTCTCCTTCAGGTCCCATTCCTCCTAGGTGTCCCTGTTAAATGCAATAATCAGTGAAAGAAAAATTAGCTCCTTTGTAAAATGTTACAACAATGCCTACTTTATAAAGTTATCACTTGGAAAAATCCTCAGATATTGAGATTTGAGAACCACAGACAACTTCCTCATTAGGTCCAACTTAATTTGGTAAAGAATACTGGGCTTTTCCCCATTCTGTGGAAAAAATGGTCAATGTTTTCAGTCCTAACGTTATAATCCCTGTGTATAATTAAGATCAAAAGGATCTGAGCTTTCAGGTATGTGGAGGAACTTTGTTTGTAAATGCTAAGTATGCCAAGAGAAGCTGAGGGTGGTCCTCACCTTAGGAAGTTGAGTCCTTCTCTTGAAAATATTGGCCATTAGGTAGTTACTTTACTTCTGTACTTCATGTGTTCCGGGACATAGTGCTGCATTCAGTGGCCACAGGATTGGGCCCTGGCGCAGTGAAATGGGCACGTTGCCTCACTAGTGCAGAGGCTGCATGTGTCTGTGCATCTGTCACACAGCTTGGAGCACGCTTGGGGAGCTTGTGATGAAAGGAGCTCAGAGTTAATGGAAATACGCTTAATTCAGTTAACTTTGGATCAGGTTCCCGTTCAATAGGAGTAGCAGCCCTCATCTGAAATGCTTTGTTTCAGCCATGGCTAAGGCTTATTTTACGTAATAGCAAACCCCATGATTTCTGTTCTTGGAACTGGAAAGGTTTAAGAAACAGCCACAGCAGTGAGGTTATATGTGGACTGTGGGGCATCAGTGTTCCATGGCATGCCCTGCCATCCTGCTCCTCTGATTGTCAGATCAGGAACCTGACCAGAGCATGAGATGACTCCTTCAAGGTCCATGGCACGGGTTTCTGTCCGGAAAGGTGCACAGGTCTCATTCTGATGCTGAAAGACCAGGGCACGTGTCGGGACGCAGAGGCTGGGAAGGACACTGCCTGCATCTCCAGCTACCTCAGAAAATATTTATACTTGCTACAGCTGTGACTTGCCTCTTCCCATGGAGAGACACGATTCTGCTAAACCAGAAATACATGAGCTCTTAAACAAGCATGTTTTGTACGAACCAAGGGACCTCGAGTTCCTCTTGCACCTTTGGGACCAATTTCTCCAGGTTGGCCAGAGTCACCAGCAGGTCCAATTTCTCCAGGAGGGCCAAGCTGCCCCTTTTCCCCCTGTTGGTGTTAGTGTATTAAAAATAATAAGAGATTGATACTAAGTTTCAAAATACAGTTTATGCTTAACCAAAGTGTGTAACAGCATTATTTAATGAGTATTACATTTACATATGCAATTTACTGTAGTTCTTAGAATGTCTGAACCCAGAACTCTGCAGTGAAAAAAACCTCTACTAAAGCCTATTATTTTTTTGTTTTGTTTTAGCCAAAGTTCAACATTTTTTGATAGCAGCAGAAACTGTTTTGAGTTGCAAAATCACATCCTGATACAAATTTAAATTTCCTAAGGTCCTGAATGTTATTGATTGCAGAATGATGACAATTCTAATTGCTATGGCTAGCAAGAAAAAAAATTGGCTTGAAGCATGACATAAAACAGGGATAGACTTGGTTCAATGGAATTATTCTGTAACGTAAATTTGAGTTTCAGATAAAAGGAAGGGAATTGGGAAAGATGAAAAATACTACCTTCTTTCCTAAACGGCCCCTCTGACCTGGATTTCCGGGTGTTCCTTCGGGGCCCTGTAAATTTGTTAGAGAGAGAAAAAGAAATGATTGGGAAAAGCCTGGAAACATGTTTAAACTGTGCTCCAAATTGGATAACTAAGCAGGCTTTTGTAATGCAGAGAGGTGGGAGGAAAAATCTCATTAACTGTGGCTGTGAGCAAGTTAGTAGGACTGTTTCAAGTTACAGCAGAAACAAGTGGGCAAGCATCAGGGATCACTTATCAAACTAGTGAAAATGCACTGAAAACAGGGGGGAAAAAAACCAAAAAAATCTTGTCCAAAAATAATACTTTAGGAATAAAATTACTTCAAGACAGCCACTGGATTTAGAGAAATACAATACACAACCAGAGGAAAACTAAGAAACCCTTGGGGCTGCAAGGGTGAAGAGCAGGGCCCTGACACAACTTGCTGTAGAGCAGAGACCTAACTCAGTAAGTGCTGGTGCCTACCACTGCCCGCCTCTTAGTGACTCTGTAATTGGGTGTCCTGTCTGCAGATGAAGGGTGCTATGGAGCAACAGCCCCGCTGCCCTCTAGGTCACTTCAAAAACTGACTCTCCCAGAGGGCTGGATGTGTCCACTGCTCACCAGTTTCAATTTACCCAAAAGCTCTGTGCGTTAGAGGAGGTAATTTAGCTTCAGTTTTGGATAAAGGGAGATATATTTGGGTTTTTTTGAATCATTGTGGTGATAAGCCAGTTTAAACTGATTTCTGAAGCTTATTTGTTGCTTTGTAAGCTTTTGTTTAAGGAAAACGTACTATTACTCTCATCTTCAATAAAACCCTCAGACAATTGATTATAGGAAACCGATTTCCATGTTTAGACCAGGATGTTATGATCTGTCTGCATCCCTAGAAGGAGGTCAAACCAAAACCGTGATGTGAACACTCCTAGACACCAGGGAGGATGAGTGGGGAGGGAGGCAGCTCTGCAGCCGCCTTTGGAACATGTGGAACAGAAACGTGAAAAATCCCCTGCTAACCACATCCTCCCAAACACTGAATTGCCAGACCCGCCTGTCTCACTGAGGCACAGCAGTACTGCTGATATTGTTTACTGTATACAAGTGTCATTACATACAATGTAGATATGCCATGGCTGAGCTGTTTTATGATAATTTCAATGTATGAAACTTTCGAGCTTCTCTGGAATTGCCAACCCAAACCAGAAAAAAAAAGTCGGGGTGATATCATTGTATCAGAAACAAAAATTGTTCTATAGCACACTAAGTGTGCTGACAACTAAAAAAGCATTTTTTTTTCCTTCACTAGGAGAGTTGTTCACTGTGCAGAACCCAGCACTAAAGACAGCAGATTGTAACGCTGATACTTAGAGGACAGAGGGGACAGTGCTCACAGCTGTGGACAGCTGGCCCTCCAACTAATGTTTACTCAGACTCCATCATCACATAAGAGCTACAGAGAAGGCAGCCAGAGGACTGCGAATGAGAACATGATGATTTTTGGTAAGGGAATCTGATGTCTGACTCAAGGCTACATACTTGCTTTGGAAACCGTGCTCCAAAATATTAGTTCACATCAAGAAGTTGCATAAAACTTCAGCAAAATAGATTTTATAGATGGATTTTAGCTGCTAGGAGTGATGCCAGAACAGATATGTGAACTGATCTAACAATGTTGACTATGGATCCCAATGCTCATTTAAAATTTCACCTGTGTATGCTTGCTGCCATTTCTCTCCATCTGCATTCTCTGTTTCAGTTGTCTATGGCAACTGGTGTTCTCATGATATGTTTATTGAATTCCTTTCACAGAGGTACCAAAATGAAGTTAGTTAAAGAATAAATGTCTTTTAAGAACAAAATGGAATAATGAAATTCTTTCTTTCTTCTCTCTCCTTACTTTTTATAGTATATGCCTCATTACATGGTGATTGACAGGTAAGAAGAGAAGGTCTACCAGAGACATGACATCATACCACAGCACAGAATTATCATCCGAAGTAATACAGCCCGGCATGATAGACCCTTATTTCTGGAAGTCAGTTCCAGCGCAGGATGGACAGCATCCATAACATTGTCTTTACAACACCTTGGCAGCAGTGTAGAAAGATCACTGTTAGGAAAGGCAGGCCATCCAACTGATCAGGAATCAATGGCAGGAATAATCTGGATTATCCGATATCTACCATGGGATACTGGTTTTAAGTCACTTTTGACCTGCCTTGTATTCCTTAACAGAGAAGGTGCTATAATCCATACCAACACTTCAAGAAATCCTGTGCTGTTGGTGTCTGCGCTGCAATAATTTTGTAACTAAAGAAACCTCAATGTTCAGGATATCACTTTTTCTAGAAATGTTCTTTTTAGACCTTCCTTTTGCTGTTAAACTTTATTAAAAGGAATGACAGCTAAGCATGTATGTGGTAAGAACATCAGCACAAAATCTTAAATTGGAGCCAAATCTTGTGTGCTCTAAGGTCTAATGCTTCATCATTTACAAGCTGCTCAAAATGGCAGTTCTTTGCCCCAAGGAACTTTTAATCTAACTACAAACTAGATAGCCCTGGGACAGTAAACAAAGCCATGGGTAGGGAAAGTGATACAAAACAACAAGAGATCTTACACCACAATTTATGGTGGTATATGCATCTTGCCAATTTCTTTGGGTGTTTTTAAAATTTAAAGAATGATCTAATACCTTGAGATTGCTCTCAGTCTCCAAATGAAGGTGAGGATAGAGAATAATGACAGAAGGTTGTCTGGAGAGGAGAGATCTGAAGTGAGAGGCTCCAGGTTGTGTGGTGTATGTGTCTGGATGACAAATGGTGAGGAATCACTATCTGCTAAGAGGTCCCAGATTTAAGATAGGAAAAACATTTGTCTCCTCTCTCTACCAATGCTGAAAAGCTGAACCACATAGAAAAGGTAGGCAAGCTAATTTAAAGATGGTCATCTCTAATTGCAATAGAAAATAAAAAATAAAAGAAGCAAGCAAAATTAAAAAGAAAATAATTACAAAAAGCAAATGAACAAGAAGTCCACTTAAACCTGAAAACACTTACAGGAATGCCCATTATGCCAGGTTCACCAGGGGGTCCAGCAATTCCTGGTAACCCCATCTCTCCTTTTTCACCACCTTCTCCAAGAAGTCCCTGGTCTCCATGGTCTCCCTAAAACAAAGCAAAAAAAAAACCCCAAAAACAAAACCAAAAAAACTTAGTCAAGCTGCTGGTACAGAATTACGTATTAAAAGTGAATTCTGAATCTTCAGGTCTGACAAAAAACACACTAAATCTGATGGGAATCTTACCAGTCAAATTCAGATCAGGCTCCAAGTTAGGGTAAAGCCCCTTCTATCTCATTCATACACTCCTACAGCCAGATTTTGCCTCATCCATTGCCAACTACCTGAGGGTGTCCTCTGTGACATCCCCTGTCCTGGCACCTGCCACAGTCCCTGGCACAGCAGTGATCCAATTCAGGGAGTGGAGTAGCCTTGGGCTCGCTCTCTCCAGCATGATAGTCACCAGGGAAATAAGCTGTACTCAGTTCTCCAGCTTGCATTTCTCTGTCAAGCCATTCAACTTTGCAGCCGTTGCAAGGTAAGCATGTGCCTAAAAGGCACAAGAAAGCCTATAATATACAGGGCCTCCTATGTTAAAACTAAGCGCACTCAACTGGGCTCTACTGACCTGGTGAAATAGGAGAAAAAAAGAGATTTGGGTCCTTAAGCTAATATGATTGCTTTATATCTGCTACAAAAACTGAATGTACCTTTGGGCCATCTTTTCCTTGAACACCATCTTCTCCTGGAGGTCCTGGTTCACCCTTATAGAAAGGAACAGTTGAAAACAAAGTTATTGCCTAAACTTCTCGACATAGAAGTATTGCCTTGGAAGAAGTCAGACTAGTTTTACATATGCTTATTATCTTTTGGACAACTTTCATGTTGCTGTTATAGTTTATTTGTCTTCATTTTTCACTGATTTACAGTGACAGAGTCACAGTCCTGTCAATCTCAAAACATAAAAGATGATCAACATTAAAGAAATGAGGCAATACTATGTTCATATAACACTGGAGATTTGGACAGTGGCACTGAGATTGTTTGATTTCAGAGTATACAACATGTAATTACAGTAACCTCAAAAATGTACCTATTCCATCCTGAAACTTCCATGTTTATGTGAATAACTACTATATTGGTATGTTTAGTGACTCAGTTTAAGGCCATGAAAAACTCATCATTTACCAACAGTATCGGCATCACGGCATTTTAGAATATTTGCCTTTCTCAGGTAAAGACACTGGCAACTTGCAGTTTTCGATGCAAACAGTAAAAAAGCAAATACAAGCTGCCCTATATTAATAACATAGTATTTCAGACATAGTGGTATGGTTAAGCCCAGAGCACCCACTGTGGACCAGTACCAGGAATTACTCTTCTCCAAGGACAGGCAGAATTGTGGAATGCACCTCGCTGGAGATTTTGGGCAGGAGGAAAAGATGACAGCAAGGAGCTAATGGAACAAGAGAGCTCAATGGTAAGACTTAAGTCTGAAAGGATATAGTTTATGCTCTTTTAAAAGCATCCTGGATAAAATCTGTTTCTAGCACTTTAAAAGGTTTTTTCAGCCTTCAAAGGTAGGCAACTGTTTGGGTCAGATGAGTGGGGTAAGATGCACAGGAAGAATAAGCAGGGGCACAAGTGCTTGGTAAAATCAAGTGCTGAATGAGCCATCCACAGCACCAGAAGCAAATCAGCTGCTTTAGATGGTGGTGCCCTGCTCTGCTGAGACTATAATGTTCCCATTATCTCACCTAGGCTGGGTATCCATACACAGCATTATTGTGTGCTGTCATCTTAACAGCTGGATTTACCTTGGATTTACCTTCATGCTCAAACCACTCGTTCATGTCTCTCAGTGACATGAGACACTTAGATAGTAATATTTCAACATCAGAATCAATACTCTTTTTAACTTGCTACAATATTACAATTTTTTTTTTTTTTAAAGGTAGGAGAAAATAGCTTCTTATTGAATTCTTCTGATAAATCAAGGTTTCTCAACCTGCATTTCTGACACATTCGTAACATACTTTCCTTTTTGGAAGAAGATTTGCATCCATAGCTTACCCTTAAACCTTGGTTGCCTGGTTCTCCAGCCCTCCCAGCAGATCCAATGTCTCCCTGGAACACCACAAGAAAAAGAAATCCTTGGATTTTAAGGGACAATATTCCTAACAATGACAGGGTTTACAGATAATGCAGTCATCATGACAATAACAATATTTCTTAATGGCTCATATCCTGTATCACTACCTACTTGGCTAATGAATCAGATCACTCTGATTTGCTTTTATGGAAATTTGAAAATTTAAACAGCACAAGAGAGAATAATTTCAACATTTACCTTTGCGCCTGGTTCTCCCTGCAGGCCAGGTTCTCCTTCAGGGCCAGAAGGTCCCTGCATGGTACAAGAGGTACTGTTACACATGATCACCAATAATAATTTTGCAACCACCAAATAATACAGCCAAAATTGAAGTAGAAAAACAGCATGAGAGACTGGGAAAGAATCATGTCTGAAAAATCAAATTAAGACAACACAGTTCTTTGTTCTTATTAGAGCCCAACAGAAGAAAAGAAAGGAGGGTATAGGACGAGTTCAGGAACTCCTGGGTCAGGAATGTATTGAAGACTCAGCAGTACCACTAAGCCTGTACCATTCATCATAAATTACTAGCAGGCTGAGCAATCATCTATCTTTTGTAAATCTGACTGACGACTTCATCACTGTTTAGGCTTGGAGCCAAGTACATAGAGCCTTTGGAGAACAAAGCCCTTTTTGGAGTCTTCAGCCCTTAAAGAGTTAATGGTATCAGATTGCTTCTTGTAAAGTTTACATTTAAAACTTTTTTTAATAGTCAGTCAGAAGACTGGATTTTGGGTGACTGAGGAAGTGCGTTGCTTTGAAAAAGCCAAATCCTTTCTGTTCTAAGTGAGCTCATCCCTCAGCTACTTCATTGCAAATGTGGCTAAAACATTCTGTCATATTTCTTTCAAAGAGATATTAAAAACAAAGCAAAAAATAGAAGCAAAAGTTAGCAAGAAGACGACTGCCTGCAGCTGCTTTTCTTCATCTACCATTTGCAAGGATATATGATTAATGCTGTTCTACTGTCTAACTGCGTCTAACTGCAAGGAGAATGGTGCTTCCAGGAGAGAAAAAAAAAAAAAAAAAAAAAAAGAGGAAAAAAAAAAGAAAGAAAGAAAGAAAAAAAAAAAAAAGAGTCCTTTGCTCAACTAAACATTCACCTTCTAGGTGCAGATGTCATGAACATATGCCCAAAGACAGTGCTTACAACAGAAAAAGCTACGTATTTTAGATTTTTTTTTTTTTGGTAACAGCTTTAAGTAAGAGAGTCTCTCAGCAGCTCATGGTATTTAAGTCAGCTGCAGGTAATAAAAAAAATAGTTTCTAAACACATTGTCCAGGCTTATTCAGTTGCTTGAGTGTTTGTAATTCCTACATAAAAGCTCACCTCAAAACCCATTTCTCCAATAGGGCCAGCATCCCCTGGTTGTCCTCTTGGACCCTGGCATTAAACAAAATTTTGGATGTATTATTCAGTTAACATTAAATTACATTGTATAGTCTTGACTTTGTCTCTTCAGAACTCTTCCGACTGGCATGAAGAAGTGTATTTCATTGTCTTTCCTCCTGAATCCAACAGTGTATATAAGTACCACTATGGCATACAGTACTGAAGACCTCATTGCCAATCTTGACACACTGAAAAAACAGATTTCAAATAATAGCACAGATGTCTCTTCTTTTAGACCAAAAGTAAATTATCTAAACTAAGCTCTCCTCTTGATTAACTGAGACTTTGTTTAATTAAGGTTTGTTAGACTGTCTAGTTTGCTTTGTACAAAAGCCTACAGTCTGGTACAGAATTAACTGAAAACAAGTACTGTGTGCTTCACTATGGATTTAGCAATGTTTATACAGGACAGTCACTGAGGTGTAATGGACTAAAGGCTGGAGCCTTTTTGGTAATATTAGTAACTATACTATGAGCATTTTCTTATAAGCCCTACTGTAAGTAATAAATTTATTGCAGTAACACGTAGGGATCATTTCCTAAAGCAGCATGCTCAAATTCTCTGCACATGTTAGATTGTCAATCTCTGCTCACAGAGTGGGATTTGTGTGCTGGGGGGTAGAGGTTGTCTGTAACAGCTTACAGCTGATTCCATAGCCACTATGAACGTACGTCAAGACAAATCAATCCTCTGGATGTATCCAGTCTTTGAACTTTCAGAAAGTTCATATTCATTTACCCCTTTGGGACTCATCTGTGTTTAAGTACATTCTAAATTCAAAACATTTTGTTGATCTATTATTCTTGTGTAAAAGAAAGATGCTGCTACCCATATTTATGATAGAAGCCTTTTAAGCAAATATTTAATCTTTTTTGTTTCACTTCCTCTTACAGACTATGCATATGGTTGTACTGGGTTTGCGCGGCAAGGTTTTGGTAGCGGGGGGGCTACAGGGGTGGCTTCTGTGAGAAGCTGCTAGAAGCTTCCCCTGTGTCCGATAGAGCCAATGCCAGCCAGCTCCAAGACGGACCCGCCGCTGGCCAAGCCCAAGCCCATCACCGACAATGGCAGCGCCTCTGGGATAACATATTTAAGAAGGGGAAAAAGTTACTGCGCAGCAGCAATTGCAGCCAGAGAGAGGAGTGAGAAGATGTGAGAGAAACAACTCTGCAGACACCAGGGTCAGTGAAGAAGGAGGGGGAGGAGGTGCTCCAGGCGCCGGAGCAGAGATTCCCCTGCAGCCTGTGGTGAAGACCATGGTGAGGCAGGCTGTCCCCCTGCAGCCCATGGAGGTCCACGGTGGAGCAGATATCCACCTGCAGCCCCTGGAGGACCCCATGCCGGAGCAGGTGGATGCCCGAAGGAGGCTGTGACCCCATGGGAAGCCCACGCTGGAGCAGGCTCCTGGCAGGACCTGTGGACCCGTGGAGAGAGGAGCCCACGCTGGAGCAGGTTTGCTGGAAGGGCTTGTGACCCCACAGGGGACCCACGCTGGAGCAGTCTGTTCCTGAAGGACTGCACCCCGTGGAAGGGACCCATGCTGGAGCAGTTCGTGAAGAACTGCAGCCCGTGGGAAGGACTCATGCTGGAGAGGTTCATGGAGGACTGTCTCCTGTGGGAGGGACCCCACACTGGAGCCGGGGAAGAGTGTGAGGAGTCCTCCCCCTGAGGAGGAAGGAGCGGCAGAAACAACGTGTGATGAACTGACCCAAACCCCCATTCCCCGTCCCCCTGCACCGCTCGGGGGGAGGAGGTAGAGAAAATCGGGAGTAAAGTTAAGCCCAGCAGGAAGAAGGGAGAGGTGGGGGGAAGGTGTTTTTAAGATTTGGTTTTATTTCTCATTATCCTACTCTGATTTGACTGGTAATAAATTAATTTCCTCCCTCCCCCCCACAAGTTGAGTCTGTTTTGCCCATGACGGTAACAGCTGAGTGATCTCCCTGTCTTTATCTCAACCCATGAGCCTTTCATTATATTTTCTCTCCCCTGTCCAGCTCAGGAGGGGAGTGACAGAGCGGCTTTGGTGGGCACCTGGTGTCCAGCCAGGGTCAACTCACCACAATGGTTTTGCTCCTCTTGATCACTTGGCAGTGATAATGCGAGTATATTCTTCCCTTGTAATAACAATGTAAACTGCATATGACTGAGCGGATTTCAGCAGATGCATATATTTTACCCTATAGCTTCATTTAAGTGTGACTGCAGTTAATTTCATGTTGAGAATTCACTTGGTCCTAAACTAAGTCCATCGGTTTTCATTTGCAGCAACTCCATGGCATTCCACTAGGCAAGTGTTACAAAGCTTAAGTTTGATTCATGAGCCAAGTATTTCTTCGTAATATTACCATGGAGCTAAGTCTGCTGGACTGGTAATGTATCTTTCCCCTGAGACTTTCAGGGAATTTCAGAAGCCAAAAATTTATAGCAATATAGGGACTCCTTTTAACCATTAACAACAGGTAATTTGCAAAGAAGGATTTTACTGACATGTCTGACAAGTAGGTAGAGTGTAATTTACATCAAGCCTGTTACTACAAATAGTTCTAATTGCTTACGTTCCTCTGCTCTTCCACCAATAATTAGGGTTTTTCTGCTCTGTGCAGAACTAGTGACAGGGCCAGAGAAACTGCTCCAGCAGCTGGCTTTCATATAGTGACCAGCTCACCGAAGATGAAATCAAGCTGCTTGGATGGGCAGTTAAAAAAAGAGCCACATGTTTCATTTTGTAACGTCTTGTGTCATTTTCATCACTTCTTTCTAGCTCCATAGACTGTTTTCCGAAGACATTTTACTCTTTCAGCACTTGAAAGAAAAGGTACCCTGTTCACAGGATAAGCTTTTCTTACTTCTGACACTGCATGTGTAGATTCTACGATGATGAGCACAACAGAAATGCAGGTTGCTCAAGACCACTTAGATTAGATAAGGCTGATATAGTCATTCTATATATATGAAAATTCAGA
The DNA here is from genome assembly GCF_018139145.2 of Gymnogyps californianus. NCBI lineage: Eukaryota > Metazoa > Chordata > Aves > Accipitriformes > Cathartidae > Gymnogyps > Gymnogyps californianus. The sequence continues at coordinate 19,867,006 of NC_059478.1, read as the reverse complement.
CTTGATCAGAAAATGGCAGGAATTTTATGTATAAGCCTTGCATTGTAAGGCTCTCAGATGTCACAACATGAAGATTAGATAAAACAAATGAAAGAGACTAAGTGACAGGAATCCAATAATAACCGTTCGAAAAAACATTTTCTGTTGAAACATTTTGCCACTCCTACAAGTTGGCAGCTGAAGTTAAGTAGGCAATTATATCCAAAGGAAAATTTACCAAAATAAATGTTGGTATTTTTCTAGCCCCCAAAAATGTGCAATGGCTTTCTGTAAGCATGTCAGCCTATGGATTAGTAGAAATAATATTTAATAAAATTTGAAATAATAATAATTAGTAGAAATAACATTTTATGGCAACAGTTCACTTTCAAGATTTAAATTAACTATATGTCATTTGATGTGCAAAATAACTTTTCAGAAGCAATGAAAACACACAATTTTTGACAACTCTATTAGACTTCTGCACTATAAAATGGTAGCCTTCTCCCAAGTCCCCCTAGGACAGGCCAGACTCTTTCACTGTGTTTATATAATCTGGTCTACCCCCAGAGATGGTGATGCAATACTATTCCTGTCATGGCTACACCTTGCAGCACTTTGCATATATTTGCTGCAGATTCTGCATGATCTTCTGTTACAATATTAGCCACATAAAAGTGAGCGTGGTTTTGAAATAATAACAATCAGAACAAGAATCCATTCAGCAGAGGAATGTCTGAGGTTTATTATAACAGTCTTTTTTGTTGAAAATTGAACCTGCCAAATAGATGTGGTCCCTGAGTTCCTGCATAACTATCCTAAAATTTGCCTGAAAAAAATACCACTAATATCTGTATCGGCACATACATTTACATAATTCATAACGTAGATGTCTACCTCAATGCAGCGTAAAGCCACATAATACTGTGGTCCAGATTCTGTCATGCTCTCTTATGTTGTGCACCCCTTACTACAGTGCTTCCCAACACGACTAACAGGTCTCCTTCTGAACAAGTTACACTAAGCAGGGGAGGTAGACTCTAGCCCTGCAGTTTTGGAACAATTAGCCCACAATTCCTATCTAACCACAGCTGGCAACACTGAATCTTGGTAAAACGGAGCTTGAGCTACCAGGGAATTCAGTATAATATGTGGAAAAATTTTTAAGCAGGCATAAGGATCAACTTACTGGCTCTCCCATTGGTCCCCTCTCTCCTGTGGTTCCGGGAGGCCCAAGCAAACCCTGGAAGATTAAAATAAAATAAAAAATCATTGGAAACAAGCTGTTTCATATTGTGTGAAAAGCCACTTCCTCTCTTATTTCTGCTCACTCAATAACTTTCTCAGAAACACCCAAGAAATATGTGCAGCCTTTTCTTCTGGTTGACATGCATTGCCACATCACTAGCTCCTGTGGCAGGTGAGGGAGCCCTGAATAAATCCTTCCTCAGTTTCTTTTACATAGGGATGGATCTTAGCTGACCCACCATTTACCAGTTCCTCATCATTCTCCTTAGACTTAAGTGCTGCTTGTGTGCACAAACTGGGCCTAGATACAATGTTATGAGTGTCCTGCCCTACCAACTGTATTTGAGATGATCAGTAAAGTTCACAGCCCACTGTTCTTTCTGCTCAACCTGGCTCATAGCATATCTGTCTCATAATCTCTTGTAGAAACTGTAGCTGTAGGAGTAAGAGCAGTATCTTGTACTTTGCAATAAATGTACTAATTCCCATCATCTTAACCTAATGAGGTTTTGCTTCATTCATTTCTGTATATATAAATACACTTAAAAGCCCTAGTGAATGAAGAGAAAGTGAAAGCCCATTGTGTCAAAGGTGAGAGGCAACAAGCTCCTAAATCTGAGCAGAAGAGGCAAGAGAAGCACAGTGACAACCAACATTGAGTCTCAATTTCAGCACAAAATCACCACCATTACTGCTTTGTTTCTGCTTTTCTGCTTCCTTCCTTATTGAAAATCCAATACAATTTAGACTGACTGGTAACCTTCTTTGTAAAAGAAAGCCTCAAATAGAACATGTTAGATTTCCATTGAAAGAAGCCCTAAAAGGAGGAATTTTCTCCTATACATGTGATATACATTTTACATATTTTTTCTACATTTATCCCAACATTGATAGTACACATCTACTCTAAAATCTGTCAAAGAGTTATTTTTCTATGTCACAATGACATTCTCCCTTAAGACTACAATAAAACTAAAAAAACCCAAAGCAACTTCTAGGACCCCCCCTACAACTACAGTGGCCATTTCTTCTGCTGCAATTTGCTATCATATTGTATTGTGTGGACCACCACCCATGAAAACACTGGTCTTGTAGCAGACTAGACCATATTCACACTTATTCTCACTTCTGCCCTTGATTCTGTGTATGAATAAATGCAAACCATACTGTCAGTTTTCCAGCTGCTCTAAAGTAGACAAATTCCCTCATATCTGAGCGTGAAACAAAGTATGAGATTTTGTGGATTTTTTTTTTGGTAGAAGTACTAGAGGATTTCATACTCACAAGTGCACCCTGATCTCCTCTTTCTCCTGGATTTCCAGCTTTACCCTGGTCAAAGAGAAATATTGAAAGACAATGCTGGCTTCAGATAATTTCCAAACACAGCTCAGAAGTTAGTAGTAACTGTGTTAAGGCTTACTACAAAGATTGGCTCTGATACTCACAATGAGCCCAGGAACTCCTTTCTGTCCCAGATCGCCTCTTTCTCCCTGATAAATAACCAACAATGTGTGACTTCTATGTGCATTTGCTAGACAAGCTGCATACAGTTGCTGTCAGTTTAAATGCTGGGTAACTCTGCAGAAAGTGCAGATTCAGGCTTAGATGGTCTTATACCATAACAAGGAAGTACCTGAAGAAGGCAGAAATTTGCAAATCTCCTTCTGCATTAAATGGAACTTTATGGTTTCTGACATGCTGAGTTGTTTGTTTGTTTGTTTTGTTTTCTTATCTGTTATGTTCTATCTCAATGTTTTGTATAGTACCGAGCAATTCAAGCACTCACCTTAATGCCTTGTGTTCCTGGTTCTCCTGGAGGACCGTCGAGACCTCTTGGCCCCTGAATATTGAATCAGTGATTTGGAATATTAATTATGCATTATTTTTGGTTATCATCAGGGAGATGCAACATAAGATTTAGGAGAGGGGAAACATGTTTTGTTAGCACAAAACCAAATTTTCATTGTATGTTAAGTATGAGATAAAGCTTCAAAGAATAAAATAAGTTTCTGGTTTGCTGAAATATGAATTTAAGAAGAAAGATTTTTTGAAAAATATGTAAACAAAATGTTCAGGATCTCTGTTAGAGCCAGCTTGCATGCTGATAGCTTCTGCTGTCTTTTCCATCCAATTTGTATGCATGCAAGAGACAAATATTTAGAAGAATTTAGATGAGCACTGGTTATATGAAGTGCTTGCTTTTGAGCATATTATAAGTTGTATATGCAAAAATCCAGCTTGCTAGTAAGACTCTAAAACAGGCAGATAAAGTTCTTCCATTAGTAAACCAGTTTGAAGTAAGATTAAAAGCAATTTATAATCTTGCATAGTGAACTGCTCTATTGTTAGACTAAAATGTCTCTTGTAAATTGACTTTTTATAACCAATAGATAAACAAAGATAACCTGTTATATTACTGTATTACAATATAGCAAATATTTATTGCCAAAACATTAAAAAATGATTATTTAAGATTGGAAATCTAAATCCATTAGTTTACAAGCAAATGAAAAATCCATAAAATAGATCATGAGCAAAATGGAAAAGAATATTTTATCCATGCTGACTTAGGAGGTTATTTCCATAATTTTAAACATCATGACTATTCGGTTATGGAAAATAAAATTAAAACCAGTTAACAACAACCTAAAACCAATGACCACTTTAAAGCAAGAGCTAGATAAGTATCAAGACAGAACCAGGCTCTTTACAGCAGTATGCAGTGGGAGGATGAGATACAACAGCTTTCCTGGTGGCATCTGGGCTGGGCTGGCATCAGAGGGAACTAGTACATGGCTATGGCAGTGCCTAGAGGAAAACGATCTGCATTTTCAGAGTGCATTTCTGAGTTGTAGGAATCTTACATCTTGGGTCATGGTTTATAGTGCAGGGCATGCAATCATGACTGATTTCCAGAGAGCTGTAATACTGTTCTAATAGGTAATAATAGGGGCTTGCAAAATGACTTTGTTGGAAGCACATCTGATTTTATTTAGATTACTTTCCCCTCAAAAATGTCTGTGACTTCCACGTCCCTCTTGAATTTCCTGAGACAAAACATAGCAGAATTCTGTTCTCTCCAACCCGGATTTACTGATGCACATCAAAACCTCTGTCAGAACTAATGGTGAGCACCCACCCACTTCTCTCTGGAGCTACAGTGAAAATGTCTGACTAGTAACTCAGGAACAGTGTGTATCCAGAATCATTTAGGCTTTCCTCTTGAAAACAGAAATCTCTCAAGAAGAGGCCTTTCCTGTGAGCTGAAATATAATTACAACCCCTGGCAGAGCCAGAAATATCCCACGAGAAGCTTATCTGTCAGCATTTCAGCACTGCTGCTTCTGGCCAGCATGAGGGAACACACAGAAACCATAGGAAAAGGAAAATGAACAGGCAGGGAAAGCTGTCTGAATACTTTTGATACCTCAGTAGTTTGGGACACAGCTTTTGTGAGGCAATCCTTGGGTTAGCCTGGCCACCTTTCTTGTTTTGGTCTAAGCCAGGACTGGGTATTTACAGGCGATTTTTTTAAGCTAAAGGAGAAAAGAGGCTACGGAAGATACTCTGGGTTGCTGCATGGCTCTCAGTGAGAAAGGTCCCAAACCAAAGGATACTGAAGTCTGTGGAAAAAACTCCTGGTGACTTCAATGCACTCAGAGATCAGGACCAAAACACTAATGGTGTTTTCAAGGGTGATGGAGGCCTCTATAAGAACAAGACTGGGCCTCACATTAAGATTATGCAACTGTGTAAGTCCAATTATTGAATTATGTTACAGCATAATTTAAAAGAAAGCTAAACATGGTGATCAAATTAATGTCAGGTTACTGCTCTGTACTTTTCCTGTAACTGCTATCTATAATGCACACAAAATGGGTTGTGATGAAAATTCAAGGCAGACTAAGCAAGTTCAGAGTTCCATGATCTGATACTCCTTTCAGGTGAAATGTCTCAAAGAACGGGAGGAGAAGGGATAGGAGGAAACTTTGAGATGGAGTGAGGACAGGTCAGTAAGCTGGCGGGTAGAAGGCGAGAGAAGATCACGGAAAAGCTGCAGAGGAGTCACCTAGGGCAACTTCCAACAATAGGAAGGGGGAAATTGAGAGTGTTAAGCTGAGCAATTGCAGGACAGTTTTATTGTTTCTCAGACTTTTTAGATACGTGACCTGTGATTTGTCTTCGTGCATTGTCCACAGGGCTGATCAGGGGATAGAATCTCAAGATGAAATATTAAAGGAGGAAAAAGGGCACGTTTTGATTGTACAGATTTGCGTAATAAAGAAATTTCCTTCTAGGTTTTATCTTCTATCATTAATAATATTAACAGATAAATTGTTTGAACACTTGTGACTTCCTTTTAATCATCAAGGACGTCATAGCCCATAGTTTAATAAATGGTCCTGTCAGGAGACTGCACAGGATTCTCAGTCTGTATTATGTGCATAACACAGCAAAATCTTTCTGTTAGTCACACAGCTCTCCAGTTCAATGGAGTTCGCATCTACAGCCCAATCATTAGGAAGAGAAGGACAACTGATTTGATCACTAATAATCAAGCGAAAAGGCCTACCATTCAAAACACCAACCTTCTACTGTATATTTTTGAATCGAAAACAAAGTAACAGAAACCAACGTGATGCTCAGCTTCTGGCTCTGGGCCATGTCTGCCTTTAGCCAGCCACAGAACAGAGTGCAGGAATCCAAGGGAAAGGCAATTTAATATTCTAACAAAAGTACACCATAACATTCCTATAAATAGTATGGTGTGACTCGTTATTGGCACAGATTAATTGGATCTGTATCATTTCCTACTATAGCTAGTACAGAATGAGAGATAAACATGATTTGCCTGCTGTTATTTCATTTAGGTTGCAACAGAGCTGAGGAGTAAGGCTGCCAAATGATTGCTACTCCTTTTTTCTTTGGCATGGGTTCAGCTTTGTTTCTAAAACAGAACATATTACATCGAAAACTCTAGAATGATAAGCTGAGACAAAGTTCATCTAAGAAGGCAAGAAGCACCAATTAACTCTTTTTGTTCTTTCTCATCCTGCCTCCTAAATATAAGAAGAGTGAAAATAAACTAAACAGACTATGTAGCTACTTCTCTTTTTTGGTGGTTGATATGGAAGAATATTAGAAAATGACATCAACTTCAGCCTCACTTCCTTTGGACAAAGACAGATAAACACACTCAGCTACTGATGTATCACAAAGCACACTGGCCACTAGTTTCACATAACAGTGAAGTGCACACATTTTTCTAGGTTCCATATTCCCTGCTGTGAGAAGTATGAAAGATATCACTCATTAAAACTGAGCGCTGATGTCCTTAGGTAATTGAGGTTCTTTATGCCAGTACAGACACAACTGAAGCAGAGATAACCCTACTGGCTGCTACAGACATAAACTGCTGTTGCCTGACCCCAAATTTACAGCACTTCACCATGTCATTTATCTGCGTTTTCAAAATTGAATTTCATGAGCTGCATTGCAGGAAGGTAAGAGCAGAAAAATAATTGCTTTTGAGCTTTAAAACACCGAACATCAGCCTGAAGAATACTAACTGCTAAGAATATTAGCAGCTATTCAGAATTTTGCTCAGGTCTCACTCATGAAATGAAACTAATGATACAGGACCTTTTCCTCTCAAATTAAAAGCAACAGTTGTATTAGTCAGAGATTATGGTATGAACTAAAAGCAGAACCAGTCTCTGACATTGTAGTTTTCTTCTCCATACATTAGCAAACAAGAACAACAAAAAGACATGCAACAATGGCTTCATGGCTGCCTACACTGCAACCAGCATGTCTTCCAGACTAATGTATTTCTTCCTTCTGGTCATGGAGAGAAATTCCTTCTCTTAGATACAGATATTCCCACTCCCCAGAGTGTCATTCTGCCACTGAAGTAGCTACAAAGTGGTGTTCTCTCTCTGTGTTTTCATGAGATTAACACTAAAAAATAAAATGTGTGTCACAAAAGGACCCAGCCTTCCACATTATTCCAGCTGAAGTGCATCAAGTCTTGAGCATGAGCTGAGGAAGCTCTGTGCTAGCAATATGCTCAGTGGTATATCCCCTCAAATCCCCTGACAGTGAGAGATACTCCATAGACTTCTAGACAGCCTGCCTTCAGCTGGCCAGAACTCCCAGGCGTACCGGAGACTGAGCAGCTGGATACTCTCAGGCAGAAGTAGGCTGCTGGGTAATCTTGGATGTGAACTGGTTGCTGAAAGGTCCAGAATTTATGAGATGAAGGAGTTCTACTCTGTGACAGTGCAGAAGCAGAGGGTCAGCGCTCCTAAGACTTCCTGTATATTCCAGCTGTGAAGACAGGATACGTTCTTGTTTCAGTACACAACAAAGGGGAATTTCCATATGCTTCTACTTAACTTCTGTATGTGACTGTGGTATGCATTTTGATGAGGCCTGCCACACAGAGCTCGAGGTTCTGACACTTCTCCGTCTGAATCCAGTGATGACAAACCCCAGGTTTCAGCGGCCCCCAGATATCTTCTGTATGCGAGATTCCACTTTGGGTCTGACACTTTGTTCTTGAGAGCAGACAAAATTCTCAGTGGCTTCAGTGGGGCTTTGTTCACAGAGCCTGAAGACCCAGGTCTGCTCTGAGACCCCCTTCCATGAAGCATTCCCAGTCCTGCTGGATGGAGGCAAAGGCATAAACCACAGCTCCAAACTGGGACTTCCACAGAGCTTGGGATGTTTAGGATTTATTTTGAGTGATCTTTAATTATAAGCAATGTACTCCATGATGTGCTGCCAAAATGATAGAGACAGACTCCCTCAAAGATTCCTGTCTCAGTTGGCAGAAGATGTGACACTCCTTAAATAAAAACTATCTTCTACCTTCAAAATAGAATCTAAATTAAAATAAGTTGTTCCCCCCTAAAAACAATCACCAGGTAGCAGATGCTGCTGGGAGGGAGGACAGCCTGCAGGGGAGGACTCACGTTCATGTCAGTAGCTTGGCTCTGACTCCGGCTCTGGTGATGCTGGCGGACGGACTTGCCAGGAAGGAAGGAGCAGAGGAGGAGTTTAGACGGAAATGCTATGTCCAGAGGAATTAAAATATACAACCTACAGCAGTTCAGTACCAATTTCAGAGACAACTATTTACACCAAATTACTTCTGAGCTAGCTTTCTAACTCACTGCATCCTATAGGCCACCAGTCAAACTGAAACTCTGGTGCACCAATAGGGCCCGAGGGATTTTCCTTTTTAGATGAAGCTCAAACATCAGCATTTTTCAGTGAAAATGACTGCATATGTGTACTCCTCATCTGATGCCACTGGCTTGTGTGTCCTGATTCAGCATAACACTTCAGCATGTATTTCACTTTCAGACATGCTCCTGCTGAAATCACACAGAGGTAAGGCACCCATTTGTTTCACTGAATCAGGCCACTGAAGAAAAAGTGGCGCCAAGCTGCTACTTCTTTTCAGCCTCACAATTGCTTTGCATTTCTGTTTTGATTTACTTTTTCAAATTTGCCTATGAAGCAAAAAGGCTGTTTTTCCCTTCACTCCTCTAAACCAAAGCAGAGATTCACACTCCTGTCAGAAGGCTGCCATAGTTACTAACATAGGGCTCCCAGGAGCCCCTAGAGCCTCCGTCCACTGAACACATTTGTATAAGCACCTTTTGAACACTTCAGGAGCTACTTCTTTGCTAGCCGATGCCTGGGGTTGGACGCTCCTGCTTACACCAATTCTTGGTAGTGTGCTTATCAGTGGGGGTGGATTCTTGCCCTCTGCAGCTAATTAAGGTTTCTCTTTGAATTTTGTTAGACATGTTGCATAAACAAATATATCTGCATTTCAGCTTTGCCTGACAAACAGGCCTCAATAAACTCATTTTTCTGGGCACTGATAGATTATGTATGTGTGACATATTCAGTTCAGAAAATAAGCAGGTGAGATGTGAGAAGCATTTGCTATTTCTGCATGTAAAATTATCAAAGTAATACTGAATATTTCTTAGTGTATATGATTTTGTGTTTGTTTGGGGTTTTTTTACAGATAATTCATTATTAAATTAAAATGTCTGTTATTAAATTAGCAAATTAATTCCCCAGAAATAAATTTTTACTAATATATCCCTTTAAACAGGCTTTTAAAAAACACATCTATTATAATGGAAAAATGAAGACTATTTTCAGAAGACCATACAGGTTCTCTCTGATGATGGTGGGTATGTCCTTTTCCATGAGCTGCTGAGATAACTTCCTTAATCCTGAAACCCGGACTCAGACAAATCTCCTGCTAACAGGTACTTCAGACAAGCACAAGAAGCTATAAGTGTATGTAGATAATACGCTCAAATCTGCTTCACCTATTTAAGGAAATTGAGGTTTGGGATGAATTATACTCTATGTCTGAAACTAAACAACAACAACAACAAAAAAACCCCCAAACACTTGGCATTGCCAGCTGGAAACCTCTCTAATACAGGGGAACCCAGAACCAGTATTGCAGACTTTTAACAGAAGTTATGCATTTCATATGTTACATTTCACAAATTGTTCCTACAAACTGCACAATGAACAAAGAGGTAAATTAAAACAGATTTCTTCTGAAGGAGGGGGAAACCATACTAAAGAAGGAAGGCTCATTTGAAACGTGAAATTTCTCTATGAATAATCCTGTAGTTTACTGTGAAGTTGCTAGGCATTATATGTTTTGAATATACAGAATATTCAAAATATTGTATATTTAAAAATAGTGGATATTTCAAATATAATGAATATTCAAAATATGGTTTCAAATATACTATATTAATATTCAAATATATAATCTATTTAGATATATTATTTTGAATATACTGAAAATATAACTCTTTATCCAATCTCTTATTTAATAGTTTAGCAATGATGAAAAAGTAATATGTAGAAGAAGATATAGTTAATAAATTTTGTATTACAAAGTTCGCTAATCACAATATTTTCTAATCTAAAATCTTATTTAAAATGCAACGTGTGCTTCTCAAGTGTCTATCTTTAACTGGAGTAAAACCTCCAGATCTTACAACTTTTCAAATTTTAGCATGTATTTTCTCAGAAAACATACGTATCACAATAACAAAGGAGGATAAAGGAAGGCTATAATTGTATTTCGCTGTAGCAACACACGTTTCTGCTTCCTATGACAGAAAGAAACCAACAAAATTATCTCACTGACAAGGATTCAGGGACTTTATCAGGAATGAGTGGTAAGCACTGCCTGATGCTAACACCACCTGTGAATGTGGTGTCACCAGCCATCACACTGGTCCAGCCACTGGTACAAGTTGTACAAATCTCATAGGAAGCCTGGATATGCTGTCAAACTGCTAGGTGAGGCTGATGTTAGAAGCGTGCATCTTCACTATTCTCAACAAGCTCCATAAATCCAGTGAGAATACGCTTGCTCATGCTGCAACCAAACCCATCTATACTATGAACTGGCAGTGCTTCCTGCAGGCACCTTGAGCTCAGACTGCAAAAACATGACCAAAAAAACTCCAGACAGGACGTGCAAGTGACTGGTGGGGTTTATGAAGGGAAGTGTTTAGGAAAAACATGTAGCCAACCATCCCCAGGTAACAAACTGCAATTGTTTCACTGATACTGATTTTATGCATTGTGATCAAATGCTCATACAAATTGATGTGGACAGACTCCCTTTTCACTTATGTGGGCTTTGGATTAGTGTTTTGTATACAGTGAAAAAATGGCTCCCATTTCCCTGATAAAAATGCACAAAATAAATAGAAATGCCAATCTAAGCAGAGGTTTGAGATTCTAGCATATACTATCTTCTGACCTTGCTTCTGCCTCTCTCAGAACTATGTCTGGGTGATTTTGATTGTCTTTACAAAGACATAAATGACATGCAGATAAATAAAATAGTCCTTAAAACATTGAAATAGTCGAATGGTAGTTATAAATGCCAACATTTGCATATTTATGTGTACAGAAAATAAGGCCAGCGGTCATTTTGGTTCTGGTCCTGCTCTCAGCTGAAATCAATGGCAAAACCCCATTTAACTGTAATGTGAGGAGAAATGAAGATTCATATTGTTTCCTACATAGAAATACATGTATCATCTGTCTGATTTCAGTACAAATGGCTTGAATCCGGAGGACAGAGTTCAAAGGAAGCAACTGTACATGGGTTACATATCAGATTCATATTGGCACCACACTACTCTCTGCTCTAAGTAACATGAAACAGCAATATTACTTACTCTTCTTCCCTTAGGTCCCTGTGGCCCTGCTGGTCCTCTTGTCCCTGAAGGTCCCTACATGTCAAATAAACTTATTATTCATTGTCTTCTATACACAGATTTCTGAAAATTACAAGGCTCATGCACATTGAGCAATAGTCAATGCAACCAATACAAATCAATCATTTTCACTCATGGTTCAAATTCAATTAATTGTGTTAGTACAATTTATCTAGAAAAATCTAAATAAGAGACTCTATGTAACTTTATTCTGAATAAGAAACCACGATGTGACTGTTGGATAAATTACTTCTGTCCAACATCCCAAAATTGCTAAAGGATACTTGTATTTCAGCAATATTATGTTAAAAAAACCTAATAATTTCTGACAGAAGATTCAGTTTTTGTCTGTACTGAAGACCCATAGTAGCCAAATTATAACACAATTATACACAGCAAATTAGAATATAATTTATTTTTGATTAACAATGAAACTAAACACATAATGAATATATTTAAATTATATTAGGCATCCATGAATTAAAAATAAAATTGTTGTACAATTATAAACCATCCTTAAAAAATTCTACTCCCCTACTTGTCTCAACTGAGTGGTTTTTAAATGGATGAGTAAATAATATAATTAGTTTTTCTGTCTCTCATGGATCATCCTGGTAAAGAGCAGGTGAACAGACTTTATGTCTAGATGGGTAAATTTTCATGACAGTTTTATAGACTGCAGTACAAATTAGAAACCATTCTTAGCTTCAGCAGAGCAAAAAGACAATTTGAAAATGGCACATTTTATGTCAAATCAAAGCACCACTCTATACCTACAGGTAATCCTTCTGTCCCCACAGGTCCTGGGCCTCCTGGAGGTCCTGGGTAGCCCTAGAATTGAAATAAATATAGAAAAGACAGAACCGTTTTATCAAAATTGTTATTATAACAACAGTAATAAATCCAGTTACTTACCTGAAAAATTGGAGGTAAGTTAATAAAATGTTTAATCTTGCAAAATTTATTCCCAATATTTTGTGTAGAAAACAGATATTTGTTTGGATATATCACAATAATCATTAAAGCAACCTAAGAAGTTTTCCCACACACAAGCACTAGCTGACAGGGATGTAATGAAACAAAAGCTGCTGAGTTCTAAATGAATTTCAAAATCCTCACATCAAGGCTGTGACAGTGGGAACAGAAAGTGGACACATCCTGGTGTGGGCAGAACTGGCCAAGACAAAATGCCAAGAACGGCTCTTGTCTGAGGGCTACGATGACTTACTACTGGGAAGGGCTCTCACTGCTATGACTTAAGTGGATTTAACTATGGCAATAAACATTACTAATAGTTGAAAAAAGTAGTTGGTAAGATTGGATCCTATATTAATAAATCCTCCTTTATTAATCTCTCTAATAAGATTTTTTTCAGGGATCAAAAGCAGCTGGCTGAAGGTAAAGCTAGATTAGAGAGATTTAATGAAGCACAGAATGCTTCAAAAATTATTGTCTCCTGCTGCATGGATCATTAAGTTGGTCTGCAGCCTGAGGGTACTTGGTCTGTTCCTTGCCAATGGATGCCCAAAGAGTAATTACTGCAAATATTCAATAATAATGTCCATTTCCATGACAAGAACATTCCTTACTGCACCACACTCAGGCCCACATCTGCAGCCTCTACATAAGGCCGCTGAGACTTCACCACTGCCTACCACATCAGTGTCAGATGACACAGGACGCAGCACGTAGCACGTTGCCTATAATCTCCCTGTCATCTCCTTGTAAACAGTTGAGTTTGTAAGTGTTCTCTATACATTCTGGAGCCATCAGAGTGCTTGCTAGCAAACACACAACCAAACCCTAACCCCTTTTCCTCAAGAACTTCAACATGAACGTGACAATGGGCACATGTGTATAGTTTTTTACTTCTGTGCCCCAACAACCTACCTAACATGACAGTGGCCTCTGGACTGTCCAATGCTGCATGAAATGTTGCATCCTGATTTACAACAAGTGGTATTGTCAGGAAGCCAGTCCTCCCACAAGAGTGGCACCCAGGGGCTGTTTGGGTACTGCTGTGCAGTAGAATTAGAGGTGATGCTAGTTACCAGTCTATTAGAATAACCTGTGTTACCCCAGTCTACACAGGAGATCGTTTTTTTACTTTCCCTCCTTTATTTATCTCTCCTTTCAATTAATTGTGTTTAACTGCTGTATGTAAGGCTGCTTAGAGCCATTTTTCAAAAATGCAGTTGCTCTGCTTCTTCAGTCAGTGGATCGCTTTGCAACGTCACTTCCACAGAGGGGATAAAGCTGCTAAATGAAACTTCCTAGGAACAACGCATCATAAATACTACTCTTTTCCATAAGGCTTGCACAGTCAGAAGGGTGAGAATTTATTACTGTTTTGGAAAGTAAAGTGTCTTTGTAAGTAACATAATTATGGATTCTATGTTACTTGTGACTTACCATGACACCTTTCTCTCCAGGAGGACCTACTGGTCCTGGACTGCCTCGCTCTCCCTTGAACAAAAAAATAAAACCAAAGTAACAGTGAGTGCTCTCTCCCTGACTTGTTCCATGTCCACTGAGTCAGGCATATCTGGCCAAAAAAGCTAACCTGCGATAACAATACCACAGCAATCCAAGAGGTCTTTTATAAGGGTTGTAGCCCATAGTCTACAAGAGATTTGGTTGCTAAAGGGAACCACTTTTTGCAGTGCATAACACCATTGGTTCAGGGACCGCTCTTCAGAAACAGTGCAGAGACCTTTTTTCACTTTTGTTGAATTTCTGCACTCCTTCCTCCTACAAGCCCACACATATTTTGAAAAGATGATAAAACTGAGTTTCTCTCTCTTCCCTTTTCCTAGAAGACTGAAGAAGAGATTTGGTACTACATCAGCCTCTGCGAACTGCAGCTAGCAGATCCCTTTTCTCTCTGTTGGGTGCATCACATTTATAGTTATGTTCTTTAATCCATAAAATTCACCACAGCAAACAAGAAAAAAAGAAAATTTTGTTCCTCTCTCCCTCATTTCTTCAGTATGTATTAGGAAAGCACAGATCTAAAAACAAGGCCAGCCCTTCAGCAGCTGCAGAAGCAATTGGAGTAGGGGAAGTAGGAAGGGTCTCTTTCTTGTCTTACATACTTTTTCACCTTTTATTCATATAACATCCAGCCCAAACATTAGGCTCGGCTGTAGACTGTCCCCATACAAAGATTACACTTTTATTGCAAATGGTACACATGACATAATGATAACATATTTTATGTTGCACACTGTAAAGACACATTTCTTTAAAATAATTATGCTGAAAGTATGTTTGTCATTTAAATCCACATAGCATGTTTATATTGTACTATTTAATCCATAAAAGAGGAAGACAATAAATTCTACAGAAACAGCACAGCAATGACAACAATTATTGCACCATGAAGAAGCTTGCTTCCATTTGCTGACGATAGATTAATTAGTTTTTTACTGCCTTTTCCCTCCTAGCTAAACTAGCAGCCATATCCCAACGTAATCTTTGTTGGGCCAAGTGTAATTATAAAGAACAAGAAACCTTTAACACTGAATTCTAAGATGATATTATGATTAAAACCATATGAGACTTGTCTAAATTTTAGTTTTAACAAGCACTGCTTTCCACTGATGTATTTCCTTTCCTAGATTATATAATCAGATTTTCATGGAAGTTCTAATACATTAAGACTTTCTCAATAAAATATCTAAATAGCAGCCACCAGTCTAGGTGAAATAATTCAGCCCTGCAGGGAAGAAACACAAATGGTGTTGGATCATTCTGACAAACAATTATGTTTTTATTATAATTGAAGTTGACATGCAGTCCAGTAATAGTTTCCTGTTTTTCAGTTTTAAAATACTTCACCTAAATAAAACCATGTCAAATATGCTTAAGCTATTTATACTGTTCTAGTCACATCAAGTCTGCCAAACTTTGCTTTCATAAACACAACTGTTACTGCACAGCAGACAAAACTAACAATGTTGTCTTCTTTACTCAGTTAATGCATAGAGCCAAATTTTACCTTTCTACTTTTGTCTTCATTATGTAGCAGTGCAAAACCAGTGACTAGAGTATAAAACAAGTATAATTTATGCCAATTTCTGTGAATCAATAGAGTGGACAGTAAAGTAAGTGCCATAATATGAACAAGATATCAAATCTATCAGCTCTAAATTAATTGCCAAGTAAAACCAAGGATACCAGATGCATACCTCAAATAATAGCATTTGGATTACCATTTATTACATCCCTGTGCTCTGAAATAGCTACAGGAATATTAGCTTTGTCAGTGGTGAGTAAACCATCTCTCACCAATATTTTATCACCCCAATGGTTTTCAAAGCTGATTTTTGCTGCTGAGTAGTCAGATACACTATTGTACCTTTTCACCAAGGCTTCCAGATGGCCCAGTTTCTCCAGGTAAGCCAGCTGATCCCTGTACAAAAAGTAAGCAGACTTTTATTAGTACGATGTCTATACCAGTTCATGGTTGGCAGCTCCCCAGCAACCCAACAGCAGAGCACGGCACGTTTCTTCGTTCCAGAGAACCACTGCTCTGTTTGTGTAAGTGCTCCTGTGGGGAAGTGAGGACTGCACAAGCTAACCTGGTTTACAATCCATGCAGGAGGATCACTGCATCTAGACACACCAACAGCAAATGGCTACCGCTAGAAAAGAAATTACATTAATTTAATCATCATACTGTGCTACCACCTAAGATCTGCCACTGAGCTCAGTCTTGCAGTGCTAGAAGCTTTACAAACATACATTTAAAGGTGATAATTGCTCTCCTAGCGCTTCAGTCTGACCGCAAATTTCAAGGGGAATAAATTCAGTGGAACAAAGTAAAAGCCAGTCAAAACAAAAATTATGCTGCATCAGGTGTCAGAATTTTCCCTTTAAGAGTTGTAGCCCCAGATGCCTTTGAAGTTAGGGGATCAGAGCCTTTCAGTCCTTCAAAAATGAAATAACTGTCTCCTGAGGCTCTCCCACAAATTTCCACTGGATAGAACAAGTACCACCATATGGGATGGGAAACATGAGAGAAAGTACTTTTAAAAAGCTTATTCCCAGTGCTTGCAACACCCCCTTTATTACAAAACTAAAAGAAAAAAAAATTATAGCTCAAGGTCCTGCCGTGGTTTAACCCCAGTCAGCAACTAAGCACCACACAGCTGCTCCCTCACTCCTCCCCCTCCCAGTAGGATGGGGAGGAGAATCGGGAAAAAAGGTAAAACTCATGGGTTGAGATAAGAATGGTTTAATAACTAAAGTAAAATAAAATATAATACTAACAATAATAATAATAAAAATATTATTTTAATAATAATAGTAGTGAAAAGGAATATAACAAAAAAAAAAAAAGGAAAAAAAGAAATAAAACCCAAGTAAAAAAAACAGTGATGCACAATGCAATTGCTCACCACCCACTGACCGATGCCCAAGCAGCGATCTGCCCCTCCTGGCCAACTCCCCTCAGTTTATAGACTGGGCATGATGTTCTATGGTATGGAATACCCCTTTGGCTAGTTCGGGTCAGCTGTCCTGGCCATGCTCCCTCCCAGCTTCTTGCACACCTGCTTGCTGGCAGAGCATGGGAAACTGAAAAAATCCTTGACTTAGGATAAGCGCTACTTAGCAACAACTAAAACATCAGCGTGTTATCAACATCATTCTCACACTAAATCCAAAACACAGCACTGTACCAGCTACTAAGAAGAAAATTAACTCTATCCCAGCCGAAACCAGCACAGGTCCCAAATGAGAAAAGTATGACACAGTGAGCTTGAAGAAAAAGCAATAGGTGCCCAGAGTACATTGCATGACTGCTCACGAAAGATGGCAGAAATGTGGAAGCTCCTAGTAGTGACATAATACACAACTGTACCATATCTGTAACACTTTAAAAAGCAAAAACTATGTGCACTTTAAAAAGTGCAAATAAAATGGCAATTCACACATTGGCATTGCTGTCCCTCTACATGTAGGAATGTACCAGCTTAAGTAGCACTACACTGGCACTTAAGTGAGATTTTTAAAAAAATGCGTTACTTCTGAGCTCACTAGACTGCTCATATTCCTTTCAAGAGCCTAGCAGTAGTTTATTCCATAGAAATCATTTCATAGCAGAAAGACAACATTCCTGTCTGAGATCTCTGCCTTTGGGAAAAAAAAAAAAAAAAAAAAAATTGTTGTAGCTTTTACCTGTATGATTTCAATACAGTTCAGCCTCAAGTACTTTAACATAACAGGTGCAGAGTAACTAAGGTTTTATGGCTGCTATTTATTTTCTTGGACTGCTAGCTACTCTGGAAATCTCATAGTTTAATTATATTGCAATGAGCCATTGATACAGCTGCCTTTGAGGCTGACAATACTGGCACAAACTACTTTGTAGAAGGGGCTAAAGAGACAAACAAGCATCTCTATGGCTGCTGGACTGATGTATTACGTCTGAGAACTTGTGTATTATATGTCAGAACTGAGACGTCTCTTGGCTTGGCAGCAGTCAAAGATTTGTCCTGGTGATATTGGCACTAAGGCGATGCCCAGACGTCACTGGCAGGAATGAGGGACTTTCTTGACGAACTCTGAGAATGAGAGCTACCACTGCTACCAGTCATGGCCAACAGTGGGCCTCAGTACGAGGCAGAAATCTATGAGACAAAGAATTACCCTGTACTCTTGTTCATCAAGATAAGGGGTGTGGAAGTACGGTTTCAAAAGGCTGAAGACTAATCACTTTGATTCTCTTGTTCCAGAAGGGACAGAAGATGTAATCAGAGCCAAGATGTAACTCAGACCTATTCTGCTCCCACAGAGACACTCCTGATCTCCCAGCCAATGCCACACTGTTTACAGGACTGAAGAAGGTGATTAGAAAGATGGGTAGCTGTGCCTTGCACCAGCAGTGAGCCATTTACTATACAGCCCCTGATCAAATCCCCTTTTCAATTCAAAAGTATTGTCTTTCTGAGTCAGTTGCTCTGGTCTGAAAGAGAAGGAATGACTAGGAAGCAGTGACTGTGAATGTGCTGTTGGATTACCCAGCACATTAGGACTAGCCTACATCACTTTCCGGAGTGAGGACAAAAGTTGACTATTAAATAGGAAGTTTCCTAGACACTGGCTGTTCCTCAGAAGAAAGTAGTTAAGTAAAGAAAATTTACAGTAAGAACACTAAAAGAGGAAAGTGGATTTTTGTTGATACAAAAGATGGAAAAGAAACTCTGCATGAGTGGAAGTGGATATGTATGGAAAGCAAAACAATAGTCAAGATGACAAAAAGAACTGAAGCCAGTGAAATGGTAAAGGCAATAGGGACTTCAAGAGGAATGAAGGGGAAAGAAGGTCATGACAGGTTAACTAAATGCTTTTCCACCCCTCCGTTCAAAACAGAGGGCAAGTGTCTGAGACTGAGATAAAGCTAGGGCAGGTATGTGCAGAGGCAAGAGAGAAAAAAGCTTACTTAGGAATATAATTTTGGTCCTTAAAACAATTAGTAGCATACAGTGAAGAGAAAGTGCAATCAGAGAGCAAAACATCTTGTTCCATCAATATATTCACCATAAAGTGATGTTTTCCCTATGGACTTTCTTAAAGATCACATGGCTCCTTAAATCCCAGATTTGGACTGGCTTATTATAAAGACCAGCCACTAGGACTGGATTGAGGTTTCAGCTCTCTTTCCTTCTTACGTAAGAGGATGAATACAGTCCAAAGCAGGTTTGTTGAGTCAGTGTCTTCCAGCATCCATTCAGTCCTTTGGGGAGCAGTGATGGATTCCAAAAATCAAATTGAATGTATTAGGCAACAGAAAATTAAGGCAAAAAACCCTGAACTGTTTAAAAAAAATCATCACCTTATTAAAAAAATAGTCATAAACTTCCATTTACAAGGATTTGTACAAAACTCTCCGGTGACAATAACAACATTTTAGAAACCTTCTTGACAGGAGCATTTTTGTGGAAAATGAATCAGAGACCAGATCTCACAACCAACACAGGCCTGAGAAAGACAAAAACATCTTGCTGGGCCACATGCTCTGTGTTAGAAACTGTACTGTAGTTGAATAATTGAAAACACATTGTACACTTAATGCAAACCCAAGTATGGAGTAATCCATTGAAAAGCTTGGTAATGAGAAATGAATATTCAAGCTGGTTCCAAACATTCTTGTGGAAGCAGTTACCTGTCAGGTTGTACGCTAACATGTTCTTCTATGATAACTGAAAATTTTCTAATCTAATGTTATTTTGTTTAGAGTTCAGCATTTTCAAACATTTTTATTCAACGTTCTTTTAATGAGATGATATAAGTAAATTTAAAATATTATCTTGCCACATTAACATTTTTCTATGAACTTTTTTTGGTATTTCCAATTAATTTTCATTAAAATTTGTCCTGAATCTGTGCTGAATCACTTCACTCCAGATCCAGCTGTCATGGTTTAACCCCAGTCAGCAACTAAGCACCACACAGCTGCTCCCTCACTCCTCCCCCCTCCCAGTAGGATGGGGAGGAGAATCGGGAAAAAAGGTAAAACTCGTGGGTTGAGATAAGAATGGTTTAATAACTAAAGTAAAATATAATACTAACAAAAATAATAATGAAATATAATAATACTAATTAAAAAGGAATATAACAACAAAAAAAAGGAAAAAAAGAAAAAAAAAGACATAAAACTCAAGGGAAAAAAACCCCAGTGATGCACAATGCAATTGCTCACCACCCACTGACCGATGCCCGAGCAGCGATCTGCCCCTCCTGGCCAACTCCCCTCAGTTTATAGACTGGGCATGACGTTCCATGGTATGGAATACCCCTTTGGCTAGTTCGGGTCAGCTGTCCTGGCCATGCTCCCTCCCAGCTTCTTGTACACCTGCTTGCTGGCAGAGCATGGGAAACTGAAAAATCCTTGGCTTAGGATAAGCGCTACTTAGCAACAACTAAAACATCAGCGTGTTATCAACATTATTCTCACACTAAATCCAAAACACAGCACTGTACCAGCTACTAAGAAGAGAGTTAACTCTATCCCAGCCGAAACCAGGACACCAGCATTCAGCAATACCATAATCTCTGCCTGCTCATTAAGATTCCCACTTAAACATTTCTTTAAGAGCCCATCAGCTTCATACTTCATGAAGGACTTTATACATTTTGGCACAGTACTCAAAAAAACCAAAATGAGCCAACATTTAGGTTTGATTTTTACAGATCAAAATCTACTTGAGGGCCCTTGAAGATTCAAGCCAACTATCTATGTTAAAAAGACAACCAAGGGTGATGGACAGGAGGAGGAAGAAAAGTGGATGCTCTAACAATCAGCTTCTACTGTTTCATAGTCAGGCCATAAATAGAAAAATACCTCTACAACTCATAATATTGTAAAAACGAAGTTCTAAGAAATAAATATTAACTTAAGCTCTGTTTTGCTAGCCAGACATAATGGTACTAACAAATATTTTAAAAATCAATCCATCTATGTGACCCTGGTATCATAGGCACTAATACTGGATCTGTTCATGCATGCTTCTAACAGATGTGACCCACATCAGGCCTGGACAAAAATTAGGAAGAAAGCATGATGCAGGGTTTACACTGGCTGCTATTTGGCCTTCACAGCATCTGCGGCAGAACAAAAGGTAACTGATCCATGAGAAAGGAGGTGTCATGGACAGTCAATACCGGCTCTGGAATAAAAAACCCTGCTAATCATAGATTTCTGGGTGAATTTGTATCAGATCAGTGTTTTCATGTGACACTGTTTTTGATCTGATCAAAACCAGTATATTGCTGAACCACAGACAGGCTTTTGAAACCGAAGACTTTCAATAGAGCCTTTGTGTAGAACATTTGCTTACTACTGTACCAGTATCAGGTATGAACTGAACGGAGTAGCTGTTACTATCCTGCACTTAGAGGTAAGAGTAACCTGAAGTTTTAAAGAAAGCCCTGTCTCCAGACCACTGGGAAATCTGAATAAAACTAACCAACAAAGAAACCAGGAAAACAGTTCAAAAAATGTCACCTAATTACACTCTACTTTCAACAAGGTCTTCTTCTAGGCCAACAGTCTGTTTTTTTAATGCCATGCAAGACCTGGGTACAAACTGACTGCATCATGGGAAAACAAAGTTTTGGCTTTTATCATCCCCTCCGTTCAATTTTTTTTTTTTTTTAAATACTGAGGTGTTTAAAAAGGATTTTCATCTTTGGGGAATGGAATGGAACAGGATCAATTTTGGAAGATATATTTTTCTCATAGAAAGGAGAAACTCTAGTAATTTGGGTTATCTGAAAGGCCAAATAAAAAATATAAAGTAAACTGATGCCAGTTTACTTACAATTTACTGCCAGTTCAGTTACTGAATTAGTTACTTTTGAATCCCTTAGTGACTAATACTACATTTGCCCTCTAATGGCACTTTAGTGTGAATTAACAAAATGCAAGAGTAGACGAGAAAATGGCCCCATGTTAAACCTTGCATCTGAGGAGCTCTTGGCTGACAGCCATGCAAACTGCTGTACGTATGCCACACAGCAATACTGGCTTTTGGTTGTGCGGTCCTTTTTTATTATTCAAGCTGGTGGTTCCACCTCTAAACTTTAGAAACTATTTCCTACCTCATAACCACAGTACTAAAAATGTTATGAAGTGAGCATAAGATATGTAGATGCTTTACCCAGGATTATGTTGGGAAGCATATTTGAAAGGCAGATGCTATTTTCTTCTTTTTGACACTGAGATCTGACCATCTGTTTCACTGGCATTTTCTCTCTGTCGAGAAAGTTACTTGGTAATCAACCAGAGGCGATAATCTGAGTGAAAATCTACGCTTTGTTACTGCCAGTGGAGCAGGTGAATGGAAGCAGAGATGTACCATATTTGTACATCACAGCTGATGTTTCACTCAATTTTTTAAAGGACTCAAAACTTCAACTACCTGAATACTTGAAAGGCAAAACGTACTGGCACCACTGCTTAATCTACAGCAGTTTTAGGAAAGAACTAAATGGGTTAAATTTTGCTTCCAGTAACACCAGTGTAAAGTAGGGTAATTCTGTTTGATAGCATTACGCAGAGAAACACTTGCATTTAAACGAAGCTAGCTTACAAAGTGGCAGCAGGATGTGCCCGCTGGCAAAACCTTGGAAGCTAAACCCCAGGTGCCATGTGCAGGTACTATTCCTCTATATTTTTTTTTCCCAAACCACTAAAGTACATGAAATACATCAGTTAAATTCAGACACACAGTAAAAGGGACAAACAGTAAAAAGACTGGATGTGTGCTGATACCTACACTATTATTGAATAAGTTTAATGCATGCCGGAACAACTTATCCTTGATTATTGCTAAAATAGCCTTAAATATTTTTCTCATATTTTAGTGCTGCAAAATCACTTCGGCATGCAAATAAGTATGGATATAAAGCTATAGATTGGGTGGTGGGAAAATAACAACACACTTGCAAAGTAACTACCACACAGGTAGCATCTGACTCCCTGGAAAGGCTAAATTCCTCTCTTGGTCAGGGAAAGGGTGGAGAACTGGTATGCTTTTCTGATGTTCTGCTAGATCTGCAAGGGTTCCATTTGTATGTGAATCTTTTAAACGACCGTGAGAAAAAGGCAGCCTGAGGTCAGTACTATAGTGGCAGTCAGGACACTGTTCACTCACTGGGAATGATATTGCATTTTACAGAATCTACTTGCCATAAGCAGCTTGGAGATGACATGAAGTGAATTGGGTGACACAAACTCCATCCAAATCTGAAGTATTTTCACTTTTCAAGTGACAATCAGAATAATGACATTTATAGAATTTCTTGTTTTTGATTGTCAAGTTCACACTGGTAGCTTTTTGTAATCTGTGCAAAGGAAAAAAAAAAAAATTTTTTCCTGAAGATAGATATTACTCCAGAGTCATATCTTGGTTAAACTGAATTGGGATAAAAGTTACTTACATTTATGCATCTAACTAGTGGCTTTTTTTCTTGGGTAACAAATCTCACAAAGAACAGATTATCCTTCTCTTTGTTCTCAATGGTATAGGGAGTGTTGACTTATTTAAGGAGCTAGTCCTAACTTGCAAAACCATAAATGGTGTGAGGCTGTGGGTATTCTGTGGGGTAGCATGGCAGCTGAAACTAGCTGATGAAGAGCATTACTAGCAAAAAGTCCTTCAAGAAAAATGAGCAACAGCTTGAAAAAGCTGACCTCCAGATATTGTAACCTGTTTCCCCACTCTTCTTGAGAGAAAGACCTAGCAGCAATGATAGTATATCAGTTCACCTAGGGTAAAAACCAGAAGCACAACATAGACACAGAAGTATCATTATTACCATTCACCATTAGATCGTCACAGAACTTACATTAATCTGTATGCAATAGGTTTCTCAATAGGTTTCTGAAAGCAGCTGAACTAGTTCCTTCTTCTGAAGCCCTTGGCAATGCCCCATGCATTTAGCAGTCTTTGAAAAAGAAGGTTTTCCTCAATTGACTTTTCTTTTGTCCTATGGCTTACAATTCTCGTTTGCATATCCCCAAAGCCCAGACTTTTCGTGATAGTTCAAAGAACTCCTTCTATTGAGCATCCTGAAAACATCAGTTAAAGCCCATTTAATCTTTTCTTCAAGCAAAAGGAATTGCAGTTTCCATTCTCCATGAAATAAGCATCCCTGGTGCCTAATCCAGCTAATTTTTACCTCTGCAGGAGATGTGGTAACTGCTTTATGGAAATTCTTCTCAAAAGCAACTCAACTCTTAGGCACATGGCCTGACTGCAGCATTTTCTCGCCTTCCCACAGACTGTCACAGGCTGGCCATTTTCAGCCTGCTGTGGAGCTGCCATTGACAGGCTGAATATCACTTTTTTTTTTTTTTTTTTTCTTTGCTGGACTGTAACTGTCTATTCTTTTTACCTTTTTTTGGGGGGGAAGCACTTCTCATTTCAGCTTGGTTTCTCTTACGCTGTTTCAAAAACTATTTGCAACTAGTCAAACTTGCTGACATGTAACTTTTCCGGGTCTTTGAAGATGATTATTTTTCCAGGATTTGTGTTCATGAACTCTGCTTATTTAGTTTGTCCTTTTGACACCAGTTGTACATGCTGCAGCTGACAGTTCTACCCTTGTACTCTGTCTCAATATGTGTATAAATGTCAGTGATTTCTAATTCAGAAGCGTATGGGCCAAGGGCTGAATTTCTGTAATGGAGCTGGCAAGGAGAAATTGGAATTAACTTGCATTTAGCTAGTCAGTGTGGCCCAGTCTGGGTAAACACTAGCATTACCAAACAGCAACACAATCCTGACAAGCAACTGTTGTAAGTTCAGATGAGTTCAGTTTTGTGCCATAAAAGTTGAGCAATGAATCATTTTCTTAAATCATCCCTGGCACTTTAACACAGACAGGTCATTTGTATGAGGTGCTTCAAGCTGGTTTCAAATATTTGCTATCCATCACTGGATAGCATCTGATCCAAACACACAAAATCCAGTTGTACATGTCAGCAAAGTGAGATTTTCCTCCCCAAATATAAGGGCAATTTTCTCAGTAGCTGAAGTGGTTGTTTCCTTTGGCATGACTTCCAAAAGATTTTGTCTCATCAGCAGTGTAAATTTGCTCTGCCTGCCATCCCTTACTTCTCACTATCTTAACCAATCCCTCTTCAATTGGACCTGATGGTCCTGCAATTAACTGAGTATCTTGCAGCAAAGAACTGCAGCTTTGGGCTCTGCTTAGCCAAGCAGCACCACCTGAACTTGCCCACCTTCCTGTTTAAACAGGGCATATGCTGTAGCCAGAGAAACAGTTTTTGTTGTAAGACTTGGTTAAGGAATAGTGGAAGGAAGTTTGATGTTACGCACATTCCTGATCTAGTATTAAAATGTGTGTCATTTTAAGCTTATGAGCACGGTGAACATTTTATAAATTTAGTCTACTCAGTTTCCACACTGGACAAGCATCCAGACATACTTTGGCAGAAATGTGCTTTGAAGAGTCAGCAGCTTCATGTGACCCAAGAAATGTTGGACAATATGGCTTCTAACCTATTGACAAAACTGTATTTCAGCACATATCCCATCTTACTAGACTGAATAACCAAGCATTATGGTCCAATCTCCTGCTGTTAAAACTTCCCTGCTTGTGCACAGTTGCCATCTGTATTTTTCCAAGCAGATACTAAGCAGTACTTGACCTGGAAAAGCTGCTACAGAAAAGCAGTAACTATTTGGGCACCTCAGGCAGCAGTGACAGATGTATTAGTCAAAGACAGAAGATGGATCATACCAGGAAAAGTAAGAAAATGGAAAGAAACAGAAGAAAAATATTGGTGCAACCCTTTGGTGTCAATAGCAGACACGCACATGTGCTTCATGTCATAATTTGCTATGAATTCAACATTTACAGGATTCATTATTGCAAAATTGCCTCTTTTGACAGCTTATTCAGGAACTGCACTAGTTCTTTTGGAGAACTGGAATACCGTGATGGATTCCCCATTGCTAAAAAAAACCAGTATCGTGTATTTCAACCGTGGGCTTAAAAGTATGCATCATATTCTGTAATTTGAAAACTCAGTCAATGAAGATCATGAATAAACAACAAACAATAGAGAAGCCAAAAAGGGGTGGGTGGGAAGGTGGCACAGAAGGAAGAAACCATACACACAGAATTTCATTAGACATTGGACTTCCTATCAACTTTTTAGTAATTTCTTTTTCCGTTTCCCTTTACTATTAAATAAATTGTACAGTAATTGCACATTTTTTAGTGCTATTTGTACAAATCCTCTTTGTACTTGGTGTCACCAAGCATCTGGTAACACAAACTTCACAAGGCATCAATAAGGACAGATGCCTTACTCCATACCTTCTTTTGGGCTCCATCTCAAAAACTGCCACAGCAGCTCGTAGCATTTGTACTTTGTTCTTGTACTTTGTCTTCCCCTCCCCCCGTGCCCCCCCCCCTTTTTTTTTTTATGTGGCACGTTTGATTCCAGAGATGTTCTGGAGTCATCATGTATGTCACCAGAGCCAATATTGAATAGCAGGGAGCGGATTTATCTGTGAATTAAGAAGTCTGTATTCCCTGTGCACACCAAGGAAAAGAAAAATTACTTGTTACAAACAGAAGCTGGTGAGAAGCTGGAAGTAAAAACTGCGTCCAAAGTGTACAGAAGTGAATATTTTGCATCAGGACTCACATCTGGAAAACCATTTTCTGCATATGAGAAAAACCATCCTCTTCCTGCTAGTACTTTTCAATTTACTTAGGAAAAGCTTAAGTGTTACAGATTACAGTGGTGAATAAAGTGAAGGGAAGGGATTTTGAAAGGTCTTCCTGTGAGTTCTGCTGAGTGTGTTTGAAAGGCTATCTCCTGCTCTTGGTGTTTTACCATTGGCCTTAACCACAAGATAATATATATTGTCCTCCTAAAGACCATGTAGTGGGCGTTAGTCCTCTGCTGCCAGATAATACAAAGGTAATATAACAGGATCAAGGGCCTATGAAGCTCATTTGATTAAAATGCGTGTACATAAAGCAGAAGACATTCTACAATCCACAAGTAAAAATAAAGACTATTTATCAACAGCTTATAAACCACTTCAGTTCTCAGGTATCTCATGTCATCCTGTATCATATGCAAATTCTCTAAACAGCAAGTGTGGGAAGTGGTAATTAATGACAGGCCATAATTATCTTTCCTTATAACACTGTAACAGGGCTGTAACATCCCCTCTTTTGGCACAAAGAATATTTTTGTTATTTTATTCTTGCAGCTTGTCCCTGACTACAGTTAGGTAGTTAGTATGATTATTTTATTAATCATCACTGCAACATATAATAATTGATTATATATTTGAGCTAGTGAATATTACATTTGTATTAGAATGGAGCTCATTTAGTGGTGAATGATATTATCTTCATAAAAAATATCTGAGTTGTGGAAAATGTGTGCACTGAATTCAAGTTCACTGAGGAGCTAAACAAAGCCCATGACAAATCCAGAAACTTAAGGTTAAGTAACTAGCTTCTCTGACTGTTTTATATACCATTATTAATGTAGAGACTTAAGACTGAGCTTAGCTTTGTCTTTTGTTGAGGATTTTGGTGCATGTGGCATTGTATGACAGAATAAATGCTATCAATTTTCCCTAACATGTTACAGGCTGAAAAACAGAATTCATATGTAACAAAAGCTTCATTTTGCTTACTGTTGGCAGAGAAATGCTGGTTGTTTGGACAGGAGATTATATTACTGTCTCCCTGTACAGAGTCATTTCTGCATCTCTCCATAAAAGCAACGTAGTGTTATGATGTCCCATCCATTCTCCTCTACCATAACATCCTCATTCTCCAGTACTCACCCACACTTGCCCTAATCATTCAGCAATATAAAAAACCCCAGATTTTCCAAATGCTATCATAAGGAAAGGAAACTATTGCTTTACAGCTCTGATTACAACCTAACAAAATGAACGCTTTGCTATGTATAAACTACTGAAGAAAGCTACGGATCAAGATGCTGCTAAGTATACTCGCTACGTTTAGAGGTATGCTGGCTGACTTTTAAGTGGACCTTATGGTGTTATATGGCATTATTGGTTCCTGTCTAAGCAGATACTTTTAACTGACTGAGAGTCCAGCTTCTCAGTCCCCTTCCCTGGAGCACAGAGTCTTCAGAGTGCACAGGGGAGCTGGACTTGACTTACAAGCAGTTCAGAAAATTTCAGCAGTAACCAACCACTTGATGAGCTGTCTGGGGTACATCTGCTTGGTATTTTGCAGACAATGGGGAGCTCACTCTGACTGCCGTCTAAGTTGAACAGAGTTTATGTGAGTAGTACAGCACTGAGCCCAAACCAGTGTACGGCATCTCTCCTCGGCATACATTAACTCAAGAAACAAAACCAGTTTAGTCATGTTCTACGCAACATCTGGGTAACTCAAGCATGGGTCAACAAGCTCACACTTGCTCATAATTCCCAGACAAAAGCTAAAAATACAAAAGGGCAGGGGGTGAAATTAAGCAGAGAGAATTGCAAGGCAGTATGTTTAAGTGACAATTATCAACTAAAAAAGTGCCTACAATGGAAGAACTGGGAAAGATAATGACTTTAAAAAAGAAGGATTGGAGACTGGATCACAAACTGAATAACAACATGCTATTGCAAAAATGGGCATGTGTATGCAAGAATATGGCTTGTAAGAAGCAATTTTTCCTTTCAGCAGTCTGAACAGTTTGGGCAGTAAGCTGGAGTCACAGATGTTTAGATGAATTGGAAACAGTCTATGGGAGAGTAAGAATGTGACTTAAATTACCTAGAAAACACGAAAGGCTAAGTGAATTGGGACTGTTTAGCCTGAAAAGAAAGAATGAAGGAGGCACACAGTAAAAACCATCATTTGTAAAACGCTGTTTCCAGCAGAAGGGAGTCAGGTTACACAATTGGAAGAACTTTTTAAAAATAAAGATAGAGAAGCCCTGGGCTGCCTGCAGGTCATGGAGCCTTCGTTCTTGGAGCTTTTTAATAACTGGTTAGCCAAATATTTGTCAGGAGTGATATAAAGATAAGTGATCCTGCCTAGGCAGCAGAGGATGGACTACGTGTCACCTCAAGGTCACCTTCAGCTCTGTGACTTTATGGAGGGTAGACAGAACAAGTCTGCAAAATACATCTCAGGCTAAATGTAGCCTCTCAAACGATTTAAC
Source organism: Gymnogyps californianus (assembly GCF_018139145.2). Lineage (NCBI taxonomy): Eukaryota > Metazoa > Chordata > Aves > Accipitriformes > Cathartidae > Gymnogyps > Gymnogyps californianus. The sequence goes on along the minus strand of NC_059478.1, from coordinate 19,837,783 downwards.
TGGAAAAGGATCACTTGTTCACTTACTCGAACGTGCTTTGGAAGATCCCTACAACTACCTGTAACGTTCACTTAACCTATTAGGAAAAAAGCAGAATTAACTCTGGAAGATACTTAAAATGGGAAATTTCTTTAAATAGTATGATTCTTTCTGAAAGACCACAAAGGTATAGCCAACATACTACAGCTTCAAAGAAAGGCAAACTTCATCAGAAAGTTACTGCAACAAATTACTCATTCACTCTCAAATAAACATAGAATTAAAAATAAAACCAGAAAGAGAATTCAAGCTTACTGCTTCACCAGTTTTTCCAAGGTTTCCTTGGTCTCCTTGTTCTCCCTGTTAAATGTAGAAAACAGATGATGTAGTTCATTAGAAAAGTAATTTCTTTCATATGTGTATATTAAAGTCCTCTATTTTCCTAGGAGCCTCTTTATTTTCTAAATTATATCTGCCAATTAAAACTTTAAAAGCTACAATTAAGCAACCAGCAAAAATTTAATTTTGTCAGTGGCTAATTTTGATTTTGTAAAAAGATGTCCTAATGTATTTAGGACTTGCCCGCAAAAATGAAAATTATGTATTAAGGGCTCACTAAATACATTAAGTCAGCAAATACTATAAATGAATGATTTTGTTTTTATTTAAATCTTCCTTTCAGCAAATTACCTTCATTATTTCACAACTGCTTCAAAAGTAAATGTTACCTGTGCACACTATTGATAACTTTAATTTTGTTATGAAATATTAGGAAAATTGACATTTGAATGACATTTTAACAAACTTCTCACTCTCTCCCCAAAAGCTTGGAACTGGCATTAAGTATTAGATTAATTAGTTCTGTTTTCCTTAATAATGCTGCAAGTCACATTATATAACTCCAGAACATTTTGCTATGTATTTTACAAGTGGAAGCTGGGTGCATATGCACTATTAATTATCTGGCTACAACTATAATCTCAGTGCCCTGATGAACAGTGATTTGGGTACTGTTTACTCAGATTGCAACTCAGCACTGAGAAATTCTGCTGCCACAAGCTCCTCTTTCAAACTGCAGCGCTTCATCTCATCCCCCGTCACACCCCCAAAATCCTGCCAGTGCAGGAACTGCCCTGGGTCCCTTGTTGGCCCCAGGCCCAGCCACCCTCACGTCCCCAGGCAACCAGATCTCATTTTAGCAGGTGCTGTCTTTGCTCACACATCCCTGTCTCCTAGAGCTGCATAATTTCCTTCTTTTCCAAAAATGGGATCTTGCAAGAAAGCAGAATCACCAGAATGATATACATTTATATTATATGGAAGCATGTGTACTCATATCCTTTCACTGGCATGCCACTGTATATAGCAGTGTATAATTGTACACAGTTGATACTCCAAACACATTTTATTTCATACATAAAACCATCACTTACCTTTAAACCTTCTGGCCCAGGATCACCTACATAACCTTGCTGTCCTGGCTTTCCCTAAAATAATGATTAGAGTAAAATATTGTAAATATTTCATTTTTAAAAGATAATTTAATCCCAATTTCTGTATTTATCAAAATATGTGCACTCAAAAATGTGCAGCTTAGTAATATTTAATACCAACATTTGAAGCAAGTGTACTTATAAATATACATCTGAAAATACACCGTAGATTATTACAGCAAATACTAGCACCATAAGCAGAATCTGTATTAACTCATACAGCGATTAACACTGAGGAAAAACAGTCAGAATCCAAGAATCAAACACATTTCGATTTCACTTTCAAAAACACATTAAGGAGACAAAGAAAAGGCAAGGTCATGTTCTCTCCTGGCTAATTCCAGCAGAACAGGGACTCACACTAACAGAATTTGATGTTTAGACTTCAGACTCTGGTGTCATAACTGTCCTTCCTCAACCAGACAAAATCAGCTCAAATGTCCTCTCCTCTTTGTTCATCAAATTGATTATTTTAAGCCTCATCTCTCTCCACTAGCATTTTGCTGCTGATAGATCTTGTTGCTATGATACTCTGTTAATAACATATTGTTACCTGAAAGAAATACAGCAACATCAATCAGAGCAGGAGGCCATGAAGTGATGAGATCTTTGCAGCATTTTATAACATATATCCCACCCTCTGTTGTCACTCTCACAGATCCACAAAGGCATACAAACCAGAATGCTTTTCTCCTGAATTTTCAATTAGATGTTTATAACTTAATTATGTCTCACTTTTAGGAGGTCGTTTTCCCTCCAGGTATACTTTACTTCCTCTACAACATAAAACAAGGCCTAACAGCATAGCCCTGCCTAGACAAACTTTCCTCATCTGCTCTGAGGCAAAGACCGTAGTCCAAAAGTAAAGGTCCAATGGACTGGATCTGGCTCTTGAGCAAGTTGCTAATGAGATCGCTGAAGCCTGACAACTGGAGAAAGAAAATTAATTCAACATTTTAATGATTCACTATCAAAAAGATGCAGATTTCTGCTAAAAGGAAATTATCAGCCCTTTGTTCCAGCAAACTGAATAACTGCAATCACAGGACTGTAATGAGAGCTTTCCTTTCCACATTGGCTGTCCTGAAACAAGAGCAACTAAAGCAAAAGATAAGAAACAGGTTTCTTCAAAAAAGATGGGATTTTTCCATTTTGCTCTTTTGCTTTGGCTGCTCTGTGCCTGTCTTTCAGAGCACAACATGTGTGTTAGTTTCTGGGCATCTGAGAAGTTCTCTATATGGCTTAAAATTATATTGTCTTAGTAGGTTCCACGACTTCTCATATTAATCCCTTTTTATCTCTCTCATTCTCTCTCTGCCTGCCTGAGTGATTTCATTTTGCCCTACAAGTTCCAACAAATATCACGGCTTTAGGAATAGATTTTTGGTTTTGCCAATGGATTAAAACATGGCACAGCCAGGAATGCAGGGAGAAAAGACCGTGAAGAGAAGTTCTGAGAGACCCAGACAAAGCAAGTCATGTCTTTCCACAAGGCTTAGCAAAGAACAAGTGATGGACTTCTGCAGGTTACTACATGCTGTTTAACTACTTTGCTACAAAGAACCTTAAGGTCTTTCTAGAGAGCAAGACTGTAACACAAACATGTTTTAAATGAAATTCATTGAAAGAAAACTAATGGCCACTATTAACTACCTTGATAATTTTAGTCCTATCAGAACTGAATTGGAGTTACAACTTGTAAAGGTTCCTTGGCTGTAGTACTCCAGCTATGTACTAGCTGTGAAGGACACACAACAGACGGAAGTTGATCAGAAAATGGAACAAGTGGATTTAACTGGTAAAGCAATTTGAAACATACAGATCTGGCTTCAGAAACATACAGAAATGCAATACAACTGTAAATTACACGTGGAGGAAAAGCCACTGACAGAAGGTTAAACTAGGGATGGCTGCTTTTCTGCTTGCAAACCCCTGAGAAAATTACTCTTCCAGGGCAGGGTAATCCCAAAGGAAATGTCTGTTTCCTAAAATATTAGCTGAAAGTTCTGCCCTTCCCTTTCAGGAAACAGCAACCACCTGTGCTTCCTTTCACCTCACGACGGGTTGATACAGGTGTGTATATTTTAATATAAATATCTCTCACTATCACTCTATTCCCATCCCTCCACAAGCTCCTCACATGCCTTCGGCCCACAGGAAGACATATGCCACCTTGAGAAAATACTGCACTGGGGGAGCAGGGCAGCTTTGAGAGCACATTCCTCTGTCTTCAGGAGGAACAGCTCACCTTATGACTATATAAATACCAGCTTTTGTTTTACACATGTATCTCAGAAAGGAATCAACTCACAACAATTCCTTTTTACATTCTGGTTTAAAACAATCTCCCCCCCGTAAAGGCATTTTCTGCTCCAGCAATGAAGATACAAAAAAAAAAAACTAATAAAATGCACCCATGCTTGCACTGACTGAGCTGAGCTACACTGACAGTTACAGTGTTAATATTTGGATAGCCTTTGAGAAAGAGTTAATTGGGAGGAAACTGAATAAACACAGTCAATTCTTTAACATGGCATCTACTGTATTTTCACAGGACAAATAAACAAATACTAAAAAAAAAAAATCAGCATTTTTTTTTATTTAGAAGGATTAATTAAAGAGAACATAAGTATTTGACTTTGGAATAGAATGGGTGGGAAGGTTTGGAAAGGAATGAATGAAAAATGAAATCGTATGATCAGATTCAGCTCAAAAACCTCTTCCTAAATTCAAATAGGCTGAGCTCTGTGGAATCTGAGATATATCCTGAGTAAGCAGGGAAGCATCTTCAGTTTTGGCTCCGGTTGTTTTAGACACATGGGAATTCTTTTCCAAGCTGGGACCTGAGAACCAGAGTGCAGGTTCACATTCACCTTCTCTTCCAGTAGGGGATGATCTATTTTGCTGGCAGCATTGGGTCAGGTGGGTCCCAGGGGTTTTTGGTCTCACGCATGTTTTTTGAAGCAAATGTTAGAAACAAGGGTGGGGCGGGGAGGAGAAAAACGAGGTGAAAACTTATGGCTGCCTGCTTGGCACATGCCTAAACCTGAACTGGGGGCTGAACACTTTGACCTGAAAACTACACAGACAGAAGAGATGAGGAATTCCAGAAGCACTAGAAACCTGCTCCATTACTGTCCAAGAGAAAACTACAAGTTTCATAAGAATAATCAAAGGTTTACAATATATCACCTACAAGGATACTTTACCTAGTTTAGACAAACCCTAAGAAAGTCACGATGACAGTGGCTGAAAAGAGGACTAACCTGTTAACCATGCCTATAAATAAGGTCTGTAGGACAGGAAGCAAGGTTGTAGTGAGAAAGACACAGGCAAGACTTTCAGATAGAATGGCTAGACATTAGAAAAAGTGTCTGTAAAACATGCAAGGGACTGAAGCAGATTGCCAAGGAGAATGAAGAATCCTCACCCCTGGAGGCTGCAAAAAACAAGTTAGAGACTTAGACATCCATCAGCTAAAGGCATAGCTGACAGCTGATGGTGCCTCAGGGCCAGACCACTTCTTCAGGTCCCTCTCGGAGACCTCCCCTGCCCCCATGGCTATTTAATTAGTACAGTGACAACACAGTCTTGATAGCATTTACTTTCAAATGTAGCATTTACTTTTTAAAAATCCTTTCATGGAAAATAGAAACAAAGCCATTTTTTCACAAAGAATGTGAAATTGCAATCAAGCAAGCATAATTTAAAAAGACAGATGTGTTCAGCAGCTTACTGACTCAGTCCTGCTAAACTATATCAGATTTAACAACTTCACGATTGGCACCCTCTCTCTCTAATGTAATCACACAGTCCATGTTGCAAGTGGGAGCGAAGAAGCAAGGACAAGCAGAGATGGGAGCAGAGTTCAGAGCAGCAGTGCGAACAAGTTGGCCTGGAGCTGTGAAACAGCTGGAGCCAACAGAAGCTGTAGAATTGAAGTGAGAGCAGATTGGCCCCAGGATGAGGGGGAAAAACAGGCAGGGCTCCCCATCAAGCAAAATTCCCATTTCCCCTACCTCTCATTTCAGAAGGGGATGTTAGCCAGCAAGCTACTAAAAAATGTCTGGAGACAGCAGCCCTGGGGCCAACCTCAGATCCACACATTCTTTTCTCAACAGCTTGTTGTGAGAGAGAGAAACCAGGGAGCCATAAGACATGCCAACGGTATGCACATTTCCCATTGAGAGAAATCAAAACCAAAATAATTTAGGTCAAAGTGACCCAAAATAGATTAAAAATATTTAAGATTGCTAGGTTACACAGGAATTTTTCCTCTTGGGTCACTCTGACACCAGCTGATGGTGGCCTGTGCAAACCTGGTGATACAGAGAATGTGAAGGTAGGTGTCTCATCGCCCATGAGTCACCTGCTGCAGCATCTTCTTTTCCAATTGCCACAGCACAATATGGGAGATGCTGTCCACCCATGAAGCCCTGCCCAAGGAGAATACTCAAAGTATGATGCAGCCAAAATAAAAATTTCCATGAGGCTCTTGGCAGAAGCTCAGGCAGATTAAACTGAATATTGAACTGAGTCACAAAGTGTTTTGAAATTCTGTTCAATTTTTTGCATGTTTTCCTCAGCTGAGAAGGAAAAAAAAAAAAAAAAAAAGAGGGTTTTGGGCTGTTTTCTTGGGTTTTGGGTTTTTTTTTGGTTTTTTTTTTGTTTTGTTCTTTTTTTAAACACCTAATCCATGTGGCAAATAAGCATTTTAGTATTATATCTAACAGAAAGCAAATTCCCAGCTTTGACTAGCTAATGAACAGGAAAAATCACATAGGACTATATCCACTCTAGAACTGGGAAATAATGGTAAAGACTTCCCCAAGTTCATGCAAGAAATGGGAAGTCATCCAAAATGAAGACCAAGCCAGTGATTACTACACATAAACAAGTCAAGTAAAGGCAGAAGATCACATTGCTTTCAATAAACTTAGCGATACTCCTCTAGTCCCTAGTGCAGCCTAGTATTAATTTTTAGCTTATAATTTTTCTAAAAATAAGCTTCAAGTCCACTAAAATACTCTTAGACACTAACACATTTTTATAAATAACAAAATTTGTTGTTAGTTTTAAACTTGTATCTTTTAAAACATGTCAGCACAAACAGCATTTTGACATTCCAGCTTTACTGTTTTCAGCAACTGTCTACCAGATTAGTTTGAAAATGATTTCTTAAAGCATCAGTCCTTTATATTTCTCCTCGTGAGACGAGTCTCATGGTGGGTTCTTCTCCAATTTAAATATTTTGATATATCAGCTGGTTCAGTCCCTAGGAAGTGCATGGTGGTTTCGTCTGCCTCAGAGGAGCACCATACGCAGTTTGTTATTGACTCTTTCCTTTTCAAAAACTTTATTTTGCGCACCATGGCTATGATTTCCTTTCAAATCCTTCGTATGGAAAACCATTTCTTCTCCCAGCTCTGCTTTGAGCATGTGCTGAGGAAAGAGACATATTTATTCAGGAGATGCCATTTTAACACAGTCACTTCTCACAGTAAATTTACCTTTCAGTAAGTACCTTTCAGTACTTCTGCTGAAAAACAGTCTGCCCTAACAAAATTACTTATACTTACTCTTGGGCCGACTCCTCCAATAGGTCCAGCTGGTCCTACTTCTCCCTAAAAGAAATCAGGACTTCAATAATCTTGATGCCAAGTCTAGCTTTAAAAAAGAAAATCTGCAGATAACCATTTGTTTTTATTATATCATCTTAAATTTGCTTCATATGTGTTTGTAAGAGTCCAAGTCTGATAGAAACACTACAAGAGAGACTAATCTGATTTCAGACAAATTCATTAGCCAGAAAGCCATGCCTTATGTAGCCACTAGATGCAGCCAGAAAGGCTGTGAAACTGTTGGTATACCTACCATTATAGCAATATTTTCAATTTTGAGCAGGGAGAGACTCAGCAATGATGGGTCAACCTCTCTGTCTGCTCTGCAGTTACTCTCTTCTAGCAACATTTGACACTTCATGACTATAAAAGCAGTAGGAACATTCCTGCTTTTCTCTTCCATGTTGCTATGGCACAGCCACTAAGTTAGCCGAGCCATTTTGCCAGGCTTTATCCTTGTCTTTTCTCAGGGATGGAGGGAGGCTGGGGGTCGGGCTTGTCAGGTGTGTAAGAGAAGAAATGAGACACTGTGCCTGTGCTGCATAGTGCACTGATATAATTATGCATGATGGGGAACTGCAGTGTTAACTCTTCAGGGTTCACTCATTACACAATTATAGTAAAGCATGGATTTATATCAATGCTGTGCCAGTATGTCATGCTGCAATTATTTTATGGTTCACTGATCCTCCTCAATATGGAAGATTTTCTCCAGGTTTTGGAGGAAGCGGTACACAACCTTTTCAATTACAAGCAGTAGGAAACAGAGGAATTAAGAAATCCTATCTGCAGCTTCCTGGCTTCTAACTAAACAGATCATTTTGCCACTGTTAGTTTTTACTCACTCAATATCTGTCATGGAAGCCCGTAATTAAGCTACTTAGAAGTCTAGAAGTCTACTCCCAGAATCACTGATTAAATTATTTCTAATGTTAATTACTTTTAGCCTAAGAGACATGAGTTTTTATTTTTATGATGATGAATTAAGAATACTCAATAAATTTATAAGACGAAGAGCCGCCTTCCTCCCCCTTCAGTTAATAGGGGTCTAACTGTTTACTTAAGTGTATCTAGGATACTGTAATCAAATTGATATATAGTTTCTATCTCCATACCACTCCCCCACCCCCCCATCTCCCCAGTTTAACTAAGAGCCACATCCGACTCTAGACACATATTATCCGAGATTCCACTGAAAACTAAAATAAACCACATAATGGATACACAGCCCCATAAGGCTGCTAAAACCTCTTTGCAACACCTGCCAAAACGCAAAAGAAACTTGAAATTTTGCATGACAACACCATAAACACCTAACCATTGTTGTCTTACCCTCTTACCCCTCACAACTTTTTCTTTTAAACATAATCTCTTGATTGAATAATTTTTCCATCTTACCTCAACTCCTTTGGGGCCTTGTGGCCCTGGAGGCCCTCGGTCACCCAGAAGTCCCTAAACATCCAAACAAACACAGTGAGAACCTATATCAACTAACAATCAGGTTGGTCTAGCTCCTCTCCTCTTACAAATCTGGACAGAAATCCAAAACAGAGGAAGCAGATCTCATTTCTTACCATTGTTCTTAGGATTTCCCTTAGGTAGCCAGGAGAAGATGCAGCAGAATTTTAATATCTGCTGGAAAACTGAGTATCTTACAAACTTCTACTACATAGATTTTTCTGAAGCTTTTTTCTTTTGTCTTTTTGAAAAGGAAATAAGAAAATATTGGAGCTCACAAAAGAACAATTCCTTTTTTTTTGAAGATGTAAAGCACACCATCACATTAAGATTAAAGCAGAATCAATGTAACTCTTATAGATCTTTGATTTAGGTAGTCTTTAGCATAACATGTGATGACAACATTGCAATGGAAATGAACTACAAAGTGAATTTAAACTACTAGCTTGTCCAAAACTACTTGTGATTTTCAGCCCTTACTTTTCTGTCAGGATTATAATCAGCTTCCCAGAGATAAAGCACCTTATCCTCTGCCAACTCCGAGTTTTTGTGACTGCTCACACCAATATTTTCAAAACTTTGTTAAAATGACTTCGCAGCTAGCAGTGTGTCAAAAATCTCGGTCATCCCAATTACAATGTTAGTAATTGGGAAAAGCACTTGACCTGGCATAGGACAAAAAAAAAAAAAAAAAAAAAAAAAATCTGTGTAAACATATTATTAATGTTCTGGGAAAGCTAAGCTTAACAATATCAGATAAAGCAACAAGAACAAAGAAACTGCCCTTTAGGAAAGATATGATTAGCCTCTGAAGAAAGCAATGGTGGGAAAGTTTGAAGTGTAAGCCTTATTAATTGCTTACTAATGAAGCTGAAGTCTAGACAGAAGGTGCAGGCATTGGTCCAGTAACAGTCTACTTAGCACGCAAAGTAAAATGGAACAGAAAATGGAACAGGCCACCTCAAGGTACTGAGTTTCATCAGAGCGCCCATCAGTCTGGGAAAGACTGGGGTGGACTGCTGTTTGACATACCACTACAAAAGTGACAGGAGGGCTTTTAGTAGCACTACATAAGTAATATTCTTGTGTAGTTAGTCATGAAAATTTTTCATTGACAGAACTGTTTGATTTGAATAGCAAAGCACATTAGGAGATGTGGTTTTCAGTACAATGTAATCGCACAGTGGAAATGTTAGCAACACTGCTACTGTACACACCCTTCCACTGCACTTAATTGGATCCGGAAAAAAGTCCCAGACTGTAAAATGAATATCAAGACTAAATGAAATTTCCGTCTCCCCTTTGAGGTTTCAGGCAACAAACAGAAAATGAAGGTAGTCATTAGACCTGTGCCAAAGTGTCTGGAAAAAACTGGGGGAGTCAGCAAATGGGGGTATCCTGTATTTCACATATATAACTTCCCAGTTGACCATCCCTTCCAGAAGTGGTGAAAATCCCAATAGCCACTTCTATTAAATGTGTTATCCAAACAAACATAAATGAGCAGAGGAAGGAATTTCTCAACTGCTTCCATGGTACAACACACACTGCTGGAAAAACTACAGTTGTAGTCAGCATATTCTGACCATCTTTTCCTCTCACTTTTCTCGGTTACAGAGCATAAATACTTGCAAGAATAACATAGGAAACAAACTAAATTATTTCAGAACTTCTTAAAAACATTCTTATTCCCTTTTTAAAATGTAAGTGTGCTGCTTTTTTTTTTTTTTAAATAAGCAGTGGATCAAGATCAAACACCTTCTAAAATATTGTTTCCAAGCTGATTAACGTGCTGTAGAACAAATTATGTAATGAATTCTTTTAACATTATTTTAGAGAAGTGAGATTTCCTGATTACTGCACTAATTTAGGGAAAATCAACAATCTAGAACTTCTACTGGTATTTAGAGGTGGCTGATCACACTCACAGAGCTTAAACTTTGCACCATGGGGCTGAATTTCTCCCATGCCAACTGCTGAAAAATAAAGCTTACCCTGCTTTCTCGGCTTTTAAAATGGGTATTGCTTCTGAGGAAGTATAAACAAAAACATGAGGAAAAGAGCAGCACAGTGAGAACAGTTTTCTTAAAATAAAAGCTTGATGAAATTTTTTAAAACTGCAGTCAACACAAGACAGCTGGGAATCCCGAAAGCCAAACATTTCCAGTGTTATGCAGCCCTTCTCCCTTGGTACTAGTAGCAGCATAAGAATTTTTCCAGTTTGGTAATCTTCCTTCTCAAATGTAAGCCATCAATTCTCCCTGATTAGAGCAGGCTGTCTAACCTTTTTGTCTCTAAGACCAAATGTGCCAGAGACCACTGAACCTTGTTCAGCTATGTAATTTCTGTATCAAAGGAATACAGAGTCTTAAACTTTGTAAGCTACCTTTTAGTAGTTTTTTGCTGGAATCTGTGAAAAGGCAATAGATCAGTAACGTATGTAGTAAACATCAACTCAATTCTAACAAAAACATCTAATTTAACACTTTGGATATAATGTGGAATAATTTGATCTCACTTAGTGAAGAAACTGGGCAGCAGGGATTAGATCTCAGCTACACCATTCACGTATCAGCTTGGAGGATTAAATCTGATCTGCGGTTCAAGAACTGTTGTATTTCTCTTCTCCTATTTCCCCTAGACCCTAGACACAGTCTTGCATCAAAAGGTTTTTAAGTGCCCTGGTAATTCAGAAACACAGGAGCAACTGCCACTGCAATGGGCAGATAAAACTCATTCATATAAGGCTGCTAACATTATACATACAGACATACAAACAAGTTAGCAAACCAATAAATCAGAACTAAAGAAAAAGTCCATACCTGTCTCTGGAAATGTATTTTAACTTCTCCCCAAGCTGCTGCATCAGATAATGAGTTCTCAGCCTTCCTAGTAAATTCATGTCTAAGCTATTTTGGGACAAGGCTCTTGACACAGTTGAAAGATATGAGATGCAGAAAAGATTGGCTATGGCTTTGGCAACTGGATTATCTGAGATGTTCTCAAGATTGATTAACTTCAGCATGGAGGGATTGTTACAATCTTCCAGGTACAAATAAGACTGTATATTTGAACTATTTACTGCTCCCTGTCCTATGTTTTCTTGAGTAGTCTGCCACAGAATTTCACAACTCTGTTGATGGGAAAACTTGTAATTTCCATCTCTGTTTATTCGTGGATAACTCACATGTTTTGTCCTTGGACCAATGATATTGTTGGTCTTGCACAGTTCTTTTGCCTCACTAATTTCTGCCCTCTGCTTTACTTACAAAGCTCAAAAAAGGCCTTCATTTTGGTAGGATAAATAAACTGCTTCTCAGAATACAGTCATTCAAGTATCCTTTTCTGCATCTAGTCCCACTTGATTTGAGTCCTTCTGGAATACAAATGCCCAGAACCGTGTGTACTACTTAGATAAAGTCTTCTTGTGCTTGGTGCAGTGACATTAACGAGACACCTTGCCTCGTGTTCTACAATTTCACTTAATTTCTAACCACCTTATTGCGCTTTTATTTCAGAGAAATCTGGCAGTGTCTTTCCTTCTTGCCAGGTGCGAAGCTCTGTTTACAGTAGGATTTATTGTTTTAGTCCTTGCATGCATCAGTCTGAAGTAACAGAAGTGGGATGAATTAGTACAAAGTGCAGTTTTTAGGATCATCTAAAGATGCTCAACTGTGTTTCATAATACAAATTTCACTCCATCATACTTGTGCCTATTTATCAGTGAAAATAAAACGTAGGAATAGTTCCAAGGCCGGTGAGTGAAGAACTTAATTGGTACTTGCCTTTCAAACAAGTAGTCAGTCTTTAGATATTATTCAATCATCTTCCTCTGTGTTAATTTCTGACCCACTTGCACTTTTTGTACTAGTCTCTACCTTTTCCACTTTAAACAAAAATTCCCCATATGTGCTTTTATCCAAAGCTTCATTGAAAACTCTGTACATGTGAATTATTGCCTAAGCTTGGTCTAAAATATTAGTCTACTAAAGAACAGAGGCTAAATTAATCTGGCACAGTCATTTTTTGGTAGATAAATTTCATCCATTATTATTATTATACATATTATTTTATCCATTATTTAATCTGGTATGTGAATTTTACCCATTTTTTCCATATCTTTAGCTACTATTTTTTTAAAAATTTGTTAAAAAAAAAAAAAATCTGTATTAAATGCATTTGGCATGTATTTTATTTAAATATAGGTGAAATATATGCTACTTTCTAGCTACATAGCATTTTCTCCAAATTTCCTTGCACTTAACTTGCCATTACATGCTTCCATCTAACACAGTAATTACCCTCATAACTGCGTGGACAGCATTACACATTAGATTAACTTCCCCATATAAATACCTGAGGCAAAGTACCTGTACTTTGACAGTAAGATTATCTTCTCATAATGCCAGTGTCCATCTCTCAGAGCTTTTCCTCAGAGATTTATACTGTTTATTGTTATTATGAATAAGTTTTCATATAGTCTTACCTTAGGACCTTCAGGGCCATTTAATCCAGGTACACCAATATCTCCTGGAAAACCCTAAAGAAATCATACAGACAAATGATTTACAGAGTAGGAATGTTTCCAGTGCACTTGTTTTGATTCTTTTATTTCATTTAACAAACCTGATTCATAGAAACAAGAAATTAATTTGTTCTACCATCCCCAAAATGTCAAAATCCATTAAGTTTCCTTGAAACGATTTGGATAAGTGACAGATTTTAGGCAGCTTTCATTAAACTCAATTTAGCAGATGTCAGTATGGGTTTCATTTCTCTTAGCATAAGACTTTTTATCCACTAAGGAACTTTTGAAATTAAACCATTGGATTGGTCTTGATGCACAAAAAAACCCCCACAAAGCAGCCAGCACCAGGTCCTGTACTCATGAATTCAACTATTTTTTTTAAAAAGCTTAGAGAGCAGCTGAAGCCCTTTAATCCTTGGCCGCACTTTAAGGACGAGATCACTGCAAGATTAAGAAAAGGGTAGAAAGCCTTTTGCCTCCAAATCAGCAGGTGCTAATCCACGTCTGGCTGGCAGTAACTGAAGGTCACCAGCACGTAGCATTATTCAGAATAAGCCTTTGTGAAATAGCGTGTGGTATAGGTCCAGCTGTTAGTAAAGAAAAAATGAATATGCAAAGGAAATGAATCAATTAAAATTATCACCCCAAACCATCTGGCCAGTAGGCACTGAGTGGGACACCATGAGGATGCCTCTATGTCAGAGGAATCCAGTGCTACAACTAGATTGCTTTATAAGGAATGAGTGTATTTTAAGGAAACAAAAATGATGCAGCTAACCCTTATGCAATACAGTAGTGAGTTAAATTTCATAAACATCCAGTGAAGAAACGTAATCTTTATATTTGTAGGATAAAGTAAAGCACTGGTAATTGACTCTTTAGTTAGCACAGGGCTCACTCAGTCACCTGCCAAGATAGTATTTGATTTTGTTATTTTTATAAACCTTTAAATTTCATTAAATCTTGCCTACCTGAAAATAGAAAGACTGTCACTGAAAAGTTCTTCCTCTGAGTAAAATATTTATTACTACATCTGTGCACATCCATTGCTTAACACTAGTAAAAACAAGTTTCCTTCTTCCTTAACAGAAAACCATTGCAGATTAAAAATTATAAATATCACTCTTTGTATGCATACTTTTCCAATAATGGAAATGAAAGCATCATACACGTTCTGACCAATTTAAAGAACATCTCATAAAGAACTTCCAGCATGAAATTCTCTCTGGCACCCTTCCATACTAATGCAGGCCAATACATATCATCATTAAAGCTTCAAGAGTTGCTTTTTAGGTTCTCTAAGCAGGAAAGAGGTATTAAAAAAAAAAAATTGCCTCACTAGGTGGATAATAGTTAACCACACTCTATTCTTCCAGAACAGCTGAACTTCAAACAGAGGTAATAACCATTTCTAATGATTATTCACAATTAGCTGACATTAAATCACAAAAAAACTTACCAGAATGGTAAAGAGAAATCATACTAAAGCAAGAAGTTTAAAAGAAAATATTATTTCACCCTCAACTACCACATTATAATAAAATTTAAAAAGTATTTAGGGCATCACTGTTCTTACTTGTAGGGCTTTCTTCTGTTTGCTTTCTATAGCCTGTTCTTAACAGGATGCAGAGAGACTTATAAGTAAAGATTTAGATGGGATGCAAATATTTTTAGGCATGTTTATACATTAAAGAAAAAACAAATTTATAAAACTAAATATGAAACAGAATTATGATTTCTTGTAAAAGATCAGTTTTAGCACTTGAATGCTAACGAGTACTAAAGCAAACCACTCAAGAGTAAAAAAGAACTGATCTGAGTTTTCAGAATAAGTGGAACAAACCTAACACAGCATTTCACAAAACATCACAGTGGTAATTTCTTTTTGCTATAAAGCTGTAACTACCAGTAGAGCTGTGCAACAACTCCAACATGCCTCTAGGTGGCACATAGCATATTATTCACATGTGACCAAGGCACCCAGACTGATACCTGAAGTACTCACTTATATCAGCCTAGATTTCTATACAGTTCATAAGAGGATTTTTTAAAAATCCTGATCACAATTATCTACTGAAACACACTGAAGAGTTAGGTCAATTCTTTGGAAGTTGCTAACTCATTGTTTCTTAATTTTAAATTTGCTTATTTACAGACATTAAATAGTTACCAAGGGGTGGGTTTGTTTTGTACATCTGTAAATCTTTAACTTTCTAATGTGTGAACAAGTGCTAAATGCTGACACAGAGACAATTTCCCTCATGGTAATAAACATTCCAGAAAACAATCTGTCAAGAAAAATGTCTATTTAGAAAGATTCTTATACTTTTATAAGGGAATACATCTACTTCATTTATTTATTTGTGTAAATACTTCTAGAAGGAATTAAGTAAGAACTATGAGATGTGAGATGTAAGCATTGACAAGCACTATCACAGTTAGAACAATCATGACATTTGGAAACCTTTCCATGTCAGGCGAAGTCTTAGAATGCGAGAGGGCTACTGACCTGAGAGCATCAACACTAGCAATGCATTTAAAAGTTTAAAATCTTCATCATTTTTGTCTTTGCTGTACAGCTGGATTCAGTCTTTTCTTCTCAAGCACTACCACACAGAAAATGCAGATGCTATGGCAGTATTAGAACACTATTTCCAAGATGTTCTCGCATTAATAATCCACGAGGTAACTGTAATAATCCAGGACACAGCCACTTAAGGCAATTCCAGAAAATGAAGGAACCAGAAAGGAGTTCTTAAAACACCTCAGCAATGGCGTTTGCCATTCAGATTCTGAGTAGTGAAGTGGTATACATTTCTACCTATATCTGAATTTGCCAAGAGTTATTCAGCAGCCAGCTCCTGTGAAGCTACTCCAGATTAAAAATTCATTATTCTTCCCTAAGTGAAAGGCCAGGAGATCAATGTATTGTTTCCAGCTGCACCGTACTTTTCAGCAGAGACTATTTGGAACAAAACATCACTAAATATTATGACTTCTACTAAGGAAATGCAAAGTGTAGATTCTTATCTTCCCATCAGCCAGAAGCCTGGCAGGTGGTAGGTTACAAATTATTTTCAAAATCTTGCTGCAGACGTGGCCTTTTGCCAGCAAAGCACTTCAGAGTTCACTCATTTTAATCAAACTAGAGGTGGTGTCAGAAGAACCTGAAGTACCAGCTATCTCAACACAAATGTGCCTTAAACTTGCTGTGAAAGTGTTGCTTTTTGTACTGAATACATTTAAATATGAAATTAACATATATATTGCTCTCATTTATCTATAGAATCTTTAATTAACAAACAATGCAGAGATGATCAGACTGTTACTATGTCAGGGCATGTCTTTTTGTACCGAAGTCAGTGCTTCAGAGATGAGGGATCTGCAAAAGCTGTTGCTTTTCTTTTGTTTGTTTTCCTGTGTGGCTGCTAACATGGAAGCAGAATATCAGAAGCGTTTGGAAATTACACTACATTTCCACTAGGAATTCTCGTACATTTGCAGAATCCCACTCACTCTAAGCTGTTTCCACACAACATTTGCCAGCATTGCTATTAGTCACTGACCCTCATGCCCTCTAGCTCCTCAGCAGCCCTCAATGGGATCGGGACACAACCGCTGGTGGAAGGGCACCACGGCGCAAAAACCTCTCCAGGGACTGTGACAGTCCCCTTCAGTTGCCAAGCTTCCCTGCTCTAATATTATTTCATTCAATCACATGCTGTGTTTCATTTGAATGAGAATTTAGAATGAATTTTCAGAAGCAATACTAACTGGATGCAGCTACTGAACTTCAACAAGATACCTTATTAGAGCTTTATTACTAATTATCATCAAATTACAAAAGGAAGATTTCCGCACAAAACTACAATCTCTCTAAACTGAGAAAATGAGTGTGATTTTGTATTCTCAAACAAGAAGCGTTCATTATTCTTCTGAAAGGACACGCTATGCAGAGATACAATTCAATTAAAAAAGATCTATTTTTTTCTCTACACAATTTTAGAAATGTCAGTATTCACACAGTTACAGGACTTTGCTCTTTGCCATTTGTACAACTGCGTGAGTGTCAATAATGTGCCAAGTACAAAGAGGAAAATAGTAAGAAAAAAAAAAGATTTGAAATGAGCTTTCTTCTGTGTGTGCCAATCTAGCCAAAGTTTAATGCCAGCATTTTTAAAGGGCAGAGACAAAACTTTAATTTTTTCCTACAAACCTTCAATTCTGATTTTGGGAAGGGTGGAGGAAGGAATCTAACAGTACAAATTACAACTGTACAATTGCAATTTGTCAGAGAACAGAAAAAAAGGCAATCATGGATTACAGCATACAAAACAGGAAAGCTTTGCAATTTACTGTTGCTAAGATGTCAGCAAAATTACGCTGATGTTGCTTTGTGCTTTTGTCTATTTGCACACAGCAGATCTTTTCAACCATGCTCACCAAAACACTAGTGACTGATTTTCTTGTGAGAAACTTGAAGTTACCAGTTGTCCAAATATGATGCATCATCCTTTAAAGCCATCTAGTGCATCTACATATTATATGCAACACACATTAGAATCATTGTATTTACAACAAATAGTATCTAGTGTAGTCTACTTTATAGTGTGAGCAAGGCCCTACACCAACGCTTCAAAACATGTCCTTCACAGACCTGCTTGGCTGCTTGATGGCCAAGAAGGTGGCTGGTGATTCACCTGACTGACCAGCACAGCAGCACCGGCCACCAATCAACGTATTAAGGACCAAGTCTTGAAGCATTCTGTAAATCTACAATGTGAAAAATTAAGAGCTTTGGTAAGAACTTCAGTGCAGACCTGCTCTGAGGATCACAAAGGACTTCCAGAGAGAGCCTGGCACAGTTTGGTTAGAGCTAGACTTGCTGTTGAACCTGATCTAACAGTCTCCCTGTCTGCCCTGAAGACTTCCACTAGTCAACCTACAAGGTGCACCATGAAGAGGTGGTCTGTTGGGCAATCACGACCCAGGGAGACCTGGGCCACCTCATCAATTACTTTCACAAGACTCAAAATTCAAGCCAGTCATTCAACATGAACAGCTACTTTTGTAGAACTTTCCAATACATATAACAATGCCAAACAGAGATGTATATTTTAAAATTTTGTTCTGACTTACTGCAGTGGGTTGACCCTGGCTAGATGCCAGGCACCCACCAAAGCCGCTCTATCACTCCCGCTCCTCAGCTGGACAGGGGAGAGAAAATAAAACGAAAGGCTCGTGGGTCGAGACAAGGACAGGGAGATCACTCAGCAATTACTGTCATGGGCAAAACAGACTCAACTTGGGGAAAAATTAGTTTAATTTATTACTAATGTAATCAGAGCAGGATAATGAGAAATAAAACCAAATCTTAAAACATCTTCCCCCCACCCCTCCCTTCTTCCTGGGCTAAACTTTACTCCTGATTTTCTCTACCTCCTCCCTGAGCAGTGAAGGGGGACGGGGAATGGGGGTTGCGGTCAGTTCATCACACGTTGTTTCTGCTGCTCCTTCCTCCTCAGGGGGAGGACTCCTCACACCCTTCCCCTGCTCCAGCGTGGGGTCCCTCCCACGGGAGACAGTCCTCCATGAACTTCTCCAACGTGAGTCCTTCCCATGGGCTGCAGTTCTTCACGAACTGCTCCAGCATGGGTCCCTTCCACGGGGTGCAGTCCTTCAGGAACAGACTGCTCCAGCGTGGGTCCCCTGCGGGGTCACAAGCCCTGCCAGCAAACCTGCTCCAGCGTGGGCTCCTCTCTCCACAGGTCCACAGGTCCTGCCAGGAGCCTGCTCCAGCGTGGGCTTCCCATGGGGCCACAGCCTCCTTTGGGCATCCACCTGCTCTGGCATGGGGTCCTCCAGGGGCTGCAGGTGGATATCTGCTCCACCGTGGACCTCCATGGGCTGCAGGGGGACAGCCTGCCTCACCATGGGCTTCACCACGGGCTGCAGGGGAATCTCTGCTCTGGCGCCTGGAGCACCTCCTCCCCCTCCTTCTTCCCTGACCCTGGTGTCTGCAGAGTTGTTTCTCTCACATCTTCTCACTCCTCTCTCTCTGGCTGCAACTGCTACTCCCCTGTAACTTCTTTTCCCTTTCTTAAATGTGCTATCACAGAGGCGCTACCACTGTTGCTGATGGGCTCAGCCTTGGCAAGCGGCGGGTCCGTCTTGGAACCCACTGCCATTAACTTTATCGGACACAGGGAAAGCTTCTAGCAGCTTCTCACAGAAGCCACCTCTGTAGGCCCCCCCCCCCCGCTACCAAAAACCTTGCCACGCAAACCCAATACACTTATGGTGAAAGCAAGCATCAAATGTGGGCATTTCATACGGGTCAGAAATACCAGATTATGTATTTATTTTAAAATATTCAGGCTTGGTTTTGTGTTACAAGTCCTCCAATAACAGTTAAATGACTAAGGTCTGAGGAACGGGTCTTCTTTCAGGCATGCTTCTAATGATACAAGTGACACTGGGGTTAGGCAAAGCCTGAGCACAGAGGAAAGTCATCAGGAACAACTCTGTGCATTTTGAAAATCAAGTATTCCTAACTTTAAACCTTAGGAAAGAGACTAGTAACTAATAGTCAGTGAAATAATCCTTGTGCAAGAGGAACTCTGTTCTGTTGCAGGAGGATTATTTCACTGTACATTGCTTCTATGCTGCTAACAACTGTGTGCCCATACATATCAAACCACATCTAGACTAAGGCCAGACCAAAAAGGTAAGGCAGAAATTTCAAATTTATTTGCAAGACTACTGTTTCTTCTAAGATGAACACCAAAACCCAAGAGTCAAAGCAGTGCAGGTGTTTAAAATCAAATAAAAAACATTTAAATATTAGCTTGCCTTACTCTAGGCAGACTCAGAACGTTAGAAGTTAAATAATGCCTTGGTAAAGCAACACACATCATGTTTCGTTTATGTGCATGTCTTTTCTAGTGAAGTGTCACCACAGCTCTGCCTGAAAAAGGAAAATCTCCAGGAGGACAAATTCTATGCAAAGTACCTATGAAGGTCTGTGGAAACAGACCAGGACCTAACAGGCACAGACTGAACTATCATAATCATTCTGAAGAAAATATAAAACACAGGAGGGTCACATGAACAAGCATTGTTCAACATTATTAAAGTCAAGGTAAATTGAAAGACGTACTTATGTCAAATTTATGAAAGGACCAGTTAAAGATTCTGTGCAAAGGCAAGCAGAAAGTATAAGCAATTCTACAACAAGAACAGTTCTTCAGATGTATGCCAGAACATGCAATTAATTCAGCTATAAAATTGTCTTTATTTCTATATTTCCTTCAAGTCATTTGCGTGCAAGTTATTTGAAATATAATACTGAAACAGAAGGCTATGTTATCACTGCACTCATGGCATTGTTTGCACAACCCCAAAACATCATGTGATAAAACACACATTAAAAATAAACTTTTTTTTTTTAAATTAACAACTCAAAGCAGCCAGTGATTCACTTACAAAATACATGCCTTTTGGACTGTTAACTATTATTTGAATGTATCCTCTTCCTTTGTAATGCTGTTGCCTTGAGCATGAAACATACCAGCTGAATCCCATATAAGTACCTTCCTGAAAGAATAAGCTAACAACTTCAGATCAAAATACTGCACAGATGAAAAAAGTTCTATTGAAGATAATGACTAATGCTCCCTCTGCTCCAGATGAAACCTATTTATAATACTCAGAGCACATCTGAAGGAAACTATCACCCTCATTCTTGGGGGATAATTAAATGTGATTCGTAGAGCGAAATTTAACTATAAAATATACTGAACACATGTGGAAGCCTGTTAAAACCTTGTCTAATTTCATTCACATTAGCAATAAGCATTACATACTTCATCGTACATAGTAAACACAGGCATTATGGGTTAAAACAGTCAGACCAGCACCTTCCAGTTGTCGTACCAATAAAATAAAGCTCTCTAGAAAGTACAAAGCAGGAAACTGTGTAAACTGATGAAGAATATGCTCCATAAAGCGCTCACTAAAGATATCCAGTGTTTTGTGAGCAGCACGGATTCAGGCACACAACAGACCCTGGCTCTGCAGCAACATACCCAGAAGAGAATTTGGCTTGACACTGCAGGACTTCTGCACTGAAAAAAA
This sequence comes from Gymnogyps californianus, assembly GCF_018139145.2. NCBI lineage: Eukaryota > Metazoa > Chordata > Aves > Accipitriformes > Cathartidae > Gymnogyps > Gymnogyps californianus. Next base: position 19,816,568 of record NC_059478.1, on the reverse strand, counting down.
TGCACTTGGCAGCCAACCCTCGTACAGCCGCCCAGAGACTGAGCATGAGACCTCTGTCCCTCCCTCTACTCACTCCTGCCCATCAGCACTGCAGTTCTCAAATGGACCCTGGCTGTGAGTGGGTGGCTTATTTCAACTCTGATCTGGTGTACCTAGGCTGTACAACTGCAGAGGAAAGATTTAGGAAGCAATTCACTGCTGACATGCCTATAAAAAGGCAAAAACCCAGGAGGATGAATGAAGCCTGCCAGGCCTGCTCCCACTGTTGTGTGCAGATAACTATAGACTTCAGCGGCTGCAGTGCTTGATTTAAAGCAGTTTACACAGGAAGAAAATTAGGGATATGATTGCTTATTCTTTATACTGGAAATGAAATACATACTCAAATGTGTAATTGGAGAGACCAAAGGATGCCCAGTTTCTTATTTCACATGTACTCAAAACAAGCTTGAACATGGGGACAGGGCACATTTATAAATCCCACTGTCTTAGTGTTGGACAAAAGGGAAGAGACATAGTTTGAAGTAGCATCTGATAGGTTCTGCCACTGGGCAGACACAGCCTTGTTCCGTCTGCTCGCAGCAATGCCCAACAAATCCCAACATAGCCTTTTTTTTTTTCTTTTAATAAAATCTTTCCTAAAAGGCATATGGTGTGGGTTGTCATGTCAAAGTATTCCCCATGTAAGACACTAATTCATCACATTCTGCTGTTTCCAGAAACATCAAGGGGAACATGTAGTATAGGATGTAATGTCTGTTTTCTACATGGGGTCACGGGAAGTCTGACCATTCAGATAATGAAATAGGAACAAGGAAAGCAGCCCTGTCTGGCCTGCTAGCTGTCTGTTTTTGGAAGAAGAGACATGATTAGATATATGACAGTAGGCTTTTCTTGTAGGAAAATCTGCACTAACTGCTCATACTTCATATATCCAGTTGTGTCTAAACAGCTTCTGGCAACAACAACTAGCTTATTTTTATAAGACAAAGTAAGAGGGAAATTAAGATACAATCTTCAGTTTTAAGCTGTTTTTTTAATTCCTTTTATTATAGAACTTCTGGAATTTCCAATTTGTTCAAGATCCTGGTATACTGCTGTCCTACCTCCCTTCTATTTCTGTTATTTTGCCATATGGTGACCATGTTTTTATGAAGTAAAAGAAGGCAAAACTTCTTTTACTTTATTTGGACTTGTCTTCTGTGACTAAAGTTAAGAGAAACATTGCTTTGTAGTTTTAAACCTGACATTTTGCAGACAATTATTCAAAGAAAAATACCTGGACACTCAAGCTTTAATTATCTAACAAAGTACTTTATTTGCCTTCTAATGGCTGAAGTAATTCTGCACCCCTGAGCAAACGGAAACGCTGAGCTTTTCAAACAGGAAGTTTTCCCATCCATAGCTGCTCTGAGGATACTAGCCCTGAATGATTAATTTCTCCGCAGGCCCAAAGGTATAGCATGCCTCGGTTGGAATAAGGAACTATGGAAGGACTATCAGGATAGGTGTCAGGGTCACCAGGACACAGGCTTCAAGACCAACAATTTGATATTAACCTGCCACAGGTCTGTCTCCCTTGCTGGAAGCTATACAAAGAGAAGAGACGATGCAAGGATCTCTTTTGCTAACAGTGAAGAGGCTTACAAAATTTAAAATCCTGAGCCACAGAGGGAGGCAGCTGTGAACAGCATGCACAGGCTTTGTGCCTTTTTCATTCTAACTGAAGGGCATGAAAATACCCTCTCCCCATTGACTAAAACATATTGGCTTATTCTGAAAAGACCATCTTGTGTTGATACAATGCATTTCCCAGTGAGTTTTCTCTCAATGAGGGCTCATCTCCAATAAGAAAGTGTGTTCTTTAGGATTTAGAGGAGCTATAACAACAAAGTAATAAAACCCAATAATTTGTTCTTTGAGGATCAGAGGCCTTGGGCTCCTTCTTAAAAAAGGTAGGAATATAGAGCCTTGGTTTGAGGAGATATACTCCCAGTGTTATTGTATCTTGTAAGGCCAGAACAACCATCATTGCTAATATATATCTTCCAGACATATTTAAAAAAAAAAAAAAAAAAAAAATCCATTGGAGGAGGCTGATTAAAAAGAAAAGTCTGAATTTTTTGCTTTTATCTCTCCAGCAAATAGATGTGTGTATGTGTATGTCTTTCCTGTACAGTCCACAGCATTTTTTCCTATAGCCCATGGTATAAATGCCAAAAAGCACCGAAATGGAACAATTCAGAGACTGACTTAGTTTCTGTGTAGATTTCCACAGTACTATACAGTTCTTAGGCAACTGCACAAGTGCTTGCCAATGCTTCCTATGTAACTGGTGTTTATTCTTTGCATTCCTTGCAAATATAGTTATTTTGTAAGAGATAAATATGCAACCAGGCTTGGAAAATCCCATTTGTAAACATGCTGTAGAATTCAAGAATGGAAGTGTGTCTGAGAAATCACATGAGCCTCATTCAAGGTGTAATCCATAACACCTGGATTCAAAGGAGAGCAAATCCTAATCACCTAGGCAAATGAGGAACTACTTTGTATTCAAAGATCCTGTATATTAATATTTTGCAATAAAAAATTATGAGCTAGAATCTTTTGTACTTTATGGAGAAGAATGAATTCTTCGGCTATGACTGAATAAAAACTATTTTCTAATTCAACTAAGACAATAATCTTTTGTGAAGTAAACCCATTTACCTCTGATTTTTGTAATTTAGAACTAAATGACATTCAATTCACCTCTATCAAGCCATTTCTTACCTCAGGTCCTGGAGGACCCAATGGTCCATGGGATCCAGGATCTCCAATTTTCCCCTTAAAAAAATCCGAAGTTAGATTTTTGACGATAATTTATTTTTTTAACAACAGATTGTTATGAAGATTTTAAAAACATCAAAAAGAAAGCCAACAAAAGTGTTGAGATGAGTTTTCCACTAAATAGGAAATTTTATAACTGCCTCTCTTTGGATTCAATTAAGACTAGTTCTCCTTCATATGTCTTTGAAGTCACAACAAAAAATGCAAATTAGCTCTAGACAAATAAAATTGGGAGTTTTGGGATGGTTCAAAGTCATATAAAAAACCTCTTGAAATATATAGCTGTTTTCACAATAAAAACTATATTATTTAGAAGTCCAGGAAGTAACTGTTATGGATATTGGTTTACATACTTACCTATATAGTTTAAGTATCCAATCATGGCCAAAGAAATGGCAGTTTTGTGATTAATAATAGTAAAATTAGGTCCTATCCCCACGTTATAGTGACTACATTACATACAAATACTGACATACCTGAAAACGGACCAAAATATTTATCTAAATTATATCTGTTCTTCCACATTTTTAAAAGTTTGCTGCTGCTGCCATAACTAGGTGTTCCTTGAGCGAAATTAAAGCCTGACCTGGAAAATCTTTTTTAAATTTTTAACATAAATGATTTTATTGTAAATGTATTCTACAAAGTTAAACATTATATTACTTGCAGGACTGAGGTTTCATATCTTAATTTAACATCAGTCAAGAAGCTGGTCACATTCAGTTTGTGCTTAAAATCCACAACTGTTCAGGAATAGGCTAATTCACATGCTTATCTTTAAATGAAAATGCTTATGTCTTTAAAGGCAAAAAGGCCAAGCTCTCCCATCTAAGCTTAAGCAAATTTGTGTAAGTTTTTTGCAGGATTAGTGTTTACATTATAAATGCTCTATAAAAATACAAAGAAAGTATTTTTTTATTGAGTTTAAGGGGCCTATGACATTCATGAGGTCTAAGTAGGTTTATCAGATAGTGGCTTGATTGCACACAAGAAAATTGGGACTAGAGTGATTAACAGCGTTAAGTATTGGCAGCTTTTAATTATACACCGAAGAGAGGCAGATAGTAGTGCTAAAAACAGGTGAGGAAAAAGCCAAGTAACCCTGTGCAATGCCTTTTCTGCCTCAACATTTACAAACCCAGCAGAAGTGGCAGCACTGCATAGATGCCTTTAAAGTGGCTAAAAATCGGTAAATACTGGAATTCATGACTACTCCCATCCCTGGGGAAATGACTGGCCATTATTAATGAGATTTCCCACGCTCTCTCCAAATCCAGCCAGCCCAAATGGTCATCTTGGCAGCTCCCAAAGCTCTCAGTGGATTTCTTTCGAACATTACCAACATGTCTATTCCCTCACAAAGTGACTGTCACAGAATACCTAAAATCGTAAGCACTCCCATATTAAAATCTGACACATATCATGATCTCTGTAATAAAATCTCACATGTTAGGATCTGACTCACTAACCAGTCACTAGAAATAAAAGCAGCTTAGACCTTATTCTTTGTGCATTTTGAATTAGGTAGCTTCTAGATTACATGCAGTGTGAACATAAGATGCAAAGAAGCATCAAATATAACAACATATAGTGATATATTGAGAGCTAAAATAGACGTATAAACTTACTGGGGGTCCTGGCTTTCCTCTGATCCCTGGAGGTCCTGGCAAACCAAGAGCACCCTGAAAAAAGAAAGCTATTAAATGCACATGAAAATGTATTGTTGTGTTATGTTGGAAGCAATAGATTTCACAGAATGTGCTATTTCAGTGACTTCTGATGTACTAGCCAAACAGGAAAGCAGACACTTATTTATGTCAGTTTCATGATATGAAGGAGCATGCCAGACCACGTGCTGCTGCTAACCACAGCTGGCCCAGGTGAGCTGCACATGAACCTCAAGGTTCAAGGGAAAAACATCTTTTACAACAGTTTCTTAGCAGGTTTCAGAACATACTTAATTCTTCTCTTGTTTGATGCATCTCTGAACACATGGTACTGAGAATTCTGCCCATGCCCTTTATTTGTCTTTGTTCACTACTTTCGATAACTAAGTTTTAATTAGCACAGCATTTCTTAAAAATATGTTAATTCAGTGGCATTGTCGTGGTTTAACCCCAGCCAGCAACTAAGCACCACACAGCCACTCCCCACTCCCAGTGCAATGGGGAGGAGGATCGGGAAAAAAAAAAAGTAAAACTTGTGGATTGAGATAAGAACGGTTTAAGAACTAAAGTAAAATAAAATACAATACTAACTAATAATAATAAAAAATATAATAATAATTGTAATGAAAAGGAATATAACCAAAAAAAAGAGAGAAATAAAACCCAAGAAAAGACAAGCGATGCACAATGCAATTGCTCACCACCCACTGACCGATGCCCGAGCAGCGATCCGCCCCTCCTGGCCAACTCCCCTCAGTTTATATACTGGGCATGATGTTCTATGGTATGGAATACCCCTTTGGCTAGTTCGGGTCAGCTGTCCTGGCCATGCTCCCTCCCAGCTTCTTGCACACCTGCTTGCTGGCAGAGCATGGGAAACTGAAAAGTCCTTAACTTAGGATAAGCGCTACTTAGCAACAACTAAAACATTAGTGTGTTACCAACATCATTCTCACACTAAATCCAAAACACAGCACTGTACCAGCTACTAAGAAGAGAGTTAACTCTGGCCCAGCCGAAACCAGGACAGGTATCCAGTAACTTTTACTACTGCAATCTACTTTTATGCAACTGAGTTGTTGCATTTTAAGAGACTCAGAAGCATGATGAAGTTGCTGAAAACGGACAATTTCGTAAAACAATGCAATTATAAATTACCTTGTCTCCTGGGTACCCCTGGTCTCCTGGCTCTCCTGCAAGGCCATGTTCACCCTAAAACACATATTATTTTATACAGACATATGTATGTGGCTTAAAATGGGGTAGTTATCAGAATTATAGAATGAGAAAGATGAATTCCATATTTAGTATTTAAAATTAACACAGATCTCTGAATGACAATGCAAGATGTTGCACTGAAGCAGCCCCTCCAGGAAACCCTATAGACACAGCACTGGATTTGTTATGCCCAGGAGTAAAAGTGCTCTGTCCAGAAGTAAGTTTGTCTAAAGTATCAGATCATGAGACCGAAGTAATTTTAAAAAATAAAAGTCAGAAGAGAAAAGAAATCAAAAGGAAAAAGGGAAGACTTTGTCAAGTACTTTATTTTGCTTAAGATTTAATGAAAGAAGTCTGAAAGAACTACATATCTCTAAGATAATGGAAATATTTAAATCACCTTATCACCTTTCATTCCAGGCTGTCCCACACTCCCTGGGAGACCCTATTAAAATGAAGAAAACAAAAATCCAATGTTTGTCTCTAATTTGGAAACCAGCATAGGCACTGGGCTGTGGGATCATTTAGCACCATACCATGGGCCCTGGAATTCCTGATGGTCCGCTCGGTCCTGCTGGCCCAATGCCTCCCTACGAGACAGGAAGAAAGGTGACTGCATTAAACATTTGATGAAATCGAGTAATTTAAAGACTGGTGACAGAATGTGGCATTTTCTGCACCACAGAGAGAAATAAAAATCTTTTTAAGGCTAATTTCTTGGGGAAAAAAGTATCCATATTATAAGCCCTCCACCTTTACAGTTCCCAAACACATCAGCAGAAACACAAGAAACCAAACTTCCCTCTTTTCCTGTAGATTATGTATTCAAGAGAAGATAGCAGTGCATTAGGCAATGCAGAATAAGGAAGCTTTCTTTTGTACTGCAGCTGCACATTCGGTGGCTATTCCCTCTGTCCTTAGGGTTACATGACATCGCTACTCTGTAAGCATTGAATTTGGCTTAAAGGAATTACTCTACCATGAGTAGTGCCATAAAAAATGACTTTTACTAGGATTTCTTGTCTCTCAGTGACGTCTACAAGTTAAAAAAAAAAAAAAAAAAAAAAAAAAAAAAGAGAGATGGGATTCTTCCAAAATACCAAGCGTGCAAACTTAACTTAAGTTCTGACGGGCATGCTAACTTTTTCTGTTCTCATGTACCTTCAAAGTCCTTACTACATCTCTCCTTTCTGGGATTTATATGGACAGTTTTATGACTTGAAAAAGAAAAGTGAACCAGAAATGAAAAAAATTAAGAATCTTAAAAGATCAACACAGCAACAGCAATAATATTAATGAAAGATAATTAGCTTAAACATAAGAAATTATTTAGCAATAGCTAAAACTATATTACAGAAGGAAAAGTCTATCTACTTGCTGCCTATTCTGTCTCTGGGGAAAAAAAAAGGCAGTGTTATACCTTTGTGGCTACGCAAGAATTTAGCAACAAATATGAATACAGAAATCTTTTGCCACTTGCTGAGAGTGACATAGAAAAGATGAGATGGACACCTACTGATTTCCAGTTCAGCACATTATTCTCTGGAGACTCTTTCAGCAATATTAGCAAAAACCTTCTTCTGCAGCCATCATCAGACTCATGGCTCACTGAAGAAAAGGAAGACGGATGACTTAGCATCTCAATGGTGCTTGGTAAAGCTCCCAGGAAAATTGCCACTCCATATTGCTTTAGCTTTCTATGACTGCTTAAATGATATATTCTGTCATGTTAGCTGATGCCAAGATAAATTGTTTACATTGCTGTCTCTTACTTGTGCTATATATTCTAGTTCAGCAAGGCATTTCCGTATTAATGATACTGTACATTGAAATGCATACTTATCGTAACAATAGCATCGATTGAAAAATCACAGAGGGATACTGAGCTGGGAAATTTAGCTTACAAAAGCAATGGGAAGAAGTTCCAAAACAGCTTTACGAAATTCAAGTTGATGAAACTCCTGTCACAGTCTCCAGAGATATTGGCTGACCTAATTAAAAGCAAAGAACTGGAACTACACAAAAATAAAACTGAAAAATTATCTCACTGATAAGAAAAGGGTTGAATTAGTAAGTCTGTCATTTTTTTAAATCATCCTCCATCTACAACAGCCTCGCTATATGTTAGCACATGCTTATCAGTTTGGTTAAAACTTGCTGATAGAAAACAAAAATTACTTCAGCTACAAAATGCATACCTTTTCCACCATTTCTATGTGACAAGTGAAACTAAAACCTGACAAAAAGATAAGATACCAGAAAAGGAAAACTAATGCTTCCTAGTATTAGGTGGTTGGTTGTTTTTAAAGGAAAAAAAAAAAAAAAAAGTAAAAAGAAAAGCTAGCTCTGATAACTGTAGTTGTAAATTTTCTGAAAGTCTTCATCTTATTAAAACTCATGGCCTTGCAAATCTTGAGAGACTGACTGCTCAGCCAGCCAAAATTCCAAACTTGGCAACAGCTTTATACATTGAAAAAATCATGGAAGGAAGGAATTCTCGGATTCAGCTTGCTGATGCTGCTCACTTTGCCGTTGTTCTCATGAACAAACACAAAAATATAATTAGCTCTTGACACTGCATATAGCTGGGCTGGACAAGCTACTTGAATTAATGCTGCTGGTTTCTGCCACAATAATATATTTAAACTCATGTTCACTATTGCATCTTGTAATAATATAATGTGTTATAATTGACTAAGTATTTTAGAACAAACATTGAGGTCTTTAGTTCTGTACCCAGTTTTGGATGACCACTAGCAGCTGCCTGAATAAGGGCCATGTGAAAACAGAGGCCAGGGTGCACAAGCCCATTTGGAGAGCAGGTGTGGTCAAGGAACAGGGCTGCACCACACAAGCTGTACTTAGGGATGCTGGGGTCACCTGAAATTCCCCTGGGGTCTTGGTGAAATTCTGCTACAGTTTAAAGAGTGCAATGGTCCCTTGTAAAGAAACTCTGGAACAAAGCACAGCTTTTCCAATTATCTTACTGACTGGGAAAGTGGGAATCAGAGTAACTAATATGATGTAATGCAGAGACACAGAGGGGTGCATAATAGTAAATTTTACTGATGATGCCTATACACTGTGTTAGTCTACACAAAAGACTCATGCCACTAGATACTGAAGTCTTTAGCAATACTTTAGCTAGATACTTTAGTGATGTTCCGACCTTATTTCAAAACCCCAACTAGATTTGCTGATGCTTTGGAAGCTTCCAAAGGGTGTTCAGAAATCTGGAGGAAATGTTGCTGGGCCATTTTCCTCAACTGCAAAATCTTACTGTACCAGTAAGGTCTTATCAACCATGGAGAGTTAACTGCCCTGGAGTGGCAATGCTAATGTGTCTTGGCTAAATAAAAGAAGATACCTTTAAAAACCCTAATATATCTGTAAGATCTATTAAGCTGTCGGAAGGATGTACAATGACCCTACCTTTATGGAGCCACATTTCTACATCATAAGCACTTGTCCATACATATTTTTGTTCACACATTTGCCATCCCAAGCACTAAACTCTGTTAAGACCAGAAGCTCATTTGCAAAATTATTTCTGCCACCAAAAAAGTAATTGTTTTTCAGCATATATACATACACCTCAGCTACAATCACACAAGTACAGGGATCAAAGGAGCTCTCTGCTCCTAATTCATTGCAGTCAAATGGAACTGCAGCAGATGATGTAAAGTTTCCAACAGTTCTGGGGGTCAAACTAATTCCAACAAAAGATGTGAATGTCAGTGCACTCCCTGTAAAAGTTCTGTTCCAAATTGTCACATTGTGAAACTAAAAACTATACACAGGAAGAATTCGCTTAGTAATTGTACATAATGAAGAAAGAAGTGTCAGTTTCTATGCTTTACTTTCTTGTCTTTACTTTGAATACAAATTATGTAGAGCACATGGGCACATAATCAATGCTCTTTTACACAGCTGCAACTGTGCAAAAGAGTCCCACATATAAACGAGAGATGGCAGGCCACTCAAATGGAGTTCACAGGCAAAACAATTATTGATTTCATGCTTGTCAAAATCTAAATATGCCATCAAATTCCCCCCCCCCCCGATAGCTGAAATATAACCATAATGAGAGCTATGTACAAGTGGCAAAAGCTTTGGGCTAGTGATTGAAAATAATTTCTATATTTCACAAAAACTTATTGACACTCAATCTCTCTGTATAACTGACTGCAACTCAGCAACATGGCAAATGGAGCTTTGACCATGCAAACATTTATGCTCGTGAATTCTAGGAAGGGCTAAACTGCTGACTGAGATTTAGTCAAAATAATGAGTAACAGTATCTTTTTAGAAGTGATATATAGTAGGCTTTTTTAAAAACCTCAGATACATTTGTACAATTATCAAAATCCTTGAGGTAAAATTCCAAAGACAGTCATGTAAGAAAGAAAAGCAAACTATAACTCAAAGCAAATTCTCAAGAGTGCAACCTCTAGTCTCATGAGTGGTTCAATTGGCTCAAATGTGTTAACTGACAAGAACACAATGAGTCATGTTTGCATGACGAAGGCTGGAAGCCACAGAGGTTCCTTAACCAAGCTTGTGTGTCTTCACTATAGCAATGCCATAACAATCCCAATCAGGCAGGAAGGGATGACTTCTAGGAATATTTTTTGTTATGAACATATCATTAAAAAGAAAATAATAATGGAACTCAACTGTCATACTTCAAAGGAAAAGTTAGATGACCATCAAGATGACCAAACAAACAAGCTTATCAAGAATGTTTCAGATCTCCAGATATCAAAAAAACCCAACCACTGGAGACAATCATGGCTTTCTTAATTCAAGTGTAAACATGCTATTTTCTCCCACATGTTATGAACTATGAACATGGCTGGGTAGCCAGCCTTGATTGAGCCAACATCAAGAAGCAAATCCAGGTCCTCTATCAGTAAACACATGAATTAAAATAAGGGAGTAAGACTACACAATATGAAAGTATGAGTCTTTCCCACCTCCTGTAAGACTCATTCACGTCACAGAGCTTCTCTGGCACAACTGTATTTACACAACTACAGCTTGCAACTCCATAATGAGAATCACAACCTTATTCTAAAAACATTTAAAAAAATTTAAATATGATACTGTATACAAGATAAAGTAATTTTCCTTAGGAATTAATTCTGCTTAGAATTTGGTAGCCATCTACAGCAATGAATGAGGGCTGTGGACGTTAAAACGTTTGGAAGTATTGCACTTTTTCAAAAAGTAATGCTGGCTTTAGGGGTATAAACTAGCAAATTTGCTTATTTCAAATAAAAACCCCAGACACCAGGTCAGAAATAAGCATACAAATCCAAACCAAGTATAGAAGTACTCCATACCAGCAATATGAGAGCAGTTTTGTAGAATGAATCTAAACGAAAATCTGTTTAAATTCCTGGATTCTTGTATTTGCTTTTATTATTTCACAAACATACAAGACAAATATTCTAATGAATCCATATCAAAGTAAGTAATAAAAGTGTACTCACTCTTAGTCCTGGAAATCCAGGAGGACCAACACCACCAACAATTCCCTTCAAAGAAAATGGATTTTAGATTATCTGAATTTTACCATTTTAAAAAAATTCCCAGTGATAAGATAAACAAAAGTGATCTGCAAAGCAAGTCAGTTGGGATTTTTATAGAGAGTTCCTGAAGAATGACAGCTTATCACTGTGTAGGGGAACATGCTTATTAAAATCCCTGATTGTGGAATTAGATCTCAAGATATTTGCATCATAAAATCATTTCTGCTTTACCAAGGAATACGAGATCTGTTACCGTGATATTTAAAGTGGGAAGAAGAAAGAAGAATTTTTTTGGGGTGGAAAAAAACCACCATGAGAATTTATTAAGATTCCTTTGAAAGATAAATAGAACACTGGCTCAGTTCATAGAAAGACCTTTGCAAATTAAAGGCTACACTGTCTTTATGAAAAATTATTTCTTGACACAAACTACAGTATTTGTACTCTATGTAGAAGTAACAAATTCAATGGTACTCTACTACTGCCTCTGTTGCACCCAAGTTTAACTCAGCAGAGGCTAAAATTCTGAACACTGCAGAAAACAGTTGCCAAGTCTCTTTGCCCTGCGCGAAAGTAGCCCTCCAGGTCAGCACACTTCACGCAGAGTGTCCCAACACCTGGGACCTGCTACTCAATGGATCTCATACATAGGGTTCACTGCAGCGCACTGGCACCCACAGTGAAGGGGAATTTTTATGCAAGCAAATCCGAGCCCATTCTGAAGCTGTCCAACAGGGCACGGCTGCTGGGCATGGCACAGAGGACACCTTTGAGCTCTCCTCCCTCCTCTGGTGCCTACGCACCTTCTCCAACCTGCTCCAAACTAACCACAGGGGAAGCTGAATGCTCTAGCAACATCCTCCAAGGCAGACTGACATCCTCAGAGAACTGAGAGGGTGTTGTGGAAATGAAGGATGGCATTACTCTGTTAAGCAGAAGAAATTAGGCATGGAGACAAATGTCATTAGCGTCAAGTCAGCACACGGGAAGAAATGTCTTCCCTTCAAGTTCCTGCCACCACAGGCCTCCCAGGCAGCCCCTGCTCTCCACTGCCAGCTCACAAACAGGCTCTGTAAATATCCCATTAGCATTGCAGCCCCCTGCAGCTGCAGCTCTGGCCCCTTGCCTGAACAAGCCCTGCAGGGTGAGTTTTCGGGGAGGAGGGGAGAGGGGTTGCTGCCTGTCTAAGGCGGCAGTAAGATCAGCAGCTGTCTTGGCAGATTAGAAGGAACTTGTTTGCAAGTGCTTGCATTAAAACAGGCTTCTTTGTAAAGTGCAAGTCTGTAATTTCAGATCCAGGCTTTCTGAGCTTGTCTCTATTAAAGTACTGTTGTTCTGCAGATCTTGTGGAAAGACAATATCTGCTTCATCAGGAATGGAGGGAGACTTGGGGGGAGGGGGGGGGGGGGGGGCGGGAAGGAAGACCAGGAGGGGAAGGAAGAACTAACCTTTTTATGTCATTTGCAAAGCAGCTGGTGACACTCAACCCCTCAGAAGGCTTTCGAGATGAAAAGTACCATACTGACATCACCTGGCATTCCCACAAGGGGAACTGTACCTCAGGGACCAGAAACGCAAAATAGTTTTTTTCTCTGTTCCAAAATGCTGACATCAAACATCGAGAACCCCCCAGCAAAATTCATGTAAGCTTTTCTAAAATAAGTTTCTAAGATGGGCATCAGGAAAGGGCAGGCCTTCAAAAAGGAGACCATCTCTGCCCAGTTGCTGACTCTGGTCCATATCAGAACAACCTTTAGATGCAAACTGATAGCAGTTTCCAAAGGCACATCCAACAATAAAAGCAGATTCAAATCAGCTGCTCTTTTGCCCAGCATTTATTGCTGTTCCCTTGTCTGTCCCAAAGCCCTTTCACTGGTTTCTCATATGAAAGGAAACCTGAGTTTGGAGTCCGCAGCCAGAATTTCCCTACAAATACAGCATGACAGCAAAGCTCCTTTGAGGGCAGCTAGTGAAGTGATGTGACTGTGCCACAGTTTGAACACCATACCACAAGAGCACTTTAGCCTGCACACACTGCCAAGGACAAAGCTGTTATCATACTGATTATAATGGACTAAATGACATACTAGCATAATTGTATTCAGTAACAGTTCAAAGGATGAAATCAACTATCAAATGCATAAGCATACAAAAGCTAGGGTTTTGGCACGCATGTGGAATCGCCTTTTGTTAAGGTGATCTTAGAATAATGGTTTAAATAAACAACGTAAAGTCATATCCAAGGCAAGAATTTTTGAAGACAAAACTTTCATCAGTAATACAATGAGGACAGCAAGACATCTGATTCTCAAGGTAGTCAGCACATGCAGCAGTGCAAACTGTGTTCCCTCAGCAGCTTTCTGGTTCTTTTCTCTCTCTTTTTTATACCACTGCTTATTACAGTACTATCCTAGCAATTTCCATGGAGAAATAACAGTCCAAAATTTTCCTGTGGACTTCAAGACATTGCTTTTGAGGCAAAAGTCTCCTTTCCATTTGGGAGGGGAGTTAATATTGAGTGTTATAAATTTTACCATGTTAATCAACACACAATTTGATACTTACAGGATTCCCATCTGGACCAGGGGGGCCTCTATTTCCCAAGTCACCTGGAAAACCCTAAAGCAGAAGAGAGAATGCTTGTTCTTTATTATCCAAGACATGAAGGGTGGTCTGAACACCGAATTCCTGTAGGTATTATAAATTAGGACATCAGCAAGCAGATTCAGGGAGAGAGATGGAGGAATGGGAGAAGCAGAAAGTTTCAGCTGCACAGTTCAAATGAATAGAGTAGTGGTATTTGTGTGTCTCCTAAAATCATAACCAAAAAAGATATAACTATACACAATGTAAGCACAGGGCAAAATCAGATGACTGAATGCTTTAAGAGCAATATTAAACAAGTATTACTTGAATTGTTTGCTTGGAGTCTCTTTTCCTATTTAGCATTTTTACTTCAAATATTTTTTTTTTCCTGTTACCTACAGCATTCACTAAAACATCTGTCTTTTGTTCTCTTCTTACTCTTCCCCAAATATTAATGGTTGCAGTCTCAGAGTGACACATGTTCATTAGAAATCAAATTTTTCATCTTTCTGGCACAACACTGTCCTTACCAATGTGAACACTTGCCTTAGTCTACATCTAGAGACTGAAACAATAACTCAAACAAGACATGGAAAAGCCTCATTCATTTTATCAGAGTTTTGACTTCAGAGACTAGATTGTCAGGACAGGGAAGAAATCCGACTGGCCAAGTCAAGCGTCGAAGCTTGAAAAAGCTTTCTTGCTCGAGAAGCAAAATGAAATGGAAATCCACCACTTCACTAGCTCTAACCCTTCTTGCTTCCTCTCAGGGTTTCACAGATTGTTTTACTTCTTTCTGATGTTGCCCACTGCAGAAGCACATGAGTTGCTGGGGAAAAGTTGTTTGGGTTTTGTTTTTTTGTTTTCGTTTGGATGTTGTTTTTTTTTTTTTTAATTAGTTTTTATCAGTGTACTATTACCAGGCAGATCTCACTATTTCTCTGGAAGAGCCACATGAAGCTAATAGCAAACTCATGCTGTTTGCAAAATACCAAGCTGGAAAGGGATTCTGCCCAGAAAAAAATCCAAGCTAAGGCGCTCACAGGAAAGAGACTTTTCCTGGAACTGAAAAGCCTCGCACAGTATTAGAGTACTGAGACAACTGAGAGATGCACTGACCTCAAGAAATCAGCCACAAAGCACCAGAGCATTACTAGTCCACCTCCATGGGGAAAAGCAGCACATTCCATCCTTACAATAATTTTTACGTGAAATACTCTTCTTTGTCTTTTCAATGTTTGAATGTCTTTTTACCGCTCCCTGTGTATCAGGAACAGTACTTTGAGGTGTTAACCTTTCACCTCTGTAAAACTGTGTTCAAACCTGCTGCAGGTCAAAGGTACAAATAATTTGGCCTTTGTAATCTACCTTGTTTGGAGGACATCCACAGCTGTCCAGCTCAGGACTTAGTATAGCAGTGTCTTTACTTAATGGAATGGGGGATATGCATCATCATACGATATTATATGAACAGCAGTCAGGAAGACAATATAAAACTGTGGCAAGGAGGTGGAAAAAAACGTATCGTAAACCAAAGCAGCTTAAGCACTGCTTAACCATATTTGGCTTTAGTAATAACTTAAACCAAAATTCTATAAAAGTTAAGGTAACTTTTTATGTGTATATATATATATGCATACACACTGCTAAAACAGTATGTTGAAACAACTTAATAGGCTCTTAATTCCCATCACCATGCATGATACTGTGAATTAATCTGGGACATGCTTAACACTCCCTGTAACATCTTTTGGGTTGATTTTGGTTGGAGTTTTTTTCTGCATTCTCCTGCAAATTCAGGAAAGCAAAAGACAGGAATGCCTCTCACAACAATGAAATTTTTATTCAGGATCTGATCATGGGACTCCCAAATAGGAATCTATGGCCATAATTGTAAGATCTGACAGTACAGATCTTTATATCGTTACTGTCTTATCATTTAAACAGTAGAGGTTCACAGGTTAATGGTAAATAAAGCAGATTTCATTGATTCTCAATCTGTAAACCACTGGCCAAATTTTTGCACAGCTCTGAAAATGTCCTGTAAAATTTCACACATGCAAAATGGGTATTTGACAGTGCCTATGTTGTTAAAAGCTACCAGCTGACAGGATGTAGACAAAGATTAATTTATTACCCTTTCCTTAATAGCATAATATTTAGGTTGTATTGCCTACCATTGGTAGATGTTGGAAGAGGCAGAATTGCCATAACACACATGAATATAAAATTTTTTTTAAAACACACAAAAGAGGCATCAAAAGTGAAATGGAGGATGCAATGTGACAGTTTTACCAGCCACCAGATCATAGATGCAGGTCACAGATGATGGCTTATATACAGCAGAAACCCAGCATAGCATGAGTTACGAAAGGGACAGATTACCCATAGTCATCATAATCCCATTCTCAACAGCATGTGTCTTCTAACTGATGCTGATATCTTAGTAAGTAGAAAAATTAAAGGAAAATGCAACATAGGAAAATGTCAGAAAATGCTAAAATTGAAAGTAATAATAATAATAATAATACTATTGTGCAACAAGTGTTTTATTACATCGATATTATCATTTAACATTACTATAAATCACACAAAGGATGACTACTCATAATTTTAATATAAAACAGAACTCGAACTGTTTTTACAGTTACAATGGACTTGATTAATAAATTCTTGGTATAATTTACAAGGTCTGTTCTGTCACATTGACCGCTGATTGTAACTAATCCCATCTAGAAGAAAACTATGTAAAAACATTCCACCAAATGTGGTTGAACTATCTACGTAAAAGATAGTGTACACTATGCATCGTACTAAGAGGACAGACAATGCATTAAAAATACTGCAGAACTAGCCAAATTTCATATTACAAGCATACAAAAGAAAGAAATTGAATACATATGCTTTTACTATGAAATATTTTATTTAAAGCATATTGTACGCAAAACTAATCTAAAATTCAAACAAACCTTCACTCTATAATCTTCACAATAAAGATTTTGGTAATTGAATATTTTGTTCCATTTCAAATATGCCAGAGATATTACAAATATGAATAACTAGCCAATAAACCTGCTAGGTAGTAGCATTTTGAATTGTAAGTGTACAATCCCTTGTATGATCCACTTCCCTTATACTTTAATATTACTTTCAAAAAATGAGATCATATTTGGGATCTGTTTTCTTTCAGAAGGATCTCTGCCAGACAGTTTTTTTTCCCCGAGTATTATTATTGACAGAAGTTTTGTCCAAATAAATAAGTTGCATCCTAGAAAACAAGGTGAGGAGCCTGACTTCAGGCACCATGCAATTCCCATGCCAAATTTCCTTTAGTGACAGTGCCCTGCCCCAAAGCACCAGTGTTGTTAACTCCGGGACACTGTGTTGAAAGACATTGTCATCACAGCTATCATTGTCTGGGGTTAAAATAACACACATTCTCTAAGCTTGTGATCCAGTAAAGTACTTCAAGCCAGGTTCCCATGTGATTGCTCTCCTGGTTTGGTCCCTATATCAGTAGCCTTTAGCCAAATAAGTACTTCATAGATCATAAAAAGGATTTGGAATGAACCTTGGGATTGAGGAAATTACAACATTACAGAGGAATCAGTACTGAATGAAGGTAATCATGGACTTTGTGCAGAGGTGCTTTTGGTGCTCTGTCAGCTATGTGAAACCTCTCTGAATTGATTTATATAAACAAAGTCCTTATCAGAGCATAGTCTGGCACTGGTAGAAGTTGTGCTCTTATTGTAAATGAAAAATAACTGCTTACCACAGCATGGACAGCACCAACTGTTACTGACTGAAACAAACTACTACACTGGCAATCAGAAGCCTCAGTGAAACCTGCCACTGAGAATGAGATTATAACGCAAAACATGTTTTCAGAGTACCCTGTTATCACCTCCTCTTCCTTTTCCACTCTGAGCACAAGCCTTTGCTTTCCATCCAGGTTGTCTTTCTTCTTAAATGCTGCACGTGACTCACCAGCACAACACGCTGCCAACTACTGCAAAGTACTGATGGCAGAGACCTCTTAATGCCCAACACTCAGATGCACAAAGTAGCATTTGATTCAAATTATAAGCAAACTACAATATGGTCAACAACCACAGGAATACCCTGTCCTGCTAGCTGAATAATTAAAAAACCAGATTCTTATTTTGATTTTATACCTTAACAATTTGATAGCAGCTTCAGAAAGAGCAGTATATCAACTTAATGACACTTTTCTCTGCTTGCCTTTCTTTACATCAAAAGGAACTCTATTGAAGGCTAGTGCCTTTTTTGGCTGGTGTTAGATCACACAGAAAACAAAACATAATTAAACAGAATCCTTCACAACTTTCATAGCGTTCATCCAGGGCCAAATGATGGTAATCACACTACTACTGCTGAACAAGCTTGTTCAACATGCTAGATGAAAGTCATCTGAACTGCTGAGCGCAACTGAGTGCACAACTGGAGAAGGCTATCACAGTTTCCAATCTCAAACCACAAGCAAGTTAAAATTGGAAACTCCTGGATAGCTTCAAAGACCCAAAATAATAAGGTTGCAACAGAAAACAAAACACTTGGCATTGAAGATATACCACAGGAAATATGTAAACCTTGACAATGTATACTTGGCAGATTTGTGTTTATTCTCAGCTGTAGAAATATATGTTAAGTAGAGGACAGCTTTAATTTACCATAGTCCAGAAATATCAGACATTAGAAGCAGCTGATCTGCATTCAAACCAACACCAAAATCAGACTTGTGAAACTTGCATCATATCTGTACCTTGTGCTAACACTAATTTTACAGAATATATTTATGTATTTCTGTCATCTTTTAACCCTCAGGTAGCTGATATCAGTAACCAGCCACAAGGTTCATCATGTTAAGTCTTCCTCAGTTCAGAACATCTAGTACTGATAACCTGCACAGAATTTGCAGTACTGCAAAATACTAACTGTAAACAATTGAAAGTCATCTGTGGAAAAAATAAAACTAACATTTTTCAGCTGATTAAAGTTACAGAGTGAATTGCAGGTGCATTAAATTGACAGCAGAAATTGCAACAAGTGTTAGAAGCTTTACCTTTCTCCCTTTAGGACCTCTTTTTCCACGGAAGCCTGGGATGCCCTGAGAAAGAAATAATCCATCATAAGTAGGTATTCTTTTCTTCAATAGCTTAAATTCAAGTAATGATACCTGCATTTGATTGGAAAAGACAGTGTGAGAAGAAGCACCATCAAAAAAAAAAGATCTGAGCAAAGAATCATAGAGATAATGTCCTATAAGGGGGGGCAGAAACACAAACTTTGCATGTCTTTACTGTGGCCACATCAGAACAACTATGAAGGGCCATATCCTGCTTCCATCAAAGTACATGGCCAGACATCCTTTGTGCTCAAGAGAAGCAAGAAAAAGCTCAAGCATAGAGTGACAGAGATTAAGATTTCCATGACTGGTTTTATTGCAAACATCATCTGACAACTGACAAATACTAATTATTGACTGAACGAAATTGCTTCAACGAAAAATACTCATTATGGACCTTGCTGGTAAGAAAAAAATACCCCTAATCCTTGCAGCTCTAGATTAAATTCAAATAATAATTTACAGCTGTTCCCCATTTAACTTTAGCACCAGTGCATTTCATTGATTAGATTAATTAGATATGACCTATTTATTTAATTTCCTCCACAACAGTTTTGCTTTTAGACAAAGACTCAAATGAATGGTTATACCTTGTACATTTTTTCCCCTTTCTAACATATATTGCATTACCACCCAAACATCAATATTTCGTTAATGTTCCATTAAACCTACCCTTTCTCCTTCAGGTCCTGGTTGTCCTGCCACACCTGGAGGTCCAATGAAACCCTAAAAACACAAGAACAATTCTTGATTACAAGGCTGCTTCCCACCAACACTGCTTGTCCCTCAGTATTGGCCAGCTGTGGGTTCAAGATCCAGGGAATAAATTCAGGCTCATTTGAAATTACCAGTGAAGCTCAATCAACTTAAATGTGACTAGGATTCACTCTCCAACCAACAGCAAAACCAATTTCCTATTATAAGGGTACAGAATCAATTAATAAAGAAGTACTAAGAAAGTGTTCCAATAAGACAAAAGTTGCATCAGAAACCTTATTTATTAGAATAAATGAAATATGAAAAAGCTGCTGAACTTAACCTTATTCATGAAATACATCAGAAAAGATGTTGTCATCTTTAATAACACTGTGTGATCACTGCTATAGGCAAGAGTCCTAGAAAGTTTACCTTGTCATACGCAGAATGTTTTTCTGAAAGTTCAGTCACAATGCATTTCTCTCCCACCTTCCCCTCAGAAAGTCAGAAATAGATCCTCTCATGTAATCAGTTGTATGGAGACAGAAACATGCTGTTAACTCAGTAGAAATGATAGTACAATTTACAAAAATAGTAGTAGAGATGGATTCTGCACTACCAGATTCAAACTGAGATTGGAACAAAAATATTATTAGTTACTAAAAAAGAATCCCTTGCTTTCATCTCTCTCTCTCCAGTCCTCCAATTGTAACAATTTGGGGGTTTGGGGTTGCCTTTTTTTTTTTTTTTTAAATGATGAAAAATAGTGCCCATCTTGTCATCCAGCCCTAGTGAGAGTAAGAAAACAAAGGCACTTCTTTTTTCTACAGTTTCTTAAAACAGCTGAGAAGCAGAGTATAGTTTGATTGCAGGAATGTTCTAAACTTAAAGCTCTAAAGATACTTCGTATTATGTTGCTATACACCTCCACAGCACAGTAGTATGCCTCAACAGGGCTGTGTCGTCATTTTTATTGGAAGTTGCTTGTAGAATTCATATACAGGACTTAGCCTTAAGACCTGACAGGGTGTTGTTCCCTACAGTTAGTACAGAGAAGTAGTAACTCAGGAAGTGACTGGGATCACTTAACGTCTTGTTGGTTGAGCGGAGAACAAGACAAAATGCATTGAGAATCTGAGCAAAAATAAACTGAAAAAATGTGAAAGATACAATCCCTGAGGGTGCAATATCTGTTGGCACTTGATCCTGATGAACTAATTTTTCCCATCACTGTAATGAAAACTGACATCAAAAAGCCCCACCCCAAAAAACCAGACATATGTTTTAAGAAGCTGCTGCAGGTAACAGCTGTTAGTAACTACATTAAAAAAAATAGGACAAAAGCAAATCAGGCAACACAATAAGATTATTTTAATAGATACTTGAGAATGCAGCACACTGCTCAGCAACCTGTACAACATGAGCTGAGGGCCTGAAAAGACCTACCAAAAGGCTCCTTCAAATCCTAGGTGCAACCAGCAACATGCAAATTTCTGAAAACCCATGTCTACTGCCTGGTGGTGAAAGTCAGTCTGAAAAAATACTTATACACAAGTACGTGTAGGCATGCACATGTGCCTATTAAAAAAAAAAACAAAATACAAAACAAACAAACAAACAACCCACCCAGAAAAAAGCCAACCTATTTTACCTCCAAGAGTAATCAAAAGCAAACCTTGAATCAGCAGAGCATTAAGAGCCTTCAGTCCCTGGGATATACATGACTACAACTGAACCATTCTAAAATCTCATGGTCACTTTTATGGTTTTTATGTGACAAGATGGTTTCCCTTTATCAACTTCTGTAGCTGTTACAGATTGCAAATGCCAGATACACCTCCCTTCTCGACAGCTTCCATTATGGAAATAATGCTTCAGGCAGGAAACGTCCACTCCTCTTCACTCCCAGCTCTCACACCCCCACATTCAGTATTGCTTTCCTTCTCTTGCCTGCATGCATTCCAAGTGAGAGGAAGGGCAACAACGGAAGACTGCTGTATGCTGCTCACCATGGAAAAAAAAAATTAAATCCTTACATGTATTTTGAAAGAAACACTATGTTTTCTCATTTGTAGGTTCTGTAAAGACAGAGTGGTTCAGTGGGCATACAACTGGCAGAGCTGAATGAAATTCCTCATCCCCTTTCTTATGTACTGTACAGGTAAAAATAGACACGCATGCCAAAATGCTTAAAAAATGCGTACTTACTCTTACACCTTTAGGACCTGGGTTACCTTCTGGTCCAACTAAGCCCTATTACAAAAAGACATGAGTTGTACTTCATTTTTAAATAGAGCATATTTGGTTGTTTAAAGAACTGTAACAGCATTTGTTAACTGTAAACTGGCAATACATTCTTAAAATGATTAGGATTGAAGAGGGTGTCATCAAGCAGTCCCTT
Source organism: Gymnogyps californianus (assembly GCF_018139145.2). Classification (NCBI taxonomy): domain Eukaryota; kingdom Metazoa; phylum Chordata; class Aves; order Accipitriformes; family Cathartidae; genus Gymnogyps; species Gymnogyps californianus. The sequence goes on along the minus strand of NC_059478.1, from coordinate 19,794,488 downwards.
GGGACCATGTTCAGAAAGGTCTCCCATTAACTCATGGCTGAAACTTAGACAAGGACTGAAACTTCCTTTACACTAAAATTATTTCTTCTGGGAGGAAAGTTTCTTCCAGACCCAGTGATCTGGCATTACAGTGACATAATTTCACAGGATTTTTCATAAGCTTTTATATTTGGACACATTTCCAATTATTTTCAAGCTAATGTCAGAATAGCATATGTAGTCCAAATGCTCTAAACATTCTATGTGATTCAACACAAACATGTTATCATCCATTACTATATAAAATACTGTAATAGAATTTTGAAATATATAGCCATTACAAACCTAACCCAATAGAACACTGAAGTATTGGTCAAATTCACCCTTTAAGCAGACACAAAACCACAAAGTCAGTTGTTGAACTTGGCTTATATACCTTTGTATGGGGAAAATAATGAATATTTCTACTTTATGTCGTATTTGTATTACTGGACTGAGGTATTTGTTAGCTTATACGTAAACTAAAAAAATAGAATATTTATATAAGTGCTTGTGTTTATAGAAAGCTGCTTTCTGGCTTTATTGGTTCTCCTTCTCAAATATCTGAATGGGGAGAAAAAAAAAAAAGGTCTTTTAATGTTGTTTCCCTAAAGGGCTGAAGAAATAGTTTCAGCAGTGAAGTAAATACATTGGTGAAAATCAGGAGGAACTATACTACAACAGAGAGTTTCCTATTGCTTCTGGACTTGAAATATGAAGAAGATAAAACACATAGAACCACAAGAGGTTTATGAAGGAGCGTAAAGTGTTTAGACATTCAGTACTTTGGTAACGTCATTTATGTATTCCAGAAAGGTACAGCATTACTGCATCTAACCCATCCAAGTTTAAAAGCCACGAGATTCAACATTACCTAAAGGGCACTACCTGCGAAAGAGGTTTGTTTCAAGGATAAATGACAGGATGTAAACAAATACGTTCATACTATTATTAGTTCCAAAAGAGTTTGGTATGGTACTTTTGAAAGAACAAACAAGAAAGCCCCCCCAAACTTTAAAGACATTAGTATAGTTACTGCACCTGCCTGCCAGGGTAACCAACTGCCCCAATATTGCCAGCCATTCCTGGAATTCCCTAAGTGGAAAAAGAGGTGGGGAAAAAGTAAAAAAAAAAAAAAAAAAAAAAAAAAAGGAAAGAAACAACAGGTTTAATGTCATGTTTCGGAATTTCTTTGTTTTATCATTTCTCTTTTAACATTTAGTCATATGACAGAGCTTAAGCTCATGGAAAAATTGCTTTTTGAGCAAGCTACACAGCAACATCCTAAAATTTAGTCATCATACATAAGTAACTCCACCAATTTCAGTTACATATCCTTTAAAAAGCATTACAAGAAGAGTAGTCTAAGATTTTGTGAAATACAACAGTGCACCCTTTATTTCCATAATAAAAACATAGATGCTATGTATAAAAAGTAATTGAGGAGCATTATAGGAAACAGGTCCTTATAATGAAGTAACTGCACTGATCTTAGCTGTACTTGAACAAACGTGTTAAATGTTTCATTAAAGAAGAATCCTTGTGTCCTTACAAAGTCAAATTTTTTTGTTTCTTCCAGAATCAGGTCAATATAGCACTGGATTAGTCATGAACGTATAGAACTTCTCTCCATCTTCTTCCTCCTAATCAAATCCAAAAGTCATTTTTGTTGTTGTTTTATTACTTAACATCTGTGCATCTGACTGTTTATTTTCAAAAAACGTGCTTGTCTGAAATGGTGCCAAATGCCATGGGCCCACCACCGAGACATAGGAAGCTCCACCTACCTCTGTCCAGTTAATTTTATTTTGAACAAGCCAAGTCCATAAATTGGACACTCTCCCAGCCTGACCCTTCCACCCACTGTCATATGTCAGTGTTACCATAGCAATGGACCAGGACTTCCTCTCTGAGCTGTTCACAGCTGATTTATGGTGAAACAGCAGTCTTAGGAAGCAGAACTCAGAAGTGCAGATGCAAAAAGGGGTTGCAGTATTTTTTGTTTAAATGAGCTGCCATTGAGATGATTCTGTCATCTGCTTTCAACCGGTAGTGATTCATCTTCTGACAGATGTTCTGTCATGGAACTAGGATCCATGGTCTCCTGTTTTGGCTCAGCTGTACCTCAAAATATGCGTATATGAAAAAACTAAAAAAGCAGTAGAATCATTGCATTTACAACTTATCTTTTAAAACTCTTCCTTTGTTACCAGCTGTTCAAGGAGTTCCACAATTCACAAATTCAGAGGAATGTCTGTCCTCACTGTACAAGCTTCCAAAAACTACAAACACAGGTAGGTGCTACAGATGACAAGTAACTGGTCTAACTCATCACCTTCACCATCCAGGCCTGAAAATACCAGCAGTAAGAACTACGTGCAAAATAAAACTCTTTCATCCAAAGTGTTCTCTTAAAAGTTATATCAGAGTATTTTCTAAGTGATAATAATGAAGGAAAATATTTACAGCAGCAGTATGAGAACACTGAGATATCAAACAGTTGCATATCACCAGTTTTCACATTCTTGAACATGAATTGCCTTCGAAGGAACTTATATGCTTGATTGCATGAATAATGAGCAGAATTACTTGTCAATGCAAGCTTCACTTTTTCCCCTCCATGGTAACTAACTGATTACTTTTCACCTGCAACTTCTTCAAAGATTGAGACACTCTTCTCCTGATGTTAAGAATGACTTTTTTTTTTCCGCTGGCTATCTCTTTATCTCACTGCTAAATTATAGTCATCACAGAAAAATGCCTGTGGGCCTATAATAAAAATCACCACTCATTCAGTTAAGATTTGTGTATAAAACTCATTAAAGTAATTGATGATGTTAATGAGTTTTCATCTCCCTTTGGGTGTCTATCATCTGTTATCATCACCATTTTCCTTTCAGTGTCATCCAAAAGGAGACCCATGCTTCCATCTACTATGCCATTAGGAGCCTCATTAATGCTAACAAGATGCATCAGCAATTGGATGTCTTTGACATTTACATTCAGATTGCTTCTTGAACTGACATGGAAGTGAGAAAAAGCACTAAATAACCATTTCATTTTCTACATGCTAGGAGATTTAAAATGCATTAAATCAGTAGAGGTTTTGACAGAATCCGAACTGTGCCTCTAACAAGAATTTTACACCAACCTCTGCCAAGCCAGTGTGGTAGTTGAAGAAAACCAAGCTGCTCTTTTCCATTTCATTTAGACCATTTTTTACAACACTGATCTCTAAATAATCTGAATTCTTGGTCAAGGACTATCAAGTATTTCCTTAAGCAGTCAGTAATTTACACTGATTGCTTATACTGAACACTTATATTGGATTATGCATTCTTCCCTCAATTCTTCATCTGTAGAGTGTTCATCTATATAGTGTACTATGCTTTCACCACTTACCTGCTCACCCCGTGGCCCCCGCAATCCCAGATAACCCTTAAGACCCTGCAGGTAGAGAAACAGATAAATACAGTTAAACACACAAAATGGACCTTTTTTCCCTATAGCAATCTCCCTTTATCAAGAAAAAAATTATCCAAACTTGTTTGCCTGCAGCATTAGTGTGGTTTACATTTAGCAGCTCATATGAAAGCTGAGTTAGAGGAAAGGAGTAAGAAATCTTCATGGCAGTTTAGACAATTTTGAGATATCAGCATGTTCCAGACTTGTACTCTTTTGAACAAATGAATACATGGGATACTGTTGCCAGTTACTGCTGAAACTGAAGAATTGGATTCGGTACAGTGTATTTCCCCATTCCAAATCCTTGTCACAATGCCCTTTCCGAACAAGGCAGTTCAGAGGAGGGGTATAAGTCGAACGTCATCCCAGACTATTCTAGGACACTCTCAAGAAAGACAGACCTTCCAGGACACATGGTATCTCTTTTTAAAACTAACACAGAACAAATTCCAGCCCTTATATTATGGAATTTATATCGGTAGGGAGAATAGCCTGTTCCTCATCCCAGACACGGTGCTGGAATCATGAAGCTGTCAAACTTTACTCCCTGTGCAGTGACCATTTCATGCATATTTTAGCTCTTAAAGAAAAAAAAGAATTAAAAATAGAGCTGGAACCTGCCATCTGCATCAGTACACTTGAAAGGGGAACCTTCTTGGATGTCTTTACACTGTACTAAACATATCCGGACAAGCTGGCCTAGAAGGGAGGCTGTAACAGTTGCACGATTGATGCAGAAGCCAAATGTCTGGTCTCCACATCCCTTGCAAGAGGTACTGGGAATACACAAGTTCCAAAAGCTGCAGCTTGAAAGAGAAAGACCAAACCAATACTTATTCTGGATAGAAATCTATCATAAAATTGGCCTCAAAGACATTGACTGAGTAGCAGGAGTGTCTTGGCTGGTGTCAAACATCTGGCTGCCTTGCGGCATGATGATACTCGTTAGTCAGTAGAGACTTGAGACCCACTGTAATAAGAAGGAATTCTGCAACTGATTTCAGCAGATCAGGTATCCCAAAGTTTTGGATAAGCTTCTGTGTGACCACAAGAGTATTTCTGCATGAAATTAATTTTATTATCATATACACAATTAAAAGATGGAATGATTTTGCTTGGTGATAATTTTTGATAATAGAAGAGAATGACATCTGTAAGGCTTCAAAATTTGCAATTTTGCTATTATAGGCTTGCTTGAGGAATCTTGATCAAAAAGAGATGTACTCCTTCAGAAACCCAAAGGCCTTATTTTCTCAAAACCCAACACAGCAGGTGTGTCCTTTCATCTTGCTAATGACACACAGGGCATTGCCAATTTGCAAAATTATAATGTATTCAGGCTTCAATCCTCTCCTGTAGTTTAAGTCTAAATAATTTATATATGTTATCTTGTATCCAAGGAAGCAGGTCTGCATTGTTACAGATTTTGTTTTCCCAACAGCACAGGTAGCCAGGAGCTGATCTTGGACAAACCAGTTAATATGAAATATCCCAATTTCCTATATTAATGCATGCCTAAAACCAAATTTTTTATTGAATTGCTAAAGCAGAACTAAAGATGCCAGCATAAGCCAGTAATTCATCTTTAGCTTTCAAAATGTGCCTCAGAAAGCCATATAGTTTTTTTACAGTCCCAGCCCACTCTAGTTCATGAGTTTTATCCATTTCAGAATTTTATCCTCTCTCTATGCTTAAATGATCAACTAAAGTAGGTATTGCTAGAAGAGATCTCTCAGTAGTTTATTATTTCTGTACAAGGAGAAAAGGAAAGCAAATGCTGCTACACACAGAAACACTCAAAGAGAATTTTATCACAATTTAGTTTCAAAGTGGGTCAGTTTAGCTGATTAACACCTGCATGGACAGTCTCAAAAGAAGGCACACAAGGAACTGTGAGATGAAGAAGGACTGATTATTGGTGTGCATATTTCTACACAACAGCACCTTACTTCTGCCAGAGGAAAACTGCTCTGAAATCATATTTTAGAGTAGTATGCCCGTATTCTCATTCAGAGTTAACGTGGCCTTAATTCATTCTAACTCACTTAATGCTGGTTGGGAATGAAGCTAAACCACACTAAAATGAGTTATCATTCCAAAGACAGAGTTTTCACATAGGTGTTCTGTTTCCTGTGACTCAGCTAATCCTCTTAAAATTCTTAGTTTTTTATTAGTTTGGGTTCGTATTCTTAAGCGTACCCATGTACATAAGATCCAGTTTGCTCTGAGCTAAGAGGAAAGTAAACAAGAAGAATACAAATTCACATGCACTGGTTTGCAAAATGAAATACCTCCCAATTTCTAATGAAGATTAATGCTCTGATTTAAAAGCTCCGTGTGGAAGAGAAAGATTTGAAGCTTCCAATAACAGCAAGACAGACTTCAAGCACATTACAAAAACACAGCAAGTTGCAAGAATACTTTGGTCTGCGTGAGACAAAAATCTTTACCACTAACTAATACGACTCAGAAAAGACTTCATAGCAAGTTTAAATGTCTGAGTTCTACCATATGCCTACCACAGTGGGACCCAGATTGACTGAAGGCTCTATATAGCAAAATGTAGATGTTAAATCATAACAGCAAGGACTGTTCAAGCCAAGTCTTTCCATCTTACTGGTGCCCATTGTGTTTTATTAGAATTTCTATGCATTTGTTATGAAAATACATCTGGCATAACACCGGCAACTTTGCTAGAGAGCCAAGAAGTTTTCGTAACCTCTAAAAATCAGTAGGTGAAGTGTTATACCTAATGCTACAACCATAAGCTACAGAGAGATACTAGTCTTTGAAAAGTGCCGGAAAAAAAAATTTCTGGGCATGGGGTAAGTCTAGCATACAAACAGATTTCCATGCGCTGTCACATGAGCCTTTGCAATGCCTACTTATCAGCTCCACGTTGTCACCACATGGCATCCAGTTTTGAAAAACTACTTCATCTGCAAATGGTTTGTTGTTGGTTTTTTTTTTCATAGCTCCATTCTATCTTGTTTTCTGATGTGTATTAACACAACTAAGATTTCACCTAGCATCTCTTAGCCCGAATATCCTAAGGAACGGAAATACCACTTAAAAAAAGCATGTACGTATAGAAGATGGACCTTTTCTCCATCTAATTCAGTAGAGGAATTTCTCTCACAGAGTTGAAGTTTCCTCCTGCTCAAGGAAAATTGCAGTCTCTAGAAGCAGTGGGAGATACTTGGTAGCATAATGTTGACACCACCACAGGTACTGCTTTGAAATTTATCTATCTGCCTTACCCTTTACAGGATGCAAAAGTAAAGACAAAAGGAAATACAGATACCCTTCTCAGGTTGCAACCAAGTTTTTTCCTCCAACATGTCTTACCATACTATACTTTAGTATATTAATTTTTTCAGGGTTTTATAGATCCAGATTCCCGTGATTTACTGTTACACACATATTAGAAAGGGAATAAAGCTAGCCCCAAAATTGTAGCCAATCTTTTTAAAAATCTTTTCCAATGTCATTGTAAAGTACCTGCAACCACACAGGCACTGCAGTCATTCTAATGTACTGGCGTGATCCCAGGCAAGTTAATGCCCAGGAGTACTGTCCTTTGGCTGACAATCTGCCCCCCAGTACTCTGGCTAGGAGAGGCAAGTACTTGCTTGTCTGTACAGTGAAGTAGGCCCTTTTTGGGGAGAGGGGGAAGGAGGGGGCTTCCACTCTGTGAGGTTTCTGGACTGATCTAAGGAAAGTTTTGAGTGCTGATTTAAAGATGGTCCCATCAAGACAGCTCCAGATACGAGATCATGCAACTGCTCTGGAAACAGCACTCTCCTCAAACTAACCCTCATCTCCTGCCATTGCTTCTCTGCTTCAAAAGATGCGTGAAAGAAACAGGCCTCTAAACACTTCATAAACATGCAATTTTCTGTTCTTACGCTAGAATAAATTTGGAGCCCTACCCCGAGCAAAACCTGGCTTTTTATAGTGTGTGTTACAGGCATAAGAAATATGTCATATTTTATATGCAACCACAAGGACACATGGCATGTAATGAAAAATAAAGTCAATCACAATAATCTGTTCCCAGAGTCCTGATTATTAACATACGTTTGTTTTACTATCTCACTAAAAAATCCTGTAGATTCTCAGCTTTATAAAAAGAAACACATCATTTTATAGTTCTAATCCAAAACAGTAGTTTACTAGTGCTGTTCTATTGCATTGAGGGCTTCAAAATCGGGTTTTTGGGGGGGGGGGGTAAATGAATATTTCCAGGAAACTCTCCTAACATGATCTCAGATATTCACAAAAATAGAACCAAAAGCACATTGAATGTGGCTTCTGAAAGTCATTCTTGTCAAAAAAAGTGAAAATAATACGCACACTTGCCTCAAATTTCCACAACACATTTTGTGTAAGCACCAAATAATGTTGCACATGAAGTTCAGAACCAGGCAAATTCTGATTAGAAAACTTTAAACACAGTTTCCTCCACAGCTACAGCCACCCTGGAGTGGGGCGATCACACCCAGTGGAGGGCAGCAGGCATTGCAGCGCACCCTCCACTTGAGCTCTCCAAAGCCACCACTCCAGTTAATGGGAAATGGATGATGAATTCCATAAAGAAAAAACCTCAAATTTCTAGGTCTTTTAGGAAAACACTGACAAAAGTCACTATGACAAAAAGTAATTGCCATGAAATAAACATAGATTTGTATTACACTATTAAAAATATCTGGAAGAACATTAGATTTTTTTATTCGCTATCAAATATCTCACTGTTTAGAAACCACTCAGTTAACACAAGCCGACTGTCAAAATCAAATAGAATTTGGGACACCATTAACTCATATGTAGGATTTTTTAATCTTCCTTTTTACCTGGATGAGAAAGTATATCGGAAATACACTATTTATTCAATATTATAGCAATTCCCCAGTAGTACTGGGGTACAAAACAAAAACGGAAGTACTTGATTTTTCTGAAGGTTTTCTTTTTGTAGCTGGTTTACTTTACAGCTATTTGTGCTCACGTTCCTTTGAAAATAATTTCTGAGATCACAGTGAGCTAACAGCATGTTTACCTATTTGCATATATTGAAAAGCAATAACTAAAGATCAATTATTTAAAACACAATAAATTGTGGGCTTGCCATTAAAAAAATTAAGCGTGAAATACTTTTAACTGTTTACAGGTGTAGGGCTGTTCAAAAGCTGGTATTCTCACAATCAGGCAGAAGTTATCTTAAACATGGTTCTAGTTAGTGTCTGATGTGTACAACATGGAAACAGAGAGTAAAATTTCCAGTGATCAAGTGAGCACGATTCTCCACAGAGTCTCTAACCCTCAGATAAGGAGTGAATTCTTGTGGCAGGATGAGAGCATGATGGCCATAAGATTTTAATTTCCTTGCCCCCAAATGTCAGTCTCATAATCCAGAACAAGTGACAGCTGCTTCCCAACTAAAAAGCTGTAAAAGAAAAACTACTTTGTTTTCGGAGCAAAACTATAAACCTGATGAAGTAAGAAAGAACAATACTTGGAGAATCTCAAGGTGGTCCAAGATCAGCAGTAACAAAAGCTATCAGTGTCCCGTCTTGTATGATAACTCTCACCAGAGGAGATGCAAATTCTTGTCACAGCTATACATTTTCTCAATTCATAGAACTGTGGGCCACATGTTTGGTAAAATAAATTCCCACACTCCTCCTAGTGCTAATTCAGTGATAGCTTCCTTTTCTGGTCACATTTTTACTATGTTTTCGTCAATTCTAGAAATGAATGACTAGACTTTTTTAAAAAAAAATTGTCATACACTTTAAGATCATGACAATGTTGAATGAAGCCATCCTAAAACATAACACTGAATATAAATTTTGTTGCAAAGCCATTTTTCTTTAGTTTCAATAGCAGGCAAGCATTTAATTAATATTCCTTCTCTATACGTCAAAAATTAAGGCAAAAAATACCAGGGCCTACACCTTTCTAGCAATTCATTCCATCCTTTTTGATGGACACTTTGCAGCTGCCTTTAGTGTTACATACTACTTCAAAATTCTGCTGTGATATCTGTTCTCCATGTTTTTCTATTACGCTTGCAACATTGAACTATCTTCTGCAAAGACAGCATTTAATAGTACTTTCCCCCCAGCTTTCTTGCTGATTTTTGCCACCTCACCAGTTTGTCACCATCTGACTAATCAGAGCAGCCTACTGGACTTACGTAAGGTCACCTCTCCTTCCACATAAACTATATTCACTCCCTCAGTCTTCTGTGCTCATTTTCTTAAGGTTGTCTCATTTCCTCTATTGACATCCTTCATGTTCCCTTCCCAAAACTACCTGTCTGCCTTATGCTTTCCTGTATACATAGGACTGCCAGAATTTGGATATATTTCTTAAATGCAGTGTGTGCACCTGACATTTCTCATATTGAAAAATACTGCATTATGTAGCATCCAAAATTGGAACTTATTCCACCTGAGTTCTATTTCAGCAATTCTGGCACACGTTTGGAAAAAAGCAAATAATTCAGTGCAGAAATACTGAGGACGTGATCCCATGGAGCTTTTTCTATACTACAAAATACACAATATAGAAAAATAAATGAAAAAACTATTACTGAAAATTTAATACAATCAATTTAAAAATGGCTGTATCTCACAGGCAAGCCTGTCTTTCCCAGTACTTATTCTGTTCAAGCAGGGGCACGCCATGTCTTTTGAAGAACACCAACCTAAGCAGCTGTGATTTACATTCTGTTGCGATGATCTCAATTTAGTTGCAAGGGAAGGTTTTGCACTATTGGCCCTGGAGCCTGACACAGCAGACAGTCACAGTACCAATAGCAGGCCTAAAGCCCTTCTATTGCCTCTTGACCGCCAGACATCCACCTGATGGCCACTGATTTGAGCCAGGGAGGGTTACATGAAAATGGAAACAGAATCTTACCTTCTGGCCTTTGATCCCAGGTGGGCCTGGAAAGCCTATGGGGCCTGGATCACCCTGTACAACAAAAACATCCAGAATCACTATGTTTCACTGGAACATGACACAGGCCTATAAACATGTAGGACTTCGTATCTTCTCTGCATTCTTGGACATTTGGTACGAAGAAGTAGCCAATGTTATTTTACCAGGCATAGTTTTTTTTTTTAGAGGAAGAAAATTGAAAAGGCAACAGTTCCTCAATTGCAACCACCTAGTGCAATGTGCCTGCTCCTGCATCATACAACATGGCCAAATCATGGCTGGAACAGACTCAGTTCACAACCTCACAGCATTTACTTTTAACCAACATAAATGGAGTGAAGAAGCTATGCAATTCTTGAGGTAACCCCTCCCTCAGAAGTGAGTGGTTTCACCTCAAATTAACGTATATATTTAACTATTACTGTTTATTGTTTGTGTTACTGTTATGCCAACTATCCTCAACCAGGAATCAGGACACCATTATGATATGTGCTGCATAAAATATGGCATAAATCTAACCTGTGTAAAAGACAACATGAAAGATGCATATAGACAAAGGTGTTATGGTGGCATATGGCTATTCTCATTCAAGTTCTTTAAACTTTGCAACTACGTGATGGTATACGTGAATGAGAATTAGAGCATCATCTCAAATGCTAGGGAGATGGAACACGATGCATTTTTTTTATGGTTGTTGCAGATGGAGGAGGAGGGAACGTTGTCCCAGTTCTTTTTTCCTTGCTCAGGACTGACAGTGAAGAGAATCACTCTTTCAGGATTAGTGCCCAAATTCAAATTCAATGAGTCAAGGAACAGATCCTGGAAGCAAGTTAGCATCGAAGTAAATTCAAGTCCATTGCTTAGGGTAAGCAAATTTGACTTGGGTGAAAAATTAAGAACCCAAAACAGTGAAAATTATAAAAATGTGTATCAACCCCATATTTTTGGATTATAGATGCATTCTGCGTGTATTTAGGTGTATATCATATCTATACATGGGTGGGCTTTAGACTATTCTGTGGCAGCCTGAGCTTATGCCACAGAATAAACCTTGAGTTTCAGGTAGACACGTATAGCTCACAACACTATGATTAGATTGCCAAAAGCAAAAGCTGCTTAGATTAAAATAATGTTGCTATTTCTACAAAAGCTACACTTCAATTTCTTATCAGTGCATCAACAGACACATTTCTGAATTTTGCTCAGCAGCCCTTTAACACTGAATATATGTATTTGTGAATTTTAGGGTTTGACAGAATGTACACATTAAAAAAATATGTTATTTTATGTACATATCAGCAGCTAGTAAACAATAGTTATTTGCTAATGCTTGCTTCATTACAGAGAGTGGTCCTCGACTCCTACAGTGTTTTCTACTTAGCACAAATGTTCCACAATTGAACAACTAGCAAATGCGCTTAATAAAACTTAGCATAAATACAAGATATTCTAAAAGATATACCGTAGACTAACACATTAGAATGCAAACATGTAATTACATTTTTTGTATTATTACATTGATTTTAAAGTTTCATACATAGTAGATTTGCAAGCTAAAAATGAAATAATCACAGGCTTTCAAGCCCACAATTCCTATGAAGAACCATTTTAAATATTTATACTCAAATATTTTGGGCAGAGAAAGCAACCGCTAGTTTGGCTAAAGCAGCTTAGGAGGAACTAGTAGGAAAAGCCTCTGAAGTGAAAGGACAAATCTTAGCATCAAGAGTCTTTTAAAGAGAGTGGTTAAATACAACATGACATGCGATAATGTGTGCACTTGTCATCACCAAATTTTGTCTGTCTTACACAACTTTCTGGACTAATGCAAGGTACTAAAGAAAACTGGAATCTGTACTTTGACGTATCAATGTGAAGAGAATTCAATTTCACTGTTCTAAAAGTATTTCCCTTTTAATTTTTTTTTATTTTATTCTTATAAATGAAATCAAATATATAATTTAAGTTTCAGCTTTGAATATAATTTTATATTTGTCTTCGGTTCATCACATGACCTGTGTCTGCACTGGTCAGTCTCACATAATTGTCAAAATACACCAGCATCACAGTAAATACAAAGCATTGTGCTGTTATAACTTGCCTGAATATTAAACAAGACTTCAACAAAAGAATGGGACAGACAAGACATTTTTCTATTATTAAGAAAATATTACCTTTTCTCCACATTTTGCCTGCCCTGGAGAGAATCCTGGGTCTCCTTTAGGGCCCTGTTGCAGAGAAATTAAGCTCATCAATATTATCAAGGAAGAGAATTTTTAATAATATATGTGGAAACAAATACTTTCAACTGTTATAGCAAGAGGAGGGGGACTGTTCATATAAAATGCACTTGTTATTACAGATTTTTTTTCTCATAACTTTTTCAGTAAAAAACTACAACAATAGCGTGAGTTCACATCGAAATGAGATGTACATTTTCCAAATTTCATAACATCACAAAAACTTTTGATAAGCAGATTTTATTGGTAAATCCGAGCAGGATTACAGCAGCCACCCCAGCTGAAATGTTCTCCCCATGTCTTCACCACTTCAGGACACCACCTATTCCCCAAACACTGTGCAAGATCATCGGGCTGTATTACTGCATTGATTGTAATCTTGTCCAGGCTTCCTCACGCTCAGTACCTGCCCCACACAGCACAGACATCATGGTGGGGAAGGATGGAGCTGTAAACGTGCAGCAAAGGCCTCTGTTCCATTATGAAGTACTTCCTAGCAGATGAGACAGCTCATCATTCATGGCCAGGAATTACTGTCCGCATTCAAGACTAGGCCACAAAGAGGGGAAGGACGCTGCCGCACCAATCTCTCCTATTTCAAATCCCCGCTGCTGGAGCCCGCCGTCACATGAAGTGCCAGGCACTGCAGGCGGACACGCCATAAGAGACCTGGGGCCTGCCATGGGCCAGGAGTCAGGGCTGGTCAGGACGAGTCGGGCCTGGCAGCTGGCCCTGCAGAGCTATCGGCTACAGGCAGCACAGCCACCACAAACCCGCACCCCTCAGAGTCAAATTCACCGCCCTTAAAAGAGGAGTCACCAGCAAACGGCACCTCCTGAGACAGCCCTGGGTGAACTGCTTCACGCTGGCCGAGCAGTCACCTGGGGAGTTCCCAGAGCCATAGGCCGAAACCACATTAATGCACTAATAACTGAAAATACAGTAATTGAGGAGGAAATGGGGAACCCCTTGGTCTAATCGATACTAAAAGCTGCATGCAAAAGGCACTGTAACATTTCATTGACCTGTTCATATAAACGGCACAGGCTACAACAGTGCTACTCACAAGCATCAAGATCTACTCTTCTTACTCAAAAATACGTTTTATGTAGCCAAGGAAATAAGCGTTACTGTTGAAGTAATCCCACAGCAGCACTAGATTAAAGACGATACGTGCCCTTCATTGAAAGAGAGCTCAAGTTGGAAAAAACGGCTGTTTAGACATTACCGGCACAATCATGCTCTCAGGGGCAACACTGGATGCTCAGAGGGACATACAAGACAAGCAGCGTGAGGCTTCCTGACGGTCAGCCATTTTAGATGTGTAACATACAGGGCTTTCACTTGAAATGCTACGGGGCCCGATCCTCCTCTTGCGTGCAGCACTGCAGATCAGGGGTTATCCTTCCCTCTGCAGTTCAGATTTGTACACGTGAAGCCACTTGAGAAACTAAGCTTGTTGAATACTAAAGACTGGAAATATGGCAAAATGAATCTGTTGTGTTAAATTGATGTGTCAGGTCGCAGAGAACACAGTTCTTCAGCATGGCAGGAGTTATCTGAGTTTTTTCCAGCTGATTTACATTTTGGAAGGTAAATAGTTATATTCCTTGAACAACTCCAGCCAGTCTTCTGCTTCCATTTTGCAACGCAGACATATTAAACTAAGAGTTGTAATAAAACTGTGATCAGCTCTTGGCTAGTTAAAAACAGGCCTTCTGATAACTTACCCATTGCCTTTCCGTTCCCTTAGAAGCACAATTAATTCCTCATTATTTTTAATCTAAGAACCAAACAGCCATTGTTATGCATGGCCTTCAGTTGTGGATTAACAACACATCACCACAGCTCAAGATGTGAGGATAAAATAAAGCACTTCATTATTTAATCTATGTAACATTACAGTGTAGTTAGAACAGTGCCAGAATCCACAAACTATATTTTCTTAACTAATCCATTTTTCAGAGAGCCAGGAATACAGCCAAACCTCATGAATACTTTTAAATTACTTTAAAAACACCCATCAACTGTTTATCAGGAATTAAATGCCAAGGACATCAGCTATCGGTTGGAACTGCTAGCACATGCTCAGGGCTGGATACTATACTGTAAGGGTATTAGCTAATATTGTTCCATGCTTCAAAAGCAAGTGCATAAAGGATGCTTCAGCACAGGAGGGAAAAACGCATGCAGCTTAAAGGCAGAATAAAAATCTGCATTAATTTACTGCCAGAAAATTGTTGCAACTCGTCTGCGATGTTTTAAGATCAAACAAAAGTGTGTGTCGTTTCAGGTTACGTAGTCAGTGTGGGTCAACTGGATCTTCATAGTCAAAACTTGGTGAGCACCTGGCTAATTTTTATTTAAAGAAATGTGTTTCAGAAGATACTTGTATTGAAAAGATAATTTATAGTCTAACAGAAATGAAAGAGATCTCTAAGCACCCAGTAATATATACATATATATATTTTATTATACGTACCTATAAAATATATATAGGTAACATGCACACATATACAGTTCCTTCTATTCTTAAAATCATGGAGGCAGCTACAGAACTGATCAGAATTATGATCCAGTGGAAGGGCAAAATACATTATAAAACAAATCCTAGGAGTAACTGGTTAAAATTATTTTCCTAGCGATGTATTCTATTATACAGCCAGCATAAATATGGTAAAAATTAATTATCAATCTCTAAGTTTAACTGTTCCTATAGAACTAGATAATAACTAAAGCACACAAAAAAATAGAGTCACTTGGTTTTACAGTGTTTGACACTGAAATCTTTATTAAATTTCTTTTTATGTCCTCAAGCAGTTTTTAACACCTGTCATGACAGGTCAGATTCCTGCCATTAGGAATCGTACTAAAACAAATCATGGTTGCTGCTGTTTTTTTCCTAACATGTCTATCAAATTGTTCAAACTAAATATGAGTTGAAGGCATTCTGCAACTGCACAGATCTGTCAAATCTATTTAAAGTGCCTATGTTACACAAGTTTGAAGGGTTTTATTTGAGCTTCCAGTCTAGTATTTTGTCTTTGGTTATAAATATCACATCCATAAATCTTCAGAAAATTATTCTAGCATATTAATCAAGTGATAATGTCTGAAATATTAGAATATTTAAATATCAAAGTTTGGGCATTGACAAAAAAAGAGGAATTTATAGAGGATGACAGTTTATGTTTCTTCCTCTTTTTTTTCTTTTTTAAAAGCAATTAAATGTTTATTCTCACTTAAATTCCAGTTTATCAAAGAAGCCGAGCTGATTTACAGGAACTCTTTTGGGAAGTACAGACTACTTGCATGGATAACAGTTTCCAAGTCATCATTCTGCACACACAGGGGTGTTTTTTTTCTCCTGAATAAACTGCTATTTTGTTTTGATTTGAAGTTCAATTTGATTGATTACATTTAATTATGTTTATAGTAACAGTCTCCATCTGTAAACCAAAGAAGGCCAATTGTTTCTATTATAGGAAACAGTTCTGGGGCTTCCAAAAAGTCATTAAGAAGTTCATGTATTTACATGGCAACATGGATAAATTAACTCACCTTTGGACCTGGCAATCCTGGCAAACCTGGATTACCATGTGGTCCTGGAATACCCTATAAAACAAAACAAAACAAAAACAAACAAACAAAAAGGAGTGGGATTATTCAGTACTCCACTGAACAAGTGTGAACAGTTACTGCATCATTGTTGCTTTTAGAAGCACTGGTTGGGATTTTCAAAGCATTCTCAAGAAATAAAACATGCACATCCTCTTAAAAAATTAAGAGCGAAGCTGAGTATTTCCCTTTCTTTAAAAAAATCTCAGTTTCTATTGTCTTCCCAAATAATTCGTAACAGGTATTTGGCACACGGTCACTGCAATGTTGCTCTCCAGCTACAAAACTTGGAGGCATGGGAAAAAATCAGGAAAAAAAAAAAAAAAAAAATAAAAATCACATTCTGAGGTACCCAGCTATACACTGCAAAGAGAAGGAAGTGGATCAGTTCTCACTGACCTAAAAGATGACTCAAAGCAACGTATTCCACCTTCTCTAAACAAATCACAGACAAAAACCCTTCACCAACCTGATTCTCCCACAGCCAGTGTAGGAAATGGACTTGTTACTGAAAGAGTTGGACTTAAATCATCCCAGGAACAGAATAGGCTATCAAGACTATCTGTGCCTTCCAGGATAAGTGTCTGTTCCTGCAATACACTCAGCAATCCTCACTCCTTGACAAACTGCACATTAGGAAAAATATTTGTTGCAACGGCTGTCAGCAGCTATTCATCTTCCAAACACTGAAGGACCAAACTGGTGAAAACCTATCCCTGGTAAGTCAGCAAAAAAGCTTTTGTTGAATTCACTAAGGCCAAAATTCCACCCAAACAATTAATCCAAATACCAAAAATAATAAGAATCCTTTTCAGCTTTCTCATATATTCAGTGGTCTAACAACAGATAAATTCAGTATTTGTCTTTCCCTCACATGAGATTGAATTTACCAGTTATACCTTGCAGTAACACTGAAAACTGTATCTGTTAAGTGCTCCCTCTCACTAATGACGTTGACATAACTCGACAGAAATGCTAATCCCATGTGCTGTTTGAGAGCTTAATGTGCACACTGGCAACTTTGGAGGCGCTCTCAGGGATTTAGGAGAAAGGAAACAAACAGAAAGTGCCCATGTAGCTGCAGTGCTGAAGTGGCTCCTAGCTTTTGCTGCTTGCAATGTTGTTATCTTGGGGCATAGTACTGCAACACAGAGGTGCAAAAGTATCCTCATGAAATGAGAAGCATCAGGGGAATTTCATCTCATCACTGACTAATTCTGAAATTGCTGAAATTTCATTACTGAGAAACTCAGAACAAGCCAAGACGCTTAGAAAACCTTAACTGTCAGATGTGGACTTCTCTACCATAGAATTACAGAGCTCAAAATCAGTTTTCAATGGAAATCTCTAACCATTAAATCAAGCATTGATACCATGCCCAAAGTGTCCAACCCATGTGAATCCCTGTCAAGATCACATTTGGACACACACCCAAGAGACCCTGAAGGCAGCCCAGGCAATGTGGCTCGGCGCTCTGCTGCTTCCCTTCAACACCTCAAGTCACATTTCAGGGTCACAAATGGCAGCTCATGTGAAGGAAGACAGAAGTCACAGGGCAGACTGGTAGACGTGGACATGAACTTTGCATCATCAGGGTTTTACGTGCTTTTTGGCTGAAAAAAAATCCTCTATCATACCATGTATCTTCACTAGCTGTACTTGCTTGAATTTATCAGTGTTGTACAAACTAAAGAGCACTGACATTTCAAAACTATTTATTTCTTTGATCAAATAGTTTTATAGACTTTCTTGGCCCATATAAATATGCATTTTAAACTGAGAACTACTGGTAAATATTCATCTTGGCCATTTCCACACTTTTCCAGGCACCCTACTGTAAGCTGTCTCTTCACATTGGAAAGCATGTCCTATTCAATAATTAATCCAGAAAATTCACACGGTAGAGCACTGTGCTCTTAAGTACTCTATACCTGTAAAAAAAGACCTGCAGAAAAAAAAACCCAAACAAACAAAAACTGAGCAAGAGAGATCTCACCAACAGGCATGGCTTTAAACATATGTGCAGCCTCCTCTAAACCAAAGACAGCTTCCGAATTGTGAGGATCTACTTGGGTATGTGGGATCCTGCCTCTCATGCCAGACATATCCTCAACAGAGGCACTATGCAACATAAAAAGCTGAGCTGTAAGAATTGTCAGCTCTTATATAGAAGAATAATTTGAAAAAAAGGATCCAAGAAGTCAGGAAGATATGGATTTGAAGGAATGTTTTTCATTTTATACTTTTAAATGTGTCTCATCCACTCCCTTGCCTCCAACTGCTCTAAAGCATCAGTTTGGTTTTCGGCCCCTTTGACCAGTGCACTTTCCTACCCAGTCAGACCAAGTTTTGAAAGCCAGCAAAGCACAGGATGTTCAACACACTGTTCAGCAGCAGCTTGTTTAAATGTTCCTCAAAGGCTGAGTCAAAACTCCTCCCACACATCTGCTGAGCTTTCATATAAACTACTCCCTTATCTCCCACTTCCGATTTGCCTAGATGAGTGCACTCCAGCCATAACCACTTACATCCCCAAATACCATGGCCTGAAATCATCTACACAACAAATCCTCACCTGTTCCCTCCAGCTGCCCTTCCCCTACCACCACCTCAGGGACTCCTCAACCATTTTTTTTTTCCTACACAATTGCGCAAACACAGATTTACCCTCTTTTGCCCCGTCAACTAGTCCTTGCAGCAGCACAGGCTTCTCCCATGCTCTTGGCAGCTGGGGCACGGGTGTCTGCTCACTGCAGCAAAGCCTGTGCTCTGTCCTCTGGCACAGGGCAAGGCTGCTGTCCCTGCTCATGTTGGGGTGCGCCCAGTCACACAAAATAAATCAGCATTTGCTACTGTAGCTCATTTCTTGGGCAAATTACCCAGATATCTATCGCCCCTTTTATCAAGCTGCTGTAACACGAGACTAAAACAGATTTTTGGGAGTGGTTCCCCCCACCCCCCCCCCCCCCGTCTTGCAGTGGTTAATTTTGTATCCACAGCCTGCTCCTCTGTGGCCGTGGCATGCATCGCTCACTCCCCCTCATTCCAAAAACAAATGAACATGACCTTAGATTGCAGCAGATGGGAGCAGCATGGAAAAACTAAAAGTTAATATTGCGAGCAGCAAAAGCTAGGTACAAATGTAACAATGCTCTGTGTACGCACCCATGCACGGAGTTAACCACGCTGGAGGCTCACAGCAGAAAAAAACCTGTTTGCCTTCCTTTAACCTATCTGCCAATGTTAAGAATCATACACTTTCGTAATCAGCAAGCATATGAATAAAGTTGAAAAAACCAAAATGACGCAAACTCCAGTTTGATTACTGGTGACCTGCCTACAGCTACAGAACATAGTCGTTTTACTCACCCGAGGACCTCTCTTTCCTGATGGGCCAGGTAAACCTGGAGGACCTGGAGGACCCTGGTGACAGAAAAATCAAAACAATTGAGGCTAAAACCTGATACAAGGACAGTATCACAAGTCTGAATCAGACCAGTTCTTCTAACTGTTGACTTTCTGCTTATGCAGACCTTCTCAACTTGAAAACCAATTCCCAAACTACAAGCACGTGTGTTTTTAATCTGGCTCTAAATTGGATTTCTGTTTAGAAAGTATCCTATGTCATAGGAATTGGAGCTAACAATCTAGATAGTAACTTTTACTTAAGTGTATTTGTATTAAAGGCAGAAGAGGTCAGTTCAAGGATTAGAAACAAGCAAGTGCAGTGTATTTCAAAACAAAGAATAGAGAATAATTAAGCCTTTTTAATAAGCATGCTGGCATGCCAAACACATTTTAGAAGAGTCAGGAGTAACTGTGAAAAAATGAGATACCACCCCACAGAAAAGACAGACGTGAAATAGAAGAAAATAAACGTGGACAAATGATTGTTCAGTTTCCCATTAAAAGCTTCTGATAAGAATAACTAGTAGCATGTTTGCCCTTGTATATAATGAATATCATTCTCTTTAAAGAAAATGCAGATTTTTAAAAAACGCTAGTATATAACCAGATGTATCTTTTGCAAATAAATTAGATTATTAGTCACTATAAGAATATTAGACAGTGTACCACCCTCTGTATATCTAGGTGTTTTGACCATAGAAACTTTTGCTTTTCTGTAGGTGATTGCTGTTTACATTCAAAACCCTAGGATCTACTTCATTGTACCCAAATACAAATGAGAGCTCTAGACTAAAATCTGAATTTATATTATATTTCATCTATCACACTTGAGTCCTAAGGAGGCATGGGCTATTCTTAAGGGTGAATTCACCTCCCATCCAAGTGCCAGCACAGCGAGTCCCAGCTTTAACAGAAACCAAGTACTCCCACCGCAAAGGAAGATGGACATCAAGAAAGTCAGACCTCATGAAGGAGGCCAGTCGATGATAGCAGAAAGGGATTCAACTTGCTCTTTCACCCAGGCTTCCTTGCACTCCTGTGTTCTGTATATACTACAGCCTCTCAGCTGAGGCACTAGGCAAAACACTGAGTATCATACTGCCCATCACCAAACAACACTGCTGAAAGCTGGCAGGGATACCAGGGAAATCAGAAGGACAACTATGGTGGCTGAAATGGCCAACTTGCAGGCTTTGCAAAAAAGGAAAAAGAAAAAAAAAAAAGAAAAAAAGAGAGAAGGGAAAAAAAAAGACAAACACCCTTTGGGGTTTTATTAGCAACCAATGAATCATTTTATTAAGACAAAAGTTGCATTTTTAAAAACCTAGTTTTGTGGAAGTGATATTTCTTTTTCCTTGGAAAGATAATGTCACTAAGAGAGAAGACAGTGCTGATTACAGACTTTAGGCATCGTCAAGCCAATTACATTCATTTGGCCAAAATACAGACCACTTTGGACAATTCTGGGAAAAACACTGTTGTTTTGAGGAAGGAAAAAAAAAGATTTTCCTCTCCAATTAATCATAATAATCGCAGGAGTCTAATTGTAGTGCAACTGCCTGTTTATAGTTGGGAATATTTGTACGTCCATACATACCGCACTAAGTCATGCTGAAACCCATACCCTGCACTTCCCTCTCTGTGTAATTTAGAAGACACAAATCTGTGTAACAGTCTCACCTTTAGGTCAAACCATAACATGTCATACTTTTAGCATAGAAGGTTCACTATTCACCCTGATTGCATAAATGCTCACTGGCATCATCATATTTTTCTAAAGTAAAAAGATCCTGTGTTTAATAACAACAACAAAAAATCTAGCAGACACACACATGGAAAGGTCTTGACCTGGCATTCTTGTCCAGGTCCAAAAATGTACCTGAAACGGCACAGAAAGCTCCCACCCTGCCACTGCTGAAGTAGTATGCTTTATAATATCTCCCCTCAAATTGTAAGTTGAGATGCACTTTGCTTTGAAAATTATCCTGGGACTACAAAGGGAAACATATTATATTTTTTATTAAGTAAAATAGTTGCAACTAGTGTGCATTCCTTTGTGATTTGTGGTACAAAGTTCTTCTATATCCCTGTTTCAGATGCTTTCTACATTGTCTTAAAAATACATTAATAGCCAAACCCCACCATTTTCCTAATAGAAATCTTAATGAGTATTTATTAAGATCCCTCATCTTTGCTGCTGATTTATTGAATGAGGGCAGTGAGATCATTTTTCCCTATGTGACTTTTTAAGGTTTTTTTTTAAATAGTACCTGCTTCCTCTGGAAAAAAAACCAAACCACACCAACAACCCAAAACCTCCCTTCACTTTGATTCCACTATTTCATAAGTAATTATCTCTTTTCATCTAAAAAACACAAAAAGAAGAAAATCTAATCACAACCAAGCCCTCAGCAACCCCTAAAAGAAGCAGTAAAATATATTTTGAATTATGCAGCCAGAGATGAATAATGCTTTCTTAAGGCTTTCTAAAACAGTCATTGTAGATGAAGTCTCTGGTTAACAATAATCAGCAATTAGCACCAGCAATCCAGCTGTTTGATTAAAGTATTAACAAGGACTCTCCTTAATCAGAGTATGTTACTCCTTAACCTCCAGCTCAGACTCCTCCCTGTAACTCAAGCAACATCTCTGCTGACAGCAGACATGTAAGTCTTCCTGGAAATGCTTTTCTGACTAGTTGTAAGAAGTTATTCCACCGTATGTGCTTCTTCAGCCTGTGAAGCAACTACAACTTCAAATCAGCATGACTGTTTTTATACTAGCTAGGAAGCTATTTATGCCTCTTAGGCATCCATGTAAGCCACAGAAGTCAACATCTGAGAGTAAGCCAATCTCTCTTAAACCAAGGAATTAGTCATTTGTTTGAATAGCTTTTCCTTCAACTACTGGAAACAGTAATTAAAACAAACCTAAAGCAATTAAAAGTGTTAATGTGGTTTTTTGCATTTGACATTTAACCACCAACAAAAAAATAGTGACTTTGCGGAAATATTACTGACACAAATTTAAAATTCATTTATTTAATAAGATCAGTTTGCTCAAAACAGATCATACGTACCTTAAGAAAGGTACTGCAACTTACTGTCCTTAGGAAAGGTAAACGTTTCATTTAGCTATTGAGGGAAGAAGCTCAAGTTTCAAATAATTATGGCTTAATCCTGAAATAATAAAAGTAGATGCTACTCTTCCAGAAATTTTCACTACCTTTCAAATGGTCATTGGGATGACTGTAATGGTGAACTTTCACAGACATTTTCTAGGATACTGAAGCCCTTCTATGGATGCATGTGTTTTAAACTTGCCCTGTGCCTGAGGTAATAGGAAGCATCTCATTTACATATGACAAGCCCCTAAGATTTCAGATGCACAGCAGTAAATTCTGCATTAAGTAGTTAAAACTTCTGCACAGGCATATGCTGATCCTGTTGCCGTTCAATACCTAAATCATATTCACTGAAATTTCTCTTGCAAAACAACTATGAAGTTTCTCTTTAAAAGGCATTTGACTACTCCCCAACCACTCAACCTCAGCTCACCTCAAACACTTTTTTAAAAGACTAAATTAAGAAACATACGAGTTTAATGCTTGATCCATCAAATACCTAACACAGGCAGTCCTTCAGCAAAACAAAAAAAACATTAACCTTTCTGCACATCATCACCAAAATACCTGAAATACAGCAGGGAAGTAATCAGAAACATCAGGCTCCAAACCTCTTCTAAAAAACTCTCCACAAAAGGAAATTCCACTTCTAACATTGTTAATATCACTTGTTCTATTGTGCAGGCATCACTCTGATTAACTATGTTTTCCTTATGTCCCACCTAAAATTTCCTACTCTGTCTTGCCATACTTTCTGTGAAGAGGCAAAAAAGTATCTTTATTAACTCACCCTTTGCAGAACTAGAACATTTGTCCCTTACTTTCATTACTAAACACACTTTTGTTTTAACCTTTGCTCAGAATCATATTTTCTGTAACTGCACCACCATTACTGCAACCTTCTGCAATCCTTCCAGTCTGTCTACATGCTTTTTAAAGCTCATCATCCAAAACTGAGGACACATCTCCAAACTGCAGCCTCAGCATACCCAAACCAGTAGAAAAAAAGCCTGTCTCTGATACTCACCGCTCCCGGTAATGTATCAAGCATCACAGTGGTAAGATGCATTTATTCTCTAGTGCACTATAACATCACTTATCACCCTCATCTGACTGCCTAACCAATCACTCCCCCATCCTCTATTTGTACTTTTAATTTTTGTACTATTGCACTAAGTTTCATCCCATCAGTTTTAGACCATCTGGAATTCTGATTCTGTCACTCAGAATTCTTCTACCTACTCCTAGCATGTTTTGTCTACCTTTTTAAAGCATATTGCTTCATACAGATATTAATTTAATTATTGAGCAACAAGGATCCTACCAAACATGAATGTCCACCTATTTTTTTCTTCTTGCTTCATTTGCATTTCACTGGAAATGATAAAAAAACCACACGCTTCTCTTTCCAAATGCCCTAGAGCAGGCAGTCACTTGTGTATGATTAACCTCCTTTCTTCACAGCTGTAGAAGTCTTTCCCTTTCTCTGTCAAGAATTCCTACAACAGCCAAAGCAATGTCATCAACATCAGAGGAATATATATATGGCTTTGGGTTACGGATTAAAGCTTTTCAATATTGATGTGCAGAAGATAGGGAAACTGCATCAGTTTCAGGTGAATTAAATGAAATGTTTAAATATTTAAGACTAACATTATCTTCTTGCTACTAAAAATAAAACAGCAAGAATCTTAAGTTTTTATCTGAACCAGCAGATACCGAGATAGATTTCTCAGCCTGGGCAGGGAATGTGAGGGTTACCTGCGGAGCTAAAATGCATTAAAGTGATTAACCGTCCAATATATCCCCTGTAGCCAGGGAGAGCCTCAGCAAGCAATTTTGTTCAACTGAGAAATAAGAGTGAAAGGGTAGCTCACGCTACCGTTACTGCTGTTTATTTAGCATCACATTTAGGATCTCTGAACTGCCCTCTCTCAGGGTTCTCACTCTCACACCTCTTGGTTGGAATAAGAGCATCTCATCCAGAACTCAATTCTGCCTAATGCAGGGCTTGCATTTCTAATTCCTCCTGGCAATATCGCCAGACTGCTTCTCCTTACCAACTAGATAGCCTAAGGAACACCACCTTTTGGTCTTCTACTATTTCTCCTCCTGGCTGAATGTCTTGATAATCCAGAAAGCTTTTCCAATAGAGGAAAATAATTCCTAGCTCATTTGTTGGGGGAAGCCAAATCCTGTGCAGACAGGCCTGCAGATGCAATTACCCTAAAATCAGCTCTTCAGCTCACATCAACCCCTCCTTCTACCAGTGTAGGACTATGTATCATGTTACTGCAAACTGCTTTAGGACTGTGCAATGACAAATACCAATTTGAAAGTTAAACAGTTAAAAATACACACCAGATTTATTTTTTTAATCTTTATACAGTGCCAACACCCTCTGCAACACAAAAAGGAGTGGCTCGTCAGATGAATGGAGCAGCTTTCCCTCTAAACTAGTGGTTCAGGAGACCACACTGTTCCACTTTAAAGTCACTTGATATTTTTGTAGGGGATTTTGGTCATTGCAACTGCTAGAATTTTAATCAGGGTCTTAATAGTTTTGAAGAAATAGGTGCCCTTTTCCATATGCTCTCCTTAAATGAAAGCCTGAATTCTGGAGCCCTGCTTTGCAGCAGTGGGTGAATTCCACAGCTGTGGGATCATGGAATACAAGGGGCCTAATTAGACAAGGCAAGAATCAGTTCTGGTAGATGATTAAAAGCTAAAACAAAGCTGAGGAGTTTAAGAACCACAAAAGCTAATTCTTGCCTGTCAACTCCAATAGAACCAATGTTATTTCTGTGTTGAAATCTTGAAAGAAGATTCAAACCAACCACAACATAATGAAAGAAGGAAAAAAAGGGGGGCGGGTTCATGCCTCATGAAGATTTTTTGCTACAAGGGAAGTTTGCAAATTCCTCAGTGTTGCTTTTTTAGGCTCCCCATTGATAAGACTCTGTGGGTACTTATGTATTTAAGTGACAGAGCCACACATATAAAAGCTGGATTATCTCTGATCTTCTCTACATGGGTGTACTACACTGAGCAAGCAAACCAAGATCACCTCTTCAAGTCTGAGGCCAACAACAGTGGCAGGTACTGTGCTACACAGCCTCCATGGAGCACAACTCTTTACAAAAGCTTGTGTGGACAAGGCCATGCAGAGGCCTCTTCTCCCTTTGGCATCAGTCTCTCTGGCAGCACAATGCTTTAGCTTTGCCTCTGTTCCAGTGGGTGCTGCTGGCCCCTTCAGCCAAACTAGTGCCCACAAAGGTCTAGATCAACTTCCCAGCTCTGCCACTGATCTCTAAGACCTTTGGCATGTTATTTAAATCCTGACCCAGCAAAACACTTCAGCACAAATGCACCATATTCCTTGCTACAGACTATACCAAACGCAAGGTCTGCTTTAACTGCCTTCCTAGACAAGACAAACTTCTGTGTCCCCAGTCTGTAAGACAGGCATAGAAAATGGTGACACAGACATCTTTGAACTCTCCAAATCAGCTATCATCTATGACACTGTATGTATAGTGTCTGTGTCTAGAAAAAAACCCAGAGCATTTGCTTGGAGTTTCTTAGTAATGCAAACAACCAACGGCATTATCAGCAGCCATTTCTGTGCCATGTAAAAAAAGAATGGATTTAACTTTCTTGGCTGTAACTGACTGAAATCACAATGTACAAGCTATGTGCTAAAATTAAAAACTTCCATTAGCAGTTATCAAACATCCTAAGCTCCAAAAATGGAAATTAACTTCATGTTGATGACAGCTACATACTTCGTGATATGTCCCCATAAATACTATCGTAAGGGACAAAAAGAGAAAAAAAAGACTGACTTCACATTCAAAAAAGATTAAGCAAGAGCACCCCTGGACTAACGTGAATTACTTGTTAACACATTTTTCAATTGTTTAACAATCCCTTTGCATCTGGATCCTGTTTAGAGTTAAAATTGAACTTTTAAATAGGTTTTCAGTTGCTGACTACCTTAAGAAAAAAAAATTTCAGTGTTGAAAGAATACAGGCAATAAATTTATGGGCACATTCAAATACATATTAGGAGCTGCTTAACACATATCAAATTGCTTTCCAGTAATAACCACACAAATGCACACACACAAAAAAAGAAGAGCAAGTGGAATTATCTACTCCATGCTATGGCTTAAAAATTTTAAGCAAAAACTCAAACAAGCACTAACTATCATATTTCCAGGGTAAGCAGGAACTGCTGTTCTTTTTTGTCTGTAGCTTCATATATATTGCTCCCATTTTTATGTATTAAAGTTTGAGCCTTGTGCACACAATAAGAAAGGACAAACAGGTTTCTATTTGAAGCACTACCGTGCATTTGCAATTGTTTCAGGGATCACTTACACTGCGAACTGAAAAAAATGCCACAAAATCTTGTAAGACTGTTCTAAAAATCATTTTACAGGCAGGTTTGCATGACCCTGTAACCTTGGGTTACAAATGGTTTTACCAGTCTACATTCTGCAACTGGTCTCTTTCTACAATTATGAATTTTGATAGCATTGCTCAACTGAGAAAACTATGTCAGTCTTCCAAACAGCCTGGTTGTTCCTTTCATGGATCAGTGTGTACTATATGAATTTATCCTGTAATTTTATTAAGTGAGCAGTCTCCATAATTAGCAGTTACAAACATCTGGCTGCATTTCAAATTTTAAAGAAGTCTGGGCTGCCTACCACTTCACCAGAATGTGAATGTCTTGAATGTCTTTGTATTCTGCCAGTAAATAAAAATATACAACACTTACACCAAAATTACATGCGGGAAAGAGACACACTTAAGGCAGACAAACATTTGTACAGTACAGCCGGGAGAAGTTGCAGTCACAGCTTTGGCATGCTTTGCGAGGTTTCTTTCAAAGCCTCTGTTAAATGTATGTTGCTGCATTATAGTAAAAAGAGTAAAGATAACTTACAGGAGGTCCAGTTTCCCCCTTTGGACCTCTGACACTTCCCATTTCAAACATTTTGTCAAGATCTTCATAGTCATAAGCATAATTATCAATACCAATTTCATAACTGTTTTCTGTGTGATAAGTCTCATCAGCATCAACTGCACCTTCCTGCCCTGGACTGAGTTGATTACCCAGAGAGAGGTCAGCAGGCAAACTGTACAGGGTTGTGTTGAAGACTTGCTGCTTTTTGCTTGGTTCATCTAAATGCTGTTTCGCTTTGTCCATTCCCTTGCTTTTAGTTTTACTCTGTTTTACAGGGGAGATCAGAGAAGGCTCACTTTGTCTGCCTGCATCTTCTGTGGTATTATCTAAATTATTTGGATATGATCCTGTGGGGATTTTAGTGATGTTTCTTTCTTTGCTCGTCTCCTGCTGATGAAGAGACAGATTGACATTCTCCTGGAGTTCTGTCTCAGGCCAAGCTTCCAGCAAAAGAGGTCTGGTCTCCGCAAACTCCAACGCAGAGACGTTTCTTGACTCAAAGTATTCTGGTAGAAAGTGAATCTGAGCAACATCAGTAACAGGAATGTTTGATGCTTCTTTCCTTCTATAAGCTGATACACTTTCTGACTGGTTTTTCTCATCAATCATCATCTTCGAAAAAATATCCAGCCCATCTGACACATGTGGAGCTCCTAGCAGAGATCGATAGGTTTCAGCCTGGCGACACTGCTGTTTCACATATTTACAATAGTTTGCAGAGGCTTCTGCATAGGGAATAATATCTAGCTGACATATAATTCCTTCAAAGCTGACAGAGTGAGAGTTCATCCTTCCCAGGGTAAATAAACCATCCAAATCAAATGTCTCCACTTCAGAAAGTACTTCTCTGCTATAGTACTTCTTTCCGCACTCAGCAAATATTGAGACAGTCTTATCTCTAATGTCAATGGCAAATGAATGCCATTGTTCATTATGAACACTATAATCAAAGTATGCGGACTGCTTCCCTCCAGTGTACACCACTACCTTTCTCGGTAGCAGCTGGACACCAAACTGCAGTTTACTTTTGTTCCTAATACTGAAAAGGAAAGCATTATTTACTCTGTAAGAGTACAACCCAACCAATATGGTGAACTGATGCCCCAGATTTGATGGTATGACTTGAATGATGGGGGACTCAATATGTGCATCACTAGTTAGTACAACTCCCGATACGGTTAGACGAACACCCTGAGGTAACAGAGATGATGTTGAGGGCACTGTCGTCTCTGAGGGCTGTTGAACATCTTTCACAAGGCCTAGTTGACGAAGAACATCTATTGCTGTAAAAAGAAATAAAGGCATACTGTTGATTTCGTTTACAAGCTCATAAATTCAGATCCATATAAACAAATGTACGCACAACATCTTAACAAATCTGTACTTCCCAGAGCATATATACTGCACACAGCAAGGGAAGGCCACCAAATCCCTAGTGCAAGGCACACCAATCTTTCACATAAATCAAACAAATGATTAAAGCCAGAATAAACTTTCCATCTTTAAAAAAAAACCAAAAAACACACACAGAAAGGCCCATGTAATGCCCGTTGTAGATTAATTCATTTATGAAACTGAAAAATCCCCATTTGCTATCTTCAACCTTTTCACAGTAGTCAGTGAACACACTTTGTTAGTTCCTTATTTATTTGGCTAATCCTGCCTACTCTTTGAGCAGATAATTTATTCTTTTCTTTAACTTTTTCTTCTGGAAAAACCTTCTGCAATAAAACCATGCTTTTCCTCTTTATCTGAAAAGTTTAAATGAAAGCATTTGAGGGGAAGGTTGCTTTGTTTTTAAGAAGGGACACGCTATTTATAACACAGTAACACCTCAGTAAAGCACCAAAAGATAGTCACTGGGTCAAAGCAAAATACGGAGGTAAGCCTTGCCGAGGAGCTACTATGTGCTGCAGAGGTAATTCAACTGGTACCTGGGAAGAATTGCTGTGCTTCCACCAGGGAGCTCTCCAAGCAATGCCCTGTGCCATTACAGATCTGGCTTCAAAGGGAATCGTTTTCCCAGTGGGATCACCCTTGATTGTATGTATCTGTGCCAAATTCAGTCAGACTAAAAGAAAACAAAGATCTTTCCAAGGGGAGATGCAACAGAGCACGCCGACGCCGCCTCCTTTCCCTCCACACAGTTTACTTGTTAGGGCCACGGATGAGGTGAACTCTGCAGAAGCAGAAGTGGTGAGGAGCAAGGAAAGAGGAGAAATGTCAGGACCCAAGGGGCAGCGCTCCCATCTTCTGGCTCACCTGTCCTCCCAGAGAACGCAAGGCTGCAGCTACCCAGACAAGATACTGAATTGAGTGTACTCCACAGCAGGAGACAGCACTGGACATTAAGGAGACAGAGAAACCAGCTGTCCTACTGATTTATGTCCTATAGATTTGGCTTTGGCATATAGACGTCTGGATAGGAGATCTTCCTACAGGGTAGAATGGGCAGTGCAGTTTTCACTGTTGGATTCTCTAGTGTCTTATATAATGTGAGCTTTGTGCTTTAGCCATTTCCTTAGCCTGGACCTTATAGTATCTCCATCTTTTACCTGGCTAAATATCTTCACCTAATGGGTAGAAAAACAATTATCTAGCCTCCTGATAAACTGAAATCATATCTGACCTGGGGTAAGAAATCAAAGCCACTTTCCTCCTAAAGGGTAAATCAATGGTCAAAGATGACTGAATTCATTTGGTATTGCCTAAATCAGATTTAGGTATGTTGGAGTTGGTGGGCATAAACACCTTCTTCCTTCAGGATGAATATAAAGACACTGTTAGATCCCTTATGATGCAGCTGAAACAGAAACACTACAAAGGCTTGAATAGGAGCGAAACCGCACGTCCCCAGCAGTCTTCCCGTAGGGTCACAAAATAAGACAGCACTTACGGCATTGATTGGTAAAACTGCTTGTCTGGGTGTTTGTGAAAGGTGCTACAGAAATACTGCAGAGACTGAGACAAAACACAATCATGGAAATAAGAAACAAGAAGGCTGGGGGCTAAAACACCTGACTTGAGAAAAGGCTGAAGGAGCTACATTTGCTTGGCCTGGAGATGGGAAGGTTTGGGGGAATCTAATTACAATTGTCCATTATCTGAATCGGGGTTATAAGGAAAACAGGGAAAAGCTGAGGAGTAATGGGCACAAGCTGCAACACAAGAAATTCCAGCTCCATACAAAGAAAAAGCATTCTCACCACAGAAGTGGTTAACTGCTGGACGAGGGGGCCAGATACATTGTGTAATCTCCATTCTTGGAGATTTTCAAAGGCCAACTAGACAGGACCCAACAACCTGAACTAACTTCAGCATTGACCCTGATCTCAGCAGGAGGTAGGACCAGATGAGTTCAAGGTCCCTCTAACCTAAATTTTCCAACTTTCTGCACAAGGGGAAGCTGAACATTGTAGTTTTCATAAACAGCATTGCACAGAAGCATACGATATCATCTTTTTTTCCCTAACTGGAACAACTGGCTGGACCTAAGCTTCAGTAAACTGCCTATATTAAAAATGACTAGTAGTATCTAACAGTTGCACTGATCTAATAAGCCTGACTGGGAAGAGACTGGCACTTTCCATAGCATTTAGCTGAGGGTACTTTTACTATGCACCTTGTGCTTATATTAAGTAAATAAAGCCATTAAATGGCATAACAAAAATGCGGAGTAATCAAGAAAAGTTAAGGATTCTCTGCTATATTAAGAGAAAAGAGCAACTGAAACAAATGGACGTTCACTCTTTTAGTGGAAAAAAGGTCTCCTTTCCCAGTCTTCCCTTTCTCTGTTTACTGCATGTATTCATAGCAAACTTTAAGAATAGACAGATGTTGGCTTAGTTTCAGTAGTAAATGATGAAAAGAGCCTGAGATTTTCTTGAGAGTGGTTTATAAATTGGAACCAAAAGCATCAACCTGAATGCACTGTACATCTTGAAAATTAATTACACACCTTGTAGTGTTTCTAGTCATGTTTGAGATTCATGGACGTGCCAAGATTATCCTGGCGGGTAGCCAGGGCAGACAGAGGTACAGAGAAAGCATATCTTTGCAGAAAGTCATGTGTACGCCAATTTCTCAAGATGTTTTGCCTCAGAGCAATTCATTTACTATGGCTGTATTTTTATCTGTCAAACCGATAACAGAGGTCAGGTTATAGTAGAGCTTCGAAGCATAATGCATCTCCTAATGAACCACCACACTTTCTCAGGACCCGGGTCCTGCGTGGTCTGCATGTAGTTATGGAGGAGAAAGCTGTATTTGTATTGCCTTTGTGAAAGCTAGGAAGAAACACAGGTCCTGAGCTCTGGGCAATGCAGAGGTCTCACACATGCAAATAATACCCCAAGGCTGGAGACACAGCTCCAGCACTTCTGTGCACTGGCTGGGCCAGCTGACTGCACAGAGGAGAATAGCTAATAATCTAACCTAAGGCTGTGCCTAAATACCACTTCCTAACCTGAAATATTTGGCAAGTACTTGCATTTTAAAATATTTGTAATTCTATATTTGTATTTAAAAATAACAATGCACGTGATCCGCCCAAAGAATTATAAATTGAAGTATAAAACAAAAAGCTTAAACTTAAACTGGCTTAAAACAGTCAATTTAAAAATGATATTCGAGAGCATCACTACTAAATCCCAAACCGCATGCAACATTGCCAAAATTTTGGCAGTTCTGATTTGAAAACAGCACATTGTTTAAAAGTTATAAAAAAAGGAAAATCATCTGAGAGCATGATGAGAAATAAGACACATTCTCCACATCCTGCAAAGAGATTTCTGTGAATAATGATAGGTCCTGAGAAAGCTAAACACAAATAAATGCTGTGTGCAAAATGACAGCAAAAGATTAAGTATCAACTAATTGTTCCTTGCTGACTTGCTGCCTGTTAACCCACCGTCAAGCCAAAAGGCTGTTCCAAACTTTTTTGGCCAGTCATTTCATTTCTGGTCCAACATGTATTTTTATTTTATTTTAAGGCTTTCAGAAGCTCTTGGCAGTACACAGGGTCTTGGGAGCAGGCAACCCTCTCAACTCTTCCTCCCAGCATGACAACTACTATTTTCTTTACATATCAGGAGTCAGTTTCCTTTGTTTACCCATGTCTGCACAACACCTGTCCACTTACTGTTTACTCAACCCATTAGTCCCCCAAATTGTAACAGCTCATCTTCTTGAAGGAAAAGTTGTTTTGGGTTTTTGGTGTCAAGTGCTTTCCTTCCACCTTCTAGGAGGACTTGAAAAATTCACAACCTTACTACATCACGAGGGAGGGAAAACCTAACATGGGCTTTGGCAAAAAAACCTTCTGACCCTCTTGTGGCACAAAAAAATCCCAAAAAGGAATTGGGGAGGGATAAGGGGATTTGGCTATTTGATCGTTCCACACCCCTATTCCGTTCAGTCTCCCTTGTTCATTTTCCACATTCCTCCATACTCACGACTACTCTGAAGGCAGGATATTTGGGGTGCTCTCTCCATTTCAGCAATCCTCGCATACACGTTACTCACTCTCCCTTTACAAGTATGGGTAAGGGAAACACAAGGGTCATTCATCAGTCAGCTCCACCAGAACTGAGAGTAATTACTCATCAGGTTGCCCATTTCCTAGGTGATGCTGCATCTACAATTGGGTAAATTAAGATATCTGCTGCAACCAATGCTCTCCCGGACACCAGGCCAAGTGACTGGCACAGGAAAGCCAAACAGATACATTGATTCTGTATGTCCTTGAGCCACACTCAAAGTACTGTTCCTAAAGGCTGAGGCTGTATCTTTACATACATTTCACTGAACACAATTTATAGCAGCCTACCAAAATGAACAAGGCATAGCTTCTCAGGTAAAGCATGCACAGGCTGTGCCATCAGGTCAGGAGAGAAGGAATGTTAATTACTCTAGCTAGCATCTTCATATTTGGCAGAATACTCTTTTTTTCAAAATAGAGCTGCCAAGAAAGTTTTAATAACAACTTCAGTGTTAACATATTCCTAATGGGCAGACAATCCTGTTCCTGGACAAGCTCTAAGCACTGCAAATGGAGTAGTGCTAGCTCTGCAGGATATATAGTGAGACTGAAGGATACACTTGAGCTGCTCTTTTTTGGAGGCGGTTTCCCCAGTCTGCTGTTCTCTGAACTGCTTTTTGTACCCTTGTTTACACACTGTGCAAATGAAGTGCATGAGAGACCAAATTCACCCACAGGCAGAGAGTTACATCAAGGTTCAATACATCGTTTTGATCCCAAGCAAGCACTTAAAGAAAATGAAGTCATGTATGGCATCTGTGCACGGGGGGTGGAGAGGAGTTTCCATTCAGTAAGGCTTCTCATATGGCTATCTAGAAATGCTGTTGAGTAATAAAGAAAAAAATAAGAGTAGGAAAGCTCCTTCATCTGCTGGTGACAAAACAAAAAATAATCAAACATAAGCATTTTCAAGACTGGAGGCTTTACCGCATTTCTACAAAGCTCTGTGCACGGAGGTACTCTCAGCCGAGAGGCAAATAAGCCTCAAACTGCACCCGCTCCCCCGTGTCGCTGCCGCCCCTCACTCCTCTAGCCTTCACAGTCCTCACCTGAAGTTTCGTTAGAGAAGCAGTTCTCAGGCTGAGGCACATAAGAAGTGAGAGAAATTATTTATTTCTTTGCAGAGGAGGAGGGTGGGCTGGAGGGATGAAGACAACTCAAACCATCGCCGCACACCTGTCTCTGGCATCCCTCACCTGCTCCCGCTACACTGGGAAAGTGCAAACCGCCTCCCTAAAACAGCTTCTTCCCTTTCCATCCCCGCAGGCCTGGAGCAGGGCAGGCCACACACATCTATGGGTGCTGCCCCTCCTCTGATGAGAACTTGGCTCAGCTATTAGAAAAATCCCATCATCACAAAAGCATATGTCCCCCGTTGAGCTGAATGTGAAAAATCAACAACCAGTCTTACCAGGCAAACAACAAGCAACTAATGGAAGGCAAAACTGCAAAGAGAACAAGGGGGGCGGGGTGGGGTGGGGGGAACCCACAACTGAAGAAAAAAACAAGCTTTGCCAGTTTTGGAATGATGAGAAGGAAAAAGGCATTGGTGAGAATAATGGTGGGAGGCTGCTGAGATATCCTACAAGGCTCTAGCAAAACGTTATCAGGAATGAGTCTTGTC
The DNA here is from genome assembly GCF_018139145.2 of Gymnogyps californianus. NCBI lineage: Eukaryota > Metazoa > Chordata > Aves > Accipitriformes > Cathartidae > Gymnogyps > Gymnogyps californianus. Next base: position 19,759,532 of record NC_059478.1, on the reverse strand, counting down.
TTAACCATGCAACCCAGCTGTTTGTATTCAGCTAAGTATTTGCAGCTAACATCCTTACCAGCCAAGGATGACCTATTCCTTGCTTCACCTGTACAGTGAAGGAACATGGCAGAGAACTGATGCTGCCACTCTCCTGGCAGACAAGAAATAGCTAAATGGCATGTTAGCCTGCACCACTTTGGGACGCTAATATTCCCACAGCAGTCTCTAGTGCGAGCTGCACATCTGGCGCAGTTATAACAGCTGGCAGATTAAAAAAGAAACTAAAAACAAGACAACCCTATTTCCTCACTAACATCTGCATCTGAATGCAAAACCAAATGAATACACAATTTCACTTCTTGCTTTAATGATGCCAGCCCAGACTAAGCCTTTATTATATGCAGTGGTTTGCTTGCACAGCCCTAAGTGCAAAGGTAACTCAGTCATAGCTTGCCACCCCCAAGGACACCCACTTGCAGTGAAGACACAATCAAAGCTTTTTCACTGTACAAGGCTTCTCTTTTATGAAGAGCTTGCTTAAATATGTAAGCAATTTCATAGACAGAAAATCTGAGTAATTTTCAAAAGGTCACTTTTCCAAACTGGTTGCTTTAAACGTTTGCTCTTACTATGCTGTAGCTGGTATTTTCTTTAAGTCACCGTTAAGGAACTGAACCTAAGGTCACTAGTAACAACAGCCCATTACTCTTTTCATCTAGTAACAGATTACACAAATGTCCTGTTATAAAAAAAGCGTTCTCACCTTGTTTGGGTACTTGTGCAACACCCACAGATATACATATTGCAATAAAAAGGAGAGTTTTCCTAAAACGGAAAGAAAGAAAAGAACATGTGAGAAAACATCATCAGTTTCAGAACTCCAAGGAATTAGAAGCTTGATTCAACATCCAAAGCCAATGGCAGGATACCATTGACTTCAGCAAGTCCTGGATCAAAGCCATCATATTGTACAACTTTCCACTGATGCTGAGAAGGCATTTTACACAAAGATCAAGGATTATGTATGCCCTCATATATAGTACATATATTTTACACTGGCTTTTATTAATAAAGTAACTGCATCTGGTTTATATTTTCTTGCAGCAGCCTTCAAATATGAACGTTGCTATGTAGTAAATTTCTTCCTGGAAAGAAAAAAAAGGTTACTGTAAAGAAACTATAAAACAAATGACAAGTTAATGCCTGTAGAGATCATTAGATACTTTTGACCTGCTATCAGTCTTGTCACTATATCACATCATTTTACCATAAATGAAAGTGTTGTGTCACACTTCCGTTCCTGTATTATAAAATTTTGTAACGATACAAACAAGACATGCTCTTCACAAAATAAAAAAATCCCATCACATTTTGACTTAAAACTTCGTGCTCAGATAGAGCAGTGCAATACTGATAGGTATCATAGGCTCACCGATTGCAATGAACATATATAACGTTAATACAGATTATGTGCTCAAAATTTGTTTTAAATGAAGTGTTGGATGTTGGGCAAAGAATACATTTTTACCGTGGTTAAAAAACAGCCTGTTAGCACCAAATCACACTCTATCACTGAATCTTTTAATAAATGAGAAATATATTTTCTGTTAATGTTGGACATCCAGGCACAGAAACAGATGTATGTAACAATTATAGTAACCTATATCTATTTAGTTCTAAGAAGAAATAGTTCTAAAATATCAGAAATATAGTTCTGATACTAACTACTCAACTCACGCTCAAGCCTCAGCTCAACCCTCTTGCTCATTAACGTATGTAACCTCACTGATTTTTCATAACATTAAACGCTGGATTGACTAAAAGTGTTCGCTGGACCATGCCAGAGAGCATTTGAGTATCTGGAATAAACAGTATTTGAAAGTAACACAATTGCAACTAAACACCTGTAAATTCATGTGATGTAACTTTGCCAGCTAATTAGTCAGGTTTGCACAGCAAAAGAAGTGCAAGAAGAAAACCCTGCCACTTTATACAGGAACATATGGTTCGAACAGCAATGACAGACAAGTTCCTTCCGCTGAGTGTTCACTGCCAGGTTGCCTTCAGTTCAGAGGATAATGCATGCCTAAACCAAGTATTAGTAATGCTACAATGACAAGAAATCATGCTATGATTTAAATATTTATATATATATATATGTACATATACACACACATATAGCAGTATTTAGTGAAAAATCTTAATATTCGTTTCACGGGTTTGCAACTCAAACATTCCAGAAAGACCCAAGTGCATGAAAATCACAGAGCAAAAATCTGTTTTTATCAATTTGCTCAGTGAAACAAAGGAAAAAAAAAAGAGTCAAAATTCATTGATCTAGCAGAGGATGGGTTTGATTACTTACTCTCCTTCCACTTAGGCGGTTTTACTGTGGGGTTTCACCCCAGTTTTCAAACCAAGTCCCCCTTAGGGGAAGGGGGTACTTCACAGCTGGTGCCACTGCTTCTTGCGGGCCCCCTCACCAGGCCAGTCCAACCCAGGCAGCAGGTAGTTCTCAAGTGCCCCTCAATCCACCGCCACCCACCCTCCAGCTGGCAAACCCCTCTGCTGTCCTTTCTTTTTCCACCTGATCAGCAGCCTGGACTCTATTCACAAATTGCCACACTGATTTTCAGGCAAAGTACTTATTTAAACAGGATTTCAAATTACAGGGGCAGGGAAAAGCAGCTTTATAAAACTAGACTAAACATATTTTTCCTGCTATGATATATCTTAAAGAGTCTCCTGCAGCATTCTTCAAAACATCTGCTCAAGGTTTTCAAAGCAAGTGGGCTGGATCTTGGACAAAATTGGCTCCATTTGTCATACACCTACATGTAGATTTGCATATTGTAAGAGCTTAGGTTTTGGCAATCAGAACAAATGAATAATTTAAGGAACAGTAAGGCATGATAATGGTAATATTTTGTCATTGGTATCGCCACTGTAAAACTGTAGATACATCATGTTTTTTAGGAGAAAACACACAGAACGTACAGGATATTCAAAAATACGCATCATTGCTCCAGTTCTGACCACAGAAGGGGAGTGGGGTGGAAACTACACTTTACAAATCCCAACGTGCTTGTAAGGGCACATTTTTTAATTAACCACTGCAGTCCCTAGCTATTCCTTTCTTCAGGCTTTCTCCTGCTACAGTCTACTGGAGCAGTTCTGCCACTCCTGCAAAAGACCCAATATTGACTGTTGTCAAAACAGCAGGTCAGCTACGGGACACTCACTTTGGTTTTTTCAGCTCTGAAGACCAGAATTCAAGTTCATAGTTTCTGTGTCACACAATGCATCATCTTTTGATCTACTGAGAAGCTCAATGACAGGAGATAGCTGTGTTAGGAAGAAAGTCCACGCATTGCACTCTATCAGCTAAAACTCAGGACAACTATTTATTTATTTACTTGACTTTCATAGGTGCAAAACGGATTCACAATTAAAAATTGCAGAAGACATTTTAGTTAACTCCAAAGTCAGGATGCTCAAAGAACCCCAGAGCCCAAAACGCAAAGATGACTCCTCTTAACATTACAACAGCCTCTTCCACAATGTCAGCCAGGGACAAGCTGTGTCAGGTATCTGCCTCCGTCACCTCCCAACAAATGTTGTAGGAAGGCAAGAAATTCCAAAATGCTCCCAGGGCTGTAAATTACACACACGTAACTGAATATACAGAAACATTTAGTGAGAGGTAAAGACAAATGTCTGGCTTACACAGTGCTCTCTAGCTAATGTCAAGAACAGATGAGTGATCAGCTAAGAGAAAACACAGGGACCAGAGACAACCATAGGGCTGGAGGTCCTCTAATGCGTGGGAAAAGTCAGTCTTCCTTCTACCTTCTTCCACAAAAAGTAAAACTTTTTGTAAATGAAACCATGTGCAACCTAAAGTGAAGTTGTACAAGGGAGCCCTCCATCGCTGAAGATGAAAGAAAATGAAGTTCTGTCTTTCTGAGAGAATCTGTTCATGCAAACCCTCCCTTCTTGGTCGAGATCACTACTCTTTGCATTTGCAGCTTTTAAGCCGCAGAGCAGCCAGTTTTCAGTCTCCATTCTCACACCACCACTGCCACTAAGCCACCGGGCTCCGTGCTGTGTAACGCATATGTGGCTTGATCCATCGTCTGCCGTAGCTGCAAGGAACAAAGCGAGCAGCATGCAGAAACCCTGGACAGCATGCCTTAGCTGAGCCCATAGCTCTTGGGGAGACTTGCCCTGTTGGGACACAATAGAAAAATGCAAAAGCACGCGGCAGAGAAGACTCCAGCTGACTTGAATGCTGGCTATTTTTCCCCATTTAACATCACACATGAAGCTGTTCCAATACCCCTTGGCTATGTCCTGTCCTAGAGTCCAGGTATCTCTTGAGCCTCCTCCCCTCCTCCTACCTTTTTATCCTCTCTCCTATTTTATGTGCAAGCACAGGCTGAGGGCAACTATGTAATTGTTTGGAGGAAGGCACTATCAAATGTGGTTGAGCTATTCTACCACTTAAAATAGAGCTTATCTTTCTGATAATCTTTGACATCTTGTGGCTGTTTGCCTCTTCCTATGAGTGGACAGCAACTATCCATGTTTATTTTTTTCCATTAGGGGTGACAGATGGATGAGGAAGCTGGTAAACTTCAAAGCAAGTTGTGGCAAGCAACAACGAAAACTTCCACCTGCTGAAGACTATTCAGCAGCATACAGAGCTCAGGTCTGGTCAGTGCACAGCAGTACCCTCTTCATTCCAGGCTGGTTTCCTAAACCTCAAGTTTAAAGGAAGAAATACCACTAGCTGGCTGCTAGAGAAGGCAGGAAAACCTGTTCCCAGTGTAACTGGCCCAGATGCCTTCAACCCTGCGCTCATCAGTGATGATGGTTTGAATACCAGCACCTGCCCCACATGCATTGCTTCATTGGATCTCCTCTGAGGACTGCTGAGAAGAATGGCCCAGTTTGTGTCCGTGAAGCCTGGGGAGGGCTTTGGGAAAGGTGATAGCACCTTGTGGACAGAGATGCCCTGGGCCTCTCAAAGACCCCAAGCTGTTAAAAACCTTATCTTTCTAGATCTGAAAAGAAAGATATCTTCCTTTGCTGCTATAATGAGATTGGCCAGCAGGTCCAGTGCTGCTTCCTAAGTTTTAAGAAACCTACTATCAACATGGCTTGAGGGGACACAACGTCCTCCAAAGCCTCTCCTGGGTGACAGCCGCGTGCCCTTTGGGCACAGATGCCACTATGCACCTAACCAGCAAGGCGGAAGCTCCTGAATCCTTTGCCGCAATTTCACAATTTGAAAGAAGGGAAAAAGGGAGAGACACAAGATAAGGTGAGAGGTAGAGGATCAAAAGATGTATTGCTCTTTCCTTCTGAGGAGCAGAGGCCTAAGAGGAGTCCTACAACAGTGCTGTGATTTGGAGAGAGGAAACTCCCTGCCTGGTGGCCCAGACACTCTCTGGACAGCATTTGGCTTAAGGTGAGAAACTACCACATCCAGAAGAACAGTCAACTCTGTTAGTATTTCTAAAAGGAGAAAAATCAATAAAAAAGATGTGATTTTTAGAACTGTTTTATGAGTACATCTCTGATTTCTTACACTAGTTCTTGTCTAGATAGTGTACACTGTTTTCCTCTGTATTAAGGCAAAAGTATACAGCTCAAATTCCCACTCCTGTGAAATAGTCTTTCAGGGTTTGCCTGTGTACATTTTGTAGATCGCTCTTCAAACGTTCTACAACTCAGCACTTGCAAGAGACAAGGGTAACACAAGGCTGTTCATGTTTCAAAATTAAATATTCTGTCAATAAATTTGGTGAGAGATTTAGGAGTCATGCGGCTGTAGTTTTATTTATTTAACCTGCAGAGACACCCTTATACAGGTAGCAGGTCTGACCTAATGGCATTTCCACAAAAAGGTGGTCTGGGTTGCAAGGGATTGACTGGTTTGATATACGCCAAGGAAGCATGATCCTTTTGCAAAAAATTCTGGTTTCTTAACACAGGCAAGCAACAAGGTTGCTTTCTCTCTAGTCAAGTAAATTAGGTAAACAAGACAGAAGCATATAGATACATATTCTGAAGCTATCTCCGATTTTGCATGTGGGTAAACTCCGTCTCTGCTACTGCACCACTTCACTGTAATTCAATTTATGTTTATCAGCAATATCCCTTTACAGATACCAAATAAAACCCTTTTTTAAATTGCACTCAGATTATTCCTGAAGAAGTCCCACACACACAGCCACTAAACACACAGCTCTCCTGGGAAGGCCACCTTCAGGCAGCCACGTAACTGCTCAGAAGCATTCAAGCGCACCCAGATTATACACCAGGCACACTTTATCAGCGTAATCCTCACTACAACACAAAACAAATCTTTCTCTGTGCCGCTCAGAGCTCACAGTAAACTTAACTTAAGCCACAGCCAGAATAAAATAAGCACTTTACAAAAGGAGACACATACTGGTAACCTCTATATCATTACAACTATCAAAAGTTCACAATCTTGCCTAGACTGCTTTCAGGCAAACTATAGAGGAGAGCAGAGCTCTACCTTTGCATTGCAGATGATGATGCACTAGAAATACCTCAGCCTATAGCAGAAGTATGTAAATACGGGGCACCTCATCTGGTCATCTCTGTTAAGAGAGTAGCCTCAGCGCTTAAACGTAAATTCTGCAGGTTTTGTTTGTTTTCTGTGTTTTAATAGCTAGGTACCAAAAGGGAGGACGAGCAGCCGGGTACTTGCGGGTGCAGAAGCACACTCTCCCCCGGAATCCCTATTCCCCCCTCGGGGAGCCGGGGTGTACTGGCTCTCAGGTCAGGCTGCTCCCGCTTCCCGGGGGACCACACACCCACGTAACCCTCCCCGGGCCGGGCTCCCCAGAGCCAGGCTGCCCGCCGGGGCGTGGGCTTGGACGGGGGAAGGATGACACGAGGGTGCTGGACGGGACCGGGAACATCCAGGAAAGCAAGAGGGAGAGGAGAGACAACGGAGAGTGCGGAGAGGACAGACGCACAGCCACTGGCACAGGCGGGCTCCGTCCGGGGAGCCGGCATCCCGCAGCCCCCGCCGGTCCTCCGCGGGCACCGGGGACCTCGCGGGGTTACGGATGGAGCTCGGAGAGTAGGGGTGGAGGGTCAGCCCGCCGGGGTCGCCGTCCTCTGCCCCCAGGAGGGGAACTGAGCCGCAGCCCCCATCCCCTGCCCGGCCCCCCGGCGGAGCCCCCCCGCCCCGCGGCAGGGTGGCGGTGCGGTGCGCCCCGTCGCCGCCGGCCGGGGGAGCGGGGCCCGCCGTCACGCCTCCCCGGCTCCCGCTTACGTTTGTGCCGCGGGAGAGATGCGTCCTCGCCTTGTCCTCTCGGCTCCCAAATGCATTTGTATGCATTTGCCCGGGCAGCGGAGATCCGAGGGAAAGCCGGAGCCGAGCGCCGCGCCGCCGCAGGGTCAGGTCCTGTCCATGAAACCCCGCCGGCCCCGAGCGCTCCGCCGACCTCCGCGCAAGCCGGAGGGCGGCCCGCGTACGGCCCGCGGGGGCGGGCGCGGCAGGAGGGGCGGCGGAGGGGGGGTCGGGCGCAGGGCGGGGGTGGGGGGGGGCGCCGGGGGCTGGGTGGCGGGGGAAGCCCCGCGGCTGCCCGCGGAGTCCGGCGGCGGAGCGGCGCTGCAGCCGCCTGCCCCGGCACCGGCAGTCCTCCCCGCCTGCCTCGGTGTTAAATTTCAGCGCTGGCTGCCTGGCGATTACATCAGCAAACACGGCCCCTGGGGCGGGCCGGACCCCGGCCGCGCATGCTGCGCGCTGCCCCGCGCAGGTCCCCACCGGGCGCGGACCCGGACCCGGACCCGGACCCGGGACGGGAGGCGGACCTCGCCGGCGGCCCCGGGGCGCGCAGCGCTGAGCCGGGCGCCGTCCGCCCCAGCACCGGCGGGGCCGGGGAGGGAGAGCGGTGCGGCGGCCCCGGGTGCGCCCGGTCCGGCTGGCAGTGCCGCTGACAGCGGTGGGAGGGGAAAGCAGCGGACAGGTGGTGCCGGGTAGTGCATCCGAAGGGCGAAGAGAGGCTTCGGTTCCCGCTGGGCTTCGGCTGGGAAGGCTTGGCAGGAAGCTGCAAGTTAAATTAAAATGTGGGGACGGAGGAGGGGGGGGGAAGGGAGACGGTGAAACGGTATAAAGAGAAAAAGCTGAGTGTGCTGGAGGTTTTGCATCTCGAGTATAATTGGAGTGGGGTCCAGCAATCCTCCCTCTGGAAAATGTTTGAAGAGCAGATGTAATTGGGTAGCATTACAATGCCAAAAGAAATACGACACCCTTCACTGTCTTCTTCCCAAAGAGGCAAAGGTCTTTTTAGCTTTAACTTCCAGTTTTCTTACCTTGTCCCAGTAACACTGTCTATTGTAACTTTATCCCACAAGACATCTGTATGCAAACTGTCTCTCAAAACAAACAAGGTAGAGTTAAACAATACCAGACTTTGCAATACACCCTGTACAGCAAATCCATAGTCAAATCCTGCAGCCTTACTTACTTTCTGCATTGACCTAAGCAGAAATTTAATGTGAGTTAGGGTTGTGGCATTTGGCTCTTGCTGGGTGTTACAAGAACAAAGATTCCACATCAGACCTGCAGCAAAGACCTTCAGGTTGTAGGTAAGATGGAGAAAGGTGACATGAAATAAAACCAAACGTATTCCCAAACAGCAGAAAACAAGAGAAGTCATAAGGCACGAAGAAAGGTTGTACAAGACAAGGATTTTATAGTGTTATCACTGAGGATGCTCCACTCAGCTGAAAAGGACTTTTCTGGGTGATCCATATAGCTGGGAACAGGCAGAAAAAGGGGGGGGGGGGATTGTGAGGGAACCAAGAGCAAACCTAGACCAGTGAATTTTCTTGGGGATAACACAAGCCAAAGTTATAGGGGAAAAAATTATTCTCAGGCAACACACCAGAGTGTTTTAGTGTTTAATTTCACACTCAAATTCAGTTTCAATCCCTTGAATCATTCAGAATCTATATAGTCTCACTGGCTACCATGGGATTTCCTATTTACTTCACTTTTATGAAAACCAAAGGCAAAAGCTGACAACATTTTCCCTTCCTGTCTATGTACCTTGCATTAAACGAAGTGACAGCAAAATGTGAAAATGTGTTTGTTCACTGAAGAGAACATGGTGCCTGCCCAGGGAGGTATTGGACACTGCTGCAATAAAGTCTTTGTCAGCACTTCTGTTTTAAACCACACTTGAATGGCTTCCAACAACTGCAGTGTTATATTTCATTTAGTTTTTGTTTATTAGCATTAAGATGAACTAAAATGTGTACATTACAGATTGGGTTTGGAATGGTTTGGTGCCGTTCCATGAAATCTATCAATCCCTTAAATAAGATGTCTTGTATGCAGTAGACATATAGTTGATTTCTTAACCCTTTAGCATCAGCATTAGGGCTATTATGGAGAGAATTCTGCCCCGAGAGTGACCCTGCATAAATCCTGCCCTCATTTCAGTGCACATCGACAAGTACAGGAGCCAACCTGCAGCACATGGTGAGATGGGCTGGGGGCATTATGTGTCGAGATCTCCCTTTCCAGCAGTGTTTGCACTGAAGAGGGCACAACTTGAGATTCTTGCCAGCTGCACATACAGGGTGTAAATAAAGCTTTGCTGACCCTGGTTATGTAGTGACTTAAAACAGTATAAAGTTTAAAAAATAGCATTGGTTGTTCAGTTTTCTGTATTCAAACTACAAAATTAAGTTCACAAAGTAGGACACTTCACTGCCATTTGTCACTTTGCTCTTTAGGTCCTTGTTACAGCCCCTGCTGTGGCTTGAACCCTGCCTTCGGGCTGTTTGGGCAGGGTCCTTGGCTATTCTCGTGTAAGGAGCCCAGGCGGTGGTCAGGCCGTGGGGAGGCACGGGCCAGGGGAAGGATTACCTGTGCCCTTCCATTTCCCCACCGCACACAGCTCACACGTCTGAGCCATGTGTCCACAAATGGGCTGGGAATGTGCAAGGGAAGCTCCTTGTTCCCTCCCCTGTGTCTCTGCGCCTGGCAGCTCTTGCACTTACAGCTTAGTTGCTTTCCTTTGATATTAACACCCTTCAGAGCTGCTGAAGCTCTTAAGAGGAGAAATGAGCACCATCTAATGCAGATGAAGAAAGCACATGAAAAAGCACGAGGAAATCAAATGACTTGCCCGATGTCAGACAGTGAGTGTGTGGCACTGTTGGAAATAGTCCAGCAGTCCCCAACTTGTTGCCCATCGCCTTGTGTTTTCGATCAGCTCCAAATCTCTTCTAGGCTTCATGGCAAAAATCAGTATCAGTTTTATTCTGACACTTGCTTCTTGCAAGTGTTCTTACAGCCTAATAAGCAAAACCTACTATGTTTAAAGCTATCAATCAGATTACGTGTGTTTATTTCCAGAGCTACATATAATTGTCTGTATATTTACATACAGCAAAAGACATGGTCAAGCTCCAAACGTGTTAGCACTCATGGCAACACAGTGATGTTGGAGTTTCATTTCCTATGGTAAATGTCCCGAGATCCCATTTTTTCCATGTCTGCTATCTCCTGCTTGACCACAGCCTATCCCTGATTTCTCTTATCTCTCCAAGTAAACCAAGGGATTACTGAAATACAAAATTAGTTCTTTCAAGATATCACTTCTTGCCTTTCTGACATGATTTCAAGCTCTTCTTCTGTTTGTTTTCTCCTCCTTTCATGATCTGACTTGCTCATCTGTCATTCCAGATTACAGCTGCTGAGTTCCAGCCACGCTTTGGGGCACAGAACAGGAGCTCCTCTTAAACGGTGTAAGAGGCGAGGAAAACGGTTCCTATCTGTGATTTTCCTTCCAGAAAATGTACAGGAGAGAGCAATGGTTAGTATATTTCCAGACCCTGAAAATAAATAAAAAAAATTAATAAGAATTTGAAGGAAAATGTGTGAAGTGGGAGTGTGAGGACTGAGTGTTGGAGCCTGAGCCTTATCCCACTGCAGTCAGTAGGAGCTTTACCTTTGACTTGAGTAGGAGCAGAACAGGACCCACACAAGTTTCCTGGTACAGTCCCAGAATTAGGAATTTCTGGCAGAAGATCCATGCTGCTATTGAGTTCCCTTTGGAGAACCGATTTTCCCTGCACGCCACAATATATGGTGTTAGGCTACGTACCAAAACTGCTGGAATCTAGTTCAGCAAAATATTTATTTAGAATTCTCTCTGTGGCAGCCAAAAAAAGTTTAACACATTGCTCCGGTTAAAGAAAGTTACCAAGCTATCAAGTATAATTAAGAAATACAAGAAGTGGAAAGGATTACAGTATGTCTTTCACAACAACTGGCTAAAATTGAAGAAAGGGGGACTCCAGGTCTGAAACCATTAGATGTGTCTATTCTTTGTAGAAAGTGAAAGAAATCGTAATGACCAGCATCTGCCTTCTCTCTCTAGTTATGCCTGTTACCTTCTGATGGAAGGAATTAGTGAGAAGCAATGATGTTCTCCAGTTTTGAATATGTCAAAAATCTGGAAACGCCTTTAAAAAGCACAGTTGATGACTTTTTTGATTAATTCGATCCCTTCTAATTTTCTACTTGCAAACTAAAGAGATAATTAACATAAATTTACATTCTGGAGAATTCAGAGTGGAGAAGATTTTTCTGCCTTACAAGACCAACACACAAAAACCTGTGAGGGCAAGGGGCTGAGAGAGGAAAGGAGAGATGCTGTGGGTTCAGGGGACTGAACTTCAGAGGTCCTGGCACACAGAGAAAAAAAATGCCACGATAGAGTCAGGACAGACAAAAATGCCAAGCCACAAATGACCGTATAGACTAGTGAGATTCCTTAAGATGCTTAGTTAAAGCAAACAAGGGAATATATCCAGCTAGGAGCAAGAAACAGAAGAGAGCCTCAGTGAACCGCAAGACAGAGTAGAGGCTCCAGACCACAAGGCTCCAGTGCCTCCAACCGAGAAAGGTGTCTCACTGAAGCCAAGATACTTGCAATTGTTTACAAGACCAGGTATCATCCATTTTAGAAAGTCACAGCTATAGCAGAGACGCACCGTAAAGGAGAGTAAAAACTCTCATGGAGAGAGCTGAAACGGGCGACTGAAGCAAAGCCTTCGGGAGGAGCAACCCCACACCCAGCAGCTGAAAAGCTGTGACGTCTTGTTCCAGTGATGGCACATCATATGCCATACCAAGAATGCGGAGAAGCCTAGCCAAACACACAAGAAAATATTAAAGGAAGAAAGAAGCCTGAGAAGCAGTTATTAGGAAAGTAATAAGGGAACGGAAAATACGAGAGCAAGAACGAGTGCAACGTGGGAACCATGGGAACGGCTCACCAAATGAGAAGACTCCAATTACCAAATAGGCCAAACTGCCAAGAGAGAAACACAGTAAATTTCCATCTCAAAGAGGGGCTCTGGAGCCTAAGAGCAACTGGTGAAAGAAAAAACAGAGAAGAAGTTAGAGAAAACCCAATGACTTTCATTTTTAGTTAATCTTTATCCCATCATTGATGGAGTGTTTTGCCATCCAGTCAGGAAGTGGAGACACCCACTCTTACAGGCGGGAAGATGTATTTGACATGAGGTATTTTCTGGGATACTCATTGAACTGAAAATCCCCTTGTAGGTTGAAGGCCATAAATATGACTAAGAGTCTGTATTCCTAAAACCAGATTACCACCTCTACCGACGTGTGCTGAGAGAGACACAGAGAGCAAGACAGGCCTCAGTGGGTATGTTTAACGAACGTTCCCACACCGGAGTGGGGTCCCCTGCACCAGGGCTTCCCCAGCAGGTCTCCCCAAAGCCTCCTGCCCATGGCAGGAGCCCTCCCCAAAGGGTCCTGGTTCTCTGTCATTGTATAAAACTTGCCCTGTCTCCATCAGTAAAAGGAAGCAAAAGCCTATTTTTGCAAAAAATAAAAAGCTGTGGTTGTCCTACGTGAAAAAACACTATCTCATAGCAGCCAAGGACACTTAACCTCCTCGGTAGTGCTCCATAGTGCCCTTTCGCATTGGAAGAATGGGTCAAAAAACCCTTAGAGACATCTTATAGGACACCTTTCTGCAGGATAAAATCTGCAGGTATTTCCTGAAAACCACTCTCTGTAAAAGAATAAAAATGGAGCCCATTTGGAGGGAAACTGTCCACACTCATATGGTCCTCTCAGCTCGTTAGCAAAATCTCATCAGCACTAAAAATTGCTCACACATCTGGAAGAACCGGCGCAGTCATCTGAGAAGTATTTCACTCCCGAGCCGCAGAAACCTCTACATTAGGCCAGTCCTTTTTAAAGACATTCCCTTTCTTTTCTCAGCAGCTGTGGGAGATTCTTCATTCTGCAGTTCATTAGTCCTAGAAAAGTCTTTCTTGACCATCTCCGCTTCTAGCCCTGGGGCTGTGCAGGTTTTCATAGTGCTGCCCTGCAGCCAAAAAAATGAGTTCTCAGATATTCCTTCTGCAGTAACTAAAATACAGTTTTGGCTTGCTTCTGCAAAATTAGCTTCTGGCAACAGCAAGGGGAATTTGCAGAAGCCTCAGTCCTCCACTTTCTCACCTGATGAGAGGTAAGGTACTGATGCTCAGTGGCTAACACCACGTTAAATCTCTGCCTTGGAGTAAGAGGGCTTGTTCTCACATTAAAAATCTTACCAGAATTTTCTCCCCAATTATAGAAGCATAAAATTCCATGAGACTCCAGTTTATGACCTTCAAAAAGATGCAAAATACAGTTGTTTCAGGCAGCCGCAAGAACTCCATTTTCCCTGCCCAAACTTTGAAAGAGAGAGAAATAATGTCATAATACTATGAATACTTATGAACTCCATCTTTGGGAAGAGAGAAATTTAATCACAAAACCATAAATAATTTGACCAGCTTCACACAGTTATCTCAACCATTAACATGAAATGATCGCTCTGATCTGTCAGAAAGTTTCCTCCAACTTCCCACCAATTCTCTCTAGTGGTTTTAAAATATCCTGAGTCTCTTAACACACAGCATACCTAAATCATGCAGAACAATGCAGTAATTTAAACCTGACAACATTTGTTGATGACGTTCATCAAAACAGGAGTTTCCAGACTCAGGAGGTATTAACAATATCAATGAAAACGGAAATTGCACTATTTCCCACTTTTTTTTTTCCACATGAGTAAGTCATCATCAGACTTCTTCAGTACTCTTTAGCTCCCAAGAAAGGAAAAAAAATGGGGCTTATTGTTGTTTGTTTTCTTGGAATCTCTGGATTTAAGAAGAAAGCCAAAAGTATTGTCAAGTACAACATGGTATTTTTGAATGATGAACATTTAATTTCCAAATTAAGAATTCTAGATCAGGCATGTATAATGGCAGGAAAAATTTTCTATAGAGAAAGAGACTTTAAGTAGATTGCTTTTTCTGAAAATACCAGACAGATGAATATGTGGAATCCAAGACCAAAATACATTGGCACTAACTTCAATGCTGATATTTTTACAATAGTAATATAATTAATTTTTGTAAATCCCTTACAGCTGTACCACCAATATAGCATAGTATTTTTAATAGGCTACTTTCATCACCTTATTTTTAGAGAAGAAATGTTGATCCTCCTCTTCAGCTATTTAAAATTGATTAGATTATGTGAGCGAGAACTACTGTTGCAGGAAAGTAAAGGACTAGGTCTTTCACCAGGCACAGAATTATTGCAGAGCAACCCTTCCCCCCTCTGCATTCATGTCATGTAAAAAAGTAACACTGAATAAAATCCTCCCATAAACACTGATTAAGAAAAACCTAGAGAAAATTATGAATACATCTGAAAGATGAGACTTTTTTCTGCTTGGATCAAACAAGTTCATTAAGCCAGATGTGCCTAGATTATTCTTATTAGAGAGCCATAAAAACCTCATGGTTGTTTAGTTATCCAGTGTTGGCTTAGACATGGTCAAAAGTTGAACAACAGATGATATGAGTAACTGCACCATGTTGAGCCAAACATACACGCAACAGTTTAATGAATGAACATCATCAAGGTTGAGAAGTCCAGAACTTGTCAAAGTACCAGCATTAACTTTTGCTCGCAACCTCACATTGTGCACTAGAGTCCTTACAGGATCGTGGATTATTTTTCACAGGGCTCCAACCTTCTTCTGGTGCTCCAGGTCCTCCAGAGATGGATGGGCGTTGCACCCCGGGACCTCCAGGAAGCGTAGGCGTGAAACTTGCAGTGTCTCTCCTGGACACAAGTGAACTGCTGCTTTTTGAAAGGCTCACAACCTGTGTGAACTGTAATGGCAAGGCAAGAGACATCAGGCTGGCACAATGATCTTCTGCACTGCCAGATTTTAGCCATTTTCTTTGAAGCAGGAGATGCCAAACCTTACCTCAGTCTCCATTTTCAAACACAGGCACAACAATATACTTTTACCTCCCTTCAGAAACTACTGGGGCTGTTTAAAGTTTTCTGAAACCATCCAGCCGAGACAGATGTTCACACAGACCAAAACATAGACATCTCTAAAACCAATAAGAGGAAAAAAAGTTACATAAAAATTCTATAGTTTGTTCTTTTTCTATTTTATAGTTTGAGGATCACTTTTTTGTCTTAAGTACTTATGGTATTAGAATGTGCATACAAAAAATAGCATTTATGGTTATCAGATGTTTAGCTTTGCTTTAAGTTGGTCAGCCAACATATGTAAGCTAGCTGCTTTTCTCCAAAGCAAAGCATTCTCTCTTAATAGCTAACTTGCAATGATTTCAAAGTTACATATGTAAATATAACAGTATTCTTATTTGCCTGTTGGAACAAAATGGATTTTAATAAAAATTTTCAACAAAATTAATATTTTATTCCTTTACAAAGAATTGCAGCTATAACCTTCTTATCTCAGAAAGTATTTTTATAGTTTATATTTTAAGTACACATTAAGAAGTTGGACAAATATCCCCAGATGTTTTCAGAAGACCTGCATTATTCTTGAAGTGACATTATTGATTAGAAAATTATTTCCCTAAGCTTAATATTCTTTACAAGTTTTATTTTTAGGTGGGTTTTTTTGGGGGTGTGTGTGTTTTTGTTTTGTGGCGTTTTCTTTTTTGTTTGTTTTGGTTTGGGATTTTATTTTTTGTCATTCACTGTGGTAGCTGGGGCAGTATGAGGCTGACTGATGATAAAACAGAGCCTTCCTGTTAAAGTTTGGGAGTATTCACAGGTTCCAAACCACCACATTTGTCAAAGCAGACTCCTGAAGAAACAGTGGCAATCAAAAGGTGTTAAATTTTCCAAGACAAAAACCTTTCTTCAAATCCATCTGGCTATTTCAGTGACACACTTTACATGAACATAACCTTAATTTTTGGCAATATCATCTCTACCAGGTCCAGTTTACCTTTGCAAAATCCCAGTAACTATCAAATACATCCATTGGTTTTGTGGAAGAACTCCAGATTTCAGGAACTTGGTCTCAGGGAAGGAGAACATTTCACACATGCCTCTGACAGCCAGCAGCAACTCTGTGCCTTCACTCAATACCATTTTCTGCACTTTGGAGGACAGAAGAGATTTTGAAGGCCTTTGGTTTAGCAAACTTGGGGAGAGGAAACTTCCTTCTGGGCTTCAGACTTGCTGGAAGAAATGACATGTACTAGCAACAACCAGGCAAGCGTGCCCTTGTCCTACATGCAGAACTGGAGGCAATGCATTACTCCATAGAGATGAAGACATGCATCTAATTTAAGATAATTTTATTATCTTAGTGATACTTTTGAGGAAATACTGGTCCCTGCAGAAGCACTAAAAGACTGATCACTGCTGTCAGACCATCATCAAGTAGTGGGAAGAATCCCAGTGGCACCAAAGCTGCTTATTCTGTGCTATGGGATTTTACGCATTGAAGTTACCTCACTTGGCAGTCTGACAGGAAAAAAGCAAATCTTCATTTTGCATAGCAGCAGGTAACGTATTACTCCCAATTTGTAAATAATTTAACAGAACAGTTATCAGATAAATATTTGCTAACACTGACAATCACTTCCTTATTGATGTTAGAGGATTTATTTTCCATTCTTTCCTATGCCTCTCCAGTTCAGCTGCTTCCCTCATTTGACAATCTTCCATAAAGACACTGAAGAAAATGATACCACAAAGCATTTGGAAGAGGGAGTGTTTACAAAGCATATAAATAGACTGTGCTGTATCCAGAGTAATAAGTTGTAAGCAAAGTAATAAAAAACGTGGAGAACTTACAAGTATGCCAGATGACTGAATATCCAAGATTTATTCAGATGTTAGGGATAGGTTGCATGCTACATGCATGTAGGATAAATGCCACTGCATAATCTGAGGGCAAAAAATAAGCAATGGGCTACATTCAGGCCAAATGTACATAACGCAGCTGAAATACCAATTGAGCCAGATGTTAATTTAGCTCATGACCCTAAAAATACATTTCTGCAATCTTATGCGCAATGTGCAAGGCAGGACGTGTTTTTCCAGACTATTTACTGAAAACTGAATTATTCTGAAAGAACCACCTTAAAAACTTTAGAATTTTTCAGAACTTCACCATTGCAAATACAGCTTCTGGGGAGAATTATTTAGAAAAAGAACAACAAGCACTGAAAATACACCTCATTCCTATTGCGTAAGCAGCTAGTTTGCAGTGAAAAACCCTGGCCCTCCTTGCCCCCTGCTGTTATGTTTTAAAAATTAATGCAGGACTCCATCAGATCAATGTTTATTTCAGACAGGGAGATTTGGCTGAGCTGTAGCTAATGTCCTTGGCGTGTTTTAAGTAGCATATCAGAATGAATCATCTGCTTTGGTAATACTGTATTATATTTCTGTCTCTTGTTTAGAGAAGTAATGTGTAGCAAGGGAAGCTTTAAGGATTCAGTCTCCAGTTTGGGAGACAATTACATGTACACATGCTGCGATATGTGACCGCAGTCCATTAAACAGCAACTCTGAACTTAAACGCTCTATACACACCTCCCTCTTGATTTACCTCCTGTAGTCTAAAATATTAACTAATCCTCCCACCCTGTATTTCCCAGAAGAATACAATACAGAAAAAACTCTCGTACTTATATCATTCAAACCTTTTCGTTTTTCTAAGGGTCTAAATGCATGATACTAACAGGAGCCTGCAGACACAGGAGCTGGTTGCAGAGGGAAGCACACACAGCGCAGTGGGTATGTTATCCTCCAGCCCTCGGCACCACTCAGTTATTTCCAAGCAGAGTATCAAATGCATGCAAAACATAACAAATGCTGATAGTTGCCATAATATATGGCGATCATCTTGGAAACTCAATGGCTTTTTGGGCCATTGAGATCCCTTCTTGCTCTCAGAAACGCACTTTTTGCAGAGGCACATTCAGAGCTTGAGGTAAATCTGGCAGTTGGAGATAGATGCTGGCTGTGCTGTCACTCTCTCCCCTGAATTGCTGACTTCAGTTAGGCACTGTCAGTAATGCTGTGGTGGTTCTCCATGGGATGCAAGACTCACGGTCTTGTTTCATCTCATTCAGTGGCTTCCTCATCTGCCCCAGGAACTGCTCTCCACAGTGATAATATCAGATAAATATACCACAGCAGAGTCTGGCCCTTTGCAACCTTGTGTCTGTATTCTCTCTCTACCATAGTGCTGTAGCATGGAGTTTCCTAACACAAGATTGCTTCCTTCCCAGTCTGTTGTGTAGTTCCAAGTGCTGTAAATGCAAAAAGCTTGATGGATGGTGGTGCTTCAAATTGCATTGAGCTTCTTTTTTGTCCTGTAGTGCATGAGTCTGAAGAGATTATCCTCCCAAACAATACCAGCTGTGTTATAACTTTTTTAGTTCTCAGTTGTTTGGATTGACATTTCTACCACAACACTAGGCTCCACAGCATAGGCTTGCTATTGCCTGCCTGAGCTCACGCATCTGAAAGAATTGCAAACAGCAGTATACTACACCCTGATGATATTCCTGCTCGATTTTAAAACAAAACCAGGAATAGTCTACTAATAGGAAGTAATTTAGTTTTCCCATTTAACTCAGCTGCACCTCCTGACCGTGTCCCAAGAATCACTAGGAACCTCATTCTTTTGCATTTCGCTTCTCCTGCATGGAGCTTGGAGCCTGTGCCTTGTGCCTCTTTCTGCCCTTTCCCCCTCCGTTTGTGCTGTGCGAAGCTGTAAAGCCAGATTGTTTGGCATCTTGTTTGATATTCTGCTTTCATCAACAGCTGAGCTTTCCTGTGTTCCCTGTAAGGGGAAGAACACACACAGAGGTAATTATGGGAACCAAACAATGCTGTACATGTGAACAGCAACTCATATAGCTGCATCTTGTATGTGGCTTTGTTTTTAAGTTGTGTGGTCCTTATGCAATAGCCTTATTGGAGTACTTTGATAACCTCTCATAAAAGATTTCAGCATAATCAGGAAAGGTTTCTTTGGCAAGCTGATCCAGTGTTTTATCTCCTGGTTGTATGCAAGCATAGACTTCATCTTTTTCATACTCTAATGATGTGGATTTTTTTTTTCCCCTCCTACTGGCAATTCTTAAACTAGGTTGCATACCCATCTATCTTAAAGTTTCTTAAATATATACCAAGCTATAGCACTACATATAGAGATTTAAAATAGAAGGGCCAAATAATTTTTAGTAGTTTAATAAAAATACTAATTTTAATAAAAATTATTGAACTTACATGCAACCCAACGGTGTCATTCAGAGGCTTGAAACATGCCATGGCTAACTCAAATGGAACTATGACAACATTTTAAAAACAATTTTTTTCCCCCATCATTGCGGGGGGAGGGGGTGGAATCTTTCTTCCCCTTTCCCCAGCCAGCATATTTAAATCATCTTAGTCAGCTGGATTATAGCTGCCCAAGATGCTTTCAAAGTGTTAGAAACAGCTCTCTCCATTTGCTGGTTCTCATGACAGATCATACAATAGCTTTATCCTGCCCTTGTACTTATGTGGTGGTTGTTTTTTTTTTTTTCTTTTTTCCCAAGATGTTCTGACATTTGTTAAATTACTTTTATGTGGTTTGTTGACAGCATAATTTAGCTCAGGAAATGTTATAGCCAATTGTATGAAAATCTTGAATTGCTTTCCCAACAACAGGTAATGACATCTCACACCAGGGGTTTATTTTGGTCTGCTTCCCTTTGTCATATTTTCAGTTTTATTTTAGCTTGCAATTGTGCAATCCTGAATGTGCTACAGTAGGAATTCACCGTGAGAGAGGAATAGTAAATCACTTACAAATTTTCCACCAGACAACTTGTGTTGTCTGGATACTGTTTCATATGTAAAGGAGTAAAATAAGTACTTACAAATAAGTAAGTTGTAGGGGATCAGTTTTAGTCTCTCAGTAGAGCAAGTCAAGCCATGCTCTGGAATGATACTCAGAAATATAGCTCATACTTTGCAAGTCTTCTCTTCAAGATGAGTGGTTAGGAAACCTTCATTTTTGCCTAAACATGATATATTCATGATTCCCTTGTTTCAATAATGAAAGATTAGATTTAAGTTGGCTCATTTCAGACTCTCCTTTCCGGAGAAAAGCCTACCGCAAAATAGATTAGGAGAGGCAACGGGAGAGTAAAATTTGGATGTTTTGATGCCTCAGAGAGGAGCCTGGATGTGCTGTGGAGCCAGAGGCACCACGTGCTGCCCCTGCCTTGCCATCCCCACGCACAGGCTGTTGTGGGGTACGCAGCTGCCTCTCCAAGCAAGGAGCCAGGACAGACAGCCGTCACTCCCCACATTCACTGCCTGCCCCCGCCGACTCTGGTGACACCCTCAGACAAACCTCTGCTGCAGCTCAGCCAGGAGATGCAGATCAAGGGACTGCATACAATACTCCAGCATCCTAAGCTGACAGTAAAATACTTCAAGCCGCAGATTTATTAGCAGCTCCAGCTCCTTGTAAGCAGCTACCCTGAAACACATTATCCTGTTGTACTTGAAGTTCAAGCTGGGCAAACACATCCTCTTTTCTCCAGTATTTCTACATGCAAAAAGCTACCTACTGCTTTCACGTATACAAATATTTAAGGAAAAAGTTGCAGTCTACGATGTTCTTTTGAAAGAGACAGATTTTAACTTGTTTTCTGCAGATGCATCTCACAGGGACATATCTATCTCAGCTCTTTTGCAGTTTCACATACAAATATTTACAATAAACAGCAAATGCCCCTGAGGGGAGTGAGGGGTCAGTGTTTCCTGGTTGTGTTTTGGATTTAACCTCAATAAAACCAAGGAGACTCAACTACTTCATTTCTTTGTGCCATCACAACTGAAGCAATAGCTGCCAATACGTTATCAACAGCCACAGAACACCATCTAAAACTGAACGTGTTTCAGGGCAAGAAGATTCACAGACAATTTTGGTGAAATATTTGTGTGCCTGTGACAGGAATAGGAAAAAAATTCTAAGAAACCATGGGGGGAAAAAAAACTAGCATGAAAATGCTAGCTGTTGAAACAGCTTCTTTGGGAAGATCTCAGAGATCATCTGAGCATGAATATTTACTGAAGAGACACTTTTCCTTGTTTGATTTTTCAGACAAGATTTTATAGATGTTATAGTTAAATGTGGCTGCTTTAGAGAATGGTTAATTCCACTGTTAGGTGTTACCCTGTACTGGAATCAGTTTTCAGGCCTTTTTTGCAGACCTGTCATGCAAGTGAAGAAAAATTGTAAGAGTATGTTTGCCCCAAACGTTTGAAAGATTAGTTTATAGACTCCATCGCTTTACACAAACAACTTCAAACCCTTTTAAATCTGGAAGATACATGCCTAACTTGGAAGTTACCAATGTCACATGTATTTAGGAGGACATCAATCTCTTTATGAAGAAAGAGGGTTTCTCACCCTGAACCCGACACTGTTTGCTTTCGCAGGGAGAATGAAGCATGGGCAGTTTACTTCCAGAATCTTGCAGTCACAGCTTCCTTATGTGAAGATCCAGAGAGAGATGGACTGCACTGTCAGCAGCCTCTGGGCTGAGCTGTGTTTTCACCACAGAAGACCTTTGCCTGTTCCTCACCTGGAGTCTCTGAACCAGGACCTTCCCTTTGCTGAACATGTAAGTTGCATATGAGAAACAGCATGGAGAAAACTCCACTAGTAACCAAAATACCTCAGTCTTTAACGATTCAGAACTGTATCAGGCTGACATAAAAGTGGAAATGGGAAAACTTGAAGTATCAGCCTGTCGTACCTTGCTGCCTCGTGGGCTACTTTGGATGAAACAGATTTGGTGGGTTGTTTTCAATGCCAGTCTGCAGGTAAAGCATGTTGCCATGCCATCCTCAGGGTGACAGAGGTCAGCATTGTAAGGAGGTCTAAAAACATCCCCAGGATTGCAGTTCTTCAAATTATATTATTATATTTCTCATATACATTCAATCAATTCTGTCCTCACTTATATTTGTTTTCCACTAACCGCACTGATTTCCATGATGATATCCTAGATTCACACTAATGAGAAGAATAGAATCAGACCTGCTGAATTCCCTGGCAGTTGTCTTCATTTTTGGAGGGTTTTTTTCAGCTCATCTAGTAACAAGGCATGGGACAGACTTACTCAGGAACACTTCTTTGGCCAACAAAGTGACATTAACAAGAAAAATCAAAGGAAGTATTGTCATTCTTTATAACACATTTGTAAATGAACAAAAAATTTTGCATCTGGCATTTTCATTTAGCTAGCAGGTACTTTTCATCATTTGCTAGGATATTATGTCCATAACAGAAGCGCAATAAATGATCCAACAAAAACAGCTGACATCTATAAAGTACATGAAATATTGATGTCTGGGCTTGGGACTTGGACAGAACTGAACTGGTGACAAAGCAAAGGAACCATCTTCCAGAATGTTACACAGTAAAAAACACCAGAAAGTATCTAGCATAAATTACTTTTCCATTTCATTTCCTGATTCAATAACCTTTTTTAAATGAATGAATGCCATCTTCTTGATGACTTTTCCAGCCTTGTTTTAGAAATGGAAAAGACTGTGGTTGATGCATTAAAAGCAAGGAGAAAGCTGTGTAAGCTTTGTCATGTTTCCTTTTCATTCTAGATAAGGTTGAACTCTGACTTTCTTGTAGGAAGCTCATTGGAATGGGCCAATATTACAGATATTCTGAAAACAGCAATAGTTTATGGCTGGTGACCTTTGCATGAATTATTTATGAAAAAAAACTAAAAGGAAAAAAGTATTTGTGCAGGTACTATAAGCAAGCCCAGGACACATGTGCCCCTCACTGTTACAAACATGACTTCCATGAGAAGCACATCTGAGCATCCCATACAGGGAGGGTGGAGGTGGTTCCAGTGACCGTATCTCAGAAGAGGGCCATTGCACTCGGACATCAGGACTCTGATGGGTTTCCTGTTTCTGCCAGTCCCCCAGCATTGCTTTAGCCGAAAACACCATTGTTCATGCTTCAAATTCCCTTTTGTATTCACGTAAAGCAGCCTTACCATAAATGAGAATCGGCCCCAGATGTCTTTACAGGAAATACTACATGGGAAAAAATGCATAGCCCTACAAATATAGAAACCTTTCCTCTCTCCATCCATTTCCAAACCTGAAATTTTCCTTAGACATATAAAGACACATATAATTAAGGACATTGAGCTGGCTGCAGGGATGCAAATTTGTAGCCCTGCTCTAAGTTAGGCCATTGAAGCAGAAGTGGTGAGACAGACCACTAATCAAGACGAAAACCATTTATAGAAGGAAGGAGGGGGCACGGCATGTCTGCCCACAGATCAAGCAGTGGCCTTGCACCTGCAACAGGCCCCATTACAAAAGTGACACGTTCTCCCCCTCCCAGCATCCCCACGGTCTTTGCCCAGAGCCTGCCTTCACCCAGGTGCCCTTGGCAAGGGTTGGAGGACAGGAAGAAACACCTTTTGCATTTGGATAGGATGACCAGGGCCTCGTGTATTGCTGAAACGTCGCATCCACAGCTTCCCAGAGTCTTACAGACAGCGAGGAGATCACAGACAGGGTCTAGGCTCAAGTGCAAGGCTTCCTGAGTTCATACGGTAGTTTGGGGGGAAAAGAGGGGATCACTGGCATATACATTTTCACTGCGATACAAACTAGTGTCAAATTACCTTGTGTTTCATTGCAGGACAGGAGTTGCAGAGTGGCAGTTCCTCCGGGTTTGCTGATGAGCAGTAACCTTGGTGTGCAATTGTGGGGGCAGCGGTGGGGCTGTGACCTGCAGCACGGTCCTGCTCAGCACCCGCACATCTGCCGGGCTTTAAACGCACCCAGTGTATCACTACTTTTAAGTGAAATTCCATTGCATAGTAGTCACTATATGCAGCTACAAAGAAACCATGTGTGCAGCCCTTCTGACACTTACAGACCTGGCAAGTCTCACTCAGTGAGAAGGTAGAAGTTGTAGATATTTGCCATTTTCCTCCTTTATGCAGGTGTCAGTGTAGGCTGACAGGGCCAGTGGAAAGCATCAAAGCTGAGAGAGCTTTCAGCAATTTCTTTTACATAAAAACCTGTATTATGCAGCTGTCCCAAAGTTTGCAACATTTGAAGGAAGTCGGTTTGGATGAAAGAAGAGCTCTGTGCAGGTTAATCATTTGCTGTGAGTCCTGGTTTTGCTCCTGTTCCAGGAGTAAATCAAACACCTGTAGTGAACACTGGCACACCAGGCAGCTCCAGTTTGCCATGGGATACTGGTTTCAGTACACTGGAGCTTCTGGAAGAGCCCGTCTGCTCCCACCGATGGCACAGAGGACATGGGGATATTTGTCTCCCAAAGCATTTTTGAACGGGTTAGATGTGAAAAAGCAGGCAATAGCCCTGGGTAAATAGGAACGGAGGCACACTGTTGAATTGCACTTGAAACCTTTTGCTCTCTTCCATACACACTTTGCTTCTTTCTGAAGGCCTTGCTTTTTCAAAACACTCCTTTGAGGGCAGTTCTGATTAAATCAAAGGCAAACAGAAGTTGGGTTTCTCCCCTGCCTGAAGCCTGACAGGGAGCCGGAGACGATCTCACGGCAGTTCATGCCTGCTCCTGCACTGCAAGGGCAGGGCAGCAGCAGGGGACCCCTCCTGCCCTGCGTAACCTCCCCACTCCCAGGGCTGCCCCAGCATACGCTCACGGCTCTGCACCTCTCCCTGCGCTCAGCCCGAGCCTCCATGGTCCATGGTCATAGCTGCACGCTTGCCCGGACACCACCGCTGCCGGACATGGTGGGTGGCATAGAGCAGGGCTGAAAACCCACCGTTTAGCTCATTTCTTCCTACGCCTGGGACAGGTAACACTGGGTCAGTCCTATACGATTGCCAGCGCTGCGGGGGAGAATTAAATAGCGTGCTTGGACGCCTTCGCAGGAAGTAAACAGAAGGCATGCATTACTTAGCAAGAAAGGCCATCGTTAAGTAAACTTTTTGTGATGCAAGTTGTCATTCAGGACAAAGCCTCCTTTCACCAAAACACAACATTTAAGATCGCTCCCCTTCCCTTAGAGTTCCTTTTTCTCCAAAGATCACACTCCTCCTTTCTTATGTTACCAAAATGATACTCCCAGAACAAGCAAGTAATACAGCAGCCATGCCAAAACAGTGGGAATGCTTTCCTATAATATAGTTTCTTGCTGAGTGATGAATTTAAAGGAGGACGAGGTAAATTCACCCCTGTTTTATTCCCTGCAGTGGAGGGAAAAAAAAATAAAAATAATGTCGCTACTCCAGAGTCAGCGGATTAGTTATTTTGCAGTTCTTCATTGACTGTTTCCCCTGCCTTTTCAAGGCCATGGGAGATATATTTACCAGCTCAGTGAATGGAAATACTGCCACTGGTAAACAGGGATGAAAGTTAACACTATTTAGTGAGAATTCCCAAGATTATCTTAATGCACCTCCATGCCAGCATTTCAACTCATCTGCTACAGACTCAGTAGGGCAAGTCTGATTACCCTGCCATTGAATGCTGCCTATTCTGTTGCAACAGTATGAAAGAAAGCTAAAGATGTGCCTCATGAGGCCATGGTGTTGGTCTGTCTGCTCCTCCACAGTGGACATGGCATGAGATGAGATGGGAATACTCTGCAACACACCATACTCTCACCAGCTGCTCTCAGAGAAGTTTCTGGTCTAAAATCTAGACGTGACCCTTAGAGTTTTCTATTGAAAGCTGTAAAAGCTCATTAATATTTCTTATCAATTTGCAGGATAAAGTTTGTGATCTTACTAGTGAGTAAAATTGCCTTAAATAAAACAGTTATTCCTGTGTCTGTCTCAGCAGCCAATTTGGCCCCACATGCCTATCAGCTTTCTGAAACAAACCAAGAACACCTTACCTTTAAAGGCAAAAAAAATGTGGTTTTTTTCTGATACTGTATTCACTCTAATATATTCCATATTTTTAACATGGCAAAGGAAGTCCTTAATATATCAGAATGCTCTCAGCTCCCAACAAGCTGAGCTGTTCAGCACCCAAAAACGTAGCTGAGATAGCGAGACATACCTGGAGAAAGCTTTGAATATTTAAACTAATTCTCACGATAATGCAGGTTGAGGCAAAGGCACTTTGAATGTGAAAAATGAGGACTTATTTCAGCAGGCAAAAGTCCAAATGCTTTGCCTGTTCACTCAAAGCTAAATCACTCGGATACAGGAGGATTTGGGGGAATGGCTCTCACGCCACGCATCCCCCTCAGAGCATGGAGTCTGCGCTGGAGACAACAGACACATCTTGATTTCTCCCATCTGAGATGAGTTTCAAGACAGATTGCTGGGATTTAGTTATAATGCAGAACTTCAACTCTGCATGTGATGCAACACAACTGATTTCAATGGTGGAAACTCAGGGTACGAAGCTGCCCGCCACCAGAACAGGCAGAAAAAGTTCTTCCCTTTCATCTAACAGTCATTTGCTATGTGCCAAGGTAGTTAGTGGGAAGGATTTGGAAACAACACTGTGCATAGTGTATTTTACCTATTGGACCATTTTTTTTTGCTTTTGACCAGCTACTGAAACCAAAGTTTATATTTGGATTTCCTTTCACAAATATCCTACAATTGACAGAGGGGAATAAACAGTGTATCACACAAGCAGTGACCCAGCACACAGAATATAAGCATACCACTCTTCCAGGTGTTTCCCAAAGTTTTACAACAAAGTAATAACTCTGTTTTTCTTCCCTTAGTCTACACCAAGACTATAAGAGAGAAAGGACAGTAAAAAAGCCCAAGCACACATCTGCATTCACAAGTCTATGTACAAACGTTTTGCAATATTCACACATATGACTACAGCTACAGTCACATACAGTTGCAGAGCACTGAGATAGCAAAGCAACCCATTTAACTGCATAGAATGGGTTTCTAGACATTCACATGTGAGTATCGTAGCAGAGAAAGGAAATAGTAGAGAGAAACCAAAGAAAGAGTCAAAGCCCCCAACCATACGCAAGATCTGCACTAGCAGCTGCATTCAACCAACCATCAGAAACTGCAGGATGAAGCACATCCATTTCTCCTCAAAAAGGCAAAAATAACCCCAACATTATTCTACAAAGAATCAACTTTGTTAAAACATATTGACCCTAGTAAGCATGACACTCCAGCCACAACATGTAATAACAGCCTTACCGACACATTGCTTCTTATAGACACCCAAAATAGCTGCCCAGGGCCAGCGCTCACCCAGCTGAAGAGCAGCAGTTCACAGCGGAACGTCCCGGCAGCCTGCCTCCCCCACAGCAAGGGGGGCTGCTGCAGGCCTGGGGGTATAGAGGGAACCAGCTGATTGTTTGGGACTGATCATTGTAGTTAGAGACAATACCTCTCAGCTGGAGCTTTACCCAGGGCTTCTGCTGAGGCTGTTTCTCACATAGAGGGCCATAAAATATTTAATCATCAGTCTGTATTTTATGTCTTATTCATATCTGTGTTATTTGCATTTTTCTGGCTTACTGAACAGCAGCCCACATACAAGGGGCTGGGGGGAAGACAGCCCTATCTCATCAAAACCATAGCACCTTTGAAAACTGCTAACATGGGGTTAAAACCTTTACCCAAGCAGTCAACTTCCCTTGCCCCAGCTTTTGTCGAGGGGGGAGAATATATATATTTACATTTCTTTTGAACTTCTAAACCAAGCTGGAAGGGGTTCAAGTGCCCAAGAGCAATTTATTGTAGCTGCTTGGAGCTAGGACATTTGCATACACATTCCTGTTAATACGAGTAAGCAAGAAAAGACGGCACAAACTCCACTGCTGCATAAAGCACATCCATCTTTATGCTAAAGTGATTTATGAGGTAAAACCATCTGCCGTAAACACCTTTTAAAGTAGAATCAACAATTGCTAATAAAGCAGCAATTTAGAGAGACGGATAAATACTTTGGTGTAAGCAGGTGCAGCTCTGTTTCAGTCCACAGCACAAATGCACCCTATACCAATGGTGAACATGGGTCATTATAAATGGCACGTTTCAAACTAGGTCCAGAATTACATCCGATGTTGGGCATCATCACAGTATCTTCCAATATGGTATATGTTGTGGTACTGGTCGTTTTCTGGGACCTGCAGAAATCAAAAATGCCTCTCCTGAACGAAGTACACTGCACAGCACTGAATGACAGCAAAAAAAGGTCCTGCTGCATGTCCTCCAGTCCTGAGTTTGCTTAGCTAAACCAAGACTGAGGCCAAAATAGGACAATTGCTTGATAACCCAGGTTTGTCTCACTAAAGGTGACATCATTACTCATAATTTACTGAGGAGATTCCTCTACTGACAGGCCACCGTGCAGTGTTCAGTAAAACCTGAAACACACGCTGTACAAAAGAAGCTGTGCCCAAGCTTCTTTTCCTGGATCTTTTTGCACCTGTGCATTGAGAGAGCTGGAGAATATTTCATGCCAGGATGTTACTACCTTCTCCGCGGACACGTCATGTATCTGTGCAAGTCCTTCTCCTCGCACCACCCACCCTCAGGGTCTGATGGCGCTGAGCACACACAGGCATCTGCTGGGCTCTCCTGGCTGCTCTCAGAGGATGCCTTCCCACACCAGCTGCCTCCAGTGTGGGGAGATTTACACAGTGTGTATATGACTGCCAGCTACAGACCTGATAATATCTAAACACCCACTTTTCACCTCTTTAGGTGAAATGGGTTAAGTCCATATGTTTAGCTTTTACTTTTCCACATTCTAGAGCACATAAATACACACCAGATGTGCACGAGAGGGGATGAACTCCTGTCAGACTACGAAAAGCTACATCAGAGCCTGCCTTTATGTTTCCAACTGCTTCTGAGGATGCTTTT
Source organism: Gymnogyps californianus (assembly GCF_018139145.2). Lineage (NCBI taxonomy): Eukaryota > Metazoa > Chordata > Aves > Accipitriformes > Cathartidae > Gymnogyps > Gymnogyps californianus. The sequence continues at coordinate 19,730,233 of NC_059478.1, read as the reverse complement.
GCAGTGGCTGGTACTGGCATGGTGGCTCCCGCCCATGGGGCCCTGGGGAAGCAGCTCCGTGTCCGGACCTGGTCAAGGGTGGACCTCCCTCTTCACATTTCACCATCAAGAACTTGAGAGCATCTGTCCTAAGTGTGATACCCCAAAGATGTATTTCACCGCAAGCAGTGCCCTTTGGGACTCAGTCTCCCAGAACTAAAGCACAAGTCAATTTAAAAAGAAGTCAAATACAGAAGATAGAAGCAATATGAACATTTTAACCAAAGTGAAGAAGAGATTGCAGTCTTGCCTTGGCAAGACATTCATGGTAATTTCATACATCATTCTGCTGTCAGTAATTATGAATGAATAGTAGGAAATATGTGAAATTTTCACTTGTTTTCTCATAGTCTTACATTTCTTTTTAGTTAGTTACTATCTGTCTAGTGAAATTAACTTTGCACTCCATATCAGAGGACTCAGCACATTTACAGTTATTAATGTCTGTTTGGAGGACCACATTTTTAAGTATCTGAAGATTTTAGCTTATTTTTTTTAACATTTTTTTAAAACTCTTTTTTTCCACCCCAGAAATAAAACGTTTTTTCTCTGTTTATCTTTACAGGCTACAAAACTCTTAAGGGATTCCTTCTGCTGTAAAGTTTTTTGTCAAGGGAACATGTGTCTTTTATTTTCAGAACATTATACAGAGGTATTGTGCCATGCATGAGATTTTTATTCACAATAAATAATAGTTAATAAAGAAAAAAGTGCTCTAAACATAAAATTAAATCATTCAAGTCAGTAAGAGCACCAACAGAAGCTGGTTTATGCTGTTTATTAGAGAGATGTTACTAATACTAAATGATCTGCAAAGATTCTACAGAAAAATTTTCCCTGAGCTTACTAAATTTTAATGATGATTTTGCTGAAAATCAAGTGTATTTAGATATAATGCACAGTGCAGGTAATGATCCTGCTTACCATAGGATACACCCAGTTAATCAAAAGTACTCCAGAAACACTACCAGAGTGCCTTTATTTGACTGAGTCCAGCTGGGAACTCCACATATGTTAGGAATAAGATTTGCAGTTAACTGGCAACAGCTTAAAAGATTTCAGAAAGGTTCCTCTGCACAGGAGGACATAATCCATGTCCATAGAAAGTCATATTTGACTCACAGATGCAGCTCCATCTTGAAGACAAGCTCCTGCTGACTATTTCCAGCAGAGCTGGAGCTGAGGCATCTTCTACTGTCACACAACCACCCATTTGCTTGAAGCCTTTCAGGATGGAGACTGGGCTGGCCGTTTCTCCTACACGTGGGGACGTGCAACTAATGCCACTGCCAAGAAGCCTCTCACAGCAACCGAGTCACTTTTCTTACATAAAACTTCTAAACAAAATAAACTCTCTTAGTAAAATAACATTTACTGGAGCCACCAGCTTATGCCAGAGACAGCAGAAGGTTGCTAAGGTCTAACCCAAGAGGATGTTTACAGTTTCAGATTTGTTTAGCGCTTATGGTATAATTTGTGCCATATGTGCTCTTATTTACAGTTTTCCCTGCAAACCATTTTCTATTAGACGTGGAGTGCAAGGAACTTTCTAGCTCTGCGCCTTCCCCCATAACATACCCCTTCATTACAGCTGGGATCGCCCTTCCGTGGCAATTCGTAACTAACACGTCCCTTGAATTTTTTATCTGGTCTCTGGCAGTAGAGGAAAGTTGCAGCTGATGAGCTTGGTTTACTGAAACCTAATCTGACAGAATGGAGCACACGTGGAATATAGAACATTAACTTGGTTTTCCGATGACCTTCTGTATTCATCTCGGGAGAAAACCTCCTGCATGGTCCCTTTTCTTTGTCCTGTGACAAAAGAATATATATAGTGGAAACTATCTCTGAGTGTGAAGTTTATGTTTATTTCTCTCACATTTTATCTTTGCTAAAAGGATAACCATGGGCTGAAAAAAGGGAAAGGTCCCATCTGAGTGTAACTGTGGTTATACTGGAATGGCACAGGTCTGTCCTCACTCCGGTGCTGGGCCCACTGGGAACACTGGTTTCTCCTCGGTGCCCAGTGGTGCGTAGCCTCACCCTGGGGCTCTGCCTTCCCCTTCCCTCTCCCTGTGCTGGCTTTTAGGACACGGCCCTGCTCCACAGCGGCTGCCCCTCACCCTTGCCTGCTTCACCACCGGGCATCGTCTTGGTCAGCGCTGTGTGGCACTGGCACCATCATCGGCCGGAGGGCTGCTAAAAATCCCGTGCAAATAATGCACAGGGTCTCTGCTGCCCTGCCGGTGCCGCAGGCGGGAGCCCAGTCTGCACCAGAGTAATCTGCACCCCGAGAGGTAAATATTTATTTATTGACCAAAGTCTTTTTATTACACAGCTCAGTGCAATACAATAATATTAATGTAATACTTTTATTTCAAGTATTACTGAACATAATTGGTAGGCAGGAGGGAGCATCTTTACTCTAGTAAAATGGAGTCAGCGATGCTCGGCTTAAAGCGTAGTGCAGCAGTACACTTTACTAACTGTCATTCCTTTTAATTTTATCACAGCCTATTCTTAACCCTCTCTTGCAAATGTACATATATTTTTAAAGGATCCTCACTTAAAAATAGATCAAAGGTGCTAATTTAGCTGTAAACATAATTGATCTGGCATGTTTGAAGTAAGTTCTTTAATGATTTCACTGAAATCAACTGTTAATTAAGCATCTTCATCCAGTGGACCACAGCCTATAGAATTAAAACTGTGAATAATAAAATGAAGGAAACATAAAAGATTTTCTTTTGGTCTGGAGTTTTTCCCCACCAGAATGAGATCACAAATGCTTTATTATGTTTTATAGACTGACAGAAGTTCAAAGCTAACACTAGACAGAAATTGGTTGTCATCACTGGATTAAATATCTATGATTCAATCGGATATGGTTATTGGCTATGATAATTCCTGCAAGAGTGCATCCATGGATAAAACCAGCAAGTATGGTAATCATATATAGTCACAAAATTGTTTAGGCTTCCCTAGGAACATCATTACTACCTGTGGGAATAAGAATCAGCATTTTACTATGGAATGCTAGAAACAAAACAAGAAGCAAGACATCGGGGACATTTAGAAAGATGCAAGTTTCATCTAATATGCAGCCGTCCCCAGCTGATTGCCAAAGGCCCAAGGATGTGCCCCTACACTGGTTGGGTGTAGCAGCAAAAGCCCGTTCTTGACTGTATTTCCAGTCAAACATCTCTGCAAAAGCTGCCTGCAGAGAGGAGCTGGGGATTCATGAACAAACCAAAGTGCCGGTACAGAACCAGATGTGAGGGAGCCACTCGCTCTGAATGCAGAAACCCTCCATGGCTGAGGTCTTGCTGTCACGCTGCTCAGGCTCTGAGATCTGAGAGAAATGAGTAAATAATAAGGAATTGGTCAGGACTATATTTCATTTCCAATGAATTTGGTGTAAAAATACATTCTTCGTTGCTCACATATATCTTCAAAAATTGGGTGCTGCTGAAAATACCTGCAAGTTTTGTAGCAGGAAATGTGTAAAAGCTCTTAAAAATACGACACGTATGTGAGTACTTGCTCTGAATACTAATCATAAATGGAGACCTTACACCGTCTTTGGGAACTGCTTAATATAGTTGTATTCTCTGGACTTCTTGGGAGGATTTTTTTCACATCAATGCATTCTTTGTTTTATGTTGGGAAACCTGTGAATGAGCTCTGAATATATATATATGAAAATATATATAATTGCATGTGATGGTTAAAGGAAGTCTACAGGAACCACTTGTTGATATTAAGCAAGTGATTTTTTTAAATTAACATCTGGTATAAATGAATATGACATAAATCACATCTAGCCTGAATCAGCTTTAACTTACTATAGAAAAGGTATTGATATATAGCATAATGCAGAATGGAGAATAATCAAGCTTTCTTCCATTTGCCCCGAAACCTTTCCATGGATGTTACAGCTGCCAAACTTTGCACAGCTAAGAGTTGTTATGGCCATTTTTGGTACCACTATTATCACAAATTATTAATAATATGGGGCTATAATTAATTTCATTGGCTACTGTGATACAGCAGCCTAGAGAGTTTAATTGTGATACCCTTAGGAGAGCAACTGTGTTTTAGAAATTTGAACAGAATCAACCTGATTGGAGAGTTCATGCAGATAAAAGACAGAAATAATACTGTGCTTCATTTCATTTCCTCCCCCATTTCCAGTGCTAGTACTAAAACAACGCTACCAATATTCCTGCATAAGCCACCATGAGTATCACAACAATGTACACCCTTATATTGTGCAGAAAAATGAGAAGTATGCAGACCAAAGACATAATAAATGCTTTCCTGAAACTGAATCAAACAACTTCCCTTTGGAGGTATTTTGCTATCATACCTCTATGGCGAAGTTGGTTGTTTTCATTATTCCTGCTGTGAATACAAGCTATTAACACCTCTAAAATGATTGTGCCCCTGCGAATATTTCTGTAAGAGCAATGACTGTGGAAGAGGCAGACTGTAGAGCTGTCTAGAAAGCAATAGTACCTTTAATGAGCAAATCCACGACAAACAAGATGTTTAGGCATGAGAGTAACAAACAAGCAGCCACAGGGATTTAGTTTCATTCCTAGTCTGCTGTATTTCTGGTTTTGGATGACTAGAGCTACATTTTAAAGAGAGCTACTGACACTAGCACACAGCTGAAAAGATCACAGAAACCATTCACAAGGTTGTATTGAATCACAATTTGTTTTTTAAAAAAAAGTTATACCAACATTTTCCAAGGTATAAACTGGATCTTGTGTGTGTGCACTTCCACACTCACTCAGCTCCTATCATATGCCTGTGTTTGGAGAATGTAAAAGTTCCTCAAAATTTGGGCTTGCTTGGGGATGGGAAGGAAGAAAACAAGGTCCTAGGTTCAGCCACGTGCTTGGTATTTATTCTTGAGGACTCATTCCTGGCCTTACTGACTGCAATGAACTCCTTGTCACGGAAAGAACACCAGAGAGAAACATCCACTTTGTCTGGTTTTCTCCAGTTCACAAGCTCTCCAGCTCTGAAAGTCTATTTGAAATTGTGAGGAAGGCAAAGAAGCCTTTCAGATGCAAGCAAACTGTCCTTCCCTGGGGAAAACTTCTTCCCAACCACTGCCAATGATGCAAGGGACAGAATATCCCGTGCCAAGGAAGAGCAAAGGGTTGCTCAGATGGTTCCAGCTCTTCTTGACCCTCAAGGCAGGAAGAAAAGAGTTGGCTTTTTTTGCTTACCATGGCTGGCTGTGCCTAGCGCTCAGAGGATGTCTTTGGTGGGGCAGGGCAGTTTCTCAAGGGTGAAAGAGAGTTCACGAAGAAAACGAATATTCATGCCTCTCACCAGAACTCTTACTGGACCTACTTCAGTAGTCTGACAAGTGGATATTTGGTCCTCAGCAGGATTTTCTTTTCTTCTTTTTGCAATGCTATAGTCCCATTTTTTCCAATTATTATAGTCTACTGTGATGCCCTGCTAGGACAGACGCAGGAGATGGCATATGCCTGAGCTGCTAAGACTGAAAGATGCACTAGATGCAATTTTGCTAAAATTAGGGGCTGTTCACTTGCGAACGCAGCTTTACAAGAGTTTCTTTGTCCAACATATGAAGCATAGATCATCTCAAAGCAAGTGGAGGCAAATGAGCAAAGTCTGATATACAGTGAGTATTCGGGAAGAATGAAGTAGAATAACAAAAAGGTAATTTCTTCCAGGGTATTGGCCGTGAGTCTGCGATTTCCTGGGTGCCTTACATAAAGTTTTGCTGTTCGATGTGTGAGTAGAATTTTCATCTAATTTTACCAATTTCAATCATTACCTCCTTTCTCTTATAAGATCAATATACTCATTAAGAAGAAGGGTTTCAGCTATGAGGTCAATATAATTGAAAGGCTATTCAACATCCTTTTTCTTAAGCAGATGCTCCAGAGAGTCAACCCCAATTTATCATTTGGTTTCACAGAGTTTAAGGTTATGTTAAGAACGACAAAACCCCTGATTATTCATTTAAAGGAATCTAAATATAGCTGCTTTTAATGTTTTAGTACCTAGCGAATAAAACAGCTGTCAGCAATATGTTCTTCTGAGAGGCGTTCATATGAACACTAAGTCTGTTGTTTCTAATTTCAAAAATATGGCCATAGTCAATAGTCACCCGCAGACAGGTGTGCAGTCCAAATATAAATTTTGTATTTGCCAGCACATATGCACATTAAATATGAAGATGGTAATACTAAGTTTTACACAGTGGAACAGTGAGAGCTCTAAAATTAATATCAAATGCCTTGACACTGTCAGATGGTTACCAGGTGCCCTACCCTATGAATTTTACATCATTAGGGACATATTTAAGAAACATGATTTGTGGTGCAATATGTCACTGAAATTGCCAAATACAAACGTTGAATTATGTTGGGTAAAATAATTTCTCACGTTTGACAGATTTAAGTGGCTTAACGCGTGGAAGTTATTTTTGTCCTGTGGGCTCTGTGAGCACTTAATACAGATATTTTCAAGCAGGCAAGCTAAGGATCTGGAACAGGATCACTGACTAAAAAGGTGCTGCACTTGTTTATGGCCAGGTTGAATCGGTCCACAATTCTCTATAGTTCTGAATAAAACAAAAATCCCAGCTTCAGAACCCAGCTACAGACTTTTACTTCACGTACAGTGAGTAGAAAAGTATATGACAAAGTCCTGGCCATGTTGATGTCACTGGCAAAACTCCTATGAAGTTTTAATAAAATCCTGGCCATTGACTCTAACAGGTACTATTAGAATATAAAAAAATGAATTAGATAGAGACTGAGCATAGGAGTAGGAATTGCTTCATTTAATATAACACAGTGTGAATTAAAACTTACTTTTTGTCTTCATTTCTTCTCAACTAAGAAGCACGTCTGAAGATGTATGGAAAAAGTTGCGTGCAACCTCCAAGTAAAGATACTGAAGTTCACAAATTTGTGAGTTTCTTTTCCCATGAAACTGTGCGCAAACATTATTTTTAGAGAAGGAAGGGGGGGGAAGTAAGGAATGAAACCAAGCGTTCTGAGATATTTCTGTATGAGAGTATTATTTCATTTAGCTAGGAATAGCAGATATGCCAGACAAAAGGAGCGTATTTTGCAACCACAAACATTCACACTCTCACTTTGCTCACAAAACCTTTTTTTTTATGTTTGTGTGCATGCCTGAAATACGTTACGTGTCCGCACATTTCTCATACAAGTGTGGGACTGTGAATTGCCACCACGTGTGCCTTCATCTCTGAGCACGGGAAACACGCTCTCTGCTAGTAGTGGTCAGGAGCACCTTCCATGAGCAAAGAGAGCACCATCAAAAGCCATTGCAGAAGCAGAATAAACAAAGCAGTTTACTGAGAGCAGTTTACTGCTCTGAAGGAAATGACTGACACAGGTACTGACCCAGAAAGCTTTTATTAATGGCCTATGGATTTTTAGTTAATAAAATTTTGATAAATCTAACTTAAGTAATGTATTGGTATGGAAACAATCTAATTCAAAGGATGATTAATCCGTTCCAGTGTGATAAATGTTAAGCAAGGATAATTAATTCCAGATTTTTAGATTCAAGAACTTAAGCTTCTGAATGGCTAATCAAATACATACAATGGTAAAATAATTCAGGAAGTCTGATCACATCTCACATGCCTCTCCAGAGGTCTCATCTATCATAAAAGAAATAATCTCAGTCTTGGAGCAACTTGACAGCACACTCAGACATTGTACCTAAAACTATCCATGCCACTTCTAGCCATCCATCCAAAACAAACTGCTTGGGCATTCACCTTGGAAGGATTTCTTTAATCCATATGCTCTTTCACACAACTTTGCAAGTGTATATGAGTCTTCATTATGATCTCCTGTTGGAAGCACTCAATTTATATCATCCCAGACCAAAGCAGATGTTAAATCACTAAAATCTGGAATCAAATCTGGCAACCTTGAACATACCTTTAAATCATTCATCCATGTGTACAGTTCTTAGATGCATCTCTTCATACTTTGGGAAGTGAAGTCTGACATGCAAAATGAAGTATAAGGTTCACTACTATAAACCAATATTTATCCAGGAGGTAACAGTTACGGTAAAATACACTTTTCCCCTATTTAAGTAAATGATACTGTGAGTCTAATAACTGTAAGATTTTAAAACATAAGTTTTTGCCAAGAAAGGAAAAAACAGCAAATTTAGGATGGTCCTGAATAAGTAAGGAGATTTGTAGACAATATATTGGGGAGGGCAGTTGCTGTGAGTCTTCCTGTAAGATTTGGGCTACTTGTGCTAGAGGCAAACAGAAAAAATTAGCACCAGAGAATAATTACTGAGTTCACACTGAGGTCTTTTTGGCACGATTGTCTTGTTTCCAGTACTTGATTGGCCAAATTACAGCTGTCACTGAAATGTGCCATTTGTGAGAAATATGAAATGGCTATTCAAAATAAAGTCTTCACTGTAGAGTCGTATAATCCCTGGGAAGTACATCATCTGGAGTTTCTGAAACTGCCACAGCTAATGTAAATGGCAAGATGTAAAGCAAAGACAAAATGGAAATGAGCAACAAGTCTTGGAGTTAAATTACATCTTCACTTGGACTGTTGCAGCTGCAGTGAAGAGAAAACTCAGGCATTAGACTCTAATATGTGCAAAGGTATTTCTAATGTAACTCTGATCTGACTTCCAAAATAGGTTTTAGAAAATTATTTTTAAAAGTGTTTGTTCCTGCCTGGAAAAAAGTTTGAAGGGAGGAAGTCACTTCAAGAGTTTCAATATTGTTCAAAGAAAGGACAACCAAATCATCAAGGTGTCCTTTAGAAACTGTGGAGAGGGGTTAGATCGAGTAATGTGAGTTTGCCAAAAGGCACAATGAGAAAGGATGCTTAGAGGGCTTGTGAAAAACTGGGTGCTTGGGCACTTGAAGTTTTCATACTTTGTTTGACTGTTCAAATGAAGTACCTTCACAAAAGACACCTTCATAGACAACCACTATTTTTCCGTTATGTGATACTGAAAAGTGCTCCAAAGGGGGCAGAATTGGATGGATGGAGCAAAGTACCTATTTTAACACAGAATTTTAGTTCGTTAAAGATAGCGAGAAGACAGAAGGGAAAGGAAATTCTTGATATTCACCATTCAAAGCCAGATATGATGCCAAGAGCTGAGAAATGATTAGGCTGCTAGAAAGAAACAAAACATTGTATAGAAATCATAAAGTCGTCGTGTTTCCAGACATTAGCTTGGTAACCAAAGCCAGAAGAGCTGAATCCTAGCAAGCAGTATTTTACAAAAACAGGAACTGCAGTTGATACCACTGTTCCCAGTACCCCCAGCAGATGTGAGTGTTGCTTAAGCATGCTAAGTTTGGGAGTGGAACCATGCCAAGAATGCTATCAACAAGCAGTACCTAGCAGGATTCAAAGGATGTCTTCTGCAAAACAACAGCATGGAGTTTTTGTTTCTGTTACTGGGATTTATTTCATTCTGGGGAGCTTGTTTTTGTTTCAGACCTTGGGATGATGGGTCTACTAGAAACATGTCATTAGAAGACAACCGCATTTCCCCTCCATTATTAAATGCGCACACTGAAAGAGAAATCAGCAAGACTACCACTTCGGAATGCTTCTGTCTGGGGAAATCTCCCATGAAATGCAAGTATGCAAAGAAGTATTTAAATCTCTATTTCTCTGTCACACATGCTTCATGAAATATGTCAGTGCTTGAGTATAACTGCATTGAATTACTAAGGGTTGGAATGACATCAGTAAATGTCACAACAATATTTGAAGTCTCCATTTATAGAACTTGAACTCCATTATTCTCTATAGAGACACTATAGGATTATACCTCTTCAAAAATATCCATGTGACATTTCTCCTAAACCATAATCTTAGTAAAACAAGACTTAATAAAAGTAGGAAATTTATTTGAAATTGAAAGAAACTGGATTTTTAAAAATATATTTAGAGTTAAAATTCTTATAAGATAAACCAGATCATTCGGCTTACACTTAATTCCAGAGAAATGCAAACATCTAATTTTATATTGTTTAAAGGCACTCTCCTCTTTTGATTGTTCCTATCAACAGCAGGCTGCCACCTACAGAGATGCTCTCTTCCGCTAATTCCAGGATCGTCTGATCCTGCTGAACCTGCTCCCGAGCCACCATTCTTGCTTTCCAAAACCATACTCAAGCTCTGGGGTTTCATAAAAAGATGGAGGCCAGAAGCTACTGAAGAAAAGAAAATTTATCAATCCTAGACCACTTTGTCTGCTTGTAACAATTCTCAACCAGGTCTCTAAGAAAGCTTTCCCAGTAGTTCAATGATTTTCAAGAATATCATAGGCGAAGATCTGATCCTTTATCATAGCTTGGCTGGTTCTGAAATTCTATTATGACACTATTTGTCTGTCATTTTACTGTTTTGCAAAATTAAAGTAGTCTACATTGTGGGCAGACAATGAGCACTGAAGGTAGAAGAGAAACAGGCTATTCAAAACCTTATGTGACATGCTTCTGGTACTTGCTGGTTTTAAACAATTACACAGCCTTATCACTTTAAAAAAACCAAACCAGCACTACTTATGACTCAGTATACTTCACAGCTTTGATAGGGTACTGCAGACATGAGGCGGATTTTATGTTTTACATAATATAATCGTATTGATTATCAAATCATTATCAAAGGTGGCAACCCATGAAGTATATTGTTTGTCTCTGCAAAGTAATCTGTAAGAAAAAAGTTGGCTTCTGAATCACTGGCTGTCTCAAAGGGGTTACTTGTGTGCTTCAAGCTAAGTACACATAAATGACAACCAGACTGTGGGTGAAATTTGCTACAGCAAATTCCACTGAAGTTCAAATGTCATCTGTTACAACACAACCCAATTTAAAAAAAAAACTAAACAGTGGCATGTAAACATCGATGTCGTTACCATGTTTTATGTGGTTCATAAAGCACAGGACCTGATATTCTACTGCATGGTAAGAAATTCAGAAACAAACTGGAAATAAAGCCTAGGACAGAATCAGGAAAGTTTGCCTGCACTCTGGCACAGGCGCAAAGACTTGAAAGCTCCAAGGTTGGGCTCTTTCTTCAGATTTCTTAAGATTTTTTCCCTCTAGAAAAAGAATGAAATGTTGGTATAAAACAGTTTGCGTTTTGCAGCATATTAATGTACTGATTTTCTCAAGCGGAGAAAGGAGGGGAAAACGTTACTGTGGAGGAACAGCCAATGTCCCGAGAATAACCTGAAATGCCAACTTAGCATTTTTGCACTTCAAAAATGTCTTTGACTTTTATAAACAGGCATGATGGTAAAATTGAGGCTGTTGTTAAAAATACATGGTTTACTTTGGTAGTTTATAATTCACAGCAGCATTTAGTGGGTGGAGTTGTAAATTAGTAAGTGGACTGCTGCCACAGCAGAGTAGGCTGCTGCTCTGCAAAGGAGAATCTTTGCTAAGAATAGGAATGTGGTCACGGTGATAATGAACAAGGGCTCAGCATGCCTGAAACGTTGATGGGAGATCTGGAGATGGTTGTTGGATGTGTAACAGCTGCTCTAGAAATTAGATGTTATCAAAGATTTTTTTGAAAGATTGAATTGGATAAAAAAAGCATGCAAAGCTTAACCAGTAAGACCTGGTTTCAATTTTTAGTAGTACCACCGAAAGAGTGGCATATGAAATATTTATGTTGTTGATAAATTGGAAAGTACAGTTTTACAGCCAACAAAATGCTATGTTTATTCTGCCGTAAGAGGGAGGCAAGATTGCAGCAGAGTCTCTATGCATAAAACCATCCTTTTCCCTATCGCTTTTAAATGAAGTACCTTTATCTGCCATAAAAGTATTACGATATGTTAATCAGGTATTTGATCTGGTTTGTCAAACACTCAAACAAAAAAGGCCTGTTTATAAGTCAGTTACTTCCTGGAAACAATATTATTGTTCTCAATAAAACCAGCATTTTAAAGACACTAGATTTCTCTGAGTGGAAATTATTTACTTATCATGAGGATGATATTCCTTTGGACTGTTAGTAGCTGTAAAAGCCTTATTCAAAGGTTGCAAGCCAACAGCATTACATCAAGAATCCTGAGTGAAGGGTGCAGATAGCTGTGGATGGCAATATAAAACACACTCCACCTTCAAACGTTTGGAAGCTTTACTACTGAGTGACAGCTGCTATATGATTACTGTTCAGCTGTAAGTACACAAGAAAATATTCTGAACCCAAATGCATAACAGGGTGACCTGCGTGACTGCAATAAATTCATGTTTTTGACTGCTTGAATTCCCCATCAGTGGACATCAACACAGTGCTCTCACTTCTCTGGCCTTAAGTAATGTGCTTGAGCTATGTCAGCCTTAAAACGATCCACAGGAAGCTTTCGTTGAAAAAGCAAAGAAATCTGTATTAAATCATTGCATCTACTTCACGCCCCACACAACCCTTTCCTATCGGGCCCTGCTTTGATCCCTGTTTGTGCTGGCCAGCTCTAGGCCTCCACAGTAAGGGCTGTACACAGATGTTACGCTGCTAAACAGCTTGGCAGCGGAGGAAGCCAGGTCACTGTTCCTGTAGGAAAATCACCAACAAAGTGATACTCTCACAAAAAGTCTAATCTGGCTCTTTTCCGAGGCAGGACGCTGGACACGATTCTAGCAGAAGACATTTTGAGCTGCATGATAACGGTCCCTCCTTAAACTTTTCACAAAAATCCAAGTGTTGATTTCATTCACCATTAAATAGATAAAAGGACCAGTCAAAAGAAATGCTGTGCCAGTAACCTATCACACTCGACTGAGGAGTCATCCATATGGAGCTCCACGATCGCTACGTGGCTTCTATAAAGTATCCCTTAAGGAGGCAGGTGTCCAGAGAGAAATTACTGAGTTTTTGTGCTCTTACTGGAAAGACTCCAGCTTACAACAGGATGTATAGCAGTTTTGGTGCCATGGATAGGAAAGAGATAAAGTTCTTTGATCAACCTTAAGCCACTAATAATAAGCTATTTGGCAAACAGAATTCAAGGGGGTAGGGCCTCAAGTAGCCCTAAGACTTATGCTTCTGCTCTAAATTCTGTGTTCCCATACATTAACAAATCTAAAGCATATGATAATGATCTTCTACTTCAGATCCTTTCTTTATCAAAACCAGCAAGAAACGAGGCATTGATGTGTTACTGTCCATTTTATCACAGATAAAGAATTGCAGGAGTAGGGAGTTCAGGTCAACTCTTTAAGGTCTGCCAATTTCAGGACTCTACACACTTACAATTTAACCTAATTAAAACTCTGAAATTAAGATTGAATATGGAAATGGCTAGGAAGTGAATCTGCCAACCTCAAAGGACCGCATTTTTCGTAACTCTGAAATCCTGTCCCATTAAGAAACGCATGCAGCAGTACACACAGCACTGACGAGGAGCACCACACAGGTTTAAATGCAGTGTGATCTCTAAATTGCATTTTAAAATGCAATTTTGAAAGCCACCAGTGAGGACAAAGCTGGGGGAAGAGGGGAAACCAGCAACAGTGGGATCTGTTCCCCGGAGCCTGACTCCTCCCGCCTGCCTGATGCCTGCCTGGCCAGCCAAGGCACCTCACGTAGCGTGTAGCTTACGAGGGGTGGAGAGCATACCAGTCCTTAGCCTAATAGCTCATTAAATCCTGGCTATCTTCTGTGTGTGCTAGCCAGTCAATAACTGCTGTATGCTTTTAAATTGTGCATATCCTGCTGCCAGAGTCTCTCTGCACCCAGCTATAAATGACAGAACAAAAGCAGGGCCGTAGCAATCACACTTAAGCCATTCCCGGAAAACTCTACAGAAAAAGATCTAATTAATTATTTAACATGGGTAGAAAATAAAGCAATATACAGATACTGGGGGAAAACGGTAACATTGCAGGTGGCTTTGATTTGATTTACAAAAAGAACACTAGCATCAGTTCAGCCATGGGCTCTCTTATGTACCTTGGATCATACTGAGTCAGCTTTTGTGGAAAATTACCACAAAGTCTTATCAAAACCAAAAAATCCTACAACACATACAATGTCTAACATTCAACTATGTACCTTAGTAAGTCTATGGTAAAAATGTCTTCTTACTAGGAAATCTTCCAAATACAGCGGGATAGAGAATAATACTGTTTTAATCTTATTTTTTTCTCTATTCTGTTCTTACCCAGCTAAAATCTCTTTAAGACTTTCTACTGGGTGAGCTCGTCATTGAAAGCCCAGTCAAACTTTTACACTGAATCTCTGATTTCTACTGCTTTTCTGGCCAAGGACTTTCCGAGCAGCAGAAGAGAAACCTTCTTGCTTGCTAAGGGTCCTGTGAATGAACACTACCAGACTGAAAATATAGTCACATAAGCAAGTACAGTACAGACCAGTAACTGTTGTTTTGATAGTTTTTCTGTACACATTTGCAGCAGTAAGATGTTTCATCTGTCTGACTGTATTTGAAAACTGCAACAGCATATTAAGCATTTTTGGGCAAAATGCTAAATCAAAATCTCATTTGAAAAAAGGCTGAGAGGTGAGATGCTGGTAACACCATCATTATCAAGGCTTCTAAAATCGTCTAGAGATGAAAACTCCCAGAAAAGCAAGCATAAAGAGTCTGTTTCTTCCTAGAAAATTGAATGTCACTTTGCTATGTGATGCAGACAGTAAAAATAAATTGCTTTAAAGAAAAATATTAGAATCCCAAAATACAGTCAATTCAGTATAGCTGTATCCAAGAATTCTGCAGCATGACACACGGCTTTCTATGTTGTAAAATGAACAAGGCAAGAACTACTTTAGCTGTATTTTGCACAGTTACTTAAAATACAAGCAGCAATCTAGAGTAAATGCCAGATCCTTAGGTAGTTAGAAAAATAATTTCATTCTTCTCTTTATTAAAAAAAACCACAGCAACTTCTGTCTCTAAATGAGCTAAAAAAATTTAAAATGCAAATAACATGATCAGCTAACAGCAGTTCAAAAAGGAACTGAGAAAAAAAAAGTGATCTTTGTGACTAGTAGCCCTATTTCTACCATGCAAAAAAAAAAAAAATCGGTAATGGGGAGCCATAAAAACATCACCATCATTTGGAAAATGTTGTCTTCATTTTTAAGATATTTCAAAGACTTCAAAGATCCAGAATGTATATTCCATTGATTGAGTATGAAGAAAAGGAAAGAAAGTCTAGATTAATAGAATGGAAACTATGGGTTGAGCTGAAAAAATATGAATTTCTAATTTTCTAAGTTAAGTCCCATATACTTTGACATATCTTAAATTTATTCTGTTCATAGATATTTAGAGGTAAAGAGGTACCTGAAGCTGTCAGCAGTTTTAATGATTCCAGATCTATTTCTTGCAAATGACACAGGAAGAAAAAAGAAAAGGAAAAAAACCCAACCTAATTTCCTGGATAGCAAAAGATAGGCTGAAATCAAGTTACTGTACATCTTTGTATCATTTATCAATGAAAAGCGTACAATTTTCCATGATGACCTTTTAAAAACCAGCCATGGACTGGATTCAACACTTTACTTCTGAAATCTTTCCTTCCTACATGATGACTTTCAAAAAGGTTTCGATATTTTAGAAGTAGCACAAGCAGAACTAAATGAACACAAATATGGTGGTAAGCGTGTGTGTGTATAATGCAAAACCCCCCCAAATTTAACAGAAATATTTGCTACTAGCATGTCATATATAATAAATGATAATTCTATTTTTACAAAGTGCACACAACCAGATCATTAGCACATATCAGTATTTGTTTGGATGGATACGCATTTGCAAAAAAAAGAAAAAACCATCAACATTCTACACATCATAAATAACTAACAATGAAATACTACGTTTAACAAACGGGTATTATCCGTGCATGAACTAACTTATGTTTTCAGTCAAAAAATATACATTTAAATACACATTCTAAATTACATACATTTATCTGAATGTACTACTTTTCAAAAAACATATCACAGCATATATCTATAAAAAAAATTACTTTCTCAATAAGGATTGTTTTTTGTATTAGCCCTGTATCAGGTGAATATTTACATGTGTTTAACCTGAGGCATAAGTCAGTCTTACTCACTGCAGTGAACAGCAGCTCTTGTACTCAAACACAGACAAATACTTAAATACCTTACTGGAGCTGAGTCACCGTGAAAGGGTATATCAACACATTCAGAGCTTAAACTATATCTGTATCTAAAATACCTTCCTACTTATATTCATAAATATCGCTATAGTATACTCCTGATCATAATGGGATGTAGGGAAAAAAGGCTGGATGGGACAGCCTTGTGGCGGCAGCTACTTCATGCAGTGCAGCAGTGCGTGCTATATTGGTGCTAAGCTACAGGGAAAAGAAAGGAAGGGAACCTTTCCTCTCTAAAGTTTTGCCTGTCTTAATAGGATAGATATCATTATCTTGGGCAACCAGATTTCTACAGTAACAGAAGTATAATGGCTGATAAGTATTATATAATTATTAATAATTAAAATACGCACATTACTATGCAACCAGTCCACAGACGTTCTCTTCCCCCATGTGAACTGAAAGGTAATCTGTGATCATCTGCATTTACCATGGACTAAAAGGACACACATAAGATTTTACAGCACAGGACCTAACACATGGTAAATTCACAGACTAATTTACATCTTTGTGTGCATACCCCACACTTACACACCTGTCACTACTGTCATGCAGTCTGCCTTTTCACTTCTGTCCCATGAATAATACAATTCTTTCTATGAGTAATACCAGGTAAATTTTTCCTATTTGACCAGCCAGGAGGATATACAGTAATGACTGACCTGCTTTTTCCTGCCCACAATAGAAGTTTTCCCAGGGAAGAACTAAAATTATAGTACTCAATCCTGAAAAATACTGTAAGGCCTCAACAGCCTTGCCTCCAACAAGACTTAGAGCCAAATCTTGAAAAGTTTCTTTATTATTAAGTAAATTAAAGAATTCAGCCAAACATTGTTATGTATGAAGCCTTCAAAAACTGCACATAATTCTGGATGCTCTGGCTCTTGTTCTCCGACTTCTGTAGGCGGTTCTCCAGCTCTTTCAAATGTACTTCATGGTGCTTTTCATTCTAAAGAAAAAAGAGAAATGCAATGCAACTTAGAAATAAAACACAAATCAATCAAAATAATAATGTAAGACAACTAGTACCTAATTTTTATAAGCTTTATTTACATGTAAAAGTTCTCAGAGGCTCCACAAAACTGAAGGTTCCCCAAAAGGCCTCAAAATATTGAAGCTTTATTTCTGTTCAGTCAGGACCAAACTGAACATGTTTGAATAGGCCTATAATCCAAAAAAGGCCTGGGAACGTAAAAACTAACCTTCAGAATTTTTATCATGAAAGATTCCTAGCATCTTAAATCTATTATGGACTTAACACTCTCTTCTCATGTTGATTTTTCAAGGAAACATCTGTTACTGATCTGTGATGCAACATGATTTTTGATGCCTATAGTTCCTTATATTAAAAAGATGATTGATAGCAGTATTACCTGCTCATTAGTTCCACACCTGATGCACACCATAGATCATTCATTATATAAATACTACAGATATTCAGGTATTTCCTTTTATGTCTATTACAGATTTCAGATGCTGGTTGGTTAAAATAAATCCAATTTAAAAAAAATAGAATTATAGTCATCAGATTTAAATCCAGCCTTAGAAAAAAATAATCAGGTTGGAATGAATAACTGAATAAAGTTACCTTCACAGTCCTATTTTGTTTCCAGTTTCACTACAACAACAGGAATAAGACCATTTTATCATTTTCCATAATGCATTCTCAGTTATATGTAAGTGTAATTGGAATAAAAAGCAATTAATTAATTTAGAACCGTTCTTCTCTCAGACATATCTATCTTTCACATTTATATTTTAACTGTAAGATTCAAATGGAAACTATTTGAAAACATACCTGTGAGTTTTTCTGGGACAAAAGACAAGAACATTTTCTTTATTTTCTATTTTACTTTAACATAGGAAGAAATTCCTATGAAAAAATGTTTGAAGTAGAATAAAACACTAGCCAATGTCTGATTTTGTTTTAAGAACATTTTCGTCTTAGGGTAAATGCAGACATTAAGCTACACTTGATACAGATAAAAATTAATAAAAGCATACTGAATTCAGAACCATATCTCTGATGTCTTATTTAAATCTTCACTAGAGTTTGCATTTAGGTTGGCTTGATTTTAATCTTGAATGCTTCAAGTCAGAATACAGATTTTTTTTTTTTTTAAAGTCTAGGAGAGTGATAGTGTCTTCTATATCTATTTTAAATAGCTTTGTAGCTTATTATCACTGACCACAGGACAAATCTCTAACTGTATCAAAACTTTGATTAAAGCAAATGATTTGCCATCACTAGTCTAGGGAATTCAGCTATGTCTGACATTTTATTAATAGAAAATGTGCTGAAATTTTCTGGATTAGATAAAACAATAAATCAGACTTCTTTTGTTTGTTTGTTTTCAGAGAATATTATTCATCCGAAATACCTTCTTCGACTGTGGCTTTGCTGAATAGGTAAGTATCAACATATCAAAACCTGGGCATTTAAAGGCTTGACACTTTGAAAAATCAGAGTATCTCTTCTGTAACTAACTGCGTTTATGTGCAAAATCAGTACATAAGCTGAAAGCTTTTCACAAATTCCAGTAAGATGAGATTCTTGTAATCAACTCAGGAAAAAAAAAAAAAAAGATACCATACATCACTATGGAACTGTTATGCATTTATTCAAATCTAGTTATGCTTACTGAACATGATTAATCTGAGAGGGAAATTACAATTTCATACATATTTTTTGATTTTTGCCTTGCTGGAAAACTGGATTGAATAAGAGATGTAAACTCAATATTATTCCAGTGATTTAGTTCGACTGAGCATCTGTTAAGTCTACTAGAAATGTCAATATACAAAGTATATTGTCACCTTGAAGTAATTTGCTGTTCCTGAAAGTGTGTATCAATTGTATTAGTAGTGTGTTTTTCAGTAAAAGGAACTTTTACTATTAATGGTGATGTGGTAAGTAATTTCTTAAGTCATAAACAGTATTATTTACTCACATGGTGAAATATGCAGAGGAGTTGTTTTTTCTCTTCTTGCCCCTCTCTCACTTCAGTTTCAAGAACTAGCATTTTTGTCTGAAGGGCTTGTTCTTTGTATGACATTTTTTCCAGTTCTTCAGCTACCTATAATAGTAATGAGAGAGAAATTATGTATATTTACTTTCACTTAAAGCCCAAACCAAATTATTTTCTTATACCTTAGCATTAATAGCTCTATTTCCTATTCTGTCATCTAATACTTTAGTTATTTCCCATGCACAGAAATTAAACAATCCTGGGAAATATTCTGGCTAAATTTGAAAGAAGTTTCAATTTGGAAAAAATTGTAATATTATTGGGAGGGAGACACTTTTGTAACTCATTTGTCAGTTAAACCAAACGTTCTTTTTTCAAAACCAAATTAATATCCTCAGACAGTATTGAGAAAACTCAGATAGTTTATTTCAGCATGATTAATCTCAGACAGAAATTAAAACTTCATACATATTTTATGATTAAACTAATATAATTCACTGCAATCTAAATTCCTACATTTCCTCTTCCATCTGATTTACTGTTTACATCCTTTCTACAAGTGACAAATCTCTGCTTAATATTGAAAGTGTGCAAAGCCCTCCTCTAAAATGAGAAGGATTTCAGCACCGAAGTTCTTGTGGGCTGCCTATTCCAAAGAAAATAAGAAAAAGGCAAGATTAAGCTTTTGTTCAGAAACTTTTGCCACATGTGTGGGATTTAATATTAGGTGGTTAAAGCATTTTAATTTGTCACCAAAAAAATGATAGTGAAACGTTGGTCTACTGAAATTTGTCGTTAATTTCAATAGGATCCGAATTCCACAAAGAAGTTGAACTGTGCAATCCATATTTAAACATGCAGAAATTCCCAGTAACTTTTTAGTATTGCTCCCTACATGCAAAATAATCTTGTCCCAACTTTCTTCTCAAGCACATTTGTTTTTAATGCTATTTTTAAATAGAAAATGGCACAAGATTGAGAGATGTATTAAATCATCAATACCATTTTTCTCCCTTCTTCCAAAGCAGATTCCAGTTGTCTGGTTAATCCATTATATTCTGCAATTTTCTCTTCAAGCTGCAATTTACTGCACTGAAGACTCTCATCTTCTTTTTTGAGCTGACAAGCAAGTTCTTCATTTTGAAATTCCATCTTTTCTAATTGCCTTTACGCAAAATAGATTAATGTATTATAATTCACTATAGCAGAAATGTGTAGGAATTAATTGCAGTCAGATTTTTAAAAAGTTACCTTTTAAGATCTTCGTATTTTTTCTGAATGTTATGGTTTTCTTCTTCTAAGGAATGACTGCCCATGGAAGTTACACTGTCTTCCTCCTGTGAAAATGACAATTCGTTTCTAGTTGAAGAGACCTATATACAGGATATTACAGAGTAAAGTAAGCTTGCCTATTAAAATCCAATCAAACAGTTTAACTGTAATTTCAGGTAAACACTATATTATATTCAAGTAAACATTATCTTGTATTTAAAACAAATAAAATACAGCCAAAGTAGCAGACTAAAACTTTGTGTGAACACTTTAAGACTGAAAACCTGCTATGTAACAAAGTGAAGTCCTAACAAAACCCATATGCTGCTCCTGCAGCCTTGTGTATTAGGAGTTGGCCGGGTCTACCTCCTTGTGAACTTTGACTTTTAAGCTTTAGATTCCAGCAAAAATAAGTTCCCTTACACTACAGTCAAAGGAAGCATAAAAATAATACCACATATATACAGTTATCACAGAAGAACAGTGTAGCACTGGCAAAGAATTTCAGAAAGTAGTGAATATCAAAGAAGACAATCAAGTTCATAAAAAGAGGTATATCAGTAGCGGAAGCTGAAGAAAGCAAGAAGCCAAACTGTCTTCCCCTGCCCAGCATCCAGACTGACAAACTTTTACATGTTTTACATGTTTTCTTTTAAATCTCGTAACAGTAGTGATGAGATTAGTGCTCTTGCTACCATCCATCATTAGCAACATTAGCAACAAATAGCCACATCACCAGCCTGCTGGCACCATTATTTAAGGGGCAACCCCCATCATTCACTGGACTACCTCAAGCAGTTCCATCCAGTCATTTGAGCTAATTGGTTTATTTTGTTTATGTGAATTACAGGCTGTTCAGCTAGCAGACTGGTAGTAGCAGAAACCTCCAGCAATGGGGTAGTAAACTGATGTCCTGGTCCAGCTGAACCCAGAGGAGGGTTTCTGCACATGGTCCAGTTACTTCAAAAGGAATTTTCCTAAATTCTGGTCATAGGATCAACGGTCAGAATCTCTAAAGGATGTCACCAAGATTTAATACTGAAATTTAACTGCTGTTCCACCAGACTACCGATTATATTCCCAATTACTTCACTATACTTAAGATTTTTTTTCATTTATTCAGGAAAACATGTAGTTAGATTAAAATTACATACATCATTTTATATATGCACCTCAAAATTAATTGTTACTTAAGTACTTTGCTAAGCAAAGGTGGATTTATGAGCTTATGAGCATTCCTGGAAGGAGTATTTAAAATGACAAAAACAAGAACAAAATTTGATGCTATAAAGATCATCTTGACAAGAAATTTAAAACAAAATCAAGAGCTATTTTTTTTATAAGTATATAAAGTCTATAGGGACACAAAGACTCACTATGTTTCAGCTGAAGTTTTCCCACTGACACAGGAAGATTAAGCCCCTTTCCCACCCTACTGATTCAAACACCTTTGTCATTCGTGCTAGCAGAGTATTCTCTTCTAACTCAAAAGCACATTAAAAAAAAAAAGAGAGAAAAGAGAACAACAAAAAATCCCAAACTTAGCCCTGCCATTGAAATTAATGTCACAGAAAAAAACCCTGAGGAATATTCATATTCAGGCATGAGAGGAAATACAAGCAGCAGTGCTAAAATACTGCTAAAAATAGAAATGATCCTATTAAAGCATATTTTTTAAAATATTTTATCAACCAACACAATGTAATCATTAAAATGTTAAAGTCATACATCATCAACAATGTAATTTATGACTATTTATCTGAGCAAATATTGTCCGGTTATAAATTAGTCATTAAAAACAAAACTAATGTGGAATTGAATTATTCTACTAGATAGAAACAATAACTAGTCTTGCACATTTATTTCCAGGGAAGAATTCTGCAACATATCTCAGGACATAAGTATTCAAAAGGATCAAGAATATACTCACTTAAAAGATACAGAATCTAAAAGTAACTAGTCTTGTCACATACTGAATTCACATAAATACAGTTCGCAACAGTTTTATTTGCATTGTGCTATTTCTACAGAAGAAGCTTTTGATTTATGAAGCGAATAACAAAGGAAACCACACAACTGTCACACACACTAATAGGAAAAAAATGTTCCAGAGGCTTTCTTCCACAAAATTTTCTCATTTATCTTTAAAAATCAGCATGTTCTAAGCACCTGAACCTGCAGCTCCCTAAGGGTTTTGCATTTCTGTGCATGGATTCTTTCCCAGGACATAAGCTTTTCCTGATATCCTTGCTGCTTTTCCTCAGCTGCTTTCAGCAAGTCACAAACGTGTTCTAACTCCTTTAACTCAGCCTCCATCTTGTCCCTCACCTGCACAGTAGCATCACAGGAGAAAAATGTAAGTGTAAAACCATAAATTAATTGTTGTAGTAGTTAATGAATTTCCATGTAAGTAATAAATCTGAAATTCTAGACAAGTTGCATAATATCACCTATTTTATAAAATACTGACAAAGTTACAAGTTCACCATTGGAGAAATTTCCATCTTTGACTACATTTCATTAAAGACTCAATAACACTCAAAATGAACATTTACAAAATTATGCAAGTGTTAGCAGTTCATCATGGAATACCCAAATTTTGATTTTATTTTTATTGCAATATATTTTAGGAGATGGCATACAGACACGCTAAGCAGCTTACAGGAAAAATTCTGACCACACAACTATTGCAGTATTTGAAAAGAAGGCAACACCTAATGCCATCTGAAGCCACATACAATGCTGTGCAAATATCATTTATGGGATCAGAAAATGTTTTTCTCCATTCTACAACTCAGTCATGGAAAAATAAAGTTAGAATGAAATAAAATTAACATCTAAGACGCTTCTCTGTGAGGACTAATTCTGTTCTCTAAAACAGAACGCTGCAGGCAATGCAAAACCTGTCCCTGCCTCAGCTTTATCGCTTAAAAGAATATGTATTTTGATGAGCTATTAAACTGAGGAAAGTGATTTTCCTACCAATTTTGTATTGTTTTCTGATGCTTAAGAATGTGCTAACTGTGTTCCGGTACTCAGCTCCATCTGCTCAAAAACTTAAAACTCATCTCTGTATGGATTCTCTGTTTTAACTGCTAGTTAAAACAAACAAAGCACAGTAGGTTTGCTTCCCTATGCAACTTTCCCAGCTGTTCTGCTGACAGATCTAGTTTTAAAATCAGCAACAACAAAATGACATTTTTAAAAGTGATAAAAGAATTCTCAAATTCTAAAATAGTAGCCCAACTCCTTAGTCATTACTCTAGGAACCCTTTCTCACCTGTTTGCAATTGTGTAGTATCCAAAAAACCACCAGCGTACAAGTTAGTAAAACATTCAGTGAATTTAAAAACAATTTTATACATGGAAAAAGAAAAAAGAGCCAGTACCTTGTGACTTCTAATAAGTGGATCACAATAATGTAGGAAAGATAAATGTCCTACAGAATTGTTTGGAAACATGCTTTATTACTGCAAAACTTACCTTATCTACTTCTAAGCATTTGTTTTCTGTTATTCTTTTGTTTTCATTTAAGACTGTTTCATATCTGGATTTCAATTCTTCTACTGCTGTTTGTAATTTCTGTACCTAAGACAACATATATTTTTCACATACATTTGCAAGCTGTTTCTTTTAAATATAGAAAAGATAGTATCATCAGTATGAAGCATAAAGGAAAACTTTTGATTTCTAAACAGAATCTCAATATTTGTCATTATATAAAGTTATTTATTTTCATTATCCTACTGACCACAGCAAATATAAAAGTGCAACCAGGTGAAGAGCACTCCGACATCAACATTTCATTTTCAACAACGGAGAATGAGCTACAGTTGTGCTACAGAAGCAGCCAGCATGACTCACCCTTGTCACCCCAGATAACAAGTATCACAGACACTTCCCATCTGGAGTCACCAAAGCTACGAGCTAGGGAATTTCATCCCACTCGCTGCTTAAGGCTGGCTGTTCCCTGGAACCATATCTCCCACCTTAAAGCTGGCAACAACTTTAATTGTGGTGATGCATTCCACAGACAAGGCACACTGGTTGTACTTAGATTCTGTATGATGTCTTTTCTCTTGTCAATGATTTTAAAAAGAGGTAAGTGAAGATGGTCAGTGAAATGGTGTCTATACTATAGCAGAAATATATACAACTTTGAATCAATGTTCTAAAATTTATTCTCTGTGAATAAAACCAAATACAAAAAAGGAATTGATAAAAAGCCCATTTTAAGTCTGATTTATATGTTTTGCTGGTATTTTCAATGTGGAGCTACCAATGTAAATAAAGACTCTTACAACAGTACTTGAATGCTGGTTTACTGTTCTTTGGAATGTGGAAATAAATATATGACCAAGGAGAGGTAAAATATCATTGGATATGTCCACTAAAGACATTAGTCTCAAATTTTACTTTTTAAATGTAGTTTACTGGGTTGCCAACTTGCTTTTTAGGAAGCAAATCTTTTCTAAGCAAGTACGTAATTAGCTCTGTTGGCATCAATGAGCTTCAACTGGGCTTCACACAATTCAGTAAGGATTATGTGTACTAGTAATAGTGTGGAGACTATCCTTGGATATGGTTTGTAATGGCACTCTCTTCTATCATCCTCAATGTTATAACAGTATTACAATCACCATGAAAACAAACCTGTTTTATTACAAACAAAACCTTTATCATTTCCTCAAAACTGCTTATAAATTTAAAAACCATACTTGAACGTTTCAAATATGCTAGTCACCTGATTTTTATACTGTTCAACAAGGTTTTCCTGCAGCTTTGCCTTTTCTTGCAGATTTAGCAGCTCATTTTCAACAGAAACAGTACTGTTTTCCAATGTAGCAAGGGAAGCCTTGATTAAAACATGGAAAATATAAAAATTGTAAGAGTGTTACTAAAGTAACACAATCTACAATATGGTATTACTAGCAAGCGACCTGCAGGCATTAAAAAGTGTGACACAATTATTTATCCTGTCAAACAAAAATGATAGCCCACAGTTCATTCATCAGCTCATGAGAACATTTACTTTGGAGGATAAATACAATACAAAACCTGTAGACCCTTTAAAAATTGAAATTAATAATTGAGCTAAACTCAGTTCTTTAATTTGAAAGAAAGTTTTACGAACATAAAAGAACAATTTCGAGTTAAGCAATTTTGTGGCTACTGACAGTAAAATAAATGGCATCCTGGTTAACCAGATAGATGATTAGACAACCCTGTTCCTAGCTTTGCCATAGATTTCCACTGATAAATTTTCAATGTCTCATTTTCACTTACTGTAAAAAATGGATGGCAACATTTATTGTACAGGTTTGGGATCTCTAGACAGAAGGCCCAAAGGGAATTAATGTGGTTACTTCATCAATGTATCAGAAATGCAGAGCCATTCAACAACGATTTATAATGATCTCACCTTTAATTTTTCATTTTCAAGGTAAATCTTTTCATTTTCAAGATTAACAGAATTTAGCTTTCCAAGAATTTCCTCATCTGAGTTTCTTCTCCATTCCTCCTTTCTTTTCAGGTCTTCCAAAAGGCTTGTGATCTGCCTTGTTAGAAAGGCAAGAACTTCTGTATAATATACAATGCTTCTAAAACTCTCACTATGCAAATTAAATTGTACCTTAACACATACTCCTTCATTGTTCTTATTTTATTTAAAAAAAAAAAAAAAAGGGAGAATGCATTTAAGCATCCGAAGAAAGCAGTATCTATTGAAATAAGAAACTATCCAAAAGAGTGGTCCACTAAGGAAGTGGTCCTAGCTCAGTTATAAATAAATTCATTACCTAGAACACCCAAGCATACTTCCAAGACAACAATGCATACACATACTGTACAAAATGGAATGATATTGAATTTATAGGGTCTATCAGATAATGTCCTACTAAGAATATTCCATAGCTAGTTTAGGAATGGTACTTTCCATTATTAAAAGCAACAAATTGTGCTATGCCTCACCATCTGCTTTTCCTGTTAATGAAGTTAAACAATGAAATTTGTTTTGCTGTTTAGTTAGTCATACACTGCCTAGTAGAACAAGTCTTGTTAGAATGGTACATTTCAAGCAAAGACTTATATTTTCAGCTAAAATAAAACCAGCAAAAACCAGCTGGAAGCAGAATGACTACTTGAGGGAAGTATCATAGATGTTTCCCCTTTCTTATTCTTTCCTAGATGCCTCCTCATATACACTGGACCAACGGTGGGCTAGACAGATTTCTGGACTGAAGTCGTGTACCTGCACTCCTGTTAAATTTTAAAATATGCTGAAAAATACTTTCAGAAATGTCAGATTTTCTGAAACAAAAACAAAAGAGTCAAGCCAATTTAATTTGAGCTGTTACATATTTGAGCATGAATCGAGTTCTTTGTAAAATAAACATTCTGCCTTAGACCTAGCATAAAGGCACCTACCAATTTCTTTTGCTTGTTTGAATTGTAGTCCATATTTCTACTGACAGAAAAGGTAAAAGGATATTTGTCACTGCCTGCCAAAGAAAATGGCATATCCTTCATGTACATTAAGATTTGACTGCGTAGTTTGAATAAGGTTGGACAATTTTGTGTTGCTTTTCCTCACAAGAATAAAATGTTTAAATGCGCATCTGAGGAACCCTTCTCTATCCTCTAGTGGGGTGAGACACTAGTGGAACTGAAATAATTTTGCCATCATTAGTCTGAAGTAGAAACTAGAAACCTAAGAACCTTCTTCTATAATGCAGTAGACACAAGGGTTAACACTCAAGCTGTTGAATCAGTTACTAAATAAGTGGTTCTGAGGAAGCAGCATAGTAGCTACCAGCAAGTTCAGGCTAATCAGAAGTACGCAGGGGAAAGAATATGTTCCTTACTTGTATGGGGGAATGAAGTTTTAAAAAAAGTTGTGAAATGCAGCAGAGAGAAGGCTAAAAATCTTAAATTTGTTCTAGTTTCCAACTTCTAAATTCTGCTCAGAATTTTAAAATATGAATACATAAACTTGTTTACATTGTCAACACTGAGTACTACACTACTAAATATCAACACTGTGTGACTACAGAAACAAAAAAAATAGATCAACAGTTTAACTTACTTCTTAAGATCTTCTGTTTGAATTTCTAACGTCGTCTTTCCTTCAACCATTCTATCATGCTGGTTTTTCCAGACATCGGAAGCTGACAGTATCTCAGACAGTTTGACTTCCTAGAGAATACAGGAATTACAAATTATGTAACAAAAGAATGCCACTGAAGAATGCCATCTAGTTCTACAATTTTTTGTAAACACAAGAGCTATTTAATATAAGATGGCTTTACTGGATCTCCCTAGTACAAAGCAATGTAAATTTTGTCTTGTCTCAAAAGAAGAAAATAAACAAAACTACCCACATTTTAAAAAATTCAAGTCTAAGTACAGACTTACTTTCAAGGCAGAGACACAGTTAAACACTGGCACTGTATATCAACTGTAGAATACAACATTTCAAAATTTAAGATGAAAATCTTTTCTTATGACAAAAATATTTGTCTCCAATACATCTCTACTATGTAGAAATTACATAAATTAATACAAAAACAAAATTCTGCCAAAACATTGTAAGAATAAAAAATAATAGCGAGGTAAGAAATGCTAAGTTAGGTAAAGTCCCTCAAAGAAGTATGGACAATTAACCAACACATGCTATCTTGAAAGTACACCAGGTCTTCAATGGGGAAAGAAAACAACAGTGTGACTACAAAACACCAAAATTTCAGGAGTTAGTTGCTATCCCTCTGTACTGCTAAGTGTACTTAAAGATCCACTACTGTCTTCTCACAAAGATCAAAGAAAACAAAAAACATTATTAACCATCTCCTGGTATACTAACTGGAAAAATATATCTTTAATACTGACATATCCAAAATGATGGCAACACATCTAAGAGTATGAAAACATACTCTTAGGAAAGCTAAATCAGGCAATAAAGATCTCAGTACAGTTCTGATCCACCTGGCCTTTTTGAACAATTACACACTGTAGGGATATGCAGGGCAAGAATCTAAGGAACAATTTGGATTAAGGAAGTTTTGTACTTGGATTTTGAAAAGGTTCAGAGCAAGCAGCTCAGAAACAGAAAGTTAAGTATACACATGAGATGTCATACACTGACAAATAAGGAAAACAAAGACTTCAAACACCAATCATGGATTCTCAGTTAGTATACTGTACTTCTGAGTTAGTGTATATCCATAAAGGTCTAACAGGAAGACCAGGAAAGGTGTAACTGAAAGCTGATCAGACTCCTCTTACTACTGTTCGAAATGTACAACCTCATGGCTTAAGACTAAATTTTAACAAAACAAAGCCAGTGAATGTAGTAACAGTTTGCATGTCACTTATAGCAAGCTTTTCCTTTACCAAGGAGCAAAAAAATAAGAGAGATACAAACACAGCATGACCAACCAACTTTTCCTATTTTCCACAGGTGAAAGTCTCCCAATTGTTCAATTTAAAACAATACAGCACGACAGCTCACAGCAGTCACTCACGCGTTCTCTTATTCTGGAGGTTAAATTTTCCACAGCTGCTTCAAAGCATTGAGCTCTTTGTTTCTGGGACCTCATTGCTTTTTTCAGAGCAGTCTTCTTTTGCTCACTTGTTTCCTTTAAGGCTGACATCTGGTGCTTGTATTCACCAACTTGAATTTTCCACTCTGCTATTTTCTTTTCTAGAGTCTGCAGCATAATTAAACATCAACTTTTTTCAAATTCTGTACCTTACAGATAATTTTGTGACATAACATAATCAGGAATACCATTACATTTATAATGTTTCCATAATGTCTTTGTATCTCAAATCTTGTGGTTGATACAAGGAGCTAGCCAACATATGTACAGCAGTAGGCAAGAGAAAATACATGTTGGGAAACTCATTACAAAGATGATCAAGAGAAGAGGTTGAGGAGGTGCAGAAGCAGGCAGGAGTAGGAGGAAAGATAGCAATCTAACCATTGCTGTGTGCTCTTGGAAATGAATGCAGAATTTCAATGTAGAAGACATGGCATGGATGTTAAACCCATTTATGAGGAAAATAAAAGTGGTTTCATCATCCCTAGTGACTAATTTCTGTAAAGAATATCATCTTGATGCCACTAGTGATATTCACTGATGTAGTAGCAGTCTGTGCTCTGAATCTATAGTGAGCACACACATAACTAGGGCTGGAGATCACTATAACTGCATATAAAATTTGAATATGAAAGTTAAGATCTTGGATTTGGGTTTTTTTAAGTCAAGAAGCTAGGAAAGGCTGGGGTCTTTTCTTGAATATAAGTATTACGATATGGTCTGTGATTAGATGGCAATACACTATTTTCTTACAAGATCTCTGACTTTTTCCATGCATATAATTATTACTATACATGCACTCTAATAATGAAACAGAATTGTTTAGTGAAGAAACTATTTTTTATGGAAAGTTATATTTTGTGTTCAATGGATAGCGAAGCAGAAAATGCAAAAAGAAAAGATTAAGCACTGCCTTGCCGACAGCAGACAACTGTTTGAAGATAATTAAAACAGGCTATGATAAATTTTAAACCACAGCAGTAAATCACACATTGTAAGGACAACTTATAACTATAATTTCCTGAGTGCTTGATTTTACAGCACTCAGGAAAGAAAATATATTTGCATTAAATGTATTTTTATGTAAACAGATGTAAAAATACATTTGCATTAAATGTATTTTTAATGCATTTAATCATATTATCAAACGTGTACAACGCAATTGAGATGAGAGCTGGGTTCTACAACTATCATTATATTATCTTTTCTATTGCTGCTAATATTTCTGACTAACTAGATTTTTACATCACTCTGATGAAGGCAGTGTACTGATCCCATCCAATCCAGGAAGCTGACCTCTCTAACTTCATGACTTTTGTATTTTTCATCTACATATCACTTGTTATTTAAATAGGAATGGAAAAAAAGACCAGACATTAAAACACTACATGATGACGTACAATAAAAGCAATACCGGACTCTGCTTCAAGGAGAATCTCAGATGCGATTATTTTTAAGATGCTACAGCTTATCAAAAACATGACCAAGCTACCAGTAGACTACTACTTTCATAAAGACAAGTGCAAGTTCCATTCATATCACTTATTATTCTTCTGCCAAACTACAGCAATGTAAGTAGGCTAGCAGAGTAAATAAACTTCTCAAGTCACTGATAAATACACTAATTGTAAGAATGATTAATGCATTTGTTTCCTTCATTTGAGTCTAGGTTTGACACTTAATTATGTTCTACATGAATAAAGACCAGAATGACATGCCATTTACCTACTGACTATGTCAATGTGCCAGCCTTATTCAAGACACTATTTGCCAGTTGCTATAAAATATACATATTATGCATATAAGAGGATATCTGTCAGTATAGGTCCTGCTAATGGCCCCAAAACCTCTCCATAATCAACTGAAAATGTATGTGGTTTTCCAAGTAAAAGATGGTCTCAGGTACTGGGACTCACCAAAAAGGAAAAGTACTACTTCAAAAAACAAAATTATAAAACCCTCCAAATATGCAGGAAGCAGTTTTCATATATAGATGCTTACAGGGCATTTAATAAACAAGGTGTGACTTGGGGGGGGGGGCAGCAGAAGAACACCTTCAATAAACAGAGCAAATAGAAAATCTATGTATGGACTTTAACTGTTGGTATAAGTAAACAACTGTTATCCCCTGTTACAACCGCAGGAGGTCACAATCACACTAAGAATAAGTGCTTTGGGCATTATTCAGTGGCTGAGGTAAATTTAAATTGAGAATTAATTTCATAATGGTAATGCTAAGCTTTCGCAAGCTTTTGTCCAGATATTAACAAAATCATCACTAGGATGTAAGCTAGCAACTGACTTCAGCACTTTTTGAAGAGCAAACAAATAAAACTTTTAAATAAAGACTGAATGAAAATACAGTTGTATATCAAGTTACTTTATCTAATGAAAACGTTCTGGGAATTCCGTAATTGTACTAGGCAGAACAAGAAAGTAATTTTTATTCAGAAGAAAACATGAGGTATTTATACAGACACAGACATACGTGACTTTTTTTGAAATTGAGTTGCTATAGGTTCCTTAACCACTTCAAATGATACAATTAATAGGGGATGTATGCTACTAAAAAAAGTTTGGAAATTAGTAATACATTACTTTTTAGCCAATGTTTTCTCATTCATGCCTATGTTCTTGACAAGTTTCAAACACTGAAATCTGAGGCCACATACAGCTCCAGCCTCTGACACATGACCTCTTCATTGCCTTGTTCTAAAGCCAGTAACTGATGCAAATGCCCAAATTCACCTCTTGCTTTTTAGAACAGAAAATGGAAATAATTTCACCTACCTTAAACAAAATGAGGTTAGGCATTAATCTTAAGTGTTTCTCTTTCAGTCAGTATTAAGAGGTTTATTGATTCCTTCACAGTCAATAAAAAGAAACAAATGGCGATTCATCACCCTTATCTTGCAACAGAAACTCATCCTGGGGACTTGCCTATCTCTTTCTATTGACTATATGGAGACTGCCTCAGGATGGATATCTATTGTCTAGATAGCACAGTTAGGTGAGTCCAAATGCTTCTACATGTGCTTACCTTCACTTCAGCAGAACTGCTAGTATGCACAAGTTGAGAAAAGAAGGAAAAAAAAACCTTTCAATTAAGATAGTGTGGTCAGGCAGACTGTGCAAAATATAAATGCTAATGATTTTTACTGTTTGGGATTTTTCTTTTACCAAGATTTTGATTTCAAGTGATACTTTAAGATTTAACTCTCACATCTGAGTTAAACTCTGACCACAGTAAAGCTTTGCTAATTTTTTCAAATAAACTGAAACACAAGTAAAAATATGTTGACCTGTATTTTCACTTTTAATTCATCATTTTCCACTTCTTTTCTTTGAATCTGACATTGCAGGTGAGCTTGTACTGCCTTTACTGATCCTGACAGGTGGTCTTCTTTCTGTACATTGACCTAAGAAAGAGAAATAAACACAAATCTATTGGTCTATGGAGATATGCCATATGATGTTATCTATA
The DNA here is from genome assembly GCF_018139145.2 of Gymnogyps californianus. Classification (NCBI taxonomy): domain Eukaryota; kingdom Metazoa; phylum Chordata; class Aves; order Accipitriformes; family Cathartidae; genus Gymnogyps; species Gymnogyps californianus. The sequence goes on along the minus strand of NC_059478.1, from coordinate 19,697,671 downwards.
TTTTTTTTACTTTGCCATACTTTCTAACTGACATTTGAATGTCCTCAAAAGCTGGAAAAGATAAAACATGCTCTACAAGTATATTCACAAGCAGTAACATGTTACTAACGTTATTAATGTTAAACAGAAATCACAAACTTGAAAGAATATATGTATAATTGATGCCTCATATTTAATCTGACTCTTTAAGTAGTATGAACGAGGCCTGGAAGCACGAACTCAGAAATCCAGGCTGAGCAAACGCATCTAGGTAGCAGGTTGACCAAAATTAAGCCACATTGATCAGCTCTGCCCTGACTAATTAGACCTGAACTGATGTTCATTAAATACCAAAGACCACCACCTGCTATTAGAAGTACTGATACATTTAATTCAAACTCTGATTTTGGGGGGATACATAAAGCATAAGGGAAGAGGCAACTTATGTCACCAGAACTGAGGTCAGATGATTCTATGAAATTTCTTGCAACTTGATTCCTTTGGCTCATTCTAAGTAAGAAATAACGAAAACAGGTAGAAAGAAGTCATACTATCTAGTCTATGACTAGAAGAGCACTGTAATGCACCAGTGCAGGAATTCATTATAGATACCACTAAGAAAGGCAGACTCAGACTCAGTCAGGTATTGAGGAAAATGCCATTTATTGGAGATAACATAAGAAGGAACAAGGGGATAGCATAGATAATAATTTATCCCTTCAGATGCTGGGCACCCCAAATTGTTCAACATTAGATACATCTCTAGTCAGGGCACGGCATGCTGCGCAGATCCCATCAATGCTGAGGTTTGCTGGCATTGTGGGCTTCAGAATCTTTATAGGCTTTTCTGTTCAGCATTTCTACTCTCAAGCCAAAGGATGTTTCTGTGAAAACGTGCTGCTTCACTTCAAGATAAAGACAAGGACATGCCAATTGCCAGGTGTGAAAGGGGGCATGCCCACAGGCTCCTCTATTACAATTCGCTGGCTAAGTTTATCCTGCAGCCAAGTGATATGTTCTTTTGGTTAAGCAAAGAAAAATTTGTAAAGAACCATGGCTCTCAACAGACCCCAAGGAGTTACAAAAATCAAAGTACACCATTGTCCCCTTAAAGGCTTAACTGAGCCTACTCTGTCCCTGACTAACACTGAGTCATGCTGCATTCCATACACATAAAGTGCACTTTAGGTATACAAGTACTGTAACACAGATTGCTAAACTATCAGTAAAATAATTTTGAAACTTTTATAGTACCTTCTTATACAGGACAGACAATTCTTCTCTTCCTATGTTGGTTTCTGTACTGAGCCCCTTCCTTTGGTTCAAAGAATTAATGAGGTCTTGTCAGCCTCTGATATTAGCTCTGCTGTCAGTACTACCTCTCCCTATTCATTGAGCTCAAAGAGCCATGGAAAATAACTGTGAACAGTATCTGTTTAGTTTACTCTGTATTACTTCATTATAAGTATTTTTTTCCAGAACTATTGTAAATCTGTAAATGAGAAGCCAAAAGCCATTAGTCTAGATGTATGCCCCTCCCTGAACCGTGGGACATTAGTGTTAAGGACAACCTGTATCCTTCATAGGTTTGGATACAGTCTTGATGGTTTTAAGATATTTCTGTAGGAAATATCTTTCAGGATTTTCCTTTTTTTTCATGGATCTTTGAAATAATTGCTTTTCTCAAAACTTAAAATTTGTAAATAAGAATCTAGTACATTGGGAGGAAACATTCATTCCAACAGAACTGGTCACTCACTTTTTCAACCTGAAGCCTGGATGAAAGTTCTTTAACATGTTTCTCCCTTTCAAGTATTTTTCTCCTGAGATTCTTCATGGAAAAAAAAAACAAAAGAAATTATTTTAATGTCTGTACACAACAATGCAACAGTAATGCACACTGATGAACATTTCAGCTGTAAAACTAGGATTCCATTTTGTGATGATAAACCACAAATACTCCCATTTTGCCACTGTCACTTGAAATTGTATGATCCTACGATGCAGCCATTTTCAGAGGTACAGTATAGAAAAAAAAGAGACAGAAATTTTAATTTACTTACAGTATTTTGGGTTTCATTTTCACTTAACTTCTGCATCAAAGTGTCAATGTTTTTACTGTTTAACTGCAAGACAGAAGCAGGAAACAGATTATAACTGATTTAGCATTTTTTCAATTATTTTGAATTAGGTACATATAATTTGCTACATTTTCAAATTTGGTACATAGGAATATAAAAGCTCACATACTCATGAGCTACTTAGAGTTGGTGGTTTAAATCCTAGAGATTTAATTTATTTTGTGCATAGAACTTCATAGCTGAAGAAAACAAACTAGGGTTATTCCATACACCAATTTCTTTCTTTATTTTAGCTAAAAGGACTCTAAATATCATAAATACTTAAGTGTTATTTAAAAATGTAGTCAAATAGTAAAAGCATTTGTACAACTTGTAATATTTTAAAGATTAAGTATTAAAGCCTTTCAGGAACTTCAGTTAGATGGGAGAATTTGAAGATTGAGCCAGAAAGCATAGACCGGGAGATCACAAAAATGAACCTACATTAACTGTTACTACAAATCCAAAAGAATTTCTGTGCCTATAATATTGTCAACTAAATTTCTCATTTTAAAATGTCCGATTTTGGGGGTAGGGTAACTTTCCATTTAAAAAAAAATAAACTTGTGGGACTTTCAGACAGTAAATCCTAAGCATTTTAATTTCACTAGTGAGAGGATAAACCCACTGCCTCAAGGTGGAAACTTTGGCATCAAAAGTTTTACTGCAACTCCTTGCAAAGCATTCATCTTATCCTGGCCTGCATGTAATTCCTCAGAACGTTCTGTAACCTTGATCCCATGTTCATCTGTAAAGTCAGTACATAGACCCCAATTCTGCATCCAGGTTTCCACCTCTGCATGCACTGCAAACCTATAAACATTGTATTCAGCAGTAGTCCTATCCTTTCCTGACTACACTGAGTCAGATTTGCTATCAGCAAAAAATATATAAACAGGAATGGCGTTTTGTGAGCCCGCAATAATTTATCAGCAAAAATAGAAGTACTTAGGAGACTTCCCAGAATTGAGAAGTGACCGGAAACCTAAATTACTCATACCCTCTTCCCATTCTCAGGAAATTGTCTTCCCCACAGTTAGTTCTCTATGAACTTTCCCTCTAACGGTCAACAAGAAGCCTCATGCTGTAAGACAGCTAGCATTGTCTATGAAAACCTGAAAATCAAGAATATCATCTTTAAAATTTAAAAAAAAGTTCAGAATAAACACCCATCTCTGTTAGCTCGCAAGAAAAAAAGGTTAGCTTTATGACTTCCAAAAGAAAGCTAAGAAAGTCAGCAACAACAAATCACATTTAATTTTAAAAGAACTCTACATTCTTCACTCCATCAGGTTTCTGTGCAAGTTCCATATGACACTACTGTTAAACAGGAATTCATTGTGATCCACCTCCTGTTTTAACATACATAGCCTGCCAAATTCCTTCCAACTTTGCAGGAACTTTCTTAGTGCACAGAACGTAACACAAAAATCTTCCCAATACGTCTATTAAAGAAGATGATAAGACTAAATGTTAGTTTAGGGCTCACGTAAGAAATGTACATTTGCATTGGTTCTATGTTTATGCCTTACATATTTTCCTACTTGGTGTTCTAGACTGCCAGATTCTTTGCTTAGATCAGTAAAATATTTTCCATCTTGGATGGCTTTTGTAGTTCTATGATAATCCTTTTTATATGGCTGAATCAATGAACAGAGTTTTCCTGCTTCTCCAGGTGGCACATACATTTTTCCCTGACATAGCATTCATAATTATGTAACATCTAGTATCACTCACAGTTAGGACACTGATCTCGCTAATTCAAGGACATCAACATAAAACAAGTCAGCTCTTCAGGAGAATCATTTAGGAGAAATTTTAACGATCAAAGAAATCTCTCATTTATGACTTCCAACAAGGGTAAAAGCCTGTGATATCACAGGATGTACCCTCAAACTGATCGCTTACAGAACACACCTAATCTACAAGGCAAAGGTAAACAGTCTACCTCCAGTGAAGGTGTAGGCCAAGTCCTGCTCAGACACCGGTATTATGTTTTACAGCAGAATTCTTCCAATTTGGAGGCAGCAATGGCTTTTCTCTTTTCCCAGTTTGGAAAATCTCCTCACCAGGCAGGGCTGCACAGGAACATGATGCTGCCCATGTCACGGCGAGTCCAGAACCAAGTATCAGTCCTGCTACCTGAACACATCCCCTTCCCCCTGCTTCCCTGTCAAGCACAAGGAACCTGTCATCACACTCACCCCTTCTCCAAACACCTCTCTCCTGCCTCTACGCTGACACTCCCGCATGACTGATACCCTTGCCAAGCACAAAGTTATCTGTTTACTCCACTCAGTGCTCCACTGACTACTCATTATTTTTCCAAGTGGATTGTCTTGCCTTCTCCACCCACCAGGACCCACTTCTGCTACTTTCAGCCTGTGCCAGGTGCATCTCCATCAAAAGGATTTGTCAGACTAAGAGTTTATATTCTTACATCCGTATCTCCTTAGCATCATTGAGAAAATCAGTAACAGAATTTGGGGAGTTCCCAACTTAAAAAATCACTTCCTCACAGAATCAGAATGTAGACTGCTCTGCTTCCAACTGTTGCCATAAGGCAAATAACTACACTCCAAACATCTAATTTTTTTTTTTAATATATATATATTTATGTGTCTTGGTTTATTACAGGCTTACATTTCCTGGCAGACCTCAACTTGTGTAACACAGTGCAGGTCTCTATAGCTTCTTCTTGGTTATATAACCAAGACTAAGTTCTTGAATTTAATTTCTTCCAGTGAAAACAGCATCTTGGAAGATTAAACATTGCGTTTCATTTATCCTAGCCCATCTATGTAAGCAGAAAAGAACAAATAAGAATTTTTCCATAGTTTCAGTATACCATTTTTACGTCCAGCGCTCTCACTTACCCATTTTTTGAAATATCACCTACTTCCCATCTGTACCTAGGAAGTATGTTTTGAAATATCAGTTTTGAATCTTGTTAACAAAGTAAATAATAGAATGAAAAAAGTCAAGCTTAACAGGAACAGAATGAACTTGCCTCAGTAGCATGAGGAAGAAGAAACTTTTCCTGAAGATTGAAGTCCAATAAAGGAGCAGTACAGTTATATACAGGTAAAGATGAGGATGATTGTGATGATGACAACATTTTGTTTTAATGCTGTATAACAAAACAGTATATGTTAACCTATATTGGAGTTCTGTGAATCAGTAACTGAAACATTATCGGCGTCCCAGGTCATTCCCACTAGAAAATACAGTGTACCAGACCAAGTAAACCCCAGTCTCATCAGACGTTTAACACAGTTAATGCAACTGAAATCTTGCACACATATTCATAACTTGTAATCACTGAAGCAGCACTGAACTCACACATTTGGTGCACAGAAATCAAACCCCTCAATAGCAGAAAACTGAATGCACACGAAGGACAGAGTAAAGCTCGCAGCTGCAATTTCCCACTTCCCCAGCGCAGAGGGTGAGGAGCAGGGGCGCAGGCCACCCAACAGCAGCCCTCACCCCGGGCCCTGCCTCCGGCCCCGTCCCCTCTCCCCTCGCCAAACGCCCCTGCCCCCGGCTGCCTGCGGCTCCTGCCCCTGAGGTGTCCCGTGAGGGAGCGCCCCCCCTCAGCACCCCCTCCCTCCCGCGGAGCAGTGCCCGCTCCCCGGCCTCCCCACCTGCGCCCGCCGGCCCCTCACCACCGCCGCCGCCGCCGCCGCTGCCCGCCGGGAGCCGTTGCCGGAGCAACCAGCCGTTGCCGCGGCCTGCTCCTCTGGTGGCGGGCGGGCGGGCGGGAGGCGGCGGCGGCCTCCCCACAGCCAGCCTGGTCCCAGGGGCCGGTCCCGCCCTGGCCCGCGGCGCAGCGGGTGCAGACGCTGCCCGGGAGGACCCCGCCGCCCCCCGGTCGGGGCCGGCGCGGCCCGCGGAGGCGCGGGGAGATGGAGGCATCGGAGGCAGCTACGCGGGCTGCTCCGACCGCGGCAGAGCAGCGTGGGCCTGCGACCTCCGCGGGCCTGGAGAAGCAGCATCGCCCCCTTCCCCGAAAGAAAGAGGTTCATGCGGTTAGGATTCAAAGGCCCTTCAAGAAGTGGCTGTATCCGTTACCACCCCGTAACTTGTGCAGACGGGGTGGTGTTCATGCGCACCCAGGAGGTTATTTGCAGAGCAAGATGGACAAGAAACTTGGAGAGCTCTGGGGAGCTTTGGATCCTCTATTTGTTTTCTTTCTGGATGTTTCCATTAATATCTTTTTTCTGAGATTAAACAATAAGTATTCATGTAACCTGACTGTATGTGAAGCTTTGTTGCCCACACATTGTCAGACATTGTAGAAAAGCCACATATTTTTAAACAAACACGTTCTGATGAAAAATAAACCGATTACTCTTTCATCACATCACATGAGAAAGCACTAATGATACTTGAAGTGGCACTTTATAGAATATCCAAGGCATCGCAATAGACCTATGGAAAGATCACTTTCAGATAATGAAGTTTGCAAAACAGAATGATCATGTGATACAAATACGATCATATGTATAGATACATACAGATCATACATATAGATACATGTGATTATACATAATGATAATCTGCACATTAATTTTGTTTGGAAAGACGCGTACTGATAGAAATGTTACTTTTTAGTATGCTAAGTAAATACCAGTGTTGGCAACTTATATTTTTTAAAAAATCTTGGCATTGGGAGAAATAATCAAAATCAACGTAAAACAAATCCTTTGGCATCACTTGTAAACATGCCAATGTGTTTGTATTTTCTTCTCTTGCTGGCAGTGGAATTTCAGAAGACAGAGCAGTTATTGCCTTTATACACTCTTTGGAGAATATTACCTAGCCATGTGTGCACCAGAATAAAAATAAAAATCAAAGGTTAAATTTCAACCTTTTTAATACTAGTAGAGATGAAATCACTCCATAATCCATTCTGGAGTGAGTGCCTGTTTGTTCCTGAATTACAAGGGAGATTTTGTCTTTGCATGCGCAAAAGGCCTAATTATTTGTTCTCTACAGGACCCATAGCCTTGAATTGTGAATTAACCATCCCCTTCAGACTGCAGTTTATGAGCTGTGGCCTTGGTGTCTCGTAGTCAGCTCAGGCAGAACCCGTAATTTTAGCTTTCCAGAACTTGCTATAGGATTGACTTGTTTTTAAAAGAAAGCAATAAATTGTTGCAGTTACCTAAAAATGTGGTGATTGCGTATACAATAAAGCAACCGTTATCCATCAGTGAGGGCTGATTAGCATGATAATTAGCACTGCACTCTGTACGTCATCAACAATGAATTACAAATTTCAGTCCTCAAAACTGCATTTTAATGACTGTGGCAGAATCCACAGAGTGGAAAATAATTAGAAATATGACACACAGTTCCATGATGACATAATTACAAGCTTTAATATAAGAGGTGTGCCGGAGAGAGGCTTCTTTAGATACCACAGGAACTCCGCTGAGTGTTTGTCACAGCTCATGACTTTATCTGCTCTAAAGGTATAACTGAATGTGTAATTTCTGTGTCAGAAATTCAAGACTCAAATGCCTTTCTTTGTTCATTCTTTAATTTTGGCAATAGCCTGCTATCACAAAAGTCTCACAAAAGCAGCAGATTTGCTGCGACCCTGTTTATACACTATTCCTTCCCCATCCTTTTATGCACTGCGTGGTGTAATACTGACCAGAATTTCTTTCTCCCAGTAATCCTTAGACACTTACTGCCTTACACAGAAATGTATATCCGGCAGAGATGGAGAGATGACAACATTTCTTCCCACACACTCTTGTAAAGTAGGTATGGTGGGTTTTGCTACTTCCCTGGCCTGTTTCTCAGCATCTCCCACTCCATGTCACGGTGTGCCAGCTTCTTGAGCAAGTAGACAGGAAAGTCGTTCACTCTACAGTGCACGGGGGCACTGAGGTGAGCTGCCCCGTGGACTTACAATGCTGTAGTGGTATCGAGTTCCCCACAGCCAGTCACCCGCTTAAGGAGCCTCATCTCTTTGCACAGAAGACTTAGCAGGGAAGTAGCAGGGAGAGCTTTCTCCTGAACAGCATTTTGCATGGCAGCAGGTCTGGGTGTCCTTCATTTGGACACTGTGGATTCAGTGGTGGTCTTCTTAGGTTTTGGCCAAGGATGTTTGGGAACATCCTACCCCAGCTACCTTATAGCAGCTACAGTGATGCAGAACTTCCCTTATTACATGTATCGACCTGCCTGGATCAGAGTTCCCAATGTTCACCATAAATCCAGCTGTACTGGTGCCACTCCTCATTTTCATGTGAGTCACTTCCAGCTCAGTCAGACATCTCAGCTGTTTGCAGGAGACTTTTTAGATTTTCAAAGGAGGCAAAAATAGCTTTAATTTATTTCTCTTTTACTAAGTAGTCCTTAAATCCACTTGCATTCATTCCTCAATTTAGACTTTCTCCCTGTGCAGTGCAGCCCAGGGGGTGAATATGAGACCTGTTTGTTCCCCTTCCTTAGCATGTGCATCTCCTGGGAAACTGCTTGCTCCAGTTCCTAAATTGCTACAGCCCCTTCCTTAAACTGCAAAATGGCCAGAGAGCAGGGTGAGGTCCCAGAACTAGGGCAGGTACCACAAGAGTCTGTTCAAGACTTGGGAAATGGGATCGAGACCTTAAGGGTGGAAGAAAGAGCAAGAGGACCCATTACAGAGTGGAGTTCCAAGCAAAAGGGTAGAAACAACTGAGCGCATTGTATTTTCAAGATTAAGATAGCTTAATTTGTATATAGTTTAGTTACAGAAATTCCTTTCCAAGAGAAAGGGGCACGCTCAAACATATAACTTCAATTTCAGACAGACTTTTGGAAGGCCTGATTCTTTATCTGGCCAAATTCTCTCTCTTATCAATGACAGCCCATTAACAAGTAGCCCTGGAAATTCTGCCTTTCAGTGAGCGGAGGCAGAGACTCTTCTGTGCATGGGTGGAGCGGACAGCCGTGCTGCGGTTAGTGGGACACAAACAATACCTACAGGAAAATGGGAAGTTCATGGAAGTGCTTGATGTGGCCAGCTGGAACTGTGAGCGGAAGCCTGGGTGGATGTAACACACCATAACAAATGTCAAGCATTCTCCCTGTGTAACAGCAGGGATCCCATCCCCAGCTGGTTGTTCATGGTGGTGCTCAGGGAAGGTGCTCTTAGATTTACCAAACCTCTGCTTAAGCCCCATTAGCCTGTGGGTTCCCCAGTCCTGGGCACTCTCTGTGGGAGCAGCAGTCCTTATGGCTAAAAACTCCAGCTTTTCCATGACAGGAGGGCTGACCTCACTTGCCCATGGTTAGCACAGCCTGGCCATGCCTTTGCAGAGGCCCAGCCCCACATGGGGCACTGGTGGCCTCCAGCTCTTGGGATTTTGGCAGCACTTGGCCGAGGATGACTATTCGGGAGAGAGATGGGCCGGAAAGGCCCTGACTCATCCCGGGCTGGGAAGCTGGGAGGGAGCTTGAGATCGCTGCCCAGTTGGGGGCTGCTCCTGGGGCAGAGCCAGGCGGGGAGGTGGGAGCCCGGCAGGTGCCCGCCTTGCCCTCCCACACATGGGGCTCCAGCCCTCCGCACCCCATGCCAGCTCCGCTTGGGCATCCTTCACGCTCATGGGCAGGATTTGGTTTTGGCGCTTCTGGTTATTGCCAATGAGAAATCAAAACATGAGTCCTGTGAAAAGGTATGGCTCAAAGCCTGTTGCAGGGAATAGAGCGCAATACATTCTTTTACACACGTTTATTAGTGCACCCAATGTACCTTAAATTTTAAAAGTGATGTGAAAAAGTATTCACATGAGAATGCCCTTAAGAACCGGCAAAATCATGATCTATGAACCACCATTAGTAAATACATAAGTAGTGATCATCAGTAACAACATCAGTAATAAAAGCTGTACCATCCTGTTGGTTATAAATGAACAATGACAGTGCTGGAGTGTAAGAAGCTCCAGGCTAAATCTATCGTAGTCCATAAATGGAGTCCTTGCAAGCTGTTTAATCATTTTAGAAACCTGGTCTGTGACTGGTCTGAATAGCCTTGGTCTGAATAGCCTGTCTGGTCTGAATATCCTTGTTGATACTCAGTTTCATTTCTCCACTTGGTTTTAACATTTATTACAAGTCAAAAACCTTTGCTTATGAGTTCCAGTGTTTTTCTTTTTTCCCCGCTCTTGCTTTCTTAACCCATCACCCTCTAATAACTCCTGGCTGGCAGTTGTGCTGAAGACAGCAGGAATACTTGTCTAGGTGGAGTTTCAGAGTCATGAGGGAAAGCCTGGCAAGAAATCCAAGGAGAACAAAGGCAGCTTGTTGCTACAGGGGCAGAAAAAGAAGTAGCTTCTAGTTCATAAGAGTTGGTTAGTTAGCCTTGCTTCTCTACATGCCACTTTTCACTTGTAGCTATCAGAGGCTGAGCGAAGGATAAGAGAGACATGTCTGAGGTTTGCCTTCCAGTCTATCATCTGAAGCAGAGGTAGAAGCTCACTACCAAACCCTCTGATTGGCAAGTGCCAGCTCCCTCCCTCCTCTTCCTCCTTCCTTTGGATGCCTGCTGTTCTCTACATACATAGTGGCAGCTCCTTCTTGGAAACATGGAGATGACCTGTACACCCTACAACATGAAAGTGGGTGGAAAAATGGGAAAATGTATCAGTTTCACACCTAACTTCCTAGTAAACAATTATTTGATAGACATCTAAGGCTCACAGGGTAAATTCCGTAAACCATTTTACTTTTCATGTTTGCCCTCAGTTGTCGACAACAAAAGACTGAAGAATACAGAGCATATATTGTTTAACCCTTTCCTGTATGTTTCCCACACGTCTTGATAGAATGTACTGCTGTGCAAAATCTGTGTTAAATGTATAAAGGTAGCCTTTTGTTCCTAATCCCTTAGTAGTGTGTCTAATGGAAAATGAAGCACTAGTTTCTTGAGGTTAGTTCCACTTACAATGTCAAATATTAAATTACAATTTGATGCGTGGTTTACTCTCATGTAAGTGGATATTAAAAAGCATCGCTGTTTTATCATACATTTCTAGAGACAGAATTCAAGTTCATATACATAATGGTAAAAGGCAATTTTAAAATACATAAAAGCTCGTGATTAACCAAGCACCTCCTTAACAAATTAGGAACTACCTAGCTGGGAGATCTCAAAAAGTAGCTGATAGGGAATCATCATCTAATAGACATTTCTCAAAGGATTGCAAATCAGTGATAGGCATGATGCTATTAAATACTTTATCAAGTAACTGGAATAAAATATAAAGTCACTTCTGGACAAGTTTCTTCGAGTACGAAGTGAGAAATTATGAGGAGGGATAGGACAGCCACACAGAGTAATCTGGCTTAAACTGTTCCCATTCAAGAAAACCACATTTTATTCCAAATGGGATGGTTATTCATCTAAAGGCAAACAATACCATTTAAAAGAGGAGATTTTACATACCAAATATTGTATACAGAGCTTATCAGCATTTTACTATATCCCTGATCTAATCTTGCTTTTTCTATTGTTTCAGTTCCATATTACAAAATTATTGCATTGTTCAGAATTTTTTTCCAGGAAATTCCAATTGTGTTTTTACAATTATTTCTCTCTTCTAAAATGAATAACAGAGCATAAGGAAAGGCATGAAGAGGCATAAGGAAATGAAATTGGTTTTTTTTAGTTCACAATAAAATACCACGTATTTCCTCCTAAAATTAACACATAAGTAAATGCAGCCAACATATCCAATATAACTGTACTTGCACAGAACATCAGTGTCTTGTTGTAAACTGTTACACCTCTTTTTGACACAAAGGCGGTGTTAGGAGTGAAGAGCAGGTGCAAATCCCTCAGGGATGAGGCACAACACTCAGCGAGTGAAAGCTTTGGCTTTATGGAAAGCGTAGCATTACCATGGTGGGAGCCCCAGGACGCTGATGCTAATCAAAATGGGGACCCGATGCAGCGGAGCCTTGCTTGGGAGTGAAGCTCACGGGAAAGCAGCGCAGGGGTGGATAATAAAACTTGCGCTGATTAATATATCATACATATGCAATGTCCTGTTTGGCTCATTAGCGAACTCACTGATGTAATGCAGGTCCCGTTGTCCAAATGCTGAGATCCGCAGCTGGCTGTCATGTTGGCAGCCGTGCAATGGGGGGGAAGCGAATGACCCTGGGTTACTGTGACAACAAGATAAGACACGCTTGGGACTCTGCGTACTTGGATGGGAAGAAGCCAGCTATCCCAGGTTGCTGTAACAAGAAGATAAGATGTGCTTGGGACTCTACATACTCGGATGGGGGAGACTGACTGTCCTGGGTTACCGTAACAAAGTGTCTTCGCACCCGACAGGCGTCCATATAAATAAGACTGATAAGCCATTGCTTTTCTAACCAAGAACCTCACAGACAGGAACAAGTAATGGGGGTGTTTAGGAGTTTGATATTTTTGCTGTCTTTTCAGCTCCTGCATGTGGCAAAAGGTTCTATGGTATGGCTAAATAAGAATGGCTATGAGGATTTGGTTGTTGCAATTAATCCCCAGGTGCCAGAAGATGCCAACATCATCCTGAACACGATGGTAAGAACATTTGCATTTACATGCATTGTTTCTCAGCAGTTGCGACTTGACTTTTCTGCTTGGGAAGTAGCATGAATCAGGTCCAGCTCCCATTCTTGTCAATAGTTTTTTTTCTTGTTGTTTTGAATTAATCATGGATTAATCCCGTAGTTACTAAACTAGTAATTTCTAATTTGTCTTGCCATCTGTTGTTGCTACTAAGAGCACTAATTCCCTCAGACAATGCTGTAATATCTCTGTTGGGAGGCAGACTGAAATTCCTTTAAGTAGCTTTCCAAATTATGTTTACCGGAAAGAATATCCTATGAGTGCTTGTTTAATAACCATTGATTATACTACTGTTTGTCATTAGCTAGTATGTCTCACAATGTTCCTTTAAAAATTGTAAATGAAAAAAAAAAAGTTTAGGTTTAGTGGCATTTCTGGGCTTGACTTTTATTCCAATCCACGTAGATGCTCAATGGATAAATTCCCCTAGAATAGGATGCTGGCCCCGTCTCAAAGCAAAGAAATCGTTTTCTACAAAGTCAAATGATTTTAGAGAAAACCTGCTGAATAGGACCCTTCTGACAGATGCCCAGGTTCTGCAGTATGTCTAATGCCTGCTAGACCCTGATGTAGGATTATCTTAGTCCCATGTCATCTCTAAGATCAAATACGAAGGATACCATAACATTTTTAACATTTCCAGATTCCTTTCATCTTGTTAGAAAAGGTTTACATGAAGTAAAAGTGGATCTGATAGTTTACTTTTTACCATCAGTCACTGACTGTCCACTTTTTTAACAATAAGTAGAATTTAGATCACTCCATTTTCATTAAGGGACAAACCACTGAGGTTTTTTTAGGGTAGAAGTATATGAGTGATGGTTACTGTTACTGTGAGATACCTACCACATATTAAATTCACATTATAGCTGACCTTATGAGAACTTGCTCTTACACCATTCTTTCAGTTCCCTTGAACTGGTTAAAACTGCTCTGTTCTGTCTGCAGAGCAGGCAAGGGGTCGCATGCGGACAGCTAAGTGGCACGTCCCATTACTGCTCAACTTCTCATGGGTTAGCACTCACTATCACTCTCAGTCCTGGCAAGCCGAGACTCTTCAAGAAATCTCCTTTAGCTGAATTTTATGTACATGTAACACGGATATTTGATTCCAAAGCCTCTGTCACAGCTTGTTTCTTAGTTTATGAAAAGCCTATAGGACAGATTTTAGTTCCCTTCTTCCTGTTTGGGTTTTTTTCCACTAAACACTTAGTTGTTAGTGGAGAGAAAAATAAACAAAGGGAATGCTTTTTCTGATGCCTCTACTCCAAGAGAGGTGGTAAAAGAGCAAGAGGAAAGGAAAGTAATGGCAGCATATACTAACCATAATACAAATAAGAAGAAATGCGAAACAGCGAATTTGACAGAAAAATTATGACATTAGTCAGATAAATGAAAAGCAGGTGAAATGTTGAATCTTGCCCATGCTTGCTGTCAGGCCAGTATTAATTTAAGGGTAAAATCCTTGTATTTAGTAGTTTTCATCTCATCTGAAGGCTAGAGTGTGAATTTTATCACTATCTCTGATTAAGCGCAGGATTATAGAACTGGTGAGAGATTCCAAGAATTACAGCTTAGTCCTTGGCTTCTTTGTTTATTCTTTTCTTAGCAAGATTGTAATACTTTCTTAGTTTTGTGTTATGTACTTAGTTCTACTTTATTGTACTGCTGTTTCTTGATAAGGCTAAATTATTAGTTACACATACAGTCAAATTTTTAATATTAACATTGATATTAATATTTTATTTTCTTTCATTCCCTAGAACATGATTAAAAATGCTTCTAAGTACTTGTTTGAAATGACGAAACATCGATTTTTCTTCAAGTCTGTAAAAATTATAATTCCTAAAACATGGAAGAAAAACAGCAACTATTCAAGATTAAAAACAGAATCATACGATAAGGTATGATTTAGAGAACTCTTTATGATTAGAAAAACAAGGAAAAACTAGACTGATAAGGCTACATTACGAGTCACAGCAAAATCTAGGACTAATCCTGGAAGTTCTTACTCAAAAGTGTTGAGAGTGTTTGTAGGATAAAAAAAATCGCAGGACTGAATTTATTCAACAAGAATCACCTAACTTTTCTCTATGCCCATGTCATGTATAACTTTGGTCTTACTTTTTCAGGCAGATATCATCATAGCAGACCCTTATATGAAACCTGTAGATGATCCTTATACCTTACAGTATGGAGGATGTAAGGAGAAAGGGCGGTACATCCTTTTCACACCTAACTTCCTGCTAAATGACAGTTTGACTAATGTTTATGGAGAAAAAGGTAATACTACTATTTAATTTAATTGCCTGTTTTATTGTTCATACGAAATGGCCAAGATTTTTCTAAGTGATTAATGAGTTTGGGTACTTTAGTTTGCTTGCTAAAATGAAAGAAACTTTGAGAGACGTATTTTTCAGAAGTAGTAAATACATTAAAATGTCTGAAGTTAAATATTCAAACACTGGATCCAGAACTTGTTCATCCCTTTGAAAACCTTAAATGGTTATTCCTCTGCCCTTAACTACTGCCATTAGCAGTAGCCTTCCTTTTATGACCACTTACCAAATAAACTATCCAGTGTTTGTGTATCTGATTTTGTACTACAATGTGTCAAAAAATGTGAGGTTTGCTGCTCTGTGGGACAGAAACCTCACAAAACCTAAATTCCCTTAGGAGATGTTTGCCAACTTGGAAGAAAGCCTCTAGAACGGTTCCTGCATTTCTGAGAGTCAAATATGAATAAAATTCTAGTCCTGGTTGCTAAACTGATGCCTTCCTAGTTTTAACCTCAAGGAAAAATTATTATCCCAAATGCTTAAATATTTCACAATCTTCCTGTATTACCTCAGATAAGAACTATGTTAAATTGTTAAAATGTCTAACTAAAACACTGAGTAGCTTTTAAACAGTTGTATTTAGAATGTGCATGTGCTGTTCTTTTTCAACAGGTCGAGTTTTTGTCCACGAATGGGCTCACTTTCGGTGGGGGGTGTTTGATGAATATAGTAGCGACATGCCTTTTTATGTGTCTAGAAATTCTGAAGGAGCAAGTGTTGAACCAACAAGGTATTCTTTTTTTCATATTTCTGCTTTTACATTACACGTTTAAACATTTCAATAACATTTTCAATATTTTCGTCGTCTGTGCTGAGTTTGTACTTTGTAGTGTTCACGACCTGTTCATATGATTAAAAGATGCTTAGTCAGCAACATCTATTGCCTGCTCTGCAGCCCAGAAAACCACAGCTGCCTTTGGTGCTGTTTTGTAAGAGGTTCAGGAGACCAGGCTGGATAATTTTTTGCTCTGTGTGCAACTGCAGGCTTCAGCCACCATTTGTTTTGTACTTATTTAACATAATTTTATTAAAAAGCAGTTATCAACAACGCTGAAATTGCCTACTGAAACCCCTGTGATTTTAAACAGTTTCTACACAGAGGGACAATAACCGAATGGATGTAGAGAAATAGTTCAGGCTTGCCTTTTTTCCTAGCTCAGGCATACCAATACAGTCTTTTGTATTGCAACTACTAGCAGGATGGCTTTCCTGCATAGGCTATAATTACCACAAGGAAGATCACAAAAGACCACAGGTGTTTTATGATTTTAACTATTTCTAGATTCGTTTGAGGACCCTGCCAGGCACAGGGACAGCCTACCTATATACTTGTGCAGTGTCTAGTACAGTGCTGTGTCAACAGCAATTTGGCTTTGGGCAGCCAAAATTCAAATAAATAACCAGTTACAGACTATATATGGGTTCTTAACCAGCCCTGCCTATCTTCTCTTTCCTTAGCTGTCCAGCTGGTGTGACCGGTATACCTGTTTTCCAAGACTGCAGCGGAGACACATGTGAGCCAAGAAGCTGTAGATACGATGGTCAGCTATATGAAAAAGGATGTGTATTTATTCCAGATATACTACAAAATATCTCATGTTCTATTATGTATTCGCAATACATACCTTCTGTAAGTATTACTATACCTTTCTGGAGTGAGAGTTTAGTAACATTTGGGGTCTAGTCAGTTATTTCTGCTGGGGAGAATGATTAGTCAGGTGTTTCTTTAATTTCTATTTCAAAGAATATGGATGATGCTATCAGTTCTATTAAAATCTGTTCAAAAGGGAAGACAAAGGAGCTACTAGAAATGATTTGACAGCTGTTTCCCGTCAATAAGGGTGAGAGGTACTGCAGCGTCAGCATCCTTGTTGCTCCGTGTTTGGAGAATCAGGTCAACAGGCATAAAAGTGAAGCATTCTTGCCAAATGCCTTGTCCATAAGATAACTGTAGTTTTTGGTCACTCCTTATGTAAACTGGCACCTGAACTGTGTTACCTGGTTAGCTCTGTTACACTCCATTGCAGAGCAATCTGGTCTGTCTGTCTATCCTTAACAGAGAAAGAGCAGCCCACCTCTCCTGAAAGCAGCCAGGACAACCAGGCAGGCCTCCTTATGCCAGCTCTGTACTGTTCCAGTGTCTGGGAGAGGGTGCTGGGACAGGGGTTAGCAGGACAGACAGTCTCCTTGCAGGCTAGATCTCTGTGGTACAGGATCACAATTCCTCCAGCTATTGACCTTTTTTCTTTGGGCAAGCTCTTTCCAAGAACTTTATGGGTGTACTGGGCCTGGCTAGGATACAGTTAATTTTCTTCGTAACGGATCATATGGTGCTGTGTTTTAGATTTTTGACCAAAACAGTACCAATAACACACTAATGTTCTAGCTTTAGCTGAAGCATCAAGGTCTTCTCTGGCAGATGACCCGAACTAACCTCAGAGATATTCTATACCATATAACGTCACGCTCAGCAATAAAAGGGAAATGAGGGGGTTTTAGGAGGGTTAGCCATCTTGTGCTCGGGAACTGGCTGGGCATCGATCTACCCACAGGAGGTGGTGATTGCCTTTGCATCACTCGTTTTGTTTCTTCTGTCTTCTTTCATTTATTAAACAGTTTTTTTTGCTTTGTTTTATCTTGACCCTAAAGTTTTTTTGCTTTTATTCCTCCTTTCCTCTTCCCCCATCCTACCAGGGAGGGGGAAGAAGTGTGGTGCTTTTCTGCCCACCGGAGTTAACCCACAACAATGGGTCATGGTCTTCCCTCAGCAGTATGCTGTGGACATCCTGAGACATCTAAAAGATTATTTCCTGCTTCTCTCAAAGTCTTGACTTTGTATCTTTTGCATGTTTCCTTATTCCACTCAAGAAAACTTACAGGAACTGGTCCAAGACCATCAGCTTAACCCAAGAAGTTGGTTAAATATTCAGGCTGCTAACTTGTGCTGACCTCCATGCTGTTCAGCTACAGTATCTATGTTAGCAGGCTTAAATCTAGTAGGACCTCCATGAATCAGTCACTCCAAGGATCTCAGTACTCACAGACTGAAACCTTTGTTTCTGCATGTCACAACATGCTTGTGCTTATGTAAAATCTGAGATAAGTTCTTTGGGAGCACTTCCTTTGCTTGCCTGTTCTAAGATCCTGGCTGGCCAGGGACCATGGCACAGAGGACATTTGCTGGAGAAGAACGCCTCCATTTTTTCTGCACCCCACCACAAACTTCGTATTTTCTGAGATACTTCCTTATGCTCATACTGTTGGGTTCAGAATTATTATCAGCTTCAATCTGACTTTTTAGGTGGTTGAATTTTGTGATAAAAACACTCACAATAGTGAGGCTCCAAATATGCAGAATAAGATATGCAACCACAAAAGCACGTGGGAAGTAATTATGGAATCTGATGACTTTCGCAACTCGGCTGTTGTAAATGCTTCTGCACCCCCGTCTGAGACTACCTTCAGCCTACTGCAGACCCAAGACAGAGCAGTTGCTTTAGTACTGGATGTTTCTGGGAGCATGTCAATGGTAAGAATACGCATTTTATAAGCAATTTTTAGCAAAAATTGTAAGAAACAGCGTGTGAGCCAACACAGGCAGGATGCAGGAACAACCACAAAACCATGGATGAAATGCAAAGAGTAAATTTATTTTTGTTACCTCGTGAACCAGGGGATCCCCGAAGCAGCACCCGGGCAGAGGCACACAAGCGGGAATGCAGGCACCACAGAGCTCGGTCCTTGCTAGAGGATTGCCGAACTTGTTTGCGCCTGTTTTTCAGGGATTCGCGCAGGCGTAGTTTACCACTGTGCTTTGATCTTTCCCGCGGCAGGGCAGGAATCTCAAGCATGTTTGACAGGGTGCCTCTAAGTCTATCACAGGCCTATGTTATCTGAACACAGATGTTCTACTTGTCAAACACACAAGGACAGACGATAATTAGAATGATATATGTATTTTTCTACACCCCAGCTGCAAGTCACTTGAGCGTGTTTACAATCCTCCTCGCTATTCTTCCGTTACTTTCCCACAAAGAGAAGAAGTTACAAAATAAAAAAAAAAAATCAGTCAATTCTGTAATTAACTTGATGATTATTTTAGGAAAAAAAAGACTACTCTTATTCTCCTTGGTAATTTTATTTAGGAATTCCTATAAGATATCACTTAAAAATACTGAGAGTTGCAGGCCAGACTCGGTCTTTTTTTTCTTGTAAAATCTCAATTTTATATACTTTCCTTCCTTTGTACCAGACCGAGAACGACAATGCTATTGTATTTCTTCCAAGTAGAAAATGTATCATAGATGAAGTTTCACATTGTATTTTTGTCATGAATGATTCTAAAATTTAAAGTAAACATGTAGGTCACAATATGTCAATAAATTAGATGTTCTTTCCTCATTACAATATTGCTCTTTGGAATCAAGAATGTGGGCTGGCATAATGTTATGTCATTTTAACAAGGCTGAGGTTATTTTTCCTTTTTTATTTTTTCCATAAAACTTTGCATAGGTTTATTCTTTCACAGCTTCTTGTGGCATGAGATACTCAGCTTGTTTATGGATGCAAGGTTTAGTAAATGTCCCTGAATATGTGCTTATTTGCATAAATATCCTAATACTGTTATAAAGCTGTAAGCAATGTGATCATCTGTAGAAAGATGACAAAATTATCTGGGTAGCTAAGGCAGCTATCTCATGAGTTATTAATAGACTTCAACCTCTATGCATACTCAACAGCTTTTAAAAATCAGCCTATATATTCTTTTGATGACATACTGCATTTTCTTATCCGTAACTTACCTCTTCTACAGTTCAGTAGTGAGCCAATGACCATTACTGTTATTGAAAATACCGTAAGTTCAGTGTTTCATTTCCCACAGGAATTCAAGCCTAAAAATAAGACTATTCATCTAAAGAAGGTAATTCAAAAAGCTCAAACATTGAGAAATATTGTTAAATATTTGACAGTCATACCTTAAACCAAAATATACATGTAGAAGCATAAAGCAGTATATGCTCCCACTCTTTAGTTATGGCAATAATAATTGTGGGATTCTCCCATAGTGCTCCATCAACAGATCTATTTCCAGACAGGCCGTTCTAGTCCAGAGCTGTTCTCGAGACTGATCTTCAGCAAAGATCTGCAATTGTAATAAATCATATTATTTTTATAATACAGATGTCTACCAATCATAGTACATTTTATTAAATCAGATAGTAAATAATAATGTAATACTAAATGCCAAAATGAAGATAATTATGAAATAAATATTGCAAGAACAGCTAGCTCCAGAGATAAATGTTTTCAAATATAACTTTTTTTTCAGTAATCCCTTTGAATATTTGCATTTAAAATAGTCATACTTTTACTTTAGTATTATTTATAATTTCAAAATACTTAGTTTCTAGACTAACCTACTGCTCAGGCATCGTAGGTGTTGTCCTTTTGCATCGCCATCACGCTATCAAAAAAAAAAGTGACAAAAATCTTGATTAGGAATGAAGTCATAACATCAGAAGATGGCCTTTGCCTGGTGACATCTTTCCTGGAAGCTGCAGTTTGCTGCGCTTTCCCAATACCAGAACATGGTTTACATCTCCTCTCTTCTAGAACTGAGCATACCTATGAGTTACCTAATGGCTGATAGTTTTTAATTTTTAATCGCAACCTGATCAACATAAAAAATTCCTACATTTTATTTATAGTCATAGCTTTTCAGAAGAGATTGCATTCTAAGGATGTTGGTTTTTTTCACATACAGCACAACCGCATGAGACATCTCCGTAGCGCTGCAGAGGTATTTCTGCTCCATATTATTGAAATCGGTTCCTGGGTTGGAATTGTCACATTTGACTCTGGCGCATCTGAAAAAGCTCCTTTGCAACAAATAACCAATGATGCAGCACGCCAAAAACTTGTTCAATGTTTGCCTACAATTGGTAGTGGACAAACCAATATCTGTGCAGGCATACGTAAAGGACTTAAGGTAAAGCACAATGTGGAAATATCTCCTGGAATGTATGGAAAATGAGGAAGAAGCGAGAAACATACTTGAACGTGGACTTGCTATGCAATGGTAGAGTTAAGAAAGATAATATGATTCTTGAATCTATCAGGAGAAAATTTGGTATAGAAACTACTTGGCATTACCATTATATGGCATTAGAAAGTGTATTACCAGAAAACAGGCCAGATGTGATGTCCATGCTTCAAAAACAATATTGAAAAATAAGATAAAATTCCAAAATGAACTACAAGAATGATCTAAATTTTTGAATAATTCCCACAGTTCACTAATCATGAATCAAGCCCCTAAAATTGTGAAACCACATACAAATCATGAGATTGGCTACCAGTGATGGATATATATTATTATTTATCTGTCTGTTTTACTGCGTTGGGCTGGCAGTCCGAAGTCCCACAAGATGTCACCTAATTCAGATGCAAAACTGATGATCAGGAGCAATGTGTAGGAAAAGGGAAGAAAGAGAGAAATTGTACAGAGAAGGATGAGACTGCTGAGGTAGCTGAGCGTCCAGGGCAGAGAGGAGGCTCAGGACAGGGGGACATCAGGAGGAAGACTGGCAATCAGACAGGGATGGAACAGCCAGAACAGAGGCCTCCCCCTTGGTTGCCCCCTACCCCTTTCTGCCTCACCTTCAGTTACCTCAAAGTCCACCCTTAGACAGAAGTCTGTCCTTCTCTACTCCTGAAATTCTGATTGGAGAATAAAGAGTAATTCCAGACAGTGGACATAAGTTTTTAATATGATGCCCTTAAACATCCAGTCCCTGAACCAGCAAAGCATATACAGGCAGAATGCTTCTGACATCTTCAATTTGGGACAGGTTCCTTCCCTAGGAAAACATATATTAAATATTCATTATTTATAACTGAACACTTACTAAATCTAATCAATTAGATGTTGCAATATCAATTGCAATAATTAATATTGTAATAGTTTTAGTGTTAAATAAAAATTCAAACTCTTATTAAAGAATAAATTTGTCTTGTATTTGGAGTTAACAGCTCTAAATGCATACATTGACTGTGCTCTGGGATAAATTACTATTTAAAAATTATTCTGCTGCTTATATGATGAATTCTTTTCTTGATGCAGTTAATTGCAGATAAAATGAATACTACATATGGTTCAGAAATTGTATTACTGACAGATGGAGAGGACCCACATGTAGCAGCTTGCCTTGATTTGGTGAGACAAAGTGCGGCAAAAATTCACACCATTGCACTGGGGCCATTGGCAGCCAAAGAATTAGAAGAATTTTCAAAACTAACAGGTAAATATTCTAAATGCACTCTTTCTCTGGCATGCATATTGAAGTATGAAAATGTAAAAGCATGGCAATTCATCAGTCTGGAAAAAAGAAATTTAAGACGTTTAAAACAAATTTAATTTTAAAGAAATTTGGTTTTCATGACAGGCTTTTTTAATGCAAACAAGCAGAACTTTAGATCCATAGATTTGCTTTAAGAGCTGTCTTGATTTAAAAAATGCAGTAACATGACAATACGCTATTACTAAGGAGATTTAATTATGATACTGTTATATAACATAAAAAGAAATGTCTAGAATTTTATTTCTGGCATTACATGCAATGACTAGAACTTTCTATATGCTTTTACTTATAAGCATTTTTTATTACATAAAGAATAATAATTTTCTCCAACTGTTGCGGCTGAAGTGCACTGGCAAGGAAATTGTGAAGACAGTGACTACCCTTGTCATTAGCAAGCATAGCTGTCAGCTGAGCTGGATCTACATAATTAGTTTGAAAACAGCCATTTAAAAACTATCCATAGGGGTGTTGCTTCATGCTACAGCACCTGCAAATGCCATGGAAGAATGAAAACTTCTTGTGTAGATCTAGAAAGCAAGCTGACCCCAAACAAATACGGTGAATAAATATTCTTATTTGGGAGGTGCACATGCTGTGCATTTTCAGACTACAATCCACTTGTTTTAGCAATTTAAATAACTTGGAATGCCCTTATACACTCTTCAACATCATTAGATCAACATGACTACGGGAGAGTCCAGAGTTCAGTTCTGTTCTGGCGTGTATTTTAAGACAGAATTTGTTGTTTAAGCTCCTCTTGCGGAATATTTGTTAAGAATGATTTGTGAGCCAGAAAGAACCCAGGTGGTCGTTCAGCATGTAGTCTTCAACCAGCAGGCCTTCCTGCTTAGAAACAAAAACCAGTTTTCCAAAGGCACTGAACAGATCTTTGAGCTAACACCTCCTCCAGCTCATGTGACTCCACGTGTTCTCTGGTGAGACAGAGCCATACACCTGTGTAACCTGCACACCTTCTGTCAGTCTGTGCGTGAGGGACGGGGGTGAGAGGCGTTGGGGGGGGCTGTGGGCAGCCGCTGCACGCCCCGAGTAGGCTCCCCAGGGCTCAGCGCTGCACAGCAGTCTCTCCCCCACTCTGGGATTCCCGTGACCTGCGCATTAGGAGCACAGTGGTGGCTCAGTTTATGTCTGGCATGTATGATCCTAGTTTGAGAGAGACTTGCAACAAATGCACGAAGTGCAGATGCTTCAGTAGAGCAGCATGAAGCCATATTCACAATGAATTCATTAACAGACCTGCACTGAGTATGAGACCCTCCAATGGACTAGAGCTGCTTGAACTCAGTATGCATGAAAAGAGATCTAAACTTCACATTTGGAAATAAAGATGATCTGGATTTTAAGAGTCAAAAACCATGGAATGCCACTGTGTCTTTTCTACAGAGGTATTTTCAGAGCAGAATTTTACTGAAGGGATAATATGTGACTCCAAAAGTACTAGGAGAAGTCTGAAAATGCTGTACTTGATGATATGCTGCAGGGAGTGATTTTTTTGCAAACTTTGCCAACAAGAGATAAAATGAGTTGATCACACAGGCCAGAATTTACTATGACACATGCATTAACACATCAATAAAAAGAAACATTTCTTTTTTGATTTTTTAACAAATTGGCTGCCTCAGTAGAACATTCAGTACCAGAAGTCACATAAAATTTAGCAATTTTAGAGTAAAAAATAGTATTTCTAATTCTTTTGCTCTTGTCTTTCAGGAGGTTTAAAGCTTTATACTGTAGATGGAGACGTCCCCAGTAAATTAACTGAGACATTCAGTGCAATTACATCAGGAAGTGGAGATATTTCTGACCAATCTATTCAGGTCTGAATTTCAACACTTCTTTTCCTCCTGTGCTTTTAGTTGATCAGTAATTGAATGAATTTAGACATTAATGATGATAATTGTCTATGGCTCAATTTGCAAATAGGAGCAAGTACATTTTTTAGTGATCTCCTACATTTTACTGCAATGAAATAAATATATAATTTACATAATGTATATAATTCTTGATTTCAAAAAATCAAGAAAATTATTTGTCATAATTGTCAAAGTCCAAGAGACTTTGAGAAAAAAAGCAAGCAGAAATTCCCCAGGATGTTTAGTTCACTCTTATATGAAACATTATCTTTTAGAGCATTTTAACAGTCTAACTTAAGTAACAAAGGTACAATTAATACAGCTTCTCTCCTAAGCCATATTTATCATTTTAATGTATAAACTTTCAGACTTTTCATGTAGGCCAGTTGTTAATTAGAATTTAGCAACTCATTCCTCACTTTGTTAATATTTTAACATAGATCCAGTCCTGTTTTATCCAAAATATACCACTCGCAAAGATAGCTAGATTATAAGCAGCAGTAAATGTAGATTTGAAAAGCAGGTCCGGGATTTTTCAAGCTGTATTATTGCCTGTAATTGACTCTTCTGTCCCACCTATACAGGGAAAAAAATTAAGTTTATGACAGGCTATTTTCTAATTGCAGACTTTATTGTTCATAAAATAGGAGTGAGGAAATGACACAAAATTATTTTAATTTGAATAAAGGAAATATTTTTTACTTCTCTCTTCTATATATTCTCCTCTGTTCTGTTGTTATTTCTGTCTCTCTCATTACTCATAAGCCTTACAGTCATATGTGGAGACATTTTCTTTCTCTCTCTTCCAGGATTTTGAGACAGACAAACTGCAGTGGAAATACAGCTTACTGGCACAATGCTTTAGATAGGTAGATAAATAGTTTAGATACAGAAATGAAGGACTGACACTTACTGTAACTTATTCTGTTTACCATAATTTTACACTTAAAATCAATGTTACTATGCAAGCAGCCATTTCATAAAGTGAATCCGGGTTTTTATTAGTTTTCTTCATTCAATAGTTGTGCCAAATGGCTCTTAATTTTCCTGTAGGTAGAGACAGCAGAACTAGAAAGCCTGCCATCTTCTCTATATAACTCTGAGTTATAAATAAGTAAGCACACATCTTTTTTCATGCTAGTTTGCAAAAGGCATAAATGCTCTTCAATTCCCTCCTCCAAGACTAAGCCATTTTAAGTCAGCAACGAATGGATACAATATTGTGCAATGGATGAGGAATCACTCTGAAAATATGTTAAATGCTTCTTTACTAAATAGCAATAAGACAAATTTTATATCTCTAACAACAGCTTGAAAGCAAAGAGCTAGTTGTTCACCATTCCGCATGGATGAATACTACTGTGACTGTTGACAAAACTGTGGGAAATGACACTTTCTTCAGCATCGCATGGAGTCTATCTCAGCCATTTTTTTTCCTGAGGGACCCCAAAGGAAAAGAATATGGAAGCTCAGACTTTACAATCGATAATTCAAACCCAAACACAGCTAGACTCAGTATAAGTGGCACTGCAGAGGTAAAGACTGAACATTTTCTTTTATTTTCTGAATTAACATTTCCTATAGACTAGCATACAGCTTTTCTTTAATGAATTTTTTATTATATAAGGGAAACAATGGCTGTGTTAGAACATGAAGCTTTTTCACTAGTTTTTTATATTTTTGTATTTTATTTGCAGGTGGGTGATTGGCAGTTTTATATTAAAAATATTCATACAGCAACTCAAGCTATATCAGTAACAGCTCTCTCTCGACCAGCACATTCTGATGTTCCTCCTGTGAGCATTGCAGCTCACATGAACAGGGCAAATAGAGCATTTAATCCAGTTGTTGTTTATGCAGAGGTTAGCCAAGGGTTTTTGCCTGTTCTTGGTGCAACTGTGATAGCCACCATAGAGAAGGATGGTGCTGCGGCAGTAACCGTTGAACTTCTTGATAATGGTGCAGGTAAGGTTCCATATACGTAGTAAAAACCTTTGCATTTATGCATTTTGGAATCCAAGTCTGCATGCTCCCCTCACATTTATCACTAAGGACTGAGTCATGGCTATGCCCTAAATCAAGAAAAAAAATGAGAACCCTACTGCTTTAGGACAGAAGTAAGCTACAAAGCTTTTTCTTGGTGAGGAAAACCAAGACATGTGCCTTTACCTGAAAAATTGTTCCGCTTTCTTTCCTGTGCTGTTATTGAGGGTGAAAGCAGAAGAATTGTGCATGGTAGAGGGTACATTGCTCATATCTACTTTCTGAAAGTGTACTTCATGTAATCATCTACCCTCAAGAGGCAAGGTAAAAAGAAAACAAGCTGTTTTGTTAGTCTATCTCATATTCTATGAAGCTGGACCACAGTCTTAACATTATCTCACCAAACGTTAGCTTTATCTCTTTTGTATGTTAAATAAGTGCATTATTCTTCTTTTCAAGAATACTCTTTCTTAGAGCAATAGCAAGACATTCCTGGCATTCAGCATCCCTCGATCTCTTTTCATCTCTCCTCTTCCTCTTTTCTCACCACTGCTGCAGACCTGTAGCTTTATAAGTTCAGTAGCCAGCAGTGCCTCCTCATTCTGTCCTTGCTTTCACATTGCTGTACTTAAAAATATAATAAGATTTCAGTGTGTTATCCTTTGTTTGTTAAACATCTTCTATTTTTTGAACCCATGAGGTTATTTTTACACTGCTGCCAGGCTTTAAAATAGCTAGCTTGGATGCCACCAGCAGATCATCTACTGCAGCCAGTCAGGTACAACTGCACAAGTTCACTTAAAGAGAAGGAATCCTGTCTTGATGAATTCCTGGCCAAAGGTTAAATTATGACATTTTTCTAATTTAAAGGTGCTTTATGTAGTAGGTGGGCAATAAGTATGAACTTGGTCGTTCCATATAGTAACAAGAGATTTACCTAGTTAAAGGTGTTAATGCAAAATGGTTCTTTTTAACAAAATACATATGAAACACAGGTTGTCATAGTGGGACCACTCCTTTTTTTAAAGATATCCACCTTACAAAAACACTGCCAGATTTTCTGCATAGTAATGTTCAGGTTTTATGTTTATGTACAAATAGCAAAAATAACCTTGTTTACCAGCACGTATCTTGTTTGAGATATTAATTCTCAATAATTCTATACCAAGGTGCTGACACGATGAAGAACGATGGAATCTACTCAAGGTACTTTACTTCTTTACAAGGCACTGGAAGATACAGTCTAAAAGTGAGTGCCCATGGGAGAAATACAACCATCAGACTTAGCCTCAAGCAAAATCGAGCCTCATATATACCAGGCTACAGAGAAAACGGTAAAGAGCGTTTATGAAACAGACAATTCTTTGCACGATTTGTATGTAAGGGGGTGTAAAGGTTTGGCAAATGAGATCATTTAGATTCACAAAAATTGCATTTGATCTTAAAAGACGTTCCATCTATAATTTTCACTATAAAAAAGCCCAAACAAGCAAGCTCCAACTACTGTTTCCTATGTATGGGAATAGCATAAAATCTTGTCTTTAATCTAAAAATTATTTTCTCTTACAGCCATGAGAAGGATAAATATTGCTCAGAATCTGTATTTCAGCATCTCACAACAGGAATTTCAAATCTATAATTGAGACTTTAAAATGGGGATTTGGGGCAAATAAATTCAGCATGCAACATTAGTATGCAACCTAATGCTGCTAAGCTTTTGAGATTTCTTGATTTTTTAGTACTTTTTCATCTTAATGCTGAAAAAAATATTAGTTGTTGCAATTTAATATTCTCACACTTATACATTGTGAAATTTAGAAAAATCAGCATAAAAATTGTCTAAAAACCTGACAAAATATGGCCTATATAACTGAAAATCTCTTAAGGCCTGCAATATAGGTGAAGAGATGGATAGAACTACCTTATTACAGCCATGGCTCACCAACATCTGCAACCTGCTTTAGTGGTTGCATCATTGCCAATTTTTACACATTTCAGACTTTGTCTGCTTTTTGGGTTTTCTAAATTTTATGCTGAGAATCCTGAGATCACCTTATTTTCTGTCTTTACTTCACAACTGTCCACTAAATTTGAATAAGCTAAAGAAAACGTATAGGATGAGAGGAGATAATAAAAATTAAAAGAAAATGCAATTCAGAGTTCTATCATGACGAAAGTTGAAAAATGTTTTAAACAGGTAAAATTTATATGAATGCACTGAGACCTAAATTTGCTGATAAAGAAATCCAAGTCAAGCTGGGAAGTTTCAGCAGAATTTCAAAAAGTGCTCTTGTAGTGAATACAGGAGGAGATTCTGCTCCTATTTATCCACCCTGTGAAGTTACAGACCTTCATGCTCATATAGAAAACGAAACAATAGTCTTGTCTTGGACAGCTCCAGGAGGTGACTTTGACAATGGAAAAGGTGAGTCAGACACTACATTTTTGTGAGATGAGGTTGATATTTTTATCTGAAAGGACATACCCTGAGGACCACCGCTCAGGGATGAGGGCTACATCTTTCCCACCTGAAAACGGAACCAAACAGAAAGTTACCCTGTTGTGTGATACCTGTTTTAGTTCTCCTTAATTTTTCATGTTAAAAAACCCCAAACCAGGTAAACTAAGGAATATTATAAACAAATCAAATAAATAAAATTATAGTACAACCACTAGAGACTTTAGCAACAAGTCTTTGTCCATGTCTGTGCATAATTAAAAAAAATGAAAAATCAGCCAACGTGGACAATACAAAGCTTTAGTCTGTTTACAAAGATGTAAATGGACTACAGAGATGCAGTAATGTTCTATCCAAAATACTCATTTTAAGGTTGTTGTCCAGGAAAAATGAAACCTAATTCCAGATGAAATGTACAAGCATTTCCTTGCTTAAACCAGAGATTGTATGTTAAAATATACAATCTACAGTTATGCAGATTACAGTTTCAGATTAAAGTCTTACATTTATCTAAAATTTTTAATAACTAGCCACACAAGGAAAATAAACTCAAATAAAAAAAAATTCTGAACTTCTTTTATTGCTATTTAGCAACTACATGTCTAGAAGCTTTCATAGCTAAAGTGGTCAGTTACTGCATTATAGTTTAATATAGCAGGTCCTGCACTGGTTTGGAGCTGGGCATATCATGCACATCTCTCTGCTATCTAAAGAGGAAAAGATGTTCATAAGAAGAAGAGAGGAGAAGAGGGGAAAGTCTTGAAAAGCTACAGACTTGAAATAGAAACAGCAGAACCCCCCCAAATTGATCAAACACATTTATAGCAATGTAACTACCAGTTCTTTGATGACAAATGGGAGAATCATTTTGTGTCTTTCACAGTTTTTGCTATCAAAACCTCATGCCGAGAGAGAGAATACAGATCAGATGCAAGGCCCACCCCTGCTATCTACACATACAATTTAATTGCCATTTCACCTTATGTTTGTATTTGGACAGCACAGTTTCTCATTCAGCTATATTTTGCACAGGTCTGCACAAAGCTAAGATTGTTGGTGAAACAATATTTTTAAGGCGGATTCAATTTCAATTTTTAACTGAAAAGAAGGAGTTCCCAGACTCAGCGACAATAGACCTTTGATGCTGTAAAGTAAGGTTTAAAAGCAAACTTGCTAACCGTCCATGCTGAGCAACAGTCAGTAGTAAAACAGGAATCATCAGCACATTTTTTTTTTTTTTACAAAATGGCTCTAGAAGTCCTATGCTGTCACCACAAGCAGGGATATTAAAACATCTATATTAATTTGTTGTTAACATGCTTTCTTTTTTCCCTAGCTGATCACTACATAATAAAAAGCAGTGAAAATCTTCTGGACCTAAGAAATCACTTTGATCGTGCTACTTCTGTGAATTCCTCTAATCTCATACCTAAGGAGGCTGGTAGAGAAGAATCATTTAAAATTAAACCAGAAAATTTAGTAATAGAAAATGACACCATAATCTACTTTGCTATACGTGCTGTTGATGATACCAACTTGATGTCAGAGGTGTCTAATATAGCACAAGCCACATGGTTCATTCCTCCAAAAGCATCTGTGCCTTTAGATTATGATGGCAACAATGATGGTGCTAACAGTACAGTAATAGTGGCAATGGTAGCTCTGTGTGTAGTAGTTGTCTGTACTATTGTAAGTTCAACTCTGTGTGTTTTACAAAAACAAAAGGGAAGACTGGATATTGAAACAATGCAAAAGCATGTGTAAAATAAAATAATAGAAGGAATTTACTGTAATTTGTGCTACACAAGTTTCAAAGTAGGGAAAGAGGTATTTGTACATTCAAAAAATAAGTGCACTGATTTTAAACAGATGTATTTGTCTTTTTTGATAGGCTCATAGATGTAGATTTTCAAAAGTGTGTCATATTCAAGTACATGTACACTGATTAAATGTTAAACATGAAAGCACGTACTCAGAAATATAGTAAAGTATATGTGTACCATCATTTGTTTCTGTGTGATAAAAATACTTAACACTTCGGTTGCAAGATTTTTCCAATGTAGCGTGGGTTTTTTTCTTAAATAAAGAAGGCAAAGGAATATGATACTTTCCTTATTTTTATTCTCCATATAACAATCAAGTAAGGCAAAGTGGGAAAGAGATCAGAAAAATCTTCAAGTAGTGCAATGATTTCCTATGTATCTTTCACGTTTTCAGTTAGGCTTAGTGAGCCGAGAACAAAAATATGTACCTCCGGGCTGTTTATTTTTCAAAAAATATTTAAGTATGCACTTCTATAGTTGTGTAGAAGAGTTGAGTATATAAATACTTTCAGAATGAGAGTTGCAGCGTATGTGCAAATGAGCACATGGAAAATGTTCCTAGGTAGAGACTAAACAAAGCTATAAATTTGGAGCTAGAACAAACCTTTATATAACAAGAGGTAATTTAAAAGCTGCTAATGGAGAAGGAGTGTGAGGGATACAGGGAGAAGTATGATCTGTATGACTCTTAGGCTGCTGACTAGCAAATTAACTGGCTCAAACCAGAACGCTTCACACTTCTTACATGGCCAAGTACTTTTTACCTCTGCCTTCCAAACACTGGGGAAAAATGTACAATAATAATGAAAAAATGTTAAATTCAACACTCAAATTATCATTCACAGTCTAGCATTACCCAGTAAATATACCATGTCTAGCAAACATGAGTATTTTCAGTTACAAGCTTGATACTATTAATGCAATTTCTGATAGTGGGAATTACACTTCAGAACCAATATACAATTTTTATAATTAATATAATACACACCCTCACCAAGTTTGCTGATGACACTAAACTGGGTGGTGAGGTGGATATGTCAGAAGGGAGAGCCATCTCACAGAGAGACCTGGACAGGCTGGAAGAGTGGGTTAGCAAGAACAGCATGAAGTTTAACAAAGAGAAGTGCAAAGTCCTGCACCTGGGATGACATAACCAAAGAGCCCAGTACAGGCTGGGCTCTGTGGCTGGGGGGCTGCCTTGCTGAAAGGGACCTGAGGGTCCTGGTGGACAACAAGCTGAACATGAGTCAGCCGTGCGCCGCTGCAGCAATAAAGGCAAATCAGATCCTGGGCTGCATCTGCAGGGGCATTGCTAGCAGAGATAGAGACGTGATCATCCCACTCTACTCAGCGCTTGTCAAGCTGCATCTAGAGTACTGTGTCCAGTTCCAGTTCCCACAATTCAAAAAAGATGCAGACTGGAGATGGTCCAAAAAGAGGGTCATGAAGACGATCAAAGGGCTGGAGAACCTGCCCTATAAGGAAAGACTGAAGGAGTTAGGTCTCCTCTCCCTGGAGAAGAGAAGGCCCAGGGGGCACCTCATCACAGTATTCCAATACTTAAAGGGCAGCTACAAAAAGGACAGAGGCTCTCTCTTCATCAGGAGCCGCATGGAGAAGACAAGGGGCAATGGGTACCAGTTGCACTAGGAGAGGTTTCATCTTGATACAAGAAAGAAATTTTTTACAGTGAGAACAATCAATCACTGGAACAACCTCCCCAAGGACATGGTAGAGTCCCTATCACTGGAGGTTTTCAAGATGGACCTGGACAGGGTGGTAGGTAATCTCATCTAGGCTCCCTTTTCCACAAAAGGTTGGACCAGACGATCTTTCGAGGTCCCTTCCAGCCTGGGCAGTTCTACGATTCTGTGGTTTTCCTGTATACAACAACAAATCTATGCAAATCTTGAATAATTATCTGAAGTTTTCTTCTCTGTCTTTATATCTGCAACATCAAATTTTGCCCTTTGTTCTTCCTTACCTTTTACATTTTAACAGCACCAACTTTTTAATATTTTAATGGAATTTCTCTACCTTTCCTATCTTCTTACTTTCCACAAGTTCTGCTTTCTCTTTATCTAGGTTTCCCATTTTTTGTGGGTTTCTGTACTTCTAATGAACCATCTCTTAATGAACCTTACTATTGGATGTGTTTTCAGATATAAAATTCCA
Organism: Gymnogyps californianus; assembly: GCF_018139145.2. Classification (NCBI taxonomy): domain Eukaryota; kingdom Metazoa; phylum Chordata; class Aves; order Accipitriformes; family Cathartidae; genus Gymnogyps; species Gymnogyps californianus. Next base: position 19,664,947 of record NC_059478.1, on the reverse strand, counting down.
TTTCCCCAAGCAATAATAAATGTCATAATTTCAGTTCCTATCAAGGCCAGAATAGCTGTCACATTTTAGAGGAGAGAGACTCCTTTGGAGAAGAGAGTCAGAAATCAAAGCATTATTTGCTGATATCAGTTCCCTCTAATAGTTTTTAGGTTACTGAATGCCCATTTATTCAGAAATATTTCCTTTTGTTTGCTTCTGATGTGTCTTCTTATTCCCTAAAGTATTTCTGCTGCATACACATTGTTTGTTAGGAACTGCATCATACAATCAGAATAAATGGGTTGCAGCACTGTTCCTAGAACTATTTCCTAGAGTTGCGTAAAAATATGACAGAGCTTACATAGCCAATCTCCCTGATCCAAGACAACGCATCCATTACTCTGAAGACACCTAATCCTACCTGCCTAGCGAGCAGAGCTGCAGTAGTCTATTGTGTGGTGACACTGACATCTAGTGGGCTCCAACACCACTTCCAGTGTTCCCAAATGTTCCAAAAATCGGTTTAGATCAAAGCATCTATCTCTGGGATGCTCTGACCTTAATATAAATGCATATTTAAAAATACAATCAAATATGAATAGTCGAAGGTTGAATTTAGTACTTAAGGCTGGCTCTTACTATAGGAGCATGAAGAAGATCTATTTGAATTAGGAGCTTCAGTTTACTGAGCTCTGTCTATAGTAAAAGCTCTGAAGAACTCAGTTCAAGTAACGCAGAATTCAGCACTCCCCCAAACATCTCTGCAAAAGACAGACAAATTTTCTCTTTCATGCTTCCTGACAAGCAAGTGCAAAATGACAGGGTAAGACTGTTTGATTTCAATGATTATGTTTACACTAACAGTATGTATGCTCAAAAGCTATGTGGGCTGGGGTCCCAGTCGCTGACACAACTGCCACATGCCAGTTCAGACTAAGTAGAAAAGATGCAATAGTTAAAGTCAAAACCATATAAGCTTTGTTGCTCAATATGGTCTTCCCAATGCTCTTAAAATAGTTTCAGCTTCCAGCTTCCTACACAGACCTCATGGTGTTCCATGGAGAAGATCATAAATTTAATTATTCCCATGCCACCTGTGGAGAAACTGCAGTACCATGCGATAAAGTGGCTTTCTCACAGTCATCAGCAGGGAAGTGGTAGAGCTGCAAATATACCTCCAGTCATTAAACTATCATTGCACAGTAAAAGGAAGAAACCCCAAAACTTTTATTTCCATAGGGGCCAGCTATGGCCTATAGAATTTTCCATACAATCTTCCTCCAAGTATAAGATAGACAGACAGCTGCGGTGTGGGACCAAATTATTATCCTGCCTGGGTATCAAACTAACCCGCTATGGCTCCAGGAAGTATGATACTGAAAGGACAAAGATCACAAAAACAACACGTGATTTACCTAGTCCAGTTCCCTGAAATTTCAGGAGTTTTGTCTACTGAACGTTTTGCCAATTGCTGCATGCAGTCCTGGTACAACTCCAGTTTAAGTGCTTAGGGGAAGCACAGCAACAGCTGCCGTAAGGATCAGTGGAAGAGTGCACTAATGTGAAAAGAAGCATTAATTCTCACTCAAATAGCTGTAGTTTCTCAGCGGAAGTGTGCTGTTGAGAACAGCTGCTTTCTGGTTCTGTCAAATCCAGTCCCCAGATTTTTCATGAAAGCCTGATTGTACACAGGCCAGGCAGCTGGCACTACTGATTTTATAATCTTTGCCTGGTTATTATCAAGCTAAGCTCACAGTTGTTAATGTTGGCACAGAAGCTATAGACTCACACACAAACAAATGCCCTTACCTATTTTAATAAAATAAGCTTTGACTGTTAAACAGAGGTAAAATTTAATAATTTTTATTTAAAATGACACATTCTGCTCCTTTTACTTTGATATGTCTTTTCACTACAATAATAAATGTTAAATCATATTTACCTTCAGATTTTCATGCACATCTGTTTTGAAAATCTGGTTCCAGGATTGCTGCTATTCTTCAAAGTATTAGTTGGAGTTCTGCAGAGTTGTGACTGGTAATACATTGCCAGAACTCTTCATTTCCTGCTGTTTAGCTGCATCAAAAGATGACATAACTATTCATAAAACAGCTGGTTTATGCAAATACTTGCTGCAGTTACATAATCATGAGCGGGAAGGGGAATAGTGGATATACACACAGTGACACAAGATGTGACCCATATAACTCAATGTATTATAGAACTAAATATGTATGAATTCCAACATGGGTACTAGATTATTGGGATTACACATGCTAGTAAAATGTGTTTGTTTATTTTCCTATGCTTTCACAGTGATATAAACTGACTTATGGAGGCATTTTTGGGTTGTCTTTGTTAAATCTTTGACTCCAAAGCCTTTGGTTTAAACACTACCTTCCCATAAAGTCAGAAAGCAGTACTGGGAGTCAGCTTAGAAGCACTTCAGTTATAAGCTACTATTCTTTATATAAAAATATTTTATTTTCTTAATTATACTATAAACCTTTATATTAATATAATTTTGGTTGGTTGGTTTGGATTTTTTCGGTAAGTGTAAGCCTTTAAGGATATTGTCCATGACTCATTAGCATCAAGGAAAGAATACTGGAAGCACTCCCAATGGATACCCTAGATATTGGTAAGTGGTATTCAAAGGATTGCTTTAAAATTCAAATATTTTACGACAACCATACACTCCTTAAAATTAAAGCACACCTTAATGGCAAGGTCAACAAACAAAATAAAAATTGACATTATCTCTCAAGCCATTCTGAACCATACTAAACTGTGCTAAACCTACAGTGTTTCTGCAAAGTGACCTTAAAAAATGCTCAAGATTCCACACGCTTTCAATGCTTTTGATTTTCATCAAGTTTTTCAAGAAAAGTCCAATGACAAGAAATAAAACCTTAAGATTAATTTCTTCACAGATAAGCCTGACACAGAAGCAAAGTTAGTACAGAGTTAGTAACAGCGACTGTGCTGCAGCATCTAGTTGTTCAACCTACAGATCTCAAGCTTCTTGCCCTATTTTACAGGGTATTCAAATGTAATACTTTGCTGCAAAACTTTACAGCTACATGATCAAGATTTAGGTAGACAAATGTAATGATCTAGAGAGATATAAAGGGCTAGAACTACAGCAATTCTAACCATTGGTCTTATTTGTCTCCCAGTTCAGGAAATGTTAATCAGAAATCCTCAAAGCCCTCACTCAAATTATTACCAAGTAACAGTATTGAAGTTCTCTGTATAAATTCTATTTCTGATCATAGGCAGGGATGTTCCAGGGTTTGTTTATATCCAACAGTACAATGCTGTAAAAGGTTATTTCTTCTTTTTGGACATGTTATAAGCAAGGCTGAATATCAAGCAGTAGGCAAGGTACGGTCTTCACCATACCTGCTGGTGCATTGGTCACCCACCTTCTTCTTAATCATCAGAGATGAGAGGACATGGCATGCTCCAATATCTTTTTCAGCCTGAGACGATTCTGTAGATTCTCTTGTGGCTGATACTTCAGTACTCTTACAAGTGACCGTCCCTGCTGTTCACCCTACACTTCTGAAGGAAGATACTGTTCCTCCACCACAGGTGGCAGAAGTAAACATGCTGACTTCTCAGATGTTTGCAGCTGATTTTATCAGAACGAGCTAGGGTTTGAATATACCTTCAGAGCTCTCCAGGTCAATATCTAGTTTGTAACTAAGCCCACATGCTAGGTATGGCTCTCCTTACCTGAGCCAGATGTATCAGTTTATCCCAAACCCAAACCCCTGACAATGTTTTCGGCTCAGAATAGCAGCTGCAGAGAGGGACCACGTTTCCTACTAGAACCAGGTATTGAAGCTTCCAATAAAGACAGGGCAGACAGCCTGCATGTGGTAATCTCTTAAAATGACAACAGGAATCTCCAAGATTCAGCTGTTAACACCTGAAAGACTGTTCCTTCTAGAATGCCAAAAAAATTTCCAGAGTTTGTCCTGAACACTACGTTATAGGCCTACAGGGTGCGGAGAAAGAGAATTTCAAGAAAGGGAGTAACTCAGTAGTGTTTTAAGAGTAGTAGAATACTGTGGAACTCAGGAAGCATGGAGTTCCAGGTTGTGATCCAATAACTGAATTTATTTTTACATTGTAGGATAAAACGGGGAAAAAAATTATCCAAATGAGGGTTTTATATGAAATATATAAACATGCGCTAGAACAGATCTCTGTCTTAGATATGTGTAGTAACCATTAGCCTGAAGAGTTATTTTCTTCCTCTCTCTCACATTCTGATTGCTTAAACATTCATGAGAAGAGGAAGGATGTTAAAAGTGAGAACTGAAAAAAACACATCCAATGCCCCACATATGCCAAACAGCCTGTCTGCTAAAGGTGGAAGTACCATCTACTTAAGGCATTTTCCTAAGAAGTAGTACTGTTCTCTTTAAGGCTCCTTAGGAAAGCAGCAATTAAAAGAAGGTATTCCAAATCCTACAAGAACACTCTAACCCACGGGGGCTTACAGGATGGGAGTCGTCTTCTTCTTCCATCCAGGTTATGCTAGCAAGGAGAGGTATCTAACCATTTTCTGCAGGAAAAAGCGGAGTGTCAAGGCTGTCAGTCAATATACCACAGAAAGCAGCACTTTCCTCTCCGGCAGGTGAGGTTCACATGTCATGGGCAGCAACAGGGTGAAAGCTTCAGGGAAGAATTAGCAGTACTTCATTTTGGGAAGAGCTAGGCTGTGTTGGTTGCTGTCAATTCCAGCCTGAACATACCACTCTCCCAAGGCATTATTGGGGTACATCTCACCTGAGGTGGTGCTTTTGCCTCAAGGTCAGGCACCGCTGCTCTCAGTTGTTTGGCATGTCTGTCTTTTTGTGGAACTCCATCAACAGGAACTGCTGACGCTTAGCACCAATGAAAGCTATGAAGTGAAATAATTGCATCTCTATGTCCAAATTGAAAATCTTTGATGTTGCTGTCTTTTCACATATCCTACACTGATATCACAAGAAATCGTAATCAGCTTTTATATGACCATGTAGCGCTGAGCATTACAAGAGAGACTCATGAGGTCTTTATATACCAGTAACACTCATTTTAAGAAATGGAAACAAACTTGCCATATAGTTTTTATACATAAACACTTACACCCGTGTATAAGTGAGACAATAAAAGCTGAAAAAGGTTAAATGTACTCAAGCAAAGCAAACATATACACACAATAGCTTTCAGGCCCTCTCCTTATCAGTACTAAAGGTACAATGGGAACTTTACACAGCCTGGGTTTTGTTTTGGTTTTAATTCCTGGAATCTGACTGGCATGTAAGCAAGATTGCTTTGATTGTTACAGTTATTTCCTTTCTCTGGAATTCACTTCTTGTCATAATGCCCTAGGATTTCCTCTGACTTTATCAAATTTAGCCAAACATTACGTACTATTTGGATTATGAGGTAAATAACTGAATGACCAGGATCATTTTCAAGCTGGGAATATTAGTTTGTTGCCAATGATGCCACGTTGTAAATCCATTTTCTAATTGCTAGCCCATGTCAAAGGTCCTTTCTTCTCTTCTTGGGCATTTGAAAATCATGACAAGAGATGTTAAAATAATGGAAATTATTAAAATTAGAGACTTTCTTCTTCTTCTAATTTGCTTGGTTACTGGCATTAAGTTACGCTACTATACTCAAGGTATTTTCAAATACTCCCTTTGTGATGCTTTCATACTATTTTATAGTTGCATCTCAGTATACATTTATCTAACAAGTTCTTTTAATAAACAGACTTTTTCTGAACGACTTCTTAAAAATTCTTTCCCAGCTTACGTCTTCACAGTCTATCCAAAAACTATTTTTCATGAAGACAAGCTTTGACTGAAAGAATTCTGGACTCAAGAAATGGGAGTGGGGGGGAACTTGTCCTCTCAGAGTCCGAGGGTGTCAGCCCTGGCGGGACAGGCCGGGCCGCAGTCCCCCGGAGTGGCGCGGTTTCCACCCCTAACGTCGCGGACAAACGTGCCCCGGGCGGGCCATCACCGCCCGCACAAGGGGACTCTGCCTTTTCCGGCCGCCCTGCTAGCTAGTCTTTACGGTAAAGGCCGCAACCGGCTCCAGGAAGCCTCCCTTCCCCCACGGCTGGCGGGCGGGCTGAGACTCACTCCGGAGCCTGCCGCAGGCCCTGGAGCGCGCCGATAACGGCCAGGTCTCCCTGAGGCGGGGACGCGTGCCCGCGCCCCGAAGGGCGGGCGGGCGGGCGGCCGCCCCCACCGGCGGGACGCACCGCCTGCCCCGCCCACCGCCCCCTCATGGCGGCGCGAGGCGGGGCGGGGCGGGGCCCGGCCGGGCCGGGTGTCGCCGCCGCCGCTCCACCGGCCGATCCGGGCTCTGCGGCTGACGCCGCGGCAGCGGCCAATCCGCTGCGGCGCTGGGCCGGGGTTGGCACCGCCCCCCGGCGGCTCCCCACAGGGACGGGCCGGAGCGGCCGCCGCCGCGGGTGTCCGGGCTGAGTCAGCGCCCCCTCCCCCGCCGAAGATGAACATCATGGACTTCAACGTGAAGAAGCTGGCGGCCGACGCGGGCACCTTCCTGAGCCGCGCCGTGCAGGTACGCCCCGGTTGCCCGCCCCTGCGGGGGCCTCGCCGGGACGGGGCTTCGCCGCCGCGGCCCTAGCTGGGGGAGGTGGGCGAGGCCGCGGGCTGGCTCCGCGGGGCCGCCGCCGCTGGGCCCGGCCCGGCCCGGCCCGGCGCGGGGCGTTGGCCGGGGAGCTCGGCTCCGCCCTAGGCCTGGGGAGCGATGGCCGGGAGGGGCCGGGCTGGCGGCTGGGCCCGCCGCGGTCTTCCAGGTCTGAGGGAGCGCCAGGCCCGGCTGCGCTGGCGAGGGGTGAGCCCAGCGCTCTGGCCTGGCCGGGCAGCGATGTGCTGCTGTGAGGTGCCTGCTTCTCAAGCCGGCTCCTTCCCCCGCGGGTCCCGTGCTAGCCCTGGGCTTGGCAGGACCCGGGGATGTCGTCCAGGCTGCTTGCAAAACAGCCGGCCTCGGGGGCCTGGCGGGGGGAGGCTGAGGCAGCCCAAGGTCAGGACAGGCAACGAGGGGAGAAGGCGCCTGGGCTGAGGGGGAGGAGTTGAGCAGGCATCAGCTGCGAGGAGGTACGGTCGGACTGGATGCGTGGAGAGGACAAAGGTGTGTCTCGCCGGAAACAAGCTGGTGTTTTTACTGGCTGCTAAAAATGTATGCAGCTGCCTGATCGGTAAAATTCGAGCTCTGATGTGACACGTTAGGCTTTTTGGGTTTGTTTGAGCTTTAGTATCTTTTTTAGGCTTGTTTGATAGCCCATTGTTTCTGAATCGGTCTTCCCCTTTCTTCATGCTAAGGGCACTATAATTGGCTTTTGTTCCTTAGCTGTTGTCTTGAGCCGTAATCCCCTTTCTTCATAGAATCAAACCTGAACAGATTTCCTGTAGGGAGGTGGACATCCAAGCAGTGCATAGTAATCCACTTTGGTTTCTCATGAGTTCTCGCTGGGTCACAGTCAGGTTTGGAAGGTGATTAAAGTTGTTATCTGGTCTGATTGGTCTGGTGTATTGCCCTAAATCTCAATATTCAAGCAGAACCAATGATCAGCAGCACAGCAGAACTCTGAAAATGCAAACTCATCAGAAAACATTGTTGTTCAAATTTAAATGAACTTAAAGCAGTCGTTGTGGCTTCTCTTTGTGATGGAGGTCTTTCCATGCTTCCCCCCCCCCCCCCCCCCCCCCCCCCCCCCCCCCCCCCCCCCCCCCCCCCCCCCCCCCCCCCCCGGCTTCTTCCAGGTCTACATGTTTCCCAGACCATCTCTTCCTTTCCAGCCTCCACCCCTTTCCCTTTTCTTGCTAGACAAGGAAAAAAAGGAGATGTACTTCACCCTTCATTGTAAGATCCTGTGATGGGACCTTGTGATTTCATCTCTCTTACCTTGACTTTTTACATTTAAATCAGCTTATTGCATTAAATCTATTGCAGGTTTTTGCAGTTTGTCATGGTTTAAAGGTGGTGTGAACTGTGGTTTACTCGAGTATGCTCTGTCTGCATTGTTGGTTTACATCTGAATAGCTACATTAGTTATCTGCTTAATCTAAACTAAAATTCAGTGGAAATGTGGAAGTAATAATTTTGCTCTACCAACTGCCACTTTCCCCTAGAACGAGCAGCTTAATGAAGCCATTGAGGGGGAGGAGCAAATCCCTAGCATGTTCTTATAATCTGAGTAACTCGTGTTCTGTGTGCTACTGTTGCTTCCCCTGTTTTTTTAAGTTACTATGTAAGGCCTACAGATAATATTAAAGGGTAATAATTTTGTGAATTTTTTTTAATATTATCTGGGTGTAGCTTTTGTGTCCTCCAGTAAAAATTACAGTTCTGTATATTGAGTTAAACTCTTATGTTCAGGCATTGCTGGATGAGGTAGTATGACCTGACACTAGTTGCTTTGGGATATTAGAAACAAAAAAACTCACCAAACCCTATGAAACAGTTGAGCAGCATAAAATGGTATGTAGGAAAACCACTTCAGATTTCCATTTCAATGTACAAGATGGTGAACGTCATGTTAGTGTTTCACCGGCTTATCAGACTTTTCTGTTATAAGGGGAATGGGACTGTTTTACCCACAACCACCTGATATTCATGTTCCAGGAAACCTGTTCCTTCTGTGGATGAGATTATACTGTGTTCAGACTGCCATATTCTAGTTCGTAATCTACAGAAAAATCAAGCCTACTGGCCATCTTCATCCAAAGCCTACCCTTCCTTGGGGCAGGCAGAAAATGGTGGAAGGAGTCGTTCTCAGTACGTCTTGCAATAGTTGCAATTTGTGGAACAAAGTAGCAAATGGTTACAGTTAGTGGTATTTGAGGTGAAATAAATAACGCCATAGAGTGTAGTAATAGGAATGTGAGTCCTTCCTCTTGCCAGGCTGTGTTATCGACAAGCTGCCTGCATAGCAGTTGGGAATGAGCTGGGCTTTTACTCTTTAGTAGCAGAAATACTTTTATTGTTCATAACTTCTACTTGAAGTTAGAGGCTTATCTTAATGTAATTTCTCCTAGTAATTTTGCAGTGTGGGCTTGAAATGTCAACTGGGCTGTGATAACCCAGTTGTATACAAAACAGTACAATTTCCTTCTGCGTGAGCTGGTCACATTCAGGCAACTTGTGTACCTGTTTTGAATTTAATAAAGATAGATAAATTTAATAAAGATAGATGGCTTACTGATATGATTTGTTCCAGCAAGTGCTTACATTAAGTATCTCTGTATGACATGTTTCAAGCTTTAATAAAAAGGAAAACAAAATTTTTAGAGCTCTAATCAAAGTCAAAAATCATTAATATCTGCCTATCTTGGAACAGTTTTTCTAAGCAGAAGAAAAAGTCTTGATTCACAGCACCACTTTCCTTATTTTGTTCTTATCCTTAAGGGATGGAGTAATGTCTGAAAAAGGACATAGGACAGGAAGACCGGTTCAAATTTATGTTTCAGGGTAACTGAGATGGGAAATCGGAGGGGCAGCATTGTTGCATTACATTGATGCTGGAAACCATGCTTCTGTCAAAGTACTATTTACCACGCTGCTCAGTATTGCTAAAATTAAGTTTTTCCTTTAAATGTGTATGTGAAATCTAACACTGCGATCTTCAGTAAGCAATCTTCACACTGCTGAGAAGACTTATGGAAATATTAATAGGAAAGCCCATTTTATATACAAATACTCTTCTCTGTAATTAGTAAAAAATAATTTCAGAACCATTAATATTGTATTATGATGAATCTGTACAAAGTTTCTTGAGAACAACTTACAGTACCTGACATCTTTTTAAAGAGCCTTTTAAACAGTAGTAGTAATACATCCATAAATAAATTCCATTCTTCCCTATACTGTGACTGAACTTTCTCATGAAGGCAGTTTGCTTTTATGTAGAACTGCAAATGCTGCAGCATTTATCTAGACTTTAGATGTGCATGCTATCAAAGTTGGTTTTATTCTACATATGATGGAAATTAAAACAAACTTGGACAATGCAGTTTACTAGTGTTGTATTCTTGTTTCTTACTGCAAGTTTAAATATCCCACTGAAGAACTTGTTAAGAATGCAGTTTGACAGTCAAAAATGCTTCCAGTCCTATTGTATTCTTAATTGGTAAGCTTGTTAGGGATTTAATCATAAGCCAGGTTCTTCTGAAAATGCCTGACTTTGAACAGGCTGTCAAGTGATGAGATCATCATCGTCATGAGGAACTACTGCTCTGAAGAGACGCAGGCAAAACCCTCAGTTCCGGTTTTGCTTGGTTCCCTGATGTGAAATGTGTGGCCTCCTCCTCTCCCAGAGAACTGGGATTGAAGTACAGAGTGCTTGTGGATTATAAGAATTGACATGAATTTAATATTAAGTGAAATGAATTGTCTGCTGGATTTATTTAGCTAAGTGGAGTTACATTGTATTTCATTGTCACTGAAAACACAGCTTGGAAGAGAACAACAGAGGTCATCTTACTGTTTCTGTAAGGCATAACAGAATCAGTTATATCTAAACAGTTCATCAAAACATTAATTTGTCCTATTCTAAATAACAAAACACCCCCCATCACCAAAGTTATATATTCCACAACTTCCTAGGGAAGTCTATTTCAGCTTTTAATCCTTGTCTTTAAAAGCTTTCTCTAATGTCTGATTCTAATTTAAATCTTCATGCTGAAGTTTAAGCTCACTACTTTTTTTCCTGTTTGCTGTGGACAGGACAACAATTTTTTTTAAACACATTAAAGGTAGCTGCAATGAGAATCTGTTGTGTCTTCAGGCTTCAGTGTGGGAGAAGGGACAAACTTAATTACAAAATATGCAAGATTGAAGTAATCTTTTAATGGTCTTCGTTACCTCTGGACTCTCTTTCCTTTTGGCTCATGTTTCAAAGCGCACTACGCAAAATTGGACAAAATGCTTCAAGTGAGAACTCTCAGTACCAAGTAGAGCAGAGGATTTCTTCATAATGTTGTAAATTACCTTCCTCATCTTGGTCTGATTAACACTCTTCCACCCCTTTTTTTCCTGATAGGAAGGGTGTGTTGTTGAACTTAACAACTTCCAAATTTATCCTTAGTTTTTATTGATGACTGGATAATGGTTATATCTTTGAAAACATGATCTCCAACTAATATGAGTGAATAGTTACTGTCTTAAACATGTCCTGGGAAATTACTTCTATGAACTAACTGAGTATTTTCAACCTGTCTGACTAACTCATAGTTCACGGAAGAAAAGCTTGGTCAAGCAGAGAAGACTGAACTGGATGCTCACCTGGAGAACCTTCTCAGCAAAGCAGAATGCACTAAATTGTGGACAGAAAAAATAATGAAACAAACAGAAGTATTATTGCAGCCAAATCCAAGTAAGGAGCCCTTCAGGTTTTTGTTTGCAACTTCTGAATTAATAGATTTGCCAATGTAAATGTTTACTGCAATAGGTATTGCATAAGTTATGACTAAATATAGCAGTTTTAAGATTTGAAGGCTGGAGTTAGGGAAAGCACGTTTGAACAGCTACTGAGAATCAGAGACACTGTACCAATTGCTGGTACTTCCTTAACCCTTCAAATGGGAAAAGCTTTAGACAGAGCGCTCTATAGCATTGGTTCCATACTCTGATCAGTCTCAGCTTGACTGGTTTTTGAGTTGTTTCCTGTTTAATTGAATTTCCCACTCTAATCCCAGAAATCTTAGGTAGTTGTAAGAACTCTGAACTTCTTCGTGGGTTAGATGCAGTGGCTCAAGAAATTTCGTTACTATTTCATTACTTTAAACTGTCTGCACAGTACAATTCAGCTTGAAGCAGGCAAGATGAACTGAAATGCCTATCTTTAACAGTTCCTTTACTAAAGAATGATTAGATTGATACACCATACTTAGGCAATACAATAAAGTTTCAAATATATTTTCATCACTGGTGAATCTCTTACTGTAACAATAATAGAAAAAACATGAGTAGAATAAATGTAGTTTTCTGGTGTGTTTAATTTTATTTGTTTCTGAAATTGCTGCTATGAGTAGTAATGTTGAGGATATCAGTTTCAGACTCATATCCTACAGTTATCTGTGCCTTTTGTAGTAGTTGTACTAGAGTTGGCAGCTATAGGAATTTGCTTAGTGTGTAGATCCAGATTTCAAGTTAAGATCTGGTCTCTAGTCACTGGGCGAACTACTATTACCAAAAAAAAATCTAAACCTCCTTTAGCTCAAATGATAAAATTATAATACTGCTAATACCTCTGCACTGAAAACATAAATATTCTCCTTGTAGTGATATACTGAATTAGGATTTATTAGTACAGGTAAATCATACACTGATAGCACTTCTCTAATGCCTAATAGATACATTCTTTATAATGCTGATCTTTGAAGTATTATTTTGGAAGTCTGTTGCATCCTTTAGTTCCATAAAGGATGGAACTTTACTTCCGTAAAACCAGTATTTAAAAAACAAACATAAAACCCAAAACAACTAATCCTGTGGGAAGGATGCAATAGAACTTACAGAGTATTCCAGCTCAAATTTCTACTTTTGTCTGGGCCAGAGGAAATAGTTATCTTGTTCATTTAATTCAGTATTTGTAATATCTATTGACTTTTTCAGAAACTTGTAATAATTGTAGAATATTGAATCACTAACTGAAGACTGGTAGAACTGTGTGAGGAAGATTCAGTAGAAGGATAATATATGGTAGTATCTCAGTTATGCTGACCAGTCAATTTTCTGATGGCTAAAAATACTCAGCATTAAGCAGTGGTCTTCGTATGTGAATGTAACTTCAGCTGTTCGGCAGCCTACTTGGGAGGACTATCACATACTGTAGAGGGCTTCTTTTGGTTGTTAATAGAGTGACCCTGTCTGGGGGAGGAAAAATTACTTTCAATCACTTTTTTAATTGTACCTTTAGGTCAGACCCATGTAATAGTCCAGTAATTTTAGATTACTTTTCAGTTCTCTTGTCATTTAGTAAAAAATAAATATTGTGGATAGAACAAAGAAAAACTAATGAATTTGGATCATTTTTAGTTCACCCTTGGTGCCAGGGAATGCACTGGTACCTGTGTTTGTCAGGTTAATCTTTGTGACCTTCATGAGAGAGTAGTTATTTAATCCAGTGCTGATGAAAGTTGTCTAATTAACAGTATTATTTTTGGTTGCATCAAAGTGGCAGGTTTATTCATTGGAGAGCTTCTTTGTGGTTGTCTGTACTATTGCAGGCTAAAATTATTAAGCATACTGACTGTATAAATAAAGTGAGCTAGTTATGAAGTCAAAACAATTGGTCAGAGAAATCGGGTGTTGTATCTGAGGAGTCTGCTGTTGTAATTAACAGTGTCCCTGTTTATGTCTGTGAGGCTTTTTCACCTAAGAAGCATACTGTGGCTTAATATTATGATAGATGGATATTAATGATCATATAGTCATGACAAGTTTTTTGATAATTTTGTTGCTCAAACTAAGGGAAGATGGGAATACGAAATGAAACACTTTCTCATATCTTTACTGGTTTCTTTCAGAGCATTTCAAGGAAGCAGGGGGAGTGGGAAAGAGGATATTATTTCTGGGGCTACCAAACTTTCAGAATATCTTAACAGGGAGCCTACGGCAGTTGTTGAACTTAATTCCTATACTGCTAATTCTAGTGAACAATTTTCACTTTTTCTTGGAGGGGGAAAAAAGACTGTTTGGTTTTGTTAAGGAGAAGCATTCTATTATGCTCTTATAGTGAAGACTTCTGGACAAAATTTTGAAAAACTGTATAAATATGTTGATAGAAGGGAGAGGAAAAGTATAATTTTTCACTTTCACAGATGGCTCTAAGAAACACCTGAACATAGCATGACAAACATGGAATACAGTCAGTTTCCAAGAACAGTATCTTCAGCTTAACATTGTTCACTTATGTTGAGTTTAATTACTGGATTTTGAAATTGTTTTTTCTTTTTCCTTTTTTTTATTTTGTTTCTATTTCTAACTTGTTTTGAAAGACAATAATTATTTCAAATAAACATTTTTTAGATGCCAGAATAGAAGAATTTGTCTATGAGAAGCTGGACCGCAAAGCACCAAGTCGCATGAATAATCCAGAGTTACTAGGCCAGTATATGATTGATGCTGGGAATGAATTTGGCCCAGGAACAGCCTATGGTAAATAGAAGCAAAAAATGTGTCTTGTGTTGCAGAAATGAAGGGGGAAAAAATGCACAGAACTAGTTTTTCTTAACAATGTAAAATAATATTTCTTGTCTTCCTCTAGATAAAACAGTTCAATGACTTTTATATCAGTTTGAAATGACTTGCTGTATAACTTTGAGCATTAGGAGATCAATGATGAGGTTTCTATCCAAATCTAGAAATAGAACCTGCTGTTGGAATGATAACCGTCTTTGTGGATGGATAATTTTCTCACCAGAACAAATAATTCTGGAATTTAGTTTCCTTGTTAAGGGAACACATTTGCACATCTGACAACATTTATGCATTTTATTTGTGGAGTGAATATATTATCCAAAATTAACTTCTTTAGTAAGAAGCCTCTCTAATGACAACAGTATTCCTGCTTTTCTTAATATATAATATTTTGCTAAAGATGAGAGTGTAGAACATAATGTAAATTTTCTTCCTTCTCCAGCAAATTTATATACCTGTGACAGGAGGGTTGGGGGTGTTATATCTAATGTTTTTACACTGCTATTAATTAATAAGTCTAATTCAAGTGTTCTCTACAACTCTTAAAGTTGCTGATAACAGATTTAGCTGTTATTTTAATCAACTGCAATGCATAGGTGTCTGTATATATAATATAGTCTGCAATCAAAGTCTGATAGCTCTCTTTAGTTGCTTTCTTCAAAATTGCAGTGGGAGGGAAAACTTTTGTTCTGGGAAGAATGAGTTCTTTATATCTGGAAATAATGGTGTTCCTTTTCAAAAGAAGGAAAGTTCACTGAAAAAAAAAAAAGTAAATGTTTTACAGAAGACTTATGGATACAAAATCAATAATGGCAGGCTTTGTTCATCTTACTTCCACACAGCTTTATGCCGGTAACTTTGGCCTTCCTTCTGATCATCAGCCTCAAGTCTTGCTTTTTAACATCAAACAGAGTTGTACTTACAGGCACACTGTCCCTTAACTTGCAGAATTCTTAGAATTCGGGCAAGTAACATAAACTATTAGCATAAAGATAGATACACTGTTAGCTTTCACGTGGTGTCACAAAATATTTTAGTTCTCTGGAAACTTAGGGTCTTTTCTAATTCAGCTGTGTCAGTTTGTTGAAACGTAATAATAACTGTATTCTTGATACACTAACTTCAGTTTCAACACCTAACTTGCAACCAAATTTCAAAGTATTGTTCAGTTAAATGTAGAGTAGATGGGGGCGAGGAAAAGCACAGTATTTTCCAGTAGCTAAGTGAGCTTTTTCCTTGCTACCAACTACTCCTAACTTAAACAAAAATGTGGTATAAGGGGAGGAGGTTGTTGGATTAAAATAAGTAGGTACGATATCCAGTTCTAATAGGTGTTCACAATGGAGTTGCCATAGTTAGTGCCACTTCTACAATGCTGTATCTGTTCTCATTGAAATCTTGCCTTGACCTGTGATTGTTATTAATAAAAATGGTTTGGTTTGGTGTTTGGGTGGTTGTTTATTTTGGTGTGTGTGGTTTTTTATTTGGGTTGGGTTTTTTGAGTTTTTTTGTAGCTGATTTGGATTTCTTTTGAAAGCCCTTGTGATGGCATTGTATTATCTTTCAAACTGCTGGCCTAAACTTTCCTGCCTGTAGAAACCTGTTTTGTTAACCACCTGCCTGAATCACTGTGAAATTAACATATTTTTTTTTTTCCTTTGCAGGAAATGCACTCATTAAATGTGGAGAAACACAAAAGCGAATTGGGACAGCAGACAGAGAACTAATTCAAACTTCTGCTATAAACTTTCTCACTCCCCTAAGAAACTTTATTGAAGGAGACTACAAAACTATTACTGTAAGTTGAATTGTGCATTCTTCAGCATTTCAGACCAATTGCAAATGAAGTAGTACATAATCGTGCATTATTGCTTTCCTCAAACTGATGTAGAAAAACTGAGGTAGAATTTGTGCCTTTGGTGTATTTTGCTTCCTTTTGACCAGGTAAAATCAAAGTAATTCTGAAAACTTGCTTTTTGTAAATATTGTTCTATTAAAAGTATGTATCTTGAGTATAAAACATGTGAGAATAATTAGGATCTAATTCTGCCTCTCTGTTCAACTGAAGAACCTTTTTGTATGTGGTACTTCATTAAAAAAATTTCCAAGTAGACAGGCTTTTGCTTTTGAGTATGTGTACCTATTCTCACAACCTAACATAACTTGCTTTCAGAAAGAACGTAAACTATTACAAAATAAAAGACTAGATTTGGATGCAGCAAAAACCAGATTGAAGAAGGCAAAAGTTGCAGAAGCTCGAGCTGCAGTAAGTAAATTTTTTTTTTAATTTGTCCATAACTTTTAAACTTATTGATACATTTTTATAAACTCGACTGCTTGGTTATGTTTCTAGTCCTAGCTTCTTACCCTGACTATTTTCACTTTGTAAGAAGTGCCTCAGTGGAACACAAGGAAACAAAAGCGAATTGCTGATCAAGGTGTTAGTCTTCTATTTTTAGATATTCCATCAAGTTGAACGTACTTGACCCATGTAAATATTCTCCCCTTGTTCTATACTAGATGAGCCTGTACTGCCAAAAATGACTTGCTACAATCTGCCCAGATGGTTGTAAATACAAATCATTCAGAGGTGAAGTTTTGGCATTTGAATCTCCACAAGTGTTGAAGCATATGTATAATTATTTCCAACTGATGAACCTATCTATACTTCTCTATATCAAAAACATTTGTAGTTTACTCTTTTTATATTGTTTACTATTTCACACCACCAAACAGGGTGAGATTCTTAAACTCGCATCTCTTAACCATTCTTATTCCCTCAAGAAATGTTTGTTCAAGGAGATTAAACTTACTGTAAACTAAAAAGCTTTTGCTTTTTAAACTCTTAAAATGCCTCTGAATGGAGGAATAGATAATTGAATGTATGCAATTTCAGTAGGGTATGCTTACAGTGTTTTCATAGCTATCTTTTGACTGCATTCCTGCAAGTGCAGCAGTTAATGATGGATAGTGATTTTTCCCATAAGGGTTAATGCAGTAGGGGTCATGCACACAGATGCTGAAGGAATACAGGCAATTTAAATACACAGGGACAGCGTACATGATGAAGAGGCAGAAGCGGGACTGTCAGATTTTGCTGGCTTTTCCGAATGGATCACTGTCCCGATAGATCTCAGAAGTGTCATGTCTGAGACTGAGCTTTGTAGATGAAGCACCTTGTGTCTTTGGGGTGGTGATCCTTCTAAGAAAACCAACATCATCTCTACCTGACAGTTCTGCTTCTGTGTCTCAATCTTCCATGTCATGCATGCTGTCCCTGTGCATTTAAATTGTTTATATCTTTTAAGTCCATGCATGCATTTCCCCTTATATTAAGTAAATTTTATGCAAAAAAGTTACTTCTCTACTTGTCAAGCTTTCTTAATTTGTGAGACTAACAATGGAGAGCAGAGCAGGGTTTTGGTCAGCTTAGTAGTGGAATTTGGAAGCAATGGATAGAGAAGTGATGGATAGTAAACTATTCCTTTGCTTGGATTTGTTCAGAGTTAAGTTTCCAAAAAAAAAAAAAAAAAAGTATTTTTGTTTGTTGTGGTTTAACCCCAGCCAGCAACTAAGCACCACACAGCCGCTCGCTCACTTGCCCCCGGTGGGATGGGGGAAAAGAATCAGAAGGGTAAAAGTGAGAAAACTTGTGGGTTGAGATAAAGACAGTTTAATAGGTAAAGCAAAAGCCGCACACGCAAGCAAAGCAAAACAAGGAATTCATTCACTACTTCCCATTGGCAGGCAGGTGTCCAGCCATCTCCAGGAAAGCAGGGCTCCATCACGCATAACGGTTACTTGGGAAGACAAATGCCATATCTCCGAACATCCTGCCCTTCCTTCTTCCCCCAGCTTTCTATGCTGAGCATGATGTCCTATGGTATGGAATATCCCTTTGGTCAGTTGGGGTCAGCTGTCCTGGCTGTGTCCCGTCCCAGCTTCTTGTGCCCCCCCAGCCTGCTCCCTGGTGGGGTGGTGTGAGGAGCAGCAAAGGCCTTGACTCTGTGTAAGCACTGCTCAGCAGTAACTAAAACATCCCTGTGTTATCAACACTGTTTTCAGCACAAGTCCAAAACATAGCCCCATACTAGCTACTATGAAGAAAATTAACTCTATTCCAGCCAAAACCAGCACATTGTTATTAACTTCCTTTGTGGCGTGGTAGCAGGTATATTTCTTTCTAAAGCAATAGAAAGACCATAAGGAAATTGTTCCTCTTGAGCTTAGTATTAAAAGAAAGGCTCTATACTTGTTTTAGTTCCATCACCAGTGTAATCATCCAGAGCTTGGTGCTTGGACAAAATTATTGCCAGTTGCTGCTGCTACTACTTGACCAGTCTTAAATATTCATATAGCAAGTGATTCACAGTTTTATGCACAAATAATTTAGTGCTGGTAGAGCATGAAACTCTAGGCCTCTTCACTACCTTGCCTATACTTCAATTTTAATTACATTTTAACAGCAGTCTGCGTGTTTAAGAAGTATCGGATTGTAGAATTCCCAGAGAAGTGGAAAAAATTGTATCTCTGCTTTGTCCTCTGCAATATAGAAATGAGAACTAACCTGGATATAGGTGTGATGCAAATGGTTCATCTTCTGCTGGCTCATTTGTGAAGGAAGATACCTGACAAACAGTGCTGAAGTGATAGGTTAGCAAAGTGTGTTGAGTTACGATGCAAACTTTTATGTTTTACTACTTTCTTTGACAGGATAAAGTGATAAATTACATCTACATTTGATTATTTTTTTCTCTGTTATAAAAATATTTGATGAAATTACATTCTCCCATGCTTACTCTACAACTGAAGTAGCTTAGATCAGTATTTAAAGTAGAAATCTAAACAGTGTTATTTATCTATATTCAGTTCACAGTCTTGCTTAGCTTAATCTTGCGGTTCTTTGTGCCAATAATCTGTTCACCTGCTATATTCACAGTGTTGTAACTTGCTTTTGTCTTTTATCTATGCACTTAAGCAACTAAACACCTCTCAGCCTGAAGAGAATAACATTATGGTAAATGTCTCTTACGTGCTCAACTTGCTGCATGTAAAATGGCTAAAGGTTTGTTGGCCTCCTGTGTTCATTCATTTTCCTATCAAATGTTTCCTCTTGCTATCCAGCTCATTTGGTCTTGTTTGAGATGTTTTCCATTCCAAACTGGATTGGTGTAGTGTACTAAATACACTTATCTCAGTACAGCATTAGATGTTGTTTTTATCAGAATATTTCTGATAATCTGAAGTATACAGTATTATATTCTAATTTCTATAAGTTTATGAATGTAAACTTTGGATGCAAAGGAGTTGATTTTTTTATCACTTCTGAAATTATTTCACCCATTGGAGGGAAAGGAATTATTTCATTTTCCTATTTTTTTAATATGAGGAGGAGCGAATTATGTGAAATAACCGAGAATATGGAGAATTTATTCCCTTCAAGCAATGTTTTACAAATAACTGAAACTGAATAATGTCACATAAATTAACGGCTTAACTTAGAGTACAGCATATCCTGAACTTGTTGCAAGGACTCATTAATGCAGCTGTTCTTAGCACCATAATTGTGAAAGTGGAAGAGGAAGGGGTTAATTATGTACAACATAGACTGTGCTGTTCAGCCTGTCCTGGTTTGGGTCTTGGATCTGCACAGCATAGTGGGTCTCATCTCAATTAGTGTTCCAGATTTCTCAGTCGTGATCAGATAAAAGAGCGAATAAACTTGTTTGTTACAACTTCCTTCTGCAACCTTTATACACATTTCTTCCTACTGAAGTCCTGATTGTCATCATCTTACAACTGCAGAAAATGAAGGTTAAGGAACTGCATTGCAAGAGGGAATTGGAACAGCAAGCTGAAGTAATTAACTTCTAGAGTAAATTCCTTGCAGTTCTATGATTTTGCTGTACTACTTTAATACTCAGTTTGAGATACCTCTGTAACATTTTTAATTAAATTTGGGTTTCAATAAAAATGCTTGTGAAATAGGAAACTGGTAATGGAATTAGCAAGAGAAATCATTCATCTGTTTCAGTCTTTACTTAACGTGGTGTTAAAATGAGAATAGCTTTCCATAGTTTTCCAATATTTTAACACATTAAGGTAACTTAAATTCCTCCATAAGGTAATTTAGTTTGTCTGATTCATGTAATTTTCTAAGTAGTTATGTCTTCTGTTGTAATAGCTTGTTTTAAATAGATTCTTGTAACATAGAAGTTCTGCAAGTCATACACTCTTCAGTGTCTAACTTATTTCACAGACGTAGTGCTATCCATACTCATTGTAGTTTCATTGTATATGAAGGGCTTTGGGCAACTAACTCATAGCACTCCTCAAATCCCTGTGAAGTTCTGAGGACAGGAAAGTAGTTAAAAGCCAAAGTATGGTTGCATCCTGTATTAAAGTACCACCACCGTCTAAGTTTGTGTGTTTTTATTCCCCCCTTAATGCTGACTAGATATGGGCTGAGGAAGTGACAAAAGTAAGTAAAGAATTTAGAAACTGTAGAATTCTGAAACCATAACTTGTGCTGGCCTAATGTAATAAAGGATATTGCACGTTGTTGATTTCAGTCTAATGCTGGCAGCCTGATGCGTTACATCAGAATACACCGGTTCCCTCTAGGGCCTTTCAAACTCCAGTGGCGAAACTGTCACTTGTCACATGAGAATCATATGGTACTAAGATACAATAGAAAAAGAACTACAGGACTTGTCTCTCAAAATTTACTGGTATGGCATCCTGTTAAAAATGAACTCTTAAGAATGAGCTTATTTGAAAATTTTCAGAAAGGCTGGGGTCTAGTAACCTAAACTGTCCTGAAAAACACTGATCTTCAACTTTTACCCAGAACATGGAACAGTAACTAAAATGCTGGAGTGCATGCAAGAAACTCAGAGGAAAACTCTGTTTTGGAGGGTTTGGGTTTTTTTGGTTTTTTTGTTTTTTTTTTTTTTGTTCCCCACCTTTCTCCCCAGTGTCACTAGAGAATGCTGTGCTTATCTTAAGCAACTGAAGTTCGGAGTTAGGCACATCTGAAAACTGCACCTGGGCTGAAGGCAGGTTCATAAATATAGCATTAGCCTTGGGATGGGGGCTGCAGCCTTCTCTTGTCATGCCATCCCTTGCATAGGGACAAACTCAGTGGAGCTAATGGGGTGTTAGGCAATAGCTGCTCCGGTGCCACGAGAAGGGCTGTTCTCAGGCTCACTGGCTCTGACAAAGCGGTATTGGGAACAGGCTGTGAGAAGCTGTGCTAACAGTTAAGAAGAAATTTCTTAGGGGATTTCTGTAGAGAAGAGGAAATAAAAATTAAGGGTAGCAATAGAAAGTAAGTGTAGCTGGAGGGCAGGGGCTTTGGAGTATGGTTTTTAAAGGGGGACTAGATAGGCAGCTGTGGGAGGTGTAGGGAGTTGCTATTAGAAGCTGGGATATGGAGCTTTGGGTGAAATCTTGGAGGTTGTGAGAGGAAAATAAATTAAGGCTTTTTCTATTCCAACTTTCTGTGAGTTACGGTGCAAACAGGGGAGTATATGTGTAGAGTGTGAGAGTTTAGGGGGAAGAAGGAGTTTAGAGATTGAACTGTAAAAGGAGAGTTAGGTCAACTGTGATCCCAAAATTTGAGAATTATTTTACTATTTAAGTAAAGTAACAATTTGGAAGCAGCAAACCTATCTGCTGGAGTACTTGGTACTATTTTGGGAAAAAGATGGCAGGGGAGCAATACTGCTGTAACAAAAACTAATCTTGAAGCTATAAGACAATGATGAATAAAACTATTTGCTTTTTGGAGATCCTGACAAGCAACTTTAAGGATAGTGAAATCTAACAGATTGTTACTTGGAGAGAAAAAGAAATAATACAAAGTGCTTAACCATAGCATAAAGGAGACTAAAAGCTTTAAATCTTGTAATAAATTATGTAATTCGAGGTTCCCTTTTTTTATTAAGCATATAAAAAGCAGAGACTATTGAGAAGAAACTACAACACGCATGTTCTGCCAAAGGAACAGTAATCCATCCAGGTTTCTAAAGGCAATCTGTCCTTCTGTGTTTGAAAGTTGGAGGAAGAGATTCACAGACGTTTTCAATTTAAATCAAAGAAGCTTCCCGACAAGGATTTCAGACTGTCCAGTAATCTCTAGATCAATTACAGTTTTTTTTTGAGTTAGAACAAAAGATCTGCGTGGTGTCAATGACAAACTTTCTTCAGTTTAACTTCCCCTCTGAAATGTAGAATTAGAGGATATTAAATACTATACTATAAAACACAGGGGGTAGGTACCAATGTTACACATTTTATAAACATAAGAATTTTGTTAGGAGTCCTTTGAGGTGTCTGGTGTAGT
Source organism: Gymnogyps californianus (assembly GCF_018139145.2). Classification (NCBI taxonomy): domain Eukaryota; kingdom Metazoa; phylum Chordata; class Aves; order Accipitriformes; family Cathartidae; genus Gymnogyps; species Gymnogyps californianus. Next base: position 19,642,377 of record NC_059478.1, on the reverse strand, counting down.
CAGTGGAAAGAGCAGAGGCTTTTAGCGGGTGTTCAGCACGTTGAGGTTAGACTGGCTTTCATCATCAAGAGGAGCTCCTGTCTTTCTTTTGACTACAAAGGAGACAAGGAGGCCCAGCTATATTGGGTAGCATGAGTATATCCATTATCACTGTTTTACTGATAGTGTGTCTAATAAAACATTAGGAAGGTGATTTTATTTCCTATGCTCTTATGATTGTGTGTTATCCCTTAGCTACAGGATTGCACAGTATTTCTGAGAGGTCATATATTCTTATGTGAAATTTGGGGAGATTATGAACTTCTGAATATTCATATTCAGAAACTGGGTTCGTATTCTGAACTTGGGGAGCAAGTACCATTTTGAGGGATCTTCATGGGACCTACCCAGTGAGGTCTTCTAATTGTTCTAAAAATAAAATATGACTGCAGCTGGGGTCACTGGAAATTTTAGGCTTATATTTTGAGCTCTTCATTCTGCTTAGAAACAAAGGTGATCAGGCCATAAGCTTCCCAGATTGAAAGTCAGCTGTTTTTCACCTTTACCACAAGGTGTAGAATAGATAAGCTGTCCTGCTACTGTTTACCTAGCAGTACTGAAAACAGGGATGGGCAAAACAGATTAAACACATTGTCACATAATTCAGTTTATGTAAATCTGTACAAACCCAGTACATCGGGCTTTTGTAACGTAATGTATTTAAAGTCACTCTGTACTGGCTAAGTTAATACATGTTACCACATTACTTGCTTTGCCTTTTCTTATAGAAAGTAGTTGATTTGCTAAAATATTGTTGAAACAAATAGAATTATTCTGATGGATATTTCCCCTTCTTATAAGTTCCTGTTCTCATGTATTTACTTACCTGGCAGGAAGAAAGAAACACATTAGCAACTGCTGACTTCAGAGAAGCAAGAGACTAGACTATTTATCTCCAGATAAATGGTTTACCTATGAATTTATTGGTTTTTTAAAGGAAATGAAGATGCTAATACAGAAGGGAATGCTTTTCTTCCCCTCTTGGCTATCAGATTTGCTTTTTTCCTCTGTTTGTTCTTACATTTCTCTCAGGGACTGCCAGATGGATTTCACTGATATTAATACAGATTTAATAGGAAAATTCCAAGCAAAGATTCTTGCCTCAACAAACTTTGAAAACCTAATTAGTTTGTAACTTGATACATACACTGCTATCTCAGTTTTAAGTAAGAAACACACAGTACTCTATAGCTACTTCCTCACTGTTTAATTAATGTGTAAGCCTTCCCAGCTGCAGTAACTTTGGATGAAAAACATTTCTTGGGTAACGGCATCATTCTTCTGTGCTCATTTCTGAGATTAAGATCCTTCCATGCAACTTCTCGTATTGATTAACATTAGTGGAATGCAGGAGCAGAATGTTTGCAAACACATAACATCCTTTTGAAACCAATGTTTTATCGGTATCACCTCATTAAGTTTCCTGAAAATACATTTCCTTCCTCCGTTTTGTTGAGAACGGTAACTGCTGCATCTTGGGGTTAATGCAGATTTTTGCCTTTGGGTTTGTTTTTAGAAACAAGACTAAATGCATATAAGCATTGAGGCAAGGTAATCCAGATTCCAGGCTGAGGACATTCTGTCTTGGAACAGTAAATCTTAGATATTACAACACGTATTTTTATGTATTTGTATGTTTTGAGTAGCGTCCTTTTTTTACCCCCAAAGAAGTACTCTAAAGTAATTTCGGCTTGTGCTAAATGAAAGTCCTTTAAAACTGCTATAACATTGTTAACTTATTTATAAATTGCTGATAACAATATGTAACAAGGAATAAATTTGAATTATTTAAATATGAAACTTAAATCCAATCATTTTAATAGCAATTTTACTCTAATTGAAGTTAGAACATTTGCTATAGTTCGGTTTTATTTATTTTTAAAGATGCCTCAATTACAAGCACCAGAAGTAGTTGTAGTAGCGTGGTGGCCAGTGTGAGACATTAATTTATGAAATATCCTGTTAAAACTTACCATCAAAGATTTATGTACAGCTGATTGCTGTGCAGTTACCTGACAAAAGTAATGTGAGGTTTACCCTAAATTATTTGGTCAGAGCCCTGTTAACTTGAAGTATGGAAAAAAATTACGTTGTCCTTGACTGCCAGTGCTATGCTGGCAGAAGCCCCGGTGCAGACACTGTTATGCCAATGAATGCTTGGTTTGTTATTGGGAGAGGTGGGGTAATACTACTGGCAGAAAAATGCCTTCCTTTTGCATACATTGACTCTGCGTGGTAGGTGTCTGATGATAAAGCTGTTTGTTGGGTATGCAGGACCTCAACATTTCTGAACCCAAAATGCAATTACTGTTTTTGCCTAGTAAAGATCTGCAAAGAAAAAGCACGTTTCAAACACCTAAGCTTGTGATTAATGCATTTGTATGAATAGCTCTGAATAAAACAGAACTGTTGCATTAGGAAGGTGTAACAGAGTGCATTGTACAAATACCTAATGTGCATCCTTACTTTTAGTCTGAACAGGAAGTACGAATTACTCAGAGTGAATTTGACCGTCAAGCAGAGATTACCAGACTTCTGCTGGAAGGAATCAGCAGCACACATGTGAGTACCCAAAAGGGGTACAGGGGGAAAGTCAAAATCAAGGCACTTTCTAAAAATAACTACAGTAAGCTACTTGGGAACTTTGGGCTACGAGTTTTCACTTCAGTGCGTTAAAGCATCAAACTGTGTTCTTTTATTTTTTGAATTCTAGTTTAGTATCCACTGGATTTAACTTTAGTCTCCCATTAACCTTGAGAATGCAGGAGCTTTCATTTTTATGCTTGAAACTCAGCTTCCCATTCATCAGATCAACTGAATGTTGAAACCACAAAAACGTGCTAAAATATTTATTCTGTTGTGGAAACAATGTAGGTAAATGGCATGATGCTTGTACAGCACCTATTTTTTGTGCTCAAATATCTTAATTTTTGTGACATTTTATCCCAGTTACCTGGTGAATCCAGGCACTACACCTATGTGGCATAAATCCCTATGTGCCAATATTGGTGTTAGCACCTGACTAGGAGACCAGTCTTTCTAATGCAGCATAGTATTTTTACAGACTAAAAACTACAGTTCTTTGCTGTATTATAGGCACATCATCTTCGCTGTCTGAATGATTTTGTTGAAGCTCAGATGACCTACTATGCACAATGTTACCAATATATGTTGGATCTCCAGAAACAACTTGGAAGGTAGTAACACTGTAAAAACTTCAGAAAAAAACCCATTTTTTTCTAAGTGCTTATGAATAGTAGGAAAACTTGCACTAATGTAACAGTGGTGAACACACAGGCATGCTGGACTGAAAGGAAGTATATCTGTTCTCAGGTAACTAATATGTAATTACCCCAGTGCAACTACTTCGCTAAGCCTACACACAGCACTAATGCCTTTTGAGGATTGATTTACTGAGATTTTGTAGATTTTGTAATTGAGGAAGGTGAGCCCGTGGTAACCTCATTTAATGGCACAAAAAGGAATTTCTAGAGATTTACTTGTAATCATTCAGTTGTCTTATGCTTCATGCTACAAAACCGCCATGCAATGTGGGAAAAGTTGTTGTACTGCCTGTAAATACCTGTTACCTCTTAATTTGCTACAGGGCACTACCTGATTTTCAATGAAACTGCATTCTCCGCTGTTAAGTGAGTTACCAGTATAGATATTGTATCTAGGGAGAAATGTACTTCCTAATATCTATAATCAGTAATCCAAAGCAGTCACAGTAGAATGAGCAAGTTTGTCTAGTTTTACTGTTTCGTGGGTTTAGCATTTTTAAAGTAAGAGAAGAAACTCTGATGTTAGTTTGTGCTCATAATCCTTTTTGTGTGATTGGTGGTGATGTAAAGAAATCTACATACTTACTTTTCATAAATTTTCCCTATTCAAATTCGTCTTCACAAATCAGCCTTTCTTAGGGTTATACCAGACCATGTTATTTAAGTAAGCATATGCATTGAAGGATTGTCTGTACGTAGAAGTTTACTGTACTGTCTATTCTAAATAACTGTCTCTATAAAGTATCTCTGTTTATGTTTTTCATGACAAGGAAGTAAAAACAAAAGTGTTCTTGAGTCTTGTCCTTTTCCTGGCTTGCAACTTCCTGTGGCGTTTGATTTCCTTTCCTCAGTTTGTTTGAATGGGTAGTTTAAAGACTTTTTAAAAAAGTCTTTAAAATTTTGATTTAAAAAAAAAGCTACATCTTTAAAGTTACATTCCGTTGAAAGAAGTATTCAACTATAAAATTTGGTAGCACATAAATGCAAGTTGTAGAATTGGAAGCTTAAAAATAAACATTTACTGGATTAAGGACAAGCGCCTCTTAAATTAGAAATTAAGTGAAGTATATTTACACAACTATTTTGAGAGGATGTTTTTAAAATCTGTACTCTTATCCTAGTGTATTTACTAAACAGAAAGCTTTCAGTGTAATACCCTCAACCTAAGGAAGAACATATTCCTCTTTAAAATCTCTTGCTTTAGGATGTACAGCTGTCTTTGTTTAAAATTTGTGTAAACTGCTACCAGGTATAAAAAAGAATATTTGAAGAAAATACTGCCTTTAGGAAAACAGAAGGATGTATCTTTATGTCTGTGATCTGATTAGTATTTTTGATAAAATTACTATGACTGCTAGAAGACCAAAAGCATGGAAGCTTTGCAAAATCCTAAATGCCTCAAACAGCCAAATGAAGTTTCTCTGCCTATGTGGCTTAAAACAGTAATAGTATTAAATCTTGGGTGTGTCTTTTCTTCCTTGTGCAAGGAAGTCCCACTGAACTGTAACGGAGAGCACTCGCACAGGGTCTCAAGTTGCACTTCTTGCTTTGGAAGAGTTCCTCAGTTCATAGGCATATGGTGCATAGCACTTGCATTAAATAAACAGATAAGCAGGATACGTGTAGTGTTCTTCCTATGTTACGCGTAGGCAGATATAGTACCAAATAAATAGCTCAGGCAGCTCAGCTAGATTTTGGTCGTATTTGCCAGTGCTCTGTTGGTTAACAAGGGATATATAGCGTTGAGTTACACATGTTCTGTTCACACATCTAAGAATGACATTATGTCATATTCTCATATGAAAGCCACGAGCTGTGAGTGACTTATTTTTGTTTTGAGGTTGTTGATGGACCAAAGGTGTTCAGCCTCTAAGTGAGATGGTTTGTTGCTTGAAACAGAAACCTGGTTCTTAGAGTAGATGTGTATTATATGTTTTACCTGGGTCAGAATCTAGGGCATAAACCCTAACCCGGTTCACATTGAGACTATTCAAGTTCCAGAGCTGAGCACTGATTTTCCTGATGTACTCTCCAGAGTCAGCTGTAGGGAAGATGGGGGGGAAACTTGTGCTCAGTTCTCTTTATATAAATAGACGTGGTTTTATGGGTGTTTCTCTTCAAGGCAGCACCAGCTGCTTATCCCTCTACTGCCTCGCCCTCCTGTGGGGCTGCTTAAAGAATCAAATCTCCCAGGTTAAAAGCAATCTCTCTCCTTTTTTTTTTTTTTAGTTCCTCAGAATGAACTAAACAAATCTATTTCAAATATCCTGGTACTCTGGCTGCTTTTTTCCTTGCTGATAACTGCTTTTGCTCTGAATTTTCTCAGCTTCCCTGACAGCCAAGCCTAAGCTTTGGCATCATTATTTTTTCAAATTACCCATTACTAGTCCCCTACTCTACAAGCTGTGAAACTCCTGCTACTCAAGTGTTCAAAAAAAATCCCAGAAAACCTCTGTATAGCTGAAGCTTTCCAGTAACATGCCTACATATGGCTTTGCAAAAAGAGTGAGACTTAACGCTTCACTGATTGACAGAGCGGTTATAAAGCTTTGGCTTTCTTTTCCACTAGCTGTACAAACCAGTGACCCTTTGAACTGAGAAGAATGATTTACAATTACTGTGTTAACAGAGAACAGGTTTAGCAGTATACTAAACAGTAATTTAGCAATATTGAGAAGCAGCTGATTGTCATTTAAAATGAAATCCCTCTGAATGCCAGCTAATCAAGTAATAAATACATCACGAGGCACAGCTGCGTTACCCCTAAAAAAATGTGGGGTCTAGCTTTTCCTCCCTTTGTTCTGCTCATTTGATTTGCTCAGGGAACATGGTGAACTGGTTTGAAAAACTAATCTGGCAAATGAAAACAAAATAATTTTTTTGGGTGGAGTTGCAGTCTCTTCTTGGTCAGTTGAACTAGCTCTTTATGATCAAATGGGGTCAAGGTAAGCCAGAGGAGGAAGTGGGACTTCCTCCTTTTGACAGGAGTACACTGCCAACTAAACTCACAACAGTCCCCTGGAAGTCTACCCAATTTTTATATGCAATTCAGTCTAACTGTAAAGGGGCTAATTCTGTCCTTCACAATACAGTCCTGCTGTTTCCCTTCAGTCAGATATAACAATTGCATGACTGCAAGGTGAACATGTTTAACAAGCTATTCTGATGGAAAGTTAGCAATATTCTTGATGATTTTTGTTAGATCAGATTGTTGAAACAACTCAAAAGCAACAGATTGCTAGATCTGACTCAAATGACAGAGAATGAACATTTGTGCAAAAAAGGAGTAGAGGAGTGGGTCCACCCTGTTTGGTGGCAGTGTAGATTTACCAGATTAAGTATAGTGTGAAACTGTAACCTTGTGTGCAGTACTGCTGCAGCTGATACAGATTTGATCTGCCTTAATTCCACCTATGTTCATGGCCACATGATCCAAAAATTAGTCACTGTATTGATAGATTTAGTTTTCACCTGCATCAGCTCCCTAAACCAGCTCCTCTTATGATTATTTGAGTACCAATAATGCTGCAGACATGGGTGTGGGAATATACTGATCTTGATTTATATGGTTAAAGTTGCCACTGAACTGCATCTTCAAGAAGAACTTAACTGAGGGGCATAGGTGGGAAGAGATGAGATGAGAGTGTGTTTTCCGACAGGTTTATACACACAATATGAATAGATCTTCATTATGTCAAAAGAGTAGGCAAAAAAAAAAGGGGGGGGGGGAGGGTAATATGTCCACATCCCAGATGTTAATGAAAAAGCATCTGTGTAGAAGGACTGATAAGGAAAGTTATGTGTGGGAATTGACTGACTAGTTGATGTGTAGACTGGTCAAAAGAATGGAGGGAAGTGCAGCTACAGTTCTATGTCATCCTGACTCTGTCTATGTCCTACTTGCTGATCCTTTTTCACTGCATCAGCTCTGCTGCTTTTCAAAACCTTCATTGACCTGCTTTTAAGGTAGAATCAGATAAGTGTTGGAACAAAGTAAGGCAGCAAAGGGACAAGGAATGACGACATGAACTGCTAAATAAATAAGTTTAGTCTGCCATGGAACTGCATCCTAGGATGTAGGGCAGAGTGACATGAGATGATCTCACAGGTCATCGTTGCCCCCGTGCTTTTCCATTCCCCCTACCCCGCTGCCCCGAAATCTCTTGCTTCTTTGCTCTCCTTTCTGCTTCTTCCACTTTTCAGCCATGTTATTCTGTTCTTTCCCTTGTATTTGCTCTGGCTCCCATCGCAGTTTTTTTGTGATTCAGCTCATTAACTTACTAGAAGATTATATGCCTTTTTTTTTTTTTTTTTTACCCTTTTTTTGGGGGGGGCGGGGGGCAGGTTAATGAGTTGAATTGACTTCATGGAAGGGTCTGGCAAGCACTACAGCTGGCACAGAACAAGCAGCAGCCTGACCTAGAAAGGAGGGGCATAAGTTGATATAAGTTCATCTTTAGTGTAACAAACATTTTTGTTTTACAGCTTGCAGTTAGCTGAATCAATGAACTGATTTAGATTTCAAAAATAGGTGTGGGTTTTTTCCTTCCTTCAGAGGGAGGCTGTGTTTTTAACCTGCATTATATTTGCGTGATCTGGTTCACCAGCACAATCTTTTGTGTAGCTACATAATTGAGGAATGAGCAGGAGGAGGTGGAGACTACTTTTACTGGCAGAGCTGTCAAAAGAAATGTTTATAAAAATATAGTCTGAATTAAGTCTGACCAACAGTGCTTTCCTGGTTTTGCCTTTTTTTTTTTTTAAGGAGGCAATTATCAAGTTTTTTTAAGGTGGCAGTATTTCTTTTAAAGTATATTGGTTTGATTTATAGTACAGGTCAGGAACAAGTATCTTTATTTAGATTTGTACAAACATCAGTGCTATTTTATTACTGTTGTCTACTGGTGTTTATTCTGTAGTTCATAAAAGCAAGAATGCTAATTTAGGCATGGAGGCATGTATAACTCCCCATGTAGAACTGATTCACTCAGAAGTCTTTGTTTTGTTTTCTCCCACAGCTTTCCATCTACTTTTCTCTCTAACAATAATCAGTCTTCCTCAACTCCTGTGCAGAGTGTTTCTACTCCCTCAGTCTTGGCCTCGGCCTCTGCTTCATTGCCTTCAGTAAGCAATTCAATAGTTACTTCAGGCATCAGTGAACTGAAGTCATCAAGTGGCAGCAGGAAAGCTAGAGTTCTCTATGATTACGATGCTGCAAACAGCAGTGAATTATCACTACTTGCAGATGAGGTAAGAGTTTTCTATGTACCTTGATCATTCAAAAGTAAAATCAGAATGCTTGTGACTAGCCAGTTGAGATGTGCTACATCAAGAAATCTGTGTAGTTGATTTTTTTTTAATTAAACTTCAATAGTACTTTTAGAGCATTGTCCTGTACCTATATACCCTAATATTCTATAGTGAGAGTTAACATTTGTTACACCAGCTTAGCTTGCAAGAACATTTGCTAGACAATCCAGATGCAATTTTGCTGTCTACTTTTTACCACACCTTTAGCACTGTTATCAACACAATCAGTCTTTCAAACATTAAATATTGCAATTTGGGAAGAATATGAAAATACAACTACTTCTTGTTTTGATGGTGGTGGTTGTGCTGTGTTTATTCCTGTTCCAATTCAATTGCACTCTTAAGTCAGAGAGTCTATACAAAGCAGGTGGAGGTACGCAATGAAGCAGGGTGCTGGAACAGAGTTCCACCTGGTAATGTGACTGTAGCTTAACCCCGAAGAAGAGCATCCACAAAAAGGTTTTCAGACTTTTTGGTTTTTTAAATGTGCATTACTTAAATATTTCTATTTGACTTTTTTCTTCTCTAGATAGTGATTTACATAGAAGCTGTGGCCTAAGATTTTCTGTTAACATGTAGCAAATCAACACCATCTGTCTTTCTATCATGCACTTGAAGATCCAATGAACTTGCTTTTAGATTGCCTGTTACAGTTGATGGCAATAGACAGGATTTATAGATAAAAAATAATAGAAAAGAAACAGTAATGAGTAGAATTTCATCAGGAAAAAAGGGACTTTAAAATATGCTGCTGTATCTACTTCTTTTCCATGGACCAGTGAAATAATTTTTATGAGCACTAGATTATGTTCCATGGATGCTCATATTAAATACTCTATTTAACTTGGTTAATCTCAGTTCTAAGACCTGGGAAATCACATGAAGGTAGACTGTAATTTTTTTCCAGGCAGGGAAAGGTTATAATAATGTGTTTCTGTTTTTTAGGTGATAACAGTGTACAGTATCCCTGGCATGGATTCAGACTGGCTGATGGGTGAAAGGGGAAATCAGAAAGGCAAAGTGCCTATTACTTATTTAGAACTGCTAAACTAAATGGTTGGCCTGAATAAAGACTGTCAATTATGGCGACACCATATTTATATACAATTAACGTTATGTAAGCAGGTTTAAGTGTCTTCCATGTTATCGTCTTGAGGGACAAATACCAGCCATTACAAACTGGCTTTTCTGCCAGCGTGGTTGCATGGTAAATACTCTATTCAAACTTAATGTGTTTAAAGCTTTTACTTCATGTGCCAAGAACATGTTTCCTACAGATTTGTTTCTACTGAAGTTTTCACTAATACAAGCTTCTACTTTTGAGTAATCTAGATTGAAAGCAGGAGATACTGTTTTCTACTGAAATTTTTCATTAATGGCAAAGCTTTTCTTCACATAAAATAAACTTATTGTGAACTGATGCAGGTGTAATGCACGTTATTTGAATAACCAAAACAAAACATGAAACATAAACCTTGAAGAAGTCCATATGGACTTCAGTTCCCAACACTTGTGGAGTTCAAATGTGCTGAGGCATATATGGCTATCTGCTGAGTAACTTGTGCATTTAATCACCTTTGAAAAATGAAAACGGTTGTTTTCTCTCTGTTGTTGAGATTTTAAACTGCACCTAGGTGGATTGACACAAGCTAGTGACATATGCTCTGACTTGTTTTTAATCTTGCCTTGTACTTTTTTCCCTTTAATCACTTTCCAGAAAAGTGGCTAATTCAGTTTGATTAGTGATTATTAAGATTCTTTCAATTGCAAATCAGCCTTTATGTTAAATTAAGCACTGCATTTTGCTAAGCAAATATGCGCTGTCTCTCTACATTTAAGTAGTTCTATAGATGAGCATACATTTGTTCAGATTATAGGTTTTAATGAAAATCTGCATCCACGATTCTTATGCAACAGTTTATTGTCATGTTCTAATTGGATTCAATTAGTGTTACACTTTTTTGTTTTGCAAGAGGACCTCCTTTAAATATGTGGGAAAGAAAAAAAATATTTTGAACCTAAAAATGGCTTTAACAAAGGTAGTAGTATTTGCAAATAACATAAATTTTTCCTAAACATTGCACCCTTTTAATGTTTCATAAATAGCAGATTTTTAAGGCTGTAAAAAGATTAAAAGGATGGATTGAGGGGCATCTTTTTTCTTTTCTTTTTTTTTAAGTTCCAGTGTATTTAATTAATTGATTTGGACTTGTTGAAGGAAGTTCTTTCCATTGAGAATGAAATTATTTTCCTTGCAGACGATGCAACATTAACAGAAGTCCACTTTAGCTCTCAGAAAACACTGGTACCAGGTGCTTAGCTAACTGCTTCTGATCAGCAACTTTGTTTGCAATGACAATTCTTTAAAGAATTTTTAACGTTGCCATTGCAAACATGTAGTGATGAAACTTGCAGCGATACAAATTACTTCAGTGGGATGGATAAAATTGTATTCGTTTAGGTGATGTGGTTGTTTAATTAAAAAGTGATGATTTTTATTTTGAATTGCACTTCCAGAAATAGTCTCTTTCATTTTTAGAGTGCGGAGGTTACATTAAAACAAATGCGTTGGTTCATCAGTTGCAACCTTCTTGGGGTAACTACCAACAAAATCCTAGATTTATTCGGTCTGTTAAATGCAAAGATTAGAGGAAACTATAGTAATAATTATTACTGATGAATTAGAAATAACCATGAATCATTCATGATGCATTAAATAAAATTAATAGGAGGATAAAGCCCTACAGTTTAGAAGGAAAAAGACCGAACACTTCAACCACAGTGGTGGTCTTTTCCAGTCCTCTCTAATGTGAACTGCCATCACATGTTTAAATTCAAATCAATATTATTCATTTGACTTAATTTATAGAATATTCAAGAAAACATATGTAAAATAATTCAAAAATGTAGTTGACTCTCTGCTATACTGGACCATTTACCGGTGGGGGTTTAGTGAAATATAAGTAGTACAGCTATGTGAAGGCAGCATTTGGCAGCAGTCAAAATTACTTTTGTTATGTGTCAGCAGCTTAAGCTATGTGCGAGAGAAATTGCAGTTGACCCCGTACTCTAACAAAACTGCAAATCCATATTGTCTATTCTCCCTGTTTCTGTTTAATTTCAAACCAAAAGTAATTTTCCTCTTAAGTAAAGAAAGTTGCTAGTGTTTTCTTAAACTCATCTATCTTGAGGTTCTCTGTTGAACCATTGAGAAGGGAAGCTGGTAGAAAAGTGCTCATTTAACACTAGTGTTAAATTGAATAGAACTTTATTGCAGGTAGTTCCAAAACTCAGCCTCTTTAAGTGTCATTTTGTGGGCAACTTTCAAACAAAAATTGACTGGGCTTCTTTGGTTTTGCTTTCTGACTCAATGATTTTTGCAAAAAATACAAAAGTAACTGAAGTTGGCTTTGGATGTCTCATTTCTTCGGTTAATTCCCTGTTTTCTTAGAACAAGCTTTATTGGTTGAAAGCTTTCTTAGTCAGGCTAAGCTTGAAAAGTAACTCCTACTGATTCTTAACAGAAATCCTGTTTTGGACTTTTTGCAAACAATGAGATTTTTATAATTGTTGTATTGCTTCTGTTTCTTTCTAGAGTAGTGTTGTATTTTGGAGCAGAATTCTCTACCATATGGAAATTTTGGCTACAGGTAAAACCATCAGTATATAGTGTCTTAATTCAGGCAAATGTATGTGGGAAGGTGGAGGAAGGAAAGAAATATATCCATGAAGTACATGACTGTGCAAAGATACCAAATTTAGCATAGGGCTCTCCCCGAACTAATTAGTCTTCTGAAATGCAAGCATAATTAGCCCACAGACAACACTGTGTTATTACAGCTCTGCTGCCTCTGGGATTGGGGCTAGCATCTCTGGATCTCATATACAGTATGTGAATTAGTATGCTGTCATATTAATTCTTATAGTGTCACTAGCTCAGGTACCTCTATAATGTGCAATTTGCAAGAAAGGATAGAATTAAGCCTGTATATTCTAGTTGTCAGATTATCCCATACCTTTAAGGAACACTGTAAGGAGAGTGTCTTTCTTGTTACAATGCAGATACTGTAGCAGTAGACTAAAGCAGTAATATGAAGATTTGAAAAATATGAAGTTTAATAACTGCAGGTGCTCTGCTAAAACAGAACTTGGGAGAATTACTTACAAGCTGCTTAGGCAATTACCAGCAAGTCCATGTCCGACAGAAGCTTCCAAAAGATGATTGTAATGTTTTGGGGGAAGAGAAGCAAAATAGGAAATGCCCAAATGTGAAACCTAAAGATAGAAAACCATGCAAGTAATTGGAGTTTATGTATATGCTTAGCATATGGCTTACAGTCCGTAACCACTGAAAAAGTATAGGTGTATTCTAGAACAAAACATTGGCAGAATACATGATAAGAGTGATTCAGATTAAATACTTACATATGGTAGTTGTAGCTTGAATTTTTTGGATGTAGGTAGCTGTACAATTGGACCCTAAGTTTGGCCACAGGATGCAGCTTCATAATTGTAATTTGCTGTATTGTTCTTAGTAGAAGAAACATATATGACAGTTCCACTTTTAAATCTGGCCCAGGGAAGAGGTAGCATTAAAACTGTTTTGGTTCTGCTATCAATAATACATTTAGAGTTTAATCTGGGAATTAATTATAAGGCATCAATAGATTAAATGAGATTAAATAGATATCAATTAATTCCTGAGTGTTTGATTGTCAGCACTGAATAATGGCCTCTTAGATCTCAGCTTGGTTCTTTTTGGAAGATTGTGCAAGAGTGACCTGAGGTGTCTTCTAGGAGTCTAGGTGTGATAATACATGGAAAACTAGTTAATTTGCCTCTATAGTGCTTCAAAATAATTAGCAATACAAAAACTTGATGTACTGTCTGCAACTTCAATGCATCTGTGTAGAATGTGGCTTTTCATATATTACATCTGGCCTTTCCAGTCTCCTCTTAAAAAACCACTACCAAGCAGCTTCATTAAAGTTCATTCTGTGAGTTTGACAAATGTTTTCTGTCCATCCTTAGTAGTTGCACTGATGCATCCATAGAGTCACTTTTAACACCAATTGTCATTTTAATATCCCGTGACAATGCTTTTTACTATTGTCTCAATCAGTTGTGCCACAAAATAAGCATCAGAAGTACAACATATGTAGCTACTTTTGCCAGAAGATTGTGGTCATGATTGCTTGGTTCCAGCAACAAGTTTCTGCCGTCAGCAGTCTGTCCATCTGGCTTTTAGACTTGGCAACAACATAGACATTATAATGATGTTCCCTTTCAAGCACAGGCATTTGAGAATATTTGCTGACTCCAACAAGTACTGGTAATTACACAGTACTATTAAATGCAAGGTACCCTAGCAGAATCCGCTGGGGATATGGGTTGCTTCATAATGGTTCTGCTCTTTCTTCAGAAGTCATTATACCTTTAAATATTAAGATGTCCGTGCTAAAATTTAAGGTTCAATATGACAAGAAGTCTCCTTTGTATAGAACTTTTGTAGCATAATGCCAGTAATCACTGGAAGATATATTTAAGACATAATATATTGAACAGAACCAAATTAGTGGTGTATTTTTACATTAGTGGTGCCCAAGGTCTGGGTTTCTAGGAATCTGTCTGGCCACACTATCTCATCTGTCTTAGAATAATTCTCCTGTTTTTCTGTATATCTGGTGGTACTGAATATAGATATGCCTTGAATTTATATTTTACTTTGTTTGTCTTCCTTTCTTGGCTTACTCCCAGGTCTGACTCTTGCTATAGAATCATAGAATTATAGAATCGTTTAGGTTGGGAAAGACCTTTAAGATCAGAGAGTCCAACCATTAACCTAGCACTGCCAAGTCCACCACTAAACCATGTCCCTAAGCACCACATCTACACGTCTTTTAAATACCTCCAGGGATGGTGACTCAACCACTTCCCTGGGCAGCCTGTTCCAATGCTTGACAACCCTTTCGGTGAAGAAATTTTTCCTAATACCCGATTTAAACCTCCCCTGGCACAACTTGAGGCCTTTTCCTCTTGTCCTATCACTTGTTACTTGGGAGAAGAGACCGACACCCACCTTGCTACAACCTCCTTTCAGGTAGCTGTAGAGAGCGATAAGGTCTCCCCAAGCCTCCTTTTCTCCAGGCTAAACAACCCCAGTTCCCTCAGTCGCTCCTCATAAGACTTGTTCTCTATGTCCAGCCCTTCTTTGGACGCACTCCGGCACCTCAGTGTCTTTCTTGTAGTGAGGGGCCCAAAACTGAACACAGCATTCAAGGTGTGGCCTCCGAGTACATGGGGACAATCACTTCCCTAGTCCTGCTGGCCACACTATTTCTGATACAAGCCAGGATGCTATTGGCCACCTGGGCACACTGCTGGCTCATATTCAATATACGAATACCCCCAGGTCCTTTTCTGTCAGGCAGCTTTCCAGCCGCTCTTCCCCAAGCCTGTAATTTTGCATGGGGTTGTTGTGACCCAAGTGCGGGACTGGGCACTTAGCCTTGTTGAACCTCATACAATTGGCTGACTCCTGTCAGCTTTGGTGAGGGCTGAACTGGCTTGGTAGCTTACTGATAGTCTAACTGTGATAGGCCTGATCTTTACTCATGCATGTAGCATCATAGCCAGGGATTTATATATGATGACTTAGGAAAGCAAATTGGGCAGGATTGGCCTCATCTGTATTTTGTACAGTAAAGATGTGGGTAGTCCAGATTTTACAAGGAGCTGGCTTGGGCTTTCTGAATGATAGAATATACCAAGAGTATATTGCAATTTGGAAAACATAAGAACAAATATAAAACTCGTTAGGACTTATGCTGGCTATGCCTGTACTGTACAAACACCTTGTCTGAGATTTCAGAATCAAGTGTTACTCACTGTAAAGAATTTTAGTACTGGTGTCCACATAATACCATCAGGATCGATTGGAATAGCTGAACTATGCTTCATCCTACCTTGAAAGCTGGGAAGGCTTAAAAACTAACATTGTGAAATAGATCATTGGTCTGAGGTTTAAGCCAGGTACCGCAGTACTGTGGAATTGTCTGGGAACAGCAACCGACTGCTTCTTCCTTCGTTTTCATTTTAAAAGCCCCAAGAATTTGCCATTTCAATGTTGTACACAGAAAGGCACTCATGACAACCCACAAATACGAAAGGCTTATGAAACAAATGTTCTCCATTCAAAAGACATCATGTTTCTTCTCTGACTCATTTCTGGCAGGAGTCCCATTTTTATGCTTCCACCTGGAAGAACAGGCAAAAATACTCCCATTTGTATTCAGCACAAAATACTTGAGCGTAAAGGGAAACAGACTTTCAGTTCCCCAAAATTGGAGACTGAAGTTGTCGGTGGAATGTAGTGAAGCTCTGTGAAATTCTGCAGTG
This sequence comes from Gymnogyps californianus, assembly GCF_018139145.2. NCBI lineage: Eukaryota > Metazoa > Chordata > Aves > Accipitriformes > Cathartidae > Gymnogyps > Gymnogyps californianus. Next base: position 19,626,346 of record NC_059478.1, on the reverse strand, counting down.
CAACCCAGTACCTTTTAATCCATCTTTCAGAATTTGTGGGATGTCTCCCTCTAGCTATGCAACTCCACATTAAACTTAAAGGATTTAATGTTTAAATGTCTAATCAGTAGTTGGTAATATGTTTGTGGCTTCCCTTATCCTAATTCAAAGCCAGTCTTTTAGAGGGTCAGGTAGTCATCTGGTCTGAAATAAATACTGGGAAAGGGAATAGGGTTATCAAAGCCCCATCAGTCGTAAATAAACTAAGTCCTGGAATCTTGTTTAACAAAAACTCCCGTGAGAGTTAGTAGATGATGTTTGTCCCTAATGAGGCGATGGAAAGTTAGTCATTCATTGCCTTTCTGGCACTATGGTTACAAGTGCTGTCTAAACAAGGACTGCAGAATTAGGCTGTCTTATTTTCCATGGACTGCCAAATCTATGTATTTATTGAGGGGCAAGGTCTACTGAGTCCTGTGAGACTAGGGTTGAATCCCCATATCTCAGACCTACTTGAAACTGTTTTAGTTTTTTTCTCATTTCACTCACCTTAAGAATTTATGAATTGCTGAAAATCCTTGCTAAACTTGGCCTGCAGCCCAATCCTGATCCATTTTCTTTTTTTTTGAAGTAGAATTCCTAACCGGGTATGTTCTAATATAACGGACTGTAACCAATTAATCACACAGCTATTAATGGAAGTACAAGGCAGTACATTGCAAGCTTGTTAGTTTCACTTAGCCGTGCGAATTTGTGTTTGGTGAAAATGCAAAGACATCAGTCAAGCTGACAGACACAACCTCAGTCGTCTTCTATGCTACTGCCCTTACCATTGTTCAGTGACGTGGAGCATTCAGCATGGCATTTGGCAGTGAGAAACCCCTCCAAACAAATTGGGTAGCTTGATGAATTCTGTACCTTAGCTGAGGGAATGGCAAGAAAATGTACCGTGAATGCGAACACTAAATTACTTGTATGAATGTTATGCCTTTTATAAATAGTTTCCTGCCAGAAGTGAACGGTAGGAAACACATTAGCATGGGGAGCTTGCATGCAGTTAATAATCTGAATGCTAAGAAATTTTTTCTTCCTGACAGTACAGAATTGTTTTATAAATTTTTTAAAAACGTGAAATAGGTGTTTGACATGAGCGATTAAGGGAAGCTATTTAGAATTGCAAAATGAATTAAAGCTTTAAAATGTCTTTACACAGTTATAGGCAGAAGCAAAAGTACTGGAATTGGAATAATGAGCTAGGAAATTGCTTCTTCGAAAGGAGAAATATTTGAAACCAGAAATAATCTTCCAATTTTACTTGTCTGAGTTAAATTGCTTTGAATTCTAGATACTCAACAGCGATGTTGATATACATTAGGAGTCTCACAAATAGGGGTTTTTTGTATGTTAGAAGTTTTTGAAATGTTGAAATCCCCTTTTCGGAGATTTTAGGGAGTTATGTTTTGTGCATCTTTGGGAAAGGCCAATGCCACTGAGGCTTAATTTCACATTTCCCACATCAACCTTTACACGCCATCCAGTGGAAATAGCATTGGTGTTTCTCCATTGAGAATATTAAGCATCTAGGAGAGTTTTTAGGTTTCTAATCCTGTTCCCCCTGCGGAGAAACTATTCATTATTTTCCGTGTAATGCCTCCATATTGCTGATCATAAACTTCCTTTACAAAGGTGAGTGTCATTGTCTCTTTACCTGGGAGAAACTGCAGCACAGAAATGGGGGATGATTCATCCATGTTGTCTTAACGATATGGTGATTGAGCCTCCTGTTTCCTGGTGCCTTGTGTCTTAGTCATATCCTCCTGTAAAGGCTGGCTCAGAGATGACCTCTCAAGGGCTGTGCTCACATTTTGTATTAATAGCAAGAGGGAAAAAATACTTTAGATGATAGAATTCTTTCTCACTTGTTGTCCTGAAAGGAGACCCTGACATTACTTTATAATTTTCCCAAACTTTCAGTTTGCTCTGTTGCTTTGGTTCTTGGACAGCCTGTTTAAAAAAAAAAAAAAGAAAAAAAAGAAAAAAATTGTTCAGCACCAGTTGTGAGAAGGTCTGGCAGCCACTTGGGGAACACAGAAGTAGACAGGGTCCAACCTGGATCAGAACAGACATATTTGCCCTGTACTAATAGAATAACTGCTAGTGTAATAAGGATTTGTTTTCCCTGTCAATTCAAAGCTTTCTAGCTTTTTTAGATCTGTAGATTTTAATATTAAGATACTTCTAGAGACAAGAGTATTTCTCTCAAAAGGAGTATACAGTGACTCTAGTGCATCAGGTGAAGATCTACAAGTTACCATGGCTACCCTAAGGCTTTTCCAAGTCGCACTTGACTGAGCTCACACAGCTGGTAGCGCTTCAGCTTGCGGCTGTGAACGACAGGAACCAAAAGGCGAGTCCTGCCTCCACCAGACCTGCTCTGTTGCTGTACCACCGGAGTCTGAAGTTTCTCTGCACCATTTGTGCCACAGGAGATGGCTTCTTGGAAATGCAGATTCGTCCTCCCTCCAACTTCCCAGAGAGGCTCAAACCCTGCCATTATTGGTGAGCAAGAAGGTAAGAGGTTGTAGGGCTACAGATGGTGAGAAATGAATGATTAGAAAACCAAAATCCAAACTCCACCTGTCAGCGTGCAGTGGAAACCCTGTGGTTCCAGTTGCAATCCCAGTCAGGGTCATTAGGTAGCATGTGTTTGCTAATATGCTGAGAGGTTTGGAGAAATCTGTGGTAACAAGGGAGGAACATAAAGCTTTCTGATAATTGTGTTAATGCTGTAAAGAAGTCTGTAGATCACACACTTTTTGGTTTTTTTTAAATTTAAAGACAAGCCTAAGGATAAATAGTTTTCAGCTAAATTTGGCATGGAATGGCTGACGGAATAAATAAGGAAACTGGTTAAGATTAGAGATGAGGGGAGTCTGGTTGAATGTGAGTTCATGGATAGGGTGTGATGGGCTAGACTGGTAGCTTAATGTCTTTAAAGCATTGTAGAGTTTGACTGGAGAGGTATTTAAGTTTTGGTGCCAGATGAATATTGAACGGGTGTGCAGGTAGTTTCATTTAATACTCCTGGAGACTTCAATCACTATGTATGTGAGACTTGTGTCGATGGTAGCTCTTCCTAGACTGGACATTTCCAGACAATTTCTGCCCCAACAGCCCCTGTAGGCTATTGCTTCTCTGACCACAGAGGACCAGAGCCAGTGGCATTAGTTTCTGTGCTCCACTGAACTGCTCTCAGCTTATGCAAAGTCCTGCATATTTTGAATCTAACCTTTATTTGCTCTAGTTTAAAAAAATGCTGATGTCTCTGTTCTTTGCACTTGCAAGGTATAGCATACTTATGGGTCTGAGTCCAGCAAACCTTTTAAATGTGCCTATATGAGTGGGATGGTTTGTACATTCAGATTATGTATATTTGTAAGGTCCTTGCTGGGTGGAATTAAATGCTAGCTGCTTTGCAGTGGTAACCATTTGGGAAAAAAAAGGTGGAGAACAGTGTGTTATTTTAGCCCACTCTGGCACTGCTGCCAAATGCCGATTCTGTCTCAATGGTGATTACTGTACTTGTTTGTCATCCTGCAGCAAATATCAGTGTAAGTAATGTGCTAAATATAATTTTTAAAACCACACTGTAGGATCATGAACAATGCTGACAATGGTGTCCATCCTTAAATGTGTATCTGCAGGGATCAGGCACTGTTCTTTGTTGAATGGCTGTGCTCAGAGGAAGGGAGACTTGGACTGTGGAGTTGGGAAGGGGCACAGTTTGATTGTCTGCATTACTGTTTTGGTTCACAATGGGAGTGTGCTTTTGATGTGAACCTCCCAGTTGTCCTTGCTTAGTGTGCTTTGGTTCACGTCGTTGTGGTCTTAGAGTATGTGGTCTGGATTCCTTTAATGTGAAATGAAAGTGGGAGATGTTTCCTAGGAGTACACCTGGAACGTGCTATCGTGTAATGTTGGATTCTCAGCACCAGCTCTTTTGCTCTGTAATCCTCTCCCCCTGTGCCATGCTAATGTAGACAAAGGTGGTCAGTGACACGAAAGAGTAGTGAAAATTCTCTTCATGAAAGGTCTCACAGCTTTCTGAGCTTGGATGAAGGTTTTTACCAGAGTTTTTAAGTCATTCTTGAAACACTACTGCTTTAAGCAAGATAACTTTTGCTTGTCTCACAAGCACTGGCATTCAACACATAGGCAAACAGCCTCCCTTCTCCTTGGAGTCAATTACTATAACTAACACACTTTAAAACCCACTTAAAATACCAGCATCTTCATACTGTGCTCCTATGTCAACAGAAGACCCGTTAGACATATGCTGACAGGCTCTGCCCCTTGGAATGCTCTTCATCCACAGGGGTAAGGTTTCTGCGTGTTGCTCGGTGCCTGAACAAGAGGAGGTTGGTAATAGGCAACTTGTCACTCAGACACTTCACTGCAGGGCCATTCACATATGTGCCTTTCTACGTATAGAATTTATCTGCTAATGACAGCAATTCTTACCTGGATGGTGAACTTTAGATCACATGAAAACCATTGACTCTGCCACAGAAATTCATCCAGAGAGTTTTTCAGTGGCTGTTTCAGTAGCCTGTTTCAATACAGAGTGTATCCACACTGTTGTTACGACAAGTAACCCGTGAAAGACGTCTGTAATCATGCTGCTCCAATGCAGACATGGTATCTGTCGTGCATGTGTGATCTTCATGGTCCAAATGGCCCTTTTCTCCATCCCTGGTTTACACTGTTAATGCTCACCTTGGGGTGAATTGAAGATGAAGTGATGCTGTCCCTCTGATTTTGTAACCAAAGATGCAAAATTAAACTGGGGTAAAATTTCTCACTGAATACAGATTCACAGTGTGTAAGTGATGTTCCTTGTGAGTACATTTTAAAGGAATAATTATCTGCTAAAAAGGAGGAGGGATATGACTACGTGTATCTTAACTTAAAACCAAACAAACTCAGGCTCACGAAACCTGTAAGGGACAGAGCACTAGCAGAGCCCCGGCACCGCCTGTGCGTAATAAGCAGCAGCTGGCAGCCCGCATTTTGCCGAGAGCAGGGTTGGTCCTTGTCACCACGCTCCCATTCTGAGCAGGACCTGGCTGGGGCCCAGTCCCAGAAAAGGTGAGAAATGGGGGAACAAATGCCCCTAGTATTATTAAATTTTGTGGCTTTCCAGTGCGTGTACGTGCATGAATGGTGAACCGCAGCAATGCTCACGTTAGGCTAAGGGGCGAGTTTCACTTTCACAGAAGTAATTTATGGCAATCCCCAGCTGTTACAATGATAAATGACGATAAATAAAATAGTTTCACGGTGAAAAATCTGTCAGTAAACTAGGAAAAGGGTGAGCCGGGGAGCCTGCAGCTGGCTAGAGCTGAAGCTGTGCACAGCTCTGAAGCTTAGGACAAGCAAACTGAATGTCCCTTTAGACCTACCTTTTTTTATTTGAAAGAAAGAAAGAAAGAAAAGCCTACTCTTACACCCGCTCCCGTACATGATTCTGTCTCTCAGATCACCTTAGGAAAATGCGTCAGTGTCAGCCTGACATTAATCACGATCCTCAGTTGCCGTGGAGACCAGTCCCCTTTGTGGTGGTCAGTGCTGCCGGCAGGAGTGAGGGCAGCCAAGATGGCGCGAGGCAGCCTGCAGTGGGGCCGCACTGGCTGCTGAAGAGTGCAGATAAAAGTCGCTCTCTCCCTTTATATGTACACACACCTCTTCCTGTGGGTGTCAAATCTGCTCTAATATTTGTTCCACGGCAATATGTGCTTTGCCTGATGGCAGGATCCGCCTTTTGTTCCAGTGATGCAGAAATGATCCGTAAGGCTTATGTCTTGGCCTGGCAAATCTGTTTGAGGGCCAGTGACAGCTGCCATGCTTTTCTTCGGGAAATCCTGAATCTTTGCAGCCAGGATTAAGAAGTAAAAGCTCTGCTTTGATTTAGTTTCCCTGGATTTGCTGTTCTGACGGGCCATGGCCTCTGGTGTGACAGGAATGGGGTGCCAGCACAGGCTCCAGAGGGAGCTGCTGCGGACAGCAGAGGTCCAGGCCTAGTCGGGAGGTCATGGGGAGGCTGTCCCACAGCCGGTGACACACCTCTGCCTATTCTACACAACGGGGAAAATCAGATTATGGATCTTCTTTGTCGCAGTCCCTTCAGCGACCTTTTGGCAAGATGAAGGTGGCTCTTGGCCGTTCCCCCCGGGGACTCGCTGCGTGCGGTGACCCTCCACAGGGAGGCTGAGTGCCCCGTGTGAGGAAAGCCTGGCCAGGCTCCCAGGGATGCATGTGGCATGGGGGGCGGCAGAGTTCAGAAGTGAAAAGTCATAAAACTAGATACTCTGTGACTGATGCAGATAATCTAATAAAAGCATTAGCGAGACTCCCCTCTGGAGACACAGCTGCTTACTTTGGGGCATTCATGGCTGACTAACGCTGGAGTGTGAATGCGGGTGTTTCCTCACTGCTGGGAGTGGAGGGAAGCTGCGGTTTGTCACCTTATTACAGCTCTGCTTTGTCAGACCCAGGAGGGGAAAAAACAAACTGGCAGCATTGAGAGTCATACAGCCTGACTGGAAACTCCACAGGTTGGAGCCGGGCTGCACTGAGTAAGTGGAGAGGCTCTGAGATGTTGCACCATGAGCCAGCTAAACCTGCTAGTTAAAGATGTCTGTCTGTTCTCAAGACCTCTCCTTATCGAAGATCAGTGCTTTCCAGAAACTGGGTCAGATGGCCTGAAATGTAGAGTAACATTGGAGAAACCAAGTCATTGCAGAGGGAAAAGGCGGAGTAAAAAATTATCTTAACTATCCTGTTCTCTGCTTATCCTCCGGCACCAAAAATCTGTGTTTGCCCATGGAATTTCCAGCCTAGTCAGGAACTGTAGCCTAGAGATAGGTTTGCTAGACATCCTGCCTTAAAATTACATACATCCTACAACAGAGAAAAGTGGAAATTTTTCTCTTCCCATATTTAAGATGAGGAATGCTTTAGTCCGTGGTTTGAGCCACTGTTCCACTGAAATAACTGTATGAAGGTAATACTGGGTTAAAAAGAATGAGAATATACCAAAATGTGAATTGCCCTCCTAATCATAGCTTGGCCCCAGGCACACAAGAGCAAATACTAAATGATGTGCTTTTCCTACCAGTCTCTCTTTAATTTTAGGGGGGGGGAGTCAGAAAGGGTCCCAGCTAACCAAATTAAATACAACCTCAAAAGATCATCATCAAGAGAACATCTTCCAGTATCTTTTCAGGATCGAAAACTTACAAATAATGGTATTAAAATTATTGAGGGACACATCTAGAAGTATTTTTAAGGAAAAATTTTGAGCTGACCTTCAAGATTATATCCCAGAAAACAAAGGCCAGAGGTCTACTTTAGGTACCACTGAGATTCTCTTCTGATAAGGTTTTACCCATCTGTATTCCTGATTTTGTGTTTCTTGGAGACCGATTGAGGTTACCTGGCAAGAGACTGTCATGCTGCTCTAAGCCACGAAGCTGTGCAGTCCCAATGTCTTCCTGCTTCCTCCTTGTTTGCTGGGATTCCCAGATAGTGGTTGCACCCTGGCATGCAGGTTCTGTGGCTATCGCCTGTCCTGTGGAACCATTTTCCTACAGTTACCAAGACATACCATGTAAATTACCTTCCCACACACTGCTTTCTAAAAGAAATGATGAAGTATTCTTTTATGCCCTTCCTAACTAGGCACCTGCTTGGGCACCATCTACTTGGTAGGTAGAAGAGTGCTGTGGCATGTCTCTTCCCTCTGTTCTGACCCATGAATGCGGCCTTTGCTGGTGACTTCAGAAATGGTTTCTTTTGTGCATGATGCACTCAGCCCCAAGGGGATGTATTCCCAGCTCCAGGATATGTACTGTACTGCAGTGCTGGATGCTGGCTGAGAAGGTCAAGGTATGGAACTGCTGTAGTGAATCATTTTGGCAATGTTAAGACTTCTACACTGTAAATCCATTATCTAGTTATTCCTATATATCAATTGCCAGTACAGCCTTCTCTGAGGATTTCCATTATACAGAAACTAGGAAAGATATTCTTAGATGAATTTGTGGATTTACAGTAAGACTGATTTACTCCTTCCAATTCCATCCAGCATGACTTATAGTGTGATTTCACCACAGTAAAATCTTGGGAAGAACACTGAGAACTAAGACACTCTCATACTGTGCTGTTACATTGTTGACTCACTAGAGTGATTGCTTTCTTCCTGCTCCTGCTGAGTAAATCAGGCACTTAAAATGAAGACAAAGCAGAAGTATCCCAGCCTCTGGAGTTTGATTCTGCTAGCTTGATTGTTAACTCTTACTTTTTTGTGATGTATTTTGTATGGCACATAAACATACAACTACTTTTCTTTAGAAGAATAACTTGTTGAAAGCCCATGTAATTAATATAGCAGTAAATTAAGCATGGCTTTTAAATGAAGAAATTAAGGGGCTCTATTTTGTATACAAATCTATGCTGTTTTATTGAGATCGAAACCCTGAGTTAGTTATGAGAAAATACGATGTTGTTTCATAGCTTCGTATGATCCATTGATTTTTACTAAACAACTTTATTCTTATACAAATTACTGCTTAGTTGTTACTGCCCTGCTGCCTTCAGTTCATGCCCTTGTTCCTACTAAATATTAAAACGCTGTTAAGTGTTCCTATGAAAATACGAATTTTTTTTCCCCTCCACTCCATTTCTAATATGTTCTTTTATTTGCTGTCACTTTTGGGAGACGTTCAGAGCAAAGAGTATCTTTGTATTCCAGAAATGGATAAGGACATTATGTCTAGTCAACTGACCTGATCTTAATCTCAATCTGAAAGCAGTGAACAGGTAACCCTCAGGGAGACAAAGCAGCAGCACTGAAGGCACAACTGCAGCACACTATAGCGAAGATGTGGTTTAAACTCGCATTATGTGGGCTTGGCAACTGTGGTATATACTCTTAAGATCCCCCCATAGTATTTATAGCTTGTAATGGTACTCATACCAGTGTGTCATTTTATTTTTTTGAAGCTAGTCAGACTGTAACTTCTCAAGGCACAACATGTGCTCTTACCTATCTTTGATGTGGTACAGACCTACCCAAACCTATCACGACCACCAAAGTGCGCATCCTGGCAAGTATCTGCAACTCTAACTGAAATCCTATGCACTAGGATCAATTCCCTTTCTACAAAATGTTTAAACTATCCATCTTAGGCATATATGGCCTCTGAAGGCTGTCAGGATAAAATACTAATATTGCTAGGAACTTCCAGAAGATGCACAATAAGTATGTCATTAATACAGCTTTGTACTGGGGCCCTGTGAGAATATATGTGTGGTGTGTGTTTTCAAGGAAAACAATTACTGGTAGGAATACCCACATGAGGGTATGTATGTCACCGCTGTCTACTTGAAGCGTATGCATTAGGCTGTCTAGGTCATCTGGGACCACTGCATTGATGCAAGTGCTTTGAAACAAATATGCTTGACAACACAGCCAGAGAGCAGACAAAATGAACTATGATTCAAAAGAAGTGTTTTCTCGATGCAAGGGGAAATCATGGTCAACTGTTTTGATCTTGGTTGCCTTAGTAGTGGGAAGTGTTGAGAGACGTATTCCATTTCTCGGTGTTCAGAAGCTTTAACTTGCATGTCAGTGGACACAAGTACTGCTGTATCTAAAGCTTTCAGTGTACAAAGGTGCAACTGAAACATGTAGTTGGATACCTTGCTTCTTGGACAGCAACAAAGCTGCTAGGCCTTATTCAGCATTATGAGTCCGTTTCAAAACATAACAGATAATCAGGTACTCTTGGAGACAGTCTGTGTTCACCTGGTGCCATGGTTCCTATTTAAATCAATAATTGCAAGAATACTCTGACTGCTTCTGTAGTTTGTCTCCTGTCTGAGCTCACTAGGTGAGTAATTTCATAATGCATTTCCTTCTGTCTGTCCTTTATGACAAGTGATAAGGAAAAAAAGTTACTGAAAATACTCTCCAGCTGCCCTCTGCTTAGACTTTTTATGAGAGTGCGTTTGGGAGGGAAGCTGGTGTTCTGAACCACAGGTGTTCAGTAACCTAACGTATCAGCGGGCTGTCTGTCTCCTTGGCTATCTTGTCCCTTGGGCTCTTCCTCTTAGGCATGACAGCAAATTTGTTTCAAAGTAACTGGGTTGGGCCTTAACAGTTAACAACTTAAGGAAAAATGCGCAAGTTCAGAAGATGGTGTTTTCTTTAGCTGCTTTTGATATAAATATTATGCGTTTTAGCATTCGATGAACGCTTCTCAGGCACGCTTGACAAATTTCAAAGTCCACTTACTTTAAGTGGTCAAAACGTCCCTAGCAAAGAAAATTTTGTGGTTTGTCTAACCTTCCTTACACACTGCAAAAACGAGCAAATGATGTTGTTCCTTGCAATGCACTCTTGAAACTATCTCAAGTTAGATTTGAGCCTGTTTGCCTTTATGGGGGGAATGTAGAGAAGTTCTAATGCAGCTCCAAAAATCCAGCTCCAAAAATCCAGCTTCCATGCTAATGAAGTAGAATGACAATAAAGCATTTTTTGGCTTTTTCTTTCTTTTTGGTTTTTTTGGGGGGGAACGGGGTCTAATCTCCCTGGCTGAAGCGGAACATCAGAAGATTTACTTTGCTTCTGAAAGCTCAGGTTCAAAAAAAAGTGACATTCTCAATAGGAGGCCAGGTTTCTGAACACACATACTTTTTTTGTGTGTGCTCTTCATTAAGTTGACAATCTGTTATTGTTCTGTCTATGTGATGAAACAATAAAACAAAGACTGAGTTGAATACTTGCTTTCTTTCCACAATTTTAATGTCTGCTGGAAGGTTTCCCTTAGCTCTGAAACAGATTTTTGCTTGCTACAATCATTTTGTTCTGGTTCACACTGCAGGATCTATGACTAAGCAGGCACCCAGGAAACCCTTCCAAGTAGCTTGTACACTATGCTTCAAATTCATCTACATATCATATCTATGTACAAAATGGAATGTACAACACTTTTTTTCTTTTTTTTAAAAGCACTGATACTCTCTCCTGCAAGATGAGTTGCCTTTTTTCCTCCTAAAAAGATAGGAGGGGTAGATGGATACGTCATGTTTCAACTCAGTCATGCATGCTTGCTGCTTTTATTCTTCCCTTCATTAACTCTCTCAAGATTTGGCACAACAAGAGCATTACATAAGACTAAATAATTCTTACATAAATCTGAGTGAATGCTTTTCATGAAGTACTGGGTGCTTATCATGGCTATAAGTAAAAATGAACCACTTCCTTTTTAAACGGGAGCTTTAAACCTTGTATTTTGTGTAGTTAATTACCACAAGCCAAAATAACCTTTTGAGCTCTATGAATTTTCACAGCTGCAGACTGGAGGAAAACACCTCCACACTGATAAATAGAAACTTAAGAATTTCCAAAAGAAATTATTCCCCACTCTAACTGCCTCTTTTAGCACAAAGCCCAGCTCATTTTTGCCAGAATGTTAAATGTTCCTAGCATGTGTGTGTAGAGCCAAGAACCTGAGTATCATCTAAAGGATAGAATGAGAAAGACTAAAGCAAGGACAGTATGAATTTGACACTTCAAGAACAGCATGGAGAACAGTCAACAGGTCAAGAAGCATAGGTAATTAAGCTTTTGCTAGGGGCTAACAGATCCAGTAGGTTCAGGGCTCAGCAGCTCAGTAACAGAATCACGGAAGACTCTCGACATGTTCCTATATATAGGGATGTACCTTCTGCATGCTTTTAAGCTAAGGGAATAAATATCTGTATTACAAGGCAAGATTAGTATGTGGAATAGGAATCAGCAAATTGGGAACCTAGGAGGAAAACGGGGAGAAAAGATCATTGCCAGTCTCCTTGATGAAAATAAGTGAGAACCAGTACTGGGAAAGGTAAGAGGCTGCAGAAACAGTACTGGGACCGCAGTCATAAAACCCAGTTATGCTGGAGGAGAAATTCTTTGGCCTGTCATCCTCCTCCACTATGGGATGGTTATCATCTGGTACAAGAGTGAGTTCCTTCAGTGAAAGACAAACAAGAGCAGGAGTGAAGGACCCGGTGTCAGAAGAGGAAGTTTGTGTAGAGAAGTAGAGGGCTGGCAGTAGGAAGACATGGAAAGAAAAGGGAGGTTGAAGGTCAGAAACCCACTGGCCATCATGTTAAGGAGAAGGAGGAAGGAAATACTGAGAGAGAAGCAGAGATAAATATCTGGTAAATATCAAACAAAGCAAACAATCTCTCCATTGAGCAGTAAAGAGGACCTAAGGCTGGAGAGAAGGATGAGGTTAAAATATTCTGCTAAAACAGCACAATAAATCATCAACACAGAAACTGAAATCCCTTGTTGGCAAACATAGGAATGAGAAGTATGGGATATAGTCAGTATATTAAAAGACCAGTGGATGGCAGCATATTTTTACTACCAAAATACTGGGATGTCATGCTGCATGTTTTGGTTGTAGCTCATCTGCTGACTAATACATCACATGTCCCAAGAACAAATCCATGTTTGACTGATAAGTTAGCACAAGCTGCAAAGATTTGTGCTTTTTGTGTATAGTTCATACTTCTCTAAGCCAGTGGTGACCACTATTGTAGCTGTCCCACACTGAGTCATCTGGGAGATGAGCAGCATGTTTTATAACGATAGGCGTGAAAGGCACAGAATAAGAGTGTGAGCGAGAACAACGAGGATAACATCATGGGACCTAGCTGTTCACACCTTCTAAGAGCTCATAAGAATATTTCAGGAATAAAAACTCAGAAGGCTACGCCTAAAGAATCACCTTAGTGTATTACTTCTGATAATTTAGTGTGGTCTCAGTCCCAAGTTTATTGTTCTGCTATGAAGCTGATGATTTCTTCTCAAAAGTTGGGAATAAAATCTGTAAATTGTAGAGAAATTTCTTGAGTATAAAATTATATATGAAGAGAAAAACTGCATACCAATTCAGGCCATAGCATAACACCCATCCAACCAAAAACTGGTGTGCATAAAGTAGTTAAAGGGAAGACTTATTTGCTAATTAGACTTCAGGAAAAAAAACCCCACATTATTCTTGCTTAACATATTTATTCACTCTAAGTGGAAAAAACCTGACAAGTCATAATGGATTTGACTCATTACCATACATACTGTCTATATTCCCTGTTCACATAAATTTCAACTGAGAAAGAAAAATACACATTTTAAAAGAGTTTATAAATTCATTTGATAAACAGACTTCCAATAAACTTGTGAAAGTTAGAAGGAAAGCTGTTTCAAGACTTAGATCTCATGTTTTCTGAAGCAAAACACTTAACGTAAAGCACACCTGACATCTGACTTCCATACACCTCAGAGGTTTTCTATGTAGTCTTCACTAAAGTGTACTTACTAAATGTTTCACAGTACCAGAGCATGAGTTCCTCCATCAGCTGCAAAACCTTTGAACTAGATACTCACTGTAAACAATGCTTCTATAAAAAGGACAGTTCAAATACGAAAAAGAAGAGGGCATTAGCAGTCAAGTTTCTTTGGGAGATAGTACATTGCGTTTGGTTCTGACTTTCTTACACACAGCAGCAGACAAAAAGCATGGTAATCATTTCAATTATTTGAAGCTCTTCAGTTTTAAGAGCATTTGTAAAAACAGGTCCAATTATAACAAACTGATATTTGCATAATTAACTTTGAAACAAAGCATTTTGTTAGTGGTAAATGCATTAAAAGCTGGAATATATTAAGACAAGCTATTCTGTTTGTCAACTTGTCAGATATGCGTGCTGAAGATTCCCCTTCTAATTACAAGATGTTTAGTACAGCACAACGGATATTTTAAAATTAATATAGAAGCTGGAATGTTTTTTCAATTGTAGCACACTGCATCTGAGAAGATTACCATGACAAAACATGAAAAGGAAAGAGGACTGAAAGCAATGATTTATAGACGTTCTAATTTTTCACTTAGAAATTCTTCCACACTATCTGTATTCCACTTGAGGATGCTCAGTTCTTCTGCAATGTTCCCACTGTCATCCAGCAGCTTTAGTACAGGGTCAGAACCACGCACATACTGCGGGGGAGGGGGGAAAAAAGTCAGTTACCTTGGGCTGGAAATGCATTCTCCATATTAACGCTCCCCCCCTCCCCCAATTGATTTAAATCAGTTAAAAAGATGTCAAAGCACGAATAGTAAAAAGTCCAGAGAGTGACACCATGAATACTTAAGAACAGAGCACTAAATTACATCAGAGTATTCTGGGCAAACTTTGGCAATACAATTTGTACTAAGAAATCAACCTAAGCTTTAGCTTTTTAAAGCTTAGAATTCTTAAAAAACAAACAGGCAAGCTTGGTTGTTCTGACAATGCTCAATGCTATAAATATTCTAGTGCCACATATTTTGTTCTGATTTGATGAATTTCATTCCTAGAGTGTTTAACAACGTATTCTACTTTTCTTGAAGAAAACAGATCGATAAAAATCAAATTAAGCTTATGAGATCAGTCTTTCAGCTTGTTTTCTCCTATGCTGCTACTTCCTCTCCAGTTTTTTTTCACCTACTGCGCAGATTCAAAGGAGGAGATGTTCAAAGCTGGAGTTTGTGTGCATGTGTGTATGCAAAGGAAGAACTGGTAAGAGGGGAGACACCATATTGAAGCTTTAAAGACAGACAGATGCTGTAGGTTGCACACTCCACCAGCAGCAGTTGGCCAGTGTTTGCAGCTCTGGATTAGATGCTTTCTTGCCTAGTCCTAAGGAATGAGGGTGGGAGAAAAGAAGGAAGCATAAGGGACAGAGGCCCCATTTCACAGGAAATTAAAACACATTGTATTTGGTTTGTGTGGCAAGGTTTTGGTAGTGGGGGGGCTACAGGGGTGGCTTCTGTGAGAAGCTGCTAGAAGCTTCCACTATGTCCAATAACATTAATGGCAGCAGGTTCCAAGACAGACCCGCTGCTAGCCAAGGCCGAGCCCATCAGCAACAGTGGTAGCGCCTCTGTGATAACAGATTTAAGAAAGGGAAAAGAAGTTACAGAGCAGTTACAGCCAGAGAGAGAGAAGTAAGAAGATGTGAGAGAAACAACTCTGCAGACACCAGGGTCAGTGAAGAAGGAGGGGGAGGAGGTGCTCCAGGCGCCGGAGCAGAGATTCCCCTGCAGCCTGTGGTGAAGACCATGGTGAGGCAGGCTGTCCCCCTGCAGCCCATGGAGGTCCACGGTGGAGCAGATATCCACCTGCAGCCCCTGGAGGACCCCATGCCAGAGCAGGTGGATGCCCAAAGGAGGCTGTGACCCCATGGGAAGCCCGTGCTGGAGCAGGCTCCTGGCAGGACCTGTGGACCCGTGGAGAGAGGAGCCCACGCTGGAGCAGGTTTGCTGGCAGGGCTTGTGACCCCACGGGGGACCCACGCTGGAGCAGTCTGTTCCTGAAGGACTGCACCCCATGGATGGGACCCACGCTGGAGCAGTTCGTGAAGAACTGCAGCCCGTGGGAAGGACTCACGTTGGAGAAGTTCGTGGAGGACTGTCTCCCGTGGGAGGGACCCCATGCTGGAGCCGGGGAAGAGTGTGAGGAGTCCTCCCCCTGAGGAGGAAGGAGCTGCAGAAACAACGTGTGATGAACTGACCCAAACCCCCATTCCCCATCCCCCTGCACCGCTCGGGGGGCAGGGAAGAGGTAGAGAAAATCAGGAGTAAAGTTTAGCCCAGGAAGAAGGGAGGGGTGGGGGGAAGGTGTTTTAAGATTTGGTTTTATTTCTCATTATCCTGCTCCATTTTTGACTAGTAATAAATTAAACTAATTTTTCCCCAAGTCAAGTCTGTTGTGCCCGTGAAGGTAATTGGTGAAGTGATCTCCCTGTCCTTATCTCGACCCATGAGCCTTTCATTTTATTTTCTCTCCCCTGTCCAGCTGAGGAGGGGGAGTGATAGAGCAGCTTTGGTGGGTGCCTGGCATCCAGCCAGGGTCAACCCACCACACACATTAAGAGCAGTAACTGTTTATCTTGAGGTCCAGACAGTTACTTGCCTTAAATAAGAGAGGTAGGAAACAGCTTCAGTTCAGACTTCTGACTTTCATTTAACGTTAAAGAGAGGAAAGTGGAGGAACAAGTCAAATGAAGGGGGGGGGGGGGGGGATGTTGGGGGTTTGTGTGCGTCAGAAACTCTACTTGTTCTCCTTGGCCCACTACACAAGCTAATGCGTACGCAGGGGGGCAATGCCATAAGCCTAGCTTTGAAAGATGGTATTCTACCTTAACTGTTTTAAGTTGCTGAAGTTGGATTTTTGAATCAAGCAGCTGAATGATTTTTCTCATATGATCAATAGCCTTTTTACCATTTTAGAAATTTCTGGTCACTTTAACAGCTTGAAGTTCTACTCTCAATTTCTAATGTAATCACATTCATTCCTGCTGTGTTGTATCTGTGCCTACTAGGCTTTGCTGGTAACATAATACTTTAATGCTTCTGAAGACTCACTAAGTCACAAAATATGTAATGCAAATAAAAGCTTTTAACAGTATTAGAAGGCTCTAACCATTTAAGTTTATGGAAATATTTCCCCAGGAGTATTTTACTTTACCCTACTGAGCTAACCTAGTTGGTTTTACTTAATGAAGCTCGTGGCATCTCTAATCCGTTTTCCAAAAGTCTTGTAAAATAAATACAGATCCATTTGCACTAAATTTTTTCTGGCAGCGCTCTATACCAATTGTAGTTTAGACTGCTTTGATGTTCAATACAGCTACAAAGTTTAAAATAAAAATGAAACAGTCAGACATGCAGAAGGAGAGAAAGCTTTTGAAAGAAACTGGAGGACACAGACATGAATGCATGAGACGGACAGAGGAAATCTGTTTTAGATGGAATCTGCTGCTGAGAAGACAAATCACTTATTGCAGCCATGCATAGCTATGAAGTGATTCCAGATGGTGCCATTTGTTGAATAGAGATGGGAGCACAAGATGTGAGAATCAAGATGTATATCTGTGAAGTACGCTGGAAGATCACAGAGGATTTTAAGAGTAAGGTGAAGTCTTACACTAGATCTTGAAACCAAAGAATTGTTTGAGCTTAAGGCAGTGCAGCTTATGCAGCTTTGCATATATGCAAGTCATAAGAAACACCATTCAGTATATGCATTTCTATAAAGTTGGATGTTTGAAGACTATAAAGAAAAACAGAATCACAGAACACAGCAAAGAAATTCTGAGGGAGGAGAAAAATCTAAGAATCACTGAATGTATGGGAATGGCAGCTCCATCAGAAAACGAGGGGAGAACAGAACAAGAGAAAACGAAACTGGCAGAATAAGCTTGAGTAAATCCAAGATATCCACAGAGTAAGGACAGAATGCAAGCATTCCTCACATTCTTTTGCCATCTGCTATTACTTATGGGTTCCAGTATATTTTTTTCTTGGATTAAAGACAAACAAACAACAAAACACCCAAAACCCCAACACCAACAAAGAATTGGTACCAAACAGTTACAAAGCAATAAACCAATTAATATTAGCAGCAGGAACTTGTAAAGATTTATACTGGCAAGGCAAATATATGTCCTCTGCTAAAGGATTACTTGATCAGCAAATAAGGAACAATCCACAGGACTGTCTCCACCAAGCTTAATTCTTCCTAACATCCCAAATATAAAAGTTAAGTTACTACTCACCTTGATTTGCAGTCCTCTGAAGAGTTTTGGCTTATCACTCCTGACAAAAGCTGTGGTTTGGAGACAAGAAAGAAAGGTAAACTTCTCCACTTGCATAAAGTAGATTTACATTCAGGCTAGTATTCCCTGAATTATTTCTTTTGGAATGATGCTTTAGGAGATATTTTAATGTTAAAATTCTCATTATCCTCACAAAATTAATAATAGTAAACCTATTCCTTAAGGAATACCCTATTTTTGCTAGTATTCCAAACAAGCTTCATATCTGCTTGGATTTTCCTTGGAACGCTAGTGCAACTGTCTAAATCAGTTTATCTGCATGTACAACTGACAGTCTTCAGCAGACTTGCCCATATGCTGCTGCGATACACAAATGTGAGGAAAAGCATTAGAGCGATCAAAATCTGGCTGAAGATAAGCTTTGTGAGGGAGGCTAAATATGACACATATCCCATCAGCATGCTCCACACAAGCTGCAGCAGCGTGGGTGAAAGGGCACAGAGGAAACTGTGCATAGAGGTGTTATTCTTGCAACCAAGATGGACAATTTTGTCTTGCAGAGATCTCGGAGCAAGAAAACAAGAACAGAAAACAAGAAGAGAAGCTGGTATCTCCTCTTCTCTTGACACTCCTAAAGGCAATCAGCTTTAAGATGGACTCTATGGCCTGTCATGTAGCTACATGGAGAGAAGATCAGGTCTGAGGTGGGCTGCTGCTGAACAATTCTTTGCTTGAAGCGCTAGTCAGCAAACAGCAAGCATTAACAGCAGCACAGTCCCTGTATCCCTACAGCACAACCCAGGCCTTGTGTTAACATTAACTTTAAAAAGAAAGGACAATATGAATTATTTCAGGACAAAGTGTGAGCATAATCCCCTACTTCCAAACACTTTAGCCTAATGAATGTCTGAGTTCTAGAAGTATTTAAAACTGATTCAGAAAATAGCATAGTCTTCACTCCTCCTTTTTACATTCAGGTTATGCTAAAGGCTGAATGTAGTATCTGTACAGACATTAAGTGGATTCAGGACACTCCTGTCATGTATCAGTAGTGTCTCCCCAAGGATGAACCCTGTCAGTATGGACTGGCTCCTACAAAGGTGCTAGCTGCATGTTAAAGGTGCTTTTTCAAGGTTAGACAACAACGACTCTCTCACAAATTGCAATGCATCCAGCTGGTGCATGGAGATGAGTGCAACCTCAGGACTAATGTTTCATACTGCCTCACAAAGTGCAGTGCTTTCCTCAGTAATTGTAGAGATGTCCCCTGGCATCTTTATACCTATCTTTGTATTACTGTAGACAGTTACCTTAACACTTTGTCAGTATGTATATACTGAGTAGCATTTATTTTCTTCCCTCTTCCACTGTGCTCCCAGTACAGATCAAAATCATATACTCTGCCTGCTGCACCAACCACTACACACTATAAACAAGTTAAAAAAAAATGCCAATGGCCCAATGAGCTGCCAGACACACTAGACCCCTGAAGAAGAAAATAAGGCTTGTTTTCGTTCTTCCTATAGAACTATACACTGATGTCATATTGTAAACTGTACTTGTATAACAATTTCAAATAGCACTAAATAACCAGTACTTGCTCACATACTGCTGCTCAATTCTGATTTAAACTCACAAAGATGTAATTTTCAACTTTAGTGTTTCCCATGTCCTTGTGACCTGTTAGTTGTCTTGGCTGTCATCAACAGTAACGTGCAAAAAAGTGGCAAAGATTTCTTATTCTTTGTTAAGTCCACAGCATGTTGAACTATTTCATGGGGAATTTTTCCACATTTTTTTCAATTTAAATCCAAAGCTGAAATCAGTCTCTAGGGCTTTATATGAAAAGGAGGTTTTAAGAAGCAGTCAGTACAGTGGGTAACTTTAATTGCAAAACGTAAAGCAAAACGGTAAGAGAGCACAGTAAAATGGATAAAGTTTCAGAAGCAAATCTGAACTGTGGAACTCAACTGTATTAAAGAATAGCCTTTGGGGGTTAACTCAGGTTACAGCACTTTAAGCTTGTAACAGGTGTGAGGATTTGTTACTTGAACAACAGATGAAAGCTCATTTGGACATGAGTGGCTGTTCTCCAGCTGCAGTGTTGGACTGAACAAGCTTGCATAAAATGGGAACAGAATTAGGTGGAAGAAGAAAGTATTCTATAGGCACTATTACATTTTGTCGCTTTAAAAGTAGCTATTATACACTTGTATCAGTGTCAAATGTCTAAATCTTCTGAAAGCTGAAGCACTACAGAACATTTTTCCTGAAATTTTAGACAGCTGGAACAGAGTAGGTTTCTGTTAATGGCATATTTCTAATGCTGATCATAGTGACTTTCTGCATTAGTCACTTGAATTTGCAATGCAACAAAGAAAAACACTCACTGTACAAATAACTTAATTTGTATATTCTGAATTTTGGAAGCTAAAGTGAGAAACTAATATACTGACATGCATTAAAAATACAGATTATCCCATCAAACACTTTTTTTTCCCCTTTCCACAAAATCATGCCCTAAGTTGAATAAACAGCCTTTGAATGGAATTGATGGGGTTAGGATGTCAGATGCAGCTACAGTGCACATTTTGGGACACATGGCTGCTTGTTTATCATGTCATATGGTGTACACGCTCCACCTTAGGCACTGCCCCAACAGTTTCCCCTCTATACCCTGACATCAACATTGTTGCTTCCTATGATCCTATGTCTGAAGGCTACTTACACATCTTTATACCATTATTTAATAGCTAGGATTTTAGTATTAAACATCAAACTATCTCCCCATTTTCCTCTCCCTGTGGCAGCTTTAGAAATTATACACTGCAGAGAAACAAGCATTTACATAATCCATCCATGGGTGAGTGGGGAAGGCATTTTCCACTTTGACTTCCATGAGATGAACTCTGAGCTTGGTGCCATGACACTATGTTCCGGTGAATTAAACACCAGACTAGAAGTCAGAGCTGTTCTACTGCCAGCTTTGCAACTGTCCCTTCACATAATCACTTCACCTTATGCTCTTATGAAACATGTGCAATACCAAAGCATATGCCTTCTTTTTAAACACAGTCCTGAGGTGAGCCTACAGAGCAGACTTGATCGCCACGCAATCAACTACAAATAAAAGGTCAGAGAAAAGGATCAGGTGTGTATGGGCATTTTAAAGCCTGCCCACCACCAAACTGTTTTGCAAAGAGCGGTAATACTGCACAGGGCTTTTAAAGACCTAAGAGCAGCCTCTGCCTATGAACACAGCAGAACAGAGAAACTCACTGCTATCATTATAATGTCACTTTGTTTTGATATATAACACCTCTTCATTTTGAGAAAGTCTGTGAAAACTAGTCTGCTGGAATTAAAGCCTAGAGTCCTAAGTGGAGATTACTTAGGAATCTTGGAATCACTCAAGCTGAAACAGCAAGTCTATGTATATGCATGCACACATACACGCTGTTATCTCTGATACAGTAGGCTATACCATAAGAAAACTTCTGACCCAAAATGGACATGATGCCACATCTCTCCATGCAGAGTTGCAGATCTATATGCTAGACATAACTTCTTTGTCAATAGAATTGACTACCTACTGTTATATATTAAGGGCACGATCCAGACTACCAAGAATATCTACATTCAGGAATATTGACATTATTTAGATTCCTGCTTTAGGAGCAAAGATCTCCTGCTTGATCTGTAACTGAAAAAAATACAAAATTATGTTGAGAAAAACACTAAACTAATCTCTTAATACTTGAATGAGAGCCAATATACAGTGGCAGTAAAATCTCACACTAGTTTTAAACAACTATGCACACAGACAAGCATTTTAACCTTGTCTGTCTCTACATGCATCACAAGGATTATAATGGCCTCAAATCAGAAAGGCCTGGAGGAGATTAAAAAACCTTACTGTCTCTATTATATCAGTTTCAGATTTTAATGGCGGAAAAGCACAAGTCAGAACTAGTCAAATCTTCAGCACAAGGTCAGCAATAAATTTTTACTGCACAATTTTTCCTCCTGGTAAGCTACAGCATGTCTTCTAGCAAGAATCTGATGTGATTAAGTATCTGCCAGTAATGGAAAAGTCCACTTGTTCAAACTTCTAATCCTTTTGTTATTTAAAAAGCTGTGCTTTTAGTTTAGATTTATAGGCTTACTGTTGTAACACTTACGAGGACTACGTATGCCCATGGGGATTCATCCAACTTTTTAAACTGGACATACCCTTCTCAGTTTATGCTATTTTTCTAGTAAACAGAACCCTTTAGCTTCTTCTAAACTCTTGATGCTGTGTACAGATACACAGCTTCATATTACAGATAAGTCCTTAAAAATGCTGATTGGGCACTGAAAAGCAGCAGCATACTTTTGTGATGAAGGCGACTATCCCTCCTGTCCCTCAGTATTACACCAAAAGAGCCCATTATGTGATCAGGGCAAAGAATTGTTAGTGCTCTGAGAGCAACATCACAAAGGAATGCTTCCATCATCATTCATGAGTAAGGATGAATGTTTCAAAGTTAGTATAAAGGATGATCTATTTTTAGACAAATATTTAAAGTCTTTTTGTGATGCATTTAAATGTTTCACACATTGAATTAGCAACAGGAAGAACATGAGTTATTACTGTCTTACAAAAGACTTACATTTTATCAAACAGTACCATGGTACTTTGTACAACTCAATGCAGCACATACAACTGATTTTTAAAACTCAAAAGTAAGAAAGACTACATGTATACAAAATGTGTTACAGGAAATAACTGAAGTGATCTAATACTAATACACAAGAGGATGATTAAAGTACATCTAAGATTATCTATGAATAGTTGTTCTGAGATAATTTCAATAAACAGAAAGCAAATGTAGTATTACTTAGCATAAACCAATGAAATAAGGGTAGTTTGCTTAACTTGGCCCTGAATTATTAGACACAAGCAGTTTGAAAGTAAAAAAAAATTTACTAGAAACACAAGTTTGTGCAGAATGTCACAGATTTGTACATAAAAAGGCAAAAACGACTTGACCATACCACGGACTTGAGCATTTTGTACCTGAAATGAACTTGAATAGAACAATGGTTTTATTGGGGCATTGCTAGTTATGAAGTGTTAAACCTATGGAAAAGAAAATCAACCAAAACAAAAGGAAGAGTAGCGGAATGATATTTTATGAAGACAGGAAAACCCAACATTTAATTACATCACAAATATCTAAGCATTGCTAAGACAACTGGCAATATTTGCTAAAAATGTGAATGTATAAATCACTGGGAATACAGGCAAACCAAAAGCATTAATTTCTTTCCTCAGACTCTTTAATAATTTGTTTTGGGGACAAATACATGCTCTGCAGTTTTGAAAATCGCATGAGCCTGCTTGAAAAGATACCATGAGAGCCTAGCAAGAAGACAGAACTACAGCAGACATCAAGCACTCATTTACATTTTAATGGCTATAGCTCTTTACCTTTTGGGGACCTCAGTTTGAGATAAGAATTTAAATGTAAGAATTCATATGGCACATCAATAACTACTATTTGTAGTCTATTAATCAAGTCACAATGCAGCTCTTCATGATTTTATACAAAGCACCACATGCCTTCAAAAGCAAATCCAAGACAGAGCTCTGATCAAGCCTGAAGAAGAAACTGCACAAAAAACCAAAGACAGGGTACTTTGTAGAAGCAGTAGGACAAGAGACATTTCTAAATTGGAAGAGAAGTATTGCTTTAGTTTGTGTATCATCTGTTTACAAAAGATTATGATAAAACTATGCATGTCTCCCACTACAATATCCTGCATTTCTTAGCAAGAGTTTTACTAACATTTCTACCAATGCAAGATTTAAGGTTAACACAACTTTCTAACTTTCTTTTCTGGTTTCAGCTGGGATAGAGCTAGTTTTCTTCCTAGTAGCTAGTATAGTGTTATGTTTTGGATTTAGTATGAGAATAATGTTGATAACACACTGATGTTTTCAGTTGTTGCTAAGTAGTGTTTATACTCAGTCAAGGATTTTTCAGCTTCACATGCCCAGCCAGCAAGAAGGTTGGAGGGGCACAAGAAGTTGGCAGGGGACACAGCCAGGACAGCTGACCCAAACTGGCCGAAGGAATATTCCACACCATATGATGTCATGCCCAGTATATAAAAGGGGGGGAGTTGGCCAGGAGGGGCAGATAGCTGCTCGGAAACTAACTGGGCATCGGTCAGTGAGTGGTGAGCAACTGCACTGTGCATCACTTGTTTTGTATATTCTAATTCTTTTAGTAGTATTATCGTCATTTTATTATTATTATTATTTTCTTCCTTTCTGTCCTATTAAACGGTCTTTATCTCAACCCACGAGTTTTACTTTTTTTAGATTCTCTCCCCCATCCCACTGGGTGGGGCGAGTGAATGAGTGGCTGTGTGGTGCTTAGTTGCCAGCTGGGGTTAAACCGCAAGACTTTCTTTCACCAGTATTTAAGAATTACAGATTAAAATAACCAGGAAATAAGTGATCTTACCTAAAAATACAATCCCATAACAAATTACATTTTAGCTAAAAGCTAAAAGAATCCCCCTCACACTCGGAGAACTTAGGCAATATAATAGAGTGCTTACTGACTCTGAAGTCATCCTCTTGCTGAGGACTAAATATTTTTCATCACTTGTCACTTCTTTGCTTTCACCAGTATCTACAAATATATTCCATGTGTAATGATTCTCACATTTCAGGCACACAGGTGTATTCAGCAACTATTTCTAGCTAAAAATTATATAACCAGTAATTTTGATAGAAATTTTGATACAGAAGGACCATAAAATATTGCATTTAGTAACCACGAGCGATGCACAGGCTTTTCCAACTGTGTAACTTCCTTACTGTTTAACTTTTACAAACCTTTATTAATTCAACAGATTTTAATCCTTAACTGTGTTAAGATGTGAATCTCATCATTAAAAAAGCACTGTTCATCCTTTGGCCAAATAAAATATAATCCAGAAGTAGCCCATGACAAATCAAGTCTGTGGGAGTAAGTGAAGTGAGAAAGCAATTTACACAGGTACTTAAAGGTGAACACTTCACGGTCAGATACAGAAGTAACATATACTAATCCATGTAATTCTAATACATACACAGTCCTGAATTAGTGGTAAAATTTTGTGTATATTCTGCAAAAAAATCCCAACAAAATCCTAGCAGAAGCTATGGGAAAGGAATCAGAGTTATTTGCAATGAGACATTGTCAATGACAGGCTACACAGTTCAATGAAGCCTACACAAAGACAACGCTTCAAAAACAGCAGCATGACCTTCAGGCAACCTAACTTCTGTAGCAAACATCCAAGTGAAAAGTTGAAATAAAAACACTTCTTGAATGTTAATGTCTTAAGACGGAGACATTAAATACTGTTTCTGGTAGAAGTTAAAATCAAGGGGAAAATCTAAGTAAAAGTGTTCTAAGATTAATATTAATGTGAGGACAAACACCAGCTGGAAGAATACATTCTACTGCTTTTTAAAATTTCTAAATATGCTCTTAAAATTTATCCCATCTTCCAACCTGTCCTAATACCCTAGCAGTAAATTTAGTCAAGATAAATTTAGATTGGGTAACTGCAGAAGTTTGTGATGAAAAGGCAAAAGAGATCTTTAAGTCCACTAGTCAGCCCTTTTTTTCTTCTTACTGTACCAGAGAAGAACTGGTAGTGAAAACAGAGAACCTACTGAAAACCACTGAAATTTATTCAGTCATTTTAAAAAGCAAGCTATATGATTAATGGAATGTCAATCTTTGAGAAGGTTTAGATAACCAAGGACTGAAAGGGAAAAAAAAAATCTTTAAAAATTCCAAGTTTTTACTTTTGTACTGTAAGCTTTTGGAACATGTTTCATGGTGTGCACAGAGCAGAAATTGAGGGCCATTCCCTTTTAGGACCTACACATGAAGATAACTGAGGACATAATGCAGGCTGGAGTCAGGCTAGCAGATTGACCTTTTCCTTCAAATCTATAGCTCAAAAGAGCACTTAACTGTTACAAATTCACAACCATAAAGAAGCTGAGTGAATGGGCAACAACAGTTGGGAATGTTTTTACGTTTGCTAAATTTGAATGGTCGTGGAGATAATATGGACTCCTGTGCTAACAAAGTTAATCTCCTCACACCCCTGAAGTAGGACAAGTCATTTAAACAATACTTGTTTTGGCATTTTAAACAGTGGAAAAGAGAAAATAGCTTTGCTCTGGTCTTTTGACTTGCTCAGTCAATTAACTGAACGGTGTGTGGGTAGAGGTGGCAGGAGAGAGTCTAAAGCAGCATAACTTATGTTAATTGTAACCTGTTTTAAAATCTTTTTTTTTACTTGTCAGTCAGCCTTCAAACAGGGAGGTATTAATACTGGCCATGGTAGACGGAGATATGCTGTTTGTGCAATTTTATGTCTAAAGCTAGATCAGTCTTTCTTCTAAGTCGAACTATGTCCAGAGGACAGTATTAGGATCTTCATTACAGAAAAAAAATAAAATCAAAGTACTGCTATCACCTAAGCTCTTCCCCCATTTATAAGTAAATTCCAGTTCGAAATTTCTCACAGATGTTTTTCCTGCGGCTTCCTCCCACCACACACTGATGGTACTGATTTTCCTTTTACACTAGTGTATTCCATTCACTTTAGTTGACTGTCATTATCCACTGACAAAACAATTATACTGCAGGATCTGTGAAAAGAAAGTAGTTCCATAAGTGCACAATGTAATTTCATCTATCAATTATTGGAGACCAGTTCCATGAGTCTCAGGTCAATGCAACTTTCCTGATATAATATATGAAATTTATGACTACTTGTAGTAGTACTTAAAAGCACATTTTGTCATTCAGCTGTGACAGTATTTCATATTTGAAAGAACAATACTTACCCTGGACTTGAGGGAACCTTCCCAATTTTCATCCACATACCTCTAGGACAGCTCCTGCATAAAGCTGTAACAATAAACAGAAGCTGTTAACGACATAAAAAAAAATCTAAATTACTAGTTTACTTATGGTGTGTTATATGTTGAACTATTTTTCTTGGAGGAGACAATACACTATTGTGTTGATGGTAACTACAGACAAGTAAGATCCTAAATAGAATCACAATTCCAGACCTGTGTCTGATTCATGCAACAACTGACTGTTCACTCAAGATACATGATAATTTCCATTCGTTACATTAAAAATGTAAAAACAGGAAAAAGAAGATTATTTGAGATATACTGTTGCTGGAAGCAAAGCTTCATTAAAAAAAAAAAGCAATTTGACATATTACAATGGACGAGTAATAGGAAAACTATTTCTACCTCCCCAAAGATGCTAAGAAAGTCTCATCAAGTGAAATTTTAGTATCCAATTTAAACCTAACTTGGACAGTGAAATACTGTTTATAATAAAGATAAGGCAGTGACTTCAGACTTCTCATTTGGGCTACTATTAGTAGTTTATTGTAGTTATTTGTGATTGTAGAAGAAGGACAGATCACATTAATAGGCCTTAGCTGAAGTAATATATACAGGCTGGGCTAACTTTGATGCTTGTGCTTAGATGTCAGTCACTTCTGTCAGACATGTAAGATACTCAGATTCAATGTTCTTAAAGCAAAGTATAAGTTCATTGCAATTTTATGTAGTATCTAAATAAAGAAACCTATTGATCTTATATACTGTCACATGTTTTTAAACTTTTTTGGGTTTTTTTGGCAACATGCAATTGATTCTATAGTTTGCTGAATCTTAAATATAAATTAAGAACAGATTTTTCCAGCTACTAAAATAGAACTTCATACTGTAAAGTTAAGCATTTTAATCTTACACATAGTTGTCAATACTGTATACCAAATCATATCCTTTTAACCCTGAAACCTCACCGTTTATAGAGAAGCTGACAGAATAAGCTTCAGTTAAGAGTTTTTAATTCAATTCATTACCTTCTATAAACAATTAAGACCTCTGCTTTAATTTTCTTTTAGACAGTGTTTTCAGAACAAACGTGCAAGTCAGGACATGGAAAAAATATAACCTTACTGAAATGAAGTAAATTCACATTTCACTTAAAATATGAACTGTGAATACATGTAATTAAAAATAAGCTTTCACTATGAAATTTAATGAGTACTAACCCCTCTGAAAAAGGAGTGACATGTCATAAAAGCAAACCACACATGATACGACAGAAATCTCAAAGACAATTTTATTAGCACTTCATCACCTATCTATGTAGGTTTATGGACAGCCAGGAATACATCTTCATTTCAGAATACGAATCTTCTGAATTCAAGTCCAACTCAGTATTTGCCTAAATACTATGAATTAGAACATAAGAAATACTCTAATCAATTGCAGGGAAATTACAACTTCTTTCCTGACATGAACTAATCAGTAATCATTACTTTCACAGGAAACAGAACTAAAAATGTTACATTGTATTACCTGTTCAGAACAGCATCTCAGAAATTTGCTTAACTACATTTACATTTTTAACTAGATGTTAGATTTAAGATAAAAAATAAGATTTGACTGTTAATACCCAGAACTGCTATGAAACAAGAGATCAAAAATACCAGATTTTTTAAAAAGCTTTTTTTCACTGCCCAAGTAAAGATTTTAAATAAAAAAGGCACTGATAAACAGCTCAGATACTAGCTTGCATAATTAAAGTTCCTCTGGACTTAAAACATGAAATAATTACAGATGGAGGAAACATGGAATAGTGAGATTATAAACTTCACTCATCTTGTCTCTATTCATTATTCTTTAAAAAACATTCAACAACAATTATATCAGCAATCCTAGATTTAGATATTAGTTTGCACACTCACTAATACACTGAACATTTATACTGGTTCTCTGATACTGACAGTTACCTGCATTTTTCTATCAAGAAGTTAGTATAAAGAAGTAGACAAAGGAATAGCCTTTTACTATCTAGTTAACTAATTATTTTATATATATATATATGTATAAAGACCTAACTACACCCAAGTTTAGGACAACAGTAAAACGAGCATTTTTCAATTCTCATTACTGCAAATAATTCTTACAGTTTATTTCTTCCTTTCAAACAAGGGTTTCTACGGAACAAGATCACTGTAGGGAACTACGTAAGACTTCTTGTAATTACAAACTACTCCCAGTTTGTAACTCCTAGCCAATATCTGATAGAAGTAAAGTTTAACAAAGAAAACAGCTCAATCATTGATGTCTGTATTTTGAGCTTATAACTCTGCTGTAACTGAAGCCCAACTGTGCTGGTACAAAAAAGTTGAGATTCATGCTGGGACAAACAGCTGCTCTCTAGATGGCTAGACAACAAAAAAAGAAAAATCAATTGGCTTCATTTATAACTCTAAACAAAGGTGTCTTTTGCAAGAAACACAGGTTTATTTGCATCACTTAGCCCACAACAAAAGCATACTTGTTAATATCTACTGCTGCTACCATCTCATCATGTCCAGAGCACATGTCCTCCAAACCTCCTTGTGAAGGCATTTACTGTGTTCAAGTATTACTAAGAATGACATGTATCACTCAGTGTGGAGGCATACAAATATGACGAGTCAGGTCATTACACAATGCTTAACTCATAAGTTAGTTCATTTTAAAATAATGCTTCACTTGTTTTAGTGCTCATGAAAGTGAGTTTAGTACTACAAGCAATGAAATAAAGACTCTCTAAACTATTACTAGTGTCCATTTTAACATCCAAAAGAAGTGCTGTTATGATTTCCAGGCTGATTCATGTCTGCATCTATAAAAATAACTTAGCTTTTTAAAAAACATTTTAATAGTATGCTTTCTAAGGCTATTATGACAAAATCTGAACTTTTACCTCATCTTTTACAAAGCATCAACTTGAGTTAAATTTCATTCAAAAGCTTTTTGTAAGCACCCGAATGTCTTGTAATAGTTCACACTGATGTAATGAAGATGGCTCTTCACAACTGAGAGGAGGAAAACCATACTTATCAGTCATATCTGCTTTAATGATGAAGGAAAGTGGTCATTATAACAGAATAAACCACCATTTACATAAGAATAGCGTTAGATAAAAATATGTATTGTAAAAATAATTGTTCCAGCAACTAAAAACAAGGAACCTTAACTTAGGTGAAAGAAAACATTTCACCTGTTATTAGGAAGGGAACTGAAGTAATTTCTACATGACAAAATTCCAGCAGTGCTTCATTTATAAATAGATACGGTATTGTTATCACAATTACTCATGGTGAAAACTCCAGAAGAAAAATTACATTCCTCCTATGAAGCTGCTGTATAACTGTTACTGTTTACAACCAAACAGTAACCAAATCAAACCAAACTGAAAAAATGGTACTTAGCAAAGATTGCTCCTTGATCATAATAAAATGGTGTTAGATCAAAGGTGACAAAAAAAGTTTTGTAAAATACAATAAATTATCCCTAATTTTACTTCTGTAGCACCTATACTTTGCACACTGGTTTCTTCTAACTCCTAAGCCTGACCCTGCACAGGTTACAAAGTGTCACTCAAACTGGATTTGTACAGCTGTCTGCAATCAGCTGAAAAAAATTATAGTACCATCATGTCTTAAAACATGCAGTGAAACAGGCTGTTAAGATAAAGCCACACAATGGTAAATAGCTATCTTATGGTATCTGCATTCCCTCTGATATCCACACATTTTCCTCTCCTAATAATCAAACAGTTTAAAAAAATAAAGTTAAGCTCTGAGAACAAGCAGTAAAACACAACTTATGACTACTGCTAAAACTCTGGAATTTTCACTTGCCTCAGGTACAAGACAATCTTCCACTAAATATTTACCAACAACTAATCCTTCCAATGCAAACAATTTTTGTTTTTATGAAATTCACTGTAATTTTGATTTCGTATTACTATATAAGCAGATCTGCCAAAGAAACCTCCTCATCCCCTATCAACTCATACTATTGTTTTACTTCAAAAAAGTCAGGAAAAATACAGATATCATTATTCTTACTGGCCAAAGTTACTTGGTATGTGCAAACTGGTATTGTTTTAAAATAAGGTGAATGATATCTTTTTTGAAAGGCATGCAAATTAATTTTTAGTGTGTCCCACCCACCCAGGAAGCAAAACAAGTTAATTTATATTTGTTCTTCTGAGAAATGAAGTCACAAAGAAAAGAGATTTTGGTGCAAATTTCTTCTGCTCTTTCCTAAACTCATAACTACCAATTAATTTGTTACTTTTACTAGAAAACTAGATTAGTTAAATAAAGGAATATACACCGAGATTTAAACTATAAAATATTTTCTCTTCTATGGGGGAGAGAATGCAGGGTATTTGTATGGACAGTTAGAAGTTTTCAAAATCACTCTAGTCTTCCCCTTCCCTGGAGACAGAAAATGAGCAAGAATCTGCAGGTTAACAGAGAGCAGTCAGAAAGCCTCACTGCCAGGAACATTATGAATTACTGTTCTGTAATGCAGAAAGCCAATGAAGTCATTGCTACACACACACATCATTCAGAACTGATGTCATCAGTAAATTTAGCAAAGAAACTGCTCCCATTCACAACTCATTATCCTGTGAAGGGAGATGCCTAATTCTAAATAAGAGTTTGGAAACAAAGAGTCAAATAGTCAAAAAACAGTTATCTGAATTAGTGCTATTCCTGTGATAAGTGCTATGTATTACAGGCAAATTCCTCTGAACAAAGCTGAAGCAGAATCTAAGCTCTCATTTATTTGCAGGGAGGGAAATTCCAACTGAATATAAGGGTGAAAAAAAGTCACAATGAGGGTGTTTAAGCACTGAAATAATTTACTAAGAAAGGTTGTAGAATCTGTATCCTTGGTGATCTTCAGAACTTTGCGTTCTGCTTTGACTAGAAGATTCAACTTTTTTAATCTGTATGTACGTAACATAGTTGTGCATTACTATTGCAATCTTCAGCATAAGGAAAGTGTGTCATCCATCGAAGTGTTTTATTTTTGTTGTTAAACAATCTCCTCCTTGCAGTATTATGTAAACATTTTCGCTCTTTAAATCCAACCACCACCAAAAAGCTCCAAAACAACTGCACCTCCTGGCAGACTATCTTCTAACTTTTCTCTCTGGAATGGTTTGGTGTGGTCATGTGAGCAAGAGATGAGGCACAAGGGTAAGAGAGAAAATGCAGAAGCTGAGCAACCATCAGCTTTAGACCTCTGGAGCTATAGCATGGATTAGCTGGTGTGAATGCCCAATTTATTTGAGTGAGGGTGGGGGGCAGAGAGGAGAAGGGTGGCAGAAAAAGGGCTCCTACGTACAGGCTCTCACTTGGACCTAGTGAACAGAATTATGTAAGCTAAAAAATAGAGACAGAAAGCTAACGGTTTAAGTTCCCATTTTGGAATATACTGTCCAATTAACTTTGCTCTCTAACCATCTACTTACCTCTAGAAGTAGAATCCCTGAGCATCTTTTATTCTCCAGAATCTGTGCTTTTATTAAAAAAGAAAGCATCTTAGAAGAGTTGCAAAGAAAACACTGAGAATGGAACTCATCAACTATTTATTTGACTTTGCGCATTTAAGTAATTTGGAGACTTTGTACTTTTTGAAGTTGTTTCAACAAATGTAGAGTCAAATGCCAATATTTTATCCAGACATATCCAGATGAAGGAGGTCAGACTTAATTAGCTAAACCTATTCCATTCACCAGCACAGATGCACATCAACAACTTTAACTTATATTTAGCAAATTCGCATTTATAATTTCCCTAACCTTTTATTTTTCACTGATAAGGCTAGAAAGAGCTCTTCCATAGGTAAGGCTTGCCCTACTACAGACAGATAGTGTATTTTATCTTAGTTTACCTGACAGATGAAATGAACCTTTGGTGAATCTGATCCAAACAAAAGACAGTAAATTTCTGTCTTAGGTATTGACTAGCTACCTGCACCTTCCTTATCTACAACCGTTGTTTGTCAACATTAATTTTCATTGCTGATAACATCATGTACAGAAGGAAAGGAAAGAGTGTTCATGGTAAAGTTCTTAAGAAGGACATCCACTGCAGCACATTTTTAGTACAAGGAATGGCTGTGCATAATATTCTGAAGCAACAGTGTTCTGATAAGAGACTCTCTCAATTAGAGAGAACACAATCATCTCAATTCTCCAACTTCCCTATCAACATTCCCCATAAAATTATTCCTCTGTGAACTGTATGGGACACTTTTTAGTTAAAACAAACTTTGAAGGGAGATCATTTGACATATTAGCCTCAATTACAGGGTTCTGATTATTTACTTGAATGTTAAATAAACTATGCTGTCATTGAATTATGCTATTTTTAAAAGTCACACTTGATAAAAACAATGAACGTGAACCATTTTTACGTAGCATGTTAGAAATAAGGAGTACAGCTATGTAAAAGTACCATTTGATTTTTACAAAGCAGACAAAGGATTTTATAGAACATATCAAAAGACAGAAAAAGCTGGGGTTTTTGAGAAACAGCTACAAGTAAATGAAAATTTGAATTCATTTATACAAGTATTGATATGACTTACACTCATGTTATACCACCGAGATGTCAATGAATTCTAAGTAGTTCTCTATTTTTACCCATCGAGTTAAAAACCTCCAATGAGACTGCCTCATTGGAGCCATTCACATTAAGAGCCTCTGGCAGAACAAGCAGGCAGCCAACAGTAATTTGAGTGTAGCACTTTAATTAGTGAAATGAAAATAAAAAAACCCTGAAAAATGAAACTAAATTGGGTCACACAAGAGTAGCCTAAAGCATTAAAAGCATTTCAAGTTATTCTAGTTTCAGTAATTATTGTGAGTTTTGTAAACTATTTTGAGTTTTAAAAAGTAAGTCTGAACAAGAATGTCACCTTATTCCTCCTTGTAATTCATAACAGCACATTTAAAAGGTCTGTACATGTAAAAAGGTGGAGTTTTAAGAGAGCTTTCAATTTGATTTTTTATTAAAAGTGGCACAGAGTCATAATTACAGGGGGCATGTTTATTACTAATATTACACTAAATATTTATTTCATTTCCAGGAGGGTTCTAATGCTAACTCCACCCAGAGAATTGGTTTTAAGTTATGGTCAAACTACGTCATAAGGAGAATCTAAGTATTATCTATTGGGATTAAAATAACCCGTTCTGAGGAACAGTTTCTGCATACATGCTCATCTCCTACCCTATAATGTTTAAAGGCCTGAGTGACAATTTTGTTGTGAGTGACAGATAAGGTAGACTACAGAAAACTGAATTTGTACAGGCATATTTTTTACCTTTCAGTGAAATTAGGAGTCATCTTTTCTTCAGAACAGACCAAGCTGAACATTAGCAGCTACTTATTACATGGGCTAAATAGGTATAACTCACTCTTTTGTATATCGTCCCTCACCCCCGTATTTTTCACCCACAAAACCTCTCATAAATTGTCCGATACCATGCAGAAACAGGTGGCTGATGTCGAAGAAGGGGTCAGAGCCCAGGCTTCACTTTCAACAGTTCTGTGGTTTTGCAGCGTTGAAACAGGCCGAATCATTCATGTCTTAAAATGACTTCCCACAACTTCAAGTACTAAGGACTTGCAAGAAAAAGAATCTCAGCTTGATGGAGTGAAAACATGGTATGATCTTCCTGCAGAAATGTCAAAGTACCTGGTTACATACAGCACCAGTTACAATGCAACAACTAGGGAACAGGTCTGCAACATGCCTAGCTGCCACGAAGACATGCTTACTGGACTGACCAGTGGAAATGCATAATAAAACTCTAGGAAAGGTTCCTCTGCTGTGCTTTGACTTTTCTCCCCATTTTCCAGAGTGTTTTAGTATGCATTCTTAGGATTTTCTCCCCAGTTGGTTCTCCATTTTCAGCATTTTTCAAAATGTTGAGAAAACACAATACTT
Organism: Gymnogyps californianus; assembly: GCF_018139145.2. Classification (NCBI taxonomy): domain Eukaryota; kingdom Metazoa; phylum Chordata; class Aves; order Accipitriformes; family Cathartidae; genus Gymnogyps; species Gymnogyps californianus. The sequence continues at coordinate 19,591,733 of NC_059478.1, read as the reverse complement.
AAAGGTCACTAAATACAACTATTTTCTAAGTCTCATCCATTCTGTTTGTCTACAGCTAATGGGGTTATGTCCATAGACTTGCATTAACTTTCAAACAGCAGTCATAAATACTGAAAATCATTTTAGGTTCAGGTAGGAGGTAGAATGGGGGTCTGAATGTAAAGCAACCTTAAGATGGGCTTTAAGATTTTTTTTTGAAAAAAGTAATAGCCAAAGTTTAAGCTGCCCACATTTATTTCAGGTTAATATTTCACAATACTTTCATGTCAAAATGAAAGGGAACTTTTATATGTACTGGTGCAAGAAGAATGTCAAGTTGGAAACCACCCCTTGTGCAGCACAATAATCCATTTCAAGTTTCTGAAATATTTTAGTTATTTATATTGTTACATCTAGTACAAGTTTGCTGAAAAATAATCCTAAATTTCTCATTATCTTAGTAATGCAGAGGCCAGATATTCCAATAAATTATTAAGCCATACTTTGACAGCTTACCATATTTTGACAACCCTGAATACATGCACAAGAAAGTCGCTAAAAATCTCAGGATTTTAGATGTTTTTGCTTAAATTTGTACAGTGGAGCAGTTATTATCCATCTCTATGTAAATTTTAAGATATGCATATAGACTTCTGTATCATTATGTTTGCCTTTTTTTACAGTAGAATCAAACTATTTAGACATAGTGTATGATGGACACGGGTGATGTTACCCATGACAACTTGCCATCTAAACCATCCATTTTCATGTCTCAAATTTCCTGGCCAATTTTTGCTTACACCTGATGTCACATTGTCTAATTCACCAAACTCCGTAACATGACAAATACTTGACAACAGAAATTTAAAATGCTGAAGTTCAACACATCTTAGTGAGCAAAATATATTTCAAAGCTCCATTTAGAAATATTGATGACTTAAGGGTTGTAGCAATCCTACACAGTGCAACTGTGAAATTTAATGTATTGCAAATTTCATCACAGAGTTGATTCTTAAAATCAATTTGGATTTTGACACGCATATATTGCTGAGATAAATCTAAGATTATAATATACAATTAATGGAATATGCTTATAGCTATGTCTGAAATGATCACACAGCATAAGTGAAGCTGCAGATGGAGCACAGCTATTTTCAGCTACTGCAAAATATGGACAATCTCTCCTGCTACTACAATTTCACACACAGTTAGCTTCACCTCCATTTCATCCTTCTATGTTTTACACACCAGCAGTACTCTGCATCTGACAGACTGAGGCTTAAAACTTGCAGCTGTCTAAAGCAATACTGTTTAAGCTAGCTTCTGAATTAGTCTGAAAGTGAATACAAAATCTCTAGAAGAGGACAAAATAACCAAAAGAATTTTTTCATTTTACCCACAGTACAATTATGAAGTAATTAAAATATTTCACTGGACAGGTGCGAGCAGAAGTTAAGAGCAAGACAAATACTGGCTAACAAGAGCACCTCACAGCTACTTTCCGCAATGTCAGTTCACAGAATACTGGACCAATAACAAGATCAGTATTAATAAACATCTTTCAAGGACATGGAACAGTTGAAATCTGTAAACATCTCATTTGAGGTTGCACTGATGCAATTCAGCACAAAGTATTTTTAGGACTGGGCATATTTCACAAATCATTTGTGAAAAGTAGCGATGATACATAAAAATTCTCAGATACACATGCTATCCCCTTACCTTTACTTTTAAATTCTCATTTAAAACTGAGGCGCAAGTCATGCAAGAAACTAACTCTTGCCTTCTCTATTTCTAACACTTGCCACATACGTATAAGAAGAAATAACTTAAAAACCTGGAGGCTGTCGTAGAATTCTAATAGTTTGCAAGTCTGTTTGTAGCACAGACTACCAATATGCTGTTCACATGATGGGAACAAATACCTGCTCACATAATGAACAAGTGAGGTCATGTACTGGAATCATGGTTCAGAAAAAAAAAAAAAAGATTCATGTACCTTGAGGAGGTTCAAGCATGTAGTCACAGCATTAGCAAAACCCAGAGCACCACTGCTCTAGAACTCAGCAACATATAAGGTTGCCAATCAGCAAGTCAGACATCTTACATCTAGATGCAGGTTTTTAAGAGTAAGATTAAAAAAAATTCTTCAAGCAAGAGGGTAGGAGAAGAACTTTTAAGATTTTTAACATCCATTCACTCTCGACTATCAAATTTTCATTAGAAAGAAGATTTCTATGGTAACCTGAAAAAACTAGGGAAAGGGAAAAAATACAGCAAAAGGCGGCATTCAGTTTTTCTATTCTGCACGCATATCATAAAATACTACTTTAGCAAGAAGCTACTATAAGTTAGATTGTTAATTTTTAATGTAAGAGGAGTAAAATCTTAAGCTCCATTACAGACACCTATTACAACCAGCACTATGTTAAAACACAAGTCAATCCAAAATATGATGATTCTGAATACAATCTGTTAAGATAACATTTGTGGTCATTTCTCCCAACACTAATTCTCCACTGGCTAGTCTTCAAGGAAAGTTACTCATTACAAGTTTAAAAAAAAAAAACAAAACACAAACCCAAAACAATCAGCAAATCCAAAATACACATTTCCAAGTAGTGGTAACAGTATAAAAGATTTCCACCTTCTGAAACAGCATTCAAAAGAATGTTAGAAATGATGCTAGCACTCAACCATATAACCAGAATGTTAGAACAAGCCAATATTTCTATTCACACACAGAGTACAGAAAGCCTGCATTCAAAGCTGGATATGAAAATGCATGAAAATAGTATCACAATCACTCCTATAATTCAAGCTGATACTTAACATGCTAGCTCCAAATCTCAAGTATCATTTGTATTAAATTTCTTCAAAAATGTCACAGAAGTAAGAAAAGATAAAATAATAATCAAGATGTACATTGAACTGTGCTATAGCAGCAAATTGTTCGTATTTACTATAAAAGCACAAGCAGAAAATGAAACTGGGTAAACCAACACAAACGGACTAAAAAAACCAACAACTTATACAATCCCTTGGTTCCTATGAATATACAACAAATTCTGGTTCACTGTGAAGGGATTTGTTGAACAACCTTGAGATCCCGTCCAGCTCTATGCTATTTGTTCTACTACACTTAGCATGACTAAAATAGAAAAAGTTTTGAGACTAAAAATATTTACAATGTAAAGCCCTGATCACAAAATAGCATTTGATTAGTCTTACACAAAATGTGTAATTATCCACATGGTGAAACCTAGGTCTGATTCAGGATAATCAGAAAAATATCTACTGATTTAAATTCTGTTTGATCCAACTTTTATTAATGCAATATTTACAATACAAACTAAGTTACATCCTTGAGTAAATTACTGATAAATTAAGACAGATTTTTTTTTCCTCAGAAGTCACATTGACAGAAACGCAACGTAACTCCTCTAGTTTATTTTCCCAACAAATGACAATGGAAATCACCCTGCTCCACAAGTTCTTCTGCTACATCTTATGCACAGAGGCAAAACTGTAAGAATATTACCTGAACAAATATAACCATTCATTCCTTACGTGAGGACAGGAAGCCTTGCTGCTGCCACCACAACTGTTACAGGTTCTGGTACACAACCACAGCACAGCTGGAGACCCTCTCCTATTTTTCCATTCCCTTTTAGTACATTTCATTAGATTTTATTCTGAAACTTTTCAGCTTGTGTGTGTGTGTATAGATATATACATATATATAAGAACTGGAGCATTTTCCAGAGACAAATTTTCCTTTATAAGATTCACATATCTAGCAAAGAAAAAGTCTTAGATATCAAGTCCCATAAGGATTGTACTGAAATATTACTGGAAACATTCTTTTGTCAAGATATGAAACAGCACAATTTAGTCTTACCTCTTACCTTAATAGTCTCTCAATATTAAGGAACTACTAATTACTAATTCTCTGCAAATCTCAAACACTTTCTTCTTGATATTTAATATATTGTACCTAACACTGTAATCAGTGATTCTGTTGAAAATTATAGGCAGACTTTTTTTAATATTATGCTGAATTTAACTGACAGGGGAAACCTGCTAGATTTCCTCATTAATTTCACATTGTCGGTTATTTAACTATCTTCTAGCCATTAAAAATAATTTCAGCACCTCTTCTTGAAATCTCTGCTTTCCTGATAATTGATTGGTTTTCAATGTATTCTAGAGTACTCTTAAATTACAACATATTTGAAAGCATGTATTCAAGAGCTCTGTAAAAATTCTTCCTTGCTGACGTACCTTAAGCAAGATAGATATTTATTTACTACAGATAAAGGAAAGGTTTTGCCTTAGCCTAACTGACTGAAGCACAGCATGGGCTCTGAGCAAGATCATTCCCAGTACTTCTAGCTGTTAGAACCTAGCTGTTCCCACCACTGCAGAATGGAGTTGAACAGCCCTGCTTCTGTCAGGTTCATGCCACTTCAGGAGCTGACCTGACGGCTGCACCAGCCTTTTGTTCCTTGGGACTGAACTGAACTATCCTGGCCATTACACTACGGGTCAATGACCACGCAATAGCTGCGATCAAGAACACCAGTCTCCTTACCCTCTTTTTTTGCCCTCTTCAAATCCCCACACATCTTTCAGTTTAAAGAAGCTGGACATAGCTCCCATTAGTTACTTCACACTAGAGAAGGGCTGTCACAGAACTAAAGGTTCCCCTGCTCATATAGGGACGTTATTTTAGAGCAGTATGGCAAGTCTGCAAATCTAGAGCCTATGTATGTTGGACTAAAGAAATGTTGCATTTTCCTCTTGAGATTATAACCCAGATTCTCATACATTTTTTAAATGAAATTTCATAAACATAACATAATGTGTTAAATTATTCCACAAAGGATTTGGTCCAAAACCCACCTTTCTAGTTTCCAACTGAGCTTCTTCTTGGCAGCACTGCCTGCAGAACGGATCCAACTGATTCAGATTGAACTGTCCAAGAAGGTTGCAAGAACTGCATAGCAAGTTACTGGAGAAGCCCAGCTCTCTGCAAGCTTCTGATGACAACTGTGCTCCATATACACTTACCTGAAAAATCAATACAATGTTACACTTTAGTATTAAATTAGTTGTTTAAAAAAGGAAGATTTTAAATGCTTTAGTGATTAGGAAGAACAACTAAGTCTCTTGTAACCATTTTACAGTAACTCCTAATGGTCTGCCCTTAAGTGCGAAACAGCACCTTATTTTGAAGAATGATCTTAAAATAATAGTGAATTCTAGACACTCATATGTATATTTCAAGGTATCAGACCCACCAAAATTAATTTATATACACTTCTGACAACTCTACTGTTTTCCTATTGCTAGCTCCAAATCAAGAAAAAACCAAACATAATGAATCAGCTGAAACGCACATGGCTACAGCTCTCTAAAGCCTGCTCTTTCAAAACAATTTCAGTAAATTTCATATCACCAAAAACACACTTGGAAAATAAGTATAACAGCTAAGCTTGGGAAAAGCACAACCAGGGAGTGATGAAATGGACCAAACTGCTCAAGGCAAGTAGGATTTTAATTTCATGTTTGCAATAATGTTACAGGAAAATCGCATACTGAAAGTGTAGATAAAAACCCGCAATTCTGATTTACCAGTAATACATTAAAATAGGCAACTCAATTACACGGCTTCTATGTAAAACACCAGTTCTGTTTTTAATGAGCAGCAAAAACAATTTTGCCAACTATCCCAGCACTTAAGTGGTATTTGGGTTTTGTTTTCACATTCCCACTTCCCTACACAGGGATTTCTCACACCCTAGCTTAAAACTGTTCCTTCCAGCTGTATGCTGGAGGGGGGGGGGAGGAGTGAGAGAGGAAATTAAGAAAGGAGAGAGTTGCTTCTCAAATGCTCAAGATGCTTCTCAGTCTGGGTGAAAAACCTTGGGCAAACCCCACAACATCTAAAACACCAACAAAACAATCAGCAAGCACCTCCCGTGTTCAGAGAAGAGTGAGATGATACCAGCAAACTGGACTGGATGATAATAGACCAAGAGTCAGAAGAGTTATGATCGGCCAAACAGAAAAATACAGAAGAAAAACTAAGTTCGTCCTTCAGTAAATCAGACTTCTCTTCACATTCACCCACCATTTAATATATACAGCATACCCAGGTAAGGTAGAGACAAAACCCATTTCCTCCCCTGAAGTGGCCACCCTACAGCCAAAGGAAAGACATGTCACTGATGATAGGAAATGTTATGGATTAGGAATTGGTAGAAAATATATTAGGTGCCTCATTATTCTGTTTCTCTCCATCTGCTAAAAAAGTTAAACCATGAACAGAAAAGTATAACATACAGAAAATTACTTTGGAATTACCATTCTGTCAGGCAGAAAGCTATTTTTCTTCTTCCTATAGGACACTGCTAAAGTAATTTCTATATATGACAGCAGGCAAGCAAAAACGGGACCCTATTCTACTGGAATAATCTATTATTTATCCTTTCTGAGGGATACTGGCAATAAGAAATATAACACCACCACAGTAGTATAGAAAACCTGAGGAGGATGCCAAACACTGCTAAAGCTACATTTTAATTACTGTTCACTTATCAAATTAATGAAGATGACAGTAGCTAAAACAGTTTTCTTGCATCTTGCTGCTTGCCATCCACCCCTTTTATACTTTATTGTCATCTTTTCCTCACTTTTGAATCTATTCACCTGGGAGCAAAAATGGTATTACTGGCATTGTCATTTTGCTTCCACCAGCAACACTCCTCACACCTTTCCCTAGCAGAACTCTAGAGCATCTGCGTATATAAGGCCAATACTCTCCTGTTTTGGGGGAGACACCAACCGAAAAATAAACAGTGTATGAAAGCAAGCAAAGTCTCCATTACAAGAGACTTCCTCAGTGAGGAAGTTCTGGTTACACAGCAAGCTCAAAACAACTTGAGAATAAAACCATGGGGGGGGGGCAGGGCAAGGAAGAAACTGGCTCTCCCTAGTATTTTCCCTCAATTTTTAGTACCGTAACTATTACACTATCCTGAAACAGTAAGCATAATAATTATAGTATATGTCTCTGTTTAGGATTAGAAAAGAACCCTTACATTTCAGAAGCTAATTTCCCACCTGAACAAGATAATTTCAGCTACTTAGACAGCAATGAGCCTCATTTCAGCAGCATGCTCTCCTTTAAAGCTTTGACTACAAATACACATTACACAACTGCTTTGCTTTCACATTAGATAATTTAATATATTAAAGCAAAAGCAACATCAATACAAATTGCTTTAGGAAGTACTTAAGAGTTATTAGAGTGAAACACTTGACCTGATCTTTTGTATAACCTCATGTCTCTGGAGCTCAGGTGGGTGAGAACTTTAAGGGCATCAGGTGCACTAAAACAGAGAAAGCTGACCTGTCTGGAAAACCCTGAGGGACAACCTTCACACCTTCAGTTAGAAATCAAAAGCCACCTAGCTTCACTTTCCAAACCCATTAACTTTGTTACTAAGGATAACCCGTGTCACGAGATTTATAACAACACACAAATCCTATTAAAAATGGGCGAGGAAGCCTGCGAATTTATTTCACGAGCCGCTGCAACAGCTGCAGCGATCGCCACGTTTTCCGAACTAACAGGGCAAACCGGGGCCGAGGCGAGGGACAAGGCGGAGGGTTGTTTAGGCTTCAAAACGCGGCTCTCGCAGTCTGGACGAGTAGAGGCAGAGACAGGAAGAGCGAAGAGGGCAGAAGCACAGAACAGCCTCCGACAGAAAGCAAAAGAGGCGGCCACGGAGACAGGAGATGGACGAGGCACGGGACGACGCCTCGGGGATGGGATGGGCAGGGCAAGGCCCGCTGCCTCCGCCTCCCGCTATAGGACACGTCTCACTCCCGCCCCACCCTCCCTTACACCCTCTTTCTTTCTCTCAGAAAATCGCAGCCGCACTCAGCCCCGAGCGCGAATAAACCGGAACGGCCGCTCACCGCCTGCAGCCCCACTAGCAACCAGAACCAGCAACGCCCCAGGGCCGTTAGCTCGGTGGCTGCCGCCATCTTGGTGCTGGAACGCTCCTGTCAGCGTCGCCGGGAGGTCGCTGAAGGACCTCACCCATCGTGGATGCCCGACACACTGCCTGATGCGGGAGAGCGTAGACGTGCTCCCAGCCCCCGGCACCACCAGCAGAAACAGCTAACCCAGAACCTCTGCGGGAAATCTAGAGCAAAGCTGTTTTAGTCTGTTCAGAGTAGCGCTTCGCAGCGAAGCTAGAGGAGATACCGTTCCCCAGCCTTAGTCAGGCACTGCATGGAACAACCCCAAATAAGACCCTTTCTCGTTCCAAAGAGGTGCTGCCAACCGGCATATAAGCCCCTAGCCCCGGCGATTGACAGCCGGTCTGAGCAATACTGTTGTGTCTTTCCCAAGTGCCGTGGTGCCTGTGCCCAATGAGAGTGAGCAGGTGGGCGGGACTTCAGGAAGGGCCTCCCAATCACGAAGGGAGGCAAGTGGGCGGGACACCACCTCGGTCCGGCAGCTCAGAGCTGAGGGGAGAGAAGGAGGAGTCAACGCCCTGTGGGCGGGGCGTCGTCTGAGCGAGGCCAATCCAGTTGCGGGGGAGGCGGGGTGGCGACAGCACCGCCCAATGGCGGAGGCCGCGGGGGCGGGTCCCGCCGCCGATTCTCGGCGGCGGCGGCGGCGGCGGCAGCGGCGGGGGGAGTGGGCGGGCGGGCGAGCGGGCGGTTGGGCGTTCGGTTGCTGAGCAGCGCACGCAGGCGGGGGAGGGGCGCGCTGGTGGCCGCCGCGCGGCAGTTGGTGACGGGCGCGGGGGGCGGTGGGGGCCGGGCAGTCTGCGGGGCGATGTGAGAGCGGCGGCGGGCCCTGTCGCGCGCCCCCAGCCGCGCTCCCTTCGCCGCCCCTCGCTCGCGCCGTCCCTGCGGCGGCGGCGGCGGCTCCCGCCGGCCTCCGCGGCCGGGCCCCGCGTTATGTCGTGATCCCAGGCGGGCGGCGCTGCTGCTGCTGCTCATGGGGCTGCTCAGGATTATGCTGCCGCCCAAGTTGCAGCTGCTGGCGGTGCTGGTCTTCGGGGTGGCCGTGCTCTTCCTGGAGAACCAGATCCAGAAGCTGGAGGAGTCCCGCGGCAAGCTGGGTGAGCGGCGGCGGGGCGCGGCCGGGGGCCTGGGGCGGAACGGGCCGGGCCGGGCCGGGGGCCGGGGGCCGGGGGCCGGGGCAGGGCGCGGGGGGGCGGGCAGGGGAGACGGCAGCGCGGGCAGCCGGACCGGCGGCGGGAGCGCGAAGGGTCGGCGGCGCGGCTCACCCCGCCTCGGTGTGCCGCCTGGCCGGGGGTGGGGGGACGCGCGCCGCTGGCTACTTTCCCCGTGTGGCTCCTTGTGTTTACGTGCCCGAAACGATAAAGGACCTGATCAGTACGGTCTGGGGACTCTGCAGAAGGGGCTGTCAGCAGCAGAGGCAGCAGCCTTGGCCTTTGGGTTCATTTGCATGTGTGTTCTGAGAGATCGGTGTGGGAAAGGTAAATATTTCTGTAGTGTGTCTAAATGGGTTTTCTTAAAAGAGCAGCGGTGTTCAAAGCGATTAGGAGCAGTGGCTGGCCTGCGTGTGCCTTCTGACAGGCACCTGGGAAGGGAGAAGGGAAGCAGTAGTGGTGCCGAAAGTGAGTCTAGTTCTGCTGCCTGCTGCTGCAACGAATTATCTTCTTCACATTTAATTTCTACCTTAACCGTTTTACTGTCGCTTGGCATTGTAAAGGAAAGCACAGTGTAAAAAAAGAAAAAAAAAAAAAGCTAAAGACGTTGTTCTTAATGACAGATGGGTACTTTGTTTTACTCTCATTGAATGTAAGATGTTATTTTCTGCAGTTTACTGAGTGTAGTTAGTGATCTCCTAGACTGTCACTGAGCTGTAGTTAAACAGAATAATGATGAACTTGAAGACTCTTGTGTAAGATTTCTTTTGCTTTTCCTGCCTTAAAAAGACCTTTTTACAGTAATATCTGCCTGGTAGGTAACATCTTACTGCTTTGTCTGTTGTACGTAAGACTGCAGAACTTGTATAGATTTTACATTACTTTAATTAAGGCTCTTAGGGATGTGAAAAAATACCATTCTTGAACCTAGTTTGTGGTGCCTAGGAGTTGTAAAAACAGAGCACTGAGACTTCTGGTGTATACAAGTGCAGGGGCTGGTTTACAAACATGGTTGATTTGTTTTCTCATATTATTTGACTGTACTAAGTACAAAAATTTGAAGAAGAAAATGAATGAAATTGGAAGATAATTCAAGCAGGTGTTAACATAGTGCTCAAGGTTCAGTGGAATTTTGTATCCATCTGTTTTAAACTGGTTGGTACCCATGGCTTCAGTGCCTCTGTTGCTGACAGTGTATGTTACTTTAGGGAAATCTACCTCCTGGCATGAAAAGATTAACATAATACATGTGAGAATAAAGAATTTTGCTGGTAAAACTTCCTTTTCTTCCTTAATATATATGCAATGCTCGTGATTAAGTTACATATTTAGAGGATTAAAAATACACAGCTCATACTGCTTTGGGAGAAGAATCTAATTACTGTGTTCTGCTGATTTTATTTCTTAAGGAGAAGGGAAAACTATTGTCAAGTTTATTAAAAGTATGATGGAAAGATTTGCTTTGTAAGCAACTTACTAGTGATTCTCTAAAACCTGGGTAAGGAGGGGAAAAAGGGCTTTCTGCAACAGCTCTGAACTTGGGTTCTGTTTTTTTAACGTGAGAGTATACTTTGTTAAAAAGCTTCCAGCTGCCTGAATGTCTCCCTTTTTACGTGTTCGGTATGTATTTTATGACTAGCAAATGTTAAGGTTTCATTACAGAAAATTTTTTACCGTCATGGTTGGGGATATTTCTACTGAGCAGTAATATGGAGAATGGTTTTCTCTGAATCAAAGTAATTAGTTGGCCTAACGCACTTGAATTCCAATCTTTCTCCCTGCCCCCCAAAAGAATGAGATGCGTGTGTGTGAAGCGGCAGTGATACTATGATTTGGTGAAAATGACAAAGTAGTTCTTTGGTCTTTCAGTTGTGTTTCAGTGGGTGCTTTATGTTAGAAGTCACATTGCATATTGTTTGGGTACTGGGTTTTGAACTATGCTATGTGTTTGCATTGATATATCATATGATAAGCTGTCATCTTGGAAAGTAATTGTAAGAATTAGGCGCTGACTAGGAAAACCAAATGACTTCAGATTTGATAGCAAATAAAATAATTCTGCAGTTCTAATAACATTCAGCGATACTTTCTGATAGAAAGGGCTTTATCCAATTTCTTCACGTATGAGCAACTCCTGATTCTGTACTGAACAATTGGGTGGGAGAGGGTTAATTTCAGTTCAACATCTTAAAACATTTTGCCTGTAACATGAACTTAGAGCATGTTTCTGGGCGAAAAGAGAATGGGAACCTCTTTCTTCCTGTAAGACTTCATATAGGTAAAACTCAGTCACCCTGGCAAATGTTTCTTTTTTTAAGCTGCGAAGTACAGGAGATAGAAGCAAATGACCATTACAAATGCTGCTGCTGCTGCTTTTTTTCTCTGTGATGAGATTATTATGATCCTAATATAATTTAAAAAGGTATTTGTAAACCTGTGGGTTTCTTCATCATGTGAAAGATAACTCCCTAATTAAAAAAATAAAGAAAATCAAAATATTCATTTTAACTTCTCTGCAGCTGTTGGACTTAAGCTCTTTGCAAATAGTTTGTAGTGGTGAGATCACAAGCAGCCCAGTCAGAACTCAGTTTCAAGTACTTTTTTAGTGAGATTTGTACATCCAGCTATTAATCTTTGATATTATTTTCAAGTTTACATATAAGGGCAGCTAAATTGGCATTTTCTCCAGACTAAGCTGTCCCTAGTTGCCAGTGAGAACTTCAGTGTTTTTATTTAAGCCTGGTGTAGGTACTTGCCCATTAGCTCTAGGAATGCACAGTCCTAATAGAGAATATTGCATGTGAAAGCCAAATGTTGAGGTTTGCACTATCATTCCTGGAACAGAAATAATGTCTGACCACCCCCTTTGGTTTTTGGAAGCCTGGGGGGTGCCGGTCTGCCTCTGGTTTAAACTGACCTAGCATTAAACATGTACCATGCCATCTCCTGCATTGCCGTTAGTGTCTGTGGTGAGTTGGATCAAAAAACTGATCCAGCTGAAGTAATCCATCCATCTCTTCTCTTCCCTCCCCAAAATTTTGTAATGCATTGGTGGGGAGAAGGAAGAGAAGAGGGAAGTTTGTATGTGTTCTAGTTCTTCTGTGAAATTAATTTTATTCTACAATAGCAAGTACTAGAAGCACTTCAAGGTTGGGCAGGGGCGTGGGGGAGGACATTGCCTCATTCAAGGAAGAGCCTGTAGCATTGATCAGAGAAGGTGAGGATAGTGGATGGGGAAGGATTACTCTTTGGTGGGGTGGAAGTGAAGTAATAGTGCTACTTTCTAGCTGTTTAGTGATACTTATGTATTGGATATTGAAAATAGTCCATGTCTGAGTAACATAATGTATCCTAACAGGGAGAGCAAGGATTGAACAACTTTATTACTGTTTCAGATTATTGCTTCAGATCATGTTGAAACACTGGTTAGCTGTATGGTGGGAGTATTTCTTCTGCTAAGTGATAAACAAACTTACAGCTCATATCTGTTAATTCAGCACCTTGAATTCAGCATATAGAAGTCTATAATTTGAAAGAAATTCTTAATATTTTACTTTTTAAAAGTTTTTTTGTTTGAAAATATGTGAATAATTTGAAAGGCTAAGGCTCTTTTCCTAAGCCCAGGGAAGAAAATTTAATTGATGATTAACTGATTGCCGGATTTTTTTTTTTTTTTTAAGGTAGTTTCCTAGCACCTGTGGCCCTTGCTGGGGTAATATCCTTCTAAGCACTGTGCCAGTACCTAACAAACCACTGTTCCTTTGAAGTTAAATGATTAAATCTTTTGCTTTCTAGAAATAGAAGAGTTTCTGCTTTTTGGGGATGTTGAAATAATAGGCGTCTTATGTTTCCTTCATTTAGAAGAAAAAAAAATCTCCTGTCACTAGGCCTGCCAGTTGCATGTGTTTGGAAAATCCCTCAGAAAACTTCTTAAATTGTCCCTCATAATACAGCATGCATGGTTCCTTAGTATATTATTTATACTTGAACTTCATTTATAAAGAGTAGTTCGTGATTGCTGGCAATTCTGGCTGCACATAGCTATGCAAATAATTTACTAGCATTTCTTTTAAATATAGCTCTGTTGCCCAGTAGTTACTGTTTTCTGCTGAGTAGCCTGAGGCATTCTTTCAGAAGCTGTTTTCTTGTATACCAGGTTTCCTGAAATAAGAGTTTTAATGCTGCTTCCTCAGTGTATCTGCAGCCAGTGAAACATTCTTCCACTTTGCCTTGCTGGTTCCATCATACTTTTTCGTTTAGTTCCCCCTTACCGTTCCCCTTCACCATGCCCCCAGTCATTCCAGACACTTTCAGAATAAATTTTGAACTACTGCCATACTATGCTTGTACTTCCCATTGAAAAGGGTGATATAGAGCAATTGTATGAATTTTATTTATTTATTACTTTATTGTTTGTGACTTTATTTATAACTTTTTTAGGAATAAGTGTTGCAGCTGCTGCTGTTGCATTTTCTATGAAATTGTTAATGTCTGAATTTTGACTAATACAGAACTGTGCACGTTGCCAAGCACATACCAAGACAGTTCAGACTTGCTAATGGGCTCTGAGGCTTGGTCTCACCCCTTTTCGCTGGCACTCCAACGTCTCTGTCTAACAGTGGAAATAAGAGGCACAACTTTTTAAAATTTCTTTCCTTTTCTGGAAGGCTGCACATGAGAAACTTTAGTATTGTTGTACCTAGTTTGCCTCATGCTTTTAGTGAAATAGGTTTGAGAATTAGTTATGTGGTGAGAGCTGTGCCTTCGCTTCTAATAGCAGATGCTGTTCTGAAGAGTTATCTGGCAAGGGGATATTTTTGTTAGAGATATTTTGAGGGCAGTTCTGAGAGATTAAATGGACTTGAGAGATCGGACAAAGCATACGCCTCCAGTCCCTCCAGCCATGGACTGCAGTGGATGAAGTAATCACCAGGTAAGGCACTGCATCTTTGTAGATTCTCCATTGGAAAAGGTCAGATTTGGGCCAGTACATATCTATGTATGTTCCTTTTTAACGCACAAATTTAAGTTGAAGAGCACAAAGACTTACAATACCATCCTCCAGGGAAATCCTGGAGAAGAGCCACGATTACGATCAGCTGTTTAGGCTTGAAAAGGCTTGTTGGACAGCCAAAGAGATGCAAGTGCCATGCTCCTCTTCTTTGTGAATTAATGCGATATTACAGGTTTGGTAATGGTAGCTATGAGGTGGGGAATTAGTTCAAGGCTGAGAACCTCAGGAGAAAGTATTTAAAGGAGTTCTAGGTCCTATTCTGCCATATCATTGTTTTTCTACAGAGGAAGGGAGATTGGGTTATTTCAATAATGAAATACCTGGCAGGTTTCAGTAATGTGCTTGGCACCGTAAAAAGAAAAGTGGTAGCACTACTGGAAATCAGAAAAAGGTACTTTTAATGCCTTTATTTACTCTGTGATAAAGCAACTAAAACAATGACATTATGGCATAATGCCATGCCAATGCTCCCTTTGATTCTCTTGTTGCTTTTCTGCTTCTGAGCATGGCAAAAGTAACTAAAATTTTCGTGTCTGCAATGTGCCTTTGAAATTAAATGATTGGAAGTTACTGTGTCTTTTTTTTTAGTTCTCACTGGAGATAATTATCAAAGGAACTGGTTTAAAACACAGAAAAACCCTAACAAAACCAGAGACCCCCAAATACTCCACTAAATTAAAATGGAGTGGTTGTGCATTTTATATATGTATATGTGTGTATGTATGTATATAAACACTTATAAAATGTATATATATTAAAAAAAAAAGCCCCAAACAACCCTTGCTAAACTACTTAAACTTTGGAGTTAGCATAACAGGTTAAACCATTGCTTTCTAGTTTATCATGTACATCTGAAGTGAAATAAATTGTAGGAATTTTTTTCTTCCTTACTTTAGAAAACTGACATATTTGCAGCTGGATTCTTTTTTTGCACAGCTTTATATTGCCCTTGGCTGTTGAAGTTAGGGACATTTGAACAGTTCATGAACACGTCATTTCCATATCTACTGACTGGCAACAATGAGTCGCTCACTGTTACACTTATTCTGGCCAGACTTGTCTTGTCTTCTAATAATGAATGCCTTCCCTCAAATTCTTGCTCCTCTTTAGGAAATAGATGGCTTTTGCATATGGAATCCTCCACGTATTATCACTTAATTGGGTCAAAAGACAGCCTTTTTGTGTAATTGTGTGCAATCTGTAGTGTTTGTCACTTATCTGACGTGTATTTAAACCTTGTCAAAGCAGTATTAAAATAGTGGTAAGTGCTTTGCTTGAAATGTGGTGCTATTTATCTGTTTATATATTTGAAATACTAGCCTAGCAAGCATAATGAAAGTGCCATGCTGTAGAAAAACAGCTGAACTGTTACGTGTATTTGCATTATTTTTCAACCAGAAATAAAAGGTAAAAGACTGAGTGAAAGGAGTCCAGTGTTGAGAGAGGCATCTGAAATTTGGCCAGCTGGCTGCAGCCTGTCATAAATATGTACAGACTCTTAACTGCAATCTGTCCTACTCACTATCTAGACAGAGGGCGGGCCGTATCTTTTTCAAACCCTTAGCTTCATGTGATGCTCAAGCCCATCAATTCTGTTGGATTTGCCCACTCCCCTAAAAACTTGTAGCCCCGTAAATTTGTTGTGTTCAAAGCGCAGCATCTTGAGAAAGGCAGCATTCAGAGAAGTCTTCAGTCACTTAGGAGAGAAAAGCCAACATCTTTCCTTCCTGGAATTGGGTCAGTTGGTTCTTTATTCACCCCCCAACTCCTCTCCACTTGACCTCTTAAGTTTTGGAGAACTGAAGTCCCTCCATTTGGCGTTCCTATCAGTAATTGCCTGTATTAAAATTACTGCTAGTGCTGATTATAGTTGGTATGCCCAGGCACTTCACCAAAAGTATAAATTCTCAATACTTGTGGAAGCATTCATTTTGCACACAGATATGGTTTTTGTGTCAGGAATATGCTGACTATCAGGACATCAGTGTTATTGCAGGATGTGCCCTTGAGTGTCAGGGTCTGGCTTCGTATTGAGTGTCTGTATGTTCCCAAGTAATTAATTCGTTGCTGTAGTTTAGCTTTTTATGGCTATAAATTAAGAGCATATTTTTACCATAGAGGTATTGTTTGCAAATGTGTCTGCAGGAAGCCCAACTACATCCGCATGTCTTTTTATTGTCCCTAGTATTCAGTGTATTATTGTTGTCCTTACTTTGCAATATCCTTGTGTCATCATGGTTCCAATAACATTACTGCTACAATAATTATTATTCAAGCTTTCTGGTAGTGATAAAATTCATCATGAGTAGCTAGGAGTCTAGGGCAGTGAGAGAATTAATAAGATAATTAAATTACAAAAAGTATTTGGAAAGAAGCTATCTATCACTTTGGCCCAGTCTTTGTCTGCCTTCCTTTACGTCCATCCTCTCTCTATATCTGGTTAGAGTTTAAAATGACATCTGACATCCTTTTTTTTTTATCACCTTGCTGTTAAATTCTGAATACTAATTTGTGTTGAAACATATGTAAAACTTAAGTGCTGTTTTGATAAAACACCTTTTGATGACTTTGAAGTGTTTATGCAAACCTTGTGCATAATTGCTGTAAAACTGTAAAGAGTGTGGGGATGGGATCTTAGGTTCCTTAAATTAAAATGCCTGTCTTCCCCATTTACTTCTGTAGTGGTTTTTCTCTCAGAAGATCTTATTATATTCTTCTAATTTTTTAATATATATAAAAAAATACATAGGGGAGAGTAAGGAATATAGAAATTCATAATGTATATGATTATAATATAAATATTATGTGTGTATATATTCCTCACCCTCATTGTCTATATTTTCCAATATTGTAGTATAGGACTGATCTTTCTTGGACAACAGATTGAAAGGCAGTAGCATTTCATTTCACTTTGAAAAAGGTGCAAAAAGGCTGTTGAGAACATGAAGGAACTTGGAGATATGAGAACAACTGAACAGAGATTATGCTTGTTCCTCTCGCTTTCTGCAAAGTAGAGAGGGAAATCCAGCTAATTTAATTTTTTTTTTTTTTCTCCTGAATCTTTTCCCTGTGTATCCTTCCATTTTCAATATTTCTATTGTCTTCTTTTCTGGATATATTGTTGTTGAACATATTCAGAAAGATTGCATAAATAACATCTGTGTTTTCTTTAAAATATTTGCATTTCTTTACATTGATTCTGTGGGGGACTTTGGAGGAGGTTTTGCAGTAGTAGAAGTCTCTTTTTGCAAAACGTGGCATTTGCAAGGGGTTTTAATATACAAAACATTAATCAGCAATTGATTGTATTATATTGGAGTTGATTTTGATCATTCATTCCGAGCAAAGGATTTCTGTAATTATGAGAAGGATTTACAAATTTAGAGTAAAAGGGAATGAAGTCAAAAAGTAGGATGTGAAAACGATAGAATCTTATTCTGACATATTAAATAGACGAAAGTGTCTCCAGAACAAAACAAAGTAGTCTAAGATTTTGACTCCTTTAGCATTTGAATGACAGATGTAAATTGAGGAGAAAATAATTTTTTGGAAGATCTAATTTCAAATTTTTGATTCCTTCAAAAAACAGGGATTAATTTTCACAAAAGCTGACTCCAGCCATGTCCTTCCATTGTCAGTGGTAAAAGTAGTATCTCACAGGGTTTTACTCCCATGCTGAAGGACAGAAATGCTACACCTTGTCTATTGACCAAAACACTCTTGAGCACAAGTGTATGATCACTTTCAGAAGATGTGGTATTGTACCCAGTACACAAAATATCTTGTATGAGGATCTGTGTTTTTGGAAACAAATTCATAATGTCAGATTTTTTTGTATCCTGGTGTTGAATGAAGTGTTTCATAGGTAGAATCCTATTTCAGCTGCACTCCCACTGACAACTTTGGAGCCAAGATTTTTCAACATCTCATTTGTCAGTAAACCTTCAGCAGTGTGTGCTCTTAAAAGTGAGAAAAGATATTTTCCTGGAAAAATGTCTATAATTGCATACTATTTTGATACATTATCCTATGAACTGTGCTGAGATGACCATAGCACTAAAATGCTTTCTCTGAATCAAGTTAGTGCCTTTGGGAATATTGAATGTCTTATAGTTTGCCCCTCTTTTTTTTTTTTTTTTTTTTTTAAAGCCAAACAAAAGAAGCTTTAAAAGCCCTCCTGCTTATCTGAGAATAATTTAGTCTGTTTTAATAGGTTTTTAGGCAAATTAACTATTTTGTATTAACTTTGGTGATGCCGCCAACAAGGCAAGCTTTTGAAGATAAGTACCTAATAAATAGTTTGCTGTCTTATGATGAAGCAATTAGATCTTGCTGTCCAATTTGATGACTTCAAAGTGTGTAAAGTGGGATTGGACTGAGTATGTTTTTGAACTCCATTTCACTTACAAAGATAGCATTTCAAGAGTAGATGTATATTTGCTTTTTGGAGAATGTTCTTGTCTACAAAATGACCTTTTGGAATATGGTCATTTAGTAGGAATTGGAACGTTTTATATTTTTACTGTCTTCCTACTTTTATTAAAACAAATATTATTTTTTAAATACTTCTGGGCTTCCCTCCCTTTTCTCTCTAAATTGTTAATCCTAACGTGCTACTTGTGCAGCTGCTGTTGGTTTGAGTGAAGACAAAACTTGCAGTAGCTCTGGTGTTTTAGCAGGACCTGTTTAAGGTTTAAAGTTATCTTCAACAGGAGTGTACTTCATGTTTTTCTTTGATCAAGCTGTAAAAAAAATTTAGAAAAATTCTGGCATACTGCTTGATTTATACTTCTAAATTAGGGCTTATAGTCTGTGTGTTTAATGTGTATGCAGTAGTCTAGGTGTTTTCTGCTATAAGAAGTACCAGAACGCCTTACTTTCTAGTAGGCTAGTAGTATTTATTCTAGTCCTTGAACTGCCTCACAAATATGCTTTCTGAGCCAAAAGCAAAGGCTGAATGACCAGAAATACCTGTCTAAGCTTACATTTAAACATAGCAGTGTTCATAACCTGTCATGTCTGGTACAAACTTGAATTTCATCTTTGAAACTATTCAATGGCCAAAGCAGTTAGGGTTACATAAAAACTTTTCCACGGAATTCAGTTGGAACAACTTTTATTCCAAAGTTTTGAATTTTGAGGAGCAATTTTGGAGTGGTTAATGAAGTAAAATTGCTGTCAGTCATGGAGGTGCATAAGAGGGCTTGAGAAGTCACAACACCCGACAGATGAGCTGTCAAAGTTAGCATAAAATGTTGTCCCCCCAGCAGTGTGCCCAGCACTGTCGTGGGAGAGTATCACCCCATTGCTAGCCAGGGTGGTAACCAGAGGTGTGCCCAGCTCCTTTGCCAGCAGAGATCAGAGCATGGAGCATGAAGTTTAAGCACTCTTGATTTCAGTTTAGTTTAATGCTTTGGGCTTTGAGCTGCAGAGATGGCATATGTTTGCTTCTGGACAGGAAAGGACAGCCACCCCTTCATCCGACCCAGAAAAAATTAGTAGAGGATATTTGTCAGGCTTCTTAGTTATTCATGAGGCATGTTAAATGCATTTGGCCTAAAGGCAAATTTATCTTGTAAGTGCGTGCTCAAGCTTAGAGGAGAATATTAAAGATGAACTTTTGAAGAGGGGAAATGAGGAGTAGAAAGGATGTGTGTATATGAGGATCAGTGCAACTTTTGCATGTGTGAGCTATCCACAGTCTGCCTGATCCCAACAAAAAGGCAGAGAATATTGGGGAATACGCTTATTTTCAAGGCTGGCTTCGCTCTAGCTTAACAGTCTGAAAGTGTACTTGCTTCTCATTCCTATTGCTTTGTCATTTACCCTCTACAATACTATTAAACTCTCCTATCCTTTCTGATGTGAAAAACCAACATAAAACTGAGGTGGTGGTTTAGCAGAAAGAAACGATAAATCAAATAGTAAAACATTTATATGTATCCTCCTCTGGTTTTCCTGTCTGTGCTTTCCAAACCATACTCTGAAAAACATGGTCTTGCTAACATGTTTGTGGGAGCATTTTTCTAAACATTTGTGGTCACTGGAGCAACCCAAAGCATTGTTTCTAGTGATTTTTATGTGCCTACTGTGTGATTGCATAGTGCAGATGGCAAGGCAGTCTTAATATGAGAATTAGAAAAGAGAAATAGATGATAAATTATCCACATATCAAGTTTAAAGAAAAACACACACGTGTGAAGGAGGAATGAAGATATTGAAAGAGGTTTTTTCTTTTTTTTTCGTTGTTCTAAGCCATAGAAAAAAGCCCTTAGAAACTGAATGACCATTTTTATATTTTCCAGGAGCATTAGTGGTGATTATGTGTAAGTTTTAAATATGTGCACTCTTTGACTGGTGGAAGCTTGTGTCAAGGTGGCAGTTAAAACATGTATTGTTTTGTAATAAGTAATGGGATGTAATAAAGTTAAATTTCTTAAGCTGGTGCTATAAAATTTACATACAAAATATTTTTTTTGCTGGAGATGATGAGAAAAGGTTTTAAATGTTAACTGAGATTGAAATACTAGTTTTCAAGAATGAATGTTGGAAAACAGGGTAAACTATTTTTAGACTTGCTTCCTCTCATTGTTATGCCATCTTAATACGGAAATAAAAATAGCACTTACATCATGTGCTTTTTAAGTATGAAAAAAACTATTAAATGTCTGACAACATGACACGTAAGCAACAAAATCTGTCAAGTATTCATATAGCAGCAGGAACGAAATAGAGTGATTGTTCCTACGTCTCTTTTACTTTACTTAATATATGTTAAGTATGTGCATGTAAATGTAAACATGAGATGGCACTCTAGAGGTAACTAGTATGTTAGAGAAACCTATATGAAAGTCCTCTCAGATATCCAGGAACTGATTTGGATGAGTTTTCTGCCCTTGATGGAATCACATATCTACCAGCTCTCTGCAAATTCTGTTAATCCTTCAACCTTTGCTGTATCAGGTTCCATAATTAAATAGTGACCTAAATTGGAAAGAATATTTGGCTTCTCTATAGAAAAATGTCTAGACCTTACAAATACATATCAGGCAGAACTACCAGGTAGTTTAAAGCTTTACCAACTGATAAGGATTAACCAAGTACAGACATAAAACCGTAAAAAGGGATTGTTCTTTTTCATTTGTTCAAAACCTTTGTTACAAAGAATTTGAGGAGCTAAAAAAAATGTGGTATTTAAGGATTGGAAATGCATTGATTTCGAACTTGACTAAACTTGTTGTCTTGTGTAATTTCAGTAGCAGCCTTCATAATTTTCCTGTGGTATTTAATATACGGCATTGTGTAGTGACAAGATCTTAAGCAACTGCATGCTGTACAAGATGGAACATGGGAACATAGTGTATGCTAAAGGGCTGTGTATGTGTCCTCATCTTGTCCCAGGGAGACCCTCATACAGGTTTTGAGTGTTCGGTTTGGTTTCAGAGCAAAGAATCCTTGTTTTAGGCAGTTTGTAGACAGAAAGAACTTAATGATTTGAGGATAATTATTTTCTTAAGTTTATCGCTGCTTCCTGTTTGATCTAAATGCAAGGTCAAAATTAGCTAAAAATATCCCAACATTCCTTGAAAAGTATAGCACTTAAATTATTACCAACTGCAAAGTTTTTAGGAGGTGTATCATTTCAAGAACTGTTAGCATATGTCAAAAATCATATGAATTAGTTGCCAGAAGTATTCTTGGTGGCTGTTTTTCTCTATTTCTTTAGAAAACAAGTAACAGTTGGCACTTTTCCAAACTATGACTGAGCTTACTGCAATAATTACACATTTTAGTGCTATTGTTTTATTGTACTCTGCTGCCTTGACAGCAGTATGGATTTTATAAATGTAAAAATTAGTTATGCTTTGATTCCTTTTTTTTTGAATAAAAGATAGTCTTATCTAAAGCAAACTTCCTAAATTGCACTTTAGTACTTATTAATCATTCTGTGATTGGAACCTCCAGTAGGCATCACAGAATGCTTGTTAAATGAAGTCATCGTGTTTCCAAACTAGAACCAGACACAATTTTGTGTAGGGTTAAATTTTTAAATTACACAATTTTGTGTAGTTAAAGCATTAACTAGATTCTTAGTATTCTAAGTTTGATTTTTGGGGGTTTTGTTTGTTTGTTTGTTTTAACTGCCGGCTTATTTCAGGTGAATTTAGAGTGCTTTAGATTTTTTTTTTTTTTTTTAATGAAGGGATTGCTTTGACCACAAAATTTCAGTGTAACTTGTACTTGAGAATTTTATGCGGTAGGCTCACATATTAACAATTCTGGTGGCAGTGTGACTAGTATTTTTTATTTTATAATAGCTGGAATAAAACTACGCAGTGACACTCTTTCATGATTGGTTGCTAAAGAGCTAAACTTTGTTTTGGCATAGAAGTGACTATTGGGTTTGGTGAGGGGCTTTTTTGGGGGGAGGGAGGTGTTTGGGTTTTTTTAAAGTGAATATCCAAGAAGAACATTTACTAATGCCAACTGCTGGAGTGGCATTTTCTAATGAAAATTTAAGATCTCTTGCCTTGAGTGGTCTAGCAACCACTGTATCAGCAAAGTGCATGTGGCTTTCCTTGTTTGCGTGTTTTGTGGAAATTTTCCCTTTTATGCTCCGTGAGCCTTGGCCACGATGTTAGAATGAAGAACATTTTTTATTGAGCTTTTTGCCATTTTACAGGTTAATTTGTGAACCACTGACTGAACAGAACAACTTTTACAGACTATAAAGTGCAGCCTTGTAACATGGAGTAACAATCAAATAAAAAAGAGTCTGTTGGGGAAAGTAATTTTCCCACATCTTTTAAAGAGTCCGTTCTTGAAGCAGGGGGAAGGTTGGGGCTGTAGGGTCTTGTGATGCTTCATAGCAATACAAGAGATGAGGGAATGGGAGAAGGTTAGTACTAATGGTGTGGGCCACTACAGGCCATCAAGCGTGGAAATGGTCAGTAATGCTTCTGCCTCTGCTCTCCCTATCTGTGGAGTCCCAAGGATATAGCTGATTGGTTTATATGGGGGGGGGGGGAAATGAAAAAGTCTTCACATTTCAGATGGAAAGTAATTTTTAAAATACCCATAGGGACCACTCTAATACAGAAATGATACAGTCTATCTGTTTGATCTCTTTCCTTCACAGGTATATTGCAGGTATGTGACAGTATAAACTTATATATGTACAAAAAGTCACTGTTTGTATTTATACTGGAGTTTAAACTTGGTATTTCTGCATACAAATTTGAGAAATATTGCTATGGATAGAAAACCATATTGTGTCACCTGACAGAGAACTGCTTAGTCTCCCTTACCCTGTTTAAAGCTACGTGAGTTAGGTTTGAATGAGCCAGTACGTTTGCTCAGGCTGCTACAGCCTCTCTTGAAGATATGAACTTGGCTTCTCTAAGCGTGTTTATGCCCAAGTATTTGTTCCACAGCTCACTTGCATGTTTCTGAAGTGCTGCATTTATGATGTAGATTTAAGCATCAGGCTGTTCATGAAGTTACTACAAAATAGAGGTTTATGGGTCTTATTTCTGTGCCATTTGTTCCATTGTACATCACACAGCATATAGAGCAATTTCTTCCCTTGGAGTCCTGCACCCATCTTAGTGCTGAGAGAATCTTTATACTTGGGGTTAAAGGATTTCCTGAAATATTTTTCATTATTAGTCCGTGTGGATTGTTAATTATTTAAATAACTATGTTCAGTAGGCATTGAAATAAAACCTTTATAGAGTTAGTTACTTTTTAGATTAATTGGAATTAAGCTCATTAAACTAATGTTTCAGAGGAGAGAACGTATGTTTAGAAGACTGATGACTGTTTCAGGGACAGTATATAATTTCTGTGCAGTACCTCATAATAAAATCATGCTATTAAAGACTTTCCTGTGTTTAACGTGTATATGGACAAATGTGTTATGCTTATTATTCTATTCCTTAAATAAGAAGTAGTCTATCAGCCTTGGGAGCTCACTGGCTATTTCAAGAATTTAACCTGCTTTGACACTTCCCTGGTTTCTTCCTGTGAGCAGCTTGAATACCACTTACTCAGCAGTAAGTTAAATAAAATCAACTAAGGAGAACAGCATACTGTAAATGATGCTGGTAACAGAAAAGACATGTAAAATTGCTTGTAAGATGATAACATTTCATAACATTCTGGAAAACAACCTCTCATGTATTGATTTTCTTTTTTTTCTTGGTTTTTTATCCCCCCCTGTCTGCAAAGATGAAATGTAGTCTTTCAAGGAGTCTTATTCCTTCCTTGAAGACTTGCTATATTGATCTGAAACCACAGAGCTGAAATGGGTCATATTTTAACAGTGTTCCTTCTCTAATGACAATATATGGCCCTACTGTTAAAGTGGAAAACTTACTGCAGTATTTCTGTTACTGGAATTTGTGGAACAGTCAGTGAGGGACTTCTCTAAAAATCCCTCATGAGATACTGCAAATGGAATATTTCACTGACATCTGTGTGAATGGATAGCAGACCTCTGCAGACGTGAGTCCTTAGTTGTGCTTCATGGAAGCATACCACCAACTTGCTCCAGAATAAAGTAATGGGAGAGAAGAGTAACTCCTGTATGAATACAGATTTTTGTGTTTTCTTTTTGGCCTGGTGCTCCACTTATCACAGGCCGAGTAATCAGCACACTTCTTGTTAGTGCAACTTTAGGTTTCTCAGTGATAAATACAAGAAAACTTATCATCTTCCTCAGAACAAGGGACAAGACAATTTCTCCTTCTCTCCTACCGCCTTTGCCACATGATGAATTTAAAAGCTGCTGCATATTAATTATTCCCCACGATAACTATGTTAGCTGTTGTTGCAAGGCCTTGCTGTTACTTTAAAAATGTGCTAAGTTTAAAAAAGTATAGGACTTACCATTAATGAGAGAGCTTTGCCTTCTCTCTGAAAAAAAGGGGAAAAAAATTTGTAAGAAAACATACACAAAGGCTTCTGGTGATTTTTTTGAAGTCTGGTTCTGAACACAAAGGAAGGTGTTCAGGAGGTGTACAGAAGGTCAGAATAACAGTGTAGAATTTTTGGTGCTTTCCAGCCTCACATGTTCTTTTGCCTCCACTGTTATAAGCCTGTTGCTTCAGAACATGGCAATGTGTTTGTAATCTCTCAGTGGAACTAGAGATGAGTTACATAAGTTTGAGAGTAACAAATATAATCTTAAGCTAATTTAGCCTGGCCGTTCAAATTTATTGCACTGTATGTGCAATAACAGAATTACTGTATTTTCAGACATAACAATCTGCAGGGTGAGGATAGACAACTGAAGGATGTCAAGAGTCTGTGCAAGCTTGGCTGTAGGGAAGAATAGGAACTCAGTAGGTCTAAATAACTTAAACTGAGCCTGTTAAATTTACACTCTTCGAACAGATTTTTCTATTTTGGAAACCACACAATATAAATTTAACATTAAATCAACAAATAATTTAACTGTAGACACGTCTGCATGAACCATGTTTTTAAATCCTACTGTAGTGAAATTTATGCCAGGAAAATGGGCCTCAAATGAAACAAGCAAACAAACCCATTATAAAACAAACAGTTTGAAGTTTTGAAAACTTTAAATGTCCAAAATGTTTGTTCTTATCCAATGCACAGGAAAACCAGTTGGTTAATAATGTCACAAATGGTTAGGAACAAAATGAATTCAGGATGATGCACTCTCGTGTAATATAAACTCTTGCAGAAAGTGGTGTTATCAAGAGAACATAAAACACTAAGCAGATGTATTGTTGCACAGAAATTATAAAGGCATGTTAGTCACAAATTTACTGAAATGAGATAGGAGCTAGGCAGTGAATTTGATATTCCTCCCCTTCCCTATTGCCATTGTGCTGTTCTCATGCTCATCACATGAGAAATTGTTATTGTATGGTTTCACACCACTTTCACTGAGGGAGGACAGTGTTATCTCGATGTGAACTGAAACTGTATGGCCTCAACATTGTAACATTACTTTGCATATTAAAGAGTAAAAGTTTTTGAAGCTACAGTTTCAACAGTAAAAAAAAAAAAAAAAAGATTGCCCTGCTAGTCTTTAATAAAGCCACATGGTAGGGTTGGTTTAAATCTGGGGGTTTTGGTGTCTTGTGAGGAGTAGACAGTTGTTAATAGTAAAATTGATTAATCTGGAGTGTCCTTCTGCAATTAGATTTCATAAGTTTCTAATATAGTCACACTGGATACAGTAGTACCCAGGGAATGCTTTTGCATTTTATTTAAGTGTATATGCATATGTATCTTTAAACTTAAATTCTGAAGAAATCTGTTTAAAAAACAAGAATTAAAAAAAGCTCTATTGCTTGGAAACTGCTTTGATGTATTTTGGAGTAGTGGAGTTTAAGTCATTGAGTGTTGGGGCCTGTGTGGGCTTTTAAAAAATAACCACATGGTGTGACCTCTGCAGGTATCTCCTGCTTTACATCTGATTCCTGCTCCTTCTAATGCTTTAGAGACAGGGCTGAATGGTAGCTGAATGAGATTTGTAATGTTTTTTAAAAGCCTTTCTGTCCTGTTAATTAGCTGAAAAAAAATCTGAATCTTTTGAGGATTGTGATTAGAATTGTTACTTGTATTTTTTACTGAGCATTAATTCATGGTTTGAACTTGTGATATGCACTTTTCTGTTTGTTTTAGAGATTATTGTGCATTGTGGGATGACAGTTTCATGATAACGAGCTATTCAGGGGAAGAATCTCTCAATACCAGCTGACTGGGTAATGGCAGGTGAAACTCAATTTTGTCATGTCTAAATGTATTTGGAGAAAAACAATCCCAAATTTACATGTTAGATTCTGAATTGGCTGTCCTCAGTTCTTGGAGTTATAGAAGTTAGCTCTATGAAAACTTCAGATCAATTCTCAACAGTGGTCAAAAATGCACATAGCATGCTGGAAGCCGTTAAAACCAAATGAAGAACCACATGAGAAATTTTTTTTCCATCGGATACAGCAATTCTGCTGTGTTGTCCTTTCTTGCCCTTCATCTTGGAAAAGGTTACAGCAGAGTTGGAAAAGATGTATGACTGGTGAGGATAATCAAAGGAACAAAGCATCTCCCATATAGGGAATGATTAAGTAGACCAAGGCTCATCAGACTGGGGAAAACATGTTAGGAAATCAAAGGTAGGAGCCTGTAAAATCATGAGTAGTATGGAAAAAGTGAGCAAGGAATGCTTATTATACAAGTATAGGAAACGATCAAAAATAAGCTATTGGTTGATAGCTTCAAAAACACTGGAACAAACTGGTGAACTGTAGAACACAATGCCACAGCACATAATGATTATTGAAATGCTTAGACAAACTAGGGGTGGAAAAATCGTTGATCTAAAAATTCATTAATCTACTAAGTTGCAAGTAGGTGGACAATGGTAAATACATCAGGAAGATATGACCATGTGCTTGACCTGTTTTTATGTCTTCTCCAGATATCTATTGGCCTTTGTCAGAAACAGGACATTGGAGCTTTGGTCTGAACCAGTAAACGGGCCAGTAAAGCCCATTAGGTAATGTATGCACCAGGCCACTTCCCTTAAATGCCATGTGCCCCTTAATGCATCCTATTCATCCTTTTTGTGCAAGGACTTGCCTAACAGTTCTTCAGCATTGCGTAGATTCATAGCTTTTGCCTCTTCAGAAGGCAATTAAAGACTTAGACTGACCTTTTGTTTGTCATTAGTCGCTTAAATTTCAAGTGGTACCTAGCAGTTTTGCTAATCCATTTCTTCCAGGAGGGGATCCAGTCTTGCTTTGAAAATATCATCAAGAAATGGAGCATTTCCTTTGCTCATTTATGAATGACCTTTGGAACCTTTCACTATTTTGAATTAAGGCCTCAATTTCTTAAAATCTGGACATGGTTGGTCTCACGTTACAGCTACTGGATCTTGTTGTTATGTTCTCTGTACTCCCCTCCCCACCACCCTGCGGTATTTTTCCCTGTGAAAGTGCTTATATCCTGTAATCATCTCGCTTCTCAATCTCTCTGAAAAACTAAACACATTGAATTCCCTAAGCCTCTCATTGTAAGGTAGCTTTCTGATCCTTGAATCATTTTTATGGCACTTCTGCACCCTCTCTAGTTTTCCCCCAACCACTTTAAAATGTGGACAAAAATACTATGCAGTGTTTCAGTAGCAGCCTCCTCCCTGCCATGCACTCTGTAGTTTTTCCTCTGTTCTGCCCTCCTGACCCATCTGTGGATGCCCTTTGTGTGGGGAGTTGAATGGCAGCATTACGCAGCTGCAGATATGGCTGAAGTGGCTGGTTGTGTTAACCAGATGCCATGCTCCGACATTTCTCAATTTTCACTGAAATCAAATAGTAGATAGAACTCTGATAACAGCAGCATTATATGAAATCGAAAGCAGAGAATTTGTCATATTATCTCCAAACTAAAAATGCCAACAAATACTCAAGTTTCCATTTATTTGCTGGATACTAGCGACTTAGTTTGTAAATCAAAATACAGACCTTTTATAGTATGGAGATGAAAGCATAGCTAAAACTTCCCTAAACTCCTTTAAAGAGTTGATACTTGCAGTATTTACTGATTTATTTTACTGATAGGAAAATCTGTCATCTACCATCTATCAAATACTGTGAATATATGTAATGTGGAGTTCCTAGTTCCAGTCCAAAAACACTGTAGTTGAGTTGCATGGAGCCATATTTATGCAACTGTGCTGCTTCTATTTTTGAGCTGTTTTCAGGTTTGTCCACATGATACTCAGGGGTTCAGTAGGATTTCTTTATAGAAAGCCAATCAGGAAAAAAAACCCAGATCTTCATTTTAAAGGTCTAAATAGCATTTGGAGAGTGTTTTAAATGTGTGTGAATTTAGTATTTATTTGAAACGCTGCATAATTTTCAGTGTTATAACAGTATGAAACATGATAGAACACAGTTAAGGATGAGTGATGGATTACATTCTGAGTGTGTTGGTGGGATAAATAACACATCTTAGGATAACATGGTTCTTCCTTATTACTTGTAATAGTACAGTGAAAGAGAAAGCAGCTCATTTATACTTTTATCTCTCAGCTATTTTTTTTTGTTTGTATTTCCTTAAGGAAAACTGTTTCCCTGGTTTTTCCTTGAGAAAGTAGTTAGGCTTTTTGGATTTCATAATTGACAAGTGGTACTTCTGCTGTTTGACTACCTTAAATATTTGAAATTTAATTTCTTCTGCTTGAGAGCAACAGTTACTTTCCTGCCTGAGTGTTCTGATTTCTGTTTGTGATGTGCTTAAGCTGGAGATAAAGTGGTTTGTAGCTTGTATTTCTGTTCTGTAGCTGATATTGTCACACATTAGAGGTTGGAAACCCTTGTGGTAGTAGCTCTACATTGAGAACATGTCATTCATTGTAGCAGCTGCTTTACACTGCATTTATATTTAAATAGGAGAAGGTGATCTATTTTGAATTTTAAGAGTTGTTCCCATGGCAAAGTAACTTGCTGTCTTGTCTTTTTCTTCACCATTGATTGATCCATTTGCTTACTTATCCCCAGGAGTGGGGAGGAAGAAGTCTAGAGTAAAAAAGCCTTCATTTAGGAGTATGCTGAATGTTTCCTAATAGCATTTGAGTTCAAAAGACCAGAGTCCTCTGGGTCTGGTTTATTTATATAGTTTTAATTAGAACTGAGCCTCATTAATGAAAATGTGCAAAATAAAACAAGGACATTTCTTTAAAGTTTAAAGATATACATTGTGAGAGTGGGACTTGTGTTTAATCTAGGAAGCTGTGAGTTAGCTGCAGGACAGTGTTCAAGT
The DNA here is from genome assembly GCF_018139145.2 of Gymnogyps californianus. Lineage (NCBI taxonomy): Eukaryota > Metazoa > Chordata > Aves > Accipitriformes > Cathartidae > Gymnogyps > Gymnogyps californianus. The sequence continues at coordinate 19,561,736 of NC_059478.1, read as the reverse complement.
CAACTGTTGCAAAGGCTCTTTCCCGTACTGACCACTAGTATTCGCCTGGTTCTCAGTTTTCCTAAATTAATTATTGTTTCTTCAGATGCAAACTTTTAGTATCATTGGTCAGGTATCCATGTTCCTGGCTTCTGAAGTGAAGAGTTTGAATATAGCTGAGAAAATGATTGCCAACTTGTTGTAAAGTGATCTCTGTTTTATGAAGAAATATTGTTAGAGTGCTCTTTGCTCGGACTGAGGTTGGGACTCTGTATTGAGCACCCTGAGTGATAGAAGAGTGGGCACTCTTTGTCTCTCTGGTGCCTATCCAGATTTTTTGGATGATGAAGGAACAGAGCAGCTATAATAGTTCTGTTGTTTTTTTTTAAAGCTGAAAATATGGAAACACAGACAATCATGGTTGTAATGCCAAGTGTGTGAGCAGTTGCACTGATTTATTTATTTAATTGTTTTTTAAAAGCCAACCAGTATTTTGCTGTCTTTGTTTTTTGTTTTTTCTGGAATCAAGACCATAGCTCAATCTTGTATGTCACTGGATATTGGGGATATTTTTTAGAAAAGCGTGTATATGATGCTTACTATAGCATTAGCATGCTGTCAGGCCAAGACTGCATTTACTGTGCCTCCTAAGGTGCTGTAAAGTAGCACGCTGGTCCCAGTTTGGAGAGAGACAGACACACCGATCGGGATATCGGAGAGCTTGTTTTCCGCCCAGCAGTACCCCTTGTGTGATCGGTATTGGAACCTCTCTCAGACATTGTTAATGCAGAAGTAATGAACAACAAACAGTTTGCTGTGTTAAGAAGCAAGATTAAGCCCATCTCATGGCTTTATCAGAAAAAGAGAGACTTAATTTTTTAAGTGCAGTCTTGTCACAAATGGAACTGTTTGGGACAGAGGAAAAAACACAGATCAAGTATGCTCGTAGTAGCTTAAATTTGTGATAATTCTGGGTTGCAAGCATGTTTCTCCACTTTGAGAAGTACACTGCGTGCATTTACTTCAATGTTGGAATCATTCAATTTCCCTCCGTTTTAAAGAGGAGGAATACGTAGAGAACTTAAATGCATGCAACATATGGCTGAAATATCACGTATACTAAAGATCTAAAAATCAAAGTTGCTGTTTCCATGACAACTGTAGCTGAGCCAAAGAGTTCTTTTCATAAAGACAGCAGCCATGCACAGCTAAAGTTCAGAGTCTGGGAACCTAGGATGCTTTAGGGTCCACATATAGATCTCCAGGGAGGTGCTATTTATGTTTGTATCCACTTGTAACTTAGAGTGTCACTTGTTCCCAGCTACTGCCTACAAAACACACTGATGGGAGTAGAGTGTTTTTATGATATCTAATTGATATGTCTGACATGTTGCAGATGGGAATAGCAAACTAAGAAGTAATACCACCTTGGCAAAGAAGAGTTTTAAATGGAAAGTAGGAGCATTTCTATCTTTAATTTTGGGGGCAGGGCGTGATGAAGGCTTTGATCTGCAGCTTTTGCTAATCTGAATTGTTTATATGAATACCCATAACCAGATTATTTCTGTGCAAAGACTCTCTGATCTTGATTACAGGAAAAATAGGCTATTCAACTTTTCTGCTGTAGTGCCACTATATTTCAGTCATGTCAGGTGGAAATTTAATTTTTCTTCCCTCTGATGCTAATTGTTCATGTCTTCACAAAATAGGAAGAGTGAGTCTTGGCCACAGTTAGTCAAGATAGTGAAGTGAATGAACCAATATCCTAAGTATGACTGGTTCTGTGTAACCGTAGGGTTGCATTGGTGTATTTATTGTGCTTAACTGCAGTTTAATTCGGATTTTAGATTGATACTGGAACAGAAATTTTATGAGATTAGTCACTATTTACCCTTTTTTGAGTATCCAGACATAGAGATAAATCAAAGGTGGATTAACCAAATCTGTCTGCAAGTCATTTTCCTTCATCCAGGTTACCCAGCAGAGAAGCTTTATTTTACTCAACTGAACCAGATATTTCAAGTCATTTTTTTGGCTAGTCTCCAATATCATCTAAACATCTTCAGTTTAAAATTGTAAAATGGGTAATCTAGACATTTTAATTTTGGTGAACAAAAGCCCTATTACTTAAAAAGGGAGGAAATAATAATAATATACTGTAATTTTTTCCCAATTAAGAAGTAACACTTTTAATTCATGAAAACTCTTAAAAATGCAATTGAACTTTCAATAACCCCATTACTGTAACTGGTTGACATTACTTTGATTTGAAGAGTTCAAACCTTTTCTACTGGGATGGCCTGTACAATAATAGAATTTTCCTTTTTTCTGCTCTGGCTCCTCTATATTAATGTATCTCAGTGGCAGTAATCGAGTTTGATCATCATATTTCTGGAACAGCAATTCAAGAAAATTTAATCCCCTGGTGATACGAGTTAGCCTTTCCAAATGTGCTGTTATAAATCCACGTGAGAACTGAGCTGGTGGTGGTTGGCAATCAATGTTAGCACAGTAGATGGAAGCTAAGTGTTTAGAAATCCAGTGCCTCGTCCTTCATAAAAGAGCTCTGATTCATATTCCCAGTTGGATTTTGCTATCTTGGTTTAAGTGATTCTCTGCCTCATGAGCCTGACCTTCCCATCTGCCAAAGGTAGCGCTCCTTGGCAGAGATGGTAGGAGGGGCTTTGCGCCAGCTCATGGACCCATTTACACTGATATCCCTCAAGCTTTGACATGAACTCTAGGCTAGACCAGAAGCAGAGTCTCTTGGCAGAAGGAACAGCATAGCACACGTGCATTGAGCTTTGGATTGGGTGCTCAGATATATTCAGGCAATTTTATCACTGACTACTTATTTGAGGGGATCGGGGGCGAGGGTAGAGAAAGGCTTCACAGTCACGGCATGGGCACGTGAAATGTCTGACTAGATTCACTGGTCAGAAATTTCCAAATACAATATGAATTAATGAATAAAGATCTATTAATAAATAACAGGAAAAACATTAAAAATATTAGCAAATGCCTAGCAACAGATGCTCTTCTGCTTTCTACAATTTGGAAAAGGTTTGTGGACAATGCCACTTACCCCCATTCTCCTTAAGTCAGTGCTTTGTGTTACCAGTGAGGGCACCCTCTTGATTTAATATGTTATAGATGAAGATCGCAATAGAAGTTTTAAGTTGGCTTCTTAAGTGACATTGATTTTTGGGGACATACTTAGAAATGGATCTGTATTTCCTGACATTGTATTATGGTTAAATTTTTTTGTTATTACTTGAAATAACTGAATATGCTTTAACTTCTGTCATTGAAGTCTTGGCTCATGCATCAGGTTTTGAAATTGAATTTGTAGATGGCATTCTTGGAAAAAGTACCACCCAAATGAAACATTTTTTTTCTGGTTCTGTAAGTGCTACAGATGTATCACAGACTGAACATGAATGTCACTGAAACAAAATTCTTAAATACTATTTTCAGAACCAGTACACTGGAAAATATGTCCTTTCACTTAAATTTTTCTTTACCTCCAAGCCCAGGTGATATTCCTCGATTTCTATAAAGTATATGAGACCACATCACAGCAAAGTTGCAAATTTTCTGAGCAACGTAGCATTTTAGATGGTGCAGGCTCCGTCATCTGTCAGGATTCTGCAGATATTTGTATAGAAGAGCATCATTTTTTCTGTTCTTTGTTTTCATTTAAGGGCAAAAAATCATTACATTTTGCTAGATTTCAAAATGGAGTTTTCATGACTGGTTTCCCAGGCTCCATTTTATAGATCAAAAGTCTTTTGAGAATAGCTTGTGATCTTTTGTTTTAGCAAAGTGTATATAATTGATAAATTTCCTTTCAAAGTAATCTTTAAACATAGAATTCCACTGTCTCTGTTAAAATGGTTAAACATTGATTAGCAAGAGACAAATCCTATCTTACCGAGCCTAATTCACAAGTGAGGAGGGTTGATGAGAGAGAAGTAATTGCCATTGACAAGACTGTTAGCATTGTATTTGAGTACTGAAAGCACAGATGGGCTTGAATCACTGTATTGGGTTGAACCTTCTATCCCCAAAGTTCTGTACATGCAGCGTTTTCTCTTTTCTGAGGTCTTTCTTAACAAACCGCTACGCTGGCACATCAGATTTTCTCTCTTGAGAAAATTTTTCTTTATGTACCCCATGCCTCTTTGTACCTTTAAGGCTTCCATATCCTCCTATTGTTTTTGTTTTGTTTTTTAATTATGGAAATACAACTGTTTCATAAGTCCAATGTTCAATTACAGTTGCTTTCAGGCATTTCCTAAAGTGATTTTTGCCTGGGGGAGAATGTAAATGAGAATGGCTCTTAAACCTTGCACATCCTCATTCGGGATGTTACTAAACACAAGAGGAATCATTTTACAATTCAGAATCCATGTCTTTCTAATCAACGTTAGTGAAGTCTGGCCAAAATATTTAAAATCAAGCTATATTTTTGCTTGTTAAAGGTTTAAAAGTGCATGATGTCTGGATTCCAAACTTGTCTTCTACATTATAAACTGAAAGATAAGTAGAATACAAAAGCTTTCTCTTCCATAGTTTTAAATTGTAATACGAACATATTTGTTGGCTAGCTAAGTAGTTGCAACTTAAAATTTTACTTAGAACTGATATTTACACAGGAAGTTGCTGGTATTGACATAATTCTGCTGACCAGCACATTGTACAGTGGGATCATGGTGCTTGATAGTTTACTACTAGGAATGCACTTCTTTTTTTATGGTGTAGGACTTTATATTTACAAGAGTTCTTTCAATAAAGTCCATCAAGCTTCAGTCCTGAGCAGAAATCTGGTGATAATGTGATTCATTACTTTTAAAGCAAGTCAAGGTCAGGTGAATCATTGAAAACTGAATTACCAAAACACAGACTTAAATAGTGAATGCTACATGTTGATGCAGTTGGCAGAAAAAAATAAATGGATGTAATCTTTGGCTTTTTGCTAAATAGAATTATTTGTACAGACGTAGGTTAACTGCTTCGTTATTGTCTGGTATAATCAGTATAAGCTTGCCAGTTGTATTTTGGAATTTAGAAGTCTGCACGGGACAGATACTTTGAAATATATTAGAATACTTAAATGATCTAATGCTGGTTTTAAATAGCAATTTGATCTTGGCAAGATTAGCCTGGGGCTTCCTCTAGCTAAGCTTGAATAATGAAATATTTAATGCAGTGACAAGTTGTGAGGTTTCTAATAATGGTCTGGGTCGATCAAGATCAACTTTATGCTTTGTGAGTTGTTTTTTAATGGTGATCACTGTCTAAATAATGCACTAACTTGACCGTACCGTTAGCCCATCTGAGCTTATATCCTGCTGGAGGACATTGAATGAAGCTTCCAACTTTATGGGCAAAGACTCAAACTACTAGTTAAACCGTTGTAACTAATTGCTCTATGTGTTGTGTTAGGATCACTTAAGAACACATTGTGCTGTGACTTAGGATGTCCTTTATAAAAAACTTAATGCTTCATAGCTCTGGTATTATGTTGTATCAGTTTAAATAAGGATTGTCCAAGGAAGAAACAGGAGAAAGGGATGAAGTGAAGATGATCACAATCCAGCTGAGAAGTGTTTATGCATTCCCTGACTAGCCTAGAAAGTGATTTTAATTAGTACAGGAAAGAAAGACTTGTGAGCAAAGAACAAATGTTTATTAATAGTATTTGGAAAGGAGGATAGTGCAAAATAGTTGTCCTGAAAACTCTCTGCCAGATTATTTTCCCCTTTCTTTTAAGAGCAGAAATTGAAAATGTGGAGTGTGCTTTTCAGATCTTTGAAAATACTTTACTGTATTTCATATTATTCTATGGTGTCTGACTTTGTGTTATGTATCTCTCTTATTTCTGTTTTAGGACTTTACAAATCTGTGCTTTTAGAAGCAAAGAGATGAGGAAAGTAGGCATTTAAGTCTGCCTGCAGACCAGACTTATTAACAAAAACAATTTTGTGTATTTCTTACTAGTAAAAAAACAACCAAAGAACCAACTCATCTTCTCACCTCCGCTTTTGTGGTCTTCCTTTGTTGTTACATTTCTGACTATCAAGTTTAGACCAGGCTTGTGAATTTCAGCTGTTTAAAATACGTACCATACACATAAATTAAAACAAGCACGAGTTTACTAAGATGTAATAGTAATGATCTAGACAGTTTATCCCTTCTCACAGTCATGTATAGTTGAAATAATCTGCTATAGTAAGGCATTAAATGTGTACTCATGACTCCTGTTTTTTTTGGTGATACTTCCACTAAAGATATAAAAAAAAGTGTAACTTGCATTACCTGTGGAATATTGCTTAACATTTGCATAAACATACATTTACCAAATTGTACCAAGAGGGAAAACGCAACATAATCATATCATAATTGCATAATCTGTTCACTGTGATTATATTTTCTCCCTCGATGCAATTTAGTAAATGGGAGTTCAGGTGAATATGAAACAGAGTTTCTTGTTTACTGTGATTTGTTCAGTTAGTTTTGGGTGGCTTTTTTACTTTAGAAATAGTAAGAAATATCTTTTAAACTTAATTCAGTTCAGAATGTATTTCCCTAATGACCTTTTCAGACTGCTCAGGTATTTTCATGGAGGTTAGATCTGTTTCTTATGGTTTAAGTGTCTAGATTCTGTATAGCCTAGATTTAAACCAGAATAATATGGAAAACAATCCCGTAACGTAGAACTTTTTTTCCATTAGTATTACTTTGATTATTCAACATTTGTAACATTCCTTTACAGTAGCGAGGGATATAACAAGTCTCTGTGAGCAAAAAAGGTGACAAAAGAAAAGCAGTTTGAGACCTGGAAGTTACTTTTAGTATGTGGAGAAGAAACTATTTCCTATTTAATACAGAATAAATACAAGAAAATAGCTTAAATATTTGGAGTGTTAGTATAGCATAAAGTCACTTGTCAGGTAGATTTTGTAAGTCTAGTTTAAAGCTTAGTGTAATTTTCTTAATTGTGCTTGACATGACTCAATGGTAAGCAACATGTGGAGTACCACTGACTATAATGTTGATTCATACACACTGTACTGTATTCAGGACTTCGTGGTGTGTTTGTGTAGGATAGAGTGTATATTCTAGTTGCAGTTACTGAAACAGGGATAGATGTTCTTACGTGGGCAACTAGTCAAAAGAGCTAGAACCCTGTCATGAAGGTGGTTTTTCTATTTCAATGAGGTGTAATGATGTGGAGGCGGAGGAGAGGAAGCAATAGGAGGTATATAGGTATGTGGTCCTCACAAGTGCCTTATGCATATAAATTAACCAGATGCTATTTACTTTAAACTGTATTGCTATTTTAAATTTTCAGTGTTTTCACACAGGATAAGAGTCTAGGGCCTTGTGTATGTCAGTAGGTGTCACTGAGAAGCTCTACCATTAAAAGTAGAATACAAAGTCTGCTGGAATATGGAGTAAATCACAAGGCAGTCATAGCTTTATAGCTCTGATTTAGAAAAAGGGGAATGTAAGCTCTGCCCTGAGAAAGGCAGTGGCTAAATACATACGATCAATAGCGATGCTCAGAAGGAATGGATGAGTACTGAAAAGATGCACTCTTCTTTAAGCAAGGACACACATTGCTTCTCTTCATGCACTTTGACAACCTTTCATACTTTTTTATCAGTACTGAGACTCCCAGCCAGGACTTTTTGCACTGTAAAACTAAACAGTCTTGGTTGTTCATGTAGCTAATGGAGAAGATGCCTAAGGCCTGGGACAGAGGTCCTTCTCTGGATCTAGCTGTGCTTATAGAAGATATTGCTGCTGCCCAGCTGGAGGTTGCTGCCCTCACTGCTTTGCTGAAAAAAAGGGATTATATGCATGCTTCCTCATCTGCTTTAGCCTGGTAGTTTAAACAGATGATAAAGGCTGATATGAGCTAACTCACCTGACCTTCCCTGAGGTTGTTTTAGGAGAACTCATGTAATCCTTAAACATTATTTTTCCAGAGGAGAGGAAGTGAGTAATGGCTGATAGAGGTCAGCAGTCAAGAATTGTAAGGTACAGGGGTTTTTAGGTCAACATCAGACTATGACCTGAGGAGAACAACCGTAAGAAATTTCTATAGAAATAAGTACATGCATATTAGGATGGTGCAGGTATAACTTGATGATTTCCTTCATTAGATAGGAGTTAAGTTACATTTCTCAAGCCTAGAATTGTTTTCACTTCGGTGAGTCAGTAGGTGCTGGCCCACACGTTTAGTAGGCAAAGGCATAACACTTCTGAGTTTTATGTTTGTGAATTTTGGCCTTGCTTTTTACATAAGCAATATTTATGACAGCAAATAGATGGTATTGTTTGTTTTGAACAAACACGTCAAACATCAGTCTCTGCTTTGGTAGTGATGGACAAAATTATACTGATTTTACAAGCAAAGTGTTTAACTATTATACAGCGTATTCATAGAGATGTCTTAAAACATTTTTGGTCTTATTATGAACACTTCTTTGATGCACAGGATATGTGAATATCTCCATCACATAAGAATTAAAAAATAAAAATAGTGCCCCCTAAACAAATGAAAAAGAAAGCCCCAGAAACCTAAAATTTCTAATAACAGATCATTTTAAACATGACTAGTCCTGTACAAGTGAGTGGAAATACTCACTCACGTTCTTAATTATCTTGTTGAACTGGAAATTGAGCTATTAGCAGTATCTTCAACGAGTACAGGATTAGATGTTTATCTCACATGCAGAGGTCCAAGAATTAAACTCCTGGGGTGTATTGTTTGGTGAATGTGCTGTCTAACTGGGCTCTCCTCCCTTTCTGGAACACTGAGCAGAGCTTTTTTTCTATTAGGATAAGTAAGTGTAGCTTGCAAAATTGCTTTAGCTATATGTTACTGGTTTAGAATTTCTAATTTTAGGAAGTAATGCTACAAACATCTTGAAATACACAACTTAAGTTTGCTTACTTTTCCATTAAAATGTTTGTCACATGTCATGAAATAGTTCTTAGTTTTTGGTAAGGCTTTTTCCTTGAAAGCCGAGTCATATTACAGTGAAATGTAGAAGATATTGTTGGAAAATCGTGTGGCTTTGGGTTTTTGTTTTGTTGTTTGTTTGGTTTTTTAAATTAGCTTTTTTAAGACAACTATTGTTATATTCTGTTTGCAGGTATCCCATAAGTTATATTTAATACTACACGGAGGGCAAAGAGACTTTGAGAAGAATGTTGCTTTTCTGAAAGGCAGTCTAGAATCCAGACATATTATTTATTCATTCCTCAATGTTCTAGATGTCTTAGGGATGTACTTTGACATGCATTATTTCTGGCAGCAATGCTGACTTAGGCATACCCCACTCCTCCTTCCCTTGCTGCTTGTTCCAAATTCCGTATAATCTTTGTGGGATACAGAGGTAAACTGAATCAGAGACTTTGTTTACCATGTAGCAAAAGTGGTACTGGGAGGCATAAGGACAGAAAGAGTAGTGGAGAATGTGAATATTGCTTAAATATCTGTATATTGGTGGGGTTTTTTTCTGTTTCTCTCCTTTATTTCTCTGAAAATAGATACTTTGGCATAGAGAGAAGCTAGCTTCTGAAGTATTGCTGCCGGACATTGGAACAGGAAATTATGAAGTTGATCTCACAGTAGGGGTAGCAGGAAGAAGATGAAAAAATATATCCCGAAAGTAACTTAGTTTAAGTATGTATGCTATGTAAGATTAGATTCCCCCTCACCACTGTGTACAATTAAACTAGTAATGAAAGCATGGTTGAAGGTGTGTTTTCTCCCGTTGTATAGGAGCTCTGACGAAGAGTAAAGAATGGTAGGTAAAGGGGACAGAAAAGTAACAAGGATTGATGTTTATTTCTAGTTTTCCTTTGTCTTAAGTTGGCATGTTGGAAGTCACTGGAATCAAGACTTCGTAAAAGATAGAAAATTGCAGTTCAGGACTCAGGAAAGAGTCTTAATTGTTCTACTACGTTTTCACTTCAGCATTAGATGTAGGTTATTCAATAGTCCCTGTTTCATTGTTTATGGAATGGTTGCATACATTTCTCTGTGTTATCACAGACATCTGCATCTTCCATGGTAACTGTTCCTTGGGAAGTCAGTAGGGATGCTCTACTAATAATTTCTTCTCCATCTATTCATTGAACATTCTTTGTCTTCCCAGTATAAAAAAAAAATAGGGAGCCAGAAAGCTAGCTGACATGCACTTTAGTTTTGCTAAAGACAATGACGGTTTTGGGCAGAAGGTGCAGCGGTTTTCGAAATTAGCTGGATTGGTAAATGCAATTTGATTTGAAGGCATGAGGCCTTCAGTTGTGAAGGTGAACTGCAGTCTGAGTTGCGAGAGATTTACTGCTTGTTCTTTGGATAGCCTGGGTAGCCAGGAAAATATACTTGTCTCCAGCTGGCCAAGTGATTGCAGCTTTTCTTTGAGGATTTGAACAAAACTGCAGGCATCCATCTTTGTCATCTTTAGACTTGATTACTATAGCACACATTTTCTTTACGTACTTTATGCCTGACATTTTGCTCTAATCAGCATTTCCAAGTGAAACTGCTTGTAATAGAGCTTGCTAGCCTAACATGCTCTATATTCTGCATTATTTACAAGTTTACTCTTGGAATTGCTTAGTATTTGATTATCTGACATTTCATATACCCAAAGACTGACTTTATGGGGCATATATTGATACATATATCTGGACACACTAGCAGCCTGCTCAATTAAGACCATTCTGGTTTTCATGAGAGCCTGAATCTTACTATTTCCAAGTCTTGATACATTGATCTGAGCTGTCTATGTGGATTAATAATTTTTTTAGCCTCCTTGCTTACTGAGATCCTTCCGTCTTACATTTTTCTAGCTTGAACAGATTTTCCTTAGTTCTTGCTTTTTGCATCGTGCAACTGGTAGTGTCTCTTGCAGCCACTTATGATTAGAATTGTACTATTTTTAAGCCTCTGAAAATATTTGAAGTTCCGCACTTATTAATAAATAAGGCTTCAGTTTTACAGCAGTAAAAATAGAAGAGTATAGGGATTGTATCTGGAATTTGCAGCTGCTGAAAATGGTATTCATGGATTCTTTATGCACGCTTGATATCGCCTTCCCCCCAAGACCCTCAAACCAAGCATCAGTCTTTTTTCAGGCTTTAAAACTTCGTAAGGTCTATGAATCCTGTGACTGCCATTAAAAGAAGAAAACAGCCAATTTAACTGTTGATACTTTGAATAGTACTTCCTTACATACATAACCTGAAATACCTTTACAGATACAGCACTTTAAAAGGAAATGCAACAGTATAAACAGTGTCTGAGGAAATAAATAAATAGCTTGCCAAATAGTCTGCTTTATTTATGGCATGACAGCTTACTTGTGCAGTTGGACATATAGACTTAGACAAGCGTATTTGAGAAGGTACTTTAGAAATATTTCTCAGCACTAGCTCTATAGAAAACCCATTGACCTGTAAAGTATGCTGCTGAGTGCTGTATGTTCATCTGGACAGTAAATGTATTTTGTTATTCATTACTGGTGCTAGTGATCCTGAAGATGTTCTAATGCATACTTTACTTAACTCAGGTTTTCCTCTGTACTTGCAATAAAATGTTACTCTGTTTTCATCTGATTTAGTGTAACGGTAGCAAAGAATGGCCCTCAACATTTGGTTACAAGAATAAAGACACAAAAATTCTGGAAATAGCCTGATGCAAATAGTGTCTGCATTTGTAGGACAATGCTTTTGTTTTAGTCTTCACCTTTAATATATTAGTAATGGGAATGTCCCTGACCTCAGGATACTTTACCTCCCTTGGAGGAAGCTTGCTAAATTTTTAAAATTATTTCTCTGCATTTCCTTTAGATATCACATTACTGACTATTGTTTTTAATATCACATGAACTGATTCCCTCGGTCTCCAGGAAAAGTATTTTTAAAAAAGTCCCCCATCCCATCTTGTTACACAGGATCATCTCTGATGCATCTATTGGTAAAAAACCAATATGACACAAGGGAAACAAAACAACTCTTGAAAGAAATCATTGAAGTTATCTCTGGGGAAAAAAACCCATAATGGAAAATAAGGAAGAGAGAAACAACTCTAATTTATGGCTATAAATACCGTTTTATTGCAATGGTGAACAGGAAATCCCTGGTAGGGAACTGCTTGGTCAGTGACTAAGTGCTTGGGTTTGAACGTATTTATGAAACAGATACTCTGGATATTTGCTGCAAATAGATGAGTAGCCTGTTACTCCTGGCTCCTATTGCAACTTTCTCTCATTGTTTTCCGTGAGTTATATAAAATCTAGAATTCCTTTCAATTTAAGAGTTAGAATGTCAGCTTTTCCTGCTGACACATTTACAATTGATTTGCCCAGGAAAAGTGCAAAAAATTAAAGTTCTTTTTAAAATGTATTATAGAGTATAAATGGAAATATTTACCCTTGTTTCCATTCACATGAGGGAAGAAGAGATTAAGAACATTCAGATCATATTTGGTACAGAGTAACACTTAAATTCTTAATAGAGTTTTAGATTATAAAGTTAAATTAGGTGGCTATCTTTCTTGCACAAAATGAGATGAGAAGAGAAATCTTTTGTTTTACTATAAATTTTAGTGAAATTCCAGAATACATTGACAGGCTCTTCAGTGCATCAATAGGGCTGCACTAAAATGCTTGCTGTTTTCCTTGGGGTATCTTCTGTTACTTTAAAAAGTACAGCAAACTAGTCATAACAATATTTTCTCATGAGAATAGTGGTGAATTAAGGCCTGGTTTTTACATTGACATTACCAGCTCAGCTTCTTTTTGCTGCTGGAAAAATTCAGTACAGTTTATAGCAGTATTTCCAACTATATTAGTTGTGCTGGTTTGTTGGTATAGTGCGTTATAAATACCATTAAATCCTTAATAAAAAAAATTAATGTAAATAATGTGTCTATAATATTTAGAAGTCAACTGGGGCTGATTTGCATAGGTAGAGGCTGCGTGCTGATTGATGGCATCCATTGCATTGATGGCTGTATTTGTTTTAACCAACAAATGGGTAATTATGTGCAGACTGCCAGGTATAGAAGGTAATTCTCAGGTAGATAAATTATAGTTCTTGATCTCATTGATTGGGTCTGCTGTGGGACTATTGATTCCTATTTGTAAATGTTTCTTATCAGGATTGTAGAAAAACGTGAAAATAGGGAAACCTGCCATAAACTTCTACATTCCTCTAAATATTAGGGTATTAGGAGAAAAATCCACTTTGGGGGCATGTAGTTTCAAAACAGTAATTTAGATTATCAAGTTCTTAGAGCAGTAATTGTTCAAGGGAGCTATAAGAGTTATACAGCTCTTCAGGCATTGAAGTGAATGTGGAAGCTGGGAACAGGTGGAATGGGTTATCTTCCTGAGTCCTATCACTAGACTTTGGAGTATCTTGAATGATAAAATACATAGTTTGAGAAAGAGCATGTATTTCCAGGACCTTAAACTTCTATGATTTCATTTTCTAAAACTCTGATTAGTTAATATTGTATAAATTATTGGATAGATTAGATTATGGATTGATGGTTTCTTATTCTAGCCAGCAAGTGAAACCTACTGATTGATGATAAACTGTTATCAGTATTAAATAAGTTTTAAAATTTTTATTAAAGCTCTTAATTCAGTTTTTAATTCTGTGAAGGGTGGATGTACAATGGTATGTAAGTGTTTTGGGTTTTTTTTAATGAATCTGATGCTTAATGTTTAGACTATGAGTTTACCCAATGCCTCCAAGAAAAAAAATCACAATGTATATGTGATAGAAAGGACAGATAATAATATTGGTCATGGAAACTGCAAGATGCAAAGAATTTTTCATCTCCAAAAGCACAAAGAAGTGATTGAAGTATTTTTCAGATCAGTTTTAACATTGAGTATCAAAGTGGAAAAAACAAAGCAATAATGAGCTCAGTCTAACAAGTGGGATGCTTACAAAGGCCAGCAAACCTACCTCTGCAAAACTAGCTGCCATCCGCAAAGCAAGCTGCGGAATATGGCTGGGTTCTTATGTAGCACTGCATCTATTTTTGAGGCTAATGCTGCTGACATTCTCCTTTGCAATTTTGGCATGACTTTCACTTAACAAGGACTTCTTTTAGGGAAATAAAGCTTCCTTTTTTAACAAGGTAAATAAATATTGTGTACAAATGTACTATCAAAGAGAAAGATGCCCTTTTCCCAAATATTCATCTCTAATAGTCACATACTCCCTAATTAATAATCTCTTCAAAAAATCATTACACAATTACTGCTTGTATTGGGGGGCAGGGGGAACACATATCTTGAATGAATCTGCCAGAACTTCTTTCACCTAGCTTTCAAACAGCTCGACCACTCTACTACATCATTACTGATAAAGAGCAGAAACATCACGTCGTACCACACCTTGCTACAGCAGTATCTGTAAAGCTTGCAAGTCTCAAGGGACAGTCAGAAGAACACATCAAAGTACATGAATTTTGTGTGTGTACAGTCGCAACTGTGTATTTTATTTAGTCTGATACTCTGTCCACGTGGAAACCATGTTGGTGGAACTAAAATACCAGGACGAATTCTCAAATAATTGATGGATAAACATCTAATTGCAATGTAGTACTGTATCACTGATATCTTGGGCCTTATTCTCAGGGAAAACTACAAGATGTCTAGGTAAGGTAAGTTTGATAACTAAAATTTAAAATTTGGTTGAATCAGCCTTGTACTTGATAGAGACACTGATTTTTAGCGTTTTGTTTTTTTCCCCTGCTAACCCTTCACTGACAGGTATGCAGCAACCTTTCTGTGTCTTTATACAGGTCCTAGCAACTTGGTCCCATGCTAATAAACTCTTTGAAAGCCAGCTACCCTTTTTCTCTCAAGGGGCCTAATTAGTATAGTTAAGTTTAACTAAGCACAATTCTCTAAAACTGTAATTAGTTTGGAAAGTGTCACTCCTTGTCAGACCAGACACTTCAAGGACTGAACACTTGCTCACCTGTTCTTTTTTTTCCTCAAGTATATAATTTTGTGTAGTTTGAAGTGCACCAGAGAAATGAGTAGGGAAAGGTAAACTTTTGATGACAGTATTTTTTTTCTGATAGTTGTGTGATGTCTATTGTCATCCTCAAAGGACACCAGTGACTTAACTGATTTTGATAAGATATTGCACTTCATGCAATAATGTAATTGAATTATCTGCACTGAGTGTCAGCTTCATTGCTATCTTGACTCTCTGCAGTATGCAAGATTCAAACCTAGCACAATATGTCCTTTTAATCCAGCTACTTCAGTGTCAAGTGCCTGAACAGGTAATTTTATGCATATTCGAGAACTGCATTAGTAGCAAAATAGGGCATGAGGTGATACTGCAGCAAAA
This sequence comes from Gymnogyps californianus, assembly GCF_018139145.2. Taxonomy (NCBI): domain Eukaryota; kingdom Metazoa; phylum Chordata; class Aves; order Accipitriformes; family Cathartidae; genus Gymnogyps; species Gymnogyps californianus. Next base: position 19,546,346 of record NC_059478.1, on the reverse strand, counting down.
TAAATTCTATCTAGCTATTTGACAAAACATTCTGGTGAAGAAGTAGAAAATAAAATGTGCATTCTTGTGTGCAGCTGAAGTTTTTCTTCTGAGAAACAAACTTGAATAAGATTTCAAGACACCCTTCTTGAAATATCAGCTGCTCTTTTGGATCAGTCAGGGCTACAGAGAACTATGACAAGTCAAACTGATACTACGATTAAGGTCTGAGCTCAGGATTTATGCAGTCGAGCTTTAAATTCTGGGGTGTGTGCGTGCACATGCACAAATGGCTTCTTTGTGCTACGCTTCCTTGTTTATAAAATGGAAAGATACGTCTTCCAATCTCAAAGGAGTTTTGGGAGATTAAATCCATAAATTTTGAAGGCGTGCAGGTTTCATGGCAGATGTGGCCATCGTGGTACTTCCAGAAACTCCTACGATACAAGAAAGCACCACCCTGCACTAAGACGCTCTAGACACAACGGTCAAGTTAAGGACCATTGTATACTAGTTAGGTTCTTTTCAGAAATATTTCCTTTTTTTTTCTCTACTTTTAAAAATCTTTTCTACAGAAGATCCTTCATTTTAGGAATATACCAGCTTGGAATCAAATAGCTATAGATAAATGCAGTTAAATTTTCTTGGCATCAGCTGTGTTAGTCTTTCTCACTACTTCTATGAAACAGTCCCTGTTCAACATTAAAAACACTCTCCTTGCTAGGAATTTAAGCTTTGAGGCCAATATTCATTTAGTAAATAGTTGCACTCATTTCTAAATTTGGTAATTACAATGTGGTGGGCTGTTTCCCTCTCACCAGAAGTGAAAGAGAAGAAGCAAGAGCAGATTCCGGGGAGGAAAGAGCAGCTCCGTTAGAACATTCCAACCCTTTGTGGGACTCCAAAGGGAGAAAAAAAAATTACTGTAGATTTGGAGAGATGTTTTTAGGAACAGAGTTGAGTAATCAAGCACTGTGAGCTATCAGAAACTTAGATGGGAATTAGTGTTGCAAAGAGTAAAGTTCTTGCCGGGTACATTCCCTCTGACTACTCTCCCAGTTGTGGAATCTGGGAGGGTAGCTGGAGGGAGGAGCAGGGAAGCAATCACTTCTGTACGTTGAGTCGATACAAGGCTTGGCCAAACGTGAAAACTTAGTGCCATCCTTGTGGAGCTGCTTTTAAAAGCATATGTGTAGATTCCTTTGACGTGGTAAATGGCTTCTCTGATCACACGTATGAAGAATTTTATGAGAAAAAACTTCAAACCAGAAACTGTATTAATTTTTCGGTTACTTTGAAATACCTGTCCCATGACTGGCATTTATTCTCTTCTTTAATGTTGATTTAAAGCTATGAAACAGCACATTATCTATTTAATCTTTATAAGCTTATTCACTAATTTTGATTTCTAATTTCCAGTGCAGTGTAAACATCAGACTAAAGCTCAGTCTAACTGTAGCAGTAGTAGTTTTCTTGTTTATTGTATAAAAATTGTAAATATGCAGCAGTTTTTATCAAAATAGGTTTTACAAACTTTTGACTAAATTAATAGCACTCCTGGGGAAGAGCCAAAAAATTCTATCTATCTAATACACCGTTTCACAAAATGTAAATCAGACCATCACCAGTTGTGAAACTTTATGTAGCAGTATATTGAAGTTGGTCTCAAAATGCGTGTGTTCCCATCATTTCATCCCACATTAAGCATCAGATCTATGTGTATTTATTGTCATAGAAATTTAATTGTGTTAATGTAGTGCCCGACTCCTAATGAATAATTTGCAAAAGAAGTGGACTGACACTTTCTCGGCGTATTGTGTTTGCATCTTAATGAACATTTTCTGCTTGGTCATGATCAAAATAGGAATACATTTACATAATGTTAATCAAGCACTTGTTCTTAGCATTTGGAAAAGGGCAGGACTTAAATTTAATTTTTAGTGTGTGCATGTCTCTAACACAAATTTAACCAGTTTAAACTACAAGTTGCTGTCACAGTGAAAACTGATATTAACTATCCCTTCTACAAGCTCTATATTAAATGTTCTTTTAAGAAGTTTTATAGATTGATATTTTATAACTCATTCCTATTGCTTGCTCTCTAGACATAAATCTCACCTGAACTTTCCCTAATCTTTCTCAACCTTTTTAATTTAGATGATCACTTTCCATTTTTAGCTATTTATGGAGTGATAATTCTTTTCTGCTAGTTTGGTACCACTTCATCTTTGGAACCAGAGAATAACAAGTGCTTATAAACATCCTTAAAGATTTTTGTCTCAGAGCCTAAAGGAAGCAGTCTTTTTTTTTTTTCTTTTTTCTTTTTGTTTTTTTTTTTCCTTTTTTCAATGTTTAAGTGAAAATCTAATCAGCTTAAAGTTAAGAGAAACAGGGAAATATAGAGAGAGTTAGAAATCATTATTTTTAGACAAGGTGTTGCCTGTTCTCATTTGTTTGCTTCTTCTGTTCCTGGTAATAGTATTCTGTATAAAAAATGATGAAAATAAGCCTAAGAAAATAATTTGTGACACTTTAGTTGAAAAAGAAAATGGCAGTCACAGGCAACCTGTTTTGACTATGTATCTATGGTGGGTTTTTTTGCTTCCTTTTGTTTTTTGTTTGGGTTTTGTGGTGTTTGGGGTTTTTTTGGAGGTATTTTTGCTTCCTAATCCAAGAGTGTCATGTATTTCATTGTTTTATTAATTGATGACCCAAAAGTTAGCATTCATCTTTCTGGGATCAGGGGGAAAAGAAGCTTCTGCCAGGGGGAAATTTTGAGGTAAGAGAAATGTGTGTTGGCTCCCATTGTGAGAATGGAATCTTTTGGCCAAAAGATGATGCGGCAGTGCACAGGGAAATAAAATGGAAAGGTGAAAAATGTGAAGGATGAGAATATAGGAAAAAGAAGTGAGACTTAAAAAAAAAACCACCAAACCACTTTGCTACTTTGCTTTCTTCAGTACTGTTGTGTGCTTAAAAAAGAGCAAAGCATACTATGCATCTCCCCCCCCCCCCCCCATCTTTCAGAAACAGCTAAAATGTGCTTTTCTCATTTTTCAGTGGCAAACAGAGCAAGACTACAGGGACTTGTATACTTTCAGGCATATTGTAAGAATCGGATTATGAGGGAAATGATCAGCAGTACAAATGCACTGTGTAAGCTGCTGGATTCCTGAATGGTGTTTAGCAAGTCATTTGAAGCACAGGCTTGTGTTGTTAGTGCTTCTGTGACAGCATCTTTCATCCGTTAGCACTAATTGTGCCCGTAATGGTTCTTTTGGGCCTGCTTTGAAATTTCAGTGCAGTTCCAATATGACTAGAATCAGGTATCAGTTGATGTAGTAGTCCAACTGTCTCCCAGTGTTTAATTGTCATAAAAATCATATGCAGACTGTATGAAGCAATTCTGTCCCTGATCTTGGTTCTCACAGGTAGAAAGCACTGTTTTCTATCAGCTTCTCACTGAGATAAATCATCCATTATCAGTGTTAAAACATAGAGCTTCAAGCTGCACCTTTTACTCTGCAGTAAGCTCGCACAACTTGTTTTCGTTTGGAAAAATAGCATGTCTGTGTGTACAGCTGTAGGACAACAGCAGGAAAAAAGAACTATATACTGGTAACAGCAAAACAAAGACGATTTGCTTTCTTTTGATAATATTCATCTATATATGGTGACTTTATTGTTGTGAATTGTTTGATTAGAGACCGTGGATTTACTGAGAAAACTTCAAATTTTCTCTTGATTGCCTTTATGCAAAAAAAATAGTGATCTGGCTTTTGCCATCCCAAACTTCTTTTTGCAGTCTGAATGGCTATGACATTTCCTTAGCACCAGGCACTTTTGACAAAATGTCTTTCTCTCAGAACTTCCTCTTCACCCCTAGCGTTGCTTCCCAGATGAAGCAAAAATCATAAGAGGATCAAATTGAGAATCATTCTTTGGTCCTGGTAGATGAATTTTGCTGTATTTCGATGCGGCTGTTGAAAAAGTGCATCTGTCCTCAGTTTCCCTCAGCTCTCTGCTGCGTTTTCATTGAAAGTTACATCACTTGTTTATGGTTTACCATACTGGCTTAAGCCACCAATGGACATAGGTTTGTGGTAAGAGTCTAAGATGGGAGGTAGGGCTGAGGAGGAGCAGACACATGGCCCGTTCCTCATTCCTGGTATGGAACAGTACTTCCAAGACTCTACTGTGTCTGTCTGAGCTCTTCTGTACAATAATTGAGAGTCCAAAGGAGCTGACAAATATTGCACTGACATCTGGAATTTTAGGAAAGCCAAACAAAAGCATGTGACGTCTGCCATCACCTTTACTACAAATACTTAGCAGACACTCTGGTAGTAAAGCACAAGTTTAATGACCAGCCTTGTAAAGATAATTACTGGTTTCGATTTTACAGAGAGTTTGACTGGTTTATGAAGTGTACATAGTAGCTGAAGTTGTATAATGAGAATATGATGGTGTGCAATGTGAAGATTTTGTTTTGAGGAGGAAGTGCAATGTTTTGATAGTCCAGGTTCCTTCTGAAAGGAAATGAATTAGCAATTCACTGTTGTGAACCTTTGAAGGGTCTGAGTAATCTTTAAATTCATTCAGTTCTGGGAAGAGCATTGCAAGCTGATGCGTAATAGCTGCTTCCAAAATAGATATGGACAATGGACTCTTCTTGTGGGAGAAGGAAGAGTGATTTGAGTATTTTCACTTTGAAATCAGAAGTCTAGTGTCTTTAACTCATTCTTTCAAATATACATGAGCACTATTTAATTTTTTTACTGGCAAAATTTTTTCCACTCAGAGGAAGTTCTGATTTTGGTGTCATTAGATATTCCAATGGGTCTCTGCACTTCAAGGATGGAGAAATTGATCCCTTAGCATAAGTTTCATTTGCATAAGTATGCTATATCTGTGCTGCATAATTATAGACCACCAGAACGAGCAGCAGAATATTACATGTCTGGAACTTGAAAAATTCTTTTAATTTAACATTTTTGTATTTTTTGTCAGTCAAGGGTTTGTTTCATTTTACGGAATAGTTGAATAGGGAAACTATGAAGTACCAGTTTCAAGCATCTACTCTATATATTAGTCATCAGCAAGCATGCTATGTCAATGTTTTATTCTGTATTAAGAATTTTGCATTCTCTCTCTCTCTCTCTCTCTTTTTTTTTTTTAAGCAAAATACAGGCATAAAAATGCATATGCCTAGCTTGGATTGGGAGATAAATCTCTAAAAATGTAGCATGGAGCAGAAAACAAAAATAGCTGAAAAAAACCCAAATAGTTCCATTTGTCACAGTGTAGTGATTATCCAGATCTGGACATATATAAGAGAGCTTAAGAATAAACATTTCCAAGTGATTTTTGTTTGTCTAGTGTTCACAGCTTCTTCAGAGTGAAGGTGAAATCTTTCCAGGAAGCATTCATGTATTACCAAAGATAAATATCTAATGAAACATTTAAAAATTAAAGTGGAGGTAGCAAATGTTGTCTATGGGATATAATTTGTGAAATGCGAAGTAGAACAAAACTCTTAACTGCAAAAAAGCATAATTTCTGTTTATGTTCTGTAGGTGTGTTTGACCTGGGGGAGCTGTCTTGCAATTGCCATTATCTTAATCTGGGGACTGCTTCTGCATCAATAGATGAAGCGTGGATTTTCTTAGATGAGAAGAATAATTTTTCTATCCATAAGTGTTTAGCTTCTTTATTCCTGTTGCTTTGTTTTTAATTGTAAACGAAAACTAGGCAACAGCAACTTGGATGCAGGCTTCTTAACATTTGGGAGTATTTAAGACAGAGGAGTAGAAGCTTCAGTGTGCTCAAGAGGAAGCAGGAGAGTTTAGGGAACACTGGGGAGATTTGACACTGGAAGCTGAAGAGCTAGAAGCTTGGTGCTTAAAATTAAGCCAGTGAAGGGGGGCAAGGTGTGTTTGAGAAGACACTAATAGCTGTGAACAGAACACAAATAGGGCCATCGTAGCTGAAAATTCACAATTGTGGACCTTATTACAAAGTACTTGGTGTAATTGTGCACTGGTAAGCAGTTTTTGATGTTGGTGGCAGGGAATTATTTTGGGTGGGTTTTTTTGTTTTGAGGTTTTTTTTTTAGGAGGTACTATAATTGAGTACTAGATCTTTTTTACCCCAAAAGAAGTAAATGCTGTGTCTTCCCACTGGCAGAGCTTTGAGAAGAAAGGAGTTGGATGATATATTCCTCCCCTTTAGTTTACGGGTCTGCAATCAAAAAACTTGTTTACTTTGGTACGCCAGCACAAATATCAAGTGTATTGAAAGATCCTCTGGTTCCTCACTTTGATATATTGCTGAATACTAGTATACTTCCTCTAAACAGATCAGTGGCTCTGTATACTTGGTTCTTTTTTCAGTCTCTAATAAATGGGCAAGAAATGTCTTGATTATTTTTATAGAAATAGGTACGTTCTGTAGAGCAGAAGTTTGTGCTTGGAGGGAGTTTAAGGGGAGCTAAAGTGATGTCCCCAGTGTTTTCATCCTGCTTCACGAGCCTTTTGTATGTCATGTTATATTACCTCCGAGTTGGAAGATACTAAACCAAAATCCATTAAGACAAGACCTAATGTTATCTCAACTGCCTTACATATAAAAAGACAGATGAAGACTATCATTCTTCTGTATAGAGAAAGCCAAATGTCCATTCCCTCTCAAATTCCCGAGGCTTTATAAACAAGCATTTGTGTTCATTCTTTGATAAAGCAACCACAGAAGAAAGGCTGAGGCAGTTGATTGCATAAGCCTGATGGTTGGAAGATGGGATCCTCAGGCCTCTCACTGCTTCCTGGCCTCAGACTGTTCTCATTCGAGTCTATTAAAAGCTACCTAAAAAACTTCAAAAACTTATGAAACTGCTGGGGTTTTTTGTATGAAACTAGCACTATTTCTTTACCTCCAGTGCACTCGGTTAGACCTCAAGGGTGTCTGGTGTTCTTTCATTGTACTATACAGGGGTATATTTTTCTGTTCTCTGAGATGATTTCCCACCTATTTTAGTGGTTTTCTGGCTGTTTTTTCTTTAACTTCACTTGCTAGAACTACAGTTGTGTTTTAATGGTGGTTTTCAATAAAGCCTAAGACTCCTTCTCTCTGGTTTGAGTTAACAGGAGAGTTGTTGTTCAGCTGCATAATGTAGAATAAAAGGAGAACATTGTTAATTATAAATGACTAGCCTTATTAACTGTGTCCAGACATATATTGCAGAATTCTGATGCCCTTCCCAAGGGTAAGCTTGAGATAGCTGTGAACTGCCAGGTTTACTTTCTGTATAGACTCTATTCCCAGCTCTCACCAAAATAATCTAGACTTTTTGAACTGTTATGCAACTGTAGGTGTCTGTATGTACAAATAAGAAATTCTGGATACCAAGTTTGCTCTTTAGTGGAGTGTGGAATAATACAACATATTCTAATTGATAGCCAACTTGTACATTATTTTTTGTTTCTAATTCCTTTCCTTCGTCCCCATTTTTAATGTACTTTGACCTCCTGAATTCACCACATTGATTGGGGAATTAAATATGTTGTCTTGGATGTGCTTGAAGCCCTAACTGTTGTTAGCTTGGAGTAATTAATAGTAAGGCCCTCCATTATTTAAATCCTTTTGGAGATCATCAGTGATCTTGAAGGTTGACTTGCCTTTAAGACCACTGAAACAGAAGGAAGTTTATATGTTCCTTTGCTTGTATTGCGTTTCTGCAGAAAGAGAAGTGAAATGAAAGAAGCTGAATGTATGGGAAAATAACGTTAAAAGCTTTCATTGGTGAGTCTAGGAAGAAAATAGCAAATTCAGTCTATGTACAGACTAAAAATTTATGCTACTATTGACTTACATGCTAAAGGAAACATTCATGTAGTACTTAATGTGTTCTGAAGTCTTGATGAAATAATATTTTGGAGATTTGCTAGTTTTCAGGTAGGTTTATCAATTTATCAGTTGTGAAATACAACTCTGATTTATATTGAACAATAAACTGAACACAATCTATTTAATAAGGTATGCTAAGTATTTCAAGGAGTGCTTCACGCTTCACGTCTGTATCTTACCTCCTGTACCCCCACATTCCTCTTGGATGGCGTGTTCAGCAACTGTTATTCTGACATTGGATTTTTACTATAAACTTTCTATAATGATCTCTGTATTGTGCTTCAATAGCATTAATATTTACTTTTTTTTCTGGCAATGAAGCAAAAGGTTCTGATTAAGTGTAATCCAAGACAAGACTGTATTTCAAAATAGCTGTATTGATTGCAACAGCTGATAATACTTTGCCCTTAAACAAAGGGAGCAGTTTATTTTCATACTAAGTTGATGTTATGCACCTTGATCTTTGCAACTCAAGTAACTTTCATATCTGAGTGAAATAAACAATGTGTTTGCTATTCTAGCCAAGACAGTTCATTACAGCTTATAATGGAACGTTTAATATGTTTCTGGGCCATGATCCTATAATCAGCTCTTCTGACAAATCTGTGAAGCTCTGTAGAGCTTCACTGACTTCCACTGATGTTCAGCCAAAAGTAAGAATTCAAACCTGAGAAGTCTTAATTTTTAACTGTAACTGAAACGCATTTTCATATGTGTTCTTTGGTGGGTAGTTTATTGGTTTTGATCCTATATTGTGTGCTTAAAGGTGAAAACGTAGTCTTATTTATGCCTGTCTTACATGCAAGGGACTTGAAAAAATATGGATTAAAAATAGGTTGCTGTGTCATAGGCATTACATGGATTCCTCTGATTTTTTTCAGTGATTTGATGTTGGCTAATGGAAAATGTTGAGCATATTTCCCCTCCTTCTTTTTATATAAGTTTCTGACAGGAAATCTGTAGCTAAATATCATTTTATGATTTCCATCTGTTCATATATAATAGTGTTTTATAATGCAATCCAGATTGCTGCCCAATAGAAATGTCCTATAGCAGGAGATAGGCTTTCAAGTGATTGTTGTACATACTAATTATTTTTTTAATGAGTGGTTCATTTAATTTTGAAGAAAAGTAACTCATTTTAAAGACAGCTTCCTTGATGGAAAAATTTCCACTAATTAACTAAGATAGTGCCTCATTTTTCTAGTGCCAGTATTTTTTAAAAGAAAGGTTTGAATAGTTGTGCTACCATGGTAAAATAAGAAAATAAAATGCACCCTTAGATTCAGAGGGAAAGAAAAAGTAGGCAGCAGAAACAGAAAACTGTTGCTGAAATGTTTCTTAGTAGCTAACTTTGTGATCTCTGCAGTGTGTTTCCCAGCTAGTGAGGACTAGATTAAAGAGCATTTACAGTAACTGATATCATTTTAATTTTGACAACTCAGGTGATTTCCTCAAGTATTAAGAGTAATTGATAAAACTGTTAAAACACTATCTCTTGAAAGATGTATGTCAGCATGTGTTTTAAAATGAAAGTTTCCATCCTTCACAGCTGGGAAGAAAGGCTTGGTAATGGGAACCAGGTGTATCCATATGGTGAGAGAACAAGAAGGCAAATAAAAAAACCTTACCTGTGTTGTTCATGCTCTTCATCACATGTCAATCTCGATTTTTGTGTGGTTGACTGTAAATCATTGCAGGGAGGTTGGACTAGATGACCTTTAAAGGCCCCTTCCAACCCAAACTATTCTATGATAAATGGTAAATTATTGTTGCTTTTCTGTATAAGCTTTGCAATCAAGTTGCCTTTAAATATCTTTACTGCCTGGGAGTTTCCATCTTTCACATTTAATGATAATCTGAATAATAAAAGTAACATGAAAATCGTTTTAGTATTTATCAGCTTAGGACTAACTTAGGGACAACTGTATTGTGTGTTAAATGAGCCAGGATGCTGTCTGTGACTTCCAAATTGGACTGGAAGTGCCTCTGAGAGGGAGAGCCATGCTCCCCCTAGTGAGGATTAGCTTTATAATAGCCTAAATAATTACTATAAAGAGCTCCCACCTCCTAAAAAGAAATATGGTTTGTATCCATGTTGGATTTCCTTTCACCAAGACAGTTTGTTGCAGACATTTTAATGGCATGAATGTGAATTTTTGTGGGGTTTGCAGCTCAGTTGTTGTCAATTCAAAAATGTTCTCTATAGATAAGCTAATTTCCTATGGTTTGTTTCCTGTGGCTGTATGCTTTGCACAGGGTGACCCTTTGCAGAGGAGGAGGTAGTAATCCAGCTGAAGTTCAGAAGTTGGAACTATTCATGTATGTAGTCATGAGGGAGTATGGATCTATCATTTTGTAAAATGAAAGCCATTGGATTCAGCTGCTTTTTTGATGAATATACTGAATGAGTTAGTATCTGGGCTGAAAGCAGGGATTGTTCTCAAATGCTTATATCCACAACAGATGTGCAGAGACAGCTAGTCTGACTCCCACAGCTCTGTTGGGCCAGACAGCACCATTAAACTTCTGTCAATTACCCCATTGCCAGTCACATCACAGCGGCTTGCGACATCTTTCCTCTGATATCAGGAGAGATGTCTGTTGTGTTCTGATGCAGAGTCATGTTTTCCTCCTCAGAGGGAAGCAGTGTGAAACTCCTTTGCTTCAAAGATGTTGAGAGCCATGATTTAAAAACAAAAACAAAACCCCACAACACTTAAAACAACTTTCTTCCCCCTCTGAGCAGTTAGAATACACAAAAGCAGAACAGAGCTGTGGCAGCTCAGCTTTTTTTGTTTAACAGGAACCTGCCAGTTGGAAACATGTTATATTTTGAAATAAACCTTACTATGTACATTTGTAAATATAGTTTTTAGAAGTTAATATATTGCAGAAATTGTACCTCAGCTGAAGAACAGGTTAAAAATAGTTTATGAGGCATTGTCGTGGTTTAACCCCAGCCAGCAACTAAGCACCACGCAGCCGCTTCCCCCTTCCCCCTCCCAGTAGGGTGAGGAGGAGGAAAGAGGGGAAAAAAAAGTAAAACTCGTGGGTTGAGATAAGAACAGTTTAATAACTAAAGTAAAATATAATACTAACAATAGTAATAATGAAATATAATAATAATAATATTAATGAAAAGGAATATAACAAAAAAGGAGGGGAAGGAAGGGAAAAAAACAAACAAACAAGCAAACAAAAAAACCACCAGTGATGCACAATGCAATTGCTCACCACCCGCTGACCGATGCCCAGTTAGTTCCTGAGCCATGATCCGCGCCGCCCGGCCAACTCCCCCCAGTTTATATACTGGGCATGACGTTCCATGGTATGGAATACCCCTTTGGCTAGTTCGGGTCAGCTGCCCCGGCTCTGCTCCCTCCCAGCTTCTTGCACACCTGCTTGCTGGCAGAGCATGGGAAACTGAAAAGTCCTTGGCTTAAGATAAGCGCTACTTAGCAACAACTAAAACATGAGAGTGTTATCAACATCATTCTCACACTAAATCCAAAACACAGCACTGTACCAGCTACTAAGAAGAAAGTTAACTCTGTCCCAGCCGAAACCAGGACAGGCATACAAAAATTACTGAAGTTACAGATATTTTTTAAGTGGCACCCAAGTCGAGTTAAATTTCTGCTACCTGTCGAATTTGCAGGCTTGTAACATTGACTACAGAGGGGGGCCTTTTCTATACTCTCTGGAAGAAATGGCTACTGTTTTAACCAAATTATCATTGGGATAATTTGTCCACATTTGGGAACATAGAGGGGAGGCCACTTGGACGGAATAACCTCTTTTAAATTTAACATAAATTTGCTAAAAAAAAATATATATTTATATGTACTGAAGTACAGCTCTGTATCTTGCTTGAGAGTTCTGTTATCTTCTCAGTTGGCCATAGGCTACTAGCGTACAGAGATGTGAAGTCCTGATCTATAACGATTTCGATACAGAATTTTCTTTTGATGAAAAGTGACCCATTTTCTCATTGATATGGTGATGTTTGAAACATAGTGAGAATTTTCACCCTGAGTCAATTTTAATCCTGCAAATTGATGTCAGCCCATGATATCCTCTCCTTCCTGAGAAGAAGATAGCATGGTATGAACTAGGTGTCAAAAGAGGTGTGAAAATATTTTGAGGAGGCTGTTTAGAAACTAAAAGAAGTTACTTTTATCTGGGAATGTAAAAGTAATAAGACTTCAGAAGGTATTTTAGTATGAGCAAGGGAGGTATGTGTTTACAACTTACATCCAGCCAAAGTATTTCCTCCTTTTAAAGGATAAATTGTGTATTGGAAAAAAAAAAAGTCCTTGAATCAAAAGGCCAAGTGACTGTGCACTTGAAAAATGTGCAGTAGCAATATGACTTTTGTGCATGTCTTTAAAAAGCGTTTGTAGATGTCAGGATTTGGGAGAAGTGCATTAACACTAGCCTTCCAAGGAGGCAGGAGAAATGTGATCCTTGCTGTAACCTAACAGGTCATTATAAGTCTAAATGATTCATGGGGAACCGTGAGCAGAGGCGGATGATTATTAGCAGGGTGGCCGGAGTGTATGAGGAGAGGCTATAGCTATCTGAAAGGTTCAGAGGAAGATGATGTGGCAAAAAACTGAAAAGTTTAAGAAGACATGAGATAATGCAGTTGAAGGAGACTGGTATGCAGATGCTATTCTGTAATGGGCATACTGTACTGCTAAATTATTTGTTACCAAACAGTGTAAGTTTGTCTATTATTTATTTCTAAGTACCAATTTACTGAACTCCTTGTGTGGGAGCTTTCATTCTTTTTCCCCTACACAGCTGCTTGGTTCCTTTGTATTGCCTTTTTAGAAGGGATGATGTTGTTGCTTCCTTTAAGAAAAGTCCAGTGACAAGAAAAGGGCATGAAGAGATGAGGATAACCTTAAAACTTGTCATGAATTATTGATAGGGGGGATCTAGAGCGGTGACTGAGGAGATGAAGGGTGGGAGTATGCATATTCTCACTATTATTTACTTATCCTGGAACTTCCTTTGAACCACGTGGTACTATAAAGGACTGTTGCCTCTTGGCTTTTCCTCCCTCTTTTCCGCCCAAATTTGTGTCTGATTTGTTCCTACCATGATATGATGTCTTTAGAGCTCTGTTGGTACATGGATAGTTCCCTCTCTAACCACTGCAACTAAATTTGCTGAGGATCATGAGTCAAAGTTCCTTTTATTTTATTTTATTTTATTTTATTTTATTTTATTTTATTTTATTTTATTTTATTCCTTATGTAACAACGTTGCCAGAGAGTCTGTGTCATGGCAAAGAAGTCCTTTTCATGTTTTCCTCTGCTTACTCAGTCTGAACAATAACTTCACTGTGTGACGTTTCTGGAAGGTAATATGTCATCTCCCTGGAAACAGAATTCACCAGTGGTATTTTTTGCTTTGAAGTATCCCAGATAAATAAGCTATTTCTTACAAAAAACTGTATCAATTGGTATATCCTCCCACAGAAGTTTATAACAGTCCCACTCCCCCCAGAGTAATGGCTTGGATTAAAATATCTTTCTGACTTAACACTCCAAAGAAGTAACTTCCACTTCATATAGCAAAAAGGAAGACTTGTGTGTTTTTCCATACATGCTTTATTTGAATTACCAACAGGTATTAAAATATATATATATCCTTACATGGTTATGGCTTGTTAACATAAAAATGAACTTTTCAACCTTACTATTCATATACACAAAAATAGTAATTGAGACTAATGGAATTTGAGGATGGTGACAATGCAACAGCAAGGCAAATTGAAATTATATATATGGAAGCCATCTGTGGTCACTGGAGACTTAAACCAAAAGCAACTCAGGGAATTTGGGGTCCATGTATGGAGATGTGAAGAACAGAGAGTAAAAACTTGTTTTAGATGACTTCAGTAGCTTTAATACTGGAAGTGTTACAGCTGTACAGCTGGGGAAAGCTGAGCTGAGACTGATACCCGCATCTCTGGCGAGAGCGCATAGTTCTCAACGTCACACCTTCTTTCTTTGGGAACATGGGCCATGAAGTTTCAACAAATCTTTGCTTCAAAGCATAGTTTTAGCATTGCTACTCTTATCTGTGCTGACCATGTAACATATTCTTTAAAATCAAGTTAAAATATCTTAAGTGGCTCGGTATTGACAGTTCAAAACACCTTCTCACTGAATGACAGCAAAAGGATTATTTCCTTACAGAGCTCTACGGGTTTCAGCCATATTAGAAATGGGTTAATGCTAGATTTTAGGCTATTGACTATTGTTGGAAGCAGATTACTTTGCTTGTATAAAATAAAATCTGACAATTTAAAGTCTTAATATCTGCAAAAGATAATCTGACCAAATACGTGGGTGTTTCTGGTGGTTGGTTTGGGTTTTTTTTTTTTTTCCCCCAAGACCAGTCAGCTCTTTATATACTGTGCAATTCTACATCAACTGCCAACAAAATGATATGTAAAGCTAAATTAACTTTCTTGTTGTTCCAGGGGCCTTCATAAAATGAATATTTTAATGAATTTTAAATACTAAAAAGAGAATCTTGATTCCTTTTTTCTCTGGTCTTACTGGGGGGTATCTGTAGGAGTTCTTTTTGACTTTTATTTCCGTGGCATTGCATTATCCAGCATAACTTTCTGCAGTTGTGACTTTTAGTAAGTTCAGTGATGATGTACCTTCTGATAATGAATAATTATGGTGTATTTTAGTCAGGAAGCATTGTTAGAGATTGATGAATCAAATCTATTGTATCCCTTACTGCTGTGGGACCAAAGGTCTGAGCAAGGGGCTGGAGTTGTTTATACCTTTTTGGAACAGCTGCCTAAGATGCGCTGAGGGAATTGCTTGCCCTTTTGTTCTAGTCAAATTTTCATCAAATAGTCCTCCTTGTTCAAAAAAGGACTGATTTGGGGGAAGAACAAAATATTTCTCGTGCATGTAGGAAAAGAATTCTTTTTAATTAAAAAGCTTAAACCAATCTAAATTGGGATTAACACTCAGAGGCTTTCAATGAGCAGCTGGCTTTCCTACCAGTGGGACGTTTTTTGTACAAAACCACCTTACTGCACACCTCACCAGTCCTGGACTGTTTCTGTTTTTACCAAGGACAAGGAGCTCCATATCACACTGACATGAAACTAGATAAAACTCCTGCTTGTATAATTTTGATTTTGCTAATCAATGTCTGCTGCAAAGAGTTTTTATAGTAGTGTTGTTGGTATGCAAGTGTATTTGAACTGAGTATGACTGTCACTGTTTCTTAGCATGGAGAGGATGGATGTGGAAGGTTTGCATTAACTGGCTAGTTGTGTCCCAAGTGTTCTCTAATGCATGATTTCAAACTAATCCTGGGGATTTTGTCTGGGCTTCTCTGATGAAAGCCCAACTAAACTTCCAGGGTAGGGCCGGGGAGGGTACAAGTTGCGAGGACTTGCACGCTTTCCTTTGTAATATTCCCTCTAGTGACTCCTTGAGTCCACTGGGCCACTGCTCCTTCTAATCCTCTGAAAGTCAGAGGGGAAGGGCTGCCTTTAAAACAGATGATTATTTTATTCAGAAAGGAATCGGGTTGATACTGCATGTATTTGTTTTCCTAGTTCTGCCTGAGTATAGCTTGGACCCCCAGGTGTGAAGAGGTGTAGGATATAGCAAGAGTTTTCCAGAGGTAGTTTAAAAACTAATTGAGTGTTCGTTGTAATTCTAGCATTTAATTAAAAAAGAGGTTTTCTTGTACTTTCATTTACTTAAAATGGCTTTGAGGTTCCTGAAATGTAATTTTTGAGTGGTCTGTGTGTTGTTAGAGCTTATATTTATTCATGCTTATCTTTTTCATCTCCATCTCAGATGAGGTCTTTAGGCTGCAAGCCTAAGATCGGAATAAAAGATAAAGCAGTATTTTTTTATATATGTTGATATTTAAGCTACATGAGCTAGCGAATCTCTCGATTAGCAATTTGCAGTTTTTTGGGAAAAATAAGACATACTTTTGATTTGTATATAAAGCAACCAGGGTATAGAATTAAATTGAAGTTCTTAAAATGAAGCTAAGAGCAAGATAAATGGTTTTCACAAAGAAAACAAAAAATATAATCAAGAGCTTATCTAGTCAGTATTTAAAAAATGTAATTAAAATTAATTCTGTTATGACTTAACAACAGGGGGTCTCATTCAGCATGCAGACTAATTTCTGTTTTTTCAAAGGACTTTACACAAACTCCTATAACTACATTAAGGTTAGAAATCATGTTTATCACTGTAAATGCTTATTCTGTACACAGCCAATGTTAATTAAGCTGTATCTGTTGGTACTACATAGAGTTATCATAAGCTTATTCTTGGTATTCTAACTTCCTAAGATTCCTAATAAAATATTTAGATCTTCTACCTTAACCGTGTCAGTTGCCATTCTGATCACAAGGCAATGCTGTTTGCTGTCTTCCTTTTTTTGGCTGCTAGACCAGCTGGCAATAGTTTGTTTTCCCGACTAGGTTAGTTTAGCCAAGAAGTGTGGCGACAAGCAGGGGTATGAGTGTAATATGTTGGAAATAACAGTATATATTACCAACTAGTTTTATTAAATGTGATGGTGACTTACTGTAATACAGCATTGTCCATACACAGAGGTCTTTCAGTGGTTTTAACAGACAGTTTAGTGATCCTTTTTGCTTTTATGCTAGCCAGTACCTTTTTAGAAAAAGTAAATGATTGTATGTCTGGAGAGAGCTTGTATAAAATAAGAAAACAGTCTCCAGGCAGCCTTACTAAATGGAGTCAGATGATCTATATTGATCTTGCTTTCTTTCATTATTTGAATTGGATTTTGCTTGAAGGAGTGACATGCACATTTGTATAGTGGAATGCTTGTGACAATTGTCTGTGTATAAAACAGTTCCATTAACTTTTCTTGCTAACACTGAAGACCTGCATTATGATATTAAGGCACTATAAATAAGAGCAAGCCCTGCTGTTACATACTCAGCTGCAGTTTATTATTTAGAGAACAAATTCCTGATTTGCAAGTATTTTTCATTGCTGTTATCATAGTCACAGTGCTTCATAACATCACCAAACGCGACAAAAAGAACTTATTAACACCAATGAGATGCAGATAAGCAGGCACTCCTTTATTCAGCGCTGGGAACACGGGGGATAGCTCCACCAAACCGTGTTCACCTTTCACATCAAAATCCATCACTTTTTATACACAAGATGTTAACATATTTAATCATTCAATACATATTCATCGTTATTCTATTAAACGATTGGTTAAAATTTCTTCGCCTACCATGCAAATTACTACACATGCCCACTACGATTTTTGAGACCTTTACTTCCTTAACCTTTTGAGTCGGTGGCTTTCTTGAGTCGGTGGTCTATGAGTTGGTGGTCGTGATCTCCCCCTGCCGGAATTATCTTTCCCTTAAGTTCACTTAAACTTGGCAACACTAAGTGGTCCTTCATGGATCGTTAACAAAACAAACTATCATTCACTTTGGTTTCTACTCTGAGACAGCTTCACAATGCCATATGTTGGTAGGGTCACTGATGCTTCAAGTCTCACATCGTTCCTACCTTAATAGCCCCATTGTTTCTAGTATTTCATTGTTTTAGGCACTTCACAACCCCTTCTCTGATACGTAATAAGTTCACTATTAAATTTAACTTTTACTATGATTATTTTATTAGTTATATATATACACCTTATCAATATTCTTACCCTAAAACAATCATTGGTCAATTTCATTTAACTCTGCTGATTGGAATCCTTGATATTTAAATCAAGATGGGAAGGGTAAGGGGATTTCCAAGCAGCATAGCTGATCTCCATGACCATCTCCTTAGTTTCTTAAAACAAAACAAAAAGCCATTAATTTCTAGTGAAGTTTCTATAGTTACTTATTTCAATCTTAACAAAGTTATGCTTTATAACTCTATGTATGTAGAATCAAATTTTGATTATTTTATCATTATTTTATCAGATTAATTTGCAACAATAACAGTTTACTGACAGTTTTGGGGTTCTGAAAAGCCACAAACCTTTTTCTTGTGTGATTACATCCTTCTTTTTACAGCTATCTGTTTTTCAAGTTTCCTTGTCCTAAAGAAATCTGAAAATAGCAAGTGACTGGGAGGAAAAAGATGAATGGTGTCTATTGTGTTTGCTCTCATGCTAATTCATTAACTTGAATTCAACACTTGTGTCAAGCAAAACAGTTCAATCTGAAGCTGGAGAGCTTATGGAGCTGTTTGACATATGCTTGTTTTTAAAGCTTACTACTACACCATGTTGCCTAAAATGTTTCTGTAAATTGTTATGTAACTTTGTAATTAGTATTATTTGCAATATTCAGGAGTCATAGTAGTGATGCTATAGTTACAGCTGAAGATGTGTTTTTAGTATGCAGCTTCTCAAGCATTTACAAATTTTTCAAAATTTCATATTTGGTGGAATGGAACCTCCTTTTTTCTGTTTTATTGGATGTTATTACACAAAAATGTCTTGCTATAAGCCGTATTTTTTCTGGGAGTAACCATGCTTGTTGGAGTACCTAAGCTTTGATCTATAAATGCAATTCATCTGATCTGTGACTTTTCATGGGGTTTTGTTTAGTTTTGCCCTTGCTGGGACAACTTGGGATGTAGGCCCTTACCTGTCCTATGTATTATGTAACTAAAACACAGATTGACTTTACAGTACATGCATTGTATATCTGGTCTTGTATCAAAAAAGGGCCACAACATAGTCTTTCATTAAAATATTCTGCTGAACGGAATGCTGGAAGAAAAATGTGTAAGCCTGTATGTTAACTGTAGTTTAAAAAAAAAAAAGATAAAAAAGGAAATACTTGGTCAGAGCTTAATCTTTAAATACTCTCTTCCTTACAAATGCGGTTGATCAACTAAAAAAATTTGCAGAAAAATGAGAAATGCAGGCTCTGATGTTAAAACCAGCTTGGATGTATATGTGGGATAGTGATTTCACTGTTGGGTAAACATTTTTATTTTTTTAGTTTAATACCAAACCCTTAACAATATTGAACACGTACGTAGAAGCATATTGATTAGTGTGTAAAGTAAAGCCCTGGCAAAAAATGCTATCTTGAAATTAACTGACGAGTATCAAATGCTAATGAAACTGTAGCAGGTTTTTTCAGCATCACTACTTCTAATTTTCAGACAGCTGCTGCATTAGATTTTAGTTAACGATCTCAGTGCCTAGTTGGAGGTGCCTTCTTGCTACTCCGTGTTGGGCTTTTTTGGGGGGTTATTTTTGCTTTTAACTAGTTCCAGTGTGCATTTGTTGGAGTTTAAAGTTTGGAGTTTGAAAACAATTCTCTTCTGTCTGGACTGTTCTTTTTCCTTCTGTTCTGAAAATGCATTAACCACTATTAAAGAAAATGTTTTGGCAATGTTAGTGACTTTTAATTGTTCACTAAACTACTGGGTTTTATTACAGAAGATCTTTTATACCTGTTTCTTTTCATGCCTTACTGGAAAAAACCAAACTGGAATGAAATTTCTAAAATTAGTCATTAGAATCTCTTGACACTAAGGCAACTGAATTTTTAGAAGTGGAAGGAAAAGATGGGGTTTTTTGACCTGACTGAAAAAACTTAAAATAACTTTTCTTGTATTGTTTTAAGTTTTGTGCTCTATTTTCATCCTTGTATGTGCTTTGCACGTGATCTTCACTTGCTGTAGGTCAGAACTGGGCTCAGAGCACATATGAGCTGAGGCTGTCCTGGAATTGCAGGACTTTTTAAAGACAAACATTACATTAAAGGTTTTAGTAGATATTTCATAGGCTGATTAAAGATAGGTAGATTTGCAAATGAGACCAACAGTCTCTTTTGTCTAAAATGCAAATAGCTAAAATATCTTAAGGGTTAAGACTTTTTAATTAGGTAAGTTGTTCTGAGCTGCACAGATAAATATCTAAGAAAAGAAGAAAGCAAACTGTCCCAGTTATTCTTTTTAACTAGAATAAATTATGGCTATTGCATATGGCATTAGCAGTGATTTCCACAAGTGTGGTTCCCTGAATGGTATCTTTGTTAACCAGAATTTCTGAAGATGTGAAGTGATTGGGGGGGGGAATGCAGTAGGACCATCTAGCCTCTGTCTAAGGGCAGTGGTCTCCTGCTTGAGCACCAATGTTGTCGCTAGTGTCAGGTTTCACTGGTGACTGAAAAAACTTAATTAAAATTGCAGTTTTGTTTCTTAGCAATCCTTTTATTATTTTTCTTAATAAAAATTTGGTATGATGGGGGTAAATGTGCCTGTGTTGTATTATTTCACACTTAAGTTGTATTTACTTTACTGGTGGAAAGTCACTCAGCTCTGATAAACAGAGACATTGCAAGACTACCAGTTTGTACTATCAAATAGCCAGCATTTTGCTTTCCTTGTTTCTTAATGTTGATTGTATTATGTATATTTACATATGCTAATGAGGAAACAGAATAGTTAGTTACAATTTTAAGGATGGTCACTTAGAGATAGTTGTGAGGAGTCACACTTGAGAGAATCTGAAGTCCCCTGGACACTGACACTCCCTGCACCCACCCCCACCCCACCCCCCGCCCCCGCCAATGGCTCACCCAGAATTGCCTTTGAGAGTAGTAAACATTCATTAATCAGCAATAAAGAGACAGCAGGCTTCATGGAATAATTCTGCAGACAAAAAGAAAGTAGGAGAAACCAAAGGCTTGCCCAAACTACATGTTGGTCTTTAAGTCATGAAGTTGCTGAAGAACCAATGTAGTGGTTCTGCTACAGCCACTAGAGCAGGATAGAGTTGTTATTCTTAAAGGTCTTTGAAAGAGTTGGTATGTTAATACTGATACCTTGAACAAATTTAACTTTAGGCATTTTTTATTAATTCAATCTATATTTTTCCTGCAGTTTTAACTGGGCATAGTGACACAAATCCTCCATGGCCATAAATTGTCATAGCACCATTGATTCTTTCTCTCTTTCTCTCCATCCCCGAAGTATTGATATCCACGTACAGCAGCACTGCTCTGGTTTATAAGTAGTATGCTGCTAAACAGCTCCCAGAGGAGGCCACATTTCAGTGAAGGGTGAAGGCTACGTATATATGGTAGGTGTATATAATTTGAAAATGAATCAGGACATTAACTTTGCTACATAATTATGGTTTATCTTTAAGCTGCTGTTCAGTTTTCATTCTTCATCAGAGGAGAATGGAGTCAATAGTGAGTAGGTTTTCAGTCCTGCTCTGGTTGGGTAGTTAGGCCAATCATGTGTTTAATGCAGCTTTTGGGCAGGGAAACAGCTTGAGAGCTGCTCAGTGCATCAGGCTACCAGCTGCTTGCCTAATTGGCCTGGGAGCACAGTGGAAAGAAAGCGGAGACACCAAGTCAGCTGGCTTCAATATTGTTCCCAACTGGAAGAAACCTGCTTGTTGGTATGAAGTGGCATCCAGTATTGTAGATATACAGCAACTGTTTGCTCAGGGATGGTGCTATCCATACTAGCTGTCCAGTTCCTTCGCATCAAGTCAGTGTGAGTGAAGTTTGAATCCACATCTTTTTCTTCGGTTGGGCAACACTTGAAGGCTGCTGAGCTAAAATTTCTTCTAAGACGGAGCCTTTCCTCATCTGAGTGGGAGGTTTCACAAGGAAGCATGGCAGGCACATAAGACACATTGAAGAGAGAGCCTAAATAATATACGTAGATACATAGAGAAGGAAAATAGACGTAGAGGACAAAGAGCATAGTTTGGGGAAGTAGAGCGGTATGCTCTGAATTATTCTTCCAGGTACTCAGTTAGCTTGACTTTGACAGCCAGCGAGGCTCAAAATGTATCCTTTATCAAGAGTGCTAAGCTATGGGGGAAAGAAGAGTTTCTGGTTTTGATAGATTTTCTTGTTAAGAAATCCCAGGAGGTTCTTGTGCTTTTGTGAAAAATGTGAGGAATTTGAAATGTTTGGTTTTGTTAACCTTTAAGTTGTTAAAATCCATGCCACTCTTTTGTTTGGGAAGATAATATTTTGTATGCAGTTAACACTTGGATTTGAAGTAAATGCTAATAAACTTGTTTCACCTAAGACCTTCATCTGTTTGAATGTGCAAGGAATGTAGACAAATAACTGCTTATAATCACAGTGATTTGTTTCTATAATTATTTAAATATTGTTCAGTTGGGTGATTTGTTTCTATAATTATGTAAATATTGTTCAGTTGGGTTTTCAAATATTTTTATAGGTATGTATGGGTTGCGTGCACTTTCACAGGTGATTTTATTAGTTGAGATCCTAACAAGATAGGGCTAAGCAATCAAACCTGGTCTGTCCATTTCTCTCCAAGTGTTACTTTTCCTATTAATAACTTTTAAACTTGTTGACAAACTGCTTTGACTTGAAAGGGCAGTGATCTTGAAGATAAATAATTTTGAATTTTTCCATAATCAGTGGTGGCATACAGATTGAATGTTGCTATTAGTGCTTCTGCTGAAGGAGAAGACATAACTTGCCTATTATGTGTTATTTTCTGGTAGCATCTGACTGGCAAACCAACTTGTTGCTAGCCGTGATATTTCCTGGTTTATTGCTACAAGAGGATGGCTCAAGAAATGTAAGTCATGGGAAGATGCTGACAGTTACAGAAATAGGATAAAGGAGGATTTTGAAGAAGATGTAGACAAATAGGTGAGAAAGTAAGCTTGTTCTGTTGTTTACATAACAGCTACTTCTGCCAGCTGAAGACTTTCTGCAAGTAATTCATCTGCTGGTAAATAACCAGTGTAGCAACCTTTATTAAGCTGATCATATATGGTACTGTCTGTGTGCAAACTGTCCTTGCAGTTGTTGAAAGTTTGCACATCGGACAACTGCAGATGACAGAACAGCATTTTTCCCGACTGTATAGTAATTTATTATTTATTACAGTGAACCTAAACGGGCAGTAATAGTGTGAGACAGAATATTTTATGCCTTAAAATGATCCTGTATTAAATGACTATGAAAATCTGTCTTGTATTCAAAGTACCACTTTCTTAAATGCTGCTTATCTTTTTAAATTGATGTAGTTAATTAGTGTCAAACTTAGTGTAGACAGTCTTAACCCAGTTTAGACACTTGGCTCTTAGTAATTTTGCCTAGATGTTTTTCTTACAAAATCAAGTTTAAATAGAATGCAATGAAAGCAATGAGACTGTAGGACATCTTTTTGTCCACAGGATCTCTGATAGGAAAGAAATGACCTAACCTGATTATTATTTTTTTTTATTTAATTCAGTGAAACCAATCCAACCTTATGTAGCCAAGTTCTCATAATCAAAGTTAAATTTGCAGGGCTGTCATCTAAGGAGATTTTTGGTAAACAAAATATACTTAATAAATACCTAGCATCTTCTTCCTCCCTATCTTCCGCATGTAGAAAGTCATTAAAGCATACATTGCATTTTCTATTGTACTTCTAAAAACGTATAAGCAGTGTTCATTTTTCAACCATTACATGACTTTTACTTCCAAGATTATTTAAATTTTATGGAAGAGCAAATGAAGTAGTTAATCAAATGCCCATCAACTCCTCAAATTCTCTAACTCCTGATTAACTATTTATCCCAAAGACTATTCTCAGTTGCATGTTACCATTACTGGACCTCTTCCCCCTCCCCAGATAAATAAATAAATAAACAAATAAAATTCATATGATCAAATCACGTGCCATTTGAAGAGTTAAACTGAGTTTTCAGAAAGTAACAAAAAAGCTTCCTGACTTCACAGAAAAAAACTGCAAACTATTCATGACTGGGAAAAAAATGTGCACTTTTAAAAAAAACTCGCAGCTTCCCTTATTGTGTTATTAATAGACTACAGTGAAATAGGCCATCAGGATGGGTGACCAGATTAGACACTTTCAGGTGCTTCATCTGCTTCTCACTACCTTTAGCTTCCCTTGCACTTCAGCAGTTTATATCCTGCACGTAATCTCAGCTTTTGGTGTTAACTATTGTAGTTATTTCAAAAAGGTGATTTCAGTTCTGAATCATAAAGATTATTTTTCATTTTAATTTGAAATTTAAAGCCTCCTTATTCTTTGATAATAGAACTATCTGCGTACTTCACACTTGTGAAAGTTCTCCTCCTTGCATGGGTTCTTACTTTCCCCTCTCACCATACAAAGTTGAAGGTGATTGTATGCAATAGCCTTTCTGCTAATTACATCTAATCATACATCTTTTATATCTTATGCATAGCCTTTAAAGTGCACTTATCACACTAATTCTTGAATCATCATGGTTTCAAATACCTCATTAGAGGAACACTTCTCATCACTCCTCTTGCAAATCATGTCTGTTTCTGACAAATGTTTACTTCTTATACCTAAAAGGGGAAGCTTCCCTCTGCACCAGCCAGCCTCATCAGCCCTGGAGTTCTGTGCAGTTATGATTCAAATCTAGCTGAGATCTACTACTCTGGTGTAGAAAATACAAATTAAATTTGTTTCATTTCAGCCTCTCTAGGTGGTATTCAGTATCCATGTAGCCTTGGGCAGCCATGTGGTTAACTATGTCCCCTACCAAATGCTTCCTCTAATCTGTTACTGGCAGGACGGTGACAGTTGCCAGTCCCTTTTTGTTGTAGCCATCTTCAGATTGATGAAACCTGAGTCTGTTGCTTCATCTCTTTCAAAAATAGGACGTTTGCCAGCAGTGATGGGAGAGGTAGCAAATGAGAAAGGAAGGAGCAAAAACTGTGACTGATGTAGTGGGGAGCAACAGATGTCATGTGGAAAATTGAGATATACTCAATAAGCATTTTCTACAAACATTTTCATACTGATGTAACTTAGTTATGGGGTGTGAGATATGAGCATATGAGAGAGTGAGTGAGTTTAAGCTTTGAAGCATTTCAGACAGATGGAAGTTTGTGGTTGAAGACAATTTATGTGGAATTACAGGCTAGTGGTGTTCACAGCTTAATGATTCTGCTTTAAAAGTGATTTTATGTTATAATTAAAGAGATGTGGTGAAAGAGAGTAGAAGGAGCTGGGTTACAGGAAGCAAGGGAAGTAAAGGCCAAGAGCTGCTGCTGTTAAAAGCATGTCATCCAGAGAGAGCTATACCCTGTGTAAGAACATAATACAGAGAATTACAGGTTACTCTTGTGGTACCGACTTCAGCTTGCACTGTTGGCCGACGCAGATTTCTTTGAATACATTATTAAAGGCAATATCACAATAAATGAATCAGAAAAGATGCTTTGACATCTGTATTACAAATCGTATTAAAGTATATACTTATCTAGAACAGAACAAAGCTGTGTCTGAATCAGCACAAAGTGTTTGATGTTCAGCAGCAACAACAACAAAAAAGCTGTAATACTGTGGGGTTTATTTTCCAAATAGGCTTTTAGCACTTGAAGCAGAGTTCAATTACTCAGAATATTGCCCTTTGTATAAAAGGAAAAATGGTTTATTTGCAATGTACTCACCTTGCCAAAATGTCTTGTTCACAGCTTACTTTTCCATGTTTCTTTCTTTTTGATGTATTGGGTGTATTTCAATACTCTGAGATCACTCTTCACCTTATTGTTAACTGTTTCGTAAGCACCTCTTGCTTCTGTTCTTGTCAAACTTGAAATTAATAAATCTAACTGAATTTTTGCAAACCCATTTATTGTAATGCTTTACACTTGGGGCTTGTATCAATTGAAATAACAAAACAATGGTTTAATCTGAATTCCAGTGCCTCTACACAGTTAATTGACTAAATCTCTAGTGTTAGTATTTAATTTCTACTGTTTTCAGAAAATTCATATTCTCCAAATTGCTTGAGTTATTCCTTCTATTATAATTTTTAAATAGGTGTTTTATAGAAATTATTTGGGATATTTGGGGGATGTCACCATTTTGATAGCGCATTATAGACATTTTTCTTTAGAGACAGCGGCTTTCAGTAACATTAGTGTGAGTCATAGAATACCGTATGTGTTCCCTAAGCATATTGTTTTCTAGTCTTCGTGTTCTGTGTCAGACTAAATCACCTTTTATCATTTATACATTTTATAGATTAAGTTTTGCTTCAGCTGTGTCAGAAATATATATGACAGCAAGTGTTTCCTTTATTGCTGAGGAGTTACTGCTTTTCACCAGGTTATTTGCATTCTATGGTTTGAACTTCAAAATTGGTGATATTTACCTCGAAATTTTGTATTTGTCATCCTTAACAGAAAGGGCTATTGCAAGACATGAAGTCAGAGAAATAGAACAACGTCATACAGTAGATGGCCCCCGACAAGATGTGACACTGGATGAAGAAGATGATGTGGTGATCATTTACAACAGAGTACCTAAGACTGCCAGCACATCCTTCACAAATATTGCCTATGATCTTTGTGCGAAGAACAAATACCATGTTCTACATATCAATACAACCAAAAATAATCCTGTTATGTCTCTGCAAGATCAGGTAAGCTGCTGCCTTTGGGATGTCTTTATTAAACAGGGGGAAAGTATAGAAAAGTTTTTTGCTATTGCAAACTTACATGGTCTGATGGAATTGGCTTTTATGTCACATTTTCCAATATAAATGAATTCTAATGTGTTTATATTTTCTTTGTAGAGAATTAATATTATTTATTAAATAATAGGTTTAGGTTTTTGCTGGTCTACTGGAGGTGGTAAGTATCTGTTTATCGGACAAAAACAAAGCTAAAAAGGGACACAGCTAGGGCAGAAATGACCTTTGTTGTTATAACTGTAAAAGTTTATTGTGTTGTCAACTGTCTGCCTTTTGGCTGTGTAATGGTATTTGCCTGTCATCTCCATCTGCAGTGAGTGCAGTCTTATGTGATTTCCTCTCTGAGTAGTGCAGGCACTGTGCCATGCTGTTAGGGCTATACTTCTGTCTTTGGTACTAGGTCTGGTCAAGTCTCACAGGTGATAAAAAATAGGTAGAAGGAAGTGGTTGTAAATAGTGTGCACTCTAAAGGATGGGTCACTTTGTATCACTTAAAGCTCTCACTAAAATCAGCGTAGTTCCAGGCTAGAAATGATCATGGCTACCAGTGCATCAGATGATGAGTATTAAAAAAAAATTATGAAGGATCAATGCTCTGTTTTTCTTGGGGTGGGGTGTGGTAAGGGAGTAGATTTTTTTTGTTTTATTTTTTAAAATAATAGTTCTATGCTCATCGTGAGTGCACGTGCAGGGAACCCAGGTCAGAGGTCGGAAACATCACTATGTCGTCATCCCTGTCTGTAAAACAAATGTTTCCAAACTCTCGGGTATGTACTACCGGCTGTATGCTGATCATCTTAAGTTGATATGCAGCAGAGGCAGGAGCTGTTCTGCATTGCAGCATGTCAGCACTGAGGCTTCCAGCTCCTTTTAAGTGCATGCCTACAGGCAGAAGCAGCTCAGCACAGCTGCTGGAGTGGGGCGAGGGGAAGCAGATGATAATGGGCCCTCCACTTTCAGTTCTGTGTGTGGGAGAAAGATTGAGGTAGGCAACTCAGTGCAGGGGACACAGAGTGTACTTGGGGTGGGACTGGGAACCTGTTTTGTGATGGTGGGGTTTTGTTACTGTTGGGTTTTTGCTGTTGTGAAATCTTTTGCTAAATATGGTGATATTGTCATACATGATTACTGAGATTACTAAGAGTAACTCTGGTAGCCATCGCTATACCCTGTCCACTGCGTAGAACAAGTACTAAAGACCTGTGCACTAACAGCAGAGTGATTTTTTTCAAAAGATTTAACAAGCCTGTATCTGTTAATTAAAAATCATGCTCAAGTCAGTCATACTTAGTGCTGCACTTCCAACCACAGATTCTGTTTCTGTTAAGGTGTCTCTTTGAATTGTAGTGGTCTGTCCTGAAGGATAGGAGAGCTAGTCATTGATGGTATAAATTAAACATAGGCAACCTTGCCTTAAACTTCTACTTTTGTTTTAATTTCATTCAATCAAATTTGTTCTTTACTGGCTTAGTTTTGTCTAAGAGAAACTCTCCTCTTCATCTTTCCTCTAAAAATTACCTATTGAAAAATGAAAATCCATCAATGCTGGGCATGTGTACAATACTGGCAGTCCTACCTTCATTTGATACTATGCTACTGTCCAAGGTGGTAAACTACATTGTTTAATTAGACAATTGATACTCCTCCTCTTTGGTGGTCATTAACTGGGAGATGCTGACAATGAAAAACTTTATATTGCATAGTTGTTCAAAGAAGAAGAAATAATTATTTATCTTTAGTATATCAAGACAGCAACTTGCCATTGTAAGTCATAACACATAATTCTGGAGACGGCAAGGGTGCTGAGTAGTAGCTGATGAGGTTTACTCTTTGTGGGCTTGGATTTGCATGAAGTATTCACATGCCACCTTCATCAGTACAGCTCACTTGAGTGCATTAGGTGTATATGCGCCAGTAGTGAAATACATAAACACATCCTAGAGACAAAATTGTTTTTTCAGTGATACTGTTTGTTAAAGCAAATCTCCCTAAGCAAGGTGAAGATTGTCTTGGGCCTGACATAAATTCGTAAAATAGTGAGCCCTGTGTTATGCACTACTTCTGCTGTTCTTTTTCCAAACTAATTCTGTAACAGATTTTAAGTGCTCTGCCCATATGTGAAACCTTTACTTCTTGAACGCAATCTGAAAAAAACCCTATTTAAAATCCACTCCAAATATAATCTGTATCTGATTTGAGATAATCCAGTAAGAGTCCCTAACACATCCATTTCAGTTTCAGATGGAACTTGTCCCAGCAGCCCTCCTTTCTTTTGCAGCTTCTCTGACAGCACGATCCTGGGAACTGCCCCTCTTTGCACAGGTTGGGTCTTTTCTTTGCAGCAAGCTGAGTGCCATGTTGCCTATGTTGCATTTCTGACCTGTGTGGTCTGTAACAAAAACACTTGCTTTCATTAAATCAGAGTAGTTGTTGGATTTTATTTGTTGCTTGCATGTTTCAGTACTGATACTTTTTGTCCATACTAGTATGCCTGTGTTATGGCTAGCTGGATGGCATAACAGCCACACAAACTTTAGCTTTTTTGTAACATGGTGAAATTGTCATCTAAAACATTGAAAACAAAATTACTGTTCTGTCTTGCAGCATGTATTCTTGATATACTATTAGAAAAGGTGGTATGAGAACACATTCTCTGTACTGTTGTTGTGAACATAGAAAAGCCATGATATCCAGCATTTCTCTCCCTCAGCTTGCTGTTTTCTGTTCCTTGTTCTTTTTTCTCCTGCAGTTTCTCTCTCCATTTTTCTCAAAAGAGCAAGCTGAAAATATATAATCTCGCTTCCAAATGTATTCTAAAACAGTGGCCTCTCAGAGGATAGCACACTCATACTGACTTTAGTAGTACTTACTTCCTCTGCTGGTGAAGGTTTCAATGGCTGTCAGAAGTGGAACAAGTAAAAGGTTGCAGTGACTGTTAGAAGCGGAAGTACTGTCATGTGCTCCTGAACATTTAAGAATTTTTCTAGTGAGTACTAGTGTCCACTGCTGTACATGTGCCAATTGTATTCTTCCTTCTGAAAAAGAACTGTTCATGCGAGGCGGGTATCCTGGCTGTACCATGGCTGAACTGGTGAACTCTGTCTTTCCACCATCTCACAAAATTGCTTCTCAGCTGCCCTTGCCTTGAGCTTGCTTGTGGTTTCTCACGGCATGCAGCCAAAGGTGTGCTGCTAGCCTGTTTCCAGTGTTCCTGACTCTGATTTAGAGCTAACTATAAGTTACTAGCTTGTATGACAGTTTGGAAAGTGAAGCTCCCAGTGCCTTCCTGCAGAGGGATTCTGATTCAGTCATCCCACCATGTTTGGTCTTCAAATCTGAATCTGAGATTTCCTTTAATGGGAACACTGTGTTGGTCTTCAGTCTTACTTGAGAACCCTTTTTTTTTTTTTTTTGAGATTGATGGAATCGGTTAGTGGACACAGATGACAGTTTACAACATCACTTTGGTTTGCACGCACAGATTTCCCAGGGCTTTTTGCTCAGGCCAAGTATGCTGGTTGGTTGTTTTGGTTTTTTTTTTCCTTTTGGCTCACTGGGACTTGTTTTAAATTCTTATTGTCCTAGAAACTGAATGTATTTAACTTACCTTTCAGGACATCTTACGCCCCCAGAGTGCGTTTGATCTGGCTTTTTAATTCAGTGAAGCTCAGCTGATTTCTCACTTACTAAAGGCTGTGAAGCAACTTTGTAACTGATTATATAAAAGCACCATGAAACAACTTCACAGGAATTCCATTCACGTCTATCTGAACTTTTAAAGTAACCTCAAATTTTATTCAGTTGGGTTTAGATGGAGAAGCTTGCTTGGTCTCTTGAAAGCTCCAGTATCTGCTAAGCCCTGGAAAGAAAGGTAAAATTGATCATATTTACCAGTATGAAGCAGCAGGCAATATTCATCTCTGCCCTAAAATGTGTGAATCCAGACTCATTAGGCTGTCTGTGACCTGGAACAATTCTGATTTTTGGAATGCTGCAAACCAGGGTGGGAAATAATCTCTTGCTTGCACGCTAGTTATAGGTGTTAAAAACTTAAGTTCTCAGGGGCACAGCCTGTTGCTGGTCCATCTTAAGGCAGATGTAAATGTCACAGCTGTCTTATAAAATCTTCCTAGCCTTCTCTTAGCTTGTCTGGTATTAAAGTTAATAAAAGGCTAGAATATCCATCCTGTGTTCATAAAAATTATTTCCTTAGCAGACAACGACATTGTAAGGCAAAGACAATAAAGGATTTTTTTAACTGTTACTGGAACATCTAAGGTTTGATGCCAGATGGCGGCATGGGGATCTAAGACAGAACTGACCCTTGGGATTTTGCACTTAACATTTCCCTGTGTCTAGTCCTAGTCTATGAGAAACTGAAATCTAGCTGGTGCTAGATTTCAGAAAGCTTGTTCATGGAAACATAACTCAAATACAGGCTTTAATATGCATGCTGCACTACACACAACAGGTAGCATAACTGGTTTACTTGTGGAGTTGTATCAACCAGCCGTGACATTTTGGGGTTTAGGGGTGAGGGAAGGGAGGATAATATATACTTCGCATTTAGGAAACTTCTTTCCCAGATATAGAAATATTCATAGCTGAGGCTCTCCACTGAAAATACCTTGTCATTAATCTTTGAAAGGTATAGTCAATGAAAGTGTGATTTGTTTCAGTAGCAGTAAAGGTAGTTCAAGTGGATTCAAAGCCTCATAGATGTATTATCAGTTTGTGCTGTAGACAAAACCAGACAGAAAGCCAATGCAGTTTATGAAACACCATTGTATAACATTGTGCAGTGCTTTTCAGCTAGATTTGCCACAATTTTCATGTGCAATATATGGTTTAAATTGTGAAATGCCACAGACTGTGAAACTTGTACACTGAAAAAATGAATGCTGCCTGTTATTAAAAAGTAACATGCATTTCTTTTACCTGAGAGCTAAGAGCCAGTGTTTGAAGAAATAAGTAAAGATTATCAACCTCTTAAATCCTAGACTGCGAGTTTTGCACATTTGAAGAAACAGCAGCAGGCCAGTCTTGCCTCTTAAAATCCTCAATTGGTTGGTTAGAATAAATAATAAATATCATGTTGCAGGACACTCTCAATCCATTAGACCTTACAGAATGTTAGTGTGTTGTCTTGAGCTCTCAAACTTGTCTTTTCTGACTCTCTTGTCTCACCTCAGTATCTTCGTGGTTATCTATGTCACTGTATAACAGAAAAGATATTTTAGATGTGCAGGGTACGCTATCTTCTAATTCTCAGCTTCAGAAATGGCATATCATTGTCAGACAGCTCAGGCAGTACAAATTTATCATCTTTTCTTTATTATCCAATTCACTAGTTTTGAAATAACTTTCAGAGTTAAATGCTTTGATGTTAAAATATTCTGTTCATCTAATAAAGCCAAGCTATATCAGGATTTGCATGTCCCACTTAATTTGATCATACTTTCTGGTTTGGGGCGTGTATCTTATTTTATTCTTTGAAATGTAAAGCTATTCCTATTTTCGTGAGGTTTGCCGATAACTGCTTTATCAGCCCTTGTTTAAGGGCTACTTCATGCTTTAACATGGAATTTTCACTGAAATGTTAGGCTTAAGATAACTATTCAAAATGCTAAGCTATAGATCTAATTTACACTGTATACGTTTATAAAATTTCTGGATTACTCATGCATTGCATTTTGGGATGGGGAAGCAAATGAACCATCAGATTTGTTTCTTATGTCCCAGTAAAATAGGTGTAAGAATATGCTTGTAAATCTGGTACACTTTTATTTGAGGGACTAAATACGGATCAGACAATTCCATCAAAGGTGTACTTGCATTTCTACTTATTGCTGAGGGAATTCCACATTCCTTTCAAATTACAAATAAAATGGACTGACAAAAATTTAAATGTTTGTCTTGCTAATGTTTTTGTGGTAGCTTTCCTTGAATTGCCCTTCTGATTGCTGTATTCTGCTTTTGTTTAGTTTCTGATCATTAAATTGTGATGATCTAAAATGAGTCATCTGTGTGCTTGCAGAAAAGTCTATTTTAGCTGGCACAAATTCTTTGGTAATATTCAAAATAGACTTTTGTCCTAATGCATTATAAGATTTTACTTACAAACCAGAAAACACCATGTATGGGGAAACTTAATGTGTTCCAGCAGTACAGAAACACTTTCTGCTGTCTACTTTTACAGGTCCGATTTGTGAAGAATGTGACTTCCTGGAAGGAAATGAAACCAGGATTTTACCATGGACATATATCTTATTTGGACTTTGCAAAGTATGTTACCCTTGGATTTATCTGTTGAGTAGCTAGTAGTTTAAGTTGCCTGGATCCAGCTGGGATATTAGTGCCCTCTAGTGATGAAAGTCTGACATCTGCAGTTTTTGAAAAATTCACACACTGAAATTCCTATGATGAGCAATATTTGGTTTTGATTTTCACAGTTTTCTCCTGTCTTTTTGCATGATAAAATGTAGCCGAGTCTCATTTCAAAACTATTTGTGAGGTTTAGTATTCCTTGTCTGAATTACAAGCTTCTTTTACTGAAAATCCTGGCTGTTCTCTGGAACGCTGGCAGTTCTGCCTTAGGATTGGCTTCCCATTCTGGGAAGTTTAAGATACCTGTTCTCAAATATGTTTCATATTATAAGTAATACCACCTGCCTCTTAAGTTATGTAGTTCTTCTCTATCAGAGTATCCCTTTACGCTTTATCAAAATATTAAAAGTTATATTTTAAAGCAGTTTTCTGGCCTATAGTAATTTGACTTGCTGCAGAAAGCATGGAAATAATTCTTGTGGAGTTAAGTCCTGCTACTTCTAAAACTAATTTAAAAGAAAACGAGGTAAAAATCCTCCCAGTGACTTCAAAGGTTCAGGATCATATCTGTATTCCCGCTTCCATGTGTTTCTTTCCTTGTCTTATTTTTGCTTCTGGATCTAAAGCAGTGATCCTCAGTCGCTCAGTCTTGTGAAACCTCCCCTTGAACTGGCAAGTCAGTTTTGCTTAAGATGCTTACTAGGCAGTGCTTCATCTTGCACTTGCAGCATGCGGAAAATGGTTTAAAATTGAAAGTGGGATTTTCAGATTTTAGCATATTCGACTGCACAAACAATAGTAACCACTACTTTTACCTCTTGCTGGTGATCAGTCCTCAGTAATGTTACATTTCTGTATATTAAAACATTTATTTAGTGAAATGAGTTTTTTGTATGTAAGAATTTCTTTTGTTTAGTCATTGCTTTTAATTATTCATTCTGTTATGTACACTTATTTTTAATTCTAGCTTTTTATTACAAAGAATGAGAAGGGGAAGTGAGAGCTTCATAGATTTCCAGTACAGTATATTATATAATAGAAAATGCTAAAAGCTATAGTAGTAGCTGGAAATTACCAATGGCACCAAGTAAAAGCTTGAAGTTTACAAAAAGTAACAGGCAAGAAGTCTTAATTGCAAATCAATCAATAAAATAAAATGTATCAAATTTCATTAGCTTCCTTTCTGCCTTTTTGAAGTTAAAATGCTGTAACATTAATAAACCCTTGAACTGAATAACAGCTTTCTGGAACAGCAAGGGTGAATGTTATTTTATACATTACTCAATTCATAAAGCTGAAAACATTTTCAGATACTGGAACTTTTTAAACTAAAATCATTATTTTACATCTAGAAAGCATCTAAGCAATTTCACAGATTTCTTTCATCTGCATCTTCCCTCCAGGACTGTGTTATCCTTGTGTTTGTTGTTTGTTATCCTTTCACTTAAATGATTTATTTTTTTCCCACAAAAGCTTGCTTTCTCATACTTTGGGTTTTCATTATTAAAATCATATCTTGAATACTCTGGTTGTGCTTGGCAAGGCCCACACTTTTAAGGCTGTGAGGTATGGTCTTGTAGTGAACATTCTTGTAGTTGAGAAGTGTGAAATATTTCAGAAAAGTCTATGCCTGCTTATACACAGACATCAGACTTAGGTACACTGTCGAATATCAGAAGTACCTCTTAAATTATGCTGAAGCTTAAAGCATGGGATTCAATCGATGACTTACAGTATTGAGGACAGGTTATCATAAGCCATCCATGTAGAAATTACAGTAATAAAAGTTTAAAAACTTTTTTTCCTCTTTTTTTTAATTTCTGATCCACCCTTATTCCCTATTTGCTCTGGTAAACGGTTGGAAAAAAAGTTCTTTGACAATGCAATCGCCAAATCATTATCATTATTAATAAGGTTACAATAGTAAGTGGCTTATGTTATCGTAACTGAAGCTAGTTTTGCAAGGTCATGTGCAAATCCATATGAATGTACAGTCCAGCACAAACATTTCCAAGGGCTTTGACACCTTCATTTAACCCACAGATACGTATTATTGGTTGACGCTGCTACTATATCAAAATGGTTTGTTATAGCCTTCTACAGCACTTGCAGTAGAGTCGGTAGAAGGGGACACACGTGCATGTCTCAGGCACTTCAGTGGACCTGAAAGAGGGTGCACTTCAAAGTCTGGACTTTGCATCAAAATGGTTGAAACATTCACACACTCTTATTTTGTGGACTTTGGGGAGCAAGAGCTGGCATACAGACAGATGTCAGCAGTGCTGCCTTTAACTGCTACAGTCTGATTCACTGGTACTCTGCTGGCAACATCTGAAGAATCAATTGCTCTTTCTGTAGCCTTTAACAATTTCTGTACCTATAGCGCTGGTCTTTTGCAAAAGTAATGCCTTTGAATTGTTTTTTTCTAACGTCTTCTTTTCTGCTGCTTATTTTATGTTTCTGTTCTTCAGCTTTTCAACTTAAGATTCCTCATATGAGCAGTAGCTGGTATTATAATTTACAGAGTACCACTTTAACAATAATGGTACTGCATCTTAAAACTACGAGCGCTCTCTGTTTTAGCCAAGCTAGGAGGCTTGAATGGCCCTCTGTCAATGCAGAACACTTTCCCAGTTTGCATGGGAACAGAAGAGAATTTTTTTTCCAGTTCCTAGCTTTACTTCAGGGCATTTGACACACTTGCAATTTCCATTGTGATATAACCTCTTTAATGTTTGGATGCCGTATTTATTTGCCACAGTAATGCCTCAAATGGAATAGAAAATAAAACTGAGAAATGTGTCATAAAAGCTGTCTTGGACGTAGATCATTGAAAGGTAGTATTTGCACAAAACAGTTTTGGTGGTTTAAATCTATCTTATGTGTCCTATGAGCTTACCACCTCATTTCATCAAGCTTCCTGTTTGTACCACAGTAAATCAAAATTTGCTCAGGGTAAATGTCTAAGGAAAAATTTTGTATCTATATATAGAGAAGTTAATATGGTTACAGATACTGTCTTAGGCTTATATTTAATAAGCATAGCCATATGGATTCAACCCCGGTAATGGATGGGCTCTGAGCTCTGTCTTCCTTCTGTTAGAGTTCATGTCTCTGACAACTGGAGACCTGCCGGGAGAACCACTTGCAGCATTGCATAGCACAGTTCAGGAGGGCAGGAACTCAGTATCCAACTTGCTTGTACTTATAAACACATACATGGCTGCTAGACTAATTAAGGCATTTCTAGAGTCAGGATGGTTGTATAAACATTTTCAGTATCTATTGTGTGAGAATATTTCAGTTTTGTTTGTTTCTCTAATAAAAAACCCCCAAATCACAGTCTTAGGAAAACTGAAGTTGATCGGACTTTCACACCCACCTAACACACTGGATATGAGGATGGGAGAAAGTGATCATTAAACTTCCTCTCACCATCATCTTCTCTGTATATAGATTTCAGTTGTATCAATGGAGACAGGCTTTTACGTATTAGATGAGAAGCTTTGATTTGGCCTTTAAAAGACATTTTTTCCTCTTTTACTTTAGATTTGGTGTTAAAAAGAAACCAATTTACATAAATGTCATAAGAGATCCTATAGAACGACTAGTTTCTTATTATTACTTTCTGCGCTTTGGAGATGATTACAGACCAGGGCTACGGAGGCGAAAACAGGGGGATAAAAAGGTAAAGTACACTTTATTATGTATGTTGTTCTTACCAAAGCTAATGAGAAAACTATTTTTAAAAAATGTCCTAATAAAAGCTGAATAGTTCTTGTATCAGCCTTGGTGATGATGGTGGATTTGTAAGTTATACTCTCCTCTTCATGTCTGTACTGGACCAGAGTGTAACATTAAGTATGTTCTTTGTAACCTTATAAATTCACTTTATGTTGCAATTTGTTAAAAAAATAAAATTAAATTTAAAAAATGTTTTCAGGTATCCAGAGTTTTAAGTATCAAGTTAAGCTTTCCTCCTATGTAAGAAATCTACATCTCTTCTTGTTGAAGACTGAGAGAGACATTTTTCACCAAAAGCTGTAGAACAGCTGATGCTTTGTCTGTGATGTTAATTTTTTTTTATAATTAGCAACCCAATTTTTTTTTAATGTAAATACTGCAATGGAATTGCATAAAGAGTCTGCTTGAAAACTATGGAGTATGAATCATACATTTCTATACTTCCTCCATCTGTCTTAGGTGGCTGTAGGAGTAGTTCAGGTTAGCATATTGAAACCTTGATTACTAATACAGTTTCAGAATGGCAACATTATTTAGGCTCCATAATATATTTATTCCAGAAAGAATTTATACATGCACTGTCATGGTTTGCAGTAAGACATTTGTTGGAGCATGTTGCTTTGGACTTTTCTTACATCAGGAAGAAAAGTAGGATATTAAGTATATGAATATAGTTTATAAAACTGTAGTTAGAACGGCATGGAAGCTTTCATAAAATGTAAGGGGGTTTTGTACTTCACAGAGCCAAACATTTTTTAAAATTTCAGTGGCAATATTTTCTTAAACTGATGAAATTTTTCTGTAATGTTGACAATTTAGTGTAGCACCGTGGGAATACCAAGAGACATTGAAAAAAATAACTAAGCAAAAATCACCCTGAATACAGCTTAGTCTATAAACACCATAACAACTAATAAATGTGAATAATCATTTTGTGTGCTCCCACCCATCCAAATAGTGTTTTTTAAATATTGGGAACAGACCATTCCTCTTTCCAGTTGATAACTAACTGCTCCTCTGTTATTTAGGTTTTGGCGCCATCTTCAGCTACTGCCTTTCAGTTTGTCCAGACATCCTACAGCATAGGTAGAGGAAAGCTTCAAGCAGAACAAATTGATATTAAGCTTAAAAAACGTATCTTCGTAGAACTGGCTACAGAGATGATTTGGTGCTATGGTATCATAAAGACATTTTTAAAAGGAGAGATAGGATCTCATCTTTTGTAACCGACTCTGTTCCTTTTCATGAGGAGCATGATTTGGCCAGTGGAATTCCTCCCTGGTGGAGATCAGTGAGTTGGAAAGCTGAGCATGCTACCAAGTCCAAGCTGTTTATAGGACTTTATTTATTAAAAAGAGTGAAATTTAACAGTGTTGCTTTAGTTTTGAATTATAATCTGAACAGCCTTGTTAGGTAGTCACTGGGAAACATTAAGCCAAAATCCTTAATGCTACTGCTTGGTAGACTGCACTGTAAGCTCTGATTTGTTGGAATAAGTTGAAATGCATTCCTATTTATACTGTTTGTAATGCATTGCATTAATAATTTTATGTTTTTCTATTAAAGATGCTTTTTTTTCATTTTGTCACTGTCATACCACTTTATTTAGGTCTGAGACTTTGTTGTTGCCATACAGATTTAACTTGTCCTATAAGCATCTGTAGTTCATTTGAAGTGAAATTGATTTGCTATGCCAAGGTTTAGGGTTTCTTTCATTTAAATCAGGTAATACTATTTTTTCCATGGTGTTTCCAAGAAAACTGTACATATATAGATGGTGTCAGTTTTACATACATTAGATATAAAATTCAGTAGGATCAATCAATTTTTGAGCTAATCGCAGTGTCTATAACACTTATATCTATTCTAGTCTGTGTTACAGTAGATTCACTAAGAGCTCTTCAAGTGAAAAGCAGGGAAGGTAAAAAATGCAGTCTTTCTAATGGAAGTCAATTGTTCCTTTATTAAGTGTAAAGGAATCTCAACGTACTTTACACCCTCGCCCCTCCCAGTCCATACCACAGCATTTATATGCAAGAGTTCTTCATTCATTTTCTTTCTATATCCCTGTGCTTCCAAAGTTATAGATAGCTTGGCTCCAAGAACAGAGTCTGTAAAGACAAGTGTTTCTTATAATAAAATCTCTGGATGGAGTAGTCAAGGTAAGTATATAAGAGGAAGTGGGGAAGGAGGCCTGTCCTATTTCATCTTACTTAGGAAATTACTTGCTTGTTTTTGCGTATGAACTATAAAATAACCTGCAGGTATAAGCAAAGAAGTCTTTCTTTTGAGAGATGCCAGTTCATATTTAGTATATACATTCATAAGTTAGCAGGTGCATTTAAATAATTTAGTACTTAGGTAATGTTGATGTTATAAAGTACTCATGATAGATCAGTGCAGAATTTCTCTAGAGAACTATGCTAGAGAAAGCATACCAGTGTCTTGTTTTCCTAGTTAAGCTGCATTTTTATCTGTGATATGTGACACGTATGAGCTATTCTAAACTCAAAAGTGCAATGTGGACCAAGACACCACAGGTTAATCCCTGCTTTGGCCTGATAGCAGTAAATTTTTTCAGATTATCTCAGGAACTTCACCTCAAAATAGAAGCAAAGGACGTTGTCCTTGTTCTAACACCAAATAATTACACAAATATATTTTTACATAGTTGTTTTGAACAAAACTTGTAATTATACAGAAGAAACATTCTAAAAAGTTGTCATGTGATCACTTATTTGTTTTTAAATAATTTAACAAAAAATCTATCCTAGATACATGGCTTATATCTTGATTAGAAATATCGTAAATACTTACTTTATGGTGACTGGGTAAAATATTTACAAATTAGGAGTTCTTATTGTAACTGTGTTACTGCAGTTGAAACAGATGTTTTATGGAATATTCTGTTATGCAGTGAACAACTTTTACTTCTTCTGATTGCCAAAAACAAATTAGCCTGTGAAATCACAGTGATTTGTCATAATATTTAAAATGTAATGGAACACTGTTTAATCTGAAACACAAAATGCACGGTGTTCTATGGTATAAAGATCCAGCTGTTCCAGTATCACACAAATCCTGATGGCATTTGATGCTGTATCTTTAGTGACTTCTTTTGTAAGGGAAACATAATGATACCAACACTTATTGACTGTTTTTGCTTGTCTCGATATATAGACTTTATCAAGGTTATATCAAAGGTATATCAAATCTATCAGGTAAGATCAAATTGTTCGTTAGTTCTAATCATAAAAGACTGTCCAAGTACTATTTCAATTGAGATGACTAGGTCCTCCTAATAACACTGTGAAAGGCTTGAAAAAATTACTTTTTTTCTTTCACATCATATCTTTTGTTTTTCTCTCGCCACTACATTTAGCAACTAACCAGGTTGAGATGTTTGATACATATACTAGATTTTAAAGCTCAGCTCAATTTTGTCTTTGTTCCAGACCTTTGATGAATGTGTGGCAGCTGGAGGTTCAGACTGTGCTCCAGAGAAACTTTGGCTTCAAATTCCGTTCTTCTGTGGCCACAGCTCCGAATGCTGGTAGGGGGATAAATGTAGCTTAAGTTGTTAGTCAAGTATATCAGCGCTGAAATCTAAACTTAACAAATTCGAATATGTAGCACAGTTGGGGAAAGTGTGAGGGACTGGACAGAGTGAAGCAGCAGGTACTTCAGTAATGTATTTTCTTTTGAAGATGCATTTTACTGAAACAGTCTTGCAGTTCTTTAAACAAGCAATATGCTAGGATACTGTATCAGCAGTGCTATGAGGGAAAACAGATGTTTTCAATTTTAGAAATAATTTTTGTAGATTTGGAGTTTTGACATTTTTCTCTTATGTCAGGCTACAATATTTGTCTTCTGATTGGAGATATTTTGTTCAAGCTCCTAGAGTTTCTGTGGAGAATAAAATAATTGAGATCAGGATAAATTTATCTTCTTAAACCCTTACCAGACATCCAGTAGTCAATGCTACTTAGTAGAAACTGAAAAGCAAAAAGTGTCCATCTGTCAATGCAGCATGTTTTATAACAATGGCACAGACTTTAAAAAACTCTTTAGCAAACTAAAAAAATAAAAGAAAAAGGACATAGATGATTTGAAGGATTCTGAGTGAAATCAAGGGCAATTATTTGTCAAAGGTACTGTTCATCCAAACATAAGCAAAGTAAATGGCCTCTTGGGAGCTTCTCTTTCAGTGCATGTTGGTCAGACCTATCTACACCTGGGCCAGGTGGAGAAGCAGAGAAAGAAAGAACTCTGAACCTGTCTTTCACCCTGTCTAGAGTTATAAAACGGAGGAAAAAATGTCAGTTTAATTTCTGTCTGTTGTTCAGTAGGGAAGTCCTCACATTAAGCACAATGACTTTCTAGTTCAGAATTATGCTTGTAGGATGCAAAAGGGAAGGTGTGTTCTTGCCAGAACCATTTCTGGTATCTAATGTGAAAATGGAGACTGAGTATTGACATTGAGAAAGTGTAAATCCTCCAAAAATTGCATTAATAGAGACAGTAACCATATACACACACTTTTTTTTTTTTTGTGGATGACTTCTTAGTCAAAATAAGTAGAGGAGTCAAATTTTTAGATAACAACACAGATGAGAGAAACTGGAAAGGGAAATGAAGTTAGGAATGGTTATAACTTGAAATGAGTCTTGCCTTTCCTATACAAATGTCCTGTTATGGAGTAACGTCCATCTAGGGACCAAGGATTGTTGGCTGACATCAGAACTTGCTGTAATTGTTCTCTGTCATTTTAGGAATGTGGGAAGCAGATGGGCTTTGGAACAAGCCAAATACAATCTGATTAATGAATACTTCCTAGTGGGCGTTACTGAAGAGCTTGAAGACTTTATCATGTTATTGGAGGCAGCTTTGCCCCGGTTCTTCAGGGGTGCCACAGAACTGTACCGTACAGGTATTTAAATGGTTAATTTCCATGGATTCCATGGATTTTTCATCCTCTCATCACTTTTTTTAATGTGAATTCTTTAGACCTAGATGAATAGTTTTGAGTCTCTGCCAGGTTTGCCTCTCAGTTGGCTGATGTTCCTACAGAAGAGACAAAAAAAGACTCTCAATACAAATTTTTCAGGGCAGCCCAAGTATCTTCCTGCCTTACACAAATTGTAAATATTTAAGGTTGGGGTAAAGGCAGTTGTGTAGGTATACTACACTTAAAAAATTGTGACAAGTGTTTATCAGAACCTTTTTGAAAGGTCTTGCAGGGGCAGATTTCCATTTCCTCAGAAGCCCTGCTGATGAAATTAACTGTGCTTGATGCAACCTGGTTGGCTGTGCAAAAAGGCCCAAGGGATACAAAGGCCCAAGTAGATGTTTATCTTCCTGGGGTTGTAATAAGACACTTGTTGTATAGCTAGTAGCTCAGTTTCTAGGAGATGGCCGTGCAACTTATGATAAAGAAAAGGTCCATCTTAGCAGGGCTTCTATCTGCAAATAGAGGGAGAAAAGGCTCTGATGTGTAGAGCCTAGATGCGTAGCATTAACAAGTTTATTATAAAGCAACAGAGCGCACTTCTTAGGGAAAATGCTGTCATCATTTTGGTCATCTTCATCTCATGAAAGAAGTCTCTTGCTCTGCAGTTTTTAAAATTCTTCACAGTTGATACCAGATTAACATCTAAATAATTAATTTTGAAAGACCAGTCTTGCTCCAAGTACATTATGTGGAGTAATCTTGTTCCTTAAATGAAGTGTTCATTCCCTGGGTTTATTAGAGTAAGGAGGAAGAATTGAAAGAACTGATGCAAAATTCATTAACATTTAGTGAGAGAGACTGCAATTTTCCAACCCTGCATGTTACGTTAATAAATTCTGGATTAAATTCTGTCGCTTCTAATGCAGTTTATCAACATGCTGAGAGTATAAACCTCTGTAAATAAAAGGACTGTAAACATTTTTCAATCACGTGAACTTTAAAGTGAAGTTATTGCTTTCATTTTGCGTTTAGGAAAGAAGTCTCACCTTAGGAAAACAACTGAGAAAAAACTTCCCACAAAAGAAACTATTGCCAAGCTACAACAGTCTGAAATCTGGAAAATGGAGAATGAGTTCTATGAATTTGCACTGGAGCAATTTCAGTTTGTCAGAGCACATGCAGTTCGGGAAAAAGACGGAGAATTGTATATTCTGGCTCAAAACTTTTTCTATGAAAAGATTTACCCTAAATCAAACTAAGAACACTTTACTGTTAGATTTATGGACCTAAATCTTTGGTCACATCATCATCTTAGTCCTCAGCCATGGAAACTAGATTGCTTGTAGACCTCCAAGACGTTTCTTTATAGATCTGAGAGAAGTGGGCTGTGGATCACCTCCAGGGCGTTGGATACCGGCTAACTATGTTGGTAATCCAGAAGCAAAGGCTTCATTTCTTTTATCTAACTAATACTTTCAGTGGGAGTTAATATACTTTACCGGAAGAAATATACACTTTAATTCGGAGCAATTAATACACAGCAGTTCTAGTTGAAAATATAAACAAACAAAAAATGCTTCTGTTGATGCTCTTTTTAATTTTCAGAGCAATTTATTTTCATTTATACTTCTGTGAAGAGGAATTAATTTTTCCCAGCTTTCAACATGGAAATTTTGGTTGTATACAACATGAGTAGTGTTAATAACTGGTCAACATCTATGCTTTGTTTTTGTGAATCATGTCACATGATATTAATTGGGATGGTTAATCATGTTCTGCTGAGAAATGCTGCTGCTGCTGGAATTGCCCATATTTATATATGTGGTTTTATTAAAAAATTACAACTATTCATTAGTGTTAAAACATTATTTCCACGTTAATATTGTAAAAAGTTAAAGAATCAGAGCAGTGGGGTTTTTGTTTTGTTTTTTATCCCCACCACCACTGACTGAGGTTGGGAAAACTACGAAGAAAGTTGGTATTGTCTGCAGTTCTAGTTGATCCTTACACAGTGGTATAAAAATCGTAAATTCAGTATTAAGTTTCTCCATGGATTCTTTGTAATAATTGTAAACTAAGGTATTGGTGAATCCATATTATGACTCCATTAGTGAGCTGTGGTATGGTTAGGGTTTTCCTACTACTTCGATACTTTTACCTGTAGAATATTTTTACTAAGGTGCTTTATAATGTGTTTTAAAGCATTGCATTTACAAAAGGAGTAAAATGCTGTAAATACTGCTTATTTTATGTATTTGGACCAAAAGGTTTAAAGTAACTAGTTTAAAGTGGTTTTTTTGCACCAGTTCTGTTATGTGTGAAGT
Organism: Gymnogyps californianus; assembly: GCF_018139145.2. Classification (NCBI taxonomy): domain Eukaryota; kingdom Metazoa; phylum Chordata; class Aves; order Accipitriformes; family Cathartidae; genus Gymnogyps; species Gymnogyps californianus. The sequence goes on along the minus strand of NC_059478.1, from coordinate 19,502,612 downwards.
GAAAAACATCACATCTACTTCCTGGTTGAGTTAACTGTTGGACATTGCTGAAATGCACTTCAGTGACCTCTCTGACTTCAATACCAGAATATTGTCCAGGGATTCTCTTTACAAATATGTAGTCTTCATCTTTTTATTATGGTAAGAGGAAAAGAAGAAAAATGTCATGTGTAGTCTGGTTGAGAAAGATGCAGTGAACTTGATTGACATAATTGTATTTATGTAACTGCCTTATGTGACTATTGTAAATTTGTGAGTTGCCATTATTAACAATGTGAAACATCTGGTAGATGAAGTAAATTGAAATTTGAGAACAGATGTTTGGGTCCACTGCATTATAGCAAATGGCAGTGGAGAACTACAAGAATTTGTTTCCTATGGAATTTTCTTAAAGATCTGAGTATTTACACATCTTACGCATGCCTTTTCTTGAAGTGCTCTTCACAGGGTTTAATGGAGGAAGGCACTGAGGAGACAAAGTAAGGAATGGTGGTAGAGGTTTAAATTCCTAAGGGATGATGCTGAAAGCTTAGTTTAAAATTACCAAGTGGAGTTTCTTTAACCAGCTTGCTCTTGTAATGAAAACAAAGGAAATGGAAAATGGTCTGTGAACTGGATGTCTGCAGCCAAAAGCAACAGCCCAGTTACAGAGAGGATAATGAGAGACTATCAAGTACATCTTGCATTTTCTTTGTGTTCTTGGATTTTTCCCTTTGAATTTTAAAAATAGATCTCTCTTTGTTCTTCCCAAATAATCAGGGAAGTTCCTTCTGATAGCTTACCATTTATATAGCATGAACCATGCATAAGATTTCCTCTTCTAGTTCTTGTCTATTGATGTCATTAATAATGCCAACATGTTTGGGAATAGGATGTGTTAGTGCACACATGAAGACATGTTTCCTAGCTAAAGAAAGTGTCGTGGTTTGAAAGGAGCTGAGGAGTCATACACAAGAATTAGCTAATGGAGATCTAAAAATTTCCATAACAAAGCAGTAATTTTTCTGAAATAAAATGAGTATTTATAATCCCAGGAAAGATTATCCACTCAGTGATAGTTTTATGTTAGATATTATTTTGACTGTTGTTTTCCTTCAGAGTAATTCAGATCAGTTTACCTTCTTGACTCTCCCTCAGAATTTTCAGAAGAGCACCTCTAAGAGAGCAGAAGAGTTTACTAAGTGAAAACATAAAAAATTCAGCTAAGTAATGAAATAGGTGTGTAGACAAACGCTTCTGTATTGACAAGAAAAAATAGGCAAAACTTCTACTGATTTCAGTAGGGTCTACAGAAACCTCTTCTGTTCTGTAAGCAATTTTTAAAGTTATGTTTCTTTTTTTTCCTTCCAGGATTTAGAATTTCTTAATTATGAGTCTTCAGTAACAAAAATAATAGAACAATGCAATTTTTTTTACTTTTAAAAGAGCAATATATTTTTCATAGTTCATATATGAAAACGTATTTTATTCAATCAGATATCACTTCCTGTTCTTTGCTGTGAACTGACAGGGTCGAGACAAACTAGAATTTTAGGAATATTTTTTAAAAATGCTAGCTACAATTGGAGAGGTATTCATTCCAGACGTACTCTGAAAATGTTATATTGTCTGTGGAACACAGAAGGAATCAAGACTGTCTACTTTTATATCTAATGCAACCATTAAGTCAACTGTGAACTTTTTAGAATCCTTTGAATTCAGAACTATCAAACTTGGATTTCCTAAAAGTCAGTTTAGGAAAAAGAGCTTTACAGATTTTTAATAACCTGCTCTTTTCATCTTCTATTCAGAAATGGAAACAATCCAAATTGTTGGTATTAAAAATATTTTACAGTATATAAACAGAATGTATCTTGTGTATTTTCCCTTAATTGACTTACAGTGAAAAGCAGCAATACATGGATTTTTGTTGTTGCAGGTTGTATGATCAGTAAACTTACTATGCAGCCTCCTGAACACGGATCTTTTAACTGAAGTCACTGTAGTCTCTACACAGAAGTGAGATTGGCTTTTTGCAGGGCTAAGCTTGTTTGAAAGGTGCTGAAATGCTCTCATATATATACATATATATATATATATATATAGTTGAGAGTAGGTTTTGTTACACAGTTCTGTACTTTTTGTACAAAATTAACGCCCAGATTTTGTGCAAAACCGTAGCCCTGTTGAAACTCAATGTCAGGATAATGGCGCTAGGTCCAGCTGCACTGGTAACTACATAGCCATCACCACAGCATGCCTGGAGCACTTGTGATACACTGGGCAGTGTTGACAGGAGAGCAACAGTGGTTTTAGCTCCTTCCCATAATAATTCTGCAGCCATGCGACAAGAATTTCACTCTTATTTTGTTAGTACATCTATAAGCAGACACAAGGCTAGGGTGCAGAATGTCCTATGTGCACTTTCCCAATTGCTCTGGGTTGATTTTCAAGCAGTCTCTCTATTAATGGTACGCTGATCATGGCTTCATTTTCAAACAGGCATGAAAATTTATAGCTATACAATACGGGAGAGGAAGAAGCAGCCCATCCTGGTCCTTTGAAATGCGTTTTCTGGGTACTTAGTTTTTCTGAAGATATTTAACTATTCTTGCTTTCCAGGAATAAACATTTGCTTATTTATGGTCTCAGAGCAGTTCTATTTTATATCAGGGAAAATTCAGTTATTTTCTGTTATAATTCTGTTAAAATTTTCCATTAAGCTTACCTGGCATTGCTAAATGTGTATATGACAAAAAGGTATATGGATGACGCTGTCTGAACTGTGCTGCTTAAGCAGTCAGTGGAAAAGCCTGATTCAAGTGCACTGCCAATGTAGCTCTTCAAAATCAGAGCATATTTTATGACTACTAGAGATTAAACTTAAGGAAACTGTAAGGCTGCTTAGTTGCAAGGATGCTTCCTTTACTGTAAGCCTATGCAACTATGTAACCTTTGCAGCAGTATTTATAGAAAGAGCCCTCTTCCTGAGACTTTTCTGGAGCATAATTATAAATGTTCATACACTTGTACTGTCTGATATTTACATCAGCAGCTCTCTGTAGCTTCTGTAAAAAGAGACAGGTTTGTGAGCGTTTCTAAAGCAGTACTGAATGTAATTTTGAAAAACATGGATTGTGCTTCATGACTTTTTTCTTTTTAAACACACACACAGCTAAATAGTGCCTTTTTTCCTCACAATCCATGTTGAAGATGCTCGCTCCCACTCACCCTCCGTAAATTGATTCATTTGTGCAATACTATTCCAACTTGAAACCATTTTGTCACAGCTGTTTGAGAAATAATCTCCATTTTTCCTTACTATGCTGCCAGCTTTCTGTTGTTGAAGTGTTTCAGTTGATTACCTAATGCAAATGCTATAAAATAAAACACCCAGTGGGAAGGGGAGAGAAAAGAAGTCTGGTGTCCTGTCTTAATATTTGCATGTCACATTCACGTTAAATGCTTTTTTTCTAGAAGATGTTGTTATGCAGTATTGTGAACTTTGTTTGCAGCTATTGTGATTTTGGAGGGGAGGGGCAAGCTGGAGTGTAGCTCGTCTGTAATAATTTCATATAGCTATAACCAAATATATTTATAGGCCTTTAGAATTTGCATTGGGCTTTCTGGCCAGAAATGTAGTAAATTTGCAAAGGGTATACACTGTGCTGAAAGTGTCAATGAAAAGCTCTTAATATTAAAACCGAGATTTGTAAGAATAGAAAACTGGCATTAAAACAGTGCATTGATACATATGTGCTTCCCTGCCTGAGGGAACAAATGACCTGACCGATGACTGTGGTACTGGAAGATGCTCAGTTACTGCAGTGATGAGTATGGTATAAGAACTTGAGTAGAATAGAAATGTCGTTTGCATTTGTAAGCAAGCACTTAAAACAAGAAAATATAGTGAGCATGGGTACGCTACTCTGTTTAGGATTTCTGACGCGTACTGTAACCATTGCCCTATAAACATTCCTAGCTGCGTGCACTGTGGAGCTGAACAGTCATCTGACCCAGCCAAGTTTCTTAATGCGATAGTGCCTAAATATTTAGTTGTCAGCCTTGATGATTAAGAGCCATCGTGCAGTTACTCAGCAACCTCCACTTAGGATTTTGATGGGTTTTAAATCCCCCTTTCGTTGAAAGTAGACTTTTCCTTACTTCCGTCAGTGGAAGTGATAGGTGTAATTGTGCATGGGAAACAAAGTCTCTCTGCTTATATCAGCCAGGGGGAAGTGGAGGAAAAAATTGCCTATATAAAGGTACAGGACTTCCTAAGGTCCCTGCACCTCTTTCTGAAATGATGTAGTACACAAAATGACAGCCAAAAAAAGTTACAATACAAAAAATGCTTTATTTAAAATGACAGTAGCTTGTCCTGTGAAAGACAGAGTGACTTATGTGTTAAATACTGGTTGAACTTTTTTTTTTTACTGATGCTGCCATTTGCACAGGTAATTAATCTCATCAGTTGGAATTCATGGGAGGGGAGTGAAAAAAGGGAAAGGGGTTTTTTTGTTCAAAGCTAGATCTTTTTTCAGGTCCTGTATTTTCATTTTATTTATTATTTGAATCTTGCATTTGATTTCAGTATAATTTCCTTACTTCTTAATAAAATACAAGAAGTTGCTAGTGAATGTCAAAGCAATGTCCAGATGTTTTCTTCAAGCACAAGTCCCCTGCTATGACCTCCCCCCGGCTTCATTACCACATAACGCAGATGTGGTAACTTTCAATAAGAGCTAATTTAAAGGACTAATAATACTCTTTATTAAAAAAAACCTCTACAAAGAACACCTGTGGCCTAAAAATGAAGGCTTTGAGACCTTTCACCTTGTCATAATAACCAACTGCATCCTCATAAAAATGGGAAATACTGTGATAAGCATTCTCTGCCCATTTTCTGCACATTTACAAGGCTGGTCCTGAATCCACTCTCAGATTTGCTGCACACAGACATTAACTTCTCATAATAAATATGACTCAAAATAATTGCACAAAGAACAACTATCCATCTTCCTATTGAAAAAAATATATCTCGGAACAAAATAGATTAAAATAGTGATTCATGGGAATTGTGGTTATAGTTCAAGTATATAGGTATGGCATTCCTCTGATGCTTTAAGAAATGGTTCACTACCTTGCAGTATACATGCATGTGTTGTTTCACCCTGCTATTGATATGAACTCATCTGTGTTTTTCAACTAAAAAAGCATTGTATTTCAAATATAATTTCAGTATTAATAATGAAAAACACTGTTCTATTTTGAGAGAGAAACATACCTAATTTGGTATGATAACTTAAATGCTCTAACTCAACCAGAACACTGGGTTTGACGCAGCAGTTACTGGAAAATATTATGAACTATCTCTTTACCAAAAAAAGAAAAAAATGCGTCTAGAGAATAATGGTCTTCTGGCTCTAAAGACATTATTGTCTTGACAAATATGGATTGCCATTTTTAGCACAGAATAGAATTTGGCATGCTTAATCTCCTTTATTTAGAATTTAATAACTTTTAAAATGTTGCGTGACTTGGAGAATTGGCAAGGGGAAAAGGAATGCTTAACTGCCAGAGACTTGTGCAGTTACAGGCTGGCTTTGTCAGGACTGCCTCACTGCAGTGTGTAACGATGAGCGAAGATATGGGCAAATGTTGCGTAAAGCAGTCGATACGGTAAGAAAGGGTATATATGCATCTGTGAAGACAGTATGTAAGGAATGCAGAGGAAAGTGCAGGCAGAAATATAAACCACTATATAAGATTGCAGGAATTCCTGAAGTTAGCAGCTATGATGGCTATCTTTGGCCTAATTATCTGCTTTGGATCTTCAGTGCCTTCCCTTGACAGAATTAATGAATTCAAAGTTGCAGCCATCAAGGCCGCTGCTATTATAAGCAAGGCCTGTACACTGACAAATGAAATCTCTCCTGTTTATAACCCCCGACCAAATACCTACTTCCAGCACTTTGCTCTAGTACTACTTACAGCTAAGCTATAGATCTGGAAAAGCAGATTACATTGACTGGGAGGCTTGTCTGCTTTGCATTTGAGGTCCTTGCTTCTTGAAGATAAAATAGTCAGTAATTGCATGATAGAAGTCAAATCCATGAAGTCTGGGAGAAAGCATCTTATGCTCAGATTACATGGAGCAAAAATTGTGCACTTTTTTTGGTGTCCATTCAGAATGAGTTCACTGGCTCAGGCAGATTCCAACCAGACTACTAAAGGTTACTTCAGAGATGGTTGGAAACCTGAGATTTACTTTTAGCAAAAATTGCCGTAAATACTGTTGTTCCACAAAGCTTCTCAACAAAGGTTTGGGTTTTTTTTTTTCTTAAGACAAACGGGGAATTTTTCCCTTAAAAACAGAGCAAACCAGGAAAACATCAGTGCCCCCACCACCCCAGCAAACATTCTTTGTCAGTGCCCTTTCCCCCCCCCCCAAGTATATGGAAAAATGTGTGAGTGTGTATGACCTCTGTGTTCAGCCTCTCCCTTTTCTCAGGTGGCTCTGTGAGATAGCATAATAGGTTTCGTTCCTTCACAAGCCTTCCAAAGGACAAGTCTTATCTTGCAGGTATTGTTGTCGGACATGAGATCATGCTCCAATATGGAGTTTATCAAACTTGGTGTTTACTCAGGATCACCTTTGAGAGTCTGGTGGCAATAGAGGTCCCTGTCCTGTGTGTCAGAGGTAGTGCTCGCGTATTGTGCTGAATTAGCTTGTGCACACTAGTGACTGTGCATACAACAGTTTGGATACACTTATCCGATGTATCTGACAGTCACTTCATCTAGCAAGGATATTTAGCTTGTGTATTTTTTTTTTTAAATCTTTGTGCAGGACAAGTGCCTGACAAGATGAGAATCAGGCTGCAATCTACAGGTTTTATTAACTAAAGCTTTGCAGCTGGCTCGTGTAATTTTGGTTCCATACCCCCTCCTCCCCAGCTCACCTGTCCAGGAATGTCCTCTTACATATATATGTGCACGTGTGTGTCTACACATATACAGTCATAGTTCTCATCACTTGATCATACTGAGATAAATGGAGAGTGAATTACAAAGCCAAAAAGATTCGAAGACAGCTTCGGAAGCCAAGTTTGAAAACCTTGTCAGTAGTCAGAGGGAGCAAAGCATGCTCAGGCAGACACTCAAATGCGCTTTCAAAACCCAGCTTCTTTGTGTATCTGGAATGGCCTCTCAGCATCTGTTGAGCAGTCCAGTTTGGGCTTTACTCGGTTCGAGTACCTAGGAAACAAATTTAAAAGAGCTTTCTGCAATGAAAGATCCTGATAGTAAAGCTTATTGCTCCTTTAACAACTGTTTTCCAAGAGAATCATGTACCTTGTGACTGAGAGAGGAGGGAGAAACCCTGATGTCATGGTTTATCATAGACATTGAGATGGTTGTTCAAATTTATTTCATCATTTTATGTTCTGCTTATGTGTGTTGATTTAAACACATTCTTTTTCTTGTGTTTTCTCATATGCATGAAAAAGATGTGTTCAAAATCCAAAAGAATGTTCTTTTCTCTATAGCTGCATTGGTAGACTCTCCCCCATGCCGATCTCATTTTGTTTATCCAAATTCAAATGATGATTGATAACTGGAAGTCTTACTGTCTAGTTCCAAAGATACTGCAGAAGACTAGGAGATGGGAACCTGGGTATCGCAGCCATACAGTATATTCTAAAATTTCTTGGAGTCTGTGATATTCCATAGCTAAAAGCAATGCAAACTAAGGGTTATCAGTTTTTGACAGTATTTGTCAGTTTTTCAAATGTGGAGCCTGATTTTAGGTATTTATGTTAATATGTAGTTATGTAATAAATTGTTCATGGGTTGTTTTTTTTCCGGTTGAGCAAGTATCAATAAGTCTCTAGGAAAGCAGAATATCTAGTTTTGGTGCCAAAGTATTAACATCCGTCAACAGTTTGGCATCTGAGTTTGTAATTGTTGACTTTATTCTTTTAAAATCACCCAGAAAATTGTTTTCTGTTGTTCCTTGTTATGAAAATACATTTCTAACAATCTTTTTAAAAATAATTTCCTCTTCATATTCTCTTCTGTAATTACATCTGCAAGAAAAATGTGAGTTAGGAACATTAATCATTTGGGAGCCTTGTGTCTAAGTCTTTGAAGACAAAGTGCTGCTTCTGCTGACTGTAGACTTTTTGCCCAGGGTGGTTTCCTCTTTCCATATAAATAAAAAAAACCCCATACTGCTGTTCTTCCCAAATCAGGTGGGGGCAGGGGGAACCCTCAAGGAATAAATAGCTGTTTTTCATGTGAAGTTGCCACCATAAAAAACAGGCCAGCAACAAAATCTTAAAAGATTTTTGAGAAACAATGTTCAAGCAACATAAATGAAAAACAAAGCCAAATTCTCCACATGCCCAAAGCTGGGGCAAAACCCCTCCCACACCACTTAAAGAACTGATAGGATTCTGCTCTCTGAATGTCCCTTTAGATTAGGAGTGTTTCTTAGGGTTCTGCAGATTGGTTTCTAGGCTTCAACTGCTGATATATCAGCTGTCTACAAACGCATCAAATAATAAGGTTTATTAGCAACATTTGTTCCTGTCTCAAATTTCTGTGAAGAATATGCAGGCGATGGGCAAAACTGGCTGCTGGGCGAAGACTTGCCTATTGAAAGGCGGGAGGAAGGTTAGTTGTGGAATATTGGTGTCCGGTTTTAGGAATTACGATTTTCCAGTCTGTCAGATGACATAGAGCATAACTGAGAAGTTCAAGTAACTTCCCCACAGTTACTCATCAGAGACAGATGTTTCACCCTGCACATGTGAAGCAAGTAGACTAATGTAGATGGAGGAGGTGAATTCCTGCATCTTGCACTCCTTGTCTTTCTGCTCATCTCTGGGCATCTGTCATTGTCATCATCTATCCCGTAGAGAAAAGTCTCTCCATCAGGTAAGAGCTTTCTTTTCCTACTTGGGAGCGGTATAGATGCTTGTTCTTTGTAGATAACTTGGTGTAAGTGCTGTGTTAGTATTATTGCACATAAATATTTTTATTGGCACATAAACCAATAGTGCTGCAGATCAAAAGGAAGCCTGTGTTGGTAAGCAGTATTGGCATGTGGCTGCCATAATACCTGATTATTACCAGATAGTGTTGAATAGAGTCCTCTTATCCTTTGCAATGTTTTTGTTAGAAAATCTGGTGCTGTTACCCTGTATCAGAGGTAAGGCACTGAAACACAGGTGGGATTTATCTGTCCAGAGAAACTGCATCTTCTGATCCTTTCTGCTGCCCGTGTGCAGGCTGACCCCTCGCCCAGCTACAGCGTGGACCTGCTGGCACTTCAGCAGGGATGCCCTGTGCCAGGGAGAGAACGGCCCAGCTGGATTCCCATTTCTGCTGGCAGCGAGAACGCTCCTGCCAGCCATCGGGTACAGCAAACAGGAACAATTTTGAGGAACGGGGCCTTGACCTGGTAGGTATGCCTGCTGAGGTGTTTTGATACTGATTCATGCTGAGATAGCAGCAAGATTGGGCTTTTCATTGCACTCCTAAGCCAGGAGTGTGGTGTCTGCAAATATAGCAGGGATGTTGGTGTAGGTGAATTGCCTACAGCTATGCAAGAACTTTGTGGAGGAGCCAGGGATTCAGCCGAGACCTCCTGAGCCCTGCAAGGGCTCTTCCTATGTCTCTTCGCTAACCGTCTTCCCATGTAACTTTCTACCTTGGCATGACTAATGCTCCCAATTAATGTGTACTAACCTCTAGCATTTTAATATAATAAAATAATAATTTATGTCTTAATACAGGATTTAATTTTTGTACTTGCCTGTGATGTTTCAGGCACTGGGAAGGGTCAAAGAACAGGTGTGGGTGTCTGGGGAGCGCTGTATTTACAGCGCTGGTCCTGAGTAATGAATCCCTCAAACTTGCTGTTGTTGGCTGAAGCCATATCAGGGTGCAAGATGTTGTTCTCTGAGACTCCAAAATGAATCCTAGCCCCGGAAGTGGGAAATAAAGCAACATACAACAGCTTTCTGAAAGTTGGAACTAACTCCTTTGACTCATTTGGAAAAGGGTCAGAACCGGAACAGCTGTCTGTGCTGGCAGCATTAGGGGGTTAGAGTGCAGCGATTGCGCCTGCCTTTCTCCCCCTAAGTCTGATTCTTCCTTCTGAGGTTTTGTGTGATTGGGGAAAAGAAATGCCATGATTACCTTCTTTGTTTGTCCACTATACTAACCACTTAAAAACCAAGGAGAAAAAGATCAGACGAGGTGATCTGATCCTTTTAGACATCTGTAGCCATTGAGAACAGTGGTGTGTCAAGAGTCCTGTCTAGTGAATGCTTCAGATAGCCTTGTGGTGAAGTATGCAGCTGGTGGGAAGAATTGGGGAGACGTAGAAAACATCGTATTATATAGAACCTGCCCACTTGTGTTCCCAGACCATCATCCCTCTTGCTCAAACTCTACTAATGTTTAACTGGGTAAAGAGAGGTTATTTTTGCTTCATTTTGAAAAAGAAAGCAAGCATCTTCCCCTGCCCCAGCAAGGACTAGTCATACAAAATGAAAGCACGAAGACATTGGACTGAGATCATGCCAAAAAAACTCGAATTTTTTGCTATACATTCAGGCTTATGTTCAACTAAAAACATGCCCAAGAGCACCTGTGCCCTTGCCATGCAGTAACGCTGTCAAAAGGAGTATTACCCTACACTCTGAAGAAATACTGTTGTGCCATAAATGTGCGCCTGTGCAAGTTAAGCGCTGTAGCATCACATCTGCTTGAGAGAGTGATGCCCCCAGGGCTTTCGATGCCCACAGGATCGCTGCAGTCTTTTTGGGGCTCTGGGCAAGCAAGAGATTTGAACTCTGCCCAACCACTTGCTGCAAAGGCCAGTACAATTACTGTCCTCCCCGTCCCTAATCATCCATTCTGTGGTTCGGTTTTTGAAGGGGAGACCTGCTCTCATGACCTCTGCAAGCTCTCCCTGTCTCCAGAGGGGCTGGGGGTAGGTGCCCTTCGCAGGGCAATAACAGCTTTAAAATTGACACATGTCTCTTTGCACTTACTGCAATTATTTAGAAACCTGCATGTCAAATGACCCACGTTAAGCCAAAGAGCATATTACTAGGGGTGTGCTAACAGCACCAGTGCACTAAACCACAACTGGCAGCCTGACCCAGCACTGTGCTTTAAAAGGGCAGGGCTGCAGCGTTGGAGTTGGAATTCTGCTTTAATTAGGCCATTACCTGACCTTCAAAGCTGTATTTTTTTCCTCCTCTGCATGCTATGCTGGAGGAAGGGCTGCTGGAGAAGACAGGAAGAGCCCTATCTGATCGTTATCGGGAGTGGACGAAAGCCATGCGTTGCCTTTTCCTTTTGACGTGTGCAATTAGTTTGGCTTGTGTGGAAGAAACATGTCACGGTAAATGGCCGCCTCCATCCTTCCCCTTGCTGATCCCTGGCAAGGTCCGTCATTTGCTCCTTATGTGAAAAGCTATTCAATCACCTGTTGACAGTGGTATCCCTCTCATAAAACTTGCAGCATATCCTGATTATACACCACCATGAGATACCTTTGCCCAGGCAGTGCATCAGGCGGTGGCCTGCCACTACCGTTAGGCTGTTTTACAGGCTGAGTGCACTCCAACTCTCCTCATAAAACTTTGTTTGAACCCGGGTGTTTCTACATTTCTTCGCCTCCCCCTTCAATAGAAGCTTTTGCATTTTTATGGGGATACAAGGATCTTTCTGTCCAGGGCATGTGACATCTGTGGTGCTCACCGGGAGCATGCTGCCGTTGCCCCTGCTTCTGAGCAATTCCCTCCCCGCCGGCCCAGCAGCCTCCTTCGGCCTCCTTGTCGGAGATGATGTGTGTCTGCTGTGTTTGCTCTGACTTCTCGGTCTTCTCAGGCAGGGATCTGTGCTAATGCAATTACCTTCGGAAAATCAGTGAAATCAGTTCCTGCCTGGAACTGCTGCTAGCTGCTGCCAGCGCTCAGCACGCGCAGGGGACAGACCCTCTGTGGCTGTGTGTTGCAGGTGACTCTCATGGAAGGCAAAAGACCTGGTTTGTGGTTTTTTTAATAAATAGATGTAAGACTTTATTTTCTTTTTAAAGTTCAGTTCACTAGATTTAAGTAATGCTCTGCTTATGAGAAACGAAGTCAAAAGCAAAGAAATCCAATGCAAATGCTGAGAGGGAGTTCACTTTTAATTCACCCTTTAGGCCAATTGCAATCGTGTTGCTGATAGGTTATGCGGAGGAAAAGCATTAATCTCGCTGCGTATTCCTATATCGGAAGCGTGTGCATGTGCCCTTCCACCGCTGCTGAAGGGGTGGCCCCTTGCCACTCCCAGAGCGAGCCATGGTCACAAGTCTCTGGTCATACCCTCCGTCTTGCTGCAGATTTCCTGTGTGGCCACGGGAAAGCCATTTTAAACTCGTGCTATCTCCTTTGCTTTGACCAGAAGTGCTGCTAATCCTTTTCCTTCTTGTGAAGTTAAATGTGCATGAATTCTGATGGTGTGGCAGGCTGGCAGCTGCGAGAGCTCTGTCTGTCGCAGGACTGTGTGGATGTCCCATTTGAGTGCTGTATCTCAGCAGATGGTGTTGCCAGTGCTCCCCGGTGTCACTTAGGACACAGTGGAGAATGTTTCAGGGAAGGGTTTGCAAAAAGCTTCTTTGTTTGTTTAATCACAAACATTTTGGTTTTTTCTCTAAGCAATATTTGAAGGGTGATGGAGTAGCAGTTGAGCCCATCAGGGGACAGAAATGAGATAATGTTTTAGAAAAGGAGGGATAATCAGAGACGAGGATAATGGAAACAGCACTGGATTTTTACAGCGCTATTATACGGTTAAAAAAAGTACTTAGCTCTGTTTCATAAAGGGGAAAATTGAGGCATGGCAAGATCCAATGGCTTCCCCAAGGGCATACAGGAAATTTTTTTTATTGGTACTAACATACAGAGTGATCTGGCCAACAAATAACTGAAGTCCTGTGCTGCCGGAGAGCCCTGGGAGCATGGTGTGTGAGCGGGACAAGGCCCTGTCCTCACCCGCTCTTCGCCCAGACCCCACTCTGCAAACAGGGACCTACATGCAGCTGCCCAAGTGCAGGGTCGGCAACAGGACCTCTGCCCGTGCCAAGCTGCCGCGGGATCTTGGCGGGGCATGGCGAGGGAGAGGAGGCTGCGGGCACCCGGGGTGCTGCCTGTGCCTGGGTTTGCGTGCAGGCTGCTCGCCTGTCCCCCTCCCCTTTTTAGGTGGTGGCAATTGTAGTTACAGTGACACGACCGGTAATCAGAAAGATCATTTGTGCTTTTTATCATGCCAACTATCGCCAAAGGGCCTGCTCTTTCATCCGATGGCGTTCAGAGCTGAACCTGGGCACAGATAAACCATTAGCTGCTAAGTTCAGTCTTTATCAGGCTCTGAACAACTCGCGGGAGGCAGCTACGGGGCTGCAAGCTCAGGAACCGGGAGAGCTCAGCAGGGGCAAACTCATTGCTTTTACCCCACACCAGTTGCCCCTGCCTTGCTACCCTTTACCCTTCGCTTCTGAGAGCAGACCGAAGCGTTAAGAGAACGAACAACCCAACCTTAACCGTTTCGTTTCCTTTGGAGGCTTCTGTACAGCAAAACCCGCACCAAAACCCCGGCGGGGCGCAGGAATGGAGCCCCCGGGTCGGTACCCGCGGGGCTGGGGGCAGCAGCCGGCTGCGAGGCGGCTGCGGAGCCGCCGAGCCGTCACTAGATGGTGCACAAGGAGCGGCACGGCGGGGCCGCCGCCCGCCCCCGCCCCCGCCCCGCCGGGCTCCGCCGCGCCGCGCGGCCGTCTCGGACGCGGGTGGGGGCGCCCACGGCCGCCCCCTCCCAGCTGCCGCCGCCTCCACCGAGCGGCTTTCGGCAGCAGCAAAGGGGGCGCTTCGTGCTCGCAGCGAGGGCCAGGCGGGAGCCCCCTCTGGGACAGACGCGGCCGCTGTTTTTTCTTTCCGGGCTTAGCCCTTCTTTTAAGTAGGGTGGCTTTTTTGCTGGCTAATTTTAGCGCTAAATTTAGCCTAATTATTATAATATAATGAAGGGCTGCTTTGAGTTAAATAATGACCCTTGCATTGTATTTATATGAATGAAGAATTAACCTTAAAAGGTTGCCCTTCTCAGAAAACAGATTGCACTCTCGGTTCTCTCTATTGATTAGTTTAGGTATTTAAAGTGCCGCATTTTATCTCACCAGCCGCCCAGTACATTTGTCATGAAGATACTTAAAGGAGCAAATTGACGTTGTTTATTTTCCCAAACCTTTTTGGCATATTTCTTGGCTTCTTATTGCACCTTTGAGCTATATAGTGGTGTATGAAGGAACAGTGATAACCCTTCTGCTTAAATAAGCATGACAGCGTAACATCTCCGTTCAGCTGAAACACCAATGAAAGGGATGCTGCAGTGCAAAATGTATATTACATTGCAGCTGATGGAGTGAGGTTAGCAATCCTGAAGAGGTCTTCAAGAGGACTAGAGTCTTCCCATATTAAATGATTGATGGGAGGGTTTGTCAGAATTTCTGTTCACTCAAAAAATTGGAGTTCATTTCTCCTTGGAGCTGCCAGATAACAGGAGCCATCCTAATAATTGCAAAGTACTTCAAGACTGGGTAGTGTTAGGGATTTTGAATGTGACATGTGCAACTAAGCAAAAAGAGACGGGACACATGCATGCGATTCTGTATTATAGATTTCTGAGGAAATAATAGGATGGTGTAAAGTTTTTAGGTTAAATATGGGCATCTGTTTTTCCTACTGAAGTTTTTAAACCTTTTTAAATTTTCTCCAAAAGGTGTTGGGGAATGGGGGGAATTTTGTGCTGTGATGCTAACAACAGCTGAAAATCACTCCTCTGTGTGCTGCTGCAGGAAGCCCCACTAGCCGTGGTTGTGCCCCCGGAGATGGGGTGTTTTGCCCGCTGGCGCCCGGGGAGCAGCCTCAGTGCTGCTTGCCCTGGGTTCCCCTTTTTGCGGGGTGGGTGAGGGCTGTGCTGTGGCTCGGCGTCCCCCACAGACTGACCCCCACCGATGCCTCCCATGGTGGGCCGGGGAGCGCGGGTATGGTGCCCCATGTCAGGGAGCGGGAGGTTTGCAGGCACCCGCTGTGGGCGAGCCACAGCAGCGTCCCCGCTGCCCACGCTGGGTTGGGGTCCAGCCACTCCCATCAGGCTGCACTGCCCAACACGTGCGAGGGGCAGCGAGCCTCCACCAAGGCGGCTATTTCCACAGCTGTCAGTCTCTAGCGTGCTCCTTCAGTTACCCTCTCTGGTTTCTCAAGTTTACAGATCTGCTTTTGGTCTCTGAGTGAGCAATTGCCACCCCTTTCCTAACCCCATATCCCGGCCGGCGGTAGGAATATGCACACCACTTAAATTCCCCAAACAAAATGGAAATGGAAAGTCTTCGGTTTAGTTGAAAAGAACAGCGAATTCTACTCGCAATCTGTAATGCAATTAGCGTTATTTGACTTGGCAGCCTTCGGAGGGCCTGCGTGGGCTGCAGGCTGCGAGGGCCTGGAGTCAGCCTCCGTCTAGCAAGCAGGACTTGAGAGGAACTCCCGGTAATTTCTACATCTGAAGTCTCTCAGTGGTTTTTCTCCCCCATATCCTCTTCCCTCCACCCTTGGCGTTCAGATGCTGCAGCCAGTCCTTCTTCCCAGCTGGGAAAGGGCGAAGTCGGCTGGTCCTCCAGCCCTTGCCCTCCTCGGCGCCCCCACCAGCCCCGCGGGTGTCTGCGTCCCCCCGCCTGGCCAAAGGAAAATAGTTCTGGGTCAGAACTCACTGAGCCATCTGTGTTTCTGAGGCTAAATTATTTCTTGTAAGGGAAATAGCATTAGGTCGGTGTATCTGGCCTGCTAATTGCTTTAACTGGCTGAAAAGATTTTGGTCTGTTCTTGAACTGTTTGTGCAAACTTAACAAAATAGTGCTACCTTCAGATCCTGCCCCATCCGCAGCCAGAACGTATAAACAAGTCTTTTGGTAAGAAAAGCAGCACAAAGTTTCAAGCTATGCTAGCAGAGGTTATGAGAGACAGGAAGTTATGGGCAAATTGATTTCACCACTGGGAAACTATGGATTTCCCCCCCCCCCCAAGTAATGACTGTAAAGCATGCTAATGCTATTCAACATCAGTGCATTAAAGTGTGGCCTTATTAATACAAGACATAAAGGCAACAAAATAAGCTGTTAAATTTAAAATATAATACATATATAATGAGAAAAAAATGTGTGAAAGCTTTATTCAAATGAAAATGCAGAATTGTTTGAGCTAGTGAAGTATCTTTTATGCTGAGTTATGAGCATATGTAATAGATTTAATTATTAATTTCTCCATTGTTCTATGCACACAGACAGGGTTCAAGGCACAGTCATTCTCTGGCTTTCATGGATCTAATTTGTATAATTATTGCCTGAATAAAGAATTGCTCCGATTCCTAGCTTGCTTTTTTCCTCTCCAAAGTACTACCTCACTGCTGCTTTCCAAAAGGAGAGCACCTGCCAGTTCTTCAGGAATCAGCTGATCACTTCCAGTGATGAGGCATGCTCCCGGTGACGTTCCTTTTCAAGCCTTTTTGTCTAAATGAGTTATTGTGCATCCTTTTTAATTTTATTGAACAAATTACATTTGTCAAGGTCTAGCTTTGTAAATAAATAGCTAGAGACACATGGATGCATATTGCTGCCGTTCAAGGTCTCCTGTTCTATTTATGGAAGCCAGATGAACGTGAAACAAAAGAGAAACTTTTCTCTAAAAGCAATTATCTTTCTGCATTCCCATCAGTATAATTATATTGCAGGGAATTTTAAGAAGTCATACAAGTAGAATTGAATACTTAAAATCATGGCTGAATTGTTATGCAAAAGCTGAGCAGAGTGTCTTGCCTCATGCTAACAAAACACGCCGTGGCTGGCTGTTCTCTTACACCTTTACACCTGAAATGTATGTGTGTATTCATCATAAAATAAGAACCTGAGATCCGTGCTATAGATATGAAAAGTACTTGTGGGAATAACTACTGAATTCCCCTCAATTTTGAAGTGCTAATATTAATGGGTTGAAACATTTTATCACTCAGGCATTTAAAAAGTCATGGCCCCGCTCTGTGAGCATCTTTAATTATGAGTATTTTCTTTGACTTTGGAGACACATTGTGTTATTAAAACAGGACATCTTCTTTGTTTATGGAAAGGTCTTCCCAGATGGTAAAAGGAGTAAGGCCCAGGAACACATAGCAACGTCCAGACTGTGTTGGTAGAGGAGTCTGGTAAAAATCATTACGCTGACCATGCTTAGAGAAAAACCATTACGACTTTCTAGGAAGCTGCAGTACCGGCATGGTTTGTAAAAAGTCACATCATTTGGGGAGGGAGTAGAGAAAGTCTGCCAGGAGAGTAAATTTTTTTGTTCATTGTCCCATCAAATTTTGAGAGCTTTTCTTGAAAATATAGTAGTCTTTTCCCTTTAATTTGTTGGGAAGATGCTGTCAGACCACCAAAATAAAAATTATGGGGATGTTCTATAGGTGCTTTTACACTCCTATCAGAGCAGACAGCTCAGCCAAAGCAGCTTCGGGGTACTTCTTGAGGAGAAGCAAGACCAGGCCCGGCTGAAAGCCTTCTTCCAAAGCAAAGGAAACGGAGGTCCTGCAGCAGGGATCTGCTACACCACAGTTAATCTCTCAGCTACCTCCTTCCTTTGCAGGGAGGTGCTATAGAAAGGTGAGAATATGATAGTGCAATTAAAAACCATTAAACAGTCCTCGTATGAGGAAGTGAAATAAAAGTGGCATGGGATAAGTGTATGACGTTTCTCGATTTGAATTTGTAACCTATACGTTTAAGTGTATATTTGCATTTAATACTAGAAGTAGAGAGATGTATTCTTTCCAGCTAGATTTTTCCTCTTACCTCCCCCCACTCCTGTTGTATCCAGGGTTGCTGTCTTTTTCCTTTGCTTTAGTGCCCCTTTTTCCCTCTTCCAGCCTTTCTCATGTCAAACAGGACCAAGTAAATTAAACATTTAAAACGCAGCTATGAAGAAATGAGGTATTTAGCCTGACGTTGTCAAACAGCTTTAGCAAGTCAGGAAATGTTCGTAACTCCCCGTGCCATGGCAGACAGCTGCGCAAAGCTGCGCACTGAGAGGTGCCCGTCCCACACGGGACCGACTCCTTGCTGCACACCTACAGCAGCTCCAGCCCAATGTTTTCTTTTCTGTGAAAGCCATTTTGACTGCCATGTGTTTGCATTTATTTCCTTTCCGGCTCCGTACATGACTCATCCGCAGCAGGATGGAGGAGCCAGGGCAGAGCTGGGCCGCCCGGGAGCTCCTTTCCTCACTTCCCAGCCCTGTTTTGGGCAGCTTTCTGGAAGGCGGTCCCATGGTGAGGAGCCGTTCACTAGGCTGCAGGAATTAACTCGCCATGCTCGTGGCAGCTAGGCTCAGCATTGCTTTGCAGGGCAGGCACACAAGGGCTATCCCTTTCCTGTGCCTTGATACAAGAGACTGAGATGCTTTTGCCTATAGCTTACCCACAAAGCACACCGCCACAGGTCTGCCGCTCCTAGGTTTTAGTTCAATCCAAACCTAATCTTTTCTTCTTTTTCCAGAAGTCCTATTGGCACCAGAGTTTTCTTGCGTTCAGCCGTGAGCAGGGTCACAGTAAACGGTTTCCTCTCGCTTCCTTCTGGGATCCTGTGCCAGGGCGGGAGGTATGTTTCCATCTGAGGATCCTCCTTGGGAAAGACTCTTATTTCACAGGGGGTTATGCCTGAACCATAATGGTATTTTAACTGACTTTTGTTTTTTAGCAAATTCTCCTCCCCCCTCCAATAATCTGCAAATCTGTTACCAATCAGAATATGATACGTATCCTCAGCCAGTTTCAATGGGGCTTATTTCTATTACATCTGGCACTGTGTCCAGTGGGGGGAAAAAAAAACCCTCAACCAGAATTAGCTGCACTGAAATCAGCTGAATTTTGGATGTGTTCACCCTTTTTGACCAGACTCATTCTGGTTCATGAGAAGTAATTATCTCTTGAGCATCACATTAATATTAAAGATCCATAGGCATTAGCGTTCAGGCAATATACCTTCTTCCCAGCTCCAAAAAAGAAGATGTGGGATAATTGATCTGAACATGCTCCAAATGTGCATATGTCTTTATTTATGAATTCCAATGTGGATTGTTTGGGAGGATAAGGCGGAATAAGGAAAAGCAGACAAAAATGTTGAGACCTCTCATCTCCCTGGCCATTTCTGTTAGGAATAGTTATAATCCACTGAAAATGAGTTGTGAAAGCTAACAGCATGTTAATAGCGTATGTTACAAACACTAAATCCCTTCAACTGCTATTTCTGATTTACGCCTTCCCTATTTCCTAGATCAGGGAATTCGTGGTAGCTGGAGCTTGTGGCTGCCTGTGGCCAGGCCGGTCACTGGAGAGCCAGGTTTGGGCACTGATGGCTCCACTTCCTAAGGTCAGTGTGAAATTGCACCCCAGCTTCTGCCTGCTGAAGGAAAAATTGCCCTTGGAGCACCCAAAATGCTGTCTCCGGCAGGGTGTCCATCAGCTGGTGCGCATCAGCTGCGGGGATGCTGGGGTGACCTGTCCCAGACGTGGAGGTGATGATGGCTGCACTGTGTCCCACGACATGGTGGCTGTACGCATAGGAAACTGCAGCCTCAGGTGTTCGGGTACCGCTCGCAGGCAAAGTGTGGCAGGACCCCGTGAAGATGGCAACACTGCTGGCTTAGGGCTGGGCTCGAGCCACTGGGCACCCCCATGCTGACTGACGCACTCCCGTACCTTCCATCATGACTGTGACACTTGCATCTATGCTCAGGTATGCTTATGGGTACGTAGATGGTATTGCATCGCTCATCCTTCACCGGCAGAAAATGCAATTACTCCACACTAGCCAACAATGTCATTACATTAAATAGAAGGGGAACCTTTTCCTTACTGAATTTTTTATTGTGTTCAGCTTCACTCAGTAGGGGAAAACAAGTCTATAAAAGTGCCGCTAGCTTGTTTCAACTTCTGCACGTGCACCCACCTCATTTTCACACCCTGGCGAGGGGTGTCAGACACAGCCTGGCTGCGCGAGCAGTCGTGGACTGGCCCAATTTCCTGCAGAGTGCAGCAAAGGCCATAGATATCAACTTCAAAGGTAAACAATTACCTTTTATTATCACACATGGCTTTAGCTCTACCAGTTTCAAATAGCACATAATCACAAGTCTGTGATAACATTTACTCCTGATGAGAGAAAATTTACCAAGTACTAAATTGCTGCTGAGATGACGGGAACATGAGCCAGGCAGGAATTAACTCCGATGATGAGTCAGCAGACGTTAATGTCTTGCACCATGCTGGAGACATCTGCTGAGCCGTCCACTGTTGAATCATCTTAAATATTTCGTGTTATTACCCCTCCAGGAACAAGCATCAGAGAACTTTTGTGTCTCTGTGTTATATATGCATAAGCTATTTTAAAATAAATATATGCAGGCACATAACAAGTGTATGCGTTTAGGTATGTAGGTAATTTTCAGCTACGGGAAGGATGAGCAACCAGCAACTATTTAAAGTAAAACATGCATGGAAATGCTAATAGCAATTGCCTACATTTGGTGTTTGGAAAGCGATAGCTTTCCTCTGTCATGGCTCTGATGAGCCTGGGAGGGTGACCTCACGTCCACGCCATACGCCCTGAACCTTCATGCAGACCAGCCTGGCCAAGCTCTGAAAGTAGGAGCTACTAGTTCACCAAGGGCTCCCCATGTTTTGGAAATGAATCCCTCCAGAACAGCTGCAGGGTGCTGTGTTCAAGTGTATCATCACTTTGGCTTTTTCCAGTTTTTTGCCATATGCCCAGAATGTCAATATGTAGTTAGATAAATGTAGTAACTAGGCGCAATCAAAAGCATCAGATGAATTCAGTGGAGAGGGGCAAATGCCTTCTTAAATAAGATCCTTTTTCACTGAAGGCCCTACAACTGTGCCATCACACGCTGTCCTTCTGCAGTGGATCTTCAGCAGATGCTAAAGGCAGTGGTGTATAACTGGGGGCACCGAAGTACTGTACTCTGGACAATGTAATCATTGCACAAAGGAAGAGACAGAACTTTTATTTGGTAAATTCTGTGTTGCATTCAGCTTAACTCACTGCGGCAAAACAACTCAGATGATTGTTTTAAAGTACATTGTCTGTTCTGGCCTTAATTAATTTAAACTTTTGCATACATAATTACCCAATTGTATGCACATGAGAACTGCAGTAATTCTGTGCACATTGTGTAAAGCTGCATTTTTTAAAATTCTGACTCTCTGAGGTCTGGAGGTCAAAAGTTAATTCTAGTGAGATGTGAGAGTTGTCCACGTTTGCCAAAAAAAATTTGTTATTTCAGGCATTCTGCAGTCTGAGTGTCACCACTCCAACTCATGTTTTTAAGGTTCCCCCACCCCTGAATTTTCAGATGCAACTTAAAAAAACCACCACCCAACCCACCGAATGTTTTGGAAAGCAGGGTGAAAGCAGGCTTGGCTGTTGCAGAGGGGACATGGGAAGCACAAGCTGACATGGAGCTGGTGCCCCACACGTGTGCCTGTGGAGCAGTGGGACTGCACAGCCTCATGGTGCCCATCCTCCCTCTCCTTCTGTTCTCTGCCTTGCTGCTGCTGATCCCAGGCTTAGCCTCCACTCAGGGCAAGCCCATGGCTGCCTGCCATCTGATGGAGGTGCTCTGAGCCTGTTTCCCACTCTTCCCGGGGCCTGGGGTGGGAGCAGGTTCCTGCCAGTCCCCACTTATGGGCCTGAGGACCTCAGGGCTTCTGAACAGATTCGATGCTAGATGCTTAAAATAGCTCAAAGGAAATGACGTGAACATCCCCTGCACGCTGGGTTTTGCACTCAAACACTGCTTTTTCCAAAAATTAGCTCTAGCAACTCATCTTGAGGTGCCCTAAAATAACAACTTAGTATTTAATGAACATTAAGGGGGAATTAAATTAATCTAAACAGTAGCTTGGTTTCAGACTTCTCAGTAGTGGCTGCACAAAAGTAAGGCAGTGTTTTTAGACCAAATAAGAAATCCATCCTTTGAGGATTGGTTTACAGTCCTCCAGAATTTTCCACGAGGTTAATAACCAAGTGAAACGTCTTGGCAGGAACGATCGTGTTCCCACTACTGCCCAGTCATTAGAGTGGTGCGTCAGGAGGTTTTGAGTAAGTCACAGTATTTTTCTTCTACCATGGAAGACGATGCGTCTCCATATTTATTTGAAAAGCTTTCTCCCATTTTCCTTTGCATGCTGAACTTCTTGGGCACAGCGCATTAACTCTTCTTGAAGTACAAAATGGGGAATACAAGTGCCAGAACATTTTTGTCAATGGTTTCCAAAAACTATGGAATTTCCTGCCCAGCTACATCAGATCAGCCAACAACTTCGTAATTGCTAAAAACAGCCTGTTGATTTTCCTCCCAAGTGTTTCAGCTGGCCTGGCTGAGCTTTCTCTTTTCCACTGTCTTGAGACGTTTCTCTCATTGTGCACTGTGCTGTATTTTTATGGTCAACATATCCTATAGCAAACAATTTCAGGCTGATGGCGGAAGGGAGATTGGATTCAGGTTAGAGATTTGAGCCTGGGAAGGGGAGCCAGGAATGCCTCAGTTCCTGGAGCAGATCTGCCACTAAATCAGGAATCCACATAAAGCAAAGCCACATGATGAGCAATTGTATGATGATTTGATTTTCTGTGCAGAGGAGGAAGTGAGTGTTTGAATGCGGTTCTCTCCTTGGCGTGCCCGCTGCAACCGAAGCCGTGGCTACAGGTGGGCCGTGAGCAGGGGGCAGGGAGCAGGTTCCCTCCAAGGGGAGGCTGAGATTTGGGAGGCTGCTGTCTAATTGGGGACCAGGAGTTTTCACCAGAGCAGTACTTGGACTGACATCTCAGTGGTAAATGCAAATAAATTAGTTAAGTACGCCTGTATGAAATTTTCCTGCTGAAAAATTCATTCTATAAAAGCATTTATACTGTATTCTTTATTGTCAGCTAATCCAGCCCAAACTCATTAAATGGCAGTGTGTGGGTTACTCGCTGTCAGTGAAATTATCAAAGGCATTTTTCAGCTGGTGCACTGGGAAAGCATGTGCTTCAATGCCAACTAAAACAATAACGAGGAAATGTTATGATCAGACTTGACCAAATGACCTTTCCCATTTTAGATTAGTTCTTAATTTCAGCACAAGGGTCATCCTGTGAGAATACTTACAATAAGTCACTGCTCACCTCTCACATGAAAAAGAAGTGACTTATTAGAAATCTCACTGTACTCATTGCAGTTAATGAGATGTGGAAAGCTTTATAATTTGATTTGCTGGACCATATGCTGTAAAGGGATACTGCTGATTTCATTCCTCCACATTTAATTTAAGCAGTATGCAATGGCTTCTTCGTATGGCTACTTATATAATAAAAATTAACTTGAAGTATAAAAAAAATACACCATTGTGGGGTTTATTACTCTATGTGGTTGAGTTTCAAGTGTTTTTCATTGAAACATCTGTAAGTAATGTGTAGGTCTAATTTTAAATCCTGGCAAATATTTTCCATTTAACATTTGGTTTTACTGACAGGCTTGGAGCGGTGGTTTTCAGAACTTGTCAGTAACAGATATGTATTTTCAAAGATAAACATTTTTTTAATTGAAGATAACTGTAATTCAATACCTGCTTTTCCTATCCCTCTTGTATTTTAGTGGTTGCAAGCAGCAACGCAGACACTCGTCCCCTCTCCCTGCAGACCCCGGCCATGGCAGCAGCACTGCGGTGGTGCAGGCAGTCCCTCACGGGCAGTCCCAGAGGTGTGGGGCCGCATGGGGCTGCGTGGGGCTGCACAGCATTCGGCAGGGCGAGCGCAGCCCCGTGCATGGTCTCATCGCCCCAAGGGAGTAAGGTGACAGCGTCGGGAGATTGTGAACTCCCCGAGGATGTCTCCTTCAGAGATGTCCCCTCAGATATTTTGCAGGGGACAGTTACCTCTGGAGGGTGGATTTGGGCCTCAGCCCTGGGTGGAGCTTGGCAGCATGCCGCCACTCAGCAGCACGTGCTCCGCTCTCAGGGCCAAGCGCGCTCGCTTGTACCACAGTGGCTCACCGTCAAGGCTTTATTTCAGGTTATTTGATTTTCGGCTGCAAACAAAATGAAACAGCTCAAACAGGCAGGCTGGCCTGCGTAGCCCATAAAAGCGAAAACCAAGCTGACTTGTCAGCACGCGTCGCGCTGCCCAGCAAGGGCTTGCACGCTCTTCTGGTCGTGGTGCTTCGTGTGAGAGCCTGAGCTGTGGCCGGGCTAAGGGCAGTGAAATACCCAGTGTGAGGCAACAAAAGGTCATTTGGAAGTCAAATATTAAGATTATTTTCAAAAAGAATTCCTGGAAGGCTAGAAATGCGGGAGAGACAGTGGTTTCACCTGAAAGAAATGCCACAGCATTATTTGCAATTGATGCCACTGTGTCCACAAGCTCTAAGTACAAGGACTGTGTGTGTTTTAATCTAACCCATTGGTTAAATTTGAGATCAGGCCAAGAAATCTTGTGAAGTTTCTGCCCATGGGGGAGCGTGTTGAGGGAGGCCATGGCCCTGCGATGCGGCAGGGCTGCAGCAGCTACAGAAACACCATTTTGTGCGGTGCATGGCAAAGGGATGGCGCTTGTTTGTGTCCCCCTCACTCCGTCTCTCCCTCCCTCTACTCTACTGTTTCCTCACCACGATTTTAAAAACAAGTTTAATTCTGCTTTCAGTGAGAAATAATAGTAGTACCTTATTTCCCTTAGACCCAGACTGTCATCTTGTTGAACCCTGAACTGCAGCAGCAGAAAATTGGGTTTCAGCGCAGGGGGATTAGCCGTGGCAAGGATCCGTGGATGCAGGATGCGGGAGGGAGGCTGGTGCGGGGCGCTGTGGCGGCCAGCAGGAGCACAGGGACCTCTGCTGTCCCGCAGCGCCATGCTGAGCTCCCAGGAAAGAGTGTCAGCGTTACCTGAATTTAACGGCTTTACATTTAGAGAGACAAACACGTCTTTGCTACCAAAGACAACCCGTTTCTTTTTAATTTGGAAACCGCCTTTAATGCTTCATGATGGTCTGTCATGTGGGTTCAGCGGCTGAACCGAAGGCGTGGGCTCGAGCCAGTCCTCTGTGCATCTCGGGTCTGAGTCTTCTTGGTGGGGATCCCGCCACGGATCGAATTGCAGGCCCTTCATGCGCGGACCTCCGGATTAAAAAAATAATAACAAAATCAGGTTTCAATTTTAATATGTCCCTGTTTTCTTTCATCAGAAGTTTTGAAATGCTTCTGAGGAGGTTGGTGATAGTCATAATCTCAGCCACAGTGATTTCTCATAAACATTGAGAGAAACTGCAGCTTTACTGAATATAGCGTCTGTTTTAAATGGCTGGTGGTTCACTTGTTTTTAATATGAGTACAAGCACAGAGGCAAGTAAAATCTAATGAAAGTGCTTAGAAGATTTTGTTTTGATACCCCACAGCAGCCCTGGTTTATACTGAAGGGGGAAAAGATTTCTTTATAGCCAGGCCTGCAGAAGCCAGAAATTTAATCTTGCTCCACAACTTATTTTATTGCATTTTTAATTTTCTCTTACATTACCCTGACCCTTTTCTATAGCTTTTGACGCCTGGTGCTTAATTACTTATCATTAGCAATGTACATGGGGGCCTTCCTGCATATTTATAAATGTGATCATTAGTACATGGGAAGACAAAGACTTCTTTAAGACCATCATTAGTTATTCTGTTTTCATAGAAATGTTCATTAGAGAAACTACCCACCTGGTTAAATAATTATAATTAAGAATTGGTAATCTCCTTTGCATTTTTAACTTGATCTTCAGGATATGTGTGCATAGCTAAAGGAGCCTTGTTTGGCCATCTTACTATCTTTTCTTTTTGATTTGAATTGTCAAGCAGATTTAAATGCTGTGTTTTAGAACTGTATAACGTAAGAACGATTTATGGAAAGATAGGTTATTAAAAAAAAAAAAGGAAGAAAGAAATCAACCCAGCAATTATCTCTGAATTCATTAACTGCGCACTGGCAGTGAGAGGTTATATAAGCCATTTACTGTAATGCACGGTATGGAGTTAAAACAAAATGTCACCGGAGCCTGATTTCTCTGCCCTATCTGTGGTACTTACTGCAGACACCCAGACTGCGGGAGAACACTTGCAGAAAGGTATCATTTCCATGTCACGGTATGGTATTACTTGGAAATGCCAACAATAAATGCGATGGTGTCAGTACTCCTGCTCCCAGTCATCGTGGGGAGCTGGTGGGAAACCCGTCCAAAATGTGTGCACGTGCCCATCTGCTGCAAGGCTGCGGGGAAGGGAGAGCATCACCTCTCTGTGCCCGCGGCGGCTGGCATGGGGAGGGCTCACCTCTGATAAACCATAGCGATGGGAAGAGCTTGTCAGTGGCATAAATATCGTCTGTAAACAATTAAGCAGCTACTGCTCATTCAGGGCAGTTTTGAGAAGCAAAGGAAGTCTGCAATCAGTTATATCTCCAATTACCATAAAAATATATTAGCCATTCATTCATTTATTAATGATTCATCAGTTAACCACACATAATGAGCAAATAATTAGCAATGCTGTACGGTTGCCAAAATTGAAGAAGTGTTGGCATTTTAAAGATGAAAGGTTGCATTTATGTAAAAAGTCGGGTGGTGATAAAGTTAATACAGAAGATAATTATAAAAGTGGCTGTCCTATTTTAGAGGCTGAGGTCCCGCAAAACTTGCCTAATTGAACTGAAATTAATATTCTTCAAAAGCACGCATGTTACTGCATACTAGCTGCTGCATTTACTCGGAGATCTCCCTTCAGTAAGGTACGTCGCACAATACAAGTTAATAAAATGCCAGACAGCGAGACTGCGTTCTTTGTTTGCTCGGTTCAGGGCCTTGTGGAAAACAATAAATTGCATTCATGTCAGCCGAGGCCCATCCCTTTGCTAATTACCGTTTGGTGCTGAAATGACTTCTGTGAAATTGGGAGCATGAAGAAACACACAGCCATACAAGGGAGGCTTTTCAGACTACGGCAGTAAATGTGAGATAGGCCTTAGGCGCACAGATGTTAAAACAGTGAATTCCCCTACAGATTACACTAATGGAAACCCTGTCAGGGTAAGTCAAATCCGGGGTCTGTGGTCAAAATCTAATTAATGTTCCTGTACTTAAAAAGAATATGAATGCCTGGAGGTGATGAAGAACGTATAAGAAACTTGCTTGTTTGTAAAATTGCTTGTGCGGATGGCAAGCGCTGCTGAGCCCTTCCTTATGAGGTAACACCTGCTGCAGGAGCTGCTTATGTCACTTGGTGCAGCGCTGCGGGCACCGGGCTTGGCCCCTCATGGAAGTCCTACACGAAAACGGCTGTTCGCGCCTGGGCCACCTCCCCAGTGGACAGTCATCTCTCTCATTAAATGCCCCCTCTTCGTTCGGTGCGACCAAGTGGTGTCGGGATCGCTGTTTAGGAAGTACTTGTAGCTGAAGACGTAAGAAAGGGCAAGCTCCTCTTTGTGCGAAAACAAAGGCTCGCCCGTCTAGATTGAGCTTGAGGACACTGCTGGGGCTCTTACGACGCTTTCACAGCTGCACTGTGCATGGCCTGTGCAATAACAGAGGAAATGAATTTATAATGCAACAATCTCTTCATTTTCACAAGCACAAAAATTCCCCTAAATACTTAAAATAACACTCAGAGTGGGACAGACCTTAAATTTTGAATAAATGAAACCCTAATCCAGTGTGTTGCTGAAACAAGCTTGTTATTAAAGAAATAAATTTGAAACAGCAAGTGGTTTGAGAATTTTGGATTTAATTATTTAAATCTACTTAAGATAACTCTCTAGCACTGTGTTTAGGTTTCCTGTTGAGAGCATGTTTTCCAGGAAAGGTATCCCACCCAGTGCCCTGGAAATATTAACTTTCTCGTGCAACAGTGGTTTAAGCAGTAGAGACAAATAATTATTGTTATAATAAGGCAAGATATTGCATGGCAACTTGGTGTTATTTCCTGGATGCATCCTATCATGAAAACTACACAGAGCTATTCAGGGGGTTTGGAGAGACCACCGCTCTCCTTGGCTAAATGGCACATGTAATGTGGCTCCAAATGCTCTTCAGGTAAGAGAGAGAGTAGTTCCTTTAGTAGAGTTACAGAACCAGCCACGACCAACAGTACCTGAACCAGCAGGTTTGCAATTGTAAGCTAACTTGAGGTATTATATGTTATTTAATAGATAAATATTGGGAATTGGACTTTGTTCATTGCTGATTGCTATACTTCAGTTAAAATCTACTATTTCATTGTTAGGATGTAAGATTGTCTCCTAATGAGGCATAGATCAAGAAGGCAATAAATCTGTCTTTTCTTTTATAGGGCCATAACAGGAGCATCCTGGGTCTGCATTTAGGATAAGAATCAGACAAATGTATTCAAGATGGCCCTGATCTGCACAAAACCCAGCAGAGGGACAAGAAATGGGGAGGCGTTCCTTGTCCCCAGCCATGACCCAGGCATGGGGGAAGTTGACTTCCCCTGCAGCCAGGAGCGCGCAGGGGAGAAAACTCTGGCTCTGAGTCATGTTTCCTTCCCCTGGGCTCATGCTGGGACAGAGGGACGTGGCCACGCTGTGTGCCGCCTCAGCCTCACTGCTTGGCTTGGCTCCCGCAGGGCAAGCACGCTGTACGTATACTGTGAAGAACAGGGATGGTGTTTTTGTGTTTGAATATCCTCACAAGTAATCATATATGTCTTCAAGGCAGGATGCTCATCTTAACCATTTTCTTTCAATATGTTCTCTCTGTGTTGTCTGTGTTTGCAATACATCTCTTGCAGGGTGGTTACATACTTGTTTGGGGGCCAGACTCTGTTGCTGAGTATTGCCAGCCCTCACTCTGTCAGTCACGTTGGCCACCATGGCTCAAGTGCCACCCTCTGTCACAGGGATGAAGCCTTTCAGCTTTCCTGACGCTGCTGAGGTTGCATTGATGTGACTGAATTTGTCCCTTCTGTCATGCATAAGGGTGGGATCTTAGGGAGTGTTCAGCTTTCTAGCCAAAGTTTGTGGGGACAAAAAAAGGCAAATCCAGACTTTCAATTAATCTAGGTAAATAGTTCAATTACTACTCACAGGTCTAACAGTCAACACAGATGTGTCATCGTCTGAATCCAACACCAACCGACTCAAGAGCTGGTGCTCAGGTCAGCATTGGATTCTCTAAAATTCACAACGTGTAAGGATGGTGTTCAACCAAAACCCAAAAGATTTGCCTGGTTGTCCTCATTCAAGCATGCTCACTGACTTACCTTGTGATTATTAGCAATATTTTCTTTTATAAATAGTTTTTTATTTTCAAGAAAAGGTAGTCTTACAAATACTTTTTTCTTAAGAAATAATGTCTATGTTTATGTGTTACATGAGGCAGATGTTGGTTTAAAGCTTAGTTCTTGCTTAAGAGATATCTTTCAGTCCACTGAAAGGGGTTGATTAGTGTCCCCTAGCTGAACCATTTTTTTCCCTCTGTTGCTTTGACCCATTGATTTAATTAAGGTCTAATAAAGAGAGGGCTGAAAGATTGTTAAAAATCCTTGGGGTTTTTTTTTCACGGATCTGACCTATGCTGGTCTGCCAGTGCATTTTTGACTTGCACATGCCCTTTTTAATATGTAAGCACACTGATACAGAGGTTGTCTTCCTTAGAGCCAGTTGTTTTTTCCCCTCAATGGTAAATCAGTTTTAATTTTGGTTTTAACCAAAACAAATGCTTTTCTGGATACCTTTTATTTTAGTGAAACTAAGTAATGAAAAAATAACCAAGGCAAGTCACAGTATCAAAAGGAAAGACCTTAGAAAGCTTAGTGGTGACCCTTTCTTTCTCAGTTTCTTTTCCCATCCTCCTCTTGCCAGCAGAGAAAGAGGAAGAGAAATGAAAACTCTGGTTTTTCTTTCCAATTAAATACCAAGAATGACTGGAAGTTTATGAAACATGGAAGGTTTTTCATTGAAAATTGTTGCTGCTCTTCAACTTTGTGTCTTGCCTAGGTCAGTGTTAATGCTCCAAAAAATACTTCACACTACTTGTCATATTCCCAGCCTCCCCTTTTCCTGCCCTTCTCCTCCCACCAGCTCTGCAGTTTGCTACTCTAGGGTGAGAAGAGCTTTTCTCAGCATGCTAATTCTGCCACTGAGCACGCTCATCTGTATCTTGTAAAAGGGAATTACCACAAATGTGCACCCTCTCCACACTCTGCTTCTGCGGTAAGAGAGGACTTCTGGTGCTGGGGCTCCTGGTGCTATCCCGGCTGCGCCAGGACTGTGATGATGGTCTTCAGAAGAATAAAAAAGGGAAAAAAGCCCCAGCTGCAACTTCAAGGAATGGCTCTAATGTGCTATTCGTGGCTTGAAAGAACAGCGTTGCTATCCACAGTGGCAGTTTGTGACTGTGAACCTTCTTAGATGGCTCTCATGCTCAGATTTCCGTGCTGCAGCTTGTTAGCAGAAGAGCTGCCTGCAGGGCTGCGGCAGGTTTGCAGTACAGCAGGATGTGCAGTAAAATAAAAATCTAGTTAGCGGTGGTGTGATCCCAGTGCTGGCTGGGCACTGGCAATTAAACCTGGATGAGAATAAGCCACCTGGACTTTGGGACTCCTGGGATGTGACATACCACTTGCTGAGGGCCATCCCTGCCCAGGAAAGCACTAAAACAGGTGTATAAATCCTACTGTGTTCAATGGGATTTAGGCACCTGCTTAAAGTTAAGTGCTTGTTTAGAGTTTCCTGAATGAAAGCCTGACAACTGTGCCCAAGAGTAACTTTGAAATTAGTTTTAATTTGCTCATCATAACCAGCTGTCATGAGTCTGTGTAAAAAGAGTTTGATTTTGGAAAGATGTGAGACTTCCCAGGCTCTTGGATTTCGTGTACACGCCCTTCCCAGATGCCCAGCACCCTGCTGAGCTGAAGCAGCCCTGCTCAGCCCTGCTTTTATTCCGGGTTGCTCCGTGGTCCCGCTGGGGCTGCAGTGCCAGCCCGGCACTTTGCAAAGCAAACTGCCCTGCCAGCAACTGAAGTTGTCCGACTGCGCCTCACCAGCCATATCCCATCTGAGGCAATCTCTGCATGCTACAACACAGGAAGAGAAAGTCCACGCTATATTTAGTAGGTGAGTGCAAAGGAAAGTTAGAGGGGTGAGAGAGGGGGAGGGGAGATTTGTGTCCAAGTGGAAGAGTCAGCTGGACCTCCCACTCGGAAACATAACAGGCACCAAGTCCTTTTGTGTCACAGGAGTCAGAAAGCATCAAGAGCTTTTTCTTTTAGGATTTATTTTTTTCCTTTATAACCCCTTCTTTCTTACAACAGAGTTTGAGGGTAAACTTGAAAATAAATCTAACGTTACACTTACAGCAACCAGTCTCAAAAGAAAAACAAAATCCAACAAACTCAAATTACTACTTAATTCTGTATGTGCACATGTTTACATGCATCATCTACTTAAGGCAAGCAGGACTGTGTCGGTGTAGCTGAGAGTTATTTTATTTTTTTGCTCAAATACATGGTTAATAGTCAATGGATGATACCACTGTTGTGTAGCTCTTGGAAAAACTAAATTTGCAATTAAAACATTTTAAAGGCTTTCTTTTGTAGAGTTCTCAGGTAATTAAGCTGAAGTGCATGTACATTTCCATATATAAATGTACTGGAGCAGTGGTAGCTGATGTAGTAGTTAAGGTCAGGTAGAAACCAGCCTTGCATTTAGAGTCTTTTTTCCAGTACCTCACTCAAAACCTCCCTAAATCTAAATTAATCTTCCAGAAATGTATGGGAAATTTGGTTTATGAGGGGAAAAAAGGGTCTTGCATTATTACCATAGTCTATCAGTCTTCCCTCAGCGTGACTCCATTCATTTTGCAATGCGTGGCTGTTCAGCATTGCCACGACTGAACTTCAGAAGACTTTTGCTAGAATAAAGCGTATCACGGGAACGGTCACGTTGGGGTGCCCCCACCAAGGCAGGAGCAGGGGCTCAGCCCTGCATGGCTGCAGCCTGAGGGGCTGGGGGCAGATGCAGGGGAAGCCTTTGCCTGGCCCACAAGAAGGGACTTGGGGACAGCATGGTGCTCAAGGTGGCTGTGACAAACCTGGGAGCAAACCTGGCTCTGTGCTGTGTCCTGCTGCAGCACTGCTGTGGGCCGCTCCCCTCCCCGAAAACCCCCGCTCCGGGCTGCAGCTTCCCTCTCCACCTCCCGAAGCCGTTCCCTCCCTTGCAGTCTTGGTTCCTCTCCTCCTTGCCAAGTACACTGACTCCAGCCTGATCTGAAAGTTATTTTTAACAAATAACATCTTGGGCCGAGCCAAGTTAGGATCTGGAGATAGGACACACTGCGGGAGGGGAGCAGGGTGGGGGGTGTAAGAGAGCATGGACGCTCAGCCTTGTAATATGTGTGAGAGCTGATGCTCTCTGAGCAATTGAGTGCGTATTATTATTTCTCTTGGATAGGTCACCTGGGAGTGGAGGAATTTTTCATTTTAAATTAAAAAGAAATCTTTTATAATGCTCGTTTCTGAAAGGAAAAAAAACCCACCACCTCATCATGGAAGCAATTAGATGGAGGACACATTGAAAGGAGTGATTAGTTGTTAATTTTTGAGCTGTTGGCCCTCACAGAGGGGTGTTTTGTCAAGGATTATTTTTTTAAAGGTGTCTTTCATATGCCTATAGTCCAAGGTTACTTCTCATTCAATAGCAGTTACCATATGTCCATTACATGCTAGAGACTGCTTGAGGTGGATGCAGCGGTCCCCATCAGAGCGTGTGCCAAGTCGAAATGCCAGCAGCTGTGTGAGCCACGGGATAATTGTTCGTATCTGCTGCTTCTCTTTTCCAAGTCCCAGTAAATGTTCTAGTGAGTAACTTCTCCCTTCCTTGATGTGACCTGAAAGTACAGCCCTCTGGTTTGCATTTCAGGTTCCAAGTCAGCCGTGTCAAGATTTGAACAAGAATCAAGGAGGATAATGGGTCAGATGTAATTAAGAGGTAAAACTACTGGTGAAATATCTGCACATTTTGGTTTTCTTTCTTTCTGCCCATCAGATTACAAACCTCAGTCCCACCACCACTTAAAAAACCTGATCTGTAACTGCGAACCCCGTATAACTGCTCTATTGTATCAGATGGAAACCAACTAACCAGACACCACAATACAAAAAAATAAGCACATTGTACCTCTGAAAAATGTGGGGCTGAAAACACAGAAAAAATGCAGTCTTGTTAAAATATGGACATGGTCCAGTAATGGAATGAGTAGGGAAACTTGAATGGATCAGAGTCAAAAAGCACTCTGCTTAATTCTTGGGGTTTTTTATTCGCCATTCAGCTTACATCAGTGTTAACATCTACTGAGAAATGCAGCCATTTACAATTTGCAGTTCAATGTGTTACTTTAATTAGTATGAAAATTAAAGGGCAACTATAGGCCAATGTGAATGATTATGGAAATACATGTGCATCACATGCAATGCTCTCATTTAATTAATCGTCTTGTAAACTATATCGAGCACTTTAAGTCAGTTGCTGAGTATAACAACTCTATTTTAAATAACCACTTAATACTTAACAGGATGTGGAGAAAACACTATAGCACACGACTGCTTCTCAAGTTTCAGTGTCTGAGATTTTTTAAAGCTGACCCAAGTCAACCCAAAGAATGTTTAACACCCTGTGTCTGAACACAAGAAACTCTGTGATGTACAGACATTCAATTACATTTTTTTAAAAGTGAGAAACATTTTGTAAAATAGTGACTTTAGAAAACTAATTGGCAGCAGCAAACTTGAGAGTGAAGGCCAAAGCTAGAGGGGACCTTTTACTACAGTAACTCTAGTCAAGGAAAATGAAAATAAAGGCATCTTTGTTTCTCAGTCAAATTAGCTGATTAAGAAATAAAACATTTTAACATGCTTTAAATGCAGCATTAATTATTTATATGAAAAAAATTAAAGCCAGGTTCCATGAATTACACTTTGTGTGTGTGAATTGAACATTACGGGAATAGTAATCCTTTTACATTCATGCCTTACTTCATTAGGCAAAACTAAATATTAAGGGCTCTATTCATTCAAAAAATTCTTATGCATTCAGGTCACACCTCTTCTATGGACTTTTTTTTTTCAGAGTACAATTTACAGCACTAATTTTAAAATATGATTCAGAAAAAGCAATCTACTTCTACAGGATGGGCTCTAGTAAACAGATGTGTTTAGAAAAGGACAGAGATACAGTGGTGGGTCTTGCTTGTCATCAGTGAAAAGGCCCAGAGTAAGTCACATTGTATGGTCTCAAAGCTGGTGTAATAACATAGAAAATCATATGCATTTCCAGTAGGGAAGCTCTGAACTCTGTGAACCCTTTTTCCTATAGATTGATTAGTAAATAATTTCCCCCCCTCATTGATTGTTTCCAAAGACTGGGCAGTGCTTTACTCAGGTGAATGAAGAACAGAGGTTATTTACTCGGGCAGGTGCGTTCAGGGACGTACTTTTCTGTTTTCCATATATGCCCATTTTAGCAATGGTGTGTCCCATGCTTGGCTCCTGAGGAGGAGAGTCCATCTGCTGAAGCTGCACTGATCTGTGGGATGTGGTTAAACATTTGCTGGGACTGAGGCTGTGATCATCAAAGTCACTTGTCTGCTCTTGGAATGCAGACCCATGAGGTAAGGAGCTGGGGAATTAATTAATTGTTTTGCTAACACATATGTGAAAAGAAATAAGAATTGAACTCTGGTTTGTTTCAGCTTCTTTCCTTGGGTGTTTTGTTGTTTTTACTGACTGAAGAGAGGAACAGCTAGAACTGTGCAATGATGATCATCTTTAACTTTCAAAATAATTAAAAGATTCACTTAACATTAAAAGAGAGAGAGAAGGAAAAAACCCAAACCCAAGCAAGAAATTACAAAAAAAGGGTTACCCAGAAGCTTGAAAATTGTCAGCTGGCTGAATTTAAATAAACTTTTGGGAAACAAAATATTGGGAAATGGGACAAGGTGTCAGATGGTTGGGTAAGATTGATGTATTTGATAGTTTAGTTAATATGGATCAACATCTGCCTTTAGTTACATCTGCACAACCTCCTTACTTCAGCACAGTTGTACTTTTGGAACTAAGTTTGGACCAATGTTTTTAAATAGGCACCGGTGCAGAATATCTGCAGAGAGCCTGCGCTGCTCAGTGCCGGTGTAACCAGGCAGCTCTGGAGAGAATGGGTAATACAATATGTTATTGTTTCTTGTGTAATTTTTAAAATACATTGAGGAGTAATATATTTTTTTATAATAGGGTGCTCCTTGTCTCTTTAAGTAACTGTTAGATGTAGGATGTCCTCGTGCCAAAATGCTACGGTCTGCTCCCTCTGTGCAATTGTTAATGAAATCCATCCCTTATTGTAGAGCCTGCCTAGTCTCTTACCCATTCTGCTTATCTGTGATACCAGATGATGCTCAGTAATTCATGGCCAACCTGCTCCTACCTTCAATAGGGCCTCCTGTGCACTGACCTTAACCAGCTTCACCTTTTCATTATTCCCAAGGAGAACGGAGCCCTGGAGGCAACAGTTTTATCAACTTTTCCTGTTGACCAGATGATGGTTCAGTGATAGATAAATGGAGTGTGCTTGAGCTGGAGGCCTCCCACATGCTGTCACTCCTTGCCCCTCTCCGGCTGCTGCTGCCCGCCCAGATGCAGAGCGGTGCAGGGAAAGGGGCCTGTCCTCAACGGGCACTGCGGGCTGCACCGCTGCTGGCAGGCAAGAACCGCTTTTGCCTATCCAGGTAATGTTACTCTGCCAGTCATTGTGTCGGCTGAAAACTGTCTCTGCTTGGTACTGAGTTATGCCACCTGCAAATCTCTTTGCCCCACCGGTAAGGCTGATATACAGGAGCTGGTAGGAATATTTTCATAGCTGACAAGCTGTTTCCCATGAACAGTGTCAAAGATTTAAAAGCCACTTCTGCAAATGGGACTTTCTGGCAAATATAGACTAAGCAAATCTTTTATTATTACCATATGGCTAGAAATACTCCTAGAGTTCTCCTGGAAATGGGTACTGTACCAGCAGAAAGCAATATTCTGTTGGCCTGTGCATTGCCTCAAGGGTATTTACTATGGTAATAAGATCAGTAATTCATCTCCTAAAATCACTGGGAGTACAAATGCTTATTTAAGTAGATGGTATCTTGATTGCAACTGAGTCAGGAGAGCTCTTAAAACTGCCTGTTTAGGCTACAGATCTTCTGTTAAAGGCAAAGGGCTGGTGGTTCTTGGTAAACACAAGAACATCGTGTTTCACAGCTACCTTACATTTTCAGCAATTCACAGTAGATGCACAGCACATCCCTTGGCAAAATGGGTGTGTACGAATATGTCAGGAAATTATGCCTATTGGGTTTTTTTTGCTTTTTTCTTTCCATAGCAATGTAATGGAAAGAGTTATAAATCTCTCTCCATCTCCAAATGATTGGTTAGAACAAAAGAGACAGAGAGAAAGCCGTACTCGAGCAGCACATGGAGCCATCTGAACCCCGTTGTGCTGGGGGATGCAGCGCCAACATAAATTAAGAGACAGCCTTGGCCCAGAAAAATGAAAAGGGAAAGATCTGGGGGTAAAATTATTTGCTTCATCACAGAGCAGGCCAGTGTCAGAGAATTATCCTATGCTCTTGAGACTCTTGCAGCCTCTCATCTGCTAGCTCGCAAACTCAGTGTGCCTCTTCTCTGGAAGTCCTGGAGGCAGTAGCCTCCAGTCTTGCTCAACTGCTTTTTTTTTTGTTTTGTTTACAAAGCTGATCAAGAGAAACCAAGGTTTTACGGAAAGGCATAGAAATGGGAGTTTAAGGACCTAGTTTCTAATCCCAAACTCTGCCGCAGGAAGTCTTCACAGGAAGGATGATACAATCTAGAAATACAGAGATTCATCAAATTGTTTTATTTGAGGAAAACCATAGTTTGACCTCTGAGAATCCAAAATCAGTGCCTGTAGCCCTGTGCCAGGAAACTCTCAGGTGGTCCACAGTGTTCCACATGGCTAATGTGGCATCGAAGGTGAATCACAGAAAAACTGAGCTAGAAGTGCTTGAAACAGATGTTCTCTAGTTTGCCAAGAAGCCTGAGTCCTTAATGAGGACATGTGGCTGAAACGGAAAGCATTAGCAGTTTTCCTGCAGAATGTTGTTCTGTACTTTAACTTCATCAATACTGTTCCTTCTTTGCACAGTTATTAAGCTAAATATCACTGAGGCGTGTGCAAATTTGACGAGAGAAATATTTGTTTATGCTCTCTCTATATTTCAGAAATTAAAGATTTTTCAGCAGGCACAATTCTGCCTTGTGAGCCAGAATTTTCACTCTAATTTTTTCTGCAGTCATGGAGCATAACAAACATTTGAAATAACTTTCACCAGCTTGATCACTGTTGTCAGACAGAGTATATATGCAAATGAAACTAATAAATTTTGCTGAAGTTCTCTGGATTCCACCAGAATGTATGGAATTGTCTTTCGTTAGTTAACAGTGCTTAACAGTTATGTAGCAGCTTCCATCCTCAGTGACAAGCTTATTAATCAATGCAACACCTCTGAAAGGAGCATTGCTATGTATTCCTATTAGAGTGTGAAATTTAAAATGTATGGATGTGCTCTGAAATGTTGGTCAAATAGCCAAAGAAACCTGGGTTTTGAATTTGGGAGTTTGTGGTTTCTGTCCCATGATTAGGCCAGACTCCTTTGCCACACAGACCCCTTTGTGTGTTTAATAGATCAAGCTCTGCTGGGTTTAGAGCCACACATTAGTGTGGCCATACTCTGACTTTGAAATGTGGTGATAACACAACCGTTTGTTCTAATTGCTGCCTAGAGGACCTGAGATGAGGATACAGCACACTGCTGCGATTTGCTCTTTGCAGTTTTGTTAAGACTGGCAGGAGCTGGAAGGTGTGTTTCCAGTGCACAGTAAATAGGGTTGTGCTAAATGACCCCTGCCTTTTTTCATGCTAATAGGTGTGACAGTGTTGGGTTAACAAAGAAGTCAATCCTGAAGTAGTGATGATAATTCTGTCTAGAGTGAAATCCATTGAGTTCCCTCACTTCTTTTCTGTGCCTGCTATTGTAGGACACTAATGGTACTGCTGATCTGCTCTCCTTGCAGCCAAGAAAGTGTCAGATGAGAGTGGTTTTTGCTGCTACCTCCCAGGAAAAAAATGTATATTCAATCCAGTAAGCTTGGTTTGGGAAATGAGTTTTGTTCACTGTTACCAGGTCTGCAGAAACCACCAGGCAAGTGCAGTGAAAAAGGCCTCCTATAAAGGGTATAATGAAAGACAAACCATTTCAGTTGGTGACTGGAGGCATATCAATAAAGATCACCTCCTGCATATATCAAGTGATTGATAGCAAGTTTGAAAGCTTTTTCAGTTCCCTGGTAGTGCCATCCAAGTGCAATAAAACACATGGATTTCTCTGCTACCCTTCCAGATAAACCCCCCTCATGCTGCATGTAAGAAGAGCTTCAAGAATAAAAAAAAAAGGTACAGGGAGTTATTACTTTTAAGTGGCTCTGTCCATTGCTTTTAAGGGTGACAATATCTAAACTATAGCAGGAGGGGAACTGTTAAACATCTCGTTGCTTTGCTCTGTTGGTAGGCAGCCTCTGAGACTGTGTCAGCAGCCTGATGTAAATCAGCCTGCTCAGGGGTAACAGCCCAGTATGTGCCCTGTGAGCCAGGAGAGGAGCTTTTGGGATGCCTGGAGGGGAGATTTCAGATGAGAACAGCTACCTAAAAATTTGGCAAGCTCAGCAAGCGTAGTTCCTATGCTGGGTACCTCGACAGGACAGACCAGGGCCATGGGCCAAATGGCAGTGGCTCCCACATACCTGCCTGCAAGGCATAGGCTGCAGTCCCATTCTCACTGCCTGTCTCCTAGATAGCTAAGTTGCTGGTACTGCCCATGGTTTGGGGTCAGGGCTTGTAGCTGGTCCTCTCCCTTGTGGATGCTGAGTCTGACCCCTCAGTGCATCTGGTGCTTGTTCTTGTGCTGTTAGTAGGAACCGATTGCTCCTGTTGAAAAGGACTCTGTGTTTTGAGGATTTGTGCATCCAGACACTGTGAAACATTCACACCTAAAAGCTATGGAAGCATTATATGAGTTTTTATGACTAAATCTGTATCTGTTTCATTGCCTCATGCTCATGGAAGTCTTGCATCAGCCGTTGGGAGCCCACAAACCTTGGAGAAGTCAAGGGGCTTCTGGGAAACTCTTATTGAAATGAATTTTATAGTTAGATGCTGTTCCTTCTCACCAGAGCAGGAAATCCAGGTTCATGAGACTCCAAGACCTGGGAAAGCACCTTGAAAATACCAAGGTTGATCTGCTTCACCCACATACAGCCTGTTTAAAAATTGGTTCCAGCTACAAGGCTTGGGTTTGGATCTGGGTCCAAATATCCCTTAATTTAAAGGTGAGATCTTTCTCCTTCTGATGTCAATGTGATTTCTGTCACTGGCTTAACTGGATGAGGGTCTACTCTGTGTTTTAAACCACAGAGTTTTAGTTTGACCTATGTAAAGGTGGGTATTAACTGGGAAGTCTAAATTTCTGGAAGTCTCTCTCTCAGTAGTTCTGAGTAAATTCGCTACTCCAGCGTAATGTAGCTTTCTGTTCTAATCATAGCATTGCTGTACTTGGGCATGGCACATCAAAGGGGTTACCTTGCTCTCATAGCAGAATCCTCCTTAGGTTCGCTCACTCTGGGGACCCACACCAGATTTCCCTGGTTCTGCGCACAGGCCAGATTTTCAGCTCCCTTTTAATCTTTGGCAATTTGAATTTATATGGAAAACTTACAGGTGACAGTCTGGCTACGTTGAGACAAGTAGGATAGAAACCATGTCAGAACAGTTCCTGAAAGTCCTACGATGTGCTTAAAGCATTTCAAGAGAACCCTTGATCCAAAGTATCAAAGGGTTACAGTAAGATCAAGAAGAATTAAAACTGATGGTGTGCCAGAAATCACGTGCAGCACAAGGTCATTACTCACCCTCGTTAAAGTGGTCTCAGTACTGTGGCCTGATCTGAAGCTTAATTGAAAAGTTTCAAATGATGCATTATAACGAAGTCAAGACAGCCGCTGCCCATTCCACGACCTCTGCTAAAAAAGGCAGATCGGCAATAAGGCAGAAATCTAAGCAATTGCTTGAGGATAATCAAGGCCTAATGAGGTATCCACTTCATTCTTTCAAAGGCAGAGGAACCTCTCCCTGATGCTGGAGAGAAAGCAAGGGCTGATGTGAGCAGGTTCCTGCATCCAGGGAACAGGCCACCTGGCCAGGGTAGTCACGGTCCTTGGCAGCGGAGGGAATACAAAGGGCAACACCGTATCTGTAGTGCGGGTTTTCAGTTGTACAAAAGGTTAGTGCCGTGGCCTAGGGCAGCCTCCTCTCAGTTGCCTTCTTTTGCAATCATTTTCTGTTACCCCAGACCTTGACTCAAAATGATCATGAGGAGCCCATCAGGTCTGAATTATTAGTTGTGTTAGGAACCAAGACAGTGGCAATAGGAGATAGCTGACTGCTGATGTTATCAATTTTCCCTAAAAATTCACAAAAAACCCAAAACTCGTTGATGTTCCACTTGAGCTTGATAACAAACTGCAAGTCACAATTACCCAAAGAAATCAAGTATCTCCTTGACATCTTCCTCTTTTTTTCTTCTATTATCTGTTCTAGCAGAGAGGTCAGTGCCCATATCCACACAATTATCTCCACATCCAGCTGCCAAATTGTGAAAGCTGCTCTTCCTGGGCTACTGCTTGGGCAGCCATATTAAAGGGTTTGCGCGTGCCCCTGCCCGATGAGCAGTTACAGTGTGGAATCACCTTTCAGTCTGCAGAAGCCAAAAGGTTTTTCATCATTTTGAAATAGTCAGCTCACCCATTTTAACCCATATCTGTAGGCTCTGCTTTTGTGAGGAGAGGGTGTCTCTCCAGATTCGTATCTGCTTGCTGAGCAGGTTTGCTTGCTGTTCCTAATCTCTCCTGTTTTGATAAGATCTCCCTCCTGTCTTGACATACACTAGCCATGGGAAGCTAGACCAGACAAAAACATTGTATAGGGTTTCAGGTTCAGTGACAGAGTACAGCCTTCAGTGATGGACTTGCTTAAAGGCATCATGCACCATGACAATTTACAAAAATTGTTTAGCACCGTGGGCAATTTTTTTGGCCTTCAAGTTCCTCCGTAATTTTAAGTACAGTTAAAATCAAAGTACCTGCTTTCTTTGCTATGAATCCTACTTTAATTATCTTCTGCTTTTTCATGTAATTTCCTTCAACTTTAAACACAGAGACTGAAAAAGAAGGCTAATATAAAAAAAAAAGTTATAGTAAAATAACTAAATGCATAACATTTATGCAGCTTTTCAGGTAGCTGTCTTGAAGACCATGAGAGGTGCAACTGGCTTCACTGGGACACCCTTGGGCTTAGCATTAAACCATGTGTTTTGCTGAAGTAAGACCTTTAATATATGACATATGGCATCAGCTCTACAAAATATTACTGGTTGGCTGACAGCCCTGCTTCTGTCCGTTGCTTGCAAATTAATACTGTAAGTCTGTGTGGGTAAATAGGTTGTCATCACCAGTGCCCATGGTCACTGCAGGCTGCACCCCACGAGCCAAAGGACCCTGCATCTGTACTTTTCTCGAGAGGGATTTGTGTGTTAGGCTGCTGGTGCTGTATCCATGAAAGCAGTGGCTGAGCAGTCCTGCCTGGGGAGGAACCACTGCCACTGTGTTTTCAGGTCTCCGAGGAGCTCCGGGACAGCACAGGAGGACGGGGCACTGCCAGCTGCTGCATGAGAGCTGCCACGGTGGCCGGCTGGGCTCTGCATGAGCTGGAGCCAGCCACAGCATCAGTGGGGCAAGCAGTGAGAAACGGGCTGCCTGTACCAGCCTGAAGGTACAGTGTCAAGAGGCATTTCTTGATATATTGTTTCTCGTTAAGAATCATTGATTGATTTAGCCAGTTACAGGATTTTTTTACTCATTTTACTTGTATATGAGCAAGGACAAAATGCAGGTAGAGGGATGCCTGGCGTGTCTTCGGAACAGGTACCAGTCTACTCTTCGCAGGTGTCTGCACATCTCAGCTAGGGCTGATCTTTTTGACTTCAGGGTTGCATTTTCCTCATCCGTTGCAGGGAGTACAATTGCTCCCACTTTCCCTGGGTCATTGCAGCATTCAGACAACTCACTGGGTCTCCCTGCTCACCTTACAATATCTTCGGCTACAGAAAGTTAAGGCCAGCCTTAGTTTGTCTGTTCTACAGGAGTTGTATGCATGTGTGCATGTGGTGTGTGTGTGATGGGCCATGGGTTGTGGACTGGCCACTGCTGGTTTGGCTATGAAGGATAAGAAAAACTTCCAAGGAACTTAAATGTGCTATGGGAAGGGGAGGGAGTGAGAGCAGCCAGTGAGATGTTCTACCTAGATGCAACCCACTAGCTTTGCTGAGTTTTAAGTAATGAGAGGGGAAAAAAACCTCTGACATTTAAAAAAAAAAAGTAGATCCTGGAATCCATGTGGCAAAAAATAGGGCAGTTGAGTTATCAGTAGCTGATGAGAATATGAGAAGAATAATTATTGTATAGTCCTATTAATGAAATTGTACTGCAGCTCAAAAGAAAAAAGAAAGAAAAGTCACCAAAGACAGCCCGGTGAGTTACTTCAGGGAAAAAATAGCTTCTATTACATGAATAGAAATATCAGCTTGTTAGCTTAGCAGAGAGCTCTGGACACTTATGGAAATTCAAAACATTTCCATATATCCCAGTCCAGGATGGAATTAAAGTGTTGTAAAGCTTCCCTGGAAGCCAACATTTATCTAATATGTAAGCATATTTAGATTTCATTTTGAAATGGTTGTTAAAGGCTATCCTTTGGCTGCACTCTATCCTTCATTCTAACTTTTTTTTTGAATTGTTGAACTCTGAGATTTTTTTGCTAAGAAAAATGTACTTTCAGAACCAGAAATGCCTGAATGACCAGTTACAGCATGCACTAACCCTGAGAGATATCCATTGAATCTGCTCTCCTCCTCCAATTTACTTGCTATTTTTCCAATCATGCCTTGCATTAATGTTCTACACTTAGCTAAACTGTGTGTGTTATATTTTAGATCTATTTTTGTTTTGTCTAAAAAATTTCCAAATTGGCATTAAGTATTCAAGATGTAATCTCTGTAGCAGGAAACTAGTTATCAGATTCATATAAAATAACTGGGCAATAGAAATAACTCTGAGCAGAATGCATTTTTTTTCCTTAGAATTAATTTAGAGGGAATTTAATGCCTGTGAAAGGTGCTGGATTGCAACATCAGAGAACCGAAGCTACTATTTAACCACAGAACGGTTACAGGATGGGAGATGGCTTTACAAGATTCCCCATGAGGGCTGACAAAATGTTTGTCTCAGGTTTGGTGCCTTTCATCTAGCTGGAACAACCAAGCTTTCATGTGTCAGTAGCAGTTGCTCTCAGGTTGTTAGCTTTCACCTGGGTGATGGAGAGAGCCCTTCTGTAAAAAGCAGGGGATTTTGCTTTTGTGATTACTGGCTAACATTTATAATATGGTTAAACCTAAAAAACTAGATTTACTACAGCTGAGTTGGTACATCGCTGAAAGGGACAGTCCTGAGTCAGAAATTCGAAGCATAAGGTGTGTCCATGCTGTCCCTGCCCCGTGCTACAGAGGCAGGTAGAGCTGGAAGGGAAGGAAGGGGCGGATGCTGTGACCCGCACCCCACCGCACGCTCTGCCACCGCCCTTGCAATGCCCCCGGCCACGGCACCCCTGTGCTCCGGCCCCTTCAGAGGGGCTCTCAGGCCCAAGGTTTGCAGCTTTTGCTTTCTGTTGCCACCTGCTTATCAGAGGAAAGATGAGAGTGGCAGGCTGTAAGGTGCCATTATTGGAGCTGTGCCAGGTTCAGGGTTCAATTCTCATCTTTTCCCTTTTTTTTGAGTCTCGGGTCTCAGTAGTCAGGTTCCTATTAGACAGGTACGGACAATATCATGTGTGCTAACTGGTGGTCTTGTCAGCTGCAGGAGACACTGGAAAGCATTTTTCATGACACATGTTAAGCTTCAATTTATATTTGCTGCTTAGTTAAATTAATATGTTTGGTGTTGATTGTTTTTACTGACTTCACGAGGAGGGGGACGGGCAAGTAGCCTCAGGGTAGCTTTTACTAATTTCTCTCAAAGGGAGAGACTTTCATGGTACTGCCTGCCTACCCGCGAGCTCATCGAGAAAAGAAAATCACCCTTTCCGTGTTTTGTGTGTGCCTGGTCTCACAGGTGAAGGGCGGCCTGCCCACACGGGACGCCCAGCAGGCTGTCCACCGTGGCTCTGCTGCTGTCACGGCAAGGCCAGCAGAAATACATCCACGACTGAATAGATCAGTAGGCTTGTTACTGTAACGCAAAGTCAACTTATGGACGAGCCCACTAGGAACCAGTTAAAAGCTTTTTCCTCTGAAGCCACATTCTTCTGCTGGTTGTGGTATGTTGGACAGAGG
Organism: Gymnogyps californianus; assembly: GCF_018139145.2. Lineage (NCBI taxonomy): Eukaryota > Metazoa > Chordata > Aves > Accipitriformes > Cathartidae > Gymnogyps > Gymnogyps californianus. The sequence goes on along the minus strand of NC_059478.1, from coordinate 19,457,868 downwards.
CTGCATTCCCTCGCACTGGAATTTCCTGTATTAGCACTGCACAGGAGTGGATTTATTTTGTAGTCCTTGAAATTTCCGAGCTTCATGGATTTCACAGCCTTTACACACCGTGAAACAAAGATCTGGTTTCTACTGAGGCATTGCAGAAAGGATGAGCATCTGCTGACTTGTTGGTCTTCCAAAGACTGACATCCTCCAAGACCAGAGGTGAACCAATCTGGGATTATTTCACTGAAGACTGAGGTATTAGTGACATAGCTCTCATATAGCTCACGCATGCTTTTTGCACTGGTTTTTGAAGCTAAAAGAAATGTTTCCTTGTTTGTTGTCAATTTGCACCCTAATGTACTGCTGAGGGAGCTCATGTTGCTTCTGTTGTAGCAGAAATATGGTGGTTACAATCTGTAAAACACCAAACTAGGCCAGGGCACGGGCATGCTGCTTCAACATCTCCCACCCTAAGCAAGTTTGTCGTCCTCTGGGCTTGTGGGCTCAATACCGTAAAGGCAATGTTATAGGTTCATTTTGTGTTGAGGGCTTTTTAGAGAGGCCTGTGGACTCTTTCTCTTTTCTCAGACTCACCTGACTCCAGCCCAGCTGTGGTATTCCCACTTTTTAACTTAATCAAAATTGCATTTCAGATATCCAACCCCCAAATTTACAGCTTCATTGAAATGGAGACAGGTTATGTAAGCCTTTCTGCATAGAAATGTGTAATATATTATACTATATTGAGTTTTGTGGAAGAGTGGAAAATATCTGTTTGGTTTTGGAAATTCATTATAGAGTTATTTAGATGCCAAGTTTTTCATTGTTCTACTAATGTCTTCCTGATCTGCAAGTTTTTAAAAGTAAATCATTAGACTGTTGCAAATTTTAAAATGATATATCTAAGAAATTCTGCATGGTGGTATTGAGTCAGGTCTCAGACCTTCACAGGAAACAAAGTGGCAGCTGTGATTCTGTGGAACAGGTTTCCCAAAATTGCCCGGCCCATCTCTGCACCCCCTCTCCTTTATGCACTTCCCCACCTTAAACTGCTCTTATTGAGCCAGTTTGCCAGGGGCTCTGAGTGACTGGAGAAGTGGGCTGAAATGCTCAATTTTCCCAATATTTGTACTTTATGAGTAAGCTACGTTATTGGTTCAGGATTTTTTAATCTAAGTAAGGATACTTTCCACCTTAATTGCATGCTAATTAACATTTTGCTTTGTGGAGGATTAATATTATACAAAGTGTAGCTCTACCCCAGCCACCTCTCTCCTATACCTGCAGCCCATAAAACCGTTTTCTTTTTTCCCAAGGTGACTGCTGTCCTTCCCAGCAGGCCAACAAGAATTTTCAGACTTGTCGCAGAGCTCCACAAATAACCAGTCAAACCTCCCCCACCCAAACCTTCCTGACAGAGTCTTTCTTTTGTATCCTTACATTCTTTTCTATTAAATTTGCCTCAGTAATCAATATGTGCCAAACCTGTGGAGTGTCTTCGGTGGGAAATTTCATCAGTCCCCCCTTAGAGGAACACTGCCGTAATGTCCCTGCTGCAGCTCCCGCTTGCCTGTGCAAAAGGATGTCAGAGCACTGGCTGATCTCATCTCTCCCAGGCACTAATTTAATTTGCAAAATGTTGTGGTTTTTTTCTAAAGTGTGTGAACTTTCCTTACTCCGTGTTCTTGGAACATGAATTAATGCTCTCTTTTCATCTGTATGGCCTCAGTATGTATCCTGCCTTTGCACATAAACCTTCAAAGCTGTGTGGCAAGGATGGTATGAAAACAAATCACCATTAAAGCAATGAACTTAAATTTTCTGTGAGTCCCACTGATAAGAAGTTTGCATCTGTCCTTGCCAGTGACACCCTTATTGGTGCTCAGCTAATGGCCAAGCCACCACACTTGGGTGGACGTGTCTCGAAGCACTAACTTGATCACTGAAAACTAACTGAAGGTAAAGGAAAGCAGTAGGAAACAGCGGAACCATGGTGCAGCCTTCCCTACAGATACAGTCAGGCCATGTACTGTGCGCTTGGGCAGTGTGCTGGTGAGGTCCTGCTACAGAAATACAAACAGAACCATGGTAAAGTTTGTAATTTTCATTGAATTCTTAGTTTTTCCTCTCCAAACTTCATTCTTATCATTTATATTTGAAACCATCTGGCCTTTAAATCAAGAGTCAGTATTGCTCCGTACAGTATCCAGGCTGAGCTCCAGTTTGAACTACCTGTTTAAAATTCCCCTTGTTTTATAATTTCAGCTGAATAGTTTTAATCACATCTTGTTGTGAGCCGTGGTGCTGTACAATGGCTGCACATCGCTGAGAAGCTTCAGTCTAGAGGTAGTTCCACTTCAGTGCCAAGGGAAATAATAACTGGATGGATGGAAAGCGTCTGGGATTGATGTGGTTTAAAGGTGCTGTTTGTGCAAGCTATTATCAAGGAAGGAGTTAGGGAAGAGATTCACTCTTAAAATGCAGGTGCTCTCGTGCTTTCTCTGACAGATGTGTTCCAACAGTGTTTTGAATTCTGTTTAAAATTTGAAAGAGCTAAACCTTCAGGCTCTTCTCTTCCTTTCTTAAATTCATTTCCCTGTTTAGATGAAAAAGAAACATTTTGCAACTTACTTTAAACTTTCTTCAAAAGAACTGCTGGAAAAGGAACATTCATGTGAAGCACATAAGCTGTAAACGCATGTTAAGCACAGCAGACGGAGCGATTTTAAATGTGCTAATGGACAGACATTAGACTGTAGGAATTTACCGAAGAGAAAACCTCAGACGTGGAGGGCCTGCCAGGCGGGGATAAAACGCCAATGAATGCGCCAAATGATAGAAAAGTGTTACCAGAGTAAAGAGCTGTACATGCGAAATAAATACCGAAATGGGGAAATAGCACCAGCAAAGATAATGAAAGATAGAGAACATTTCGGTTAAGTAACTGATGCAGGAGCATGTACACACAGCCCGTACTGAAAATGCAAGCTCTTAGGGTGGATCGCTTTCTCTCTTTTTCTCCCCCCCCCCCCCGCCCCCGCTTTTGGCATTTTTTCCCCTGCTAATGATGGTAGCTTAACGGAGTTAACAGCATTAATGGGCAAAGCTCCTTCCATCTAAATGTGCAACAGACTTTTTCGCTGTGCTTTGTCAGATGTTTTCAGGTGTGTACTTGCCTCGAAATTTCCGACAAACTGTTTTCCTCAGATAATTTTTGATTAATTTTGTTAGGCCTCCTGGCTGGTGGTTACTTTCTCTGGCTGTGTGGAAGTTGCAGAGCAAGTGGGTTGAGGTTTGCATGATTTGTGAATATGAAGGGGGAAAAAAAGAGCAGTCTAAAAAAAATACCCCACAGGAAAGAAATAATGGGCAATATGTTTCCTTTTGAACTTTTTCAAATCAACCTCTGGAAAAGGTGTCATAAAGCCCCCAGAAATGAGTAACAGCACAGGGACAAAGAAAACTCTGTTACAGATGTCCCTGCAAGTCTATGAGCAAATTGGTTTTTTCTAAATAACTCCAGAACATTACATGGCCTTAACAAGTTTCCCAGGACAGGAACTCCTAGTTTATTACTTGCTCACATTGTCATCAGAAATTAATTTTGTCCCTGAAAGACAAATTGGCTGGTAGCTTATGAAGTTAAATGGAAAGAACAAGTGAGCATCTGTTTCTTCTGCATTTTGTCTCCTTGGTGTCTTACATATAAATGAATCAGAGTGTTCAAACTTAAATTAAGATCTTTGGCTAGATAAACAGTTAAAACTGGTTCCCATAGCTACCTCTCACACATAGCTGTGATTGCATTATAATCCCCTAGTAATCAGGTCTAAATGAAAGAAAGATGATAAGGGTGCTATTTTCAGTTTTCAGTACTGATTTTTATTAGCTCTCAATCAGATCAGGACTGCTTTGCCTTTCATCACATTGTGGCAGTGTTTGTAGAATCATTAGAGTAATAAAGTGTAAATCTTACCGAGGTGCATTTTTCTTGAGGTGTTTTATATAGCGAAAACTCTGAAGATTACATTGGCGGGTAGAGGAAAGATTTGTTTCTGCAACTAAAGTGAGGATGTAATGTATGCTATATTCATTTATTCTTTACTGAAGCAAATACCTAATGAATTACCTTGCCGAGGTAAAACAAAAAATAAAAATATCCAAAGAATCAGCCTGTCTGAACATGGTCCTAATATACTGTATATTGCAAGTACTGAGTTTAGTCGTTTTTTTAATTTGCCTTATTATCTTGTATCATATCTCTCCCTGTGCATTACCATGCACAAATGAATTACAGGCAAAACCACAAGCACTGCTATTACCAGCCTGCTGTTTTTAGTAAACTAGTGCAGCCCAATAAAACATCATGTTGCAGCAATATATAAGTATTTATTGTAGAGTAAATTTCAGCTAAACAAAAGCACACAGGGGGGCCTGATCCCGCTTGTAGGAGAGGCAGTGGCAAAGCTCGAGTTTGGCTCATACATCATTTGCGTCTCACCTGCACCCTTGATTTGCAGTATCCTTTGAGGTAAATTTTACTTAATAGCTTCACTTCTAAAAGGTTCCTGACTGCCAAATTTAGAGGAGACTTCACCCAACCTTCAGAGGTGTTCCTAGGTGTTTCTGCAGGCAGAGCTTTCCTTTAGCACAGAAATTGCCTTGTGTAGTGTTGCAGGATTGTTCGCAGAGTTTGCAGGTGTGCCCCACATTTGCAATTAACTCCCAGTTTAATACTGGAGTGATTTTACTTTCCCATAGACTTTTTTTTTAATATCTGGTGAATGTTGCAATGTATCATACTATAGCATAGCTATTAAAATGCCTCCCCATTTTAAATATTTGAATTTTATGTATTCTATATTTAAATGAGGAGTAAACTGTCCCAGTAATTCAGTGTTAGATATTTACAGACATCCACACAACTGCAGGAGTATTAGGTAGCAACAGAAATTAGTCAAAAAGTTGAAAAAGAAAAAGCAAACAAACAACTTTCTGGTTTTCTATTTGATTTTAATGTACTTGATATAGGAACTATGCCTGATATTAACATTAACAAGTTACACTTACTTTCTGTTCTATAAAAGATGAATCTGTTCAGCCATCAAATAGTGGTGTTTGCATAGTTAGCAAAGTCTAAGATACGGTCTGATGTTAGGACATGAAATACTTTAGGACAGGCACCATTTAAAGTATACAAATTTATACCTGAGATAATTAGATATTGGTATTCACATCAGGCAAAAAAAGAATAAATCAGTTCATATGATGTTACAGATAAGGAAACAAAATTTATGTTTCAAATTTTAATCTATTAAGACTTCTAAGATGCAGAGAGGTTCTCAGTCTAAAATGATTAATTTGCTACTAATATTTTAAACTACAAAAAGCTCAGATACAAATGCTGTTTCAAGGCAAATAGGCAAAGAGAGTATTTTGGTCAGAAAGGTTTTGTGTGTGTTTGTATGTTGACACGCAAATGTAATATGTCTGGAAGATGTTGCTATGACTAATGACACAAAAGAGAGTAAATTGTAGAGCCTGATTATCAACAGATAACAAGACATACTGTATATAAATAAATGCTCAGCATCAAAACCCATTATTGGATTAGCTATATAATCATGTTTCAGGCTGTAAGTCTGTGCTGACAAATGAACACTTTTCATTTGGCTCAAGGTCCTCATCAGCAACGGAACTAATTTTACATTCTCACCCATTAAGTGAATAAGATGTGGAAAAAGCTGTCTGCTTTTTGAAGTGTAAATTTGCTGCTACAGGCTGTGCAGACCAAAGCTCTTTTGAAGCAGTGAAATGAGATCATCTCTAGGGACATGTGAACCTGACAAAGTTTAGGTCATTTCTATGAAAGGTATGGCAGGGGGGGAGCCATTTGGATATGGTTTCAGTAGTGACTTATATGGGGCAATTTGGAAGATGCTGAACTTTACAAGCTTTTTGTTCAAATTTGTGAGAGAACTTGAACTGGAAGCACAGATGCAAGCTTTCAGCCCTCAGAAAGAAACCTCCATAAACATCTGAACTGGGTACTTGGCCAGCACAGTTTGAGAGTGCTAAGCAGGCTGGGTGCTGAGCCTCTCCTGCTCGGCAGAACTTAACCAAGTCATTTTTAGGGGCTGGATACTTCCCCTGCTTTCCCCTCCATACACAGACACAGACACACACACACACACAAATGGAGATCCAGGAACTAACTTGGACCTGTTTCTGGAAAAGGCGCTGGAGGTAGAGGAACTAGACCATCACGTCTCACTTTCCTCCCCTAGGAAGTCCCCCAGGAGAGAGGAATATCACAACTCTGTACCTCATCTGGCTGCCAGCCCCATAAATTGCAGCATGGCACCAGCTTTTGCTCTCCCTCTGGAAGCCCCTGGCTGCAAGGGAGCACGTCCTGCCTGTGCCTGTGGGAGAGAGGCATGGTGGGCATGGAGGGCAGCACGGACAGAAGGGGAAGGGGAGAGGACTCCTCAGAGGGCTCAGTAAGGATCCCCTTGGTCAGCTAGTGTAAGGGGCAGGATTACAATAAGCTCTAGGCCTTCCGTGCTAGGGAGCAGTGTTGTGATGCACCACAGTTCAAGCAAGGGTGATGAAGATGTTGCTGACACCAGCTTAGAAGAAAAGAGTCTCATGAAAATCATTTAACTTTTTAGATTTCCAGACACGCAAAGCAGTGTTTAACCACTGTTTAGGATCATGAAAAAAATATCCCCAGGCTGTGTTGCGCGTCTAACCACAATACTTTTCATTTGCAAACCAACTAAAAATTAAGATAGGCTTTGATTGTTCATTTGTTAATTTGATTTCACCCCCTTCTCTTTGTTTGCTCACTGGAACACACTTGTACGGCTTAGGCTTTCAGTCTTCCTTGGAAAATGTGCAGTTGTTTCATCCACCGCTTCCTGATGTCTTGCAGCCCACCAGTGGTCCATGGAACACAAGCTAAGCAACACTGTGAGAATCCTGCATAGTGCTGTGTGGGTAAAATGAAACTAAAGAAAATTGCAGGAAGCCCAGGCTGGTATATTTGCATGAGAATATACATCCTCGATAATGACCCTGTGTAAACAGGGCTAGTTAAATCTTAGTTCAAGCACCTTGAGCATATGGTTTTGAAATTGTTTTTCTAAGAGTAATGGCTATCAAAGAGTAAAGATGTTTGTTAGGCACTTGTATAAAGCGACAACAGGTTTTTAAAAATATCCTCTAGGCAAACAATTGCACTGCTTTCTCCCACAGTGTTTTTAACCAGATGTATTAATATCGTGTAGGAACATCTGACCGACAGAACTGAACAGAAACCTAGGTGGGTAACCTCTGTGGAGCCTTCACCTAAAAAATAAACTGAAATAAAGGCAGCTGAAAGAGAGATTTTGCACTCCCCTCCCTGAGCTCAGCTTTCTGACTTTGCTGCTGCTGCTGCTGCTGTGCCCACTAGCAGGCTTAGTTGTCTACTTGCCTGAGCACACGGACAGGGTTTTTGGCCCTTGGAGCCGCCCCTCTGCAGTCAGCATCGATAATTCAGGACCTCCCCTTCACTTTCCTCATCAAAATAAAGCTGTTAATAATACTTCTCTACCTCACTGGCATGTTATGAAAGTTAACGAGTTGATGTCTGCAAAAGACTTTGAAAGTATAAAACGGTGTGGAAGTTCTAAGCGCTGTGTTGTGAAGGTCTCCCTTTCCCCAGCTTAAGGCAGAATGAGTTAAAGTTAGCCAAAGGGGATAAGAGAAACAAGAGAGACTTTATGAGTGTATCAGGGGAAAAGGAAATACTGGAGAGAAAATAGACCCATTAGTAAATGAGGAAGGAGATGAAGTTAATTATGATTTTAAAATGGACGAGCAATAGAACCGCTTTTTTTAAAAGGAAAAAATCAGTCTTTAACAAAAATATTAAGGACTGACAATTAGGAAGAAGCAAAGGCCTTGTGAAAACAGGTGTTTGATTAAAAAGCGAGGGGGACAAAACTTGTAAAACATGAATACATGTAAATGAGCAAGTCTAAATGAAACTCATCTTAAGAGCAGTGCGAAACTAATGCATTTTTCCAACTATTTACAAGTAGTCGGAAAAACCATGGCAGACGGGAGAAAAGTCGTATCAGAAAAGAAAAAGCAACAGCAGCCACAAAAGAGCTGATGATGTTTGGAAAAATGATGCCAGAGGTTATTGGCCAGTAAGTATTCATCTGTACTAAAAGTGAGAAGCACAACTGGAGTGAGCAGGCAAGCGTCACATCTGTTGGGTTATGAAGCCATGCTACACAAATGAGGTTTTGTTACAGAGTTACAAAATACAGCAATATGAAACCCAATACATGTTGGGTCAGATCCAGAGTTGCTGCTCTGCCTCTTTACACCAGCAGGTCTATTTGTAACATCTGAACTTGAGTAAATCATTTGACAAAAATACCTTGCAAACTTGTGTCTGAGAAAAGAAATCCAAATGGCTTTGATGGGAAGGGTGTCATTTGGGCTGGAAATGGCAGTATGAGGCCACATAGAAAGTGATCTGAAGACAAAAATTAGAATAGAGTCTGGTTGTAAATATGTTATGATTATTTCAGCATAAAGAATGATTAAGACATAATTATAAAAAGAAAAACAAGTTACTGTGTGAGCAGCAGAACTAGGGCACCCTGGTTCCCAGTGTGTTTAGATGCTGTGGTTGGATTCTCTGGTGTCTCACAGGTTTGCTCTGTGACAGCCCCTCCAAGGTGGGGGTGAGCTGGTGCCTCAATGGGGGCATGGGTAGGGGTGCGCTTTGTGATACCTGTGACAGCCCTGTGTGTTTGAGACCTACACAACCTCCAAATGCAACTGGGGTCAAAATGGCCAACCTTTCCAAGAGTTACGAGGAGGGGACTCGGAAAGGTTGATCACATTTCCCACATCCATTTATTGGGAACTCAGATTTAAAAATCTTGCAAAAGGGTAAATTCTGAGTGAAAATTGGAATGTCACAAATGAACAAAATGCTCTGAATTTTGAGACTCTTTCCCTCTCCTTTCTCTTTTTTCCAAAACACTGTGTCTGCATGGATGGACTGCATATAGATAATAGCTGTAATGATCTTATTTTCATACCTACTTCTTAGCTACTGTTTTAGAAGCCCCCCCGCCCCTGCCAAAAGGACCAAGTATTTTTCAAAGGAGTTATTTGTTCCCTTTTAGTGTAAAGGATTAAGGAAATGGGGAGTTTCTATACTGATTATTTTGAGATATATTATTTTTTAAAACCACTGTTCTGAGTCTCTGACACTCAGCTATGATCAATAAAATTGCTTCTTGCAGAGAATGATGCATACAGAACTTCAGACAGGTTAAATTTGCCTATTGTAGGGAGGGGATCAAAGCTAATTTATAGTTTATGATATTCAACTTTCAGTATGAAGCTAGATCTGCAGAACCTGCTGAATATCAGGGCTATGTCTCTGTTGCTGTACTGGGAACTGAAGTGAGGACAAGGGCACTATTTCTTGTCTGTAATCAAGATGCATCACTGAGTTACATGAGGCATCCAGTAGCTTCTTATATGAGGACAGAAGGATGCAACTCTTCTTAAGGAAATGCAAATAATGTTATGGTGCTTCCTTTTCATGTCCAATTACTATTCTTCTCTACTCATTAATACCAGAATTTTTAAAAGCTTCTAACCCTATTAGATTTCATATTTAAAAAAAAAAAGTGTCCTACATGGTTTCACACCAGTAGAGAGGTCACAGCACACACGGACTGAGAAGCAGAAATCCCCTTAAACAGCAGGAACTGTGTAAGTAACACCTCGAATATGGTTTTGAGAAAAGTGACTTAGCAGTTTTCATAGCTGTAAAGCTGGCTCACAGATGCATGGAAATCTATGTAGAAATATACTGCCCTGTTTACCATCAGGATTACAAAGCCCAGAATGGAAAATGTGGAAGGAATGGTATGAAAACGCAGCCAGCATATGTTTTGTAAGAGCAGCAAGGCTGCTCCCACCTGTAACCACTCCTCTTCCCATGAGGAACTTCCAACACAAAGTTACGTGTGGAGTGGCAGCTTTACGGTGGGGAGGATTAGTGTGCCTACAGAGCTCTTATCCTCCTCTCCTCCCTTCGGGTCACATATCTGGGGAGCACCCATGCACCTTCGCCTGCTGCCAGGGTAGTGTTGAGCATGAGGATGTGGATTTGCACACCCCGATTCCTTCCGCGTTTCTTAAGGTCCTGGTTCCCTCCTTCCCCTGGTTTCCCTTGCAGATTTGCTTATTTCTTAATAGTACAATGTAGTATATTGTGCATTTGCTGGGAGCCTAAAAAAGCAAGACAGATTTTATCATTTGGACTGTAGATATCTAATGCCCATTATGGGCTGACTAAATTTAGTAGAGTGGCAATTCACCAGACTACTAAATTTAGTTAGGCCATCCGGTCATATCATTTTACTTAGCTTAATATTGGATATCATAAGATAGGGCCTATCAAACAGTATGGCTCCAGCTTCTCTAGCTGCAGATTATATTATCATTATAGCTTTTCAAAATATTCATGCCGACTTTTTTAAAACCTTGACATTTTTTAGTTTGTATATTTTGTTACAAGTTTGTAAAGATGGTCAAAATTCATTTGGTTTTCACTGTAAAGATCACTGTTAAAAAAAAAAAGATGCTGCTATTTTTATTTTAAGTAAAACCTTTGACTTTCCCTGTTAAACTTTAACTTCAATTAGAATAGGATGAATTTCATCATCAAAGCTAGGTAGACAAGGTGGAGTCCAATTTGGAGAGAAATTTTGCACAATGTTTTTCATTGTCTTCATGCATCTCTAGTTGCCATCGAATCTCAGTTCTGTTCCAGACAGAAAAAAAGCTTTATGAGAATCCAGACAACCTGGACTGTGACAGCAAGAAGGAGTTCTTAGTGCTGTAAATTCAAACTTGTCTTGTGCAGAGTAAACGGGAAGGAGATCTTGGTAAGGATCCCATGCACAACGGCTGGAGTTATGGCGATGGGATCAAATATGACTAACAGAATGGCATGTACAAACTCATCAGCCCTGCTATAATTCTTCCTTAGTATATGGAAAGAAAATTGCAGTAGCAATATTCTGGGAGTCTGTAGACTTAATCTTTTTTGGTAGGCCTTGAAAGGGAGCCAGTGTCTCTCCATCCTGAGTCAATCATTCGCTCTCCAAGTAAACTGAACTGAGATCATCTAGATGCTGCTCTTCATTTCTAATGAGCTTTCACAGTAAAACAGGAAATAATAATCTTGAAAGGGGGAAAAAATGGTCAAAAATCAGCCAGAGAACATTTAAAGATTTGTTCTGAACAAGCAGAGCTAAGAAAAAGGCCTGAGAAAAGTGTGTCCTGGGATCACTCACAGTTAAAGCACTGATTAATTAAGCAGAGGGTCATTCTTCAGAAAGACTCAAGGGCAGTTTTGGCCCTGGGGCTGTAATTTGGACACTTCTGGAGTTCTAGATACACTGAGCTATTCTGTGCAGGGCCTGTGAATATGTGCATTCTTCTGGCTGAACAATGGCATCTTTATTCAAATGGGAGCAACTAAGTAAGTGGCTGTCTCCTAATATGGGTGGTATTTCTTCCTGCTCTGCCTCAATCTCTGCTGCTTTCCCGTTGCCTTATCAGTGCTTTGTAGCACAACTTACAAAATGAAATCTATTCATAATGCTAAAAACCTCCCCCTTTTATAGACACAGGAAAAAAAGCCCCAAACGCTTACATATCCTCCAATTCTATGGCAGGGTGTTTACTTTTTTAAATGCAATTCTGCTTATCTGACGCTGCTTTGGAAATTAATAAAATGGTGCCTGGCTTTTATTGTTTTGACTACGGGAAGGAAATTAATCCACAACTATTACAAGTGTTTGATCCAAACGAGCAGAGATAAAACTACGGTTTCAAGAAACATCATTCCCTGTTTGTCAGGTGTCCTAGTGCACCTGACATGCCTGACTTATTCCTCCCATGTTTAGCAGCAACACTGTCCAGGTAGATGATGCCCATTCATCTTGCTTTGCGCAGGTATTTCTTCACGGTGGCTTTATTTATTATGCCTTAACTACTGTTCCTTCTTACTCACTAGGTTTAGCTCTGCCAGAGGTTAGGAAAGAGTTTGTCTGTCTGAAGAGACAAGGGTGTGGTGAAGATACTCCATGCCAGCCAAGTGAACCAAAACACTCTCTGAATTACAAAGCAGGCTGGAAAATAACTGACAGAAGATCTGGACCCCACCTGTGCTGAGAGAGAGAGAGAAAAGGAGTCCCAGGAATTGGCCATGTACAGCTCCCCGGAGGTAGGTCTGGAGAGGGGGGCTGTGCCCCCCAAACTCCTCTCAGCAGCTCACAGCGGCAGAGCGGGATTTATAGCACTACTTCATGGGGAAAACTAATGTCAAAGTTTATGCAATATTGCTTGGTATTGTTAATAGTTAACTCGGTGAGAGCAGGCTCACTGTGAAACTGTACTGCAGGAATCTGCGCCTTTGCTTATCATGGGCTGTGGCACCACGCACATACCAGACCTGTCCCAAAGCCCACTGCAACTAACCGACAGCTGCCAGAGTCGCAGGGATTGGTGCGGTGGGGCAGACACGTTACTTGTTTTCACCAAAGCCAGAGCCCAGGCACCTTCCAGCTGCATGTGCCTCCACAAGTAGCGCTTCCTGAAATACTCCTGAACGTCCTACATCTGTATAACCACCAAAAGAGACTGTACAGAGCACTGATTTGGTATTTCGTAGAATTGCAATGTAATATAACATAGAGTATCCTTAATGTGGAGACCAGCTTCCTCTTCCTCTGTGAGAGCCCAGCCATGAGTGTAGGCAGCCACTGTCCCTCTTCCCAGAGGCTTTCACTCCTCCCCAGCACCCGGCCAGCGCCAGGCAGACCAGCAGCCGTGCTGGAGGTGCCCCTGTCCCAGCGACCGGGGCAGCCTGGCAGCTGTGGCCCTCAGCGGAGGCATGAGTTTTCACAAACCATGTGGCTATCATCTAAACCTCCACTGAAACACCTGGCAGTCTTTGGGATGGGGACAAAATGGGAGGAAAAATGACTGCTGTTATTCTTAGCTGCTGGCTGTTAGGTCCCTCTGACCTGCAGAGCAGTGCATACTGTGGGAGAGGGCACTGAGTGGATCTGTCTCCCCATGCCTGCGTGGGGAAGGAAGCCACGAGCAGAGCCCTGAAGGAGTCCAGAGAACAGAAGTTTTGCATTAGCGATGAGCCAGAGTCAGTTACTCGTATTTAAACAATACCGGGCTCTGGGGAAATTCAGATGCAGACCTGAAATACATGGCTTGGCAAAAGACTGTTGTTACTGTCACATGTCTGACCTCTTGAAAATAACATTAATTCAAAAGTTAAACGTGTTCAGCTGACAGTGATGGAGTATTTGTGTTAAGGAGGAGATTTTTCAAAGGCGCAAAATCAACTTAGCAGTGTGTTACAATTGCCTCATTGACGTCCTACAGAAAGCCTGAGTGCAGCGTGTTTTGGGGGGCTTTCAGCCGCAGTGAGGCACTCATTGCACTGAGTGGGAGTGGTTGTGATCTCCCACTAAATGGGCTGCGTTTCCAAAGGGGGTTCTGAAGATTCATGATCTTTCTGGACACTTTAAATACAATTACTTAGGAAATTATTTCTCCTGGTTTAGTTTCCAAGTAGGCAGTTAGACCTGGCAACCACAGACATAGATCTTGTAACTGGCTTTGATGGGAGAAAGCAGCATTGCCATAATTCAGGAGATATCCCTTTCTTTTCTGAACTACATTGGCAGCTCATGATACCAGCATGTCAAAATGACATTCACTCTATATTACACAGAGCGTATAAAAGCTTGTGTTTACATTTTGTCTCCTTTGCCCTTTTCAATTTTGCTGTATTTTTTTATAGTTTTGTAACTTAAGCAGTACATATTTGAGGATGGTTTTTTCCATGCCTTGTCTAGCTTTATGGCTTGTTCTGGCTGAGGCATCCTTACATGATTTGATTTTACAAGAAATATAGGCTAGCACATATGTATGTAATTGTTCCACAGTGAACCAATCTGTCTGGAGCACTGGGGGAAGATATACATTAATACTTTCTTTCATGCTATTTACAAACTAAATTGCTAGATCTACAAATGATGCAAAATATTAGGAACTGCAACAATAAGGCTTGCGCTAGTTAGCAGGAAGCATAAAAGTATGGTGGAGCCAGAGAAACACTCATCAGAGTAATATTTTCATCAGAAACAGAATGTATTGTAACCAGGGGAGCTAAGCATGAATAGGCAAAACCAACCATGCTTAAAGTCAACATGCAGCAGCAGCTACAAATCACACACTGATGAGTGAAATCTGAAAAACTGAAGCCTGATTCTTCTACCAGGAAGAGCCCCTCCCTGCTCTGAGTAGGTGTGGAGCAGGGGGCAGGTAGTGGGGATTGCCCAAAGTGTGCCAAAATGCATCTGCACTGAAAGCACAGAGCAGGCCATGACACTAGCTAGGAGGAGAGGCTGAGCTGTGCCCAGTCGCTGGAGACCCCCGACTCGGTCCTTATGCTGGTGGCAAGTGGCCCTCTGATACCGGAGTGTTTAAGAAAGCGGCACAAAGCCAAGTGGATTGAGAGCAGGGACCCATCGTGGAGGAGCTGGTTAGCCTTTGCCACACAAAGAAATGCGGGAGGACTTTGGTGTTTCCAACTAGGAGAGCAGTGGAGAAAACAGCCAAGAACTGATGCTGAGTCTACCTCGGCAAACCTTGTTTAATAGAGGGTCCATTGCAGTGGTATCAGCAATGTGGAGTCAGTGCTGCAAGTGCCGCATACTAGGACTTATTTAAAGAGGCTATTGTAAAAGTCTTCGAGCCAGTTAATTACCAGGTTTTGTTATGTCAGGAACTCCTTGAGTTAAAGCAGAAAGAAACTATTCATGAATATGTTCCAGTTCTGTAGTTTAATGGGACAAATTTAAAAAAAAAAAAAAAGAAAGAAAGAGAGAGAAACTGATAAAATGATTTAGTTCATGGAAGGATTGAAAACCCTCACAAAAAAAGCTGAAATTACATATTGTGCCCCATCTACTCTTGCATAAGCCATTGAAATTGCTGGAGACTTAATTGGACTAATCGTCCATTGCAGTTATGCATGAGCCTTAGGGAGCACACAGGGTGCATACGGGCCAAAGCACCAGCCTATGAAAGAGAGAGAAATTATCCAATAGCATTTTAAAAAACCTAGATGTCCAGGTATGAAAAGCCAAGAGGCTTGGCTTGCATTTAAAAAGTATTAAAAGCAAGTGAGGAATTTCATTTAATTTATTCACCAAGTGGACTTGAAGAGGTGTGAAAAAAGGACAGAAGTGACTTTAGGCAAGAGAAAACTTTCAATGGAAAACAAAAATCTATAGAGGACATTAATGTAGACTCATTCCCTTCCTGTTTACATCAGTTTTCTCCTCTGCACTTCCCTGTTTGCTGTGAAGTTACTGATGGACCATGGTTATTGCAAGCAGATTCAGGCCTAGAAATTCCATCAGATCAGAATAAAAATCATATTGCATGTTGCATATTGAATTGAACCGCAGATATTGGAGTAACTGGCAGTTTAGAACCTGTCTCATACTATCAGTATTCTTCAGACATTTACTTTGCTGCCTTCCACTGTTCAGAACACCCTGAAAATCACCAACGCATTTACTGAATTGAGGTTTAAAAGCAACTCAGAAACAGAAACAAATCATAGGTCTTAGCTCTGCTGAAGATTAGAAGAATACTGTTGCCAAGGGGGTGCTTCCTGCGTGCGCCTGAGTACCTCCAAAATGACCCGTCATGTATACATGTGTCCTAGTTTCTTTTTTACAAAGAGAGTTTGTTAGGAATTAAACCTACCTCTTGGGAGAAAAAACAAGTCCAGCACACCAGAATACCCATCTTCCTAATTCTTACCATGCCACAGACTGAAATCCCAGACCTGCTCATATATTAGGAAGCACCCTGGAGAAAGCTTTTATGATTTTGTGCCTATAAACGCAATAATCTCTCAGGATATAGAGACAGTGCAGAGGAGATCAAACACAGTCTGTTAGATCTTCTCCCTTTGTGTTACTTGCATCTTCTCATCCCTGGTAAACTTCTCTGTGCTTGGCTTTTCAGAAGTCCCCTGAAGTCCTATACCAAACACCACAGGTGATGATTCTACTGTAATGTAGGGCTGACCACACCGCCGAGGTTGTCAGCCTTTCAATGGTGCCCTCTTCCCAGGGCTGGTTTCCCATTTGGCGTGCCGCTTCCCACTCCTTCCTGCTCCCACTCCCTTCCCCTCCCCAAGGGCTTTGCTCCTGGTGCGAGAGCCCTTCTGCTGTGTGCTGAACTCCGGGAGTTCAAGATGTGAGGCTTTTGCTGTGTTGTTCTTTGAAGTGCTAGCTTGGCCTTACTAATATATTTTCAATGGTTGGGATTAGCAGAGCTCGTAAGAACATATCAGACCTGTCAGGTTTACAAGTGCACTCGCCACCTCCACCCTCTTACATATATTTTTAAATAGCTAATTAGGAGATAATGCCAGTGGAACCAAATACTGTCACAAGATAATGATCTCGCACCACTATAGAAATGGTAAGTGGAAATGTTTATTTTCAAAGGGAAGAAACACTGATTATGTGCCTAATCCTATAATTCTTAAACAAGTAAAACTCCTGTAGATTTCAGTAGAGTGTGAGGTGACAACATCCTATTACTGTGGTAGTATTTCTGGATACCAAACGGCCCTAAGTGATGCAGTCATTTTCTCCAAATGATACTGGTGCAGTATTGGAACAGATGTTTCCCTTACCTTTATTAGCCTGTTGTATCTTCTAACTTGGAGGACAAATTTTGTATGATGTGCTTCACTGCACCAGCTTAGATGATTTTTTTTTTTTTGGATGTGCTTTAGGAAGCAGTGAGCTGTGGTCTGGATGAAGTTATGCTTATTTTTAACTTACTGACAGTTCATAATGGTGATAACAAGTCTGTGTTGCTACTGCATGCTCCCTTTGGTATGCTAAGGATCATCTCTGTTTAAATCAAAGGTGGCCTTTCCTCTGTCCTTCAGGAATTTTGGAAACAAGAATTGTCTTAAATTCACCTTTCAGGAATAAACCACCTTATGTTTCCAGTGGGGTGAAGGAGTACACACGGGCAACAGGTACAAGTTCTTTAGCTGCTCTGGTGTAACTGCCCCTGTACTGCTCTTCCCCAGTAACAGATGTGAGACTATTTGGGGCAGCTTTACCTCTCGTTCAGGCTCATCCACGTGTTTGTATACCCACCAGCAGTGCTGGTGGGGGCTGCGCTGTGCAAATCCTCCCCCAGATCACCCGCCGGGGAGCCGCTCGCTCTGCTACGAGGCGGCGTTAATGGGATGGGTACATTCGCCTTTACTGCCTCCCCCCAGGGAAGCCGCCTTCCTACCACACCTCTGGACTCACTTTAGATGCAGGGTTGTCTTACAGACAGGTGAATACTGCAGTGGAAACTGGAGGCAGATGCAGAGCTGCTTTCAGAGAAAAGCCTGTCAATGAAAGCATGAAGGTTTATCCTAGTCAGAATTAACTTAGACAAGTCGTTAGTGCTTCACCATGGAAGGTGGCCAGTGGTTTTTAGAAATTACTGCTGCTTTCACGATTAATGAAGATTCATCATTCCATTGGATCATCTCTAACCTGCTGTAATTGTTCTGATTTTTATTTTTTACCTTGTTCGCCAGTTCATGTCTAAATACAAGAAGATGTTTATATTGCATACATTCAGCTTTAATTGGCCCTTAAAAGAAGGTGTTGATTAGAATCTTCTCAACATCAACAGCTCGCTCGCACAACATTCTCTAATTACTGTTTATTAATTTAGTTCAAGTGGCATAGTTGAAAGCCCTGCTCAGATGGGAGAAGTAAATTGTCACTGGTATTGAATATGTAAATTATGTGCCATGTAAGTTTCCATGAAGAATGTTTAAAGTTAAATGCTACGCACATAAAGCCTTCCAGTTTCATCTAACCCAGCCATATGACAGCTTTGCAAAAAGTGTCATGAAAATTTACCAGCCCTGGCAAAAAAACTACTTGCCTATCCTTTACTTTTTTCTATTAACATAATAATGACGATAATAATAATTTATTTGCCAGTCAAAAAAAAAAAAAATCATTCATGCTGGCTGGCTGGAGATTTGCAAGGCTGCCAGCTGAATCTGAACTACGTGTTGCTGTAGTATAGACATTCAGCAGCCTGGATTTGTTGCCCTAGTGCAGTAACCCTTCCTTCTCTTTAATTAGCTTATAAAGTCAGAATTTCTTAAACAAAGTACTCATTAAACATTGCCTTGTTACATTACTTTAAAATGCAATTAAAAGTTTTAAGAGTGCCGCGGAGTTTGTGTGCCATTGTCAGCATCCATGTCACTCACTATCAATTTCCACCCACTCACATAGATCAGAGGCCTCCTGTTAAATATAGATGACTCTTCATAGCTTTTGTATTTAGACTAGGCATAAAACAATATACTGATGAGGCTGACCTGACTGCATCTTATACTTCAAGGAATAAGAGAGGAATGGAGGGGAGGATATTCTAGAGGAAGGAGGACCCAGGAGCCTTCGTCGTCCTTCCACTTCTGCAGTTGCCTCTCTGCGACCCTTTGCGTGGGAGTAGCTGCGCGTTGCTGGTGAGTGCGCTGCTTCGAAGTCTTCCCAGACAAAGCTGCATGGGAATACCACACAGTTATTGTATTATGCATCTGAAACAATGAGACCAGACATCGTGTGAAAAGTGAAAGAAAAATATCCAACGCCTGAATGCTGCCTGGGCCTTCACCCAGTCCTCACACTCTCGCTGGCTGCTGTTATCATGAATGGCACTAATCAATTCCAGGAAATCTCTACACCAAGCATTATGTCACATGTGGTTACATCATTCCCTCTAACCTCTAGGGCTTCCTGTTGACATCTTTGGAGCTCTTCTACTACCAACTGGTATTAGAAGAAATGCCAAACGGTATTTTTAGCCATTTCTGTCTGCCAAAAGGAATCCAAATGTTTCCATTTTGCAGCTTTCACCTGCTGGATCTCATCTTTGCTCCTTAAAACAAGCAAGCCTTTGTGGGTCTGCTCAGGGTCTCCCCAGGTGTTTGCATAAAGGATGGTGGGAGAGTGTGAGGGGTTTATTGAGACAGAAGGGGCTAATACCTCTGCAGAATTTATTTATTCTTAATGTCTACCAGATTGCTAATCCAGCCTGTCAGTTGTGTAACTTCTGTTATAACTTCCACCACAGGAGGCTGTTTCTCTGTTTCTTTCCGAATTCTTTCCTCGGAGATGCAGCTTCCAAGCGTGGGCTATGTTTCACCTCGTGGTTGATTTCCAAACATTGTCCTGCAGGCCATTCCCCTCTCCCCTCGCAAAGCCATCCCCACAGGTATGTAGGAGCCATTTCTCTCTTGGAACAGGCAGTGACACCCCATCAGCTTCTCCTTGCAACCCCCACATTTCCAGCTGGTTAGCCGAAAGAAACAGGGCTCAAAGTCTTTCCAGATCTAACTTGCAAGATTATTCCTTCTTGAAGCCACTATGTTTCTTGGTTTGGGTCTTTTTTTTATTATTATTATTTGTCTGGCTTATACCTTCCTTTCATTCTAACAGTTTGATTTTTGTGGCTGTTTCTGTGTTTGTTCACTGCTGCAGTAGCTATCAACAACATGATTAAATTCCAGCTCTGACTGTTGCAACATAAGCGCTCTGCCTTCATTATCCACGGTGCCTAAAACTATTTGATCTCTAATAAGTTCACCTGCAAGTGTGCCTCATTTGCATGATGAGGCTAACTGGTGCAGCCTGGTTGCATATTGGACTGTGATTTCAGTTTCTCTTCGATCAGATGCATCAAATAGAAGGAACTATTAGAATTGCCAGCAACTGTATTTTTTTCTGTTAATCATGCCAGAATACTAGGAGTCTCAGGCAGCCTTACTAGGCTGGAGAAATCCACCGATAAAAGGCATGGGAGAGATTCTCTTGTCAGGTCACATATAAACTGGCGCTGTGCTGGGGATAGTTGGTCTGGTTTGATGGCACGAGGTGTTAAGATCACATCCAGCTCCTGAGCTGGCTATTCAGTAGCCTCCTTTGGTAAGCTGCACTTCCCGTTGCCACCGGCCCCAAGCCCATGAGAGAGCTGTGCCACCCAGCAAGGACCTCTCCCCTGGCCCATCAGGCTCAGAGCTGGAGGTGTCCTTCAGCCTCTCTGAGGGTCTCTGCCTGACTGCCCCCAGCTCACATCCATCCTCTCTGGTCCTGCACTTAGACCCAGTTGACATTTATTCGGCAGTAGTGCCTCCTTGGGCTTTACTGCCCAAGGTGTGCAGGGAGAGAAAATGTGTTTTCTTACACCAAGCTTTTAGGAACCTGAACCTTTCTTTGTGTCTGAAATGGAAGCAGCAGACTTCAAAGCTAAATGTAAGTAGAGAACAGCAGCTCAGTAATTGTGAGATTCATAGCAATAGTGCTGAAAACGTGTCAAGTTGCCTATTTCCTTTCCGGATGAAGCTCAGGATAGGCCTGTGGGTTTTTCTGTGTTCAGTATGACTTTAAGAAATGTGATTTGCCCCATTGCAGCGTCTCTTACTTCTCTGATTTCAGAATTCAGCTTCTTACATTGTAATGTGTACCAAGTACCTGCATTTTCATTTGAGACAATTTTTAATTGAGCTGAATGACCTCTGAGAACATGGGAATGTCTCTCATTGATCCGAACGGGTCCTAGACTGAGTTCTCATTTCATACACAAAACCGACTGTTTTCTTCTGTTCTGGGTCTTGCACAGAAACTAAAAAACTAAACCAAGCAGAACCAAACAAAAGAACTCTGAGGATCTCATCAGCAGTATTTGCTTTGCACATGAACAGTAATTTTTCCCTAGCACATACTTCCAAGAATTTTTAAAATGTCATTCATACATCATCTGCCCTAGCAGACAATAGTTGTTCCAGAGAAGCTGTTGCTCTCTATTAGGTCAATGATCAGTGAACTAAACATTTTCTACTTAGGCCTTCATATGATAAAAGCCTAAGAGCTTTGAAGGAGCCATTACAGACTATTGCCTAGAAGAATATCCATTTGAAAATTCAGCAATTATGTACTTCTATAATAGCGCGTAAAAGGAGCTCTGGACCCATTATGGGTTATTGAGTAAATAATGTATTTTTAAAAGTGTCCAAGTAATTTATATGATAGCCTGTATTGGCAGCAAAGAGTGATTGTAGACTAAACATTCTGTCTTTCTTTCTTTTTAAAAATCTCATTTAAATCCCTAAATAGCAATTAAAAAAAGAAATCCCTGATGCAGTTTCAGTATTTCTATAGTAGTCAATAGCTAATGGCTCTGACTTTACTCCACCGAGGCTGCCATTTTGTGCTGAGCCAGTTTCCTCTGGTCTGACTTACTTTTTTTGTCTTGATTGGATAAGACAGGAGGCTTCATTATCAAATATAATATAGAAGTGTCCAGAGGCCTCCTGGAGGTCAGACTCACAGTCATCAGACCTAGCCATAATCAGGAACAGCCACTAGCCAAAAAAGCCACAAGTCCAGAGAGAGAAGACAGGAAGCTGTCTGTTCCCATTTCAGGGAAAAATTGAAGCTTGGAGAGAGGAAATATATTGTCTGAGATCATGCAGGGGAAAAAGAACCTCTGCCTCCCAAGACCAAGTTTAGTTTCCCTGCTTTATGTCCAGACCTTCTATGGAAAGGCACAGTCTGCTGTGGATCCTCAGCGCTAATGCAAAAAGCTCCTTTATCAGATGCCTGCAGTAGTCTTGCTTCAGACCACTGCACACAGCCCTTTCAAGCACAGACCCTGGTCAAAGCAGATAGGACAATACTGCAGTTCAAAAAATTTATATTGCAGTGACAATGCGCCGTGAAATAGATGTGCTGGAAAACAAACTTGTTTTCTACTCTTAAGTGTGGAGTAAGCTTTCCTTAGTCCTCCCCTTTATTTATCATACTGCTTCCTGCCATGGCAGGGGTAGTTGCCTCTTTGATAATTGTCTGTCAAAAATTGAAAGAATAAGTAAGTTGAAACAGTTGGTTTTTTAAGAAACACTGGTGTTCGAGCTGCACTGAATTTTGGAGATTATCTTGACATCCCCAAATACCTGTTAGGCCAAGCAGCCTGTAGTGCCACAGGGACACTACTGTACTTATGTATTACATGTACACTAAAATAATGTAATGGGCCTGACTTGAGGGGACAAAAGTAAAACAGTTTTCTGCCTATGGTGATTCTCCACCTTAACTTTTTTTGATGGTACTTTCCCTGGCATAAATTAGAGACAAAGTCACTTAATCTGGTGTTCTTGAACCTAGGTCCAGACCTGTGTTGTAACTAATTTCGTACGTGAAATACCCTAACAGTCAGCAGGAAGCAGGCATCTGTTAACATGACTGTCAAGAGTTCTGTTTTCCTTTTTTAGAGGCTATATGTAATGCCTACCCCTGCATGTGCATGTTCAGAGCAGATCATGTGCTTCCCATAGCTAGCTACGCTCTTCAGTCATACCTCAAGAACATCACCTTTAGACCTGAAATTGAATACATCTGTATAATTTCTCATTGTTTAAGAGAAGTGGTTTTGACGCAATGAATGAAAATGTGGCATTTTGGCCCCCCTCTGGGGAGATGACAAGATGTGCCACTGGCACATGAGAGTCTGTTTTTCATGTGTTTGGAAAGACACAAAGAAGAGAAGAAATACAAGGGTACCAAAGAGCACATAGTTCAAAAGACAAAAAAAGAAAGGGAATGACTTAACAAAGAAATGGTAAGGTAGTAGGGAGAAAGATGAAGTAAAAAAAAATGGTGAAGGAGAGGTAACAGACAGAAATAAATGGACAAGAAACAAGGTGAAAGGCATAAAGACATTTAAGTTGTATTTGAGCAAAACATGTAATGTCTAAGAAAGTAATCATCAGTCTCACTGTTAGACTGTATTTGTCATTTAGGAAAGGACAGTTATCTGTTGGGATAATTGACTGGAGCAGTGATGAAGTCTCCATCACTGGAGGATTTCAATGACAGAGTAGTCAAAAATCTGGGGAATACTGTCAGGTATTGGACGATCCCTTCCAGCTCTATTTTCTACGACCTCAGCATCCCAAAGTGTATGAGTGGGAGCAGTACCTCAGTTGTGTGATTATGGGAAACCTGTTTCTGGCCCGGTCACCTCCTTGCTGAAATTCTGTAAGATCTCACAGAGTAAACAAGGCACGTACTTGGAGATGAAGTCTATGAGGAAGATGAACATACAGGGGGAAAAAAAGAAAAGGAACTGGTTGATCTGCAGACAACATTTTCTTCTGAGCTATGGACACAATGCCACAACCCTTACATTTTCTTCCTCATACTGAAGAGCCTCATTCTGTAACAAATACATAGTTTGGCTTAGATACAAAACCAAAGCCCTCACAACTTGAGATAAAAGTTCCTGGGGCCTTTCTTCCAAGAACAGAGTTATTAATTGCTCTACTGTGCTTCAACTCTAAATAATTCTATTCTCCCTTTCAAAGAAAATTCCCCCTAATTTCAGCCAAAATCATTCTTCGCTTCCTTTCCTGGCTTCTCTTGAATGGTGGGTGATGAGAGGACACAGGTATGAAGTGGTCTGGGATTATTCCAGACTGATGATTATTTCTATGCAAACCACCAGTTACCATTGCAGTACAAAACAAAGTGTAAAACAGGCTTTTAAAAGAAAAGTCTGGTGAGGCATCACATTGAGATGAAAGAAAGCTTCATTCTCCCATCTTGTTGAGTTTTTCAGGGCTTGCCAAGGGGATCTAGCAAAGCCCAGTGTGATAATGTCAGTGGTCCTCCCCTGAAGGTAGGAGGCTTGGATTGCTCTAGTACTGCCATAGGAAGGCACAGGCCTTTAAAGTGACCACTCCTTCCCCATGCAAATCTGCCATGTATTCTCCTTTTTTCCACTCTGGGCCACCAAGTATGATGCTGGTAACTGGAAGAAACTGCTTTTTTTTCCCTGACATTACTTTAGAGACATTAGATTCATTATTTGAGGGTGTGTGTATGAGATTCTGGAAGTACAATTTACGTCTGCTATGCTGTGAGATCTTTGGTATGATATTGACTCATTCATTGGCACCTGAGAGAGGTTTGGGGAATTCAGCAAGCTTTCAACAATCCAGTTTGAGAGATTAAACAGAATTATGGCTCACTCAGGTTTGTCCTAATTTTATTAGATTTTCACCATTTCTAATTGCATAAACATATGCAGCCAAGTATACAGATGGGGACTGGGAAGATGTACAAGGACACTCAGGCTCCATAGTCAGCTAATTGGTGGACTAAGTAATAGGGCACTTGGAAAGATTGATAATTTTTTTCAGAACATTTCAGGGTAAAATCCTGTTCCCATTAAAACTGAAGCAATCAAGAGAGGAAAGATTTTAGCCGTAGATTTTTTTGGAACTGGAGAAAGAGACGAGAGGAACTATGTGATGCAGAAAATATCCAGGATGAAGGATGTTGTTTTGGGCAAGATTCACTACTTATTTGTCTTAGCCATAGGAAAAAGATAGAATGTCTCAAAAACATAGCACAACTGGCCTGATCCATATGGTGACATCAGAAGGCTTTTGATCAGAGCTAAACACAAGATAAACAATGGTTAACAATTTCAGATATTGCCAGGGCAAATGAGAAGTCATTTTGTGTGAACATTGTTATTGGTAGCAAATGCCAAGCTGTAATGTTTTCAGAAATATTTTATATTTTCTTTTGGAAAATAAATCTGATTTTGCTATGGCTAGGAGAGCTCTTGGGCCACAAGTCAATGTATGCTATGGCTATTTCTGGTCAAATGATACCAGCTGAGGTATTGGCATGGCTGTTTATGTGAGTACTTTCACATGAAATAATATTGCTGTCCATATTTGTTAAGGGAATGCTGCTGCTGACTTATTTTCTACAATCAAGACAGAAAGGGGCAGGAGGGAAAAGTCTACACTCAGGTTTTTGCTATTGGACATACTTCATCCCTGGTATGACATCTGCACTATGAAGTTCACCCTGAATGAATGGGCGTTAAGGCGTCTTCACCTCCAGGAGACAGGACACAACTCTCAGACAGAATTAGCCCCAGCTGGATAGTTTTTTTACAGTCTCCATGGGTAACAGACGTGGAAGACTTTTCCCTCACGCTGGCCTGGGCTGAACACTTAGCGGGTGAGTAAAATTTATTTTTTTTTCTTATGAAAAATAGAATAAACCAAACAAGTTGGTCACATATTTGGGCCTGTACTTCTCAGCAAAATTTTGCAAAGTCCTCTAAAAAGTCAGAATATTTAGTAAATAGATGATGAAATATTTTCTAACAAAAAAATACAAGAGGGATTTAATAATGTTGGGATGTAGTTTTCTGTTAATGACTATTTTCTTCTTCCTCCTGTTCGGGCAGTAACATGCGGACTCTGACCACATCACCGGTGTGAAATTGCTGATTAACCTTTTGACTCTGACAATTGGGACTTCTCTCAACACCAACTGGTAATGCAAAAGACCATTAGTAGTTAATATTGGGACATCCCAGCTCCAGATGTCGAAAGGTTAATGAAAAATCAAGTATCTTGCTCTTACTGGGCAACTTGGAAACCTTCCCCCCAAACTTTTCATTTTTTGTGATAAATAAGCCAGACTGCTTGAGCTGAGAAAGATGGGTGTTTTGCTAATGTGTACAGCTGTTAATTGAAAAAGATTTTGTTATGCTTGTTCTTCTGGACATAGATAAAAGAGAGAGTTGTTGGTGAACTTTAGTTGGTCTTGAACACCCCTTTGTCCAAATACACTACTTAATAATAACACTTTGTTCTTTCTATAACAGCCAGGGAGGGATTTTGAGTGGAATACTCATTTTCTTTAAGTCATATCTGCCAGTAATCATTCCTGGCTTAAGACCAGCTGCCATTTATGTGTTTTATGAAAATATAACACCAGTTTTACGCTCAAAACTGTTCTCTTTTAGGTAAAAGCTTCAGCACAAGCTGGTTCCCCATATCTACCATAAATGCTATTTATCAAAGATTTTGGTCTTTAAAACAGAAAGATACTGTTAAAACATTTTGATTACCCTTTCCTTACCACTATCATTCACAAACCATCTTTTCTAATTATGGTATTAGGACATTTACATAACCGGGAAAAGGGTCCTTTAACTACATTTCTATTATGTTTGGCACTTGTGTGAAAGGATATTATATTCATGTGCATTAGAGATTGCTTATAAAAGATCAAGACAATAATAGCAGATCAGACGATAAAGGTTGCCTTTTCTCCTCCCAGACAGGCTGTCTCTGCCAGAAGAATACAGTTCATCAAAAGTGTCTGCAGGTTGTCAAACTCGGTGAGATTTGGGGACACTCGGAGGCTGTCATGGCCAACAAGAAGATTTTCTGTAGGGTTCTGCCATCATTCACCCTCAGGAAATAATCACTCACTACATTCTGCATGCTCTCATGATAGAGCTCTATTTGAGAGAAAAGAGCCATTTTATCAAAGGACAATATATCCCTTCTCTTGGTCCATGCAGCTTCCATTATCAGACCATAATAAATCATATTTATGTTCTCAGTTAATAAGACTGATTACAATGCAGGTTACAGGCATGGGAAAAGCAAAGCAGGTGAAAAGATGTTTTAATGAAAATATGATAAGCAAACAGCTTCTTGTGAACATTTCAGGCTGTTATTTGTAATGATCACAGGCAATTTTTGATACATCTTCTTTAGCAATGGTTTAAGCTGCATAAATTGGCTTGCCACTTTATACGTTGAAATAGGAAGAATCCCAGTGTCCTTCTTATGTTGTCTAGAATCATTATATACATTATAAGCATAAAATGAGTTTAATGTATGTGCTTTGAAAAGAAGGGGAAAACAGAAAATCAGGGAAGACTGATTTTAATGCTGCTCAAAATGATTTTGAAATTTTCTACTCATCTTTGTTACTAACGGTGCATTTTCCATGAAATTTAGGAATGACATGTACTGCTTTCATCTCCTTAAAATTAATATACTGCTCTCTCTGTTTTTCTCAATTTCTTCAAAGTTCTTTTTAGAGCACTGTGTAAAGAGACAGAGAGAAATTCTCCACTCGATGTGTGAGCATATCTGCTATTAATGCTGAGGGGAGTTAAGTGTGTGCTTCTACAGGAGAATACACCCCAGTGTTCAATACTGAGAGGTACCCTATTAAAAAGGTGCAAGCATGTTTAGCTCCAGTACATGTGATGCATTCAAGGGCCAACTTCCTTAGAATATTTTAAAGTGATTAAGATTTTTTTAGTAAGGTAAACGTTCTGATATGATTTCAGCATATAACTGTATGGAGGGAAGTGGCTGATGGACTGTCTTGCTCTTGTCTTGTGAAAAGCCTTCTTTTGTTATTGTTATGTTCAGCATCATACTTTCAAGATGAAGTTAGAAATTTAAGGAATAATTTCCTCCTGCTGATACATAATTTTGACCAAGTTTCTGAAATTCTACAGCACTTGCAGAACGCTAGTGACAAAGACTCCTTGGTCTTGTGTGTCTGCAGGACCTATTCTGATCACTGATATTTCCCCAAAAAATCACTCTTAAACAAATTTTAAAGCTTTGTAATTGGCCTGGCCCTGGAGAATGACCACGAAATTCCCTTAACCCTTTTAGGGCACTTCAACAGGAGAAGTGCCCACACAAGAAACAGCTAACTGCTTTTCAAAGGCAGTATCCTGATATGACAACAGACATAGATAATGTAGTTCATGATGGAACTGCTTGATACAGAGAAAAACATGTTGTAACTGCCTTCACCATGAAAGGGGTTTAAAAATGCCGTCTGCCAACTCCACAAAAAACAGAGCTGCTATTTCAGTTAAAGGCCAGTGGATTGTATTTTTCACGTCAGTTTTCACTAACCTCAAACATCACTGTTATGACAGTCTGTCATCCAACCAAACCAGCACTCTGGTGCCGTTCAAGCAGGCAGGAAGAAAGCAAACACGAAGGAAACTTAAAAGTCCAATTAGTAAGTGGGGGGCGCATGCGAGTGAACTACTTTTGCGTAATGATACTGATTACTGAAAATGAAACACTTAAAAGAAAATAAACAAAAAGCAGTGCTTTCTGAGCCAGTGGTGTTTTCTTGGCTGGCAATTTCTCTTTGTTCTGTTTCATGACACCAGCCTCAATGGCTGAAGGGGTGTTCTGGGCCAGATGTCAGTCACAATGTCTGACATAAACAAAAATAGCTAAAAAGGCACGCCAGCATCTTCCTTTTGTTTTCCCATTAGCTCCATTTTTCTTTTCATAGGCTGACAAAAAATTACTGCCTCCAAGTGAATTCAGTAATGTCACTATATATCTAATATCTAGGAGACCTTTTGTTTTAGCTTTACTGGGCTTAACCACAAAAGACACTTGACATTGACAAAGAATCTGTCAAACATACAATGATCAGTGCAATGAAACCGCTCATGACAGAAGGGCACTATTCTGCCTCCTCCCTGCCTCCAGCAGCAGCCTGTCTGAGCAAAATATGCTGGAGCACATGTAGCAGCTGAACCATTACAGAGCAGGCCAGAAGCTGAGATGTGTCTTGTTTAAATTGTCATAGCATATTAGTATAATTAAAACCGCCAAAAGAGTAGAAAAGATAGATGGAAATGTTACATTACTTGTTTCTAGAGATTAACCTCGAGCCAGAACTGAAATAGAGAGACACATTTTGGATTTCTTAGAGCTCTGATATGGAAGAAAACAAGCCTGAGAGTATGTCTCTCGAAGTGTGAGACATGAAGTCATAGTTCCTGTATTTACACAATAAAGCAGAAATAGTGTTTCAGACAGACACTCTGTTTTCTCTGTGATTACAGCTCCTGTTGCGGCTGTACTCTGCAAAGCAGTTGTATCATCTCTCAGCTACCTCCTCTTCACTCTCCTTTGCTTTTGTGCCTGCAAGGTCTTGACAACCCTTGGGCCTGCTGATGAGCTTGGTGTCACCGCTCTCTGCTCCATCTCCATCTGTGAGCTTGGCTGGTGCTCCAGGTGCCCAGCCCCAAAGCAGTGCACAGTGTTCCAGCTGGTGGCTGCAAAGGCCACGGCTCGGGCTCCGGGGCTCAGCAATGCCCAGCAGCTATGGTCAAGAAGTCCTCCTGCAGAGTCTTCGTCCCCGTGCCTGGGGAAGAGAAACAAACACCTACTGGAGGCAGGCACAGGTAGACCAGCCCTGAGACTGCTCTTGAATTGCACAGGGGAGCCAGACAGGGAGCTGGGAGTCAGACCAAGATTGTCTTCACCTAGGCTGTTTCTGCTTCTCATTGCGAAGGAAGATGTTTGAACAATGGCTTCAATTTAAAATCTGACCTTTCAAATGCCAAGCTCCATGCTTGCTTCTGTGTTGAAAGTACACATAAAAACATACGGCTTTCTAAAATTGACCCTGAAAATTGTGTTCTCTTCATGGGATGAGATGTTTTCCTTCCCATGCATCATTACCTCTCCTAACTATTCAGGACTAACCAGTTATAATCCCAATTCCTAATTATGCCCTGAGTTGTATCTGGTGGTGAGAAACCCATGGAGAATCTTCTGTGGGTCTGTTCAGTTGTAGAGGTTGGAACCTGATTTATCCCGAAGCTGGGGAGGACCTGCACTGGCTCCGGAAGTTCTGAAAGACAGCAAAAGCAGCACGGCTTTCCTCTAACAAAAGTGGTACATTCAAGGAGAAGATGCAGGAATCAGGCTGGTCTCATATTCATTTCTTCTAGTATAAATGAACTTCACAGCCTTGCCCCATTTGCTGATTTGCTTGAAGTAGACAGATCTTAAATGTGGGCCTTAAATTTCAGGTTTCCCCATATTTGCTGTATTTCCCAAATTTAAATCTCAGTTAATGACTTCTCCATATAGTGCTTCTCTTAAATTTCTGTCAGGGCCTGTAAATGTGCATAACTAGTCAAAAATATGTTATCTGCATTTAGTGTTGGCTTTTGGAACCCTCACCGCCAAGTCACCTCACCGCCGCGTCTCACCTCACATGCGTTTCTGTGTAGTGCCAGGAGAAGAATGGAAAATAGCTATGAAGTAAAAGCAGATTCTGCTCCCATTAAAGGCAATGAAAACTATGCTTTTACTTCTACTTACTCATAATAGCGGGGAAAAACGAAGTGGAAACAAGCACAACAAAACACCTCTGCCAGGTATCTACAAGCTAACCAAGGCTTCCACTAATGAGGTGCTCTGGCATTTTGAGAGAGACAGGTTCTTCCAGAAACGGAAAAAATATGCTGAGTTTTTCCTTCAGCTCTGAAAGGCTAGTGAGAGAGTAACAAATTGTATTTCAAAAAAGGGATAGCAGTCAAACTTTTAATGCTGTCTGTCCTATTAAATACCTACAGATGCCAGTATAGTTTCTTGTCAATTAAATGGTTTTACATGTATGTTTGGCAGATTATTAAATACTGATTCTTATATACTTCACCTAATTATCTGCTGAATTTACAGGTTCATCTAAGTGACCATAAAATTCTTGAGAAAGTTATTAATTTCAAATCACAATAACAGAGTAATTCCCAGGTCAGGTTTTCTAGAAGACGACTCAATATCACAGACAATTGCATAGTCTATTAAACAGAACAGTACAGTTTGTGGAAAAGATAATAGTCCAGATCACGAGATAGCACCAGATTTTACATTATGATCTCCAGATGTCTTTGGGAACTTAATGCGTCCAGCATTGGTTCAAGTCTAATCTGCATGGCAGAAATGCGAGTTATTCCAATTTTCTCCTCTCTGGGGCTGTGTGGAGAAACCGTCTCCCCAAGGGCTGCAGACGACAGGCTGGGGTAGTTTGCCCATGCTTTGGTAGGAATATTCACTGCATTGCCAACTGCTCCTGGAGTGCCCAGTGGTATCACGTGCAGAAAAGAAAAGGTTTCATCTTTGCTTAGTGGGACAGCGCTGTGCCCAGGTCTTTCTGATACATGGCCATCAGAGCTGGCTCTACACATTGGCCAAGCAGGCAATTATTTAGGGCAGCAAAATGATTGTGGCCTGACTGCCTGCTTCATCTGTGCTTCCAGAGTGCTGGAGAAGCAGGCGGGCGTTGTGCTGCTGCTTTGGAGAGAGGAGTTTCCCTGAAGGACAGGGGAAAGTCCCACCTAGCAGTGTCCACGTTCCCATCTGGCTGCAGAAAGCTGGTGAGTCTGCCCCTGACCGTCAGCTTCCCATCTCAGCTGCCTTTTCCCTGCATGCTTGCCTCCACACAGACAGAACAGGCCTAACCATGGGAAGCACCAACGTTCCCTTTTGCTTATAATGCCAAAAAGCCCTGAGTTACAGCAGCCTGTCACAAGTGTCAGGCTTCTGTGACAACCTTGTTGTATTATTCTAAGCAGTGTGTGTTGATTCACTGGAGAGAGGGTGGACTTTGCCAAATTGAGGCATCTTTTACTTGCTCAGAAGCTCCTGGAGTGAGTGTCTCTGCAATGGGAAGGCAGCTCCCCTGCTGTTTCCAGTACAACTTTGGAGTTCAATATGTTCTCCTGAGTGTCCACTGTAAAACAATGTATTGCATCAGTTCCCTGAACCAGGGACGTCGTGAAGTCCACAGTATAGTGGTGTTGAGTGAGGGATGAAATCCTCCCTCCTGGCAGCCCCGGGGCATTTACAGCACTTTGCAGGGCAGCCCAGTATCCTGCTGTGCCCAGAGGGGCCACAGATGTCCAGGAGTTTCTGGTGGGTCACCTGTATCTATAAACATGATACACTATTCGCTCCGTTGCATTCCTGGTGGAGAGCACTTTGTACTGGTACAGGTAGATGGTGGTGGATAACAATGCAAGGATCTGCCAGTGCATTTGCTTTTCAGTTTCAGCACCATTGGACTGGGAAGTAAAAAAGAGCTCCCCAAACAGAACAAGTGTCTGACATGACATTGCAATGCAGAAAAAGCTCATGGCTACTTTTCCTCCATGGAAATCTGTACAAAAATTGTCAATTTGGGACTTCGTGAGTTTCCCTCTGGAGTCAAAAATTCAGTGTGAGTTCACAAGAGAGTGTGAGGAGAGAGCATTTTGGCTCCTTCAACCCTGTGCACAAAACCTCCCAGGGTTTCAGATAGGATTTTAGCATTTCTTGCAGTCTTCAAATGTTGTGCTGTGCAAGGATGTGCTTATACATAATTTTGTAATTGAAATGGCATGTTTACTGTTCTATTTCATGCTTGATTGTGTTTTTTAAACACCTTTACTCATGCTGTTAGAAGTGGGATTATAATTAAAATGTCCTGTTGAACACCTTGTTCAGTTCAATGAAGGCATAATAGAAGTATAAATACTTGTTCTCGTTGACTCTGTGATGCCAGCACAACAAACGCAGTAAATGTCATAAAACAAATCTCTCTTTCACCAAAGCATTTGTCAGAAGGGAAGGGGAAACAGAATCTGCGGCTGGCTAAAAAGGGGACCTCTTTTTTTGTAAATGGAAATATTTTGAGATATTATAATATCTGTGATATAGATGTGTTAACTAAGGCATGGAATGATTGACTGATTTAGCCAGTTACGAGAAAAAATCAGAGTGGAATTTGTTTCTCTACTCACAGTCCCTTGGCCTAAAGACTAGGCAGTACTTTCTCCTTCTACAGTTGCCATTAGGAAATGCCGAGTGTGGTTGTGAAGTGTGAAAGAGTAACTTATAATTATTATTCCTTTTTCCTTAAAATGTGTGCAGATATGCAGACTTCATGTCTTTATGGTGGGGTTGAACTACAACAAAAAGTCCAAATGTTTCTAAGTCAACGTCCAGTGGTTACAGCACTTTTACATAGCAATAATGGTGTAATTTTCTCTGTGTTTTCTCTTGTACTCTAAGTTACCACCAATGACGAGATGCCTACCCATCCTGGCAGGCAATTGTTCAGTCTTAAGGAGCTTTAAATTACTTCACAGCCTGAAATTCCAGGTAAGTAGGGGTGTTCCAAAATTTAGCCTGATGTTTGATGCTTACTTGGGCAATTTACTTGGATATCTTGGCTCAGTTTCCTCCTCTGAAAAACGGGGAGAACAATGTCTGTGTTCCTTGTGCTGCTTGACAGATGTAATAGTATTTTTAATATACTAAGTACTAGGCTCTACACTGCACATAAACCATGAGGTTTTAGGTTTGTGTCCTTTCACTGGCTGAAAGAGGGCTCTCAAAACCAATCCCAGGATGTATAATATTTCTGTGCCAGAACAGGACTTGCCAGTCAGTAGCTGCCTTATAGGGAAAGCCCATATGATCTTCATGAAGCAGGCAAATAAGCAGACCCAAAGGGTGTGCAAATTGCCTTCTGTGCCCAGTTTCAGTTCCAGCAACTTTAAGCTCAGCAGAAGTTGTGCAGGCAGATGGTTCACAGGATTTGGTCTTTAGAACGAAAGCAGTGAGGAGGTGACAAAGTAGGAGGGATTTTTTCCTGGGATGAGGGAGGGCGATGGGTACATAGGGCAGTCCAGCCCAGCCCAGAGAAAGATTCAGCAGCAGGAATAAGGCTACTGAACATGCAGAACAAAATGTACAAGAATGTTGTCAAGTGGGATTGCAACAAAACTTAGTGTATTTCTTTGAATGTCTCATTATAAGTACAGGTGCAGCTCTACACACCCACACACGCTGCATTTATTTCAGTGTGTGATCATATAAATACCTGCAGGTGCGACACTGAAGAGATACCCGTGCTGAGGCATGAATATGGAGTTCCACATCTGTATTTACTGCCTGGTTCACACAATGAACTAGTGCAGTCAGTGGGTTCTCTTTCCACCTCCCACATGCACTTTAGAACTCACACTGAAGGAAATTCCGTCCTGGTAACTACATTTAACAGGATGTCAAGGCATAGAACCAAAATACTTGATGGGGAAGGAGTATGGAACAGCCATCATTACTTCACTGTGTTGCACATGTATATACAAAATTAGGAAGAAACTAATGTCAGATAAAGATGGCCACATCAGTTCAGTGTATGGTAATAAACCCATGAAGTTGGAATTTAATGTGCCTTTTGGGGCACCTAAAACTTCAGTTTGCCTTCAGTGCAGTGGCTGGTTTCTCTCTTCTGGCACACATAGAGATGGCTCCTTGTCTATAAGACTCTCAACCCATAATACGTGGGGTGCAAACCATGGCTGCTGCAGAAAACATGGTTTTGAATTCACTGACTTGCATGCATGTAAAAGTCTCAGTCACAGCATTGCACTCATGCAGCTGGTTGGGGACACAAATGTCCTCCTCCCAGTGTCAAAAATGTAAACCAGCTAAAGGATATAAACTGGGGACAACATTTTGCATACAATTGCTGCCTGTAGAGACTCAAGGTTGTGAAAGTTTCTTACTTTTTATAAGGCCTTTAGTGATAACTCTTGTTTTCCAAAGAGAAAAATAAACCTACCAAAGTTCCTTTGAACATTTCAGCAGCCTTTCATAGCATTAGCTGTGAAAGTAATGGTGTCACATTCCTAGTAAGGATGTATGGGAACTGTGTTTTAGGAGTCCCTGCTGCTTTCTTTGTGGAAACTATCTCAGATGCTTTGGGATTTTTTGGCACTAACTTCTTTTTGCACCATGATTTCACAGCGATCTTCTCTGTTATCTTCTGTTCAGTATATTCCTTTGAAGATCTAGGGAGAAAATGTGGAACTCAAGAGCATTCCGTGAAACCCTGTTTGCATCTCCACCTAGCTAAAGACAGGGAATGAGTTCTCCTGTGACAGAAAATGTGGAGGAACCATAGTGCCCAAAATTCTGCGAAAATTTTAAGTAGTGCTGTCCAGGCAAAGGAATAATGAGAACATGATCAGCGGAGTTTTCAATGGAAGCAAAGGAGGAAAGAAAGCACAAATTTTTGTTTCTGATCTGAATGTCACTGCTTTGTCCACAGGGACCACGGCTGCCGCCTGTGGCTCATGATAGCGAATGTGCTCTGTGCAGTGCCACGGAGAAAGGGACCAGAAGCGGCGGGAGCAGTGGAAGAAATAACACTGTGCTAGCGAAGAGTTTCGTCCAGGCAAATTTACCTCCCTCAGAATTAGCCTGGGTATCTCTCCATGACACATTTGGTTTAGAATCACAGCATGTTGCAATTATTAGGCTCTGGCAGGCTCCTAGGTAGGAACTGTGTCCAAGAGCCTTTATTTCATCTGCTCCAATTGAGAAGACTGTGGCAGTTTCTTTTGGTTGAGACTTCGCTATAACAATCTGAGCTTTAGTCACTGTGAGGCTAGCCCACTGCAAAGCATTCAGTTGGTGTTACAACCAGAGACAACTGAGCTCCAAGAGTGCAGACCATGTCTCCTTATTAAGTAAAGGGGCATGTGGAGAGCCCATTACTCAGTAATTGGTGAGAGCTGCCAGTTAGCATTCAGCAGGACTTGCAGCATTTGTATAGACCTTACAGTCCAGAATGGCCTGGGATTGTTCTTGCCTTATTGGCTGCCACTATAATCAGCTAGTGGCTCTCCGCTTTGCAGAGCTACCAAAACCAGCGTTATTGGACTGAAAAGCACCTGGAAGTACAGGATGTCCTGGAGGAATGCAGCCAGAGGGACACGCAGGTCCGAGAGACTTTGTGGCTAAGGTTGCGTTCCAGTGACTGCTATTTTTGTGGGCTTGCAGGTTTCTTCCCCTGCCATGGGAGAGGAAAATGATGCCTGGAATTTGCGGCAGATGATACAAATGACTACCTGATTGTGTAAAACCTTAAACAGGTCTTTAGAGATGAGACCTGTAAGTGTTGTGTGACTCTATGGATCACACAAACAGCACTTAGGTATGGGGTGTCTGGAGAGACAGCGTGGGAAGTCTTTACAGAAAAGACTGCGTAGACATTTAGACAAAAATATAGCTATGTGAGGTACATGTCACTTGCAGCTTTGACCTGGGGAAACCCTTTGTTCTCTTGGTACCAGCTGCTGCTGTTATTCACAAGGATGCAAAATCACAAGCAGGCAGCTCAGTGGGGTTTTAGATGGGTGCACGCAGACCCTGGGGCCAGACCTGCGGGGCCGGCGGGCCCAAGCAGCGGCAGCAGCCCGCTCCGCTGCCCAGAGAGCGGATTGGACTCGGCATACGCAGCGGGGCAGAAAGGGGCTCTTTTCACATGATTATTCCCTGCAATATTACATTTTTTTAACAAATTTACAGCATAGAGCAGCACTAGCCTCAGAAGGTTGACAAGGCAGGTAAATGTATGCAGACAAGGCGCTCTCTCCAAGCAAACGGGCTTTGTTAACACCTGTAAAGTTCAAAACCTGTCTTTACACTGTACTTCAGAAAGCAAATAACACAGTGCAAGGCGGCAGGAGTAACACTACAGCTACGCGGCCCACCCTGTAGCGGGACTGCGACAGCCGCGTCCGCTGCCGCCAGCGACGGCGGCCCAAGGCCCGCCGGGCTGGGTAGGGCCCCCCCCGCCCCCCGGGCTCGGGCAGAGCCCACCGTCTCGGCAGAGCCGCCATCGCCGCGGCCAGCCGGGCAGCGGCCCCGGCAGCCGGCGGCCCTGCGCCAGGCGGCGGCGGCGGGCGCGGTTCGCCGCAGCGCCCGGCAGGTGGCGCCCTTGATCGCCGAGTGGCGGGAGGCGCGGGCGGGCGAGTGGGCCCGAGAAACACATCGTGTCCCCCCCGCCCTTTAATTTAGGAAGTATTAGAACTAAAGTGTTTTCAACTTATTATTATGCATGAGTAAAAATTCCATGAATGTGTAACATTTTCGCCTGCATTTCCCTCTTTTATAACATCATTTAAATTCCTCATTAATAATTTAGAAATGTTCTGGATTTTAATCACTTTTCTCATCACGACGGTATCTATCTGAGGGAGAGCTCTCCTCCCCTACCTGAAGGTGACATGGAGGAAGGGCCTGCCAGGCCAGGGGCAGGGGAGAGGGCGGGTGCCACCCTGTCCTGGCATCCTGCCCAGCTGGAGGGTATTTCATTCATTAATTAAATATCCCAAGTTTACCCAACCTAAGGTTTGAGTAGGTCACTGTTAATAAAAATTTAAAAATATCTTTTTTTTTTTTTGCATCTGAGTTTAATTATGGTGGTATTTGTTTGATAGCTTGTTACTGTAAATAAAAGAGATAAAAGCAGCCCTTCACTCGAGTAGCTCTAGAGCTGTGAAATATGTACCTAATTAAAACTATTGGTGTAAGAGGCTAATAAAGTACATGTGCCTACTAGATGTCTTATTCTAATGAATCTCGGCTAATTTGCTGTGAGTGATGAATTTCGGTGTTGGTAGTAAGGGCTGAATAATTATGAAATTTATCACGAGGTGTGGGGACTCATGAAGGACCACGGGGGTTTGGGGAGGGAGAAGGGAGGGAAGGGCCCCGTGGCCATGGCCGGGTGCGGGCCCTGCCCCAGCGGGTGCAGCAGGAGCGGAGGGCAGCCTCCAGCCCAAGCACGGGGGGCTGCCAGGACCCAGCCTGGGACCCCCAGGGTGGCCAGGGAGCCCCCAGGCCAGGCCGGGCTGGCAGACATGCAGGCCTGGGGTGGCCTGGAGGGCCCCGTGTGAGACGTTTGTGTGCAGGCGTGGGTGTGGAGGTGAGTGCACTCCTCCTGAGAGCATGGGGGCCAGGGAGGGCTCCTCCCCACCCAGCTCCTCACCCCCTTCCTTCCCCCTTGTTTTCGCCTGGCACCGGTGAGGAGTGGGCCACGGCATGCGCTCCTCAGACTCCCAAATCGAGCGCAGATGGGTTGTCTAAAGCATTTCAGATGGAGTTTTGGTCTTGCGCCAGCAGCTAATCAAAGTCTTAATTCTGGAGAATAAAAAGGCCAGGCTTTCCAAGCTTCCTCCGGCTGGTTTCCGCCGGGGATGGGGACGGCCAGCACTCCTGAAAACCTTTTTGCCCCGTGTGCTTCCAGCACCACGGGCTGGGCCGCGGGGCTGCCTGCGGGGATGGCGTAGCTCGCACCCCATGCAGCCAGTCTGTGCACAAGGGTTACCTGACCCAGCTAAACAGGTCAGCTTTGTACAGGCCTGCGGATGGACACCCTCAAATCCATCCCGGTTTGGCCTGTAGTGGAAAGAAGTCGGGCAAGGGAAAAAGTGTGCGTCAAGAACCCCTGCCTGAGACCTGAGCTTTGCCCTTTGGAGCAGTACAGGCTTGTTGGGAGAAAGGGTATATTCTGAGAGAAGCTGGATAATAATAAAGGGGCTGGTTAAGCAGAGAAAGAGCCCTCAGTGTAGCACATATTTTTATTGCTTTTTTGCAATAGAGTAGAGAAAACATCCCAAGGCGAAATGTCTATTGTAGGCTTTCCTGTAGACCCCAACAACGAGTATTTAAACACTTGCATGTGCGTACGTCCTGTCAGCATCCTCCATTTACCGGCACTGCAGGAGGGCCGGTGGGGCTGCGGCACTGGTGGGCCCCATCTTAACCTGGGGCCTGTGCAAACCTGCAGGGCCCCAACCTCGCGTTGCCTCACCCCACATGAGGCACGAGGGCTTTATGTACAACCAAGCCATCTGGACTTTGCTGTCTATCCCAGAGTCAGATCTGATGAGTTCAAATGACTCTCTGAAAGTGTGTGGTAGTTGCAGCTGTTGAAAGCACACAGGCAATTTCTGATCTGCACATGAATTTGGAGTTTTTTTACAAGTGCTGCATCGGCAGTTTTTCTGCAGAATGAAATTTTCACTATTGCTAATATCAGCTGGAGAGACAGGTGGAACTTGTTATTTTCCTCGCATAACCTACCTTTTCACAGGGAAGAGATCATTTTTCATGGCTGTACCATCTGTTAATGGGGTAGATTGAGAATAAGATTGGGGAGAACTAGACTGTTTCTGTCTTTGCTCCTGACTTACTGTTTGACCTTAGGAAAGTCTCTTAGTCATTCTGGAAACCTGGTTTCTCTATCTGTAAAAAAAGCAGTAACAGCTATATCAAAAGCGACAGTCATCAGTATACAGAAGTGGCTTTAAAATTTCAGGTAGAAGTGTTAAGTATTGTCACAAAAATGGCGTCCATTGTGCTCTTTCAGAGACCTGCGAAAATCTGTTTTTTCCTGCTGAGAGAATTCTTTCCATGTTGCTCAATCAATGATCATTTTAATATATTTTTCTGCCTCTCAGTTACATCTCAAATATTTGTGTCTGTGCAATTTTCATGGTCTCATATCTTGTCTCTTTCTGTATAAAATGTACGTCATCAGCTTGAGGGGATGCTTTTCCTTTCAGTTTCTTTGTAATTACCAAAAATAGTTTTAACCTGTTAAAACATTTCTGAGTTGTTGACATGGCATGGTACGGTATTAAAATGTCGTTACTCCACAGCAAACCTTCCTGTGCATTGTGTTTACCTTCTGATAACATTTCTAATAAGAAGCCAAACACCAGCAGAATGAAGGTGATACTTGCACTGTTGGGTCCAGTGTGACTTGGCATAATGAAAATATGCAAAAATAAATGACATTCCCATATAGCTACGAGAGAGAGAAAGAAATATAACCAAATTGTTTCTGCTGGCTTTTCTTCAAGGAAGAAAACCTGTGTGTGTATTTTCTGGACAAGCTTTATTTATGCTATGATCTGGGACCTGACAGCAGGGATTCCTGTGCCTGTGTGAAGTTCTTTTGATTTCAGCATGCCTCCACCAAGAGACCCCAGCATAGAGGACTACCCCCTTTTAGAGCACAGTACGCTAGGGCCCTCCGCAAGACCTACATTTGAGGTGCTCTGAACTAGAGTTACGGATAGAACAAGAGCTTAAGAGCTAAACTCAGTTAGTATAACAAAGCCTGAGGCTGCAAGGAAACTTTCTACCCAAAGTAAGTTTCCTAAATGTTGATAGCAGATGGCCCTCCCATCCCACAGGCTGGGGATGTGCTGACTTTTCACTCTCAGTGTAACTTGTTCTCACATCACAGGACTTCTGATTTTTGATTTTTTAATAAGCTTGATCTGATAAGCTAAGCTAAACACTCTTTTAAAATAAATTTCAGGTGTAAAGATCGTTACTAATTCTGTTGTTCAGATTCACAGAGGTGGTTAATATAATTTCCTTTTTCCTTTGGCACCTAAGCAAAATCTGGCCTAGATTTAATTCTTCTGGTAGTAGATAGGGAGGAGTCTAACCAGAGGTGACCAGTAGTAGTGCTATCTGAACGTGTCTTGCAGTCTCTGCTTTTGTAGTGAATGATGAATTAATGTTCCAGCAGCATTTTGTTTTTCTATACCCTACCCCTACTCATTAGCTTTATTCTGCTTTTTCCCAGCTTTACCTCAACCTCCCCTGTGAAGCCACAGACACCTGGCATTGGTAGTCATGTTTTTGAGATTACCTGCTCAGGAACATCTGCCCAAAGAAGTCTGTTTTCACTATTTTGCACAACTGAAACAACAACTTGGGATCTGGTGTGCTGTTGCCTGGACAAGTGTATGAAGAGAATTGGTTTAGACTAGTTCAGCGGAAGGGAGCTGTTTATGAATGGACTCAGACGCATGGAGATCTGAGAATGATAAGTGCAAGGCTTCATCCCTCTGGGTCAATGGTCTTTGGGACAAGGCAAACAGGAGACAGAAGTTGAGGAGACACTGCTGTTTTGGAGTCTGTATATCAGGTCACAGTCTTGTCAGGTCAACAAAAGTCATGGAATGTGAATGGTGCCAAAGCACACTTGATGGTTGTGCATGAATATTTATCCTCTCTCTTTTTATTATCAACTTCATTTTGCATTCTGACAGACTTGTCATTACACACCTTCTTTGAAGACCTACTAGACAAAACCCCCAAATGTGTTTTGTTTTGTAGTACACCAGGCAATGAGCCAAAATGTAGGTCTGAGGAAGCTTTTGTGCCACCCTCTTCTTAGAGCTTTCTTCTAGATCATCTGTGTTGTACTGGATTCCCTTCTACCTGAGGGAAGGGGTGGAAAAGTCCTTTCCAGCTGAGCAGTGGTGACCCCAGACATTGACCCGAGACATGTTTTGGGGCTGCTGTCTGGGCTGGGGTGCTGCTTGCAGCAGCACATGCATTTCTTCGACTGACCATCAGTTGGAGGGTACGGATGGCGCTTGACTCCTGACCTGTGGCTCACACCCTTGTTCTAGACCCTGGTGCTCACTGGTGGGCCAGACTGCCTTTCCCTCCTCCCTTTAGCTTGTAGATAGTTCTTTGGCATGCATCCAAACCTAATGCAGTATAGAAGGAAAGGTCTTCAGGTTCCCAGATTGTACATACACATGTGGTCAAATCCCCAGCTCATTAAATTAGTATGTGCAGTGGAGACCAGCTACTGATTTATGTTTTCATCTATGCAAGGTAAATTGGATTGAAACTTCACACTGTTTAAAAAGGAGAGCTGAGATTCTTGCTTACATTTGAGTCCTAAATTAGCAGGCACATGACTAAGCTTCATGGACCTGAAAAAGCTGGGTCTGAGTTAATATGATGCCTATACCATTGATTTCACTGGAGCCTTTTGTATCAGAAACCACATGTACACAGCCTCACGTTGTGAAGCAAGATTAATTTAGCTGTTGGCAAATTATGTGCCGTATAGGACTGTTCTGTGAATGACTTGGTTTGCAAATTCTACTTAATATTTGCAATGCAAAGTACCAGTAACATGAACAGGGCACTACTGGTTTCAGACAAACTTTGCAGAAATGTGAATGACAGGCACCCAAAATAAGGATATAAATGGTGGAGAACTAAACAACATAAGGCCTACTGAGTCAGATATTAAAAGCCTCAATCTAAATTATAACATAGAAGATAGATATAAAAGTAATTGCAAAGGTTTTAGAGCTGCAGTCCCTCCAAAAACGTAGAAGGGGTGGCCTCTCTCTTACAAAAAGTTGATTTGTGATTATTCTCAGCTATAATTACAGGGAGCGCCACAGAGGGGGCCATCAAGACTATTTCCATGTTTCAGTTTAAGATGTTATTTTAATGTTTCTAAAATGTATCCACTTTTAGAACGAAAATTCTTGTTCCTTCTCTTTGAATTGTTACAGCACTAGCTAAAACAAACTTCCTATGATCTACCTACCTTGGAGAACAGAACCACTCTGGATAACAGAAGTAAATTAATGGTATGCAAGCTCAGTTTTTGATGTGCTTCCTAACTGTACCAATTCGCTTGATGCAAGTCCCTAAAGGAACACGAGTATTAAGCTATTACCCTGAAGTGAAAGCCACTGTATATTGTCCCAGTGATCCCTTATGTGCAGTTGCTCTTCAACTTTGCTCGCCTTTATGTTGATAAAAACTTTGATTACCTGGCATTTGCAAATGCTGAGTATATGAAGCTTAAGTAGCATAGATTACTGTTTTCTATTGGACCAGAGACAGTAAAATCATGAGTCTCTTCTGTTACGGTT
Source organism: Gymnogyps californianus (assembly GCF_018139145.2). Taxonomy (NCBI): domain Eukaryota; kingdom Metazoa; phylum Chordata; class Aves; order Accipitriformes; family Cathartidae; genus Gymnogyps; species Gymnogyps californianus. Next base: position 19,415,418 of record NC_059478.1, on the reverse strand, counting down.
CCTGTTAGTTACTAACCAACCAGTAACTGTTATTTCTCCCAAGCACATGGATACACCTCTGCAGAGATTATCCTTGCACCAGTAGCAAAGATACTAAAAGTGTTCCTTACTCATATCAGTGAGATGTAGAGAGATGAACTTTTCTTGCACTCTGTATTGCTGATAATAACTTTTTCCTTGAGTCTTAGTCAACCTTAAGAAATTTGCATCCTTCCACATCTTCCAGTCTGACATGTTCATGTGTTCTAGACCAAACAATTTCCTCCCCAGTGCCTAGCCACCATTTACTGGCTGAAAACTACACCACATTTTGCTGCTTGCCCCTGGTCCCTCCCCATAGCTCTGCCATCAGAAGAGGCCAAGCAAGCATTCCCTAATGCACTACAAGTAAAGCCAGCCTGGTTAGCTCATATCCATGTTCATCACCAGGTGAAATGAATCTGGCTGACAGGTTAAACAGATTAGGAGGTAATTTGTGATCCCTTTTGCTAATGGAGCAGTATGTTGGATACTTGGAAGGCAGCAACAAGCACTAAAGACAGTGCTGTCATCTCCCAGAAGAACTTCTCTGCAGTCTCAGGTTTTCTCAGCACTCCCATCCTTGAACCCAATCTTGTACCCCTCAACTTTCATGCTGTTTCTACATACCTTGCCTTTATTTTTACCTTAGTGGCCACAACTAAAGATATATTTTGAAATTTTAAATGAGTCTTCTCTGTTCAGCTTGCTCTGCCTGTCTCTATTAATTAAACGTGTGTCTTTACATTAGGTTCCTTCAGCTCATCTCTTCCAGTTTCCGCTCTCACTTTCCATTTGCCTTCATTATACTTTGCCATCCTTGAACTGCACTGAACTCTTTCTCTTTTCACATCTTCCTGTACAATATTCAGATCTGCTATTTCTCTGCCTAATTTTACCATGGCTGATGTGAAAATCTTCTTTGCTACAGAACCAGCAGTGAGGAGACAGACCTTTCTTCTCTTTGCCACATTCCTTCTCACTCTTACGTAAAATCTCAGCTGAAAAAGAAGGGCATTGTCTTCTGTGATCATAACTTTACGTTCCTCTTTTTCCTCCTTCTCTTCCCTTTGGGATACATTTTAATATGTCATCATCCACTGAAACTGCACTGTTTATGTTTGCAATTTTTCAATGTGCTTGGAGTTGGGGTTTTCCAGATGAATGGTGTATTAAGATTTAATCTGAACCTAGTCAGATAATATTGACCTGCAATGAAAAAGCTGTATGAATGAGACAGCAGCAGACAGCTTAAAGTGCTGAGTGCCAAGTGCTGACTGAAAAATGATACCCCAGAAGTTTGGTGGTGGAGAGCAGATGGGACATTTATGAATGGAAAAGCTTTGTGATTATTTAAATATTGTGATATATTTTTTTAAAATTTTCTCAATTTTTCCAACGTTTGCCAGAATTTGCCTGCTCCTGTAGGGTGGTACAGCAGGGAGCTTCCAGGAGCTGCTTATCCCTCTGTAAGCTACCACATCTTGATACCAACTTTAAGGCCGCTCTGTTTTGCCACAGTAGACTTCCCCAAAATTAAAACAAATAAGAACTGAACCCAAGACTTTGGATTCCTGATGCTCCTCTCTATGCCCATTTCAGCTATACTTCCCACTGTTCAGTGTTAGCAGTCATCAGGAAACATGTATTTTGTTTCTAAAATCAGAGCCTCCTGAAAGAAATCCCTAGGTATTACAGTATTGCCACAGCTTGCAAGCCACATTGTGTTAGGGCCACAAACAATTAGTTGGCCCTTGCCCAAAGCAGCCTTTAATCCAGGTCATGTATATGGAAGATGATAGGCAAGGGAAGCTGTTTCTGTGTGTATCTGAGTTGCCTGGGTTAAATGTGGTGAATTATTTCAGCAAATATATTCCAAACCTTCCCCTTCAGTTTTTCACAAGTTCCAAATTTGGATGCTGCTCTAAATGAAAAGGAACAATTAAAATACCTTTCTGAATGCATTTGAAATAATGAAATAAGTTACTGTAATTTCCCTGGGCAAGCCAGCTCTTTGGAGGGGGCAAAAGTTGCAAATGGAAAAACAAACAAACAAATGAGTGAGTAACTGTGGGAGGTGCTGCCAGAAAATCAGAAACAAGTCTGGATAGAAGGGGAAGGGAAAGGCTCTTGTCTGCCCTGGGACAATTTGTAGAAAACTAAATGTGGGAGAGAGTTGAAATGAACAGGGGGAAAAAAAATCCACTGTATTTTGGTTTTTTTTAATCCAGATAATCAGGCTATCAGGACCCATGATGCTCCTATTAGAGAGGACTGACTTCAAGGACTTTGAAAAAGAAAACAGAAATTTCCACCATCGTTGTTCAGGTTCTTCCTTTACAGGGGTTCCTACAGCTACACGACTAGGAGGTGAGTCCCTTGGTCTCAACTGTAAAGGGGAAGAATGAATGAGGTTGCCAGATGCACTGAGTTAACAGTCAGTGAGCTGAGAAAAGCATGACTACCAGCTACCTTTCTGCTTTCCAAATCCTGGACCAGTGAGAAATCAAAACATAGTTTAGGTCAGCCTACAGGTATAGAGTATGCTTCACCTCCCATGAACTGGGGATGGGAAGTGAAGGAAAGAGTGCTGCAGAGCTGCTGATTGTCTGCTCTCCAAAGACTTCCTGTTAAGGGGAATCCTCAGTTGTCCATTTAGGGTAGCATTATAGCTGCACCGAGCTGCTGAGGCATGCAAAGAAGCTGCAGATGGGGCTGAGAGTACAGCTTGATACTTCTGTGTTGAGCCACCCAGTTATAGCATTACCAAATGCCTGCTAGAGGTGGGTACTAAGACTGCTGGTAATGGCTAAAGGGAAAGTAGGGGGTCTAGCTTTAATAAAAAGGTAGTTTACGAACAGCATTTTTCTTATTATAATGAAAAAATGGATATGAAACAGCTACACTCCAGACTCTTATTTTTCAGTGCTATTTATTTTTTTCAGAACATTGAAAACAAAACAAGCAAAAGGGGGGAGGGGGGAAGGGAAAAAGAAAACTCCCTTCAGACAACAATCACCTTTTGAGTTGAGTTCTCATGCTTGGTCTTAGCCCAGAGGGATTTGTCTTGAGTGAAGTTCGAAGAAAATCCTTTCAGCAGTTTCTGAGTTATTTAAATGTAACCATGGAGGTTTGGATTCAGATGCTTTTTTGCACTTGTATAACTCAAAAATAGCTTTGCTTTAAAACTTCTAAATTAACCCTCCTTAACTTTTCAATTTGTCACCTATGCTACTGTATGGCTTATAAAATTTTAAAGCTAAGAGTATAACAAACTCAAATAATGATACTGCAGATGTTCAAATGAATCTTGGGAGGAATAAATTACAGGAGTCACAGTAGGTTGTTACTGAAGAAAGAGCGGCTGCATGCCTTAAATCATGTCTTCTTACTGGTCTGAAATAGGCCCAATCTTTTCTACTATTAAAAAGCATGTATGCTTCGGTGTGGATTTTGATACTCAGTTACACGTGTGAAATTAAGCACGTAAGTCCTGTTCCTTTTTTTCTTCCTGACAGCAGTGCTTCAGGCTTGTCAGAACATTCTCTTAAATTTTCCTGCTTTCTTTTTAGCACAATCCTGATCAACAGGACACTTAAATGTCTCCTAAATATTCACGGACTTCAAAGTCACTGAAATGCTCTGTGATTCTCTTTACTGTTATTATTTTATTGCCAGAAGATTGAGGCAATGAGAGGTGAAGGGTCTTGGTCAGTCATGGTTTTTCCTTTTCCTTTTTCTTGGTCCAATCCTCCTGTTGCTTTCTTATGTGTCTTCCTCTTTGTCTTCTTTCCAACATTTCTGCCTCACTTACTAGTCCTGTTCTCACTGTCTCCTATCTGTCTTTCAACCATCTTTCTCCATTTATTCTTCTCTAACAACTGCACTGAAGAGGGCCCATGATAGAGAGAAATGATTCTTACTTTGGCAGCAGCTTTTTACTTTTATCTTTTCCCTAAATGTCTGGCATGGGTCCAGGCAGCTCTCCCCACTTTCTTCATCTCTCTTCACACCCCTCGTGACCCTGAACTCTAGTCAGCAATCTGATGTCTGCCATGAGAGCACCTCCCATGATCCAGAGCCATGATCAGACTAAGGTGTGGTAACACCATGTGTTACTTTACCTACTTACCACGCTTGCTCTGCTGCTTTCTAGGAACTGGACACCCATGCCAGGTTTTTCTCAGAATAATGACAGATAGCACTGCCGCCTTCTGCACGTCTCTCCTCCTTGCTCCTGTGCCCTTCTTCCTCTCCCAAGCTTTTGTGGTTCAGTCTCCTGGCTGGTGCAATTTAGCCAAGATACGGGAGACTTGTATTCAGCCTCTGCCTGAGGCAATTTGAACTTGAATCTCTTGCCCCCTGAATTAGCACCCTACCCAAGAGATTATCAACTGTTCTGTAAGGAGTGTGACCCGAGTCCTTTCTTCGAGTGGGAAAGCTTGCGCTTGACTTGTCAGCCTTGTAGTGGAGACACTCACCTGGGTGGGGAAACCACGTCTGCCAGGGCCTGCCCCAATAAATACTTAATACAAAATATGGAAGTATTCCCTGGAAGAGGGTAACAGAACCCGGGTTTCTTGCTCTCAGTAATGCTTTGAGAGCAAGCACACATGGCAATCCAGTTAATATTTAATTATTCCATACAAACTGGAACAAGTCCAATAGGATGGGTTGGAGAGAGCCGCTGTTCCACAAGATCCTTTTAGACTGTGCTGTTCTCACTTGGCTGCTGTGGGTCAGCTCCCCTCATACCCCACAGCAGCAATGGCAGCTGCCTCAGCACCACTGACACATTATGGGACTAGGTAGTGAGGACATATGTGGAGGCTGGCAGGAAGGGAAGGAAAAGGCGCTCCTGAACACAGTTATCCATGGCGACAGGTCTATATCCGTAGCTGAAACAAGCACCTGCCACTGCTGCCTCAGTTACCATTCTGGACAGGAGTGACAATGAATACGCAGTGGAGGGAAAAGAAGTCTGTTAAAAGACAGGGAAGCAGGCGGGGGCACTATAAGGGAAATTGCTTTTAAAGGTGGAAATGCAACAAAAATAGACTAAAGAATCTCAAAAGACAAAATCAATGCCAAAGCAGAGGAAGCCAGAATGACTTCCAGAGCTCAGCTATAGGCAGTTGTCCCCCAACATAAGCCAGACAGTGTCAGTATGTGGGAGACATCCAGGAATTTTCTCTCCTACAGAAATATTAGGGACGTTATATGTTTTAACTGTAATGGAAAAACTAGAGCTCTAGTGCTCAGTTCCAAAGAAGAACACTAACCATTGGAAGCGATGTGGTACAGGGGGCTGTGTGTGTGTGTACGTGTGTGTGTGTGTGGCTGCTCCCTTTTCTCCTAGGGATTCTATAGCTTCCTTCATTCTTTGCTTCTCTCATATTACAGAAAGAAGGCAATTTTTCCTGGCCATTTACTAAAGCTCATTAAAGACCGAAGAGAACAAACAATGCTACTCCTTAGAGACTACCATTCAAAGTCATTCTACAATTCTCTGTTCTAATACTTGAGACAAATTAATTATTCCTTAGTGAAAAGTGTATAATTCCTATTCTTCATTTTTGGGGTGGGGAGTGGGGAATAATAATAGGAAGTTTATATCTGAGTCGAATGCTGTCTGTGCTGAAGGGAAATGAGAAAAAATGTGTGTTCTAAGAAGAGTAAAAGCAATTATTCTAATAATAATTCTAGGGATATTAATGTCTTTTTAAAGTAGATTGCTTTCAAATAAACACCAAAGTTGAAGGGATAGGAAAGGCTGGTTTATTTATTAACCATTCCAAAAGTGCATTTTTCTAAATGAACAAGTGCATGAGCAACTTCGCTGGCACATATTAAATTTAGTTAAACGGCAACTTGTAAATGTCTAAAAACTTCTGTAACCAGAGACTAATTTGTTTAACGTGTTGAAAATGTTATGTGGATGTGAGGAACTACATATTAAACTTCAAAGCAAAATGCTCCAGAGATTACACCATCTTAAAGACTGCATATTGGAAAGGCCTTTATACATTAAACATAAAGGATTTTTAATTCTCTTCTATTTTGAATACTTGTCAATCTGTGTGACTCATGCTTAGGATTGTAAACTGTCATTTAAGGTGTGATGTCCAAGTTGAGGCCTGGACCATGATTTGCAAGGGACTGGCTTTTCTCTTTCATCTCTATTAATTAATCCTGTCTCAGTTTGCCCAGTGTACACTTCTGTTGACATCACCTTTTCCATATACTTTAAAGAGTCCCCAGAGAGATCTACTGCAGAACAAAAACTGGACAGAGAATACATTTGGAAACCATTTTATTTCTCAATTACCAACCAAAACGTATGGAAAAGATTTACACTCTATCTGATTTACACAATAATTATACTTTGAAAGCTTAGAAATAAATGGCTTGATCCTTGAAATCATTAGTTACTATACCAAATGTAATTGGTATAAACTAATGAGTTTACTGGATGGCTGACCCTTAATTACTGATTATAGTTAAACTCCAGCCAATCAAAAATGAGTTTACTTATAAAAGTACACTATAGTATTAACAAGCATTACATTTCCAAGTAAGCAGCTTTATGATTAGTTGTAGCACACAACTCAAGCCTGTTCAGGGCTATCAAAAGCAGCTTTTTAATAATAGCACACTATGCAACCATCACTCTCTTACCTCAGCATCTATCAGACAAACAGAAAGAAACCACATAATTAATCATCTCATGCAATAGAAATAAAGCATCTGGGCCAGATCCAGGCGGGATATACATAGCCGCCTTAGTCAAAGGAGCTCCAAGAGGCTGGGGATTCTCTTTAAGATAGGATAACTGACATGGGGAATTCTGGCTCTCTGTGGGAGCAACATGCGGTATGGAAGTTAAATATTGATTGATTGTGTGCAGTCCTGTGCGATATGGAGAAGCCTATCGACCAAACAGGTTTAATAATTCCTTGAATTGAGGAGGATTCCTTGAGCCGACTCAATATGTGTTGATAGGACATTTGGTTACTATACTGGCAATCCCAAAAATTCAGAAGTCGTGACTCCTCACTATTTATTAGATCAAATGAAGAATCATTTTTTAAATAAAATACTAAATGGGAAGAAATTATTTTTATTTGTTTCTGGTTGATCTTTAAGAATTAATGTTTTTACCTAACCAGGAAGACTCAAAATTCCTATTAAAAAAGTTGAAAGCAGATTTGTATAAAGACCATGATTCCAGAGTTGGGACTTCAAACAGATACACCAAATATTTTGATAAAGTCATAGGACTTTACAATACTTACAGTCACATCCTTAAAGGTACTTAGGTAAGTGACTCCAGTGTTTTAAAGATGTGGAAATTCTCCATCTCCTAGAACTTTCCTGTGAATCCTAAACTTCAGATAGGAGACTGATACTGGAAGGCACAAGCGTTAGAAGATCAAGTCTGATACACTGCTGCTATGGAGATCTAGTTGGAAGAGTACGTATTTGCTGGAGCTCTGTGGCCTGTGCGCTCTTCAGATGACCTGACGGACCTCACAGCTGCCAGGATTCATTCCGTCGGGATTACAGGTCTCTGCCATTTCTGCTTTTCTCTATGATGTTCTCTCTGGTGCTCACCTTTCATAAAGAGCGAGGCTCGGCAGAGGACCAACCTTATCTGATGGCTCTTCGGCACAAGTGCTGTAATACTTGCCCGTTTATTAGCATAAAAATTTTCTTAAAACTCAGAAAATGAAGAATGAATTAGTTCTTAGAATGTCTGCACATGGGTTAAAGTGAAATTTATGCATTTACTGAACTCCTGTTTGTGAGATGTGTCTGGGGTCAAGACAAGGTTAAAGAAGTTGTTTACTGCCTTCAAGCTGTAGTCTTAGAAGTTAATTCAGAGCTGTGCTGTGAGCAGCTACAGAGAGTAAGTCCTTGGAACAGTGAATTGCTGGTTTGATGTCAAGGTCCTTGGGCCTTAATAATAAAATTAGTTTGTTTCTTAAGGAAATCCTAGCAGGGACTTTATGGTCATATAAAGTCATTATGCTGTTTTACAACATAACTTTAAAGATGCTTTGGAATGATCAGAGTTTGTGGGAAGGGATCATATTTTTTATTATTTGTGGGATATCCTTAAGCTGTCATAGCTACAACACTGCCACTTGGAATAGCTGCTCTACAGTTCAAAAGAAAAGACAAAAGATCTGTTGAGGCCTAAGTCAGGCAACTGGGGCATACCTGTCCGGAGAAAGCTTGTTGAATTGAATGGATCCCAGGCACTTCCTGACAATCAGCTCCAATTTTGTAGGAGCTGGACACTTGGCGTAATCAAGGTGTTTTATTGCAATTCCACAAGAGCAGATAGAGAGCTTAAGAAGCTTTATAAGCTCTGCTTTTCACAGGTCTCTGTTGGAGGGTTCAGGGGTGAGCAATTTTAAAAGTCATGGAAAAGGAAGAAGGCATATTTTCCAAAACTTCAAGATCCTGTGAACTTAAAGACAGAGGAAACACTAAACCAGTCAAAATCTTTCCTCTCCACCCCCTGCACAGCAGTGCTGGTAAGAACAATGCTGCCATTTCTGCTCTGCTAATGCTGAGGCAACACCCTCCAATGCAGAAGAAGGGAGACAAGGAACCATTGATTCGGGAGGAGGGGAACATGCTATGGCCAGGTTCACCCTCCCCAGTCTGCTGTCCCTGTGGCACAGAGGAAAGGGGGGGCTTCTGGATGGACCGGCGGAACAAGCACTGCAGGGCCTCGCTTTCCTCCTTTTCTGTGAACTATGCCTAACTGCTTATGTGAAAGAAAGCATCAAGCCCCATCTTGTTCATAGAAATACAACATACTTTAAAGCTGTAGTTAATGGATAAACTGTTTTCTGATTGGATGAGCCGCACAATAAATCTCTTCCTGAGCCAAGAGCAATGCAGCTTATTCAGTAACAGTGAAATGAGCCACTGTCACTTTGCTGCACTTGCATACATCAGGCAAAATGCTTCCATCTTCATCAGTCCTTTAGTGAAATAGAAATAAAACAATTGTAACAGAATGGTGTCACTGGATCTGTGGCACCTGCTTTAAAAATAAATCTCTTAGCTTTGTCTTCACTATTACTTTCAATAAATGTCCTAGCATTGCCACAGCATTTATCTAGCAGCAGGAAACCATTATCCTATGACAACAATCTATCCCATTAACATTAGCTCTTAATTGTAAGATTGTTTATAAGACAGCAAAAGCTACTGAATCATAGTAGAATGATAAAAAGAGTTATGGTCATGGAGTATAGTAGTCGCTCCAGTTCTGAAAAACAACTTAAGAAAAGTAAAGGGCTGTATTTTTATATGAAAAATAATGTAATATTCTTACACAAGAAAATGTTTTTTAAATAATGGATTACATCAGCAAAGTAACTATTAAAGAGTTAATGTTAAAAAGTGTTACTAAGAAACTCTTGCTTTGATAAATGGTATGACTAAAAAACTGAATAGAAAGCTTAGAAACTTCCTGAAAGCAAGGCTGCGCCGAGTCAAACAGAGAAATCATAATAACAGAAGCACATTTGTCTGGCGGAGTGAACAGAAGGAATGTTGCCGAATTGAGATATGAAGAACGTCACTGCAGAATAGAAGGAGAACTGTCATTCTGATTGTTTGTCATTATTGTTTCATGTCCAGTTAAGTGAACTTAAGAGTGACAGTCATGTCATAACTACTGGCATCTATGTAAATTTCAAATCAAATACGATAGAGGCATTTCTGCCAGACACAAGTCACCAGGCTGCTCTTCCTCTTTATTTTTGTAACCCTCCATTTTCTCATACTGTGCTGCTAGCCCTTAAATTAAAAAGACAACTTCAACAGGAGATCCCTGTAATGCGTGTGTTTCAGTTCTCAGTCCGTACCTTGCTTTGTCTCAGCTCTTGGAAACAACGGCTAATGTCAAACTTCCATCAGAAACAGTCACCACAAACATCTAGATGTATTAGATAAAACTATGCCGTCCCATCAATGATGTATCATACAACAAAATCCTCTGAAACTCTAGGTTGTGGACTTCCCCTGAAGACCTGCAGAGAAAACGGCTTGAGCAAATGTTCCTCCATTGGTTTACTATAGCCCAAGCCAGATATCACAAGGGTCTTCTCTGTGGATAGGTGCAAAATAGGTGGAAAAGATCAGTCATGGTCCTTTTTTGTAAATTACAGCATCGTTCAGAGGCTATGGGAACTTCACAAGGATATCAGACGTACTCCTCCACGGCAATGAGTTACAGTAAATAACTCATTTCCTGGATACACTCATAACAGGCAGATATTCTAATGACATAGGATTTGCTACTGCACACACATCTTTGAAAATAATTTCAGTGCAATTATAAAGGTATTATGTGTGGACAACACCATCAAAAAATATTAAACATGCTGGCATAATACTAATTTCTTCTGCGTATTTAAACTTACTTGGCTAATTAATTAAATAATACAGGCTAGAGTTAAGTTTTCATTTTTCATTGTAACACCTTGTTCCAGAACATTGTTTTTACTAAATTCTGCACAGGACTGTTTTCAGAAATCATACCAAAGTGCAGCTATGTTCTTCAAAAAATGATCCTTTGACAAAGGAAATTTTAAAAATGGCTAAAAGAAAAAAAGTCAGCTCTGAGTAGAAAACATTTAATGTTTCAATGATTTCTTATCTCAGAGGGAAAAGAAGACAAGTTTACTTTCTCTGCTGAAATTTTTTGAAGTGAATTCTGACTGAAAAGAAGTGGCAGTGATTTAACAAAAACATACTGTTATATATGTTCAGAAGCATAAATGATGGTGTTATAAACAGGTACCTCTGCATTGGGTAAGAGCATTTTGGTCAGTTAAATTAGTGAGATTCTTTTTTTTTAATTCCTTTCCAGTTGATCTTTTTTGTTCTGTAAATTTAAAGTAGCTCAGTGGCTACTTTTATATATAATTTGGGCCTTCAAACAGCACCAGATTGTGCTGTCCCATCCTCTAATCTGACCATTTGTTATGGTGACTAGCGAATAGAGGCAACATGTTAATGCAAGTTCTATAAAAGTATCTGTGAAGAAAACACTTTTTTACTTTAAAGGGTAAGTTCTATATGAGTGTATATTTTTACGTATTTGTCAAAGGGGTTTTTTTCTTGTTAAAGACGGTGACATCTGAATCATAAAAATATTAATGTTTATATTTGTGACAAAATATCACTCTACAGATATGTCATCACAAAAATCAATTGTCAGTATATGTTTAAGAATATGAAAATAATTTTAACTGATTTGCTTAAAAAGTGCCTTGTTTTATTAGACTGTGGAATGTAAAGCCCTCTTTCAAAATTCATATAGCATTTCCAATTGTAAGATTGTTTTATGTAGTGAACTTATTATTACATATGCATATTCTAGTGGCCTCTAGAGACTTTTAATTTAAAACATAGATTACATATAATTTCAAACTCTGATGTCTTTGACTTTAGTCGCAGAACTCACTTCCAGGACTTTCTGCTACTGATGGCTTGTGGTAATATATCAATTCTCCCAACAGGAATGTGCACAGGACAAATTAGTGAACGTAATTTTAGCCATATGAGGTCATTACAAATATAGCTTTAGCTCTTCCTAAAGTGGACCTCATTGTTAATATAAATATATACTATAATTACTGACATTTATATTATTTGGCTCCTGTCCTAAGTTACAGATACAGTGATGATAAAAGGGTCTTGCAAGCCCTTACCTAAGCGAACCATGCTTACTAATTACCTTCCATGGTTCTGGTTTCCTGTAAATAAAGTTACTCATGTATTTATAAGCAAGTCAAAATCTATACACATATTTCTAAAAGTGAATTATCTTGCTCTTTGGGGCAAACAGTACAGTCTACTGCTTGGAAAAGAACGCTGAGAGTAAAGCCACCCAGGATTCTTCCCAGCTTCTGCCAGGATGCGTACTCTCCCGTATCATTGGATATCCGACTTAAATACTTAAATCCAGTCACATTTTTAAATTGTTTGAGGCCCTAAAACAGAAGATCCTATGCGAGTAAAAGGATGCATTACTTTAAAGTAACAAATGGCTGTTGATTTTTCATCACTGTTTCCGAAGAGACTGGGGTCAGAGGGTTTGTTTTAAAAGTTTAATTGTTTGTTCAAAAGGTGTAGCTCGCAAGACACAAAGACTAGCAAAGTGCAGCAGGGAAGATCTCAAGACAAAGCAGCAGCCTCAACATTTCTCTCTAATGAGAAAAGGAAAAGACAGTCGAGGTCCCATAGGAATGCAGTATTTAGGGAGAGAACCAAGACTCCTTGCATGAATGGAGAGATAACCCTGATGAATTCTGGACTACCTGCTATCTTAGGGGCACGTCTAGGTTTAAGAATGATTTGGATCACAGGCTGTAACATTTTCCAGACATTCAGATTGCAACTACTAAGCCAGCAATTTTATGCTTTCCTTTCCCTGACTCTAACAGTACCGCGATATAAGCAGCCAGATTTTCTTCTGCATTGTGTTTTTTATCCATTCAGCCAAAATTAACAGTCTTCGAGGATAACGTATGCCAAGTGAATTTAAATCTTGCGGACTCAAATCGACCTAAAGTTGATGGATACATTCATGCCTACTGCTGAAATCTACCAATTACACAGAACTATGTTAACTTACCATAGAAACATCTCATCTAATAGCACAGATGATGTTGAACTAACTAATTACATTATGGCACATAGACAATGAAAAACATAACGAAGATGACAGCACAGCAACAGCAGATGCTGCACAAAAGAAAAATTAGAAAAATATTGCTCTGCAAAATGCTCTCAGTTAAGGTTTCCTCTGTTAAAATTAATCACAAAAATCAGTGAAGATCAGATTTCAGAAAAGGATATGAACGTTGTAATGGTATTTGGAAGACATCATTAAGCCTTTTAAAACCCTGCTCCTTGAGAAGGTAATTCTCATTTTTTTGTACCACTATCAGTTTTAAGACTAGTAAACATGTTAGTGCCTATGGCAGAGTTTCTTGGTAGAATATCTTTTCCAATAAGGAGCGGTCCTGATGGCTCTTCCAGAGTCTGAATTTGGTAGCTTCCAGCCATTACAGGCTTAGATAATTAGACAACTTAGATTTTATTTTAGCTTGGCATTTGCTCTATTCTTGTGCTTTTAGCTGTCAGAGAGCTAAAGTAACAGTGACTGTTGATTATCTGTAGCATGCCTTGTTACTTTATATATTTTAAATTGTACCAGATCCTAAATGACAAAACTAAGACTGCTGAGTATGTTTAAATGTAATATGTACATGGAGACTGCATCCAGATGATATATTTCATAGACCTATGCTACAAAAATACATTATTTTTAACCACAACACTGGTCCTCTCCCCGCTTTCCCCGCGGAAGCTTTCCACGAGCTCCCAGTCCACTTTATGCACAGACTCTGAACATATCCCAGTCTATGGAGAAAGACAGAAACAGACTTTTCTCCTCCATTTAAATCATACCTGTGGTGCCATTCAAATTTCAATATTTTATTTGTTATGCAATTAGAAAGAAAACATATCTACGGCATCCTATGTTTTCCCAAGTACATTTTTCCTAGCTAGACATTTTTTCCTTAAATTTTAAATGGTTACTGGGCACACGTCTCTCTGGTCCAGCTAAGGCCAGGGATGCAGAAATGAAGGAGGCCCACAGGTGGCGATGTGGTTAAAGTACACCTGGGCTGTGGTTCCCGAGACCAGATTTACCAGTCGGCCTGTCAGAGGGAAGTCGGTCTGCATTTTTGTACCAATGCACTCATTTGTAAATAAATACTCCCGGCTAAAGTTTCGTATACCTGTACGGGTACAGCCCTTCTACGTTAGCCTCCAGCAGGAACAGGTTTGAAATACTTTATTGCCTTAGACAACAGAGAGATGGTGGACGCACGCAAACTTGTAATTCAGTCACGCTGCCATCACTAAATATTTATTTGACAAGAGCAGTTGACTGCAGCCCGCCCCCCGAGCGGTGCCAGGGCCTGTCCTGCCCTCTCCCCTGGCGCAGGTCAGCGTTACCCTGTGTGCACGCTCGGCCGCTGCCCGTGCGTTGCTGCAGTTGCAGCGGCGCCTGACCAGCCAGTCCCACTGTCCTCACTGCATTGGCTGCTCCTTACGTCAGCAGTCTGGAATCGAGAAACTCGTATTATGAAGTTTTTCTGTTCTTTCACAGGCCCTGGAAATGTATAATTTATCTGACTCTTTAGCTGTGGTTCGCTCGGTGAAGCACGTTTGCGTATGCCGTGTGACAGAGGCATGCGTATGCCCTGTACGAGACAATGCCAGGCAAGAGCCTGTTCTCGCAGTTGGGCAAATCCCCCGACGCTTGCAGGAATAACTGTTCACGGGGATAACACCCACTAATTATGGTGCATTTATAGATACTTTTATTACTCCGAGGGTCTTTTTAGCTATATGGTGCTGTACTTTTCCTTATCTTGTGTGTCGTGCTTAGGCCTCAGAAATGTGCAATTAATACATGGAGGTTTTTTTCCCAATTTTAAGTGGCCTACTGAATATTACTTCTTCTGATTTGCTATCATCCTCGGGCTTCTTCCTCAGAAATGCAGTTGTCTTCTCAAATGACAAGCCGTGCTGCTAACTGCCAGCCAATTGCGGCAGTTTAACCCTTTTAAACCTTTACAGGGTGCTAATAATAGCGGGCCGTATCCGGACGTGGATTCCTAAGCACAGCTCCCCGACGGTTTCACCGGGGGAATTTTTACAAGTCGGCGGCTCGACACGGCCCCCTCCAGCCGAGGGGCGAGCCGGGCACGTCGCTCACGGCCTCCTCCCCGCCCCAGCACGGGACCCGAGTGCCAGCCCGCCCTGAGGACGGGGGTGCGCGGCCCCGGGGGCCGGACGAGGCCGCAGGCACCGGGGAGCGCCAAAAGGGCGGCGAGGACCGGCTCCCGCCGCCGCGGGGCCGCGCCTCCCCTCAGCGCCTCCGCCCCGGCCCGGCGGGGCCGCGGCGGCGGGGGAAGCGCCCGGCACCCGGCAAGGGCTCTGACGAACGCCGCCGCCCGGGCGGAGCGGGCCTGTCCCCGGCGGCGGCCGGCTCGGGGTCAGCCGGGACGGCCCCTCGCCGCCAAGTTTCTCAACTGGTGGCCGGGAGGGGAGCGGGGCGGGCAGCGCCCTAACGGCCGCCAGCGGCGCCCTAACGGCGGCGCGCGCGCCTCTCCTCAGCGCCCCGGCGGGCGGTCGGGCGGCGCGGCCGCCGCTGCCCACCTGACTCCCTCCTTCCCCTCCATTCCCCTCCGCCCCCTCGTCGCCCCCTCCCTTTCTCTCCTTTTTTTTTTTTTTTTTTTTTCCCCTTCCCCTCCCCTTTCACTCATTCCTTTGTCTTCTCGGGGATTGGCAGGTTTTATTATTCCGCCTGAACAAGCCGGGGGCGGATTGGCTGCGGCGGGCTGACGGCGGAGCCGAGCCGGAGTGTAGTTGGGATTCTGCTCTGTCAGTAACACATGTGTGAGGGGCAGCGGGGAGCGCACGCACACGGACACACACACACGCGCGCACACACACACACAGACACGCGCGCGCGCGCGCGCACACACAGCAACACGCACTCTCTCTCACACACACACTCACACACAGGCTCACGCAGGCAGAGGGGCCTCCTCCCGCGTCCTGCCAGCGCCGCCGCCGCAGGATCCCCGGCAGCAGCTCCGCGCCCGGCCCCTCTCAAACTCGCCGGCTCTCGCCCTCTCCTCTGAGGCGCTTCGGCGGGCCGCGGCGGGCCAGCTCCGCGCCGCGGGAGGCTCGGGAGCCGCCACAGCCCAGAGAAGGGGGCGGAGGGGGGGGGGGGGGGCGTGGGGGAAGCGGTACAAAGTGAAGCCACATTGCCAAACTTACCCGGCGATTGCAGCAGCGAGCGGCGGCGCCCTGCGTGTGCGGCTCGGCGGCAGGGACTGAGCTCTGCAGCTCCCCTCCCGGGAAGCGGGAGCTGGAGGAAGGACCCAGGCAGACGCCTCTCATAGAAATATCTGTATTTTTCCAGCCTGGGCTGCCCCTTACCGGGCGGGGGGCTCCCTCCAGCGCTCCCGAAAGCCAGACAGAGGGCGAGCGCTGTGTTTTGTTTCTTTGCAAGGAGACCTCCTCAGGCACCCCGAGCGACGTTGCTCCCCGGCCTTTTGCAATATAGAGGGGAAGCAGGTAAGAAGTGCGGTAATTACCCCTTATTTTCCAGCGTACGTGTGTGCGGTTGCATGCCCGCGCCCCCTGCCCCGCCGCCGTCCCGCGCTGCCCGCCGCGGCGGAGGGGCGCGGAGTGGGGCGCCCCGGGCGCGGGGGGGGCCGCGGGCCCCGGGCATTGTCGCGGCCCCCGCGTACAAAGCTTGGCGGCGACCGCCGCTCGGGGCGGCTTTCCTTTCCCCCCTTTCCAGCTGCCGCCGGGAAAGGGCTCTGCCTGCCTCGGCTGTGAATGGAAGGGACGGGGGCGGGGGGGGGGGGCTGGGGCACCCGCTTCCCCGTAGTAAACACTATTCTGAAACAGTGGCAGAAAAGATCAAAGTGAGCTCTCTATTTCTCTCCTCTCCAATTCCCTTCCTGCCCCCCACACGGTCTTTTGTTTCAATCCAGGAGAAATCCGGTGAATCACCTAATTAAAACCAAGACATGAATTAAGCATCCATTTTTGTACTACAAATTGCCAGCTCTCCGCTTGTCCCTCCCTTGGTCTCCATTAAAAAAACGCCAGAGACGCTGTTAAAAGGGGGGGTTATTTTGCCTCTAGCTTCCAGCTCTGCTTTCTATTTCACTGACTCCTATCCCAGGACCTAAATTGCTTGGCTGTGTAATTACTAGGGTAAGCCTATTTAAGTTAAAAGCTTTTTTCCCCCCAACTCTAAATGAAACTTGATGAGGGCCCGTCCTTAGTTATCAAGGGAGTCACTTTCTGGTCAGTCCTCTTGATTCATCTTTTTAGATTTAATCAGCATTAAGGTATTGCTTGTCCTTAAGAGCTTTAGCTTAATGGGGTTACTGGATGGTTTTCTCAGTGTAACGTTTCCCGTTTTATATTTATATATATATTTGCCTTCGACGAGACGGGCTAAGGTGGTGGCATGGAGTCTTTTTCTTTCTTTTAAGAAATCCGAAGTGATTTAAAGCGTAGGGAAACGGTTTAAAGACTTGGAGCAGGAAATGCAGATTCATTTAGGCTGTAGCTGGAAACTGTAACAAAAGGCAATTCCTTGAACAAATGCATCAGAAATCAATTTACATAAAGGTATATGATGCGTTCGGATAAATGCAATGCTAATGGCTTTTAGAGTGGTTTTCTTTCCAAAGTCTCGGGGTTTTTGTTACAGCTTAATTGGTGCAGTTCTTCTGGTTTATTGTGCGGTCACTGGACATACCTCCAGGTACTCTTTCTGAGGAAATGTGTGTTTAAAATCGGCCTCAGTTCTCCTCCTCCTGCAGCCGAGTTGGGCCAGTGGCAGGAAAAGTTCGTCCTCGCTGCTCTGGAGGTATCAGTCTGAAGGTCCTTAGCAGATAGCCAGATGCCTCGGCATGAGCACATACGGCTTACAAAGGACAAAGACAAAACATGCTGCTTAATTGGCAGTAAATAACTTGATCTTTTTATAGTATAAGTGACTAGAGGAACACCGGGAGTTTGTTGGACTCTGGATTGGAGGCAACAAATTAATCGGTTTAGAGTAAGCTTTATGAATTGATTCCTATATTGTCTCTCGGTTGTCCTGCTTGCATAAAGCATTTATTAGAAAGTGAAAAATGCCCTTAGTGGCAGTTTTGGGGGAGGCCAGAGTAACTCCAGCCGGAGCGGTGCTCTTCGTTATTCTGCTGCTTTCTTATGGTCCGTAAACTTTTTTTTTTTCTTTTGAGTAACAAAGCTTTAGCGTTTAAACTGCTGATCAAGGGCAGATTAGCGAGACAAAAGTTGAGTATGTTTGTGTAGGAAGTTAACAGGCGTCCTAAAGTTCAATGATCTATTATTCGGGCCAGTGTCCTCAGTCTGGAGTGTTTTCTCTGGGTGTTTTTATGTCTCCAAAATAAAACGGGGGAAAAAAAAAAAATCCCGAGGTCTGCACGGCCGGTCCCGAGCCCCTCGTTACCGCCCCGAACCTGCAGAGTCTCTCCTAGACTGAAAAACCAGTTTCACAACTTTTTTTTTTTTCCCACTCTTCACACACTTTTTTTTTTTTTTTTTTTTTCATAAGCAAAACAAACCCCGGGACTGTTCCTGACTTGTGAGCTGCAGCTGCACAAGCCCGGAGCGGGGAGGGGGGGCGGCGGGGCGCTCTCGCTCTGTCCCCCACGCCCGCCAGTCCCCGCCAGCTGCGCGGCCCGGGCCTGCCCCGCGCCCCCCCCCCCCCCCCCCCCGGCACGGCGGTGCCCCGCCGGGGCCCGGGAGCGGCGCTGGCCCCGGCGCGGGCGAAGTGGGAGGCGGGCGGGGTGCGCCGCGCTGCCGGCCCGTCACTGACCCGCCTTCCCTCCCCTCTCTCCGCGCAGGCCATGGTGAACCCCGGCGGCAGCTCGCAGCCGCCCCCGGTGACGGCGGGCTCCCTCTCGTGGAAGAGGTGCGCCGGCTGCGGGGGGAAGATCGCCGACCGCTTCCTGCTCTACGCCATGGACAGCTACTGGCACAGCCGCTGCCTCAAGTGCTCCTGCTGCCAGGCCCAGCTGGGGGACATCGGCACCTCCTGCTACACCAAGAGCGGCATGATCCTCTGCAGAAACGACTACATCAGGTGAGGCGCCGGCGGCACGCAGCGGCCGGCCTGGCGACGGCCGGGCTGGCGGGGACCACTTCCCCCTTCCTCCCTGCCTTTTTTTTCGTTTTTTTTCCCTCATTTCTCGCGGTGGGTGCCCGCGGGGCGGAGGGGTGGGCCGGCTCAGGATCGCTCCTTCATTAGGAGCGGAGAGACGTGCGGGTGCGGATGTTAGCGCCTAGCCCAGGGCGCAGTTGCGACTGCCAAGTGGAGGGAAGAGTTGGGGGGGCGGAACGACGACTGTAACTTTAAAGTGGTTTGTCAGCACAAAACAAGTCCTAACTAAAAATAAACAGCAATCAGAGAGGCTAAATTAATCTGCTTTGTTGTAGTGTTGAAGGAGAAGTGTGCATATCTGAACGGTAAATGTTAAAATCGTAGGGCTTAAATAAGGCTGTGGCAGAGGTGCTAAATAATGAAATGCCTGCCTTTAGTATCTGATTAATTATGATATTTACATAAGCACCTTTAAACTCCTTTGAGTGGAAACAGAATGACTCATTCTCTGTTCTCCTTGTGAAAGAGCTGATTAACTGTCAGTTGGAGGGCCACCGATTCTACTTACAGCCAAAAACAGTGGTATAATGTTTGTCTTCGCATTGTTACAGAGAAGCTTTGAACCGACATTTTTCTTAACTTTCAGTATAGAAAATGCAGGGGATAGGAGAGGAGGGATATGCTCTTGCCCTTTATTTCTTATCTCTTTCTTTTTTGAAGCTGTTCACTTTAAATGCCACAGATTTGGGTAGGGGGAACTAAGCCTTATTAATCTCGCATCTGTTGGGGTACAGTAAGATTACGCAGAGTATCCCTTCCAACGAGTTTCCAATATAATTAATAGAAAGAATTCATGAGGTCAGGTGCCCGTACAATCTTTTCAGGTGAACTCAAGCTACTTAAACTCATTAATTTAAAAGGAGGCATTTTGAAGGATTACACATTTAATTTGAGTAAATGGTTTGATAGACTGATGCACATGAATGCTTCAAGGAGGTGTTCTATTTCAACATTCAGTAATTAAAAAAAACAACAAAAAAGCCCCATACCTTCGCGGCATAACAGAAATGCTTAGTTAAAACAAATTACGTTTTGTTTAAATGCTTCTGCCTTCTCATTCACAGTAAATGTCAAGAGTTAACCCAGGTTTTTGCTTCTCCCTGATAGAAAAAAAGTGGAACTTTTTGGCTTCCTTTTGGGGGGGGGGGATATCAGCCACCAAATATTACAAGTTTGCTTATGTTGTAAAACTTGACTTCTGTTTGAGCAGATCAGGACTGTACTGAATGTGTGCATATGCATGGAGACCTCCTTAGTCTAAAAGGACGGAGTTAAGACTTGGTTACTCTGATAGTGCAGCCTCTGTCCTGATACATGGCTGCATCTTCGGTCAGTTAAGTAGATGAAACACAGCCCTCAGTATCTTTGAGGAATCGGAGCCATAGATTCACTAGTTTTGGGGGTATTTTTAGAGAGAAATGCTAGAAAATTGGCACATGGGGGGGTTTTAATGGTGCTTTTTGGTCACCATCTTAAGCAACAAGCCTAAGCCTGGCAGAATTGTAATTAGAGCAGAACGATGTTAGGGAAAGAGTCTCGTTTGAAGTGGAAAAATTGACACTACTGTTAAGATGCACTGAATAGTACAGATTCGTCACTCGACCAACACCATCAAACAAACCCTCATGTCTGATTACTACTAATTAAAAAGAGAAGATGCGTCCACTGTATCCCAGAGGCAAGTGCAGGCAAGCTTATCGCAGTCCTCTGGTTTTGTGTTGCCAAAAATTAATACTCGTTTATTTTAATGTAGGCGATTATGAATAGGATGCTTTATCAGATGAGGGTTTTGAATTGATCTCCTTGTTCTATCGCCTGACTTCTCTTTAGATCTGTGTAATTTGACTTGCAAAAATAACTCTGACAGATGCTTGCTGAAACTTGAACTGGACACTGTACGCTCGAGGTGGGGTAGGACGGCCTGGCCCTGCCGGGGCTGAGTTAACTTGGAGCTTTCTCGCTGGAAATGGACTTCGCAGGCTTCCACGTGGGTCGTGCTGGCACGAGCGAGACCCTCGCCCTTTTCTTGCTTGAAACGGCCTCATTTAGTTGTGGAGGCGATGCCACCCGTTTGGCAGCGTGTCTCTCCGGTTCCCCTCTGCCATCCTCCCCCCTCTTAATTTTCTGTAGGGCTTTTCCGGCGGTATATTCCCTTCCCCAGGCAAGAGCCACGGGCACAGTTCTTAATTGGAGACGCGGGGCACGCTAGACACGACTAACAAAATGAGAGAGAGGATTGATCGGCCCGGCAGGCGCCAGGTGAAAGGGACTTGACTCCTTCGGGCCAAGACCACGGGGCCATTTATTAATGAGCTTTTCAACCGTCTGAGGTTGTATGTGGTTTTTTTGTTGTTGTTTAACCCACACAACACTCCCCTTTCCCTCTCCTCCCCCGCCCCCCCCAACCCGACAAAAATTAGCCGTAGAGCTACAGCAGCAGCTTTCATTGAAAGCCAAGGTTCCTGGGAAAAGAGAGGGAGGCGAAAATCCCAGTCCCTTCCCCTCCCTCCCCACCGCGAGCAGCGCGCTTGCAGGGAGGGGAGCGGAGCACAGCCCTCCCAACCTTAAGATGCCAGATAAAGCAGCAGCGTGGCAGCGAATCCGCACAATTAAAAGCTTTAATTAGTGTCTCCTCCATTTTCTCTTAGTTCTGATAGGTTTTATCTAATGAGATCTGGTCCCTGGCTTAGATCTGCTCGGAATGACGTGTCCGAAATGAATGAGAGCCGCGTCGCAAACAAAACATTTAATTAACAAAATTGGCCTCTAAGAGAGAGCGGGGAGTGGTGGGGAAGGGGAAGAGGGGGGAGGCTGCCCAGGCGCGTCTTAAAGGGGCAGCGCCCGCGGCCCCTCCCCTCCCCGGGCGCCCGCTCCTCGCAGCGCGGCGTGGGCGCAGCCCGCCCGGCCCCTTCCGCGGGGGATGCGTGGGGCCGCGCCGGACCCGGCCGCGGGGCGCCTCGCCCGCCCGCAGCCGCAGTGTGCGCCGCGCCGCGCCGGGGAGGGGGCCGCCAGGCAGGGAGTTCATTTCCCTGGTAATCAGCGGCAAGCTGCTATATTCAGGGAATGCTGTCCCTTTAATTGAACAGGCTAGGTAATTAAATGGCACTTTTCCAATAGGACGTGCTAGGTAAATCTAATAGTTGGTTATTTAATATCACTTTGAAGTCTGCCCACTCAAGCACAATGACAGCACAGGAGCATGTGAACTATTAGCTAGGAGAAAAAAAAACCCAGGATCTCAAAAATTAATTAAATCGCATGCAATTTAGGGGGAACGTTTATCTTGATTTGTCATAACAGAATTAATTCAAGGCCTCCAATTCACTTGGGGGCAGATCTGTTACTCTGAATTAACCAAGCGTAATTTGGCTGGTGGTTTTTTTTTTTTTTCCTTCCCCTTCTCTAATGCAGCACTTGCCATTATGCGCAGCCCCCCTTTTAAGTATCAATAGCTTCTGGTGCTTTTAAGGTGCTTGGTCTCCAGTTATTCTGAAGTACCTTTAATGGACTTGGCTCCAGGCGTAATTTCTGTGTTGCCTTTCTTTGTTACATTTAATATAGCTGGTGCAGAATTTAGATTAAATATAGGGAATGTACAGAAACACCAATCGCTTCTGGATCAGTAGGTCTGGATGCGCATTTCTCTTTGCTAGGGCTTGGATATCTATTTGTGGGCACAAATGTGCACCGTGTTGTGCAAGAATCAGAGCACTTAAATCTGTCTCCACAATTTTGGAAACAACTGGAACCTTATTTTGTTAGTATAAGTTGCTAGAGATGTGTTTCTGCTTATACTGAATTTTGAGCAGCAAGACGGAAAGCTGGGCTGAAAAGGTTTCTTGCTGCCTTCATTCCCACTCTTGTGAAAGTTCTGAAAAAAACCCAACCAAAAAACCCAGGAGCGTTTCTGTGTTTGGGGGTGTGGGGAATGCTGTGTTGGAACCACACAGTAGTTAATTTAAGGTGGCTCAGTAAAATGCTGCTAAGTGTAGAAGAGCTGCCTTGTCTGTATAGGGAACCTCTTGATGTTTGTGATTGATTGCATTGCCCAAATGTTGAAATATTAATGACCTTCTTGGACTGAGGACCCAAAGAGGAAACTGAAACCAATTCTGTCATCACAATTAAAGAGTCCCCTGGCTTTAATTAGCCTGACCTGGGGTATCTCTACCCATTGCTGCAGTTAAAGAGAAAAGAGCCCATTAAAGTCCAGTCTGAGACCGATAGCTACTTAATTGAGCACCTAAAGCCTCAAGCCTTTTAAATCAAATACTGTCCTGGACAGTCCCCCTGGTTAGATAATTAGCTCTCCAGCCTCTCAGAAACCACGTGAAACAACTTTTTCAGTAAAGAATAGTTACTGTGGAAGACATCCTTTACTGGTAAGGAGGAATAACATTTTTTTTTTTTTTTAAAAGATAAAACCTTTTTCCTGTTAATGGTATTACAGAACAAAACCATTCCTAACAGTAGAGAAGGAAAAATAAGCTTAATTTTCATGGTAAATAATACAAGGCAGTGTGAAAGGTGTTCTGACTGCAAGTAATTTTTAGGAATTTTAGCAGAAGATTCGGCTGAAGTGGCTTCCCAAAACAGAATTGTTCTGGGAACGTGCTTAGGGAAAACCTAAGATATGTGGAAAGCCTCTGGATTAGTTTGACTCCATTGATTCACAGGCACTCAAGGTGTACGACCACTTCTAGTCAGAGAGAATTGTATAACAAATGAATGCTTAATGAAGACAAGTAGTGCAATGAGATCGGTATTCCGAAAGCTGTGTTTTCAGTTGGGTGGTGCAATTGTACAGGGGGTTGTGAGAGACCGCTCACCAGGTTCAGGTTCTCCCGGACAAGTAACGTTGTCTGTTCATCTTTGCCTTTCTTCCTCCACCCTACCCAGCAATGCCCTTGTCGCCACCCACTTACCCTAGATTTTTGGATCTTTGCTCTAGAAATGTAACAGCGCCTTGCTGCCTCCTCTTGCGGTGCTTCCTGTGCACCTTTTCTGTGTGCCAACTTCATTACTAGTAACAACGGAGGAAGAAAAACGCATCTCGTAAAGCTTTGGAAGTAACCTCGATAGATCACGTAACTACTCAGAACTGGTCCTGATTTAGAAGATGCCCTAATAATGGACCCTTAGTTTCCAGACAGTTTAGTCCCTTTGGCTGGAGGTCCTGACAATGTATTAGTTCAGCTTTCCCTTTGTAACCACTGTGATTCTGCAAGAACGTGTCAATGTGTTGTGGATCTCAGACTAATTAGTTTTGAAATGGAGTTTTGATTGAACTCTTCAAATCGATGCTGCTGCAAAATTTGTTTCTCAGCTTCCTATTAAAAGCCATCTTAAGGGGCAGTTTTACTACTCTCTCTGTCGTTCAGTCGATACATTTAATAACAACTTACAGGCTATTTTCAATAAAGTGGCGACAGCAAATTAGTAGTTTGAACATGACAAGCCTCCTCTGCAAGCTCAGATTCCGAAAATTCAAAGCAATTATTTTTATACAGAGGCACACTGCAATCATTCAGATTACGGGTATTCTGTTGTAATGCGTCTCCTAGGTTGACACAAACAGAATTTTATGACTTTATTTGGACAGGAAGGAGATGCAAATATTAATATTTATTATGACACCAATACGCTAATTTGTAAATCCTATTACTATGTTTTACATCGTGCAGAAAAGTGGGTCTGTGACCCTGCCAGCTAGTTCAGTTTCCTTTTTTACTGCAAAATGATTGTGGTAGTTCTTCATAAATATTTGTGTATATTAGAGACGTGCGCAAAAGCAAATAAAGGTTTTCTAATTCTAGCTAACGCAGCCTGTAAAAGTAGAACTCAATAATCATTATTGTATTATATTTTGAATCGATGCGTTGTGCCTTTAAATGGATTTGAAGAATTATGTATATATTTTTCTTCGCCACTCTTCTGCCTGTTTCCCCCCCTCCCCCCACTGCGTGTGCCCCCCCCCCAATGGCAGATGTTGTGGTCTCATTTGATTGCATAGGAAAACTGCAGTGATACAGCAAACACCCAGAGAGATATGATGACAAATGGGTCCAGATCCCGGTAAATTACTTTCTGCTCAAATCGAAATTTCATTCAGTTTGTTGCTAGCAGAGATGAAGTAATCTAAATTGTGGACTCAGGAGCAGATAGAGGGAAGTTGGAGCAAGCATTTCATTATCAAGAGAGAGAGAAGGTTAGGATGAAAGAGATGAGCAGAGGCAAATCTAAAGTGTTGACACCATGATTGAAAAGGTTAACCCATACACATTATATATCAACCTGGATAGCAGAGAGTTTCTAATGGAAACTCTGCACTGATGGAGGTTTACTGGAGTTTCAATACACTGAGCATGATGTCTTCTTAGATATACAATCAAATCCTCTTAACCCTTTTGATGACTCATATCTCAAGATATGATTAAAGTACAAAAGAGTTCTTCATATAATTTCAAGGACACAATGCATTTAAACTCCAGTCATGAATTGTATCTTTTTTTTATGATGAACCCAGTAATCTGATAAAATGTGTGTAGTACAGAATTGTTTGTGTTTCTAGAGGTGTAAGTCAATATTTCTGATTAAATCCTGTGTAACCACATCCAAGGTAGGGTGAAGCTACCAGTTGTTACACAAAAATATACTTTTTCATATTTTGACATGTAAGTAAGTCGGAAGACGGGGGTCGGAAGTCTAAAATAGTTGTGTAATAAACCATTGCAGTGATGCGCAAAAATGCTTAGAGCCTCCTGTGTATTAAATTATTCATGGTCATCACCTCTGTTCCAGGTTATTTGGAAACAGTGGTGCTTGCAGTGCCTGTGGACAGTCCATTCCTGCTAGCGAGCTGGTCATGAGGGCGCAGGGCAACGTCTATCATCTTAAGGTGAGGGGTTTTTTTCCTATGTTTTTTTTTTTTAGTAGCTGATTAGTACTGCCGTGCTTCTTTAGTAAAAAATCTGCATCTGCTTATGAATGAAATGCAAAGCAATAACTAGAAATTTGAGTATATATTATAAAGCTTCCCTTAGCGTATAGCTTTGTTCCCTCGTAATCGGTAAAACTATACTTGAGTTATGTACTGCGTAGTCCCAACAGGTAAGACTAATGCCATATTTGGAGGTACTAGAAACCAAGCAGCTCCATCTCTCAACTGTACTTGCAGTCTCTGAAGTGTAATTTTCAAACCTGCAGCATGCTTAATTTGTGCCGTAGTTTCACTCGCTGTCTCTTTCCCTTTTCAGTGTTTTACATGCTCTACCTGCCGGAATCGCCTGGTCCCTGGAGATCGGTTTCACTACATCAATGGCAGTTTATTTTGTGAACATGATAGACCTACAGCTCTCATCAATGGCCATTTGAATTCACTTCAGAGTAATCCACTACTGCCAGACCAGAAGGTGAATACTCAACAATTACTAATAAGCTTTATTAGAGCTAAATGAAGATCAATGTCTTTTCATTCTAATAGTGGACATTCCCCACCCCTGCAAGGAGACCTTTCAGTAACTGAACTTACCTTAAATAACTTAGGCATGGGGTATGGGGAGAAAATACTAACCTTTTAAATGTGACATATAGGGTGAGTCAGTTTATTTTGGTTTGGGCATGTGCATCTGTACAGCTGTTAAACTCCTTTTGTACAAAGCGAAATGGAGAGCATACGTTAATATAAACTCTTAACAAAGAGAAGTATTTTATTTTATAATCTTGAAATTAAGGGCTACAAGAGAGCAGGTTTCTGTGGGAGGAAAATTAGATCCTTTAATATGGAAATAAATGTCTTGTGAAGAGAAGGTTCCTGAACTAAACCAAAGTATTTCACTTTAATACTGAGGTTTTAGTTGAGGAAGCATGCTGGGGTACTCTTTCAGAAGTATTTTCTTGTCTGTTTTGTATGTCATAACTCAGATTTAAAAACCAAAGTGCTCTTTTCTTATCGCTCCATAACACTAATAGCTCAACTAGAGATTGTATATCTCTGTGGTTGATGGCTCTTGGTTTCAAGCTAAATGAGTAAATAATGACTGTACAAATCATATAGAGAAGAAGAAGAAAAAAGATTTCTGAGCAACAGTTGTCCTGTAACTCTGAAACGAGATAGTTTTAGATCTATTTTAATCTCCTTAATAAGTCCTAAAGCTATGCAAGTGAGTGCATTTTGATAACTGCTGTGCCTAATTTGTAACAATTACTGTCAACCTTGAGTTAAGAGACTGTTCATTCCACCCTGGTCCAGAAAAGAGTGAATGTATGACTCTTGCACATAATTTTATTCACATCATATTTCATACTGATTATGTATTGATGACATTGATTCATTTACTCTTTACAGCGCCACTTGCATGGATATTAAATCTTATTGACCACAGATGAATTTTAATTTCAGATTGGTGATAGATTTTTCCATCAGCTCTGATAGTATATTTGACTTTTTCATCATTAACCCAGGCAATCACACAGCACTGAGTTATTGCAATGAAACAAAAAGTGCACACTTCAGTTGGTAATTCTTTATAGATTTACAATAGGAACTTCATTAATGTCTGTAAGGATCACAAAAAATAACATTTATCTGCAAATAGGAATTTGGAAGATTAAAAAAATCTGGGACAAATGCTAGGCTGATCTCTTCTGTAATGTACAGAATATTTTTTAGTGCTTTTAGTTAGTGGAGAAATACGTCCAAGAAAACACAAACTCGTTTTTAATTTCCATGATTTTTTTGTTGTGTTGCTACATTTCAATATCTGTGTTTGCTTTTTTTTCTGTGCATAAATTTACTGATTAATTTTAAGTATTCTTTCAAGTCTTATACAGGGAAAGTAATTACATCAAAATAAAACATGGACCTTTTTATTTACTTAATTTGTCAATGGAGGCGATGAGAGAGTTGAGTACAAAAGTCCTATATAGTTAGGCAGAACAAAGATAATTAAGATTGGAGGAGAATGTGCAGCCTCTTCTCAAGGAAGTACAAATACAGTTAAAGATTCATAGATTTATACTGTTGTGAATTTTAATGAAACAAATCTGTAATACAGACTAGCTAGCAGTGAATCTGTTAAATGAATATTTGTAGGTATCCCATTTCAAAATATAGGTAAACCCATTCATCTTTATACACTGCAGTAAAAGGTTTACCATTCTGAGAGAGTGGTTTATCCACTTGTCTTCTACGAATGTAAAGTTTAATGTAACTTCAAATAGGTGTCTAAATTGTCATTTAGTTTTATCAGTTTCTTACTATGCCTTAGCAAAACATAAAAATGATTTAGTTGCAATAAGAGCAGTAGACATGATGAGCAACATAGAACATGGAAAAGAGAAGTAAAGTTGGACTGGGCTGGCAGAGCTCACGACTGTAGACGCCTGGTAGAAGCTAAATGCAGAGAAAATAGCGAGAACAGGTTTTTACTAGTTCCTGTCACCGACTATTAACTGCATTGCTACAGTCAATGATGAGGCAGATGACGAGGTATTAGGGAGAAGACTGGGGGGAGAGATTATAGTTTGGGTTTTTTTTTCTTTATAATATAATCTTGCTAGAAAATGGTGTAAGTTCTCCTACCAGTTTTCAAAGGGGAATTGTGGAGCAGCTGAACCCCAGAAAACTGAAATATAGTTGAGGAGACAAGTTGATAATTCATAGATTTGTCAGGTTTCTGGAGTTTTGGAAGCTCCAGGGGCGGGTGCCAAAAGAGTCACGTTTTGTATGTTGGCTTTTTAACAGTCTAAAGATGTTTACATGAGAGAGATTTTCCAGAAAGCTGTGTGTTTCAGGGCCACTAATTAAAAATGTTCTTCCACTATGACAGAGCTGGCTGTAACAGATGCTTTGTGCTAAACATTAAAGATCAATCAGTCTCCAGGTTATTCCACCACTAGAGATTATAGACATAGCCGAATATTCACAGGGTTTTTTATTAAACTGAAGAGATTGAGACATACTCCCAGCATTAAAACACATTTTTGTTGCGTATGTGAAGGTGACAGTTATGAACTCACTATTGTCTTAATATAGGTTACAGGTTAGTACCTATTGGTGATTGGCGCAGGCAGAAAGGGTTGCATGACCTAACTTTGTTCAAACACTTGCGTTTTTTTTTTTTTAAGGAGGCAAATGCAGTGATGTTGCCTTTTCCTGCCTTTTGCCTCCCTCAGGCAATTCACACATGTAAATTGTAACATCCCATCCCTTGCTATGTAGTTTGAAAAAAAACCCTTGTTTTCTCTGAACTCGGTGCTGCTTGCCTGCAGAAAGTAGTGTGTGATGTCCTGTGTGCCGTTTCATTTGAAGGGGCAGTATTGTCAAGAATTCTCTGTGCTTTTTTGTTAGTGGTAGTATTCCTGTAGTATTTCTTGTTTGCAACAGTATTACCACCTACTAAAAGTGTAAATTTTCCACCGGTTGGCAATGTTTGTGGCAAACGCTTGTCTTCAGCTTCTATACTTTTAAATAAAGTATGAGTTAGATTACGTCTCTCAGAGAAGATCTTAAAAATCTTCTAGTTTACATATCACTCAGCAATTCCCTTGTAGTTACATAATTGGTGTTGTCTGTGTCCATAGTAGAAGATATTTGATGCTCATTTATTAAATATGCTTGCTGGCTGCTCCCTAATCTTTGTTCTGGACAGACAAATTACCTTTCTCACACTGAGCTTCAGCTCTGGGGAATTAAACCTCCAAGCCTCTACTACTTTAATTAGCTTGAAAGTGGGGGGTTGCAGTTACTAATAGACCTCAGGCTTTTAGTAACTTAGAGAAAGGGTGAAAAAAGAACTTCCTGGGAAGCGCAAAATGTCATTTAAAAACCATAAAAATCTAATATATATTATTTCATTTTGGTAATTGCAAACAGATTGTATCTGAAGACTATGGATGATCATTTCTATTTTATCCAGGAGAGTTTAGATTTTTATTGAGTTACACACTTTTAATTATCACAATTCGTTAACACCAGTGTGAAAGCACATGTTTGACTTCATATATTAAAATGTTTATGTAACATTAACTAACACACCAGATGAGGAATTTTAAATGGGGGGGGGAATCCTGAAACATCTATATTTAGCTCTTGTGCAATGCAGCATGTTAACCAAAGTTGCCTTGGGAGGATATTGGCTGTACTTCTTATTTGCTTTACACACTATTTCTTCCAATTATAAGATCGTATTACTAGCTTCTTCAAAGGCATGACATAATGTTTCTTCCCTTTTAAAAGGGGCCCAGAAGAACCACCTTACTCACTGTACGATTTGTTACCAGAAAGTACGCTTATTTATTGTTGTCGTCTCTTTTTTTTTTTTCCCTCTCTGCTCTTTTTAGTAGTGAAACTGCAGAAAATGTTTGCTTTTTGCTATTTGAAGTTGAAACGTTAGCAGTCTGAATGGATAGTGTAGAAAGCCTTAATCAAGTCACAGTTGGAAAGTAATCTAATAAAAGAGAGATTAGTGAATAAGGAAAAGAGAAAAGCAGTCATGTTGTAGTTTCCTATCTCAAACTTAGTATTCTAGCTAAGATACCCATTTTTATTTCTTACAGGTCTGCTAAAAGGTCAGAGTAATGCAGAATGCGTGCCTTCATCTCAAATTTTGTTCATCACAGATGGATCCCATGTCTCCAAGTAGACAAGTCACCTTTGTAGCTAGCATCAATGCCAGCTCCATACCATTGCACCTTCTTTATTCTTGATTGCCCTTCCCACATTTATTGGTGTATTAAAATGACTGAATATGAACATTAAGGACTCCATGAACCTGGGCTAATGGGAGACTGTAGAGAAATGAAAAAAGATCCACCGGAGGACATCTTGGGGGGGGCGGGTGGGGAAGATGACTAATGAAGCTAATTAAAAGAAGCATTGAAATCTGCTTTCTACCCTCATTAACAATTAGCAGGGCACTGGCCAGTTTGTACCCTGTGTTTTACCTTAACAACATTCTATTTGCTCTTTGTATATTTAAGTGTTGTAAGGAAATGTGTTTCAATCAAACTGAACATGAGATAAAGATGTGGCTTTTGTGATATTCTATCACAAACACTTTTATTGTATCTCTGTAAAATACAATGTATGTATGCATGTAAGTGTTTTTGTCCTAATGTTGCTACTTCCCATGGCAAAAAAAAAAAAAAAAAGAAAAAAAAAGTCAGGCTCATAGCAGCTACTGTGTAGAAATTTTCACCTACTTCTAATTTGCTGAATGAAGAAAAATCTTTTATTTGTGATATTTTCAGAGACATTTGCTCTAGTATGGTGTATTTAAATAATAAAAAAGTAAAACAAACAACACTGAATTGAGTATGGGTTTTAGAAGCTGCCTTTTTTTTTTTTTTTAAACTGCATTCAAAACATTCTGAAACTATATCTTAGGTAGTCATTGCCTTAATTGTCAATTACCTTTAAAAGTAGCTTTTTGGTTTGGACGGGTTTTTTTTTCTTATGCCAGTAAAGAATCTGTTAAACTACTTAACCGCGTTACTTTTGGCAAGGATACAGAGCATTACTTCAAAATGATCTTTATTTTTCATTGAGATTCTTAATTCTGGTAACAGCAAGTATATTATAATTCATATTGCAGTGAATTATGGTATGCATATAGGTATTGTGGTCTCTTTCTATCAAGTTCCTTTCTGCAGAATCGTCTGTGTTAAGGGTATGCATGTGTCTGTGAGCGTGCAAGCATGAGAGTGTATGTATATACCGTAAGAGGTCGAAGAATAATAAAATAAAACCCAACAAAAGGTCTGTACCTCATGCTGGGCACTAGAATTGAGTATTCATAAAAAGGAATACAATAGCTATTCTGATCTGAACAACATAAAGTTGTGTTTGCTGTGGTAAGAGGCTAACTTTTCCACACTGACAATCTTAAGGAAAGAAAAACACATTTTCCGGGCTATTTCTGAGAACTAACTGATCTGAAATATGATGTGTTCTCTGAAAGCAAACAAACAAAACACCGCCCCCCCGCTTCCCCCCCCCCCCCAAACGACCAAACCTCCTCTAAGCTTAGGACGGGAGCAACTTCATTTAGTGGGTTTTTCCCATCAGCTGCTCGGTGGTAGGGCTGTGCAGAATCATTTTGAGAAAAAGTTCTGACTTTTCGTGTTTGTAGCAAGAATACTAACATGAATCTCTGGCTGTGCATTGCATGCCTTCAGTCAGGAAACTGCAAGCACCTAGAATGTGCTGCAATTAATAACAAATCAATATTAACAACTACTCTAGTTTTATAGGAGACTAATACATTTGAAATACATCATGATTATGTTTTCTTTTTTAAGTCTGTTTTTGAGAAGGTGTTCACTGTTCAGCGTGCTTGGTTACAGAGTGAGCTTAACTTATTTTTGTTGTGATGCCGATACACAAAAAGCTGATGTATAGATTTGTCTCTCTAAACAACCAACAGCAGATTTTTTTTTTTTTTCAGATTCTACTTCTTGACCTCTAGTATATTGGAGGTCTGCTGAATTTCTTCTTTTTAACACTTCAGTGCTTGAGAAAAAATAGGACTGTCGCAGAGGAAAGAAAATGTCATAATGTGCAGTATCAGACAGTAAAGACAAAAGAATACTTGCGTAACATATAAAGCAATAAAATGACTGAAGCTACGTATGACTAATTAAATGCACTTACATATTTTTAAAATAAGTTTCTAACCTTTTTGATCTGGCGTTAAAGTCTTTAGGTAGAGTCCTGCAAATTGTGCTGCTTCAGTATCTTTGAAAAGACACTTGAAGTCATATGAACATAGAATTCAAGTATTAGTGAGACTAGAGATCTTTTTATACTCTTTCAGTGTGAGCACTCAAGGTACAGTGTTTAAATCTAACATGTACAGATTTTTGGTTGTCCAATATAACCTAGAAGTGCTAAGAAGATAGCTAATAACTTCTAGTAAGTAATGTAGTATAGCATTTAGTGATGTAGAGGTTGAAGTTCATTAACGGCTTTAAATAAACTATTATATGACTCGTTTGTAAAGCACAGCTACCTATTTAATAGCTTACTTTAAAAGCATTTCTTAAGTTGCAGACCTATAAGATTACAAATGTCACTCATGTTAGCATAATCCACATGCAAGTGATGAAGCCTTTGCTTTGATGTGCTAAATTGGAGGAGGACTAATGGAGCTATGAATATACAATAGAACATATTTAAGTAGTAGTCTTGCTTTAGGTAAAACACTTCCTTGAAACCAGAGGCATTTCAGACAATAAAACAGGCTCTAATGGGGATGTAGGTGTGGACAGAAGACTACTGGAAACACTTAGATTTGTCCTTATGTGAAAAATCACTTCTTTAGGAGATCTATAAGGAAAAACATGTACTTGTTCACCTTTTATCACATGCATTTGCTACACTGAGGCTGAAATATACCCTCTGCATTTAGTGCTGCTGGAAAGTCATACAAATAATCATTCAGTAAGAGCTTCCCTCACTTTCAAAAATGAATGCTGTTAAAAAAATCAAAGGAAGTATTACTAATCTGAAATCATCCTCGTGAACCTGGATAAAACGCTCTGTCTATACTGCATCTAAACGTCTCAATCATATAAATTGTCACTCTTATTAATGAAACAATTTTGTAAAAAGATTGCCCTCTAAATGGGTTTAATGTTTTTACCTATCCAGCTGTCTAGTTATGAGATTTACGCATCCTGGCAGGCAGTGGGACATTAAGCCTTTCCAAACCAAATTCTGTTTGCAGCAAGATACTGTCTTTTCAGTCCTACATGATTTATCTTTAAATATTTTAACAGGTTATGCAGTATCTTATGAAATATAAAATGAGAATGTCTTACCAAAATGAAGCCTATGAAATTAAGTCACATCTTTAGAATATTAACCACACTGAGTTTGTCTCCTTTTTTCCCTGTTAGTTAACACTGATAAAATTTGCATCATCTAATTTTAGGGTAAATACTAAAAAAAAAACCCCCAACCCATACTGCCATAGTATGACTTGCTATCAAGTACCGTCAGGCATTTCAAAAGATCATTTTAATTTAAATGTTTTTTCAAAGTCTTTGGCTGGTAGTTATACGTCAAGTGTGAGGCTTTTTGCAAGGATCTACGTCTGAACAGCTCTATTAAAACAACAAATAAAATGGAGATCGGAACATTTATGTATATATATTTTTTTAAGTATTGTATTTCTTCAGTGTGAAATTACGTGTTCCAGATCTGGTTTCACTGCCTGAGCCTCCTGTACATGAAGTACCAGATAACCATTGTTGCTGCTTGTTACTTTTAGTACCAGGTGTATGCCTATTGTCAGTCCAGCTAAGCCACAGAAGAGCTTATTGCAATTAAATAGCAATTTGTTTCTATGAAACTGCAATTAAAGTATTACTGATCAGCCATTTTAGATTGGCAGTGCTTTGACTGCATGTTAAACAGTGAGGAGCTCTCGATTTATTTCTGCAGTCTGAGCTGCGAGTACAGTGAAGTGTAACATGCTCACCTATGTCCCTTGTCAAGTTGAAAGTATGAGTCCTCCGTGAAGCACTCTGATCTCATCACGAACATGCTGAGAGCAATGACAAGTCAGGGCTGATCTCTGTAAGTTGAACTTGCAACTTACAGGACCTGAAGTTATTACTGTTTTCTGTTCCTGTATAAGCAGGGATGTGTACACTTCCTACAGGGGATGTTTTCAACTTCAGATTGATTCTGTTGAGAATGGACTGCAAGTTGTGGGCTGCAAGCCAATAATGTACTGCAGGTCCTGACTTGTTAGAGCTGTGTAAACAGGGCTACTATATCCCCTTAATCACAACTAATAAAAGACTAGAAGAAAGCAATCAATTACCTTATAAGTTGGTTGGGTTTTTTTTTAATAAAAAGCAGAAGTTTATCTGACAAAGCTATTATTTTCACACTTGTACAACAGATGAGACAGTTTAAAGCAATCCGATCAGCTTACCTGTGCGCACCCGGGGTTTGCTGGCGACTATTCGCCTGTGACATTCCCGGGAAGCCGCAGTGCTCCTGCCCCCAAGCCTGGCAGAACCCGCCAGCCACCGCCTTGAGTCCCCTGCCAAGCTTGTGGCCATTCGTGGTTGACTTGAAATCTGAAATGTAAATTTTGGGTGCAAATTAAAAACTTGTTTGTAAGAACTCAAAGAGGAATTAACTTTGTAGTGGTAATTATATTTCTTAATTATCACCGTATTTTAACAAAGTCTGAGACACGTTAACTTTAGTTCCTGCATTTTTGCACAGTGGAGGCTGTAGACATCCTCGTTCCTTCGCCAGAGGGGATGACATCACACCTGTGGCATGCATGAGATAAGCGTTGCTTCATTTAGAAACAGGTTCCTGTCTCTCAGAGGTGTTCCTTGGGGGGTGAAATGGCTTGGGTCCTAGTCCTGAAGTGTGACCCATCGGGGTAGATGAGTGCCGCTGAGCAAACTGCTGCATCAGGTGGTAAACGGGTAACACAGGCACCCGTGTGCCAGCTGAGCAGCGGTACGTGCCCAGTGTGCGCAGGCTCTTAGCCCCTGGCAAATGGCAAGTAAAATGCCTGTGCTTAAACCTCAGTGAAAATGGCCCAGCTGACAGTCAGTAATTCATTCACCCGCAGTAGACTGGTCATATGTCTGAGCCCAAGGCCTGAAAAAAGTCCTGTTTACTGGAGACAGAAGCGACTGTGTTGAGGATTTTTTTTTTTCCCCTCCTCTGTGGGTATTTTTTTAACAAGTCGGGTTCTGTTGTTCTGTTTCTTTTAACAGCAGTTCTAGCATTAAGTTCACAGAAATGTTTTTGGTGTGCAGGAGGCTACACAGTTCAAGGGGGAGGCAATAGCATCTAAGATGGCAGCTGGGGATGTAAGCCTTAGTCCTGCCCGGTGGCTCATGTTGCTTTTTTGCCCCTGCTCGCCTCTAGCTTGTCCAAGCAAGGGCCTGGCACCACAAGGGCTGGAGTTTTTTGGGTTTTTTTAATGAGGCCTCTCAGTGCTACTGTATTAAAAGTAATAAATTGCAGAATTTTAGTGACTGGAAAGGCATGCGCAGGCCGTACCACGATGTGTTTAGCCAGGTCAGAAAAGATGTAAAGTCCAGTGACTTAACCAAGAGCTGTCGCTGTAATAGGGTGATGCTTGAGGAATGCTATGTGGGGGCTCAAGCCTCTGAAGGACCAGTCCTGAAAAGGGCCTGGGCTTTCAAACAGCAAAGCACGCACACCCAGGAAGGCTGGAAATTTTAATAGGTGCTGAGTAACTTCCGAAAAATTTGAGCTTAAACTTCTCTCATATTCACCGTTCTAATACAGGCCTCGTAGACCATTGTGCCCTTTTGTTCCCGTGTGTAATATCACTCTTACATTTTTGTAATCATTTTATCTGTTTAAATCTGTTCCCTGCTACATTAGATGTTCACCTCAGTTTACAAATGCTGAGCTTGAAAATTGATTTTTTTTAAAATGATGATTAAAAATGTTTAAAAAAAATAGTATTTTGCTTTTTAGGATTTTTTATTGACTGCTACGTATTTAACTTTAAAAAAACCAAACCAAACCAAACCAAAAAAACTCAACAATTTTGTTGAAACAGTCCTACAAACCATAGCATTAAGCCCAAAACTAAGCTTGAGACATTCTTGCCCCAAAGGACTTTTTTGTGGGAGAGAAAATGGACATTTTGAAAAGAGCTATTCCTTCTGGTTGGGTCCCGGACCCAGTGAACATGCCCATGAGGGAGGGAGCCGTGCTGCCGAGCACAGTGAGGGTGGCAGCATGAAAGGAGCCCCTGCAGACAGAGCCTGCCCTGGTGCCTTTCTTGGCAGGGGTGAGCGGCGAGTGGTCCCCTCTGGTGCTCATCGTGTCCTTTGCAATTAAGGGAGTGGTGGCTGTTGGGCAAGCTGAAGCTCTGCATGTGCAGCCAGGTTCCTCTGCAGCTAAACCAGCCAATGTTTCTTTCTCGCATTGTTGGAATATGCTGTTAATTACATTTTGAAATATCCGTATACTTTTCCTCTTAGGGGATCTTACAAGCAGGCTTTTTGCTAACAACTTCTGTGGTCCGCTGTAACCTCTCAGAATAATCATTGGTTCCATTGAACTTATACCAGTTGTTTTGTTAAACTAAATTGAGAGAACAGGGCCTATATTAATTCTCAAAAGACAAGAGATTGCCCTGTTATTTGGGGAAATCTTGATTGCTTATAGAAGAATAAATGAACAAGGCAGATATTTTTACACCTGACTTCAATTTCTTTGAGCAGTGGAGAATGTCCAGAAGGAGGAAAAAAAATCCAGCTAAAACTCATAAGCCAGCCATTAATAGGCTAATTTTATTGTGCTGTAAAATCATCAGTTGCTTATAGAAAACAAAGGGGCAATGAATGCGGTATTTGTCTTTTATTCTTAGAAAAAACCTTAAGATCAAACAGCCCCTAAAAGACTGAGCTGATATGCATCCCACTTCTTACATATTTTTGGATATCCTCTGATATTCATGCCACTGATGTATTTGATAGGTAATTATATCAGCCATATCAAGATGCTGATACCAAACAGTGGAAGGCTTCAGTGTTTTGCCATAAAGCTTATATCCCTTGTTACTGAACTCTCATCAGACTTGGGATCTGCAGCAATCATTCGAAAGCTGTAGTTGGTATTTTTGTGCTTATGCCACATTTAAAAATTATTATTCTTGCTTCATCAGTTAGTCTTTTTAGTTGGCTTGAAAAAAAACATATTGCAAATGAGCTACTATTCTTATTTGTTGTTTTAAGAAGGGTAAGCACCGAAGTATTCAAATGGAACAGATTATACCTTTAATTACATCCAAACAGGATGCTGAGCTGATTTTTCTATTTTCCGTTTAATTGCTATAGTTCAAAAAGATATTGCAAATTTGTAGATGAATTATTTAAGCATAGCCTTCTGGCCTCTGTTTTTACGAGGGAGACCAAAAGAGAAAAAAAAAAGAAAAAATAATTTAAAGGGGAAAATTGCCACTTCCTTCTTTAAGAAAGAAGTTCGAATAAAACATCTTGGGGGAGATGTTTTAGCTGGATAGATGTTTTATGCTTTCTGAGAGCATCTTGGGACTCCATGGGCTTTGTTTGTATCCCACCAACAACACCAACCACCCCCTCTCGTGCTGTGGGGAGCAAAGGGCTGTTTCTTCTCTAACCTGCTTGTCGGTGAG
The DNA here is from genome assembly GCF_018139145.2 of Gymnogyps californianus. NCBI lineage: Eukaryota > Metazoa > Chordata > Aves > Accipitriformes > Cathartidae > Gymnogyps > Gymnogyps californianus. The sequence continues at coordinate 19,377,387 of NC_059478.1, read as the reverse complement.
CGTGTTGCTTCACGGATGCGATCCCAACCAGCCACTCTTTTCGTGGATGTGCTTGATCTCCGTTCTCCTACATACAAAATGAGAATAATGAAAGCAAACACAATTCATCACTTCTTAAACTAAATATATTTCCATTTTGTTTGCATGTGTGTGTGTATACATCATTCACCATATATATTTAGAATATGTGCTACGACATTACAGCCAGTGATAAATCCTGCTCACTTACTATATGTGTTATTTGCTGCAACATTAAGCTCAGTAAGAATTTTATATGTAACTTGTACCAAAACTAAATATATTGTGGAATTGATGCACAGTTGTAAACAAGAGCATAACTTCCCACTTCAACACAGTTGAAGGTGGCAGCTTGTGTGGCAATTCTTTTGTAAACAATTGCAGACTTTCCAAAGAATAAGCCAGTTAATTACATTTTTAATGATGTTTTTAGAAAATAGGATTCTTGGGGGGGGAAAAACCCCTGTAACACCAACAAAAAAAGTAAACCTAAAGCTTGTACTGTATAAAGAAATACTGTACGTGAAAAAACGCATTGTGCTAGGCCCAGGTCTTTTGCTTCCCCCCACCTTCTTTTTTTCCTTCTAGTGAACTTGCCTGTGTAGAGTATTTTTTTATAGCTCTACTGTGAATTCAAAGAAAGATGACACTGGCACAATCTATTTAATTTTTTTTTGTGGATTATCTTATTTCATTATTTTCAATAGTGCTAAGTATGTGCTACCCACTTAGAGAGCAGTGCATAGCAAAGCTCAAGATGTCCTCTTAAATACACAAAGCTTATGCAAGGCCGTGACACAAGTAGGTTTTAAACGCTAGCAGCGTTGGCAGCTTTGAAGGGCTGATATGATACAGCCTTGCCAACACGTCACAGGTTACATGGGGAGATTCAGGGAGAAACTGAACTAGCTGGAGTAAGAGTAGTACACAACTTTTATTGATGAAGTTCAGGGGAAAGAGGCACCAGGGGCAGCTGTATTAATCCCATAATAACTTGAAATATAATCAGTACATTGCTGCAGGGATGGCTAAGAAGGGAGGGAGGTGGAGGTGTCAGGGTTTAAGTTCACAGGCTTTCCCAGTTCATTAAAAAGTGAATCAATCAGAGAAACAGGCTGGCTTTTCAAAGGGCTGGCAGTTGTGAACAGGCTTCGGACGTTGGGAGGCACACAGATGGTGTGTCCGTCCTCGTGCAGAGGCTGCTGGAGCTCAGCAGCCATCCATTTGGGGAGACGGCTGTGTTTTACCCTGCTCAAGCTAGTAAAATGTGTTATAATGTGCTAGGGGAGATTCTGGCTGGATTTTGAGAACTTAAAAGCTAGGCAGTGTTGGTGCTGTGGGCCATATAAAGGTGATGCTGATAGATGTTTATGAAGGGAAAAAAAGTTTTGTTTTATAATTTCTAGAGTGGTGGTTTAACCAGCAGGCAAATGGGCAGAAGGAGTCTGCCTACAGGACCCCTCTTTGTAGGCAGCTGGTATAGTAATTAGCTCATTACTATTAATTTTTGCCATCCCTGGACTGATCAGTGATGTATTTTAGAAAAAAACCAAGTGGAATTCATATATCTGGATCTGGCATTTCCTACATCCTTTTGATGAAGCTGGTGCATGTACACAGACCAGGGAACATCCTCAGAGAGTGAGCTTACTCACACCCACAGGCACTCGGAGGTTTAGGACAGAATGCCCTATATTTAAATAGGACTCATGACTTTTTAATTACTGCACAGTACAACAGGGCTCAGTGAGAACACATGGTTGTCCAAACTGGTGTGCTGTGATTGCTCACCAGCGGTATGGGAGCGTGTTTCATCAGTGGTCTGTAGTTCACATGAGAATGAGTACCCACCACAGGCACAGGTAGGATCACTGACAGACAGACAGTATTTCCATACAAACCTCAGCCCTGTGTTGAGAAGATTGTATGACTGATACAGGCTGAAAAACATCCACGTCAGAAGGCAGCAGTGTCAGTGTGACCTGATGGCTCCTTAGAGGGAAGCGTGTCCCTTCGTGGACATCTTTTCTGGAATGCAAGTCCAAATCTTCATCAGCCTCCGACCAGCTCATCCCCTGCCCCTTGCATGGATCCTGCCGTGCTCGCAGCGGGCCAGGGACTGCCCTCAGGTTAATTAATAGTTCCACTGGTTGCTGGAGGAGCTGTGGAGAAGGGGAAAGACATACTTTGTCAGTATGAGAGTTAAGAGAGGCAGGCTCCTTTTTGCCAACATTTGCTTTTAAATAATTTTTGCTTTCTAAGCTGTTTATAACAATACGAAAAAAACCAATGTACCTATTATTCTGTCAATCTTCAAGGCAAATGTTTGGCAAGGGCATATTTTAATCCCACCCACCCAACCTCACTGC